>NW_023416313.1:202433179-203761929 GCF_014108235.1 Myotis myotis
CTCATCTAAAAACAGAAGTACACCTTAAAAGAAAAAAAGAAAAAAAGCCTTGGCCGGTTTTGCTCAGTGGTTAGAGCATCAGCCACTGGACCCAAGGGCTCGAGTTCAATTCCCAGTCAAAGGCATGTACCTCGGATGCAGGCTCAATCCCCAGCCCCATTGGGGAAGTGTGGGAGGCAACCAATCGATGTGTCTCTCTCACATCAATGTTTCTCTCTTTCTCTCTCTCCCCACCTCCTCCATCCTCTCCACTCTCTCTAAAAAAATCACTGGGGCCGGAGGGGGTCAACAGGGGAAAAAGGGGGACATATGTAATACTTTCAACAATAAAGAATTATTTTTAAAAATCACTGGAGTGCTCACTTTGGCAGCACATATACTAAAATTAGAACAATACAGAGAAGATTAGCAAGGCCCCTGTGCAAGGATGGCATGCAAATTTGTGAAGAGTTCCATATCTTAAAAAAAAAAAAAAAATCACTGGAAAAAATAAAAACACCCTCAGGTGAGGATTTAAAAAAAAAAAAAAAGATTGCGATTAAATACAACACCAAAACTCCTGTAAGAAATCTCATTCTTGCTTGTAAAATTTACACTGGCTCAGCCTCACCAGTGTAGCTCACTGGTTGCGCATCAACCCATGAACCAAGAGATCAATGAATAGATTCTGGGTCAGGACACATGCAGCGGTTGCGGCACCATCACCAGTAGGAGGCGTGCAGGAGGCAGCTGATAGAGGTTTCTTTCTCTTCGGATGTTTCTATTTCTCTATTCCTCTTCCTTCCTCTCTCTAAAAATCATTCTGACTTAGGCCGAAGCCGGTTTGGCTCAGTGGATAGAGCGTCGATCTGCGGACTGAAAGGTCCCAGGTTCGATTCCGGTCAAGGGCATGTACCTGGGTTGCGGGCATATCCCCAGTGGGAGATGTGCAGGAGGCAGCTGATCGATGTTTCTCTCTCATCGATGTTTCTAACTCTCTATCTCTCTCCCTTCCTCTCTGTAAAAAATCAATAAAATATATTAAAAAAAAAATAAAATAAAAAAATAAAAATAAAAATCATTCTGACTTAGCAATTTCTTCTCAAAATTATGGTCAAATTGTCCTTTGAAAATAACCACTACCTCTAGGCCCAAGGCATTTAAGAGACTTTGCTACTTTATTTCCCAGACAGAAATTTTCTGTTCACTCAGTTATTAAATTCAGAATAAAAATCACTGGCCTGGCCGGCGTGGCTCAATGGTTGAGCATCGACCTATGAACAGGAGGTCACAGTTCGATTCCCTGTCAGGGCGCATGCCCAGCTTGAGGGCTAGATTCCCAGTGTGGGGCATGCTGGAGGCAGCCGATCAAGCCAATCGACTGTTCTCTCTGATCACTGATGTTTCCATCTCTCCCTCCCTCTCCTTTCCTCTCTGAAACAAATAAAAATAGATATTTTTTAAATCACTAAGCAAAAAATCCTTGGAGGGACAACCTTCTGCACCCCCACATGCACTCCACAATTGGGAGAGATGGAAAAAGAAGCCTGAAAAAGCTAAAGAAATGATAATAGTAATAAACTTTAGCACCATCCAAGTACTAGAGTTGTTTCAGGTTAGACAGATGTCTATTAAGAACTCTAAACCTGGAAACAAGAATCACCATTTCATGCTTGAAAACAATATACAAAACAATTACTGTACTTCCTTTTGTTCCTTCTCTAACTGAAAAAAAAGAGCAACAGGAGACAGAATTCCTGCACTATGGCCCACCGCAAAGCCAGACCTGCAGTGAGTTAAAACCATTTTTCTCTTTGTTACTCAAAAACTTAAAAATAACTCTTTAAAAAAATATATAACTGGGGCAGGAAAGGGGCTTTTGTGACTTCTACAATTATATTCCAAACTCCCCTTCGCCTTGACACCCATTCTAAAGCCCCAACGAACTGCAAAGCCCTCTTTTCAGATATTTCCTTCCTACCCCTCCTACACAGAAATCAACCGATCAATCTTATTTTTAGATAAACAAGGAAGGCGAAGGGAGTGACTAGGAAACCTTATTTACACTCTAACCTCAGACGTGCCCAAACTAGCTCCCACACGAAAACAAAAATTTGTCGCAATTGAGAGAAATATAAAATCAGCCTTCAAAAGAACACCTCCCCGCCCGCCAGGCAAAGCAAACATGCCCACTCTGCCCCCTACCTCGGTGTCTCCCTCCAGCCAGGGGATTCCTCACCCTTCCTTCCTCCCGGGCACCACCACCACAACCCGAGGGGTAGGAGCAGAGTCGAAGAACAAAGAAGGTCTCCCCAAACCCCCCACAAACACTGGCAGAGGCCAGAGCTGAATCTATTGTTTATGCCACCCCACCCCCACAACAGCCGCACCCGCCACCCCCCCTTGGGGGCAGACTGAGCTCCAGGACTACGGTTCGTCCCCTAGGCAGGGCCGTGCCCTTCCCTCCCTCCCTTCCCGCGACGGCCAGGGGACCCCACCAAGGAGCAGCTCGGCTGCGGCCAGGCGGCGTCGGGGGACCACGGGGCGCCGGTGGGGGCGGGGGCTGTTTCTCAGGGCACCGGAGGATCCATCCTCATCTCCATCTCCGCCCCCCACCTCCTTCGCAGCCTCTCGGGCTTCCTCCTCTCCTGTTGTCAGTTGTGATCAGCTGATCGGAGTGAACTTCTACCAGGTCCGACTAACAGGAAGGCGTGAGCTGTGCAGCCCTAGGAGGGAGGAGGGGGCGGGGGTGGAGTCTAACGCTCCAAACGCGGAGAATGGTACGCACAGCTTCCTGGGAAATGTAGTTTCCTGGAGAGGCATCCTCCCCTACGCGCCGGAAGTGCGGGCCCTGAATGACTACAACTCCCAGTACTGAAGAGATTGCTCGTGCCAGGAAGTGGTGGAAACAAGCATGAAGCATTTCGGGAGTTGGAGTTTTTGCATTGACTGTGGTTTCTGCTCTTTTCAGAGCCTTGTTTTGGGCATTGGCCCCAGAAAGGATGGCGTTAAGTTAGAGAATTGATGTAATGTGTAGTATACGCAAGGTAATTTCATCTCAAATAACCCTTATTTCCCACCATTCCTTCAGAAATGTGTAAAAACAGCCCCCACTTCCTCAATTTCACCATGTACAAACTAGGGGGAAAAAAGAATTGGTAAGAGAATAAAAGTACTCCTGTGAGTTTTATTTTCCGTTTACCAGTATTCGCCAAGACAACCATTAATTTCCCCTTATTTTTTCTGACCTTTCCTTACATAGTTCCTGCATTTTAAGTCATCCTTAAGTTAAACAGAGTATATTGTCAGATAAGCTTGCAGGCTTCAGTGCAGGGTAATAATTAATAGTGTTATCTGGCTTTATGTGAAAGGCCATATATTTGTTTAGTGTTTTCACTTTGGGGGTTGTTTTTGTTTTTTCTGTCTGTTTGAATCTTGAAACAACACTGAAAAAAAAAAAAAAAAAAAAAAAGCCTGATGTAGTCAAAAGAGCACTGATCTAAGATGCCAAGACTGAAAGCTTGTTCTAGAAAGCTCATGGGTAAGTCGCTCAATCACCCCATGAAATGAAGAAATTGTACTGTATAAACTCTGAAGTCTCTGCCAATTCTAATGTTATATCATTCTGTCTTGATAATTGTTAACCCAGGAGAGAATACTAAGGTTGAGTTACTTGACAGGTCACTCAGCAAATTATTGACAAAGCTGGGACAAGAACCCATCTCCTCAGCCAGCAGCTGGAAGGAAGGCCCTGGCCGGCAACTGGAAGGCCCCGATCAGCCCTGATTGCTGGCCAGGCCTAGGGACCCTACCCGAGCACAATTTTTGTGCATCGGGCCTCTAGTAGTCAATAACCTTCTAACAACTATGTATGGTGTCATATGGGTACTAGATTTATCGGGATGATCACTTAGTAAGTTATGTAGTGTCTGATCTCTGGGTTGTACAGCAGAAACTAATATAATATTGTATGTCAACTGTAACTGAAAAATTTAAAATAAAAAATAAGCCTAGCCTGTTTGGCTCAGTTGATAGAGTGTCAGCATGCAGACTGAAGGGTACCAGGTTCGATTCCGGTCAAGGACACATGCCTGAGTTGCAGGCTCAATCCCCAGTGGGAGGCGTGCAGGAGGCAACTGATCAATGATTCTCTCTCATCATTGATGTTTCTCTCTCTCTCTCTCTCTCTCTCTCTCTCTCTCTCCCTCCCTCCCTCCCTCCCTCCTTCTTCCTCTTTGAATCAATAAAATATACATATATATTTAAAATATATATTAAATAAATAAATAATCTAAGACTTTACTGGAAAAAAATAAAACATAAGTGAGATCATTAAAAAAAAAAAAAGATATCCCTGACCGGTTTGGCTCAGTGGATAGAGCGTCAGTCTGCAGACTCAAGGGTCCCAGGTTCGATTCTGGTCAGGGGCATATACCTTGGTTGCGGGCACATCCTCGGTGGGGAGTGTGCAGGAGGCAGCTGATCGATGTTTCTCTCTCATCGAGTTTCTAACTCTATCCCTCTCCCTTCCTCTCTGTAAAAAAATCAATAAAATATATATTTTTTAAAAAAGACCCTATCTCCTGATTTAGTCACAAACTCTTATTTATTTGTTTATTTATTTTAGCATTCTTAATAGTTTTTTCATATACTTTTATTGATTCCAGAGAGAAAGGGAGAGGGAGAGAGAAATAGAAATATCAGTAATGACAGAGAATCATTGATCTGCTGCCTCTTGCACACCCTCTACTGGGGATCCAGCCTGCAAACCTGGCCTGTACCCTTGACTAGAATTGAACCCAGGACCTTTCCAGTTCGCAGACCGAAGTTCTATCCACTGAGCCAAACCAGTTAGGGCAAAAGAAGAAATTTTAGAAAGAAGGTTAAGAAAGCAAGTCTTTAGCTATGCTCTTGAGACTGGCTAGCCTGCTATAAAATTTCCCTAGAGAGTTTTGCTCCTAAGACCACCACTATAACTTTTTGTAGCCCTAATAATTTACTTAGTAATTATAAAATAAATATATTAACATACCCTGGGAACAAAATGGTATTTAATCCTTTTTAAAGCCAAAACTACCCATTTTGAAATTATATTTTCTAAAGTTATAAGAACCCCTTAAACTGTGGGAAATGGTTGCCTCCAAGGAGTATACTAAGGTGAGGAAGAAGACTTTCTTTGAATATGTTTATACTCTTGAAAATTTTTTCTATGTAAGTGCAATGTGTCAATAATAATGAAAAAACTTTTCTTAATTTATTGATTTTAGATAGAGAGGAAGGGAGAGGGTGGAATGAGAGAAACATCATTTTGTTGTTTCACTTATTTATACATTCATTGGTTAATTCTTTTTTTTTTAATGTATTTATTTTTTATTGACTTCAGATTTTGGAGAAAGGGAAAGAGGGAGCGAGGAAGAGGGAAACATCAATGATAAGAGAAAAGCCCAGCCAGCATGGCTCAGTGGTTG
Organism: Myotis myotis; assembly: GCF_014108235.1. NCBI lineage: Eukaryota > Metazoa > Chordata > Mammalia > Chiroptera > Vespertilionidae > Myotis > Myotis myotis. Next base: position 202,438,627 of record NW_023416313.1, read on the forward strand.
AACATCAACCTATGAACTAGGAGGCCAAGGTTCAATTCTGGTCAGGGCACATGACTGGATTGTGGGCACAATCTCCAGTGTGGGGTGTGCAGGAGGCAGTAATCAATGATTCTCTTTCTATTGATGTTTCTCTCTCTCTCCCTCTCCCTTCTTCTCTGAAATCAATAAAAATGTTTTAAAATAATGATGAATAAATATGTTTTGAATAATGTAAAAAAAAAAATAATGATGAGAATCATTGATTGGCTACCTCCTGCAGCCCCACACTGGGGATTGAGCCCACAACCTGGGCACGCGCCCTGACCTGGAATAGAATCATGACCTTTTGGTTCCTAGATCAACGCTCAACTGCTGAGCCACACCCGGCTGGGCTAACAGATGGTTGGAATGATCAGATCTGTTTCTGTTAGTTGTTTTTACTCATTCTCATTTTTTGTGTGCTTATTTTTTTTACTCTGAGCTGGGTTTTCCTTGGAAAATTATTTCTGGGAAGTTTTTGAGGCCTAGGATACAGGTTAATTCCACCAGAGAGGATTTGCTTTCAATTCTGCCAGGAGGGACCACTTTAAACTATATTCATTGTTTGGGACTTTTGTTTTTAACCATTGAGATGTATATTTGGGTTACACATCCCTAAGAGGGCAGTCTGATGGTCCTGTGTCCCCTCTACAGCTCCCTGAAATCTCCCCCTTCCAAGAGGACTTTTTTTCCCCCCAGTCTGTTGGACGACAGTGTTTACTTGCAGTTCACCCTGACACTGAAACTGTGGCACTTTGAAGCACCCATCTGTCCCACTTGCTCCACAGGGCCTAGAAAAACCAAGCTTCAATTGCCAAGTAAGGTAAATGCCCAGGGCAAAGTGACATCACCGCTCTACTTACTCTTTGGATCCTGCCTTCACCTAGATTTTGGTCTGATAATTCCTTATCTTCTTGTTGACTCGTCAATATTTTACCAACATGTTTCGTTATGTTCAAGAGGACGACCTGTTTGCCATATGATGTGCCATATTACAAAAAAGGAAGAGTCAAAAATATTGTAAACATTTAGTATGGTGACATAGGGTTACTAGACCTATCATGGTGATCACATTGTAAGATATATAAGTGTAGAATCACTATATTGTACACCTCAAACTAATATTGTGTATCAATTACACTTTAATAAAATATTTCTTAAAACATTATTGAACAAAATTAAAGAAGAAAGAAAGAAATAGAAAGACATCCTGTGTTTTGGGATTGAAAGACTATTGTTATGATTGTAATATTCCTCAAATTAACCTACATATTTATTGAATTTTCTATAAGAATTTCCACATTTTTTTTTAAATATATTTTTTATTGATTTCAGAGAGGAAGGAAGAGGGAGAAAGAGATCCGTTGCCTCCTGCACTTCCCCTACTTGGGATCAAGCCCACAACCCAGGCATTGCATTTACCAGAATAGAACCTGGGACCCTTTAGTCTGCAGGTGAATGGTCTATCCACTGAGCCAAACCAGCTAGGGCATTTCTTAAATTTTTTTATGAATGGACAGTTGATCTTAAAATTCATGTGGAATTGCTAGGAACCCTGAATAACAATGTTAAAACAATCTTGTAAACAACAAAGTTGGAAGACTCTCATACTTCCTGATTTCAAAATTTATTACAAAGCTACGGTGATCAAAACAGTATTGTGCTAGCCTGGCTGGGTGCTCAGTGATTAGTGTCAGCCCTTGAACCAAAGGGTCTTCAGTTCAATTGCAGTCAAGGTCACTTGGCAGGTTCAATCCCTGTCCAAGTAGGGGGCATATTCAGGAGGCAACCAATCAATGTGTCTCTCTCACATAACTTTTTAAAACATGTTTTATTTATTTAGTTATTTTTACTTTTTTGTTAAGCCTCACCTGAGAATATTTTTCCATTGATTTTTAGAAAGAGTGGAAGGGAGAGAGAGAGACAGAGAAACATTGATATGAGAGAGACACATTGATTGGTTGCTTTTGCACATGCCCCAACCAGGGCCAGGGATCAAAGCTGCAACCAAGGTATGTGCCCTTGACCCTTTCCACTGAGTCAAACTGGCTAGGGATATTTTTATTGATTTTTAGAGAGATAAGAAGGGGGAGAGAGAGAGAGAGAAAGAGAGAGAGAAAGAGAGAGAGAGAGAAACTTCAATGGGCTGCCTCCCGCCTGGCCCCCACTAGAAATTGAGTCTGAAACACAGGCCTATGCCCTAACTGGGAATCCAATTGGCGACATCTTGGTGCATGGGTCAATGTTCAACCACTGAACCACACACCACACTGGCTGGGCTCCCATGATGTTTCTCTCTCTCTCTCCCCCCAACCTTCCCTCCATCCCTTCCACTATCTCTAAAAAAAAAAAAAAAAAAAAAAAAAAAAAATCAATGGGAAAAATAAACTCAGGTGAGGTTTAGCAAAAAACAATAACAAAACAGTGTTGTACTATAAGGATAGACATATAGATCAATCAAATACAAGTGAGAGTTCATAATTAAACCCCTCCATTTATGGTCAATTCGTGTTTTTTTTAATTCCTCACCCAAGGACATATTTTTCATTGATTTTTAGAGAGTGGAAGGGAGGGGGAGAAACACACAGAGAGAGAAATAGATGTAAGTGAAACACATGGATTGGTTGCCTCTCACAAGTGCCCTGACAGGAATCGCACCCAAGACCCGTCAGTCCTGGGGCCCATGCTCTATCCACTGAGCAAGACTGGCTAGGGCTATGGTCAATTGATTTTTTTTTTTTTTTTTTTGTCAATTGACTTTTGACAAGGGTTTCAATATTATTCAATAGGGAAAAGAATAGTATTTTCCACAACTGGTGCTGGGATAACTGGATTATTCGTATACAAAGTAGTGAATTTGTACACCTATCACAACATATATCAAAATTAATTCAAGACCTAAATGTAAGAGTCAAAACTATAAAATTTTTAGAAAAAATATAGGTATAAATCAGCTGTGGGCAAACTACGGCCCGTGGGCCGGATCCGGCCCGTTTGAAATGAATAAAACTAAAAAAAAAAAAAAGACCGTACCCTTTTATGTAATGATGTTTACTTTGAATTTATATTAGTTCACACAAACACTCCACCCATGCTTTTGTTCCGGCCCTCCGGTCCAGTTTAAGAACCCATTGTGGCCCTCGAGTCAAAAAGTTTGCCCACCCCTGGTATAAATCCTAATGACCAGCCCTGGCCAGTATGGCTCAGTTGGTTGAGTATTGTCCCTCGCACCAAAAGGTCGCCAGTTTGATTCCCAGTCAGAGCACATACCCAGGTTTTGGGTTAGGTCCCTGGTTTGGGTGAGTTTGCAAGTTCAGTTAGAGTAACCGATAGATGTTACTCTTTCACATTGATCTCTCTCTCAAATCAATAACAAGGTATTTTAAAAAAATAGCAACCAATTGATGTGTCTCTCTCACATCAGTGTTTCTTTCTCTCTCCCCCTCCCTTCCTCTCTCTCTAAAAATCAATGGGCCGAAACCAGTTTGGCTCAGTGGATAGAGCGTCCGCCTGCGGACTGAAAGGTCCCAGGTTCGATTCCGGTCAAGGGCATGTACCTGGGTTGCGGGCATATCCCCAGTAGGAGATGTGCAGGAGGCAGCTGATCGATGTTTCTAACTCTCTATCTCTCTCCCTTCCTCTCTGTAAAAAATCAATAAAATATATTTTAAAAAAATAATAAATAAATAAAAATCAATGGAAAAATATCCTTGGGTGAGGATTAACAAAAATAAATAAATAAGTTCTAAATCCTAAAGGTGGTGTTAGTAGGTGGGGCCATTGAGAGGTGATTGGGTCCTGAGGGTGGAACCCTCATGAATTCGGACCCACAGAACTCCCTAGGCCCTTCCACCATATGCAGATACAGTAAGTTGGAGACCTGGGAGAGGGTCCTCACCTGATATGCTGGCACCCTGATCTTGGATCTAGCCTCCAGAACTATTAGCAATCGATTTCTGCTATTTACTAGTATAAGTACTCAATCTATAGTATTTTATAGCAGCTGAAACAGAGTAAGACACCTTAGATTAGGTTAACAGGATCGTAACTATGACACCAAAAGCACAAGTAAAGAAAAAGTAGGTAAATTAGTTATCATCAAAAAGAAAATTTTTTCTTTAAAGAAAAGTTTTTATTTTTATTTTTATTTTTTTAGAGAGGAAGGGAGAGGGAGAGAAACATGAATGATGAGAATCATTGATTGGCTGCTTCCTGCATGCCCCAAACTGGGGATTGAGCCCCAAACCCAGGCATGTGCCCTGACTGGAAATCGAATTGTGACCTTCTGGTTCATAAATCCATGCTCAACCATTTAGCCACACTGGCTGGGTTTGTTCATCCTCACCTGAGAGCATTTTTTCCATTGATTTTTTTTTTTTAGAGCGAGTGGAAGGGGGAAGGTGGAAAGAGAGAGAGAAAGAGAGAAAGGAAGAAAGAGAGAGACACCAACATGAGAGAGACACATTGATTGGTTGCCTTCTGCATGTGCCCGGACTGGGGCTGAGGATTGAACTTGTAATCCAAGTATGTGCCCTTGACCAGGAATTGAGCCCTTCACCCTTCTGCACACAGGGCAACACTCTAACCATTGGACACACAGGCCAGGGCTAAGTTTCATTATCTGTTTAACAATAGTTTCTACTTCGTGTGGGTTACTGTGAGAATTAAAGTTGCTGATATTTGTAAGATGCTTAAAATAGTGCTTTGGGCCCTAACTGGTTTGGCCCAGTGGCTAGAGCGTTGGCCCATGGACTGAAGGGTCCTGGGTTTGATTCTGGTCAAGGGCATCACCTTGGTTGCAGGCTCGATCCCCAGTAGGGCTTATGCAGGAGGCAGCTCATCAATGTTTGTTATCGATGTTTCTAATTCTCTATCCCTCTCCCTTCCTCTCTGTAAAAATCAATAAAATAGCCTCAATAAAATATCCTATATAATAAAGAGATAATATGCAAATTAACCTTCACACCCTCACAAGATGGCTGCCTACAACCAGGCCAGGAGGGGGCTTAGTGAGGGACGATCAAACAACTGAACAAGCAGGCTGCATGGGGCGACAAGGTCAGCAGGGGGGATAGTGAGGCACGTCCAAATGACTGAACAGCAGCTGCGTGGGGTGACCAGGCTGGCGGGGGGGCTGTGAGGGGTGACCAGGCTGGCTGGGGGGCTGTGAGGGGTGACCAGGCTGGCGGGGGGGCAGTTGGGGGCAACCAGGCCAGCAGGGAGGGGACATTTGGGGGCGACCTGGCTGGCAGCAGGGGGCAGTTAGGGCAACCAGGCTGGTAGGGGGGGCAGTTAGGGGCGATCAGGCTGGCACGCAGAGGCAGTGAGGGGTGATCAGGCCGGCAGGCAGGTGAGCGATTAGGAGCCAGTGGTCCCAGATTGTGAGAGGGATGTCCGACTGCCCGTTTAGGGAGATTGGGCCTAAACTGGCAGACAGACATCCCCTGAGGGGTCCTGGATTGGAGAGGGTGCAGACTGGACTGAGGGGAACCCCCCTCCCCCCATGTATGAATGCCATGCACCGGGCCTCTAGTATAAAATAATATGAAATAAAACAGTGCTTGGTACAATGTTAGGGCTTTAACTGGGTTATAAAGTCTCTCCCTGTGTCCTAAGGGGCCTGGCTAGGGTTTGGGACTTCCTATTCACACTACAAATATCTGGAGTAGTGAAAGGTCGATTTATTTATTTTAATATATTTTATTGAGTTTTTACAGAGAGGAAGAGAGAGGGATAGAGAGCTAGAAACATCGATGAGAGCGAAACATCGATCAGCCGCCTCCTGCACACCCTCTACTGGGGATGTGCCCGCAACCCAGGTACATGCCCTTGGCCGGAATCGAACCTGGGACCCTTCAGTCCGCAGGCCGACGCTCTATCCACTGAGCCAAACCGGTTAGGGCTCATCATGTATCATTTTTAAAAAATATGTTTTTATCATTGATTTTAGAGAGACAGAAGGGAAAGGGAGAGAGAAACATCGACGTGAGAGGGTAACATTGACCGGCTGCCTCCTGCCCACCTACTGGGGACTAAGCCCGAAACCTGGGCTTGTGCCTGGACCTGGAGTTGAACCCAGGACCCCTGGGTGCATGGGGTGACTCTCAACCCACTGAGCCACACTGGCCAGGGCTGTACTAATTCCTTCTATTAGACAATTATTTATTGAGCACCTGCTGCATGCAGGCTTTGTTCTAGGCCCTGAGAATACAGCAACGAACAGCGTTTCTGCGCCTTGAAGTTTACATTCTAGTGGGGTAGGGCGGGCAGACCACAGAATAAGAAAAAATACATAAGACAGCAGATGGTGATTCGTTCTCTAAAGTCAAATTAAACAGGAAACAACGCAAGTAGGAACTGTTTAGATACGTTTCCATTTTACATACAGTGATCAAAACTTGTCACCGGCTCCGCCTCGTTAGCAGGGCCTCCAGGACAGAAATAAAACTTCTTACTCCCGTTTACCAAGCGCCTAGCACTCAGCCCAGCACAGTCCTTTATGGAGACAGCAACTTCACATTGAATAAATTATGAGCCTTCTGAGAAGCAAGCGGTTGGGAAACAAAGGCCTGTCAATAGCTATTGACCGTTAAGCCCAGCCAGGGAATAATCTAATCACGCGTGATCCGCTTATTCTCCTTAATCTAGTTAGCGGAGTTTTTTGTTTGTTTTACGTTGGAGCATGAAAGCCACGGGAAATGTTTTCACAGGTCGGTTGAGGTATTTCCAACATCTCGTTACCTCACCGGCCCTCCCAGTGAGCATAAGCATTTATGTGAGGTGTGTGTGCACTTAAAACAAATAAACAAAAGAACCCTACCGGGGCCAGTTCTCCCGGTACCCAGAGTCGTCGAGTTCGGCCGGGTGGGGTGGGGGTGGAAGAGGGCATAGAGGCGAGAAATGGTGTTGGAATAAAAAGCCATCGTTTTCTAGGGAAAGAGCAGCCCCTGGGGCTTAAGGTGCTGTGCGAGGGCCCACTGGTCGGCCCATCGAACCTCAAACAAGGATCTAATCCTCGACACAAACTATAATAAGTGAGAAATCCTCTAACGTCGCTCGCGCAGGGTCCAGCGGGAACCTTGACCTCAAGATGGCGTCCCGCAGTCACAAGACTCAATCGGCTCCAATCAAACATGGCAGGGTGGGTCGTAATTTACAGCTCGAGCCTTTCTAGGCGCCCCTTCTCTATGGTCGTTCGCCGGGGCGTGGTGACTGAGCGCCGACAGTGAGGGCTCTCTATACGCGTTCTTCTCTATGGTGCTTCTCTCCACGGTTTCGGCCGCAGTGCACGCCGGGCAAAAGGAAGACCTCCAGAAGCTCCCCGCGCAGCGCGGCAGTGTTTGCGCTGCGGCCTTTGCGAGTGGTCGCCTCTGAACCAGTCTCCCGGTGAGCGGCGCGCAGAAACCTCGAACCGGTGGAGTCTCCCGTAACCAGGAGCCCAGAGGGCCTCGGAGACAGTCCCCTTGTCTTGGCGGCGGGTGAGTTCACGCCTCTGAACGCGTGTGGAAACCGGGTACCTCGGCTCGGGGGGGGGGGGGGGGGGGAGGAAGGAAGGAAAAGCCGGGAGGCTCCGAAAGGGCCCGGGGTGGGACGAGGGGAAAGAGGGGGGCCGGGTGGGGGAGGGGAGGGGCGCGAGGCCTGGGTTTCCTCACTTCTCTAAGGCCTCGGAAACCAGTGGGCCGAGCAGGAGCCCATGGAGGCCGGACCCGCTTACCGCCAGAGCCTTTCTCCTCGCATTGTCGCCCACTTTTCCTTTTCCTTTCACGGATGGCCACCGGGAGTCCCGTCGGCACCTCCTGGGATCCACGTTTGCCACAAAACGATTGGTCCGCCCCTGGGGAGCCCTTCGCGGAGGCCCCCTTCGGAGCCTTACGGTACAATTTCCGGGCCTAGGACTCCCTTGGCCTAGGCTCGGCCGAGAAGCCAGCCAGCATCCACCCTTTTCAGAGAGGTGCCGGCTACCAACGGATCTCTCTCCCTCCCCCTCGGGTCACCGAGAGCCCGCCCCCGTGTGACCTGCCCACCTACCTCCGTGCCCCCGAATGTAGTCAATGCCCGCTTTCTTTCTTTTTTTAAAGCGCCCTCCTCGTTTGCTTGTCTAAGATTGAGATGAGTGTTGTGGTCCTGCCCCCTTTCCTCCAGTGGAGGTTGCCGTGAGCTGTACCTCCATTCATTCTGTCTAGGCGATGACCACGCTTGCACATTAAAATGTGTGACTTCTTTCTCACCCTTCTTTGGTCTTCAGTACTACTTCTTAAATACGTTTTTCGAACTAGATCTGGGAGGATGAAGATTATTTTGCAGTTATGTAATGTGGATTTGTATGGCCCTGGAAAAGCCATGTTGCTCCCGGGCAGAGTGGAGCGGACCGAAAGGAGGGAAGAGATTGGACCTCTCTTGCACCGGACTGCTGTAGTGTGAAGTGCTGTGCCTTAGGTAGTTGACAGCAGTGTCTACACAACTTCCACGTTTGTCTTGGGTACTTCAATTTTTAAGATTTGTTCCCGCCAACGTTCAGAAGCCTAGAAAGGCCGTTCAGTTGGTTATCAGTTGCTCGTGATTTAATACGTAGATGCTACACTATTACAAATTTTAACCTTTCTTTTAAAAGCCTTTGTTGTCCTCATCTGTAAAATAAGGATTAGGATAGTATTCACTTCATGGATGATTGAGATTGGAAATTCATTCAATGTATGTAAAATCCTTAGTGCAATACCCAAATGACGTAGTGTTTAGTCCATTTTAACCGGTACGTATTGTTATTTAAGAATTTTCAGTGAAGTACAAGAGCCTAACCCTGATTCTAACATTTCTTCCAGTGTACTGTGAATAGACTATTTTTCTGTGAATAGTCTTATAAAGTAGAAGTTAATCCTTAATGCAAAGTTTCTCATTGGTATGTTACTAGAAAGGGGCATTATGACACAGTGAAAACAGCCCCTGGATTGGTAATTGCAGGATATTAGGGACCTTGAGGGGGTCCCTACCCACTCATTGTGTTCCTTTGGACAAGTTAGCGTCTTCATCTGTAAAAGGAGACTATATCTACAAGGTAATTTGGGAGATTAAGTGAGATAATGTATGTTGAAGGCTTTTGTAAATGAAAGTAAATAAAAACGTTTTTATTAAATAATTCATCTTCTTGGAGTTACCGAATTTCCATTTTTGGTCCCCAGAGTGTAATTCAAAAAATTTTTTTTGGTAGAGAACACATAGTTAGGAAGAAAATTATTGTCCCACTGTTGCATATAGGCACCATATACCAATTATAGTTTGAATACGTTTATTTTGTGTTTGCTATATTTTTATTCCAGTGTTAAGGCTCTTAATATATTTTAAAAATAAGTCCAATAAGTCCATTTTAATGTTGGGTAACTACTTCAGACTTAAAGTCAACATTTTTGTCCCCAGATAAATGAGCTTTATACTTAATTATACATAATTTAAAAAAAAATTTTTAATTATACATAATTTAAGGGAAACTTATATTAAGTATTTTATAACATTGGAAGCAAAAGCAGTCTTTGAATCTTTTAAGGTTTTACAAAAACATTCTGTTTTTAAATTTCTCGATAGTCTTTTGACACTGCTGCTACCATTTATAATAATTTCGATTCCTCACAAAGTTTTTGAATAGCTTTTACCTAGCTTTTTTTTTGAAAATTGAAAATAAGAAAATATGATATTCCCACTAACCAGAATAGTGATAATGCTTTTTATAAACTTTATTTTGACATAATTTCAACCTTTAAATAAGTTAGAATAGTACAAAGAATTCTCAAATACCTTTCACCCATATTACCTAAATCACCTGGCCAATTTGCTTTATCCTTTCCCCTTTTTCTCCAGTTTTCTTCTGAAATGTTTACTTGTAAGTTGCATGCGTGGTGTTCCTTAACCACAAAATGTGTATTTCCTAAAAGCAGGGACATTCTCTTATTTAACAACAGTACAATGGTCAAAGTCAGGAAATTAATATTGCTACAGTATTATCTAATCCACAGGTCTTAATTGGATTTTGCTTGAAATTGTCCTGAATTGGTATTGCTTTTTTTAAAAGCAGCTTTATTTAAGTGTAATTGCATAAAATTCAGTCATTGTAAACTTACAATTCAATGATTTTTAGCAAATGCACTGAATTGTGTAACCATTACCCCAACGGATTCCTCTTTGCTGTTTACAAGTCACTTCCGTTCCCACTCCACTCCAGACTATCACTACCTTTATCATTGAAAATGGTAAAATGGCAAAGTGGAAATCTCAGAAAATTAATTATCAGCTCCCTTTTGGGAGACTCAAAACACTTCGATAACGTTATGAAAAGCTTTCTTATAAAAGAAACTTGTGGTTAAGCCTTTCCCATTCTTTTTTGGACAGGGAACACTTTTTTCCTAGAAATAGTTTCTGAAGACTCCAGCAAGTCTGTGGAAATTCAATTTGAGAAATGATGTTCTGAGGGTCTTGCTTTGCTTAGGCTGGGGAGGTATGTCAGTCCATTGTATCTTGCCAGGTTATAAGCAGAGCAGGAAACAGTGCATGCGGCACTAATCTTTTATAGTCAGTGTAGAACCACTACTTGGTGTTTAACTATATAACTTAAATTTGCTCTTTCAGAACTAATAAAAATAATACTTGGAAAAGAACCGGGCACATATATATTTATTGAGTGAATGTAGTTGTATAGGATTACTTGCTGAGGAGAGTCTATTGGTTCGTTTGCCTTTCACGATTTCAGAAATTTGGCAGTGTCGTGATGGGGTTAGCGCCTGTAAGTCTATCCCTGGTAAAATATTTTGTTCCTATCAGGATAAATCTGCAATGGAGGAATGCATATAAGCAGCGATGGTATTCTCAGGAGTGCAGGGAAAAAAGACTGGTTTGAAAGAGTAAAGTGGAAAAGAAAAGCAGAAGTGCATGCATATGTAGAGTGGTAGAGATAAATCTTATTTAGAAGTTTGGTTTTTGGGGGTGGGGGTAATATCAAATTTATTGAGATAAAATTTACATGTAATAAAATGCACCCATTTTAATTTCAGTGAATTTTGATAAGTGCATAACACTGTATGTTTTTGTTAATTTTTTACTTATCTGGTTAAAATGCTTTGACTCTTCTAAAAGTGAAGAACTCCTATTCAGGTATTTTTAAAATACTATTTAAATTTTTTTCAGTGCTAATAAAAATAACCTCTCCATCTCTCCTTTTCTTAAATCCCACACACATTCCCCTTAGCAGTTGGCGAGCTTCATAATAAATCTAGAATCTAGCAACTTGTTGCCACTTTCACTGTACCACTTGTTCCAGGGCCCCCTCTTCTCTGGATTATTGAAGTCGTGTTTTGCTTTGACCCTTGTTTTTCAGTCTTAACATAGTGACCAGGAACACTGGTAAAATAAGCCAAATAAGAAATCCTTATTTAGAGGAAAAACCAAATTCTTTACGGTGGCCTACAAAGCCCTGTACTCTCTGAAGCCCCTCCCCCAGTAACATTTTACATTTGTCTGACTTTCCTTGCACACTGCACTCCAGCTGTTGGCCTTGCTATTCCTCCCACCGCTGGCTTTTTGTATTTTCTTTGTTTGGAAGATTATTGCCCCAGATTAAAAAAATTTTTTTTTTTTTTAATCCTCACCTGAGAATATATTTATTGACTTTAGAGAGTAACATTGATTGCCTCCAGTATGTACCCTGACCACTGGGAATCAAACTGAAACCTTTTTGGTGTTCCGGGAGTTGCTCCAAACAACTGAGCAACTGGGGCTGGGGCTATTGTCCCTAAATGTTAAATAGGGCTTCCTACTTCCGCCCATTCAAGTCTTTGTCCAATTGTCATCTTCTGACCACTCGCTGTATTTAAAATAAAGCACGCCCAGGATGTAGCTCAGCGGTTGAGCATCGACCCAGGAACCTAGAGGTCACCTGTTCGATTCCCAGTCAAGGCATATGCCCGGGTTGCAGGCTTGATCCCCAGTGTAGGGTGTGCAGGAGGCAGCTGATCAGTGATTCTCTCATCGATGTTTCTCTCTCTCCCCCTCTCCCTTCCTCTCTGAAATCAATAAAAATAAAATAAAGTACTCCCTAACTCTCTTTCCAACTTCATTCTACAAAGTATCAACTTTGAATATCTATGTAATTTATTATAAGAGTATTACAATTGCTCAATTTTAGGTAAAATCTGATTAGCTTTGCTTATGGTTTTAAAAGTTTTTCCTCAATCATTTTCACATATCAAAATATATAAAAATTTATGTTGAAATAAGTGGTTGAGACTCCCATTTTAGGATGTTTGAAAGTGAATAATATTTATCTAGACGTTACCAGAAATGTTTGTGTTCTGAATGTCATGGAAGGGCTATTGTCTTAATAAGATTGCCTCAACCTTTGAAGTTCAACCTATGAATAAGCAAGTTTTGAACAGTGTGAAGTAAAAGGGAAATATTTCATAGAAAAATTAGAAGTGCATGGAATGGATATATTGGCATATACTAAAATTAAACGTGTAGTCTGATGAAATTTTTTTAATTCTTTTTTTTTGTTTTGTTAATTCTCACCTAAGGATATTTATTCCATTTATAATTATTGTAAGGCTAGCATAGTACCTGGCACATGGGAGCTTCTTAATAGATTTGTTTAATGAAAACCTCAGAGTTAATTTGTTTACTCATTCATTCATTTATTCAACAGGTATTAATACCAACTGTCCTCCTAAGAAAAGTGCTGAGATAGAGTATTATAATACAAGAGCTTCTGTAAGTAGGACAGTAGCTGTCTCTGTTTTAAAAGGAGATATATTTTTTCTTATAGAGTATTTGTTTTTATTTTTGGGCAAAAATATAAAGGATTATTTAAAAATATAAGACATAGTAAAATTAGTTGGCATTTCCCCTTTTTAATTTATACTGATACCTACTTACTATTTATTTATTAAAATATATTTTTATTGATTTCAGAGAGGAAGGAAGAAGGAAAAAGAGAGAAACATCAATGATGGGAGAGAATCATTGGTTGGCTGCCTCCTGCACACCCCCTACTGGGGATCGAGCCCATAACCCAGGCATGTGCCCTTGATTGGAATTGAACCCGGGACCCTTCAGTTCATAGGCTGACGCTCTATCCACTGAGCAAATCGGCTAGGGCTGTTTTTAAATTTTTTCTATTTTTAAATTAATTGATTCTTAGAGGAATGGGGAGGGGAGAGAGAAACATTGATTTGTTTCACTTATTGATGCATTCATTGGTTGCTTCTTGTATATGCCCTGACTGGGGATTGAACCTACAGCCTTGGCATATCGGGACAGTGCTTTAACCAACTGAGCCACAAAGACCAGGGCGGTTCTCTGTATTTGAGTGATTACTATGTGACCTGATGTTAAGATGTCTCCTACCCCCAGGTTTATAGTTCAGTGAGACAGTCATTTGTACTTGAGGAACTGGCCAACACTGAATCAATAAATACTGTGTAACTTTGTAAATTAGTTTTCAGAAAGGTGCTGATATGTATTAAAAATGAATGTATCAGAACACTTTTAAAAAAATAACTGTTAGAAACCTTCCTGGATTCTGAGTTTGGTTTAAAAAGATTCATTGATATTTCGTATTTAATTTTGGATATTAACTGAACCTCAAAATTTTTTTCTTCCTTTATATGTATTCCCATATGATTGTAGGAGTCTATCCTGAACTTAGATCGTGTACATTTTGGGAACTTATTTTAGAAAAGATCTAAATTTTAAAAATTCTCAATGGACAGACAGAGAAAAGAGGGTCTTTGCCAACTTCTTTGGGTAAGAAAACTTTAGAATTTTGCAGATACTCTAAAAATGAAGGCCAACAAACCAGGCATATTGAATTGTAAAGTTTTCAAATAAAATGATTTGTCATGATTTCTTTTTTAGACATCTGCAGTAAGAATGTCTTTCCCCCCTCATTTGAATCGCCCTCCCATGGGAATCCCAGCACTCCCACCAGGGATTCCACCACCACAGTTTCCTGGCTTTCCTCCACCTGTACCTCCAGGTAATTTTGTGAGTACTGTAGTTGTTTTAGCCTATACTTTTGTAGTATTTACTTTTAGGAAGATATGTGTGTGACTGTTAGTAGTAAAGCTGTCTGTTAATATCATTCTGGAAATGTGATGTCTCATTTTCCTATGGCAGAAGTTTTCATATCTGACTGAGTATAAACTCATTTGGGACATTTTTTAAAAAAGTTACGTAAAAAAATAGATAGCTCATGAGGTTCAAAAATGAAAAAATAGTGCTTGCTTCGGCAGCACATATACTAAAATTGGAACGATACAGAGAAGATTAGCATGGCCCCTGCGCAAGGATGACACGCAAATTCGTGAAGCGTTCCATATTTAAAAAAAAAAAAGAAAAAATACACAGTGAAAAAATTTTATTACATTCCCACAGAATTATTTTTAGTTTTTTCTTTGTCCATCCAGATATTTTCTAATGCATATTATAAGCCACGTAACTATATTATTTTATTCACCAGTGGGGTTTTTTAATTGATTTTTTTTTATATATAAGAGAGGGAGAGAGAAACATTGACTTGTTGTTCCACTTATTTATGCATTCATTGGTTGATTCATGTATGTGCCCTACCCAGGAATGGAACATGCAACCTTGGCATTTTAGGACGATGCTCTAACCAACCAACAGAGATATCTGGCCAGGGCTCCGTTAGTACTTTTTCTTTTAACACAGATATAGAGTATTATTCTATATACTAGAGGCCCGGTGCACGAAAGTCATGCACGGGTAGAGTCCCTAGGCCTGGCCAGTGATCAGGGCTGATCAGGGCTGATCACGTTCCCTGCCTCTCCCTTCCCTTGCCACCCTCACACCGCCACCGAGCGATTCCCCCAGCTGCCTCTTTCCCTTGCTCTCTCAGTGCCCTGCTGCTGTCGCTGGTCACCTGCCATGTTCTGCGCCGCCCCTTGGTGGTCAGCGCATGTCATAGCGAGTGAGAGAACTCCCGAGGGGACACTTTGCATATTAGCCTTTTATATATACTAGAGGCCTGGCCTGCAGGATCAGGCCAAAACTAGCTCTCCAACATCCCTTGAGGGGTCCTGGATTGTGAGAGGGCGTAGGCCAGGCCGAGGGACCCCACTGGTGCACGATTGGCGTCAGGGAGGGACAAGGTAGGTTGGCCAGTTTGGGAGGGACCGCGGGAAGGCTCCAGGGTGTGTCCGGCTCTTCTCACTCAGTCCCAATGGTCCATACCCCAGCAGCAAGCTGACCTACTGGTCAGAGCATCTGCCCCCTGCTGGTCAGTGCACATCATAGCGAGCAGTTGAACAGCCTTAGCATATCATTAGCATATTCTTTGATTTTTTTGAATGGATGACCGGACACTTAGCATATTAGGCTTTTATTATATAGGATAGATACTATTTTGCCCCTCCATTACTTTTAGTTGATTTTTAGAGAGAGTGTAAGAGAGAGAAAAACACCAATTGTTTGCCTCCCCTATGTATCTGCCCTGACTGGGAATTGGAATTCCAACCTTTGGGTGTAAGGGACAATGCTCCAACCAACAGAGCCACCCAGCCAGGGCCAATTTTTTTTTTTTTTTAATATATTTGTATTGATTTCAGACAAGAAGGGAGAGGGAGAAAAGTAGAAACATCAATGATGAGAGAGACTCATTGATTGGCTGCCTCCTGCACGCCCCACACTGGGGATCAAGCCTGCAACCTGGGCATGTGTCCTGAACGGGAATCAGACTGTGACCTCCTGGTTCAAAGGTCAATGCTCAAGCACTGTGTCACGCCGGCCAGGCCACTTTTTGTTTTTATTAAAGAACCAGGTATAACAAGATTCTTCCTAGGTTTTCAGAGAATTTATCATTTGATACTTAAAGGAAAAAAAATGTGAAAGGATTTGTGTTTTACTTTTTTCTTGTTAATCATCCCTTGAGGATATTTTTCCCATTGATTTTTTTTTTTTTAGAGAGAGCAGGAGGGAGGTGGATAGACAGAAACATCGATGTGAAAGAGACACACATCACTTGGTTGCCTCCCACACCTTCCCTGACTGAGGGAAAGGCATGGAGCCTGAAACCAGGGTACTTACCCTTGGCTGGAATTGAACCCGTGACCCTTCAGTCCAAGGGCTGATGCTCTAACTGCTGAGCAAAACTGGCTAGGGCTGTTTTTTACTTTTAAAGGATTAATTAATATTGTTAATACATAAATGAATCTGTATTTGTGATAGTGCAGGTTTTGCGGGTGTACTGAATAAGATGAACATGAATCAGTAACTATTCAGAATTTTATACTCCTTAAGTCAAAAGCATGTTCTGGTAGCCTTGTTACTTTAAGAGTAGTTTTTTGTTGTAGGTAAACTTGTATAGATTGACCTGATACCACATTGCTTTTGAAACTAAGATGTTCAGTATCTCATTAGTTCTACATTTCTACTTAAATTAACTATAAGTGAGTATAAGAACAAAAGCTTAATATGCTAATTAGACCAGACAGCCGAACGACCTTCCAGATGTCATTCCAGATGTCCTTCCGGATGAAGCAGCCGTGGTGGGGGCTGAGGCAGAGGCAGTTAGGGGTGATCAGGCAGCTAGGCAGAGTGGATAGGGGCAATAAGGCAGGCAGGCAAAGGGGTGAGGGGCAATGAGGCAGGCAGGCAAGCGGTTAGGAGTGAACGGATTGCAAGAGGGTGCAGGCCAGACTGAAGGACCTCCCTTTCCCCGTGCACAGATTTCGTGCACTGGGCCTCTAGTACTTGTATATATGGCATGTAGTTGATACAGAATACAGTCATATATAATTGTGTGCTTACAACTTGCAATGCTTTTTCCTTAGGAACCCCAATGATTCCTGTACCAATGAGCATTATGGCTCCTGCTCCAACTGTAAGTATAATTGTTAAGTAAATTTTTTACTTATTGATTGATTTTAGAGAGAGAGAGAGACATTGATTTGTTTCCCACTTATTTATGCATTCATTGGTTGATTCTTGTATGTGCCCTGACTGGTTATCAAACCCTGCAACCTTAACGTATTGGGACAACGCTTTAACCAGCTGAATTACCCATCCACGGCTGTAAGTATAATTAATTTTGAGGAAATTAGATATGTTAGTGCTTTTAAAACTAAAAAGCTTGATAAACTTAGATAAATTATTTTAAGCATTTAAAAGAATAGTAGGAAGGATGTGGGCATCCATTTCTATCATACTACTTACTTGATTAAGTAACGTTTTCATTCAGCTGTGCATATGTTCCTAAAACTGCTCCCCAGATAGTTTTATGGTTTCTCTCTCATTCTCTAGACTGATTTACATATTAGTTCAGATTTAGGACATTGTCTTTTTCATTATTCCTCATGTTTTGGTTTCTGGAGATAGGAGAATGATATGATATATATGATCTCTTAAAAGAGTGTAAGAATTATCCTAGCAGAAATAAAAGTTTTGAAATGAAATTTTTGTTGAATATAGTTCTATTCTTTTCCTCCTACCTACCTAATATTTAGCCTTTTCCGAGCTATTTTTTTGTGTGTCTTCTACTATGATACCTTCAAGCTTTGTAGTTTTAATGAAACCTTTCCTCTAGGGAAGTGTTTCATTATTTATTCTTAGGTCTTGAACCTTAATTCTCCACATTCATCAAAACATCTTAATTAAGAATGTTAATATATTATAACACATGAATAAATAATAACCCTCTTAGCTATTATTTAACCAGATATTTCTCTGAGTTCATTGGTAGAATATCAGGCTTCATTTGGAATTCCACTATGAGAGAGGCTAGATGTTACTTTCAACTGTTTTTCTATTTATGGTTTTGAAAAGTGAGGGGAGTGGTGTTATTCACATTAAAAGGGAGATGTGAAGTAGGTGGACAAATAGGAATCTGCTGTGAGGCAGACCACTAAGAAGATAGGTTCTGCATACTAGGGGGGGAGTCCAGCTTTTCTTGCATTAGGCACCAATGTTTGGTCATTTTGGAAAGCTTCCACATGATAGGTACTCTTACTTTCTTACATTTCAGCCTAAGAAAAGATAGCATTTGGAGTTTGGAGCAGCTCCCCCAGTTCACCAGTATTTATTCAGTGCTTATTGTGGGTGTTTTGCTAAATTCACTTCCAGATAAAATGAAGAGTAAGACTATTTCTTCCTTTGGGAACTTTAAAGTTAATAAAGGGACAATAAGCTAGAAATTCAAGTAAGTGATAAAGGGTAAATTTAAAGTGTGGGGGAGTGCTATGGGAGTATTTGAATATTTTATAAGAGGTTTAGCAGGGATAATTGAACTTTTATGCTAAACAGAGTACAGTTGTGAATAAACTTGTGGATGTAGTTGATAATTTTAAATGATATATGATGTCTTAAACATAAAGTTTTTATCCAAGTTATTTTTGCTTTTCCAAGTTTTTAAAGAAAGGTAATCTAAAAGTGGGACTTTCCTTGTCATGAATGTTTGTATTAATGAGAAATGCTAAGAGCTTTAGATTAAGTATGTAGACCTTTTAATGTGCTACATAGAGGATGGTGCAAAAGTAGGTTTACAGTTGTAAGTGCATGAAACAGTTTATTCTTGCTTTATTATTTATTTATTGTATTTTCCATACGAACAACTGTAAACCTACTTTTGCCCCACCCTGTATTTACTAATTTAACATTGGTGATTTTAGCCTAATGTTACATTAAACATGATAGGAAGTTTAATTGCCAGATCAAATTTTATTGCCTTTTTTAATTCTAGGTCTTAGTACCCACTGTGTCCATGGTTGGAAAGCATTTGGGAGCCAGAAAGGATCATCCAGGCTTAAAGGCAAAGGAAAATGATGAAAATTGTGGTCCTACTACTACTGTTTTTGTTGGCAACATTTCTGAGAAAGCCTCAGACATGCTCATAAGACAGCTCCTTGCTGTAAGTTAAACTGTTTATTTTTCATTTAAAAGGTTTATTTTTGTTATAAATTTTAAACAAAAAGCAGAAAGAGGACTCTGAATTTGTCTTTGTTTTATTTTGAAAATTTTTAATCCAGCAATACTGTTGAACAAACAGTACAGTGATTACCCTTGTAACATATTGCTACATTTACTCTCTTTATATACACACACGCTACATACCTTTTTTGAGTAATTTGAGAGTAAGTTGTGATAAGACATTTCATCTCTGAATACTTCTTGTGTTTCCTGAGACCAAAGACATTCTCCTATATGATCACAAAATCATTATTGCATTTAAGAAATTTAAGGACGATACAGTATTGTTAACTAATATACATAGATCTTTTTCTTTTTTAAATAAATTTTATTTATAAGTTATATTTATTTGTTTGTTAATCCTCATCTGAGGATTTTTTTCAATTAATTTTTTGGGAGAGTTGGAAGAGAGAGGGAAAGACAGAGAAACACCAATGTGAGAGAAACACATCGAACCATTGGTTGCCTCCTGCAACCAAGGTATGTGCCTTTAACTGGAATCGAACCTGGGACCCTAGCCAAACTGACAAGGACTAGATCTTTTTCTTAATTTCTTTTTTTTTTTTTTTTGGACCAGCTTAACGCATTTTTTTTTTTTAAAGTGTCAAGTCTTCTTTTTTTTTTTTTTTTTTTAATATTTTATTGATTTTTTACAGAGAGGAAGGGAGAGAGATAGAGAGTTAGAAACATCGATGAGAGAGAAACATCAATCAGCCGCCTCCTGCACACCCCCTACTGGGGATGTGCCCGCAACCCAGGTACATGCCCTTGACCGGAATCAAACCTGGGACCTTTCAGTCCGCAGGCCGACGCTCTATCCACTGAGCCAAACCGGTTTCGGCAAGTCTTCTTTTTTTTATTATATTTTATTGATTTCTTACAGAGAGGAAGGGAGAGGGATAGAAAGTTAGAAACATTGATCAGCTGCCTCCTGCACACCCCCTACTGGGAATGTGCCCACAACCAAGGTACATGCCCTTGACCGGAATTGCTTAAAATATCACAAAGAATGGTACATATGTCTCCCTTTTTTTTCCCCCCTTGACCTTCCCCCCGGCCTCCCTACCCCCCAGTGTCTTATGTTCATTGGCTATGCTTACATGCATGCTCTATTTTTAAAATTTAATTTTCTCTATAATTTCTAAAATAGCATGTTTTTGTTTTTGACCTATGGTCCAGTCAAGGATTGTATATCACATTTAATTGTCACACCTTGTTAGACAGCTTCTTTAATAAATTTTATTTATAAGTTATAGTTCCCTTCTCCCCACCTTTTTTTTATTTTGGTTTGCTTGTTTTCTTTGTCTTATGACATTGACTATATATATAGATTTCAGAGAGGGAGGGAGAGATAGAAACATCAGTAATGAGAGAGAATTATTGATTGGCTGCCTCTTGCAGGCCCCCTGCTGGAGATTGAGCCCGCAACCCAGGCACATGCTCTTGACTGGAATCGAACCTGGGACCCTTCAGTCCACAGGCTGACCCGCTATCCACTGAGCCAAACCAGCTAGGGCTCATTGATGTTTTTAATATATTTTATTGATTTTTTACAGAGAGGAAGGGAGAGAGATAGAGAGTTAGAAACATCGATGAGAGAGAATCATCGATCAGCTGCCTCCTGCACATCTCCTACTGGGGATGTGCCCGCAACCCAGGTACATGCCCTTGACCGGAATCGAACCTGGGACCCTTCAGTCTGCAGGCCGACGCTCTATCCACTGAGCCAAACCGGTTTCGGCTCATTGATGTTTTTGAAGAGTTTTTTTTATTATTATTGTTTAAAGTATTACAAATAGTAGTACATATGTCTCTTTTTTTCCTCCCCCCCCCCCCCCCCCCGTTGACCTTCCTTTGCGGCCCCCCCCCCCCCATTGTCTTGGGTCCATTGGTTATGCTTATATGCATGCATACAAATCCTTCGGTTGATCTCTTACCCACCCCTCACCCTTGAATTTGTGTGATTGATTGCTTGCGGTTATATATGTATACACACACACACACACACATATATTTTAATTTATTGATTTGAGAGAGAGAGAGAGAGAGAGAGAGAAACATCGATTTGTTGTTCCACTTATTTATGCATTCATTGTTTGATTCTTATATGTGCCCTGAGCAGGGATTGAACTTGAAACCTTGGCATCTTGGGACGACACTCTAACCAATCAAGCTTCTCAGCCAGGGCACTAGTTTTATTTCTGTATTCCTTCACAATTTGCTTTTTTCACCTAACGTGTAGTTCTATTTACTTTCAACTTCTGTATGTTATTGCATTGTAGAAATACACCATAAATTGTCAATTTTCTACTGATGGTCACATGGATTGGTCCCGTTTTTTGTGTTTTGTGATATTATAACTAGTAATATCACCTCTTCAGAGGTGAATCTCAATACATTTATATCATTCTTTCTTTTTTTTTTTTTTAAATACATTTTATTGATTTTTTTTACAGAGAGGAAGGAAGCGGGATAGAGAGCTAGAAACATCCATGAGAGAGAAACATCGATCAGCTGCCTCCTGCACATTCCCCACCGGGGATGTGCCCGCAACCAAGGCACATGCCCTTGACCGGAATCGAACCTGGGACCCTTCAGTCCGCAGGCCGACGCTCTATACACTGAGCCAAACCGGTTACGGCATCATGTTTTCTTTTAGAAGTGGAATTTCTGTGGTAGGGCATGCTTATCTTCACTTTAACAAGATGATGCTAATTTTTCCAAAAGTGGAACATTGCAAAGACATTTTCAAAAAATCTTCATTGTGATATAATTTATGTACCATAATTCAGTATTTTTAGTATATTCAGAAAGTGGCACAAATACCACTACTAATTCCAGAGCATTTTCACCACTCTAAGTAGAAAACCCTGTAACCATTAACAGTCACTCCCCATTCTTTTCTCTCTGTAGCCCTTGGCAACCACTATTCTACTTTATGTCTCTAAGGTTTTGCCTATTCTGGGCATTTTATATAACAATTATAAATATGTGACCTTTTTAACTTCAGTTAGCATAATGTTTTCAAGGTACATATATATTATAGTTTGTACTTGTGGCCTGGTGCATGAATTCGTGCACATTGAAAGGAAATTAATTAGAAGAAATAGTTTAATATCACTATTCACTCTTTTTCTATAATAGAGTGTGAACCAAATTGACGATCGACAATAGCAGATCGAAACACATGCATGCCAGTAAGAGCTTTATTGTGCTTGGGCAAGTCAACTTAGCCTTTTATATATAAAGAATAAACTTGCTTAGTTAGACCTGCTTTCTGATTTAGCTAAACTTTTTCCAGCCCAGCGAAGCACCCCAACTTCTCTTTCAGGTAATTGTCACCAACATAGTAGTAAATATCAACACGAAGCAGATTATTATTGTAGATCACACAGGGAGAACAAAGGGTAAAATATTTAACTGCAGCAGTGTTTGACTATATTCTGCGCAGTGAGAAAACCTGAAGTCATTTTCAAGGTCCACCATTCCTTTCTTCTTTTCAGTCGGGTCAAGTTTCTAAGCTTTCTAAATCTCAGTTTTCCGGCTAATGAAAAGAAAATAGGATTCCACCGAGTCTCCTGTCTACCTACTCCAGGGCTTCTGTGATGAGGATCAAATGAAATGAGGCACGGGAAAACGCTTCACAGACATTTGGTTAAAGTGTAAAATTTTTCCACCTGGCTATGAAGCAAGTTGTATTCCTGGGCTGAAGAAACCGCAAGGAGGCTAGTCGCTAGGGAGAAGAAGCCGGGCGTTGCTACGTGACGTTATTGCCCAGCACCCACAGCCACCGTTTCTGGGCTGGGCTGGGCTGTGGGCTGCATTTTGCACTATGGGGTCTTGGCAGCGTAGGCTGCAATTTGGTGGGCTCATGCTCCAAGATGGTGGCGGGAAAGCTGAGTGTTGCTTTGTGGGTGCCAGGTCCACTGTGCCATTTCTCTGTGCACATCACGGCAGCTCCTGCATGGAGAGTCTGCCCCTTGGTGGTTAGTATGTGTCATAGCGACCTGTCGGAAGGTGGGAAGGACACTTAGCATACAGACAGTCCTCGTTTACATTGGACTTGATGTTCCTCGTTTCGTGGTTACATTGCATCGCCATCTCCCATTTATTTGTAAAAAAAAACAACGTTCTGTCATTTCGACGTATGTACATATGTGCTTTATGTTTCTTATTATTTACTGTTTTTACCACAAGTAAAGGTCAGGGATTGTTATCTTTAAAATTTTTTTACTATTTCACTTCATTACTGCTGTGTATGTGCTCCATGTGAGTGACATAGGTGCTTATGTAGGTGGGCTCCGACTTACGGCAAAAGGCAAAAATCGTTGCACTGTAGGAATGGCTCTCCAACATACCTGAGGATTAGCCTTTTATGTAGATAGATTGGTATTTCATTCCCTTTTATGGCCTGATAGTGTTCCATTTAATGGCTCTACCATATTTTGTTCACTCATTCATCAGTTAATTTACAATTAGTTTGTTTCCACTTTTTGGTTACTATGAATACTGGTACTAAGAATATTTGTGTACAAATTTTTGTATGGAGATGTGTATATTTTTTCAGTTTGAAATATCCCTTTAAAAAACTTGTTCTTGATTTATATGTGCAACAGAGTGCTTTGTTTTTAAGCTTTCTTTGGATTCCTAAATTGATCTCTTTTCTGCCTTTTATTTCTCTTCCACTTTTAGGTGTTCCCTTAAATGTCTGGTGATCCTAGATTGTTTGTCATGTTTAAGAGTTAGGGATTAAGCCGTAACCGGTTTGGCTCAGTGGATAGAGCGTCAGCCTGCAGACTGAAAGGTCCCAGGTTTGATTCCGGTCAAGGGCATGTACCTTGGTTGCGGGCACATCCCCAGTAGGAGGTGTGCAGGAGGCAGCTGATCGATGTTTCTAACTCTCTCTCTCCCTTCCTCTCTGTAAAAAATCAATAAAATATATTTTAAAAAAAAGAGTTAGGGATTAAAAGGCTTTTTTGTACTGGGTTTGTAAAATGTTAGACATTATTTTAAGCAATCTAACCAACACCCAGCTGTATTAAATATTCATACGTGGAGGTTTTTTTCTTTGAGGCTGGTTATTTTCTCTAGAAAATTTGGTTCATGCCTCATGAGTATATGGGTTGGGGTTGAAGGGCTAATTTTAAGCATTCCTTTTTTAAATATATTTTTATTGATTTCAGAAAGGAAGGGAGAGAGAGATAGAAATATCAATGATGAGAATCATTGATCAGCTGCTTCCTGCACATCCCCCACTGGGATCCAGCCCACAACCCAGGCATGTGCCCTGCCCAGGAATCAAACCGTGACCTCTGTCATAGGTTGATGACCAACCACTGAGTCACACAGGCCAGGCTCAAACATTTCTTTTTTTTTCTTTTTCCAAGCATTTCTCATACTTTTACCTTTTTTCCTTGTTACCCACTCGATACCTTATCCAAACTTTCATTCATATCTGGTGCTTCATATCACAAGCTTGTGTGTTCACCTTCTTCAGACTAAACTCTTCCTGCTTTCTGGGGGTGGGGACTAAGGTAGTTACTTGAGAAGAACTTTGACTTTAATTATGCTGTAGTTATATTGTTAGGCAAGCACCTGTTTTTATTCAGCTTCATGCTTCAACCCCATTTTCCACTCTACCTCATTTTTATTTTTTTATTGAGAGAGAGAGGCAGAAACATCGATTTCTTGTTCTACTTATTTATACATTCACTGATGGTTTCTTGTATGTGCCCTGACTGGAGATGGAACGTGCAACCTTAGCATATTTGGATGGTGCTCTACCCAACTGAGTTACACAGCCAGGGCCACCCTCTCCCCCTTTTTGATGACCTCTAGATCTACTTGGCTTTGTATAGCCTTTCTTTTTCACCAGTATCTGCCTCTGTAGACACTTGGAGTGATAGCTTTCTTTGCTCTATAGCAGTGGTTCTCAACCTTCCTAATGCCGCGACCCTTTAATACAGTTCCTCATGTTGTGGTGACCCCCAATTTCATTGTTACAAATTGAACATAATTAAAGCATAGTGATTAATCACAAAAACAATATGTAATTATATATGTGTTTTCCGATGGTCTTAGGCGACCCCTGTGAAAGGGTTGTTCAACCCCCAAAGGGGTCGCGACCCACAGGTTGAGAACCGCTGCTCTATAGGATGAGTTACCATCCATCATTTTGTTTAAAATTTTGTTGAATTTTGCTGCTGTTTCTCATGCAGTGTTAGACTTCAAGTGTTTTTACCTTTTATATTATTTGATTATAAAAACAGAAAAAATATTTTAGTGGTTTCTCTGAAGGGAGATGTGAAACATTTACATTAGCTTTGACAGGCAAACCAGGTATTTTCTAGAAGTAATTTTTTTAAACCTACTTGTTTTTTAATAATTAGAAATAATGTTTTAAAATTGAAAAGGGAAAAAAGTTGTAATAAAGTCACACAACCTGCCCCTTAACATTTTGGAATATTTCTGATCATTTTGTGAAAATTCATTTTGTTTTTTTCATAATTAAAATCTTACTGTATATCTGCAATTTCATGTCCCATGTTTTGCATCCCATATCAAGCACTTTCGCATGTCACTAAAACTTTTTAATATATACACGTATTTTAAAACAAAATCTTTATGAATTTAATTGAATTTACTATAGTTTTGACTATTATAACTTGGGCATTGATATATATTTGTAGGATAAATAATGCTTTAAAATTTCTAATTTATTAAAACAATTTTCTGCAAATAAGAATCAGTAAGAATTTATATTTTTCTTTGAAATAATTTGTTATATATTTCATATAATAGATTTGTAGGAACTGAGAATTTTAAGAAACTTAGTTGCTAATATATTTTTTTGCTTCTATTTTTTTCTTAGTCTAATAATAGAGTTGTGCTCTTATTTGCATTATAAGTTAATTTTGTTAAGTGGTAACATTTTTTTTTTCCTTTTTAAGAAATGTGGCTTGGTTTTAAGCTGGAAGAGAGTACAAGGTGCATCTGGAAAACTTCAAGGTAGGTTCTTTTTTCTTTATTTATTGAGATCATTAAATAATTACTGGCTTGTTTCACCTCACTTTTCACTTACAGTAATTTTAGACGTCCTTAGGGTATGTCACACTAAAAATGTATGGTTAAATTTACTGTTTTAGGTTCACTCAGAATAGTTTCTTTCTGTATGGTTACGTCATTAACTTATGTAAATGTTTGGATTTACTTGTTTAATTTTACTTCCAATTTTTAGGTTACTCTTTATTTTTTAAAATTTTTATTATTTTTTAATATATTTTTATTGATTTCAGAGAGGAAAGGAGAGGGAGAGAAAGATAGAAACATCAATGATGAGAGAGAATCATCGACCTGCTGCCTCCTGCATGCCCTCCACTGGGGATTGAGCCCACAATCCGGGCATGTGCTCTTGGCTAGAATTGCACGTGGGACCCTTCAGTCCACAGGCAGACGCTCTATCCACTGAGCCAAATGAGCTAGGGCTGGGTTACTCTTTTTAAATTTAATTTTGTTTTAATATCTCTGATATAAAGTCATGATAATAATAGACTAGTTATTAAAATGAAAGATACAAAAAAAAATTAGATGAATAACCAGCATAAGAGATTGTTACTTTTATAGTTTAACTTCTCAGAAAAATGTTGTATTTACGTTGAATAAATGAGAACAACTTGTTCTCATTTATAGCTGTTAGGAAGTCTGGATGGAATGAGTTCATGACATAATGAACAGTTATGAAATGTGCTGAATTTGTTAACTATATTATCAGCACTTCTAATAAGTAGTAGTTTGCCTGGTTAGAATTTTTCTTTTTCCCCTGTTTTTGTTTTTGTTCTTTTGGTTAAGGGTGTAAAAGTGAAACCCTTTTCAAAGGAAATTGAAGGAAAGGGTGGAGTGACAGCATGAATAATCCTTGTATTATAATATTTGATCTCTTAATGATTTTAACTTTTCATAAATACTCTTCATCTATCAGTATTATAGTGATATTTTACTAATTCTTTACATCTATTGCTAGCCTTTGGATTCTGTGAGTATAAGGAGCCTGAATCTACCCTCCGTGCACTCAGGTTATTGCATGACCTGCAGATTGGAGAGAAGAAACTGCTTGTTAAAGTTGATGCAAAGACAAAGGCACAACTGGATGAATGGAAAGCAAAGAAGAAAGCTTCTAATGGGGTATGTTTTCCATAGTGTTATCTTCTCTAGACCAAATGTGCTCTTTCAGTGTAAATACTTATTATAAGTGAATCTAATATGGGGCTTTACAATCCCATCATGCCTGTGACTACTAACATGCAGGAGGGTATTTTATAGTTTATAGTTATTTTAAGTCTTTTATCTACCCATTGAGGGTGGATGACTGTTGGTTTGCTTGTTCCAGGTTGGGATGAAAGTAGTAAGGGAGGCTGGACAAGGTTAACTTGCCAGAGAAAACATTGGTACAGACTATTCCAAACAGAGCTAATTCATTAAGGCAGCTTTGTAAGTAAGTACAAAATATATTTCAACCTACACAATTTTTATTAGTTGCCCTCTCTTTTAGAAGTATACAGGTTCTAAAATACTGAAAATAAGTCTTATTTTCCTCAGGTGGGTGGCTATATAAAGCTAACCTAAAGAAAAGGAACTTTTATATATTGTAATGTATACATTACTATCTCAACAGAGCAAAAAATAGCTAAAATCTGAGTTTGTGTTTCTTTGTTATTCCTTTCTTCCTACTTCCTTTTGGCACCTCAAGCAGACCAGATCCAATATAGATTTATTATTTTTCTGTTTACAAAAACAAAACAGCCTTTTGTTCTCTTCAAACTTTTATTATTTAAAATAGAAATAGCTTTCTTGTATATTCTTTGTAAAAAAGATTCATCAATTAAAGCAAACTATAAAAAAGAAATTATCACCCATATAATCCCATCACCTTTGGTAACCACTGTAGAGATTTTGTTTTTTGGTTTGTTTTTTAAAAATATACTTGTATTGATTTCAGAGAAGAAGGAAAGGGGAGAGGTGGAAACATCATTGATGAGAGAGAATCATCAATTGGCTGCCTCCTGCATGCCCCATACCGGGGGATCAAGCTCGCAACCCGGGCATGTGTCCTGATGGGAAATCAAACCGTGACCTCCTGGTTCATAGGTCTACACTCAATCACTGAGCCATGCCTTCTGGGCATGTAGACATTTTGGTTCCATGTTTTTCCAGACAGTTTTCTGGGTGTATGAATATAGTTTTGATTGGAAAATGTGTATTTTTCCTTCATAAATACATGATTGAATTTTAAAGTATTGTTTTGTAATTAGCTTTTTTCCCATGCTTCCTTGGACTTTTAATAATTTAACTTATTTCTCTGCATTTAGTTTCCTCTCATCTGACTGTTTACAGTACTGGCTATATTTCCAAAACGTAATTATAAGTATGCCTACTCCCTGCTCATCCATCCTTAATGGTTTTGAGTTTCTTACTGTTTGCTGCAGTTTACCTTTCTAGTGTCTCCCATTCATCCCCTTCCATTCAGTCATGTATCCATACGAACTTAAGTTGTGCTTTGCTGACATCTCAAGTCCTTGTTGCCCATTCACATAGTGTAATTAAAATGTTACTTGCTTCATCATATCTAACCCTTGATTCCTCTCAGGCAGAATTAAATTTTCTCTTCCTATATCAAGCAGTTTTGTTCTGCTGTTAAAGTCAGTCTGCTTTGTAGTACATATTGTTTGTATTTCTTTGCCTCTCACTGCCTCTTATACCCAGTTTCATTCTTCTATCCTCCTCCATTCTCTGATTACAAGATAGAAAGGGCAGTAACTTCACAGAGTGTGTCCCTTTATCTTGTACCTCCCCAGAACCTAGTATAATGTCTTGCCCATAGCAAAAACGGAATAAGCATTTAGTGAATAAGGAAATGCACGATTTTTTGTGACTCATTTAACTTGTAAATCACCATTAGCCAGAGCAAACACAATTTTAATTTGGGTATATCTTTCTTCAAGAATGGAAATAAAGCCACCTCCAATAAAAACAATTTTTTCAGATAAATTGAAATTTTAAAAAATTAATAGGCATGACTCCTATGTATACTTGGCATGGTGCCCAGGTGTTTGAAGTCATATGACAAAGTACATTATTTTTCTAGAATGTAAGTTTTCCTCAACAATGGGGATTTAAAAAATGTTAAGCAATTGTCAGAAAATTTTTTTTTTAAATATATTTTATTGATTTTCTACAGAGAGGAAGGGAGAGGGATAGAGAGTTAGAAACATCGATGAGAGAGAAACATCGATCAGCTGCCTCCTGCACATCTCCTCCTGGGGATATGCCCGCAACCCAGGTACATGCCCTTGACCGGAATCGAACCTGGGACCTTTCAGTCCGCAGGCCGATGCTCTATCCACTGAGCCAAACCGGTTTCGGCAGAAAAAATTTTTTTAAAGTAACTTAGGCAGGTATAACTATACTGTGGAGTAGATTGCAGATTTGTCATGATTTTCCAAGATAAAATATGAGAGGTTACTTGTTTTTACTCCTTTATTGATTTCTTGGAGAAATTTAGAAAATAGTGGCTTAAGGTGGATGATAGGAGAATAAGACTTTGAGAAACTTGTGTGTTACTTTATTCAGGTTTTTTTTCTGGCTCCCAGGCAGAAAGGGGAAAAACACAGTTAGTTGGGTAGTTCTCTTTGACTAAAAGAAATCACAAAACACCACAAGCTCATCTAGAAAGAGATTTTTCTGACCATAATTTTAACAGGATTTATGTGTCTTGTCTAATGGCTTGATTGAAAGCTTTCATTTAGATTTTTCAGAATTTGTATAAGCAATTCTTTCACTTTTAGTAAAAATTAGTTCATTTGAAGTAGCCATGTTCATCCATGTCCTGTTGCTTTTTGGCTATTCAGCAATAGAGGTAGAACTATCTGCTTGAATGTCACAGTTAGTGGTTGTTCATGTTCAAGAATGAATTCTGACAAGTGTTGAAAGTACAGATAATCTCTGGAAGGAGACACTTACGTTACACTTTAATTGATCGATGCTGTAGGTAGGAACATCTTCACATCTTTGCCTGTCAGTCTGGCCAAACCCACATTTCCTCCAAAGAAAGAGCTCTGCGTTTGCCCAAACAAGTTGTTCTTTCGGATTCTAGAAGTCGGAGCCAGAGAGGCCTAGCAGGGCTGTTTCCCAGCTTTACAGCCAGTAGCTTTATTACTGAAGCTCTTACATTTTTCTGAAAAGAGCTTATTTTGTTGCGTTTTTTCACACTTCTTTACCATTTTAAGCTTTAAGAAGAGAGGAATTGAGAGAAATGGAAAATTATCCAATGTTTTGAGGTCAGTCTCTAAATTTTGTGTTTTGAACTGGATTAATTCCTTAACTGGGAGATTTGAAATAAAACCTAGAAACGATAATAATAATAGTACCACAGTAGAAGCCAATAATTTTTTTTTAATTGTCTAAAGTTTTACATTTGTCTTCTTTTTCCCCAATTGACCCCCCCCCGCCCCAACCATTCCCACCCTAGGCAAGCCCCCACCGCCTCAGTGCCTGTGTTGATTAGATAAGCTAATATGCATTCATACAAGTCTTTGGGTTGCTCTCTAACACCACCCCTCCTCCCCCATTTGTCTCTGGACCTATTCTTGTGAAGCCAGTAATTGTTTTCACATCAACACGTAACAATCTAGACTTCTTTTAAAAAATAATAAAGTTTTACAAATAGTTGCTTATCTGTGAGAAGCATTACAACATGAGTTTTGTGTTGTTTTTTTTAAATGTTACGTTTGCAAGTCATGGGAATAAAGACTTGTGCAGTATTTACAGTTGATTTTTTTCTTAGTATGTATGTGATTTTTTCTTAAAAATATTTTTAAATTAATTTTTAGAGAGAGGAAAGGAAAGGACTGTGGAGAGAGAAACATCGATGAGAGAAGAACATCATCGATGGGCTACCTCTGGCACACCCCACACTGGGGATCGAGCCTGCAACCTGGGCATGTGCTCTGGCTGGGAATTGACCTCTTGGTTCCTAGGTCGATGCTCAACTGCTGAGCCACACCAGCTGGGCAGTATATGATTTTTATAAGTGGCATTCCCACATTATAGACATTTTAGAGAGCAGGGGTGGGGGGAAAAGAAGCCATTGTTTCACCTCTGACCTGTGTGATGCTTGCATTTAATTGTACAAAACTGTCTTAGTGCTTTTTGTTCCTTTCACCTGTATGTGCTTTTTGATTTTAAATAGTGGCTAGCATAGTGTACATAAAATTATGTTTTGCTTTTTTCACATAATTACATTTTCAACTGTTGAGTTAGGAAATATTCTTAGTTTGTGCAAGTATTAAGCAAGACAGTCTGAAAAATTGGGAGAAAGCTTGGCAGATGTTTTGTGCAGTATGTTAGTCCTATGATTTAATCTTCCTATAGCTGGGTAGGGGTCAAAATATTAGCTACCAAGGGTAGAAAGGGAAAGAAATGATGAAAGTTTATTTTATAAAGCTAAGAGCAAAATCAGGTCTGCATTTAAGAGAACCTCAGAGATGTGTGATTTTTTAATTAAAAAATATTTGTATTGATTGCAGAGAGGGAGAGAGGGAAACATCAATGATGAGAAAGAATTATCCATTGGCTGCCTCCTGCATGCCCCCTACTGGGGATCAAACGTACAACCTGGGCATGTGCCCTGACCAGGAATCATACTGGCAACATCCTGGTTTATGGGTCGTTGCTCAATCACTGAGCCACACCGCCCAGGCAAACTACATAGATTTTTTTGAAGAAAACATGTTTGTTTTGTGTGCTCTTAGAATGTTTTTCATTTTTCTCGGTTAATTCTCCCCAACCCCCCTCCTGAATTTGCCTTGTTTTCTGTTTTAAGACTGCTAGGCCAGAAACTGTCACTAATGATGACGAAGAAGCCTTAGATGAAGAAACTAAGAGAAGAGATCAGATGATCAAAGGGGCCATTGAAATTTTAATACGTGAATACTCCAGTGAGCTCAATGCCCCTTCACAAGAATCTGACTCTCACCCCAGGAAGAAGAAGAAGGAAAAGAAGGAGGACGTATGTGTTATTAAATTCTGACAACAGTCATTTCTACAATTTACTTTTTATGGTGTCACTCATGTGCTTTCAGTACATTTTAACTTTTGAGGGGAAAATAGAAGAATGACTAGCATTTACAATAATTGTACTGTTAAGCCTAATTTGACCTGTTCTACCAATTAACTCCTAATATTTTTACCAAAACATTTCTGTTTACTGTGTTTAAAATATACTGGCATTGAAGCTTGTACTTAGCTGTGGATTCAAATTCAGTAAGACAAAAACCACCTTCAGTGATAAATTGTAGGTATTTATATTAAGGGTTATAGTAAAATGTTTTTGGCTATGAAGGACTGGCCTTGTTTTACCTAATTATCGTTCAGTCTCTGCTCCAAGCAGGATACCGGTATCCTTCACTGAAGATTTTTACCCATTCTTTAATTTTTAGCTGTGTCTCCTTATAACCACGTCTCATTCCCCTCCATGGACAGTAATGCTGTTCAAATTCTAGCTGGAAGACTGTGAAAGAACAGCACAAGATAACACACTCTTCTGCAGTGTATTAATATTATAACCACTCTGTCTGACCAAGCTAACTGAACGTTAGGGAGTCCAGGTTGAAAGAAAATGTTTGGCTTTCTTATACTAATTTCTTTCGAATAAACTAAGAGAAATTATGGGGAGTGTTCTTTAAAAATATCAGAATTATTTTATATGCATGGATTGCATATACGTGAAAAAGTAACATGGAACATATAATTTAATATCAAGGTTCATATCATTTAGGATTTCATTTCCTTATTAGGCCAGCTTCAATTTTGTTTGTGGCCAAATACATTTTTATTACTTGTCTCATTCTTCCTCACATGGTCATAAATACCTGTCTGGTGAAATGCCGATAGTTGGGAATGATAATTGGTAGAGTTAGTCAGGTACAGGGTAATTGAGGTTAATGGGAAAGGAGAAAGTAACTAGACATATATGTTGGATATGGATTGGGAACAGTGGATCAAAGAAATCCT
Organism: Myotis myotis; assembly: GCF_014108235.1. Classification (NCBI taxonomy): domain Eukaryota; kingdom Metazoa; phylum Chordata; class Mammalia; order Chiroptera; family Vespertilionidae; genus Myotis; species Myotis myotis. The sequence goes on from NW_023416313.1 coordinate 202,471,672, forward strand.
GCTCTACGGCAGGAATTATGGATACATTTTATTGGTATGATTGTTTCCTATATCTGGGTCAAGAAAAAAGCCCACTAGTATGAGACCCTCCTTATTCTGTTGCTTAGGGAAGTTGGAGGGAGAGTAGGTGATGGGAGAGGTTATAGACTGAGAGTGAGTGAAATATTTTTATTATCAAGTAATTTGAAATCAAGAAAATGTCCCAGAAGCATTGCTTATAGTATAAAATAGCATTGTTTTGCAGGTTAATGTGAACTCTTGTGTTTTTTAAAAAAAAATCTTTGTGGATTGTTTTGCAGATTTTCCGCAGATTTCCAGTGGCACCTCTGATCCCGTATCCACTCATCACTAAGGTTTGTTTACATTGAAGGCTTTGACAATAAATATGTTCACTGCTGATTGTCAGATTTGTAATTCTTGCCTACCAGAATTTTCACTAACTTAAATCATTACATTTGTTACTATATAAGTTCTTTTTATTTATTTTATCTTTTGTAAGACTTGTACAGAATATCTAACCTTTGCTTTTTATTAGATTGATCTTTATGCATTCCCTCCTGTCCCCTGTCTTTTAGGAAGATATAAATGCTATAGAAATGGAAGAAGACAAAAGAGACCTGATATCCCGAGAGATCAGCAAATTCAGAGATACACACAAGGTAGTATTCTTGTTTTTTTCACTTGATATCAATCTAGACTTTTTACAGAATCCAAAGCGAACAGACAAAAAAAATCAACCTTACATTAGGATATAAATTTAAATGCTTTTTATAGGTTTAATTGATATTTAGATAGAAACAAACAAGACCAATATCATATTAAAGTGGACCTTGACATATTATATTTAAATTTTTTTTTTTTTTTTAGTTACTGACTACTCTGCAGTCATCTCACTTTAATATGAATAAAAGCTAATTTTATTTTTAGGTTTCAACATAAACATCAAGGTCAGATTTAAACTAGATTCAAGGGGACAGGATAACATACACTGTAGTGTATTTCTGGGGGCATTTATTTAACTTAATCTTAGGAAAACCTTTTCTTTAGAGCTGAGGTTAAAAATTAATATTTATATTTGTGTAGATATAATTTGAGAGGGGGAGATTTTAAAAAGTAGGTCAGTGATTACCAGACTTACCAAATTTTAGATGCATGGAAGAACTGTAAATGCCCATAAAGCTAATCTATTCATTGACCCCCACCATTATGATAGAGATCATATGGTGACTAATGCAAGATGAAACACTCAGCTTGGAAAGTAACAAGGAATAGGATGTAAGTATGAGCTTCTGTTTTTTATTATATTTATGGATGCCCCCTCAGAAAAATATGCAAAGGGGTAACTGGCTTGGAAATGGGTATTTGTGTGTAGTAAATCTCACGAGTTTTGCCTATTGAAAGCTTCTCTCAATGACAGTGCATCTGTGAATGTTCGCTGATGTTGAAGTTGATGCTTTTGGACAGTAAAATGCAAACACTGCATGAAATATATTTTGATGTTAAAGATAGTAAGGTATTACTGGTTCTTCCACATAAGACTGAGTGACTTTTAACTCAGTGAAAAGTTGAATTTATTTTTTCTTTTATTTAATCTTATTTTTTCTTACTGCTTTTAAAATTCCAAGTTGACAATTAATGCCATTGAATTAATGCTGCTGAACACTTATTATCCATGCCCAACCCTAGTTCACATACACAGTGCTTTTTCAGGAATTAAATATGAATAAAAGTACAAATGCAGTTCCCTCAGCTTAATTTTTAGTTAAAGGGATAGCCTGTGGGAAATCATTTTAGAGGAATACTTTTGGTTATGTTTATTTTCAAACTCAGAGTCTGAGTACCCTTGAAAACAGTATACAGTTGTGTGTGTGGTTTACCCCCTTTTTGTTATTTGTTAAACCCGGTCATGTCATTGGTAAAGTATGACAGAATCGTGTTTTTAAAAAATTATTTCAAGATATTTGCTTCAGAGTTTGAGAAGCTGTCAGGCATTTGACTTCCTTAGACTTATTTCACTGTAGGGTGGGCGGGGGAATGTTTTGAATTTCCAAAATGTGCTTTAATAAAAAGGTCAAAATGAAAAACTGTTCTTGTTATTGGGTGGATGGTTAAAGGAAATGTTTAAAAATTGAGTAACAAAAAATGAGCTCAGTGAACCTTTGCATGTTTTGGTATGAGTTTACTAAATAACCACAGACTGTCAGGGTATCAACGTGGCAGGGGGCGTCCATTTACAGCACGGACGAGTCTGAAGAGAGAATAAGGTAAGATTTATGATTTCTTTCTATTCTTTTTCATTATTTCATTACTCATACCATTTTAGTCTCCATTTCCTCTTTTTTCAGTCTTTGTCTTAAAATACATATATGTGTTTGTATCTATTTACCACATATATAATCTTTTAGAAATGCATTTAGTATGGACCAGATTCACTCACTTTTTCATTTACTTAGAACAAAAACTTTGAATGAGTTCTGAAACAAATTATTACTTATATAAGTGAAACTATACACCTAAGAAATAAGTAGTGCAGTGAATAAACAAGAGTAAAAAATTTGAGGAATTCTACAAAAGAAATTATTGGAACAGCTAAAGTCTGTAAGTATTTATCTCAGAAATAAACAAATTTCTTTATAAGTGTATGACACTGAGGTAAGTGTTATGTAGTCTAGCCTCATTTTACAATTTAAATTTTTGTAATTCATTAGAACTGTTTGAAAAATTAGAATTGCCCCTTTAAATAGCCTTTAGTTTCTGTCCTCTTTCTACCATTTCTTTTTCTCTTTCCTTTGTAATCTCAATGTATTCAGTATTAGCTTGCCTGCATTCTACTTTGGTACAGACTGGCACAGCATCTGAATATATTGATTTTTCATGCATTAGCTTTTCTTTCATAATCCTATCAGTTCTCTGATCCATGAGCAAGAGAAAAAGAGTATAAAAGGTAAGATCGCTTTTTAAAGTTGTTTTAAATGCTTTACATGACTGAGAAAAGAAAAAATGAACATTTTATTGTTACAGTTTAAATTTCATTTCAGTGACTCTAAACATGGAACCAAAGAGATAAATGTGTTGTTTTTGTTTTGTTTTTCCTGTTTGGGGTATTTCTTCTTCTTCTGAGTTTGTATAGAAACCGTGTGGTGCACTGGTAATCTTGTGAGGGTACAAACTTGGTCTGACTTTGTTAATTTGGTTTATTTGTGAACCATGTACTTGCTCTTCCTCCCAGAAACATAGCTTGTAGGCAAGGTTAATCCAGTGTTGGCGATCCATGTCCTAACACAGCATCTGTAAGTTAATACACAATCATTCCTTCCCAGGATGGATTTATCACTGTTGATATATTTTTATTGTCTTATAGGCATAATGGGCACAAATATGTTGCTTTTACAGTTAAGTTAAAATTTTTGCTTGAAGTGAGTGATTTTTCAAACTTGAATTTGGTGGGCTGTCCATCTTGTAATGGTGGGAGTAAATGTTTCCACAGATAGTGAGGCAGATCTTGGTTGAATTTACCTTGCCTTTTGGAGGGTGGGCATACTAGAAGACATACTATTTAGTTGCGTTACAGTGACCTGACTCTTCTTCTCCACCTCCTTTTTAAAACCCTAAATCACAACCTTTAGGTAGTGGGAAGTCGTGGTTTGAAATTAGTATCCATAATCCCACTGATTTACAGAAATTTATAATGGGAAGAATCACATTTTTGCTAACTGATTGTCTTTTTAGAACTCTATGAACCAACACATTCTTCATGATCATTTTAGTTATATAATCATTGAGTGGCTAGCCACACTTGACACAATCTCCCAGCATCCAAGATTGGAGATTCCTGGTCTGTGTAGAGTATATGGTTTTGCACGAAATCTATCTAGTCCTGTGATTGCTTCAATTTAATTTGTCAACTAAAACCACAAATATTTAATAGCAAAGTACCAGTGGTTTTTTTTTTATTGTTGTTGTTAATATTGGGCATTGTACTGGGAAAAATCTGAATACTGGAACTACAGATTAACTCTAAAAGTACTTTTATTGGTTTCTAGAAACTGGAAGAAGAGAAAGGCAAAAAAGAAAAAGAAAGACAGGAAATTGAGAAAGAACGGAGAGAAAGAGAGAGGGAGCGTGAAAGGGAACGAGAAAGGCGAGAACGAGAACGAGAAAGGGAAAGAGAACGTGAACGAGAAAAGGAGAAGGAACGGGAGCGGGAACGAGAACGGGATAGGGATCGTGACCGGACAAAGGAGAGAGATCGGGATCGTGATCGAGAGAGAGATCGTGACCGCGATCGGGAAAGGAGTTCAGATCGGAATAAGGATCGGAGTCGATCAAGGTAAGGCTTTATAGAAGTTATTGTTTTCGTGATAGCTTTAATTGAACTGCAGGTTAGCACTCTGTAGGACGACTTAACATTTATGTGATGAGGACTTCTTTAGCCACAGAGCATGCCTGGCTTGCTGTATAACATATGTAAAACATTGGTGAAAATAACAATTTTAATTTTAGGATTACTTTCTGTCTTAAGCCAGTTTTTACAGACCCAGAACATATCAACTGTCTATCCAATGCCCTGGGCAGACAGAATTCTGTTGTCTTTTTGGGCCGGTGGCCTTTTTCTTCTAGTCACCGTTTCATTGAGGTCCATTATACTGGGAAGTCAGTTCTAGTTTTAGCCAATGGTGTCGATTTGGTCCTCTAGCCCACTGCATGCCCATAACTCACCTCCCAAACTCTAGATTTACTCTCTTATAAGTCCTAGTAATCTCATCTTTCTGTTTTATTTAGAAATTTTTCTTAATTATATTGATTTCAGTTGATTGATCTCAAATTCTTTAGGAATGAGGGAGCAAAAATGAGCAAAGGAAGGAAGAGGAAAAGGGAGAGTAGAAGGAGAGAAGAGAGAAAAGCACACCTTTTTTTTTTTTTCAAGCTAGTTTTCAAATACACATTTTTGACTTGCAGATTTTCCATCTGATTGTAGCTGAAGGGAGGTTCCCTTTAAGTCAGTTAATCAGTTACTGGAACTGGAAGTTTAGTGCTCTTAATCTTTAGTGGGCATTAAAATTCTTCTTTTCCATCTCCCCTGGAATAACCAGTATCCTTTTGACTATTATTGAGAATTTTACATATATAAAATAGGGTCTTTATACTTATACTACAAAACAGTATATTGTTTCATATATACTATATATTTGTATTTAGATTCATGGCATTGTATCATATACTGCAATTTGGTTTTATTGTTTCAAATTAAATATTTGAGAACTTTTCATTGCTCCTATAGTTGTAATTTATCCGTGTAACATGACAAAATGCTCTTTTCTCCGCACCCTTTATCACCTTCATTCCTTGACCACTAGTGAAATAAACTATTTTTTAATATGTTCATTAGCCTTTTGTATTTTTCTTTTCTTTTTTAAAAAATATATTTTTATTGATTTCAGAGAGGAAGGGAGAAGGAGAGAGAAACATCAATGATAAGAGAGAATCATTGATCTCCTGCCTCCGGCATGCCACCTATTAGAGATTGAGGCTACAACCCGGGCATGTGCTCTTGACCAGAATTGAACCCAGAACCCTCAGCCTGCAGACTGACAGTCTATCCACTGAGCCAAATCAGCTAGGGAAGCCCTTTGTATTTGTTATTTCCAGGGTTTCTTGGTTTATTTTCTGAGATACCAATATCCATTAACACTGAATTCAGAATTTGGGGCTAGAATTATATTCTGTACCTCTGATGAATATAGAGGAGTGTACAGTTTTGAAGAAATGAAATGCTCAATTCTGGCTTGTCTATTTCATAATCTATGTTGTTCTCTACCTTGGTTTTTAAAGGAAAACAAAAAGAATGACAATTTTAAAAATCTTTTTTTTTATGCAGAGAAAAGAGCAGAGATCGTGAAAGGGAGCGGGAGCGGGAAAGAGAGAGAGAGAGAGAACGTGAACGAGAAAGAGAGCGTGAACGAGAAAGAGAGCGTGAAAGGGAACGGGAGCGAGAAAGAGAAAAGGACAAGAAGAGGGATCGAGAAGAGGATGAAGAAGATGCGTATGAACGAAGAAAACTTGAAAGAAAACTCCGGGAGAAAGAAGCTGCTTATCAAGAGGTAAATTGAGGAAATGCTTATATTGGTAAAGTTGGGTACTTAGTAGCTTATGCAAAAATTTTAGAGCCCTGTGTATATTTTTAAAGCTCTGACAATTTCGTTTTTAGCGCCTTAAGAATTGGGAAATCAGAGAACGGAAGAAAACCCGGGAGTATGAGAAAGAGGCTGAAAGAGAAGAGGAAAGGAGAAGAGAAATGGTAATAATCTAGGTTAAAAATAAGTGATTTTCAGGTATAAATGAGGTCAAATCTTTTCTGTTAACTAGAAATAACTTTATAATTAAATTGTACAAGTTCCCAGCATATTATTATTTTTATATATTTCAAATAACCTTGAGACACTTTCAGTACACCAAAATCTTTTTTCCCTTCTATTTTTCACATTTTTGTTATCTATAGCAAATTATCTTTTGGCATTCTTTCAAAGTAAATCTGTCATAGAGTAATACATAAAATGAGAATTTATAGAACGTTCTCTGATTAAGAATCTGCAACATTTTTGAATTTGAAGAAGAAGCTTTGATATTCTGTATTGGTTGGTACATTGGGATGGATGAGAGTGTCCTGAGAAGACTTCTGGTTTTATAAGTCAAAATTGTCTTTATATAACATTTATGGATTATAGGTTTTCCTTCGGTTACTATTTATTCTTTTGACTATATAATACGTAATCATAAAAAATACGTCTTTTTTTTCACATTTGCTTTGTTTGATGAACTGTAACAGTGAACAATTGGTTTAGGTTGTTACTAAGTAAAATGTCAAAAATATATTTTATCATAGTATTTGCTTCAGTAGTATGTTCCATGTGTTCTGTCTTTGCCAGAATTTCATGAAAGTTTCTTTATCTCCAGTTTGGAGATTATTCTTCCAAAAACTTCACTGAAGTTAGGAATCTTCTTCAAATAGTTTTGAACATGAGACATAGAGGGAATTTTTGTAAGTAACCAAAAGGGTGCATGCAGCAACTAGCTAGATAGTATGGGTGTTCTAAATAGTACATCCACTAATGTCATAGAATTATTTAAAATACTTCGTATTTCCCTGGATTGTAGCTCCCGTTCTAGAATTTCTTTTTTATCCCTAGGTTAGAAAGTAGGAAGAGAATAATATAGTAAAAGACATAATTATTTGAAGAAATAATTGTGGAATAGGTTTAAAGTGACTTTTGCTTCCTATAAGCAAATCTGAAACCTATCTTTCTAGAAAAACATTTCCTATTAATTTTTTATTTGGAAACTTAGCAGTTATTTGCTTATTATAAAAATGTTCCAGTAACAGAAATATCGGATGTAAAAAGTGGAAGTTTCTGCGCTCTTATGGAGTGATAACTTATGCTTGTTTTAGTATTTACCTTGTGGGCCCTCCTGTGTTTTATTTAGATATTTGTATTGTCATTGCTACTTGATAATGTACTTTTATTCATTTGACAAATTTTGAGTGTACATTATATCCCAGCCTTGTGCTAAAGTACTGGGCATACAAGAATAAACAATGCTTCTAATTTTTAAATAAGTGGGTAATATTGTCAGGGAGATAAGGTACTTACTATAGCATGTGTGAGAGTGTTTAAGATGGTAAAGGTGTGCTCACAGTATTTTTGGAGTACAGAGAGAGACTGGGGGAGGAGCTGGTCATGGATAAATGATTAGATTGGGGAAGTCTTTATAGAGAGGTAACATTTGAACTGGATGAAGTGGTTAAAATTTTACTGCAGTCAGAAACCTACCGTTATGCTGCTTTGTAGTTGATAAAATAATGTAGATTATATATGTATACATATGTAATTGTTAGGTTTAACTGCTATTAAATATAATATTTGTTGTATATTTGAAATTCCAAAAGTAGGAATAAGACGTTTGTGTACTCAAAGTGAGATAGGCATTACCTTTGAATTGATGCATGAACATGATTTAAATTTTTAATCCTGCATTTCACAAAAACTACTTATAGTATCATTTACAAATGAAAATGTGTAAAATATTTTTGTTCAGTTAACAAATTCAGTAAGATAACTTTCAGTTTTGTTTACTGATATGCTTAGGTTTCATTAATTAGAAGTTAATTACTGTACTTTGAAGATTATATTCAGGGAACAAATTTATTATAGCATACTATCTGTGGTTTTTATTTTATAGATAAGTCCTAATTCTGACTTGTCTTATGAGTAAAAGACAAAAGATATATACTGTTATTTACATTTAACATATGAAGTATATGAGAATTACAAAGTTCAAATGGTATGGATAAGAAAATCTGTTCCCAAGAAAGGGGGAGGGTGTAACTTAAATGACTTTTATGTTAATTTTGCACACTCTATCCTTTCTAGGCAAAAGAAGCTAAACGACTAAAAGAATTCTTAGAAGATTATGATGATGATAGAGATGATCCCAAATATTACAGGTAAAGAAGCCTTGTTTTATGAACTCATACTTTAGCATTTCATTAGGTATATTTTCCCCTTGTCTACCAGGGAGTGCAAGTTCACTCAGCGGAATAAAGAACAAAATCTTTATATTCCCTCTTGTAAGCACACCCATAGCTGATACGCTATTCTGGAGGGGGTGTTTGGGCAGTGGGAGAAAGCACTGTTGGCAAAGGATTGACATTTCTATGTGTCTTTGGCGGGGGGCGGGGAGGAGGATAATATAGTATTACAAATTTTTCTTCATGTATTTTAAAGAGGTTCATTTTTTTTTTTTTAATATATTTTATTGATTTTTTACAGAGAGGAAGGGAGAGAGATAGAGAGTTAGAAACATCGATAGAGAGAAACATCGACCAGCTGCCTCCTGCACATCCCCCACTGGGGATATGCTCGCAACCCAGGTACATGCCCCCGACCGGAATCGAACCCGGGACCTTTCAGTCCGCAGGCCGACGCTCTATCCACTGAGCCAAACCGGTCTCGGCAAGAGGTTCAATTTTTATAGCAAGTTATAATTGATCTTTATGACTGTCTGGAGTGGTCTAGAAATTATTTTCTTCAAGGATTTAAATAATGCCACACAGTAATCTGAACTACCCTTCCATCCTCCTCTCCCAACCAATTAATATATTATTGTGAAGTGAGAGTTGGTGAATCCTTTGCCTTCCCTCTTCTCTTTGTTTTCCACAGCGTGTCTGAACTACTTTCATTCTAGTACTTATGGCATGGTGGTAAAATTGGTTTTGTTTGGCTCCGTGTACTCCAGACTATAATTTCCCTGAAGATAGGGGTCAATATTTTTATTTTTGAAAAATCTCTCATGTGCCTCACATGATCCAGGCATGTAGTAAAGGCATTTAATATGTAGGTAAGCTTAATATTCAGGCGCTAAAACATCAGAATTAGCAAATTAAATAGAATTTCAAGAATTTGATTTTTTGGAAAATGCATAAAAGTGAAATTTTTGAATCATAAAATAGCAGTGTATAATTTCAACATTCTGAGTTATAATAAAGTGCTATATGGAGAGAACCTCTGCTTTCTATTGATTCTGCACTACGACTAGTACTTTTTTCCGCAGGGAAATCATTTAATTGAAGATACAGATCTGTTATTATTACTTCTTGTGTTAATTTTTCACAGCTTAGCATCCAAGCAAACATAGGTTATATGTTGGGGTTTCCCTGTGGAATAGGCACAAAATGAGAACTTTCTTGTTCTCTGAAAGCTACTTTTCTGCTTGATTTAGATACTTATTTAGATTGACAACAATGAGGCATGGTTATAAGTGACAAGACAGTGCTCACTTATTAAATAGTAACACGTAGAGATCACAATGTCTGCAGATACAGAACATTAAGTGTCTTTAGTCTTTTAGAATGCAGTTTTAGTATTGAAAGAAAGTGCTTTTGGAGACATCATGTGCAATAATTGATGGTCTGAGTATTAAATAAGACCTGTTATGATTTCTTTTGCAGAGGAAGTGCTCTTCAGAAAAGATTGCGTGACAGGGAAAAGGAAATGGAAGCAGATGAACGGGATAGGAAAAGAGAGAAGGAAGAGCTAGAGGAAATCAGGCAGCGACTTCTGGCAGAAGGGCATCCGGATCCAGATGCAGAGCTTCAGAGGGTGAGTTACTATCACATAACAATATTTTAAGATCATGAAGTCATCTTTTTAAAAAAAATATGTTTTTATTGATTTCAGAGAGGAAGGAGAGGGAGGCAGATATATCAGTGATGAGAGAGAATCATTGATTGGCTGCCTCTTGCATTCCCCACACTGGGGATTGAGCCTGCAACCCAGGCATGTGCTCTGTCTGGGAATTGAACCATGATCTCCTCATTCATAGGTTGATGCTCAACCACTAAGCTATGCTGGCTGGGCCTTTTTAAAAAAATTTTTATTTTATTAAATTTGTTGGGGTGACAATTGGTAGCATGTCATCTTAAGCCGACTATGATGTGGTTTAGTTTATAAGGGAATGTACTTTTAGGCACCATGAGTCTTGTTATTTTGGGGAGGTTATTACTACTTTTTCTTTCTATTATTGCACAAATATTCATTCTAAAAATCTTTAAGATGTTTTATTCATTTATTTCTATGAAATATTATGTTAAATGAGTGTCTTTTAATGACACTTAGCTAGAAACCTCTTTTTACAGTGTGCTTTTGTGGTTTAAGTTTCTTCTGTCACTATCACCCTAAATATTTTGTTTCCAAAATAAAAATTTTTTTTTTTATTAACAGTTTGTCATTTAAAAGGAAAAGACTGTCATAAGACATGGCATACCCCATGCTTATTAGGAATAGAGTGTGTCATACAAAGTTTTTAAAATCTGTTGCATGTTATTTATTAACGGAAACTATGTCTTACATGTCCCTTTTATTTTTCAAAATGAAATAGTGTTCTTTTTTTCTGTTGATAAAGTGCTTATATGAGTAAATAGAAAGCTTAGACAACATAGAACACAATAATGAGATTAAAGACCACCTGATTTCTATTAGCCATTTATAATCATTATAAATGAGTACTTTTTAAATGTTACCACACAGGTCACATATACTCCACTCAGACATAAGTGTTATAAGTGGGATTATCATTTACATGCTGTTTTCTGGTGCTTTTAAATCAGGTGTAATCTTCCACCCAGAATTTTACCAATTTATAGCCCTTATGCCTTTTTTTATACTTTCACTATTGTGGCATATTGTTAATCTTGTAACATTTAGGTTGTGATGATTTTATTTTTTAATTCTGTGTCCACCAATGAATTTGAATTTTAATGTTTTCTTAGATACATTTTTATTTTCTATTTTTGTTTCATGCTTAAAATATTGATCTGTTCATCCAAAAGTTTGTAATGCTCTCATGATTATTTTTTATTTTTATTTTTTATGTATTTCTTTATTGATTTCAGAGAGGAAGGGAGGAGAGAGAGATAGAAACATCAATGATGAGAGAGAATCACCGATAGGCTGCCTCCTGCACGCTCCCCACTGGGGATCGAGCCCGCAACCCAGGCATGTGCCCCTGGCCGGAATCAAACCCGGGACCCTTCAGTCCCCAGGCTGAGGCTCTATCCACCAAGCCAAGCCGGCCAGGGCTCTCATGATTATTTTTTATTATCTTTCATAATTTCAGAGGGAATGTTCATATTGTTATAGGCCTTAAGAGTCCTAAATTCTTTCCATTGCTCTGTTTCTTTTGTTTGTGAATTCATAAGTGGCTACTACCCTTAGTCATTAACTAGAAAGAAGAAATAATTGTGACCCGGCTGATGTGGCTCTAGATTGAGTGCCAGGAGGTCATGGTTGGATTCCCGGTCAGGGCCCATGCCTGGGTTGTGGGCTCAATCCCCAATAGAGGTTGTGCAGGAGGCAGCCAGTCAGTGGTTCTCTCTCATCATTGATGTTCCTCCCCTCCCCTCCCCTCCCCTCCCCTCCCCTCCCTTCCCCTCCCCTCCCCTCCCCTCCCCTCCCCTCCCCTCCCCTCCCCTCCCCTCCCCTCCCCTCCCCTTTCTTTTCCCCCCATCATTGATGTTTCTATCTCTCCTCCCTCTCCCTTCCTCTGTAAAAAATCAATAAAATACATTTATAAAAAAAAAAAAACCTAAAACTTCTGGCTATAGTTTATCTTTCTTTTTTTAATCTTTACCCAAGGACACATTTTTATTGATTTTTTTTGTTTTTGTTTTTGTTTTTTTAGAGAGAGAGAGAGAGAGAAAGAAACATCAATTGGGTGCCTCCTGCGTCCACCCTGAATGGGGATTCAACCCGCAACCTAGTTATGTGCCCCTGACCAGGAATTGAACTGGCAATCTTTTTGGTGTATGGGATGACACTCCAGCCAATTGAGTCACCCAGCCAGGACTCTGGTTATAATGTCCTTAATGAAATTATAAAAACATACTTTTTATTTTGAATTAGCCAGCTATTCATTATGTATTTACCTTTGTTAATCTGAAGTTTTATATATCACCACTGAAGAATGATAATATTTGTAAAATCTTTTTTTAAATTTTCGAAGTATCTCATCTACTTTACAGATTTACTTAGCTTTCTGATTATAGAAGTGAGCAATGTTTTTCACTATTCCTAATGAAAATAAAAGAGATTTTTATAAAGATAACTAGAGGCCTGATGCACGAAATTCATGCAAGGGCCTTGGCCCTGGCCCCCCACTGCTGCCATGGCCGGGGCTGGGGGGGTTGGGGGGGTGTCTCTGCCACCTCTGCTTCATCCCTCCCCACTGTGGCTTTGTCTGGAAGGACATCCAGTCAAATTAGCATATTATGCTTTTTTCAGTATAGATACAAAACAAAAAGCCAGTTGAATTGAGTATAGTTGTGGTCTGAGATAGATTATTTTTTTCTTTTAGATGGAACAAGAGGCTGAGAGGCGCAGACAACCACAAATAAAGCAAGAACCAGAATCAGAGGAAGAGGAAGAAGAAAAGCAAGAAAAAGAAGAAAAACGAGAGGAACCCGTTGAAGAGGAAGAAGAGCCAGAGCAGAAGCCCTGTCTTAAACCAACTCTGAGGCCCATCAGTTCTGCCCCATCTGTTTCCTCTGCCAGTGGCAATGCAACCCCCAACACTCCTGGGGATGAGTCTCCCTGTGGTATTATTATTCCTCATGAAAATTCGCCAGATCAACAACAACCTGAGGAGCATAGGCCAAAAATAGGACTGAGTCTTAAACTGGGTATGTTAGCATTTATTTCCTTTGTCTTTATTTTTCCCTCTGCAAACTCCTGAATTTTGCCTTAAGGAAAAATAAGTATGTGCTGCTTGGTAGGTAGATAGAAAAAATTCAAAAATGCCTTTCTAGCTCACTATTGTTTTCATAGTTCTACTAGTGCTCCTATATCTGCAGCTGCCTCGAGTTCTGAGAAGAAATGAAAAGTTAAATTTTCTAGCACTTGTGAGTAGTGAGTTATTTTTTACAGTTGGGATCTTTCTCTGAGACTTGTGAAATTATATTTTGCACTGTTTTTGAGGGGATGGTGGGTTATAAAATGTAACATTTCAAAATAAAGTCATATGCTAATAGAGTGTTTTTACTATAGGTGCTTCCAATAGTCCTGGTCAACCTAATTCTGTGAAGAGAAAGAAACTCCCTGTAGATAGTGTCTTTAACAAATTTGAGGATGAAGACAGTGATGATGTACCCCGAAAAAGGAAACTGGTTCCCTTGGATTATGGTGAAGATGATAAAAATGCTGCCAAAGGCACCGTAAACACTGAAGAAAAGCGCAAACACATTAAGAGTCTCATTGAGAAAATCCCTACAGCCAAACCTGAGCTTTTTGCTTATCCCCTGGATTGGTCTATTGTGGACTCTGTGAGTAGTAAATTGTATTTCACCATTTTATCGTAAGTGGTTTGAATATAGCATACAAATTCAGTTGATGCCATTAATGACAAGTAATGATGATAATTGTAGCTGGAATCTTGACATTGCTGAGAATTTAGTAGATTATTGGGGAAATTAGTGGTGGTACTTGAAGTCTTCATAAATTAGAAGTAAATATATCTTGACATATATCTCTCCTAGTGTGAAAGATTATATTGTAATGTTATGAAAAAAGCACAAGTTTGTAGACTTCTTTTTAAGTGTAATAAAATTTTTCTTTACTTTAGTAACTGTACTTTATTTTTCAGATATTGATGGAACGACGAATTAGACCTTGGATTAATAAGAAAATTATAGAATACATAGGTGAAGAAGAAGCTACATTAGTTGATTTTGTTTGTTCTAAGGTTAGTCTTTTTCCTCTCTTCGTCCACAACATTTGTTTCATACTTTAAAATGTTGGACATTTTCGAAAATATAATATCTTATAGGGTTAAGTCCATGATAGTTTAGTTTCAGTTAAGAGATTCATGGCTCATTAAATGAATCCCTCCACCCTATTTCAGACCCCTAGGCTGCATGCTTTCATTTCAAAGGGTCAAAGAGGATGGAATTGCTGGCTGCTGCCAATTTTGCTCTCTCCCTGCCCCCTGAGAATGCCTTGCCCCACCCCTTTCTTGTCTTAATGGTTAGAATGGTATTGAAGTACAGTTGAGGTGTTGTGGAGATAGTTTATAGCTTGTCTTATCAGTTTCTTTGTCAGTCATCCATCTTTTGGAGGAGGAGCAAAATAGTTTTCGTCAGAGCATAATCTATATATATAAAAGTGTAAGTGACCATTATGACGAACGGCTGGTCACTGTGTTGCGCACTGACCACCAGGGGGCAGACTCTTAATGCAGGAGGTGCCCACAGCCAATCTCGGCTGGCAGGCCCTGGTGGCAGCATGGTGGCGAGGGAAAGAGGAGGAGGGGGGGTGCTGATGGCGGGGATTGGTGTCTGGCATTTGTTCCTTTTGCGCCTGGCCCGGTGACTGTTGCCTCCTGACCCCGCTGAGGCCTTTGAACCCTGGGCTGGGACAGGGAACTGGGTGTGGGTGGTGGTGGACATGGCCCCTTTCCCAGGGGGGCCAAGAGTTGGCTCCCTCTTTGGGGCCAGCTGCTAACCTCTCACATCGTGGCCCCCCCCTCCCCCACCAGGCCATTGCAGTGAGGGAAGGAGGAGAGGGGAGGCGGGGAACCGGGATGGCGGCATCCAGTGTATGTTCTTTCTGTGCCCAGCCCGGTGACCGTTGCCTCGTGGGCGGCCCCTTTCCCAGGGAGGCCGAGGACTGGCTCCCTCCTGGAGCCAATGTCCAAACTCCCACAGTCTCTCCCCCCCTGTTTTTATCCCTGGCTGGCAGACCCCAATCGGTTGGCCTGGCCCCGATGGATCCTGATCCCTGGCAAGGCCTAGGATCCCCACCTGTCCATGAATTTCATGCACTGGGCCTCTAGAATTTATTGATTGATTACTATGTGGTGGATATCCTCTTTAAACTCCCCCAATCTTCTTGAAACCCCCCAATAACCTTAGAAAAATGTAAGTTACAAATATCCCCTAAGACATCACAGTAGAAGTACCATATTTCTATAAAGGAATAACTAATAACTAATTACATTTAAGAAAATGCTATTTTTCTCCCTATTTTAACATTAGGTGTAGCAGATTTAGGTTGCCCTTTACAGTTATAATTATTGTAGCATTAAAACTTGTAAGACTGGATTTGAATTAGAAGACAGATACTATAGAGATTAAGGGCCCAAGTTATGGTGTCAAATTTCCATTCCAGAGAGTGGGATTTGGGGAATTAAGAAATTTATAGAAAGATTCTTCATCCACAAGAAATTCCCATACTAGTTTGAAAGTATCTTAAAATTACTTGACTCTCTTGCTTTTTTGGTTGGTGATAGGTTTTCATTTATTTTTCAAAATTATAATTTTTTATTTCTTTTAGGTTATGGCTCATAGTTCACCTCAGAGCATTTTAGATGATGTTGCCATGGTAAGTTAGAAATTCAGTGTTATTAATACATTTATTTTTTTATGTATTTATGTTTTAAAATACACTTTCATTGATTTTAGAGAGAGAAGTGGAGACAGAGGTAGAAACATCCCTGAGAGAGAAACATTGATGGGCTGCCTCCTGTATGCCACCTACTGGGGATGTAGCCTGAAGCCCAGGCATGTGCCCTAACCTGGAATCAAACTGTGATCTCTTGGTTCATGGGCCAACACTCAACCACCAAGCCACACCGGCTGGGCTTCTTAATACATTTTTTAATTTATTCATTTGAGAGAGAGAGAGAGAGAGAGAGAGAGAGAGAGAGAGAGAGAGAGAGACATTGACTTGTTCCACTTATATATGCATTCATTGATTGATTCTTGTATGTGCCCTGATCGAACCTATAGCCTTTGGTGTATTGAGATGATACGCTAACCAACTGAGCTACATGGCTAAGGCTGTTATTAATATTTTAATTAATATCTATGTGAACAGCCCTAGCCGGTTTGGCTCAGTGGATAGAGCATGGGCCTGTGGACTGAAGAGTCCTGGGTTCGATTCTGGTCATGGGCACATGCCTGGGTTGTGGGCTTGATCCCCAATAGGGGAAGTGCAGGAGGCAGCCGATCAATGATTCTTTCTCATCATTGATGTTTCTTTCTCTTCCTTTCCCTTCCTCTCTGAAATCAATAAATATATTTTTAAAAAATCTATGTGAACAAATTAACTTCTGTATTTGATTGATTTTTTTTAACTTTGTTGGTCCAGAATTTCTTTATAAGCCTAAGTTAAAATTTGAATTTATTAAAAGATTAAGGCACCCACAACAATATATGATTAGACAACATGAAAGTTGGGTTGGTTTTCTTTTTTTACCAGTCTCTCCCCTCTTCCACTTTTCATGTTTGTGGGTATACATGTAAGTTCTGCACCTATTAATACCTTTAGAGTACATTTATTGAGTGCTTACTTGGTAGAGCAATGTGTTAGAAGCATAATAAGGTGGGATATTTGCCTTTGAACTATCAGGAAGACAGGTATACCAATAATGTAATATACTTGCTATGATGGGGATATGTAAAAAGGGGCAGAGGAGATAGAGCAGCCGTGGGCAAACTATGGCCCGTTTGAAATGAATAAAACTAAAAAAAAAACGACCGTACCCTTTTATGTAATGATGTTTACTTTGAATTTATATTAGTTCACACAAACACTCCATCCATGCTTTTGTTCCGGCCCTCCGGTCCAGTTTAAGAACCCATTGTGGCCCTCGAGTCAAAAAGTTTGCCCACCCCTGAGATAGAGCATCTGATGGTGTTGAGAATAGGTAGGGAAAGCATCACAGGAATTAACCATCTAAATTGAGACTTGAAGATTGTATGGATGTGTTGTCATTTGGACAGGTAATGTTGGAAGTAAATACCAAATTCCCAATTGCATTTAATTTGGATATTACAGTAGAGTCAGTGATTGCATTTATCTAATATTGTGGTTTTGTGAGAAAAAGGAGGAGGAACTATATTGATGGTAAAGGTAATAGAGAGTGATTGAATGGTTTATGAACCCCAAGCTAGGAGGAAAAGGAAAAACTATTGGAATAGAGCTGGTAGTTTGAATCTGGACTGGTGGGAAGTGTATTGAAATAAAACAACTGGAAAGTTACAGAGAGTAGAATGTTTAAGAATGTTTAAGAATACAAGTAGTGGCCTGTCCAGTGGTTGAGCATTGACCCATGAACCAGGAGGTCACGGTTCAATTCTTGGTTGGGTCATATGCTGTGGTTGCTGGCTTGATCCCCAATATTTTCATCATTGGTGTTTCTATCCCTCTCCCTTTCTTTTTCTGAAATCAATTAAAAAATATATATATATATATGTATATATATATGAATACAAGTAGTGAATCAGTTCAGATGATGGCAGGGTGCCTAATATGGCAATGGGACAGATTTTCTGGGGCAGAGTGATGTAATTTTTCCCCCCCTTAAATCCTTACCTGAGGACACTTTTTTAAAAAAAATACATTTTATTGATTTTTTTTACACAGAAGAAGGGAGAGGCATAGAGACTTAGAAACATCGATGAGAGAGAAACATCCATCAGCTGCCTCTTGCACACCCTCTACTGGGGATGTGCCTGCAACCAAGGTACATGCCCTTGA
Source organism: Myotis myotis (assembly GCF_014108235.1). Classification (NCBI taxonomy): domain Eukaryota; kingdom Metazoa; phylum Chordata; class Mammalia; order Chiroptera; family Vespertilionidae; genus Myotis; species Myotis myotis. The sequence continues at coordinate 202,489,761 of NW_023416313.1, forward strand.
CCGGAATCAAACCTGGGACCTTTCAGACCGCAGGCTGACGCTCTATCCACTGAGCCAAACTGGTTAGGGCACGAGGACACGTTTTTATTGATTTTTTTTTTAAGGGGGTGAGAAACATTTATGTGAGAGAGAAACGACGATTGGATGACTTCCACATATGCCTTCCATGTACGCCTTAACTCAGTATTAAACCCACAACCTAAGTGTGCCCTGTCCAGGAATCGAACCCGTAATGTTTAGGTATACAGGATGATGCTCCAACCTACTCAGTCACCTGGCCAGGGCAGAGGGATTTTTCTTTTTTAATATATTTTATTGATTTTTTAAAGAGTGGAAGAGAGAGGGATAGAGAGTTAGAAATATCAGTGAGAGAGAAACATCGATCAGCTGCCTCCTGCACACCCCTTACTGGGGATGTGCCTGCAACCAAGGTACATGCCCTTGACCGGAATTGAACCCGGGACCCCTCAGTCCACAGGCCGATGCTCTATATACTGAGCCAAACCTGTTAGGGCGAGGGATGTTTTTTTTTAAATATATTTTTATTGGTTTGTTGGGTTTTTGTTTGTTTGTTTTAAATATATTTTTATTGATTTCAGAGAGGAAGAGAGAGTTTAGAAACCTCAATGATGAGTAAGAGTCGTTGATTAGTTGCCTCCTGTGTTCCCCACACTGGGGATTGAGTCAGCAATCTGGGCATGTGCCCTGACCAGGAATTGAGCTGTGACCTCCTGGTTTATAGGTTGATACTCAACCACTGAGCCACACCAGTCGGGCAGTGTTCTAGTTTTTGTTCTTGGTAGAGTTGTAACCACTTGTCAGTGAAAATGCCATGTGTCAGTGTTAATTCATTTTAATATTTGAAGTATGATGTTAGACTCTTTTTTTGGTGGGGGTGTGTGTGGTAATTCTCAGCTGAGGATATTTTTCCATTTATTTTTAGAGGTAGTAGAAAGGGAGGGGGAGAGACAAGAGAGACACACATTGATGTGAGAGAGACACTTGGATTAGTTGTCTCCCACACATGCCCAAGTGGGGCCGGGGATTGAGCTGCAAGCATGGTACATGCCCTTGATCTGAATTGAACCCAGGACCCTCAAGTCCACAGGCCGACACTATCCACTGAACCAAACTGACTAGGTCGAGTTAGACTCTTTGATAGTTAATCATTTATATGGTTTGATTATTTTCTGGTTCATTGTTGATCACAGTGGGAGGAAGGAAACCAATCAACTAGTGTTGCCAACCAGTTTTTTGAAACCTCATGGTTCCTTCTATTTCTTGTATAAATGAGATTCAATTTTTAGCTCAAGTAGTATTTTTTTCTTATTAAAAATAGGACTTTTTCAAACTGCCTTTCTTCGTTTTACATAAATTAATGAACTTTGGTTGCATTTTGTGCCTCTATCTGTATTTCCAAAGTATGATTCCTGTATTTCCAAGGTACGATTTCCATAATAATTAGGGTTGTAGCATAGTTTTCTTGAACTGCTGGTCAAGTCTGGCTCATAAAAGTTTGAATAAAAGTTTGTCATCATTAGTAAATTTAGGGAAATTTTTCAAACATCAAAATTTCTGGCTACTCTTAAGCAGTTACTGATCACTTTAGATATTAGGCATTCTTCAAAGCACTTTGTACATAATAGAATTTTAAATTATGAATCAGTGTGATGTAGCTACTGTTTTCTTCGTTTCACAGATGAGAGAACAGAGGTTCTTTAGTAAAAGGTAGAAGTGGGATTGGAATCCAAGTAGTCTGACTAGAGGTCCGTTTTGCTTAATTCCTAATCTAAACTAGTAACATTATTCTACAAACCATGGCAGTGACACCCTGAAGCTTAGTCACAGCTGCCTCCTGTAGCAGGAAGCATGATATTCCATTTTACCTCACTACAGCTCTGGTGTGGAGGACTGACTGACTGACTGACTGACTACATGTGTGGGATGAGGGCAGGGGTACTGAGGAGGACATGGTGCACCTAACTCATGTAGATAAGAAGATAATTTGATTTGTTTATTTGTCAAGGGGATATGACCTTTAATTTATTCACTAGTCTTGTGTTCCTTTGTAATGATGACAATTTTCACTTCCTGTTTATTGTATCTCAGACACTGTATTAAATACCTTACATATATTCTCATTTAATATTTAATTCAATGTCACATACATAAGGGCTCCATAAATATTAAGATGCTAAGGTTGTTTTGGGGGGGTGGTAAATGTGATACTCTGTATTAAAGTTATTAAGTAGTTGTACAACTAGTTCTGCCTAAATTACTGTATTTGTTATAAAAAAAACATTTGCTTCCCTTAGGATATAGTTTTTCAAAACATGCCTAAATATACTATTTGTAAAGATAAAAGTTAGAATAAAAGTTGCACCAAGAAAATACTGTGGTGTCAGTATTTAGTAAGCCATGGAAGTTTGCTGAATGCATTTTTGTAATTTACATTTCTCACACTAGACAGATTTCCTTTGTCATTTTATTGAAAGTAAATGCTTGTCAGTGGGTAAAAGCCCTTTTTATAGCAGTCGCTATTGTTGGGAGTTGCTGATTGCTTATCTTACATATGTTGCTCTTTATTTTTTTCTCCTAGGTACTTGATGAAGAAGCAGAAGTTTTTATAGTCAAAATGTGGAGATTATTGATATATGAAACAGAAGCCAAGAAAATTGGTCTTGTGAAGTAAAACTCTGTACATTGAGAGTTCCATTTCAGCTATCGTCTTTCCCATCCTTCAAAGGACTTTGAAAAATTTTTTTGTCTTCAAAGACATTTGTGAGATCTGTAATTTTTTTTAAATGTAGAAAATGTGAATTTTTTTTTTTTTTGTCCTCCAATTTGTTGATGCCCTGTGTACTCCCTTGGTTGTAAAGACATCCGAATCCTACCTTGGTTCTCTTTATACTCACCAGGTACAAATTACTGGTATGTTTTATAAGCCACAGCTACTGTACACAGCCTATCTGATATAATCTTGTTCTGCTGATTTGTTCCTTGTAAATATTAAAATGACTCCCCGATTCTTTTGCAGAATTGCACTTAATATTGAACTGTACTGTACAGGAACCAACATGAACAATTTTAATAGAAAGAATACCAGCCCACATCTATTACCCATACCCCCTTGATCAGAATTGGCAGGCTTTCATGAAGGCATGAAATTTAAAATTAGAGTGTGAAAATTAGGAGACCATCCATTCCTACTGTATCTCTGTATGAATGTGTTTGTGTGAATGTATATATAAAAGTATTTTCCCTAATTTGCTTTGGAGGGCTCCCTTGAACATTTTCTAATTGAAAAATATAATTGTAAAGGAAACATGGTATTGTGCCAATCCAAATGTCTGGGATAATTAGGTTAATAGTCTCCCAGAGCATGTTACTCTCTTACGGCAAGAAACAGTCTGTTGAACAGAATGGGGTTTTCCTGTTGATAGCTGGCTGCTTCAGCCCTTCTTTTATGGAAGTGTGAATCAGTGGTTCCCCTCTCTCCCCCCAATCTCATTGTTCAGAAATGAGGCAGATCCTTAGATTGCACTGATTGGTCCTTAGTTTAATTTTGGTGTGCCCCTTTGCTTAAAAAAAATAAAAAGCATAAATGAAAAATACTTTTTAAAAACAAAAGATAAAATTAGGCAATTTTACAGACTAGGAAAGTTTGACAAAATACAATAGAATTTCAGCATGGCATTTTGTAAAAGTTTACATCTTATTTTTAAGGATAAAGTACATCATTTAAGGCAGTTACCACTAATTTTTTGTTTTGTAAAGGCTTTATAGCTTGTCTGTGTGTAAGCACACACCTTGTTTACCTCTGCTCATCAAAGTTTAAAAATACATTGATGGTGTTGGAGACACACATGGGGCTTTCTTTATTGTACATCAGAACTTCACCAGGGAGCAAAATTAATCGAAAATACAACAAGTTTTAAACAGTTCTAAATACAAAGTAGGTGCAGCTATTTCATGTCTAAGTATTTATTTAAAGATGAAGATTGGGAATAGGAAGATAAAGCCTAACTGAGCTTGAGTTACTAGATTTTTTTTTTACATCTTAAGAGGACATTTGAAAACACTGTTCTTAACATTGAACCATGACATGGTTCCCTTATGTAAATATTTCAGATATTAAAAATGTATATATTTGATCTCGGGGACTCATTCTTTCAGTCTTATTAAGTAAGTGACATGTAATTGTGCGGTGCATATTAGAAACTTGAAATTATGGGCTGAATTGATTTCTTTGAGTATTACTAGTAACTAAAGGTCAAAGAGACCATTTACCTTATTTTGGATTAATCTAAATATCTATGGAGATATCCCCTTTTAGTGTTATAATACTTTAAATTCTGGTTTCTCAAGGAAAATTTCAGAAACATGAAATTTACAAATTCATTTACTAGCTTTTTCTCAGATTGACCCTAAGCCTAACATCTTGTTTGAGCTTCATTATGCCTATTTTCTCTTGCCATATTACCACTTCTAAGGCATCATATTGGCTGTTTTATTTAGTCAACATTGGTATTAATTTCTTTTGCTCTTGCTCTTTCACTATATTTATCTTAAAAGGCCCATATCTGAAACCCTTGGGGACACATACCATGTACTGCATAACAACTCCAGAGAGATTTGCCTCAGAATCCAAGTTCATACATTAACATTTCTGCAGCAGAGCAGGAATGATCACAGTCACTAGGTTAAAGATCATTACATTAATAGCTTACTGTCAGTTGAGTCAGGTTTTGCCACCGAGCTTGAACTTTAAGTTTTTCAGATTTACATGTAAAGAATTGGACATGTATAAACTGCTGGGGTATTCAAGTGTTTGGGAGAATACACATAAAATTTCTACTAAATTGCTTGAGCTTTCTGGGTCTTTACCATTTGCCCATAATTGAATTTCAGTTTGGAAACCTTGCTTGATTCATATTGCCCATTCCAGGTATAAAAATGGCAGTTAAGCCCTGGCCGGTTTGGCTCAGTGGATAAGAGTGTCAGCCTGGGGACTGAGTGGTCCCAGGTACGATTCCAGCCAAGGGCACATGCCTGGGTTGTGGGTTAGATCCCCAGTAGGGGGCGTGCAGGAGGCAGCTGATCAATGATTCTCTCTCATCGTTGATGTTTCTATCTCTCCCTCTCCCTCTCTAAAATCAATAAAAAGTATTTTTTAAAAAGGCAGTTAAAAAACCAACATGCTTTTTCCTCATTTGACCATATAGATAAAATAATTTAAAACATGTATGTCTATTTATAGGAGGAAACGTTATTTTAAGTTTTTTTAAAATGTACTTTTATTGTTTTTCTTTTAGAGAGAGGAAGGGAGGAGAGAGGGAGACACATCAATTGGTTGCCTCTGGTACACACCCTGACCAGGGACCAAACCTGCAACCTGGGCTTGTGTCCTGACCAGAATCGAACTTGCAACCTTTTGGTGTACAGGACATTATTCAACCAAATGAGCCACACTAGCCAGGGCTGACTTTTTATAAGATCAAACTATCTCTTGGAGGAATCTTGTTAAAGTGCAGACTCTGACTTAGTAGTAGGGTGGGGCCTGAAGTCGATGATGTGAATGCTAAATCATCCAAGGACTACACTTTCATTAGCAGTTTAAGGTATCTACTCAGTACCAGTATTTTATCCTAACACTACATAAATGCAGCTTTATTTTCTTTTTAAGTACATTTTAAGATATTGTTATTAATTTTAGAGGAAGGGAGAGGAAAAGAGAGAAACGTCAGTGATGAGAGAATCATTGATTAACTGCCTCCTGTATGCTACTGGGGATGGAGCCCACAACCCGGACCTGTGCCCTTGGCTGGAATTGAACCTGGGACCCTTCAGTATGCAGGTTGACGCTCTATACAGTGAGCCAAACCAGCAAGGGCTTTTTAAGTAGATTTTTAAAAAGGAAAACATTTTTGAGGCAAATCAACATACCTATTCTGTATGTTCATGAATGTAAAGTAATCTCTTGCAAAAATGTTGGCTGAGAACAATTCTAATAGGCTTTATTCCTAGCCAGTCCCAGAACATTTCCTCCTCAGAGAACTTTATGTTGTTAATTTGAATCTTGTCATAGTGCTTTCTGATAAACTATGTAATAGTAGAGGCTAATGATTACGTAGTGGAGAGTGCTGTTTCAGGTACTCATCAGGCACACCCTCAAGTGAGGAAACTCTGAAAGTCAAAGCATACTAAACTTATTTTTTTCTTCTTTCATATGGAGTATAAGTTTTTTTTAATGCAAGTAAGTGTAAGCCAGGTAGGTATACTAATGTGTATATGAGGCTTATTTACCCGGTTCTTTCTAATGAGTTCTATAAATGTTTTCACATCTATGCAGAAACTGCTGAAAGGTTTTATGTCAAAATTTTTCCTGGTCATATTTTAGCATTCTATTAATAGTATAGAGTTGAGAGATAGCTTTTGCTTAGCAATAAATGGTGAAATTGATTTGTGAGTACTACTGGATATAAAGGATATGAGAAGGAATCCTAAATAGGCAAAGAAACAGTCTAGATGACAAGAAAACGGAATTCAGATACAGTGGGGCCTTGACTTACGAGTGTCCTAACGAGTTTTTCCGACATACTAGCTGTCTCTCAGCCGATTTTTTGCTTTGAGTTGACAGAGTAATTTGAGTTAATGAGCTCCGTCACAGAACAAATTAAACTCGTAAGTCAAAGCCCCACTGTATATGTATTTCAAACGCAGGAACTGTTATTTTCATACTTTAGACCAAAGTGAGCTTATAATTATTGATAAATGGGTAGATTTTTAAAAACGTTAAATTATTGAAATATTTATTTGCATTTGAATGCTTGTATTTTCATCTTTAACAGATATTCACTTTTCATTTTATTACTTGACTCATAAAGGCCAAATTAGAAATTTGCAATCTAAAATGCCCAGTAAGGAAAGATCTGTAATAATAAAAGCGTAATATGCTAATTAGACCGGGTGGCCGACCTTTGGGACCAAGCCAGGGGGCTGTGAGGGCCAACCCCCTTGCATGAATTTCTTGCATCAGGCCTCTAGTAATTTCTATAAACAAAAATGACTAAACATTCTCAAGCCATGTTGTTTGAATTAAAGACCACTCCCAAGTCTGCCACATCACACATTAGCGGTAGCTGACCTTTGAGCAACTCATTGTGTGCCAGATACTCTTAGGTTTCGGGATTACAAAAATAAGCCATTTCCTGCTTTCTGGAAGCTTACCATTTAGGAAGACTCGTTCTTAACTTGGATCCCGAGAATCCCAGACATTTGTTTAAAATGAGGTTTCTCAGGCTTGCTTCACCCATCAGAAGTTTTGATTCAACGAGGAAAGAGAAGGCACAAGCATTTACAATTTTAATTAGCATCCTCTTGACTGGTGCAGCTGATTCACATTGAGAGACACCCTAGCCTAGGTAATACAGAGAATGAAAGAAACTTTCGGCTTAAGATGCCATAACTCGTTGGCTTGGAGAACACACACTGGGCCCAGTCAGTATACGCAGAAACTTTGGCCCGGCTCACGACCTGTCTGGGATCCTAGACTACCTCCACTCAAGCCGGCACTCCAGGCGAGTTCGCCCAGGTCCCAGACCCGCTAGAGCGCAAGCTTCCCCGACTCCGACAATCCGCGCCCACACCACCGGAAGCCCCACCCCTTTGGTCTCGTCCCTGCCCCCTCTAGAGCCCACCCCTTCGCCTGCGGGCCAGCCCCCAACGACGCCAGAACCGGAAGTGACGACAGCGGTGAAGCCTTTTGGGCGGGGCCTGGGCCGGGCAGCTCCTGAGGCCGAGATTTCACATCGGAAACAAAACAGGCGCTGCTCGCTAAGGAGCCTCGGCTGCGGGCGGTCGTAGGAGGCGGCGGCGAGGAGGAAGTAGGTGCGTGATGGGGAGTCCCGGGAGAGAGGAAGGCGCCCCTCATCCAGTGTCGACACGGGCGGCCGCAGTCTCGGCCGGCCCTTTGTCGCCGTCCCGGCCGCGGAGCCGGCGTCCTGGAGGATGGGGAGCGGGGCGCGGCAGGGCGGGGACGCTGGAACCCCGTGTGGCAAGTAAAGAGGGGCTGCCGGTTTCTCGGGTTCGGGGCGCAGCGTGCGGTCGGGTGGAAGAGAGACCTTCGGAGCCTCGGTCCGGAAGTGCTGATTTCTCGGAGATGTCTGAGGGCGCAGGTGCCGCGGGCCGGGATTGGCCGTCCTGACCAGTGGAGCCGGAGAAAGGGGAAGCGCGGAGCGCCCAGCCAGGTTGGGCAACGGGGGCAACTCCACGCCTCATGCCGACTGTCCCGGTCCAGGGGAGGCGAGTGGCACTCAGGGTTAAAAAAGTTCCTCGTGTCTCACGTTCGAAGCGGAAAGCAGGGTCTGATGCGTTTGCCTTGATCGGACTGTCCCAAGGCTTGTATGTCCGATGCCTTGCCTGTGCCTTACATGTTTGTGTTTTCTTCCCGCTCAGATTATTTTCCTTTTGTAGGAAAATAATGATAAAGTTAAAAGCATCATTTGTCTGCTTTGAACAAGATGAATAACGTGTCCAAGGTTTACTATGGGAGATAGTATGCATAGTGTGCAAATAACTATGAGGCAGAGCACATTGTAAAGGCAAATACATTGGTTGGCGTTTGAGGCAGGTAGAGATCACGTCTGCTTGAGGGGATCTTGTTGTTTGCATTATCTTTTGCAGTGGGAAGGCTTTCGCCCTTGGAGTCGAAGTGGGGAGGACATTATGACCGTGGGGTGTACGACAAACAGGGGTCCTCTGGATCTTCCTGTCCAGTGATCCAGCCTGAACATTAAATGACTGTTACGAAGGAAGCTAAAACGGGAAAGTAGATTGGATCCTGTTGCATTTGGCTAATTTCAGTCACCTGCAAAAGCCTATTTCAGTTTTCCTTAACTCATTGGCAGAGTTCAACCAATTTAAGCCCCACCCCCACCCACGTTTAATAGCAACCCTTTAACAATGAAAAAATAAGTCTTATTTATTGAGTGCATGGATCCTCCCCTCCCCTCACAAAAAATAAATAAATAGACTGTAGAGGTACCACCTGTCATCTGGTTTTCCATTCTACCACTCCTGGTTCTTGGGTAGAAAGTCCCCACAGTTCTGGGTATCCTTTCTTCCGAATGGACACCATTTACTGCTGGATTTTAAGTTAATGGGTGCATGAATTTCCATTTGCCGAGAACCTGAGGATTGGAGTTGGTCTCTGAGAATCATCCTAGCAGAAAAGTTACCAAAATTTATGTAGTTCTCTTCCTCCCTCTCCAGGTTCCCTTGGCTAGTACTCTTTACAGGGTGAGACTTCTTTCAGATAAAAATGCTGAAAAACCTTTCGAAGACCCCTAATACTGCTTGTCCGGCATGTGTTAGATGCCAGGCGGATTTGGAAGGTGATTTGAAAGTGTGGCACTGTTGTCAGAGCTTTCTTTAGGCACATTAATCTGGTAGTTGGGGCTAGAAGGGATAAGAGAATTGAGGTGACTTTGCATAATCAAAGGAGATATAATGAGAATTTGATCTTTGGTGGTAGCAGAGGCTTAGAAAGAAAGAAAGACCATGAACAGGACATGGCAGCCGATTGAGCAAGGAATAAAGTGTCAAGTTCACAAGGACACTTAAGTTTCGAAAATGGGAGAGCTGATGACACAAATAAGGAAGTTAGGAGCAAAGCACTATTGTAGAGAGGAAGATGAAGTCCTTTGGGCAGGCCTGGAGCTGTAAACATGAGAGTCCCTTAGACTTTTGAGTTGGTGTTGAAGCAGTGGATGAGACACGTAAGGAGAGGGAGGGACCAGGAGACCCAGGCACACCCTCAGGAACACTTACACTTAGGGGTGGAAGAGTGAGGAGCCCGCCAGCTCAGGAGAATGGAGTGGCGGGAGGAAAACCTTTATGGTTAGTTCAGTGTCACAAAAGCTGAGGAAGGGAGAGAAGCCCCAGGAAGGAAGGGGTTGTCAGGGATTGTCAGCATTAGGCCTGGTGTATCAGAAAGAACTGAAGATTCAGAGCACCACTGTCCAATAAAAAGATAAAGTGAGTTTCAAATGTTAATTTTAAATTTTCTAATAAATTTTGAAAGGCAGAAAGAAATAGGTAAAATTAATTTGAATAACATTTTATATAATTCATGACATCTAAAACATTTTGATTTCAACATGTAATTAATATAAAAAGATATTTGTCTGTCTTTCCCTCTAGAAAGTAAACTCTTTAAACAGAAGCGTTACTGGATTCAGTAGCATCCCCAGCACCTGTCACAGTGTCTGGTATGTAGAAGAAACCCAATAAGTGTTGATTAAAGGGTATAATGTTTAGTTTGCACAGTTTCTTAAGTTTCTTAAGTTGATCTAAACAAAGCAAAAGAGAGAATGCAAGCTTTGTTGAATAGCCAATGATTTACAAATTAATTAGATATAAGTAGTCTTTTTTTCCCCATTAAAGATAAATTGTATTCTCTCCATTTCCACAGTGAATTTAAGACAGTGACTCAGGGTAATCATATCTTCTATGTAGAGTTATTGAAATTAAATGTGTTTTTTGGGGGGTGGAGAGATTCTTTTTAAAAAAAAATATTTTTATTGATTTTAGAGAGGAAGGGAGAGAAAGAGAAACATCAGTGGTGAGAGAGAACCATTGATTGGCTGCTTCCTGCATGCCCTTACTAGGGATCAAGCCAGCAACTGGGCATGCGCCCCTGACTGGAATTGAACCCGAGACCCTTCAGTCTATAGGCAGATGCTCTATCCACTGAGCCAAACAGACTAGGGCTGATTCTTTATAATTATATAAATATTGATAAGATAGCTTCCTATCTACAATTCTGAAATCCAAAAGCCCCTGAAAAAACTGAAAGGCTTTTCATAACTCATTTGATATTTAACCTGTTTGTGTAATTTAAGGTTACTTATATGTTTTACTACATATTTATTGTGTTTGATATTGTGGGTCTAAGACCCCAAGAGGCTATTATAAAACAAACTAGAGACCTGGTGCACTGGTGGGGTCCCTTGGCCTGGCCTGCGCCCTCTTGCTATCCAGGACCTCTTGGGGGATGTCGGAGAGCCGGTTTTGGCCCGATCCCGGCAGGCCAGGTCCAGGGACTCCACCCACCTGTGCATGAATCCGTCTGAGATTCATCAGTCTGTTTCATGTTTCCATGCCTGTGTGTTGAGCATCTGCCTCCTAGTGGTCAGTGCACGTCATATCTACTGGTCGAATGGTCGGCCGGTCGCTTAGGCTTTTATATATATACTAGAAGCCTGTTGCATGAAGATTCGCGCAATAGGCCTTCCTTCCCCTGGTTGCTGGCACTGGTTTTCCTCTGGCACCAGGGACCCAGGCCTTTAGTCTGGCCGTAGCGAGGCTTGGCTTCTCTGCTGCAGCCACAGCGGAGAAGCCAAGCCTCTTCAGTCTTCACTCTTCACTCCGGCTGGAGCCTTCAGTCTTTGCTCCGTGCCTGCATACGCAAATTAACCGCCATCTTTGGTGGGTTAATTTGCATAGTCACTCTGATTGGCTGGTGGGTGTAGTGGAGTGACACCAATTTGCATGTTTCTCTTTTATGTGTGTGTGTGTGTGTGTGTGTGTGTGTGTGTGTGTGTAGATAGATAGATAGATAGATAGATAGATAGATGATAGATAGATAGATGGTACTTGCATCATATTACTTTATAAAACCTGAAAAATAATATGAATTCTAAACACATTTAGTTCTAAGGGTTTCAGATAAAGGATTCCGGACTTGTACGTTTTTGTTAATTTTTATTGTTCCGAGTCCACATAACCATTATTATTTAAAAACAATTACGATAACTATATAACAGACTCCCTCAAAACTCAGTGCCTTAGAGCACTCAAGGCTCTGCTTCAAGATATAGATCTGTGGATCAGCTAGAGCAATTTTGCTTTGCATGTCTTATTCTGGGGCCAGACTGAAGGGACCCATGGTAAGCTCTTCTCAAGGCAACAGCAGACGTACAAGAAGGCAAGGCCTACCTACTACACAGCGCAGTTCAAGTGTCTGCTTGTGCCACATCTGCTAAGATCTCATTGACCAAAGCAAGTCATATTGTTATTGATGGAAGTGGGTAGAAAATAGTCCACCAGTGGAAGTGGGAGATCCCTTTCTCCACTGGGTGCTTGCGGTCGGGTCCTTATTATATCTTGAGAAAAAGAATTTTCTAAGACTGGCATGGGAGGATGAATGATCTGTATTTGTGTGGAGTTACATCCCTGGGTTTCAAAAGTCCCATTTCCCTTAAACCAGTCCTGAAAGTGTTGTAGCTGAGCTGGAAGCAAAGCCAGTGTGTCCAGAGTGTCCATTCTATTGTGGAGCTGGGTCCAATGTAACACCAGGCTAGTTATAGTCCATTGTGCGTGGCCATGTGGACAAATGCAGGGGAGCATGCCCTCTACAACAAGAGAGCCAGGAGCCCAGCACACAAGAGAGAGTAAATCTTTTTGGTTTAGGAGTTGAAATATCTGAAATCTTCCCTCACTTGCAGCGGCCATGCTTACTCTGGCCAATGAACTGTTCCCAGGTGGGACTGACAGACAGGTACCTTCCCTATTTCATCCAGACTTTACTAGGCATGTGTCTATTTGGCCTTCCCTTTGCTCCTTCCCTGTTAATTAATAACCAGGTTATTTACAACAGTATCATTATGATTGTGCCCAAAGGCATGGGTGGGTAGTATACTATACCTAGCTTAAGGCCAAAGCAAGACACAGAGCCAAGCCTAACATCACTGGAGAGGGGAAGTGTATTTTTCTCTTGGAGATGCTGGAGTGAATATTTGCTAAATAATAGTCTAATCTACCACAGATGGTTCACAGAAGTGGAGTGGGATGGAAGGAGGAAAAAAATCACCAAATAGGCTATATCACTATCCTTGCTCTTTTTAGAGTCTACCACTTTCACAAAGCCTCTTGTAGGGATGGGGAAATTATTTGCTCTTAAAATTCAGAGGAGTCTTTTCAGGATGCATTCCTAAAACTTGAAATTAATTTCAAATTATTTTTATAAATTTTGGAGATTGGTTGCATTTATTGTTGGATGGGAGCTTTTAAAAACAAATAGAGGGCCCTAACCGGTTTGGCTCAGTGGATAGAGCGTCGGCCTGCGGACTGAAAGGTCCCGGGTTCGATTCCGGTCAGGGGCATGTACCTTGGTTGCGGGTACATCCCCAATAGGAGGTGTGCAGGAGGCAGCTGATTGGTGTTTCTCTCTCATCGATGTTTCTGGCTTCTCTATCCCTCTCCCTTCCTCTCTGTAAAAAATCAATAAAATATATTTAAAAAAACAAACAAACAAAAAAAACAAATAGAGGGTCTCCAAACCCATCCATATAATCAGAACTTGGGCTGCTTGTCCAGGAAGAAGCTGTCAAAGTAAAATTAAGCTCTGGCCAGTGTTGCGCATTTGGTTGAGCGTCGTCCCATGAACCCAGTGGTTGCCAGTTTGATTCACAGTCAGAGCAAGCACATGCCCGGTTGTGGGCTCAGATCCCCAGCACAAGGTGTGCCAGGAGGCAGCTGATCCATGTTTCTCATCCATATTTGTCTTTCGCCCTCTCCCTTTCTCTCTCTCTAAAAATCTATTTAAAAATATTAAACAATCAAATTAACAAACATTAAGGTTGATTAAGTACTTGTGTGGAAAAAGAATAAATCACAAGCTTATTTGACATTTGAAAACTTCTTAGCATTACAATACAAAGACACTTCTAAAAAATAGCTTTGGTCATTTTCTAAGTGAAGGAGAAACCAATCAGGTGGCTAGAATCATTAAAACAAGCCACAAGCCCTTTGCTCTTGAGAAGATCATGATAAAATGTTTCCATGAAGTTATTTGTTTCTGTGAAGTACAGATTTTATTTACATTTATCACTGAGAGTAAAGGAAGAAAATGGTATCAGTAATTAAGTAAACATGCTATAAGACTTTGAGGTTTAGTTGTTACGAGGATGTAGTGAAAGAAATGCACTTTTCTGTTGGTGCTTCCTTAAATGGGACTTTTTTATAAACTTATTTTCGATTCTAAACATTGCTCCTGTGATACTTTTTCAGGTGCTCATGGATAGGAGATTTTCTGGTTAAGTTTTTCTGTTGAGCACATGTAAGTTTCAATATTATTTGTATCCTCTTGTTTTTAGCTTTTAGCCTCTTCGTATATAGAAATTATAGTTGCCCATCAGAAAAGGATTTCTTTTTCCTTTATCTGATTGCACAAGTGTGTTGAGGAAAAGGAAATGGATGGCAGTGAATTCAGATGTGCTCTGTCAGTCTCAGAAAATCTTTAGCAGGTGGCCAGAGAGAGAAAACACCAAAATCCACTTCTGTCCCCACTGCCACTCCCTCTGCAATCCAGGTCACATGAAATATTCTCATTCCCAACAACTATCTTTTCTTGTTCTCAGGGCACTGCTAAGAATGTTATAAAGTCCACTAGTGTCTTCTGCCACGCTGCTTTAACAGTGGGGTCATTGGCCTTCTCCACGGAGTCATCAATTGTTTCCAGCTGTTACTGGACCAGAATCAAATCTGCCTCTGCCTGCTCCTTTCTTTGTACCAACAGTGTTCGTTTGTTCGCCAGGCCTGAGTGAAGACCTAGCTTGACCCTGTTGCCTGTCTCTTCTTCATATTGAGCTCCATGTACAGAGCAGCTCTTCCGGGGAGGGTTGCCTTGTAGTGTTTTGATCTTCAAAGCATTAGTGGAAGCCTGAGCTTTCTCTGGGTGAACTGGAAAAGACCGGGACTGGGCATCAGAAGACCTGGGTTCTGGAACTGGTGTTATTTCCTCCATAATCATGCACTGGCAAATTCTTTTACCTTTCCTGAGCCTTAGTTTTTCACATGTAAATGTGATGGATGTGCCTTTGAAAATAGTATTGGGATATGCTAAAGTGATTACTGTATTGTTGATTTTTGCAAGATTTGTCTGAGAAAGCTCCAGTATGATAATCAGTTTGTATGGTTTCTTCTAATAGCTGAAAAGATCCTATAAGCATAAGGCTAATAATGGAAACTTCTTCAAACAACCATATTTTTGACCAGTTGGTGTGGTTCAGTGGTTGCTTGTCGATCCAGGAGATCACCAGTTTGATTCCAGGTTTGGGCTCGATCCCCGGCAGGGGGCATGAAGGAGACAGCTGATGATGTTTCTATGTGTCTCTCCCTTTCCCTTCCCCTCTCTAAAACTAACAAATAAATGAAAATACAATAAAAAATAAAATGACTATATTCTCATTATAGCTTATCTTTTTTTTTTAAGTCTCACCTGAGGATATGTTTATTGACCTTAAAGAGAGGAAGAGAGAGAGATTGAAAGAAAGAAATCAATGTGAGAGAGAAACATTGATCTATTGCCTCCCATACATGCCCTTACCAGGGATCGAACTTCTGTGTACCACACTGTTTTCCTATGTGGACTGGGTAAAGTGAACATATATAATTAAATCTTAGTGTCTGTCTTTCAGTTTTGATATAAGTAGATAGCCAGTAAACGGCTATTTAGTGAATAGATAATCACTTTTCTTCTCGCTCTCTTTTTTTTAATATATATATACTAGAGGCCCAGTGCACGGATTTGTGCACATTGAAAGGAAATTAATTAGAAGGTGGACAGTGGGGCGGGACTGGGTGAGATGGCCAGACAAGCCCTGGAGCCAACCTCCCATGGTCCCTCCCAGCCGGCCCCAGGCCGGCTGCACCTGGGGCGCCGCCGGGGCTTGAAGAGTGTCTGTGGAGTGAGCAGGGTCCCTCCGGGAGGTGGGGTCCCTCAGCCTGGCCTGCGGGGAGTGGGCCCAAACTGGCAGTCTGACATTCCCTGAGGTATCCCAGTGTGTGAGAGGGCACTCTGCAAAGTTGCTGTCACTCGGCAGCTCCTGTGTTGAGCGTCTGCCCCCTGGTGGTCAGTGTGCTGTCATGGTTACCAGCCAGTCGGCTGGTCACTTAGCCTTTTATATATATAGATATATTTTATTTTTTAAATTGATTTCAGAGGGGAAGGGAGAGGAAGAGAGAGTTAGAAACATCAATGATAAGACAATCATTGATCGGCTGCTTTCTGCACACCCCACACTGGGGATCGAGCCCACGACCTGGGCATATGCCCTGACTGGGAATTGAATCACCTCTCGGTTCATAGGTCAATGCTCAACCACTCAGCAACACCAGCTGGACTTTTCTTCCCATTTTTACGTGTAAATGTAATATACTTTATTTACTTTTGTGCATTGCTCTTTCTTGCCCTTTACTTTCATTTGGCTAACACTGTCTTATTTACTTGATTTGTTTCTGAAGGATCATATGAGACTATTAATGACAGATTTCTAAGGATTTTTCTGTAGTAGAGCTATATTTTCAATGATTTGATATAGTCTTCAGAACCGTCAGTGGAGGTAATCAACTGCAACTTTTTCTCTTTGCCATCCTCTGGCATTTGTGGGTTAGCTGAGTTGGTGGGTGCTGTACAAATGTATTGTGGAAAAGAAGGGAATAATATATGCTCTGTTTGCTGATCATTATTACATTCATATTAAAATTTTAATTAGGCCGAAACCGGTTTGGCTCAGTGGATAGAGCGTTGGCCTGCGGACTGAAAGGTCCCGGGTTCGATTCCGGTCAAGGGCATGTACCTGGGTTGCGGGCACATCCCCAGTGGGAGATGTGCAGGAGGCAGCTGATCGATGTTTCTCTCTCATCGATGTTTCTAACTATCTCTCTCCCTTCCTCTCTGTAAAAAATCAATAAAAAATATTTAAAAAAAAATTTTTTTAATTAGATAAGTAACTTTTTTTTTTTTTTCATCCTAGTGGGTGTGAAGTGGTATCTATGGTGGTTTTGTTTGCATTTACCTGGTGGCTAATGATGTTGAGCATCTTTTCATATGTTTATGGCCACTTGTATATTTTCAGTGGATAAATGTCTACTCAGAATCTTTGCTCATACTTTTTTTATATTGATTTTTAAAAAATTGTTTTATTGCTAAGAGTATTACATATGTCTCCTTTTTTCCCCGCCCTTGACAATCCCGTGGCCTCCCCTACCCCCCAGTGTCTTATGTCCATTGGTTATGCTTATATGCATGCATACAAGTCCTTCGGCTGATAATTAACTTTTAAAAATCTAGAAGCATAGTTTGGAACATTTACTTTGAATACTTAGAAAATATAACTGTTCTGTTGGAATCCACCTGTCTTTTGAGTAAACTAGCATACATATTGCTAATTCCTAATTTTACTTATTTTAAAAGACAGGACCAATAGTGTGAGTAACCCTAGATATAGGTTTATTCCCACAAAAATCAATTACAAAAAAAATTTCCCATTGATTTTTCCCCCCAGAGAGAGTGGAAGGGAGGGCAGAGAGGGGTGGAGAGAGAGAGACATTGATGTGAGAGAGACACATCAACTGGTTGCCTCCTGCATGTGCCTCCAGACCTGCAACCAGGTATGCACCCTTGACTGGGATTTGAACCCATGACCCTTCAGTGCGCAGGCTGATGCTCTAAACACAGCCATGCGGGCCAGGGTCAATTTAAATTTTTAATTGGAGTATATAGAAATGTGCTCACAGATCATAATTGTGTACAGCTTAGTGCATTTCACAGACTGAAACCCCTGTGTAACTACCACTCAGATCAAGAAACAAAACGTTAACAGTCTCCTCCAAAGTTTCCCATGTATCCCCTTCCAGTGAATAACCCTCATAAAAGTAACCATTATGTCTGTTTTTATTTATTTTAAAGGAAATTTACATTAATTATGTCATATTAATTTAACATTATTTTGCAATCCCCTGATCCCAGGCCAGCTAACTGTGGGCCAAAATTGGAGGGGAGGAGAAAGATAGGCATGGATACATGGAAGCATATAGGATAGAAGGGAAAGGATATCTTCATTAAAAGTTCGTCATGCCCTGGTCAGTGTGCGCAATAGTTAGAGCACACACTCCCTGAAGGGTCTCAGGTTTGATTCCTGGTCAAGAGTGCATATCTGGATTGCATGTTTGATTCCCAGCCCTGGTCAGGGCACATTCGGGAGGCAACCAATGGATGTGTCTCTCACATCGATATTTCTCTCCCTCACTACCCCTCCCTCCCTTCCACTCTCTCTAAAATTCAGTGGAAAAAATATCCTCAGGTAAGGATTAACAACACCAAAAAAAATTTGTCATGTTTTGAATGAGCCAAATATAGGTAACGAAGGGTTAATTTGAACTTGATACCTTTACTAGAAGAAAAAGTTACTTTAATGTGTTTTTTTATGAAAACTCATTATAATAAAAATAGTGGAGAATTTAGGAAGTAGAGGAGCCTGAAAAGTGGAAATGAAACCAGATATTGACAAAATGCTTTCTTGTAAATATGTACATGGTAATGTTATAGATACTATATATGAATTAATGAGTTCTGCTTAGGTTTGCAAACAGGTTTTTTTTCCTTTTACATTTCTGAAGATTTTCTATGAAAAGAAAAGTTAAAGAATTGGCTGATGGAGATTAAGGTAGACAGGCAAATAGGAATGTGTTCCTCAGAAGGGTGAACTCTGGGACAGAGTGATACATGTAAAGAAGGTTATACTTGGATACAAAGGAGAGGCTGGGAGTCAGAAATCTTTAATTTTTACCCTGGTCTGACCAATTGTGATTTTTAACCAAGTCACTGAACTTGGGCCCCTTCTGCTTTTTAAAAATATGTATGTGGGTGTTTTTTTTTTTTAATATCTTTTATTGATTTTTTACAGAGAGGAAGGGAGAGGGATAGAGAGTTAGAAACATCGATCAGCTGCCTCCTGCACACCCCCGACTTGGGATGTGCCCACAACCAAGGTACATGCCCTTGACTGGAATCGAACCTGTGACCCTTCAGTCCGCAGGCCGATGCTCTATCCACTGAACCAAACCAGTTAGGGCTGTATGTGTTTTTAAAAATATATGATTTTATTAATTTTAGGAAGAGGGATAGAGAGATAGAAACATCGATTAGCTTCCTCCTGTATGCCCCGAGCCCACAACCCAGGTATATGCCCTGACGGGAATTGAACCAGTGACCTCTTAGTTCATGGGTCGATGCTCAAGCACTGAGCCACCCCAGCCAGGCAAAAAAGTCTGTGTTGCCCTAGCTGATTTTGCTCAGTAGATAGAGCATTGACCCACGGACTGAAGGGCCCCGGTTCCATTCTGGTCAAGGGCATGTACTTCAGTTGCAGGCTCGATCCCAGGCTTTGGTCAAGGTGCTTGTGGGAGGCAACCAATCGATGTGTCTCTCATTGATGTTTCTGTCTGTCTCTTCCCCTCCCTTCCACTCTCTCTAAACAAAATCAATGGGAAAGGATCCTGTGGTGAGGATAAATAAAAAAATATGGATGTTACCTTTTTACCCGGCCTTTGGCAAAATTAAAATCACTAAACAGCCCTGGCTCAGTGGGTTGGATGTTGTCACATTTACCTAAAGGCTCAGTTGTTTGGATGTTGTCACATTTACTAAAGGTTGCTGGTTCCATTCCTGGTCAAGACACATTCCTGGATTGCTGGCTTGATCCCTGGTTAGTGGGTGTGCAGAGGCAGTTGATCAATATTTCCCCTCTCACATTAATGTTTCTCTCTCCCCCTTCCTGTCTCTCAAAAAAAAAAAAAAATGGAAGGAAGAAATATCGATGAGAACATTCTTTAAGATTATTCAGTTCCCTTTGTTTTAAATCTGAAATCATTGATTATCTTTGTGATTGAAAAATACCTTTTTCACCCTGATCGGTTTGGCTTAGTGGATAGAGCGTTGGTCTGCGGACTGAAGGGTCCCGGGTTTGATTCCGGTCAAGGGCATGTACCTTGGTTGCACACATCCCCAGTAGGGGGCGTGCAGGAGGCAGCTGATCGATGTTTCTCTCTCAGTGATGTTTCTAACTCTCTATCCTTCTTTGTCTCCCTTCCTCTCTGTAAAAAATCAATAAAATATAAAAAAAAATTTAAAAAAAGAAAAATACTTTTTTCTCAAATAGATCTACTCATTACCAAAGAGGTATCTTGAGTTGATAAAGGTTTGTCAGTTGAGCCCTGGCTAGTGTTGCTAAGCAGTGAGAGCGTTGGTCTGAGCATTAAAGGGGCTCGGGTTTGATTCCCAGTCAAGGGCATGTACTTGGGTTGCAGGTTCCATCCTGGCCCTGGTCAAAGCGTCTGCCAGAGGCAACTAGTTAACGTGTCTCTCTCGAATCAGTGTTTCTCTCTTTCTCTCTCTTCCTTCTTCTGCCCTCCCTACCTACCTTTTACTCTTTCTAAAAAACCAATGGGAAAAATATCCTCAGGTGAGGATTAACAAAAAATATTTTTTAAGAATGTTTATCGGTTCATGGCAAATTAATAAATGGATGGCTTATAAATTGGTCTTTTAAGTACTTGATTGGTGTGAATGGGTTACCAACTCTGGGTAACCTGATAAAACCCTATTTCAGACCTAATCCAGGAGTCTGCAAGTGACAGCAGCCTGTGAGGTCCTTGGGAAGCTTGGCCTGGAGGAGACACATGAAAGAAAGGTTGGTTTTGCCTAATGTAATTTATGAAAGTGTTTAAAAATAAAAGTGTAATTGTAATGCACAAAGGATTGCTTTCTGTCTCTCTTTTCAGAACCCCAAGAGGCTTTGTTTTCTGTGAAAAGGTATTTCTGTACAGTTGCTCCAATGACAGAGTTGCCTGCACCCTTGTCCTACTTCCAGAATGCACAGATGTCCGAGGACAACCACCTGAGCAATATTGTACGTAGCCAGGTACATTGTCAGTCTCTGTAACTGCCTTTGTCAGACTGTGGATTCACTGATCACCCTACCTCACCTCCAAAAGAGGCTGAGGGGGCTGAGCAGGTTTCTCAATTTTACCACATTCATATTTTCTGAACTTCAAGTGAGCGCAAAGCATTGTTCCATTTGGTGTTGGGGACTCAAGGCTGTGTGAGGCATTGGTGTTGCATAGTTCATCTCTGGCTCAGATAGCACTGCTTCCATTGAAGGCTCTCCAACTTCCTCACCTATTTATTATTCTGTCTTTCTTGCTCTTACTCTTCTATAGGCTGAGTATATTTTATTGACTTTTATTTTTTTAGTACCTAATATGGTTCCTGACAGTGCTCAGTGAATGTTCATGACAGAGTGCATGGTGATGAATGCAAGGCTAAGTGTAGAAGTCCTAAGCTAGTTCAAAGAAGAGAAGGAGGAACAGGTATAATCTGTGGCATGGGACACAGAGACCTCACCAGCTATATACAGAGACATCAGATCTGTCTGTGACTGTTAGCTAATCATTACAGATTGAAGGTGGTTTCCACAGAGGACCTGTGAGATGGTTGGGGAATTAGAATTTTTAGAGGCAGAGCCAGAATGGGGGGAAACACAAGGCCAACTGTGAGCTAGGCAGGGTGCACGAGGACCGGGAATCAGACTTCCCTCTATTCAACCAGAGGGCAGAACCAGTGGTGGAAGATACCAGGAAACAGGTGCTGGGTTAGTAAGAAGAATTTTCTCACAATTACTGTATGTCTGAAAGGGTGTGGACTGCCTTTGTGGGCCAGTGTGTGCTTGTCACTAAAAGCAGTCACAAAGGCCAGAAGACTACCAGCCACATCTGCATAGGGTTTGCCGGGACTGACCAGCAGACCCTGTGTGAAGGATGAATAGATTACTCTGACACACGTTTCTGTGAAAGAGAGGCTAAGGGGCTGGTTGGCAGGAGGCACCAAAACAGCCCTGATTGCCTGCCTCCTTAGGCTTTTATTGTAACTACAGCTTGAACTAAAATTAGCCTCTAGATCAGTGGTTCTCAACCTGTGGGTCGCGACCCCTCTGGGGGTCAAATGACCCTTTCACAGGGGTCACCTAAGACCATCGGAAAACACATATATAATTACATACTGTTTTTGTGATTAATCGCTATGCTTTAATTATGTTCAATTTGTAACAATGAAAATACATCCTGCATATCAGATATTTACATTACAGTTCATAACAGTAGCAAAATTACAGTTATGAAGTAGCAACGAAAATAATTTTATGGTTGAGGGTCACCACAACATGAAGAACTGTATTAAAGGGTTGCGGCATTAGGAAGGTTGAGAACCACTGCTCTAGATACAATTAGCAGGGTAAGTATCCTTGAGAAAGCACATGTTTCTACACGGTCGGGTCTTAAAGATTAAGCATAGAGATACCAGCAAAACACCCGGAGGCTCAGACTTACTTGGAAAAGTCAAGGCAGGGGCTGCCGCCTTTGGCAAGGTCTCCCTAAGAGGCCCCCCACCTTTTGGAGAATCCTCCTTACAGACTTTCCAACCAACTCCTATGCTTCCCCACAAGGGTTAGTCCATGGAATGAGCAGTGAGCTAGAGCACTACATGGCCTGGAAGTTCCCTTCATACTCTGAAGATTTGGAATTCCAGGTGAAGGTCAAAATGTGGGGAGGATGGCTTCACAAAGTAGACTTTCCAGGATGCATAGGCTTAGAATAGTGAACATGGGGAAGTCAATACTGATAGATGAAATAACTCTAGGGGAGGAAGAATCTCCCTAAAATGTAAATTGATAGGGAGGCTACATCCAGAGAAAATGTCAAGAGAGGTAGATCACATTGTATTGCTCGAACATGTTTAAGTGAAATGAAGTGAAAATGATTATGTAAGGAAGCCCTGAAAG
This sequence comes from Myotis myotis, assembly GCF_014108235.1. Lineage (NCBI taxonomy): Eukaryota > Metazoa > Chordata > Mammalia > Chiroptera > Vespertilionidae > Myotis > Myotis myotis. The sequence continues at coordinate 202,512,443 of NW_023416313.1, forward strand.
GGAACACATTCTATCACCATGTAGTATGTAGCCTGAGAGGTGTAGGAGGGGGAAGTGGACTTTGATCTTGTGCCTTGGTACTAGGTTGATAAAGAGGTATTACAGGGACTGATTTTTGTGGCAGCACATTTGTTCCTCTACTATGGGTCAGCAGCTGGATTTACTCTCTCTTTTTTTTTTTAAATTTTTTTTTTTTAATATATTTTATTGATTTTTTTACAGAGAGAAAGGGAGAGAGATAGAGAGTTAGAAACATCGATGAGAGAGAAACATCGATCAGCTGCCTCCTGCACATCTCCCACTGGGGAAATGCCCGCAACCCAGGTACATGCCCTTGACCGGAATCGAACCTGGGACCCTTCAGTCCGCAGGCTGACGCTCTATCCACTGAGCCAAACCGGTTTCGGCTGGATTTACTCTCTTTTTGCGATTCCCTAGGAACAGCGTTTTGGAAAGTTAGGATGGGCCTGGATTATGAAGTTCTGGATGCAGGATTTGAACATTTGGATCTTACAGACTGTCCTCATTTGTAAACTTGAGAGGAGCGAGAGGGAAAGTGGGAACAGCATAGTCAGGTTTCTAAGTACCTTTTCCTTATCTGCGTTACATATTAATCTTCTGTGGATCCTTTGAACAAAAGATTCCATAACTAAAAAGTTTTGAAAAAACGCACAGTTATATGTGACTCATTTGACCCAAACTCTCCAAAGGCATCTCATTTAAGAATAAAATCTGGTCCTGAGGTCTTAACTTCTCCCTCTCCATCCCCATCATTTCTCTCTTAATCTATTAGCACCTTCTCCCTCACTCACTCATTGCTTCCCCAGCTCTGCCTCTGAGCCCTGGATCATTCTCGCACTCTTCTCAGATGGCTAACTTCACTTCCTTTGGGTTACCTCATGAGTCACCTTATGAGTGAGGCCTTGCCTTCCTTGACTCCGATCCCTTTCCTGTCATCTGGCACTAAGCCGTCAGTAAAACATCCCCTGAGGGCTCCTGGACTGTGAGAGGGCACAGGCCGGGCTGAGGGACAACCCCACCCCCAGTGCATGAATTTTCGTGCACCGGGTCTCTAGTAATACCATAAAAGCCCCACAAAACCTGAAGGTGAATGTGAGGGGTATAATAGTACAGTTCTACATTAACCATGGGAGCTCACTAAGTGCCACACACTGTTCTTTGTTGTTGCTGAATCCTCACTTGAGGACATTTTTTCCATTTATTTTAAAGAGAGTGGAAGGGAGGAAGGGAGGGAGAGAGACATAGATTGATGTGAGAGAGAAACACTGATTAGCTGCCTCCCACACTCACCCCAATCCAGGCCGAGGATTGAACCTGCAACCCAGGTACGTGCCCTTGACTGGGAATTGAACCCTAGACGCTTTGGTGTCTGAGCAAAGCTCTAACCATTGAGAACACCAGCCAGGGCTGTTAGGTTCTTTTTAAAGATTTTTAAAAATATTTTTTAAAGTTATTTTTATTGATTTTTAGAGAGAGGGTGAGAGAAGGAGAAACATCAGTGTGATCAGCTGCTTTCTGCATGCCCCTAACCAGGCTGCAGTCTGGCCTCACTCTGTGGGAGGAGACCAGGCAGCCAATCAGGGGCCGGCATGGCCCCCCCTCCAAAGCCCCTCTGCCACTGCTGGTCGCTGCCGCCTCCCCCATCACCATCCCCTCCCTCTGCCCGCTGGCATGGGCCTTGGCTGGGCTGGCGCTGCCTGATTGCCAGCCCCGTCCCCTGCTGACCGGTCGTTCTGCTGTTAGGTCGATTTGCATATTACGCTTTTATTATATAGGATTTTTCTGCCATTCTTTATACTTTAGTGACTGATAAAATATCCCTTCAAAATAAAGGGTGCTATAGAGGAGGTACAATTGACATGGGGTTTTTATTGATAATTACATGTGTTCATGGTTTAGTTTTAGCAAGTCTTAGTGCTGATATTCTCAGTGGTACCTTCCAGGTCTATTAGGGCACACTATCTAGAACAGTGGTTCTCAACCTGTGGGTCACTACCCCTTTGGAAGTTGAATGACCCTTTCACAGGGGTCGCCTAAGACCATTGGAAAACACATATATAATTACATACTGTTTTTGTGATTAATCACTATGCTTTAATTATGTTCAATTTGTAACAATGAAAATACATCCTGCATATCAGATATTTACATTACGATTCATAACAGTAGCAAAATTACAGTTATGAAGTAGCAACCAAAATAATTTTATGGTTGGGGGTCACCACAACATGAGGAACTATTAAAGGGTCGCGGCATTAGGAAGGTTGAGAACCACTGATCTAGAACATCAGGCCTGATTTGTTTAATTTTGATTCTGCTATTGATAATGTGATGTCAAATAAGTTTATGTTTTGTTTATCTCCTTAAAAATGCATTCTGTGCCCTAACTGGTTTGGCTCAGTGGATAGAGCATTGGCCTGTGGACTGAAGGGTCCCAGGTTCGATTCCAGTCAAGGGCATGTACCCAGTGGGGGATGTGCAGGAGGCAGCTGATCGATGTTTCTCTCTCATCGATGTTTCTAACTCTCTATCCCTCTCCCTTCTTCTCTGTAAAAAAATCAATAAAATATATATATTTTAAAAAATGCATTCTGTAACTTAAAAAGATCTTTGTACATTTCATACTTTCCAGTTATCATGGGACCGTTATTATTCCCATTTTACAGTTTCTTTTAATATATTTTTTTTGATTTCAGAGAGGAAGGGAGAAAGAGAGAGAGAAACATCAATGATGAGAGAGAATCATTGATCGGCTACCCCCACTGGGGATCGAGCCCAAAACCCAGGCCCCCATTTTACAGTTTCAATGCTTGTCCAAGATCACAGAAAATTAAATGACAGACCTGGAACTTAAAACTCAGTTTTCTAATCCCAAACATATTCCAGTTAACTTTCTGTTCTTCAAATTGTCGCTTACATCAGAAAAGTGTAATATCATAATACTGAAAGGAGATAGTGTGTGAAAAAAAATTCTGAGAAAGAAAAATATGAAATTTATGTATTCATTTTTGCACCGGTGTATTTTTTTTCAATCCAGAGAAAGAGGAAAAGAATCTTACTAAGTTTTTTAGCTATAAAGAAGCCCCTCGCCGAAACTGGTTTGGCTCAGTGGATAGAGCATTGACCTGCGGACTGAAAGGTCCCAGGTTCGATTCCGGTCAAGGGCATGTACCTGGGTTGCGGGCACATCCCCGGTGGGGGATGTGCAGTAGGCAGCTGATCGATGTTTCTCATCGATGTTTCTGACTCTCTATCTCTCTCCCTTCCTCTCTGTAAAAAATCAATAAAAATATATTAAAAAAAAAAAAAAGAAGCCCTTGTATAAGTATATGCTCTGGTTGTTTATGACAAACCTAGAGGCCCGGTGCATCAAAATTCATGCACATGGGGATCCCTCAGCCCAGTCTGCACCCTCTCACAGTCTGGGACCATTGGGGGATGCCCACCTGCTGGCTTAGGCCTCCTCCCCGAGAACAGATGATCTAAAAGAAATAATCATATCATTGGGTAAGGATTTTTAAAAAAGGTAATGGTTGCATGAAAATTCACTGGGGGACTCCAGCGGCAGGTGCATGGAACGGCCGGACCTGCCTGGGGGCAGGCCTGGCTGTGCCGCGTGCCTGTCCTTCCCTTCCCCCCACCCCCGCCGTGGGGCTAAGGGGACTGGGCGTCGCCATCTTGTGAGGGCATGATGGTCAGTTAGCATATTATCTCTTTATTATATAGGATGGGGATAGTTCCAAATTTAAATTAGACTTGAGGTTTTTTGTGGATTAATTGAAAGGTAGTCTTTTATTTCTTGCTTTGAATAGTGGATTTGTTAAATACAAGAACAATCTTTTAATATTGCGGCCCTTTTTTAATATTATAGTTTGTGATCTACCCTAATCCTTTTGTTTACTTTTACTGTGCCTATTAAAATTATTTGTAAGGTATTTTTCTGAAGCCAAATTTTGATGGGTAGAGTTCTTTTTCCTTGACTTCTTTGTCAGAAGTCAGTCTCCATTTCATTTCTACTGACATTACAGGAATATACTAAAGCTAGAGGAAATTAAAAATATATTTTTCAGAATAGTGAAAAAAAATTATTTTTTGTTAATCTTCACCTGAGGATATTTTTTCCATTGCTTTTTCAGAGAGAGTGTGGGAGGGAGGGAGAGAGAGAGAAAAACACTGATGTGAGAGAAACACATGGGTTGATTGCCTCCTGCACACACCCCAAAGAGGGTGGGAGTGAACCTGCAACCCAGGTACGTGAGTGTGCCCTTGACTGGGAATTGAACCCTCAACCCTTCCATGTACAGGCTGACACTCTAACCACTGAGCAACACTGACCAGGGCCAGAATAGTGAAAACTTATCTTTTGATTTGATATAGACTTAGATCCTTTATGTGGATTAGCTGAGCACTTTTTGCTTTCCTAAGATACAAAAAAATTTTTTGAAATCTAAAATTCATTTATATTGTATATTAGAGCAGTGATTTTCAAACCTTAGTGTTCATTGGAATCCCCTGGAAGAGTTCCTAATTTTGTAGGAATGGGATGGGGCCACATAATTTGCATTTCTGACCAATTGCCAGATCTTGCCAGTGCTTCTGGTCCAGGGACCATAGTTTAAGAAACATTATATTTGAGTTAAGAAATAAAGGGACTGACATTAAAGAAAAGCTTTTAGATTTATAAATTGAATACTCAGTGTTTTTATTTTTAAAAAATTATTTAAAATATATTTTAATTGATTTTTAGAGAGAGAAGGAAGGGAGAGGGATAGAGAGATAGAAACATCAATGAGAGAGGAAATCATTGATTGGCTGCCTCCTGCATGGCCCCCACTGGGGATCAAGCTCGCAACCTGGGCATGTACCCTGACCAGGAATTAAACTGGTGACCTCTTGATTCCTGGGCTGATGCTCAACCACTGAGCCACACCAGCCAGGCAGAATACTCAGTATTTTCATTCATATTAGTTTATTCTGATCTAAATTTTCTAGTCTGTAAGGAAATAAATTGTAATACCTTTTTTAAAAAAAAATATATTTTATTGAATTTTTACAGAGAGGAAGGGAGAGGGATAGAGAGTTAGAAACATCGATCAGCTGCCTCCTGCACACCTCCCACTGGGGATGTGCCCGCAACCAAGGTACATGCCCTTGACTGGAATCAAACCCGGGACACTTCAGTCCGCAGGCCAACACTCTATCTACCAAGCCAAACCAGTCAGGGCGTGTCTGATCTTTATAAATGAAGTCATCTGCAATATTTTTTCTAAATTAAAAACATTAAATGTAAAGAACTTTGTTAGAAACTCATAGATTGGCAGAACTAACCTCATTTTAGATGATGATCGGTCACTTTTTTTAAGTGTGAGAAATCCTATAAAATCAAACAGAAAACAAGCCTATAAGCTATTTAAAGTGAGGATTAAGTACTTGGGAGCTTGAGGTGAAAAAAATGAAAATAAAGGAATGATCTAAATGTAAACTGAATTGGGTTCATAGGTCCAATCAGCCTTTGACAGTGTTGTTGTACTGTTTATAGTATGAGTTTGTTTTCCCAGTTATGTCAAAGTGAAGTAAGGAAAAAAAGAACTTACAATCTTGGTGAGCTCCAAAGAAAAATGCTTGCATTTGTATCAGAATAAAGTCAGAAATCCTTGGCACACATCTTAATAGTTTGTTAAAAAAAAACCCAAAAACTCTAGTTCAGGCCTACCACAATAGCCCATAAATGTTAAATATTATCTCTAACCAGTTAATATTCACTGTTCAGGGAAATGACTGCCTTCCTTGATGTTAGAGTAATAGTGAAAGCTCTAACTCCAGGGAATCAAAAAGCTTGGGCAGGTGCTGGATGGAATTTTGTGTGCCGTTGGAAACATTTTGCCTATGATTAATATTTTCAAGTTTTCCACATAACTTGCCAGTTCTTCAGTTAAGCTACTCTAATAGTTTTTTTCTACAGTGTAGGCTTAGGAGCCTCACATTTCTGATTGTAGAAATCCAAACAGTACCTATAAAGTCTTAACAGGATTGCAACTTTTCTTACAAATTTATAAATAAACTAGAGGCCAGGTGGACAGAATTTGTGCACTCGGGGGTGGGGGGGTCCCCCACCCTGGCCTGTGCCCTCTCATAGCGTGGGAGCCCTGCCCACCCATCCAGGCTCCTCGATGGATTGCCCCAAAGAGGTAGGCTGGAACCAGGGGCCTTGTCTTTGCGGTGAGTGGAGCCGCGGACTCTCAGGCCTCGCTGCACAGGGTAGCTGCCGGGCCCCACCTCCCCGCTCCTTGCAGAGTGGAGCCGGGAGGCGGGCCCGGTGGCCAGCGGCACCAGCCTCCTGGTGATGGATTGTGACGGCGTGAGGGCATCACAGCGTGACGACCACCTAGGCTTTGAGGGCATCACGGGGTGATGACCACCTAGGCTTTTATTAGTATAGATAATCATTTAAAGTAAGTAATACTATGTAGCCTGTCATATCAACATAATGGAATACATTGTAACTTTTTAGGAATGTTGCCTGCTACTCCACGGGAATGTATTCATGAAATAATATTAGATGAGTAAAGTAGGATGCACTCTTTGTGAACATTCATTATAACTGTACATACGTGTATATGTTGAAAAACATTGCAATTTGGGGTATAGTAAGAATAAGTTGTTATCTTTGTAAAATCACCTAAATTCATATTCAGCAATACAAAATTATAAATTTAAGTGTGACAAAACTGCCATGAACAAGGTCGTAAAATAAACTGATCAAAGGCTGGTAATGCATAATGACAGATATATCTTAATATACAAATAATTCTTCTGAAGTCGAAAGGAACATGAATAACTCAATGACATTACCAAAGGATATGAGTAATATATATGGCAGAAGAAGAAACAAAAGTGGCAATAAATATATAAAAAGACTAGTTGATCAGCCTTTCTAATAATCAGATAAAGAAATGGCCCTAGCCGGTTTGGCTCAGTGGATAGAGTGTTGGCCTGTGGACTGAAGGATCCCAGGATCGATTCCGGTCAAGGGGGGTGCGTGAGGGAGGCAACCAATGGATGAGACACATTCACATCGATGTTTCCCTCTGTCTCTCCCCTTCCCCTCTCTCTGAGAATCAATGGAAAAATATCCCTGGGTAAGGATTAATAACAACAACAAAAGAAAAATGTCTTATTTTTCACTTATCAGCAAGGATTGATACCCATTGCTACTAAAGGTGTAGGGAAAATAAGCATTCTCATGTGCTTCTTATGAATTCGTATTTGGAGTCAACTGAGTCTGCAAATACATGTACCCTTTGGAGACAGTTTGGCAATTAAATCCAAAAATGCACGTACCTTTTGACCTAGCATTCACTTCTAGGATTTTATCCTAGTTAGAAACATTTCCGCAAGAGTGCCAAGAAATATAGACAAGAATATTTATTGAAGCATTATTTGTAATAGTAAGAATTTGGAGATAACCTCAAACTTATGTTACTTACGATTTACCCAGTCAGTAATTTAAGGTAATGGCTAATAATAGGATCTATTGACTAAACTGTCTGAATTAATATCTCTCTCTCTCTCTCTCTCTCTCTCTCTCTCTCTCTCTCTCTCTCTCTCTCTCTCTCTCTCTTCTCTTTCTCTCTGTCTCTTTCTCTTTCTCTTTCTCTTTCTCTCTCAAGCCCACATCTTTCCCCACATCCTTCTTTCCCCAGAGTGCACACTCTCTCTCACTCGGGCATACCCAAGCCTTTCCCTCTCACCCCAGGTGCATTCTCTATGCTTCCCCCCACCCCCAAGCTCCTTATTTCCTGAGTCCAAACAGCCCAGTTGGCTCACTTCTTCCACAACTCACTTCTTCTACCTTTATCTCACACACACACACACACACACACACACACACACACACACAATCTCTGCTATAGAACTTCTTAGCTCTGTGGTCTTTGGCAGATTATCCGGTCTCTCTTAGCTTCAATTTCTTTACTTGTTAAACGAAGTTTATAATATTAATAAATTGCATTTTAGGATTAAATGATAACTAACTTCAGTGCTTAGCATAGTGCCTAGCACATACATGGGTCAATAATCATAATTATTACTGTGCTGGTATTATAATATTTAAGTCTGAGGTATATTTATATGTACTGGCATCCGATATATTAAGTAACAGAAACATTGCATGACAAGGCTTTGGAAAAATCTAAAGGTACATCAGATTGCTCACTGTGTTCATGTTGTGGGGCAGACATTAGGAGAACACTTACTTTCTATGTTATAAACAGGTTTATAGCATAAAAGCTTTTGGAAACTTGTTTATAGTATTTCTTTTATTTACAGATATAAACCTTTAAAAGACAGGCAGAAAACAAGGTTAAAAAAGAAAACAGGCAGGCACTACACTGTATTAAAAATACTTCCACAATGTTTGCTGCTTGAAAAATACTAGCCCTGCTTGAGGGTCCACATGCCTTGGGTGACTGGACCTAAACTTACATCAGGTTCCGGAATAAGGGGAAGAGAGAAAGAATCAAAATGACGCCTCTGACATAATGGTGTAGGAGCTCGCCTCCCACATACCACTTCCTGTGGGGCCCCGCCCTCCCTGAAACGTACAACATTTATATAGTGAGTAATCCTTCCCCCCTGTCACAGAAATGAAATTATTTATGATGGCTACAAAACTTTTTAAAAAAAACATATATTTTATTGATTTTAGAGAGGAAAGGGGTAGGGGAGTGAGAAACATCAATGATGAAAGAGAATCATTGATCGGCTGCCTCCTGCATTCCATACTGGGGATCGAGCCTGCAACCCAGGCATGTGCCCTGACTGGGAATTAAACCGTGCCTCCTGGTTCACAGGTCAGTGCTCAACCACTGAGCCATGCTGGCCAGCATATGTGTTTATTTATTTTGAGTAAATACCTAAGAGTAGAATATGATTCACATACCTGAGAGTAGAATATAATCCAAGAGTAGAATTGTGTATTTGACTTGTAAAAAAATCTTATAATCATTCTTAAATCCTTTCTTTTTTAAATATATTTTTTTATTGATTTCATAGATGAAGGGAGAGGGATAGAGAGATAGAAACATAAATGATGAGAGAGAAACATTGATTGGTTTCCTCCTGCACATCCTCTACTGGGGATTGAACCTGCAACCCAGGCATGTGCCTGACCGGGAATCGAACCTGTGAACTTTTGGTTCATAGGTCGACGTTCAACCTCTGAGCCACACCGGTAGGGCAGATATACAGTGCCGTAGTAGTAGTAATCTATATTTACATTGTGGTGCAACAGATCTCTAGAACTTTTTCAGCTTATAAAACTGACACTTTACCCACAGCCCCAACAACTACAGTTTTTTTGAATTGGACTACTTTATTTTTATTTTTTATTAAAAATTTTAATGTTGGCATTATTATAGGTGTCTTTCCTCCCCCTCCCCCTTTGCCCATCTCCACCCACAGAGTTGGACTACTTTAGATACTTTATATTAGTAGAATCATACATGTCTTTTTGTAACTTGCAGATTGCACTTACTATTTTGTTTTAGCATGTGATAAGATTTCCTTTTCAAGGCTGAATAATATTCCACTGTTTGTATACACCACATTTTCTTTATCCATATGTTTTTTTGTTTTTTAAAATATATTTTTATTGATTTCAAAGAGGAAGGGAGAGGGAGAGAGAGATAGAAACATCAATGATGAGAGAGAATCATTGATTGGCTGCCTTCTGCATGCCCCCTAGTGGGGATCGAGCCCACAACCGGGCATGTGCCCTTGACTGGAATTGAATCCGGGACCCTCAGTCCCCAGGCCAGCACTCTATCCACTGAGCCAAACGCAAGGGCTCTTTATCCATGTGTTCATGGACATTTGAGTTGCTTCCATCTCTTAGCTCTTGTGAATAATGCTGCAGTGATCACAGGTTTGCAGATACCTCTTTGAGATACTGATAGCAGTTCTTTTGGATATATACCCAGAAGTGGGGTTGCAGGATCATATAATTCTTTTTTTAGTTTTTTTTTTAGGAAATTCCATACTGTTTTATAGCAACTGCACTATTTTTGTATTCGTAACCACAGTGCACAAGGGTTCCAATTTTTCTGCATCCTCACTAATGCTTGTTATTTTCTGTTTTTTTTTTTTTTGGTTTTTATAGTAGCATTCCTAGTGGGTATAAGATGGTATCTCATTATAATTTGATTTGCATTTCTCTAATGATTAGTAATGTTGAACATCTTTTCAGATGCTTGTTAGCCATCCTTTATAATAAAAGGCTAATATGCAAATTGTCCCCATGGGTGGGAGTTCGACTAACTGGGAGTTTGACATGCGCTAACCACCAGGGGGCGGCGCGGAACATGGCGGGTGTTGGCGATGCGGCGCTGGTAGCGGGCGGCAGTAGAGGCGCTGCCGGCCCTGATGGGCCCCGACCAGAGCGGGACAACAGCGGGATTGTGGAGCAGGTGAGCGGGTAGCACTAGGCCAAGGCGGGGATGATCGGTGAGCAGGCAGCGCCAGGCCAAGGCCGGTGCAGGCGGGGGCCCTCATTGCTGGCCAGGCCTAGGGACCCTATCCGTGCAAGAATTTTGTGCACCAGGCCTCTAGTTTGTATATATTCTTTGGAGAAATGTCTGTTCAAGAGTTTTGCTTATTTTAAAATTGGGTTGGCTTTTTGTTGTTGAGTTGTAGGAGTTCTTTATATATTTCAGATATTAACCCCTTATTAGATACAGTGGGGCCTTGACTTACGATTTTAATTCGTTCCGTGACGGAGCTCGTAACTCAAATTACTCGTATGTCAAATCAAAAAGTGAACGAGTGAGACACATGATGCTGGGCTGAAGTTGCGGCGTTCACTGTGACGTTCACTGTGCCAACTAGCGGTGGAGTATCTGAAGCTGGCTTGTAACCCGAATTTTAGCTCGCAACTCAAAGCAAAAAATCGGCCGAGAGACGGCTCGTATCTTGAAAAACTCGTTAGTCGGGACACTCGTAAGTCAAGGCCCCACTGTATATGATTTATACATATTTTTCTCCCATTCCATGGTTGACTTCACTCTGTTGATTGTTTCTTTTTTTTTTTTTTTTCCCCAACACGATTGTTTCATTAGCAGTTGTCTGGGGTTAGAGATAAAGGCACGAAGATCTTTGTGGTGACGGGACCATCCAGCATCCAGAATACAGGATGGACACAGGGAGGCACATCGGTGAGACGTGCCTGAGCACGTGTCCTGGGTGGTAGTGTCCTGGAACCACTGAAGCTACCAATGTTATGGGAAACTCGGTGAAGGGTACCTGGGACCTCTATGCTCTTTGAAACTTTATATGAAAATGGAATTATCTGATAATATGTGTGTTTTTAAGTGAGCTGTTTCCATAGTTTGCCCAGTGTTGATTGTTTCTTTGATGCACAGAGGTTTTAAAGTTTGATGTGGTCCATATGTCTGTTTTTGCTTTTGTTCTTTAATTTTTCTTAGCAGTATTTTGTAGTTTTCAGTGTACAGGTATATTTGGGATTCCCCAAGATTATGCTCAGATTCAGTGTTTAGCTAGAAGGATTCACAGAACTCAGAAAAGCTGTTATATTCACTCTTCCAGTTTATTACAGTGAAGGGATACAGATTAAAACTAGCAACAGAAGAAGGAATATAGAGCAGGGTCCAGGCACAAGCTCCTAGTTGTCCTCTCCCAGTGGAGTCATGGGAACAGTGTTTAATTCTCCCAGGAACAGTGTGACCACCTGCATGGAGTATTGCCAACCAGGGAAGTGCACTTAGCCTTAATGTCCAGGAGTTTTATTGGGTATCACATAGACATGGCTGACCGTAGTTCTCTGGCTCTTCCCAAAGTCAAGCAGATACCACATGGGCCAAGACTCCCACCATAGGTCACATTGTTAGCAGTGTGGCCAAGGCCTCATGTAAACAGAGGCAATGTATCGAAAGGGCTTAGAGGTTATCTTCCAGGAACAAGGCCAGATCTTTCTTTGTCATGTGCAGGGTTTGGACACTCCTGGCCTGCTGAGTTAATCCTTTATTGTACAGTAAGCTTTTCACATCTTCTCATTCTTCAGGTCTCAGATCAAATGTCACTTCCTCAGAAAAGTATCCCATGTAATTTTTTAAAATCCTCATCCGAGGATATGTGGTTGTTTTTATTGATTTGAGAGAGAGAGAAATATCGATATGAGAGAAATATTGATTGGTTGCCTCCCATACGTGCCCCCACCGGGGATCAAACCTGCAACCTAGGTATGTGCCCAGACTGGGAATCAGACCAGCAACCTTCTGGTGCTTGGGACAATGCTCCAACCAACTGAGCCACCCAGCCAGGGCCCAAGAATTCTTTCTCATATCACCTTGCTATAGTACCATCCCACTTTGTAATTATCTTGCTTATTATCTATCTCTATCTTGAAATCAGTTCATGAGAGCAGAAACCTCTTCTGTCTTGTTGAATACTATATTCTTGGCACCTAGTACCCGGCATTCACTGATTTTTAATTAAGGACTTGTTGAAATAGGCACTCTTCCTATTTTGCGGACTCTTTAAACTAATACAACTCATAGGGAGGGTAATCTGGCAATAATCAGTATCTCTACTGCATGAGTACTTTGACCCAGCAATTTTACTTCAGGGAATTTATCCTACAAATATGCCCCCACACGTGAAATAAGTTAATAGGGGGCATTCTGATTGCAGCAGTGTTTGTAATGGCAAAAAAGTTCAAAGCAAATTAAATGTCAGTCATTAGGGGATTGGCCTAATAAATAAATTTATATACTGGCTATATAGATGATTAAAAATTGTTTTTAAGAATAAGGATGTTCTGCCCTAGCCAGTTTTGCTCAGTGGATAGAGCATTGGCCTGCGGACTGAAAGGTCCCAGGTTCTGTTCCGATCAAGGGCACATGTCTGGGTTGCAGGATCATTTCCCAGTGGGGGGATGGGAGGGAGGCCTGCAGGAGGCAGCTGTTTAATGTTTCTCTCTCTCTCTCCCTCTCCCTTTCTCTCTAAAATCGATAAAAGCATTTAAAAAAAAGAATAAATGGTGTATTTGCATATAACCTAAAAAAAAAAAAAAGAATAAGGATGTTCTTTGTGTACTGATGTAAAAAAATCTCTAGGAGACATAGTTAAGCAAAGTTCAGGGCAGTGCATTTATTCAGCTACTACCATTTGTGTGAGAAGGGGGAAGAAGCTATGTATTATATTTGCTTGTATGTACATGAAGAAACTCTGATAGAATTTGCAGAGAACAATGACAGTGGTAACCTGGGAGATTAGGAAACTAAATAGATAGTTAAGTGGGAAACTTTTTATTGTACACCTTTTTATACTCAGATTTCAGAACCACATGAACTGTTTAAATAAATAAATTGTACTTTAAAAAATGAAATTAAAACATATAGTCAATTTTTAAAAATAGTATCTAAAGTACTGTAAAGAGGAAGTGTGTGTGTGTGTGTGTGTGTGTGTGTGTGTGTTAAACAGTGTTCTAGTTTCCCATATCAGCTTCTGGGGGTGGGGCAGGGTGGGGTTGGCTAATGTTCTTTACAAACCAGAACATCCAGTTGAGTAATGTGAATGAGCATGCTATGATTGCCTTTCATGCTAGACTTACTCAGTTAAAACGTTCGTATAGCCCAATGGGACAACTGTGGTGCCATAGGAAGAACACAAATTTTGAAACAAGAAACTTGAATTTGATTCTGTCTCTGCTGATTTCTGGCTGTGAGATTTTTGGACAAGTTGTTTTAGTGTTCACCTACTAACTCCTCTCAACATCTGAAAAGAATGATTGAGATATGTGAGAGTGCTTTGTACATTATCAAATACCATATAATGAGTTATTATTAATTGTATTTTTAGTTTATTTTGTGCATAATTGACCTGTCAAGTTGGTCATAATTCTGTTGCCAAACATTAGTCACAAACATAACATCCTTAGCATATTTTTCTTTCCACAGCTTTTGTATTACATTAATGACCAGTAAGCTCATACTGTTCCTACTTTCCATCTACACTCTCTCCCTGAGAGTTCATTTCCATAACTATAGAAACTAATGACCTCCCCCAACTTTCTTCTGAGCTTGAAATTCTTACTAACTGCCTTTGGACTTTCCTGCCTGAGTGTGAATACTTGACATTTACCTATCTCCCTCCTCCAGTCTGCTCATCTGGGATCCCAGTCTGAGTCAGTGTCGTCATCACCTTCCTACTCTCTTATGCTAGAAACCTCCAGGGTCATCCTTGACTCCTTCCTGACCATTCACAAAGCCCTTCAATTCTGCTTCTGAAGTGTGCCTTACACATCCCTGTTTCCATCCCCACTCAGTCAAGTTTCTTAGAAATAAGTCATAATCTGATGTGTCACTTCCTCAACCTTGAGATAATTTTTATGACTTTCTGTTGCCTACAGGACGAAATCTAAAGTCCTTGGCATGGCAAACAAGGTCCTTTACAACCTTTCCTAAGCTTTCCTTCCGCCAGCCCTGACGGACCCTGTTCTCCAGCCAACTCTGGAGTACTCACTGGTTGTCTGTCCAGCACTTTCACATGTCTGCGCCACAGTTCATGTGGTCTCTGCCTGGAGCCCACTTACCTTCCATTCACTCTTGAAGTTTCTGTTCAAAAATCGTATATTTTATATACGATTTGGCCCTCCCTGATTGGGGCCCATCAGGCCGGCGCGGGGGGGTGGGGGGCACAGGTGGCTGACCGGCTGGCCCCACCCCCAATTGGGGTGTTGGGGGCCGGGCTGGCCAGGAGGGGTGCCGATCGGGACCTGGATCAGGCTGGTTGCCTTTCTTGACCACACAGAATTATAGTCCTGTAGCACTTTATTTTTATCTCTAATATAATGTTTATTCTATATTGAAACTAACTTAGGGGCTTCTTAAGGATAGCAAGCATCTAGATCTTATTAACTTCTGTATTGCCACAGAAGAGTACCTGGAATATAGAATTTTCATAATTACCTGTGGGATAAATATATTGAAAGTAAAGTAAAAAAGAACTCAGCTCACAGTCTGCAGAGCTCTTGTGTTGTCTTGTGAACAGCAAATTGAGGTGGTTAAGAACTTTATTTCTGAAGTCAGGCATATGTGGGCTCAAACCCACTCTGTAACACTAGCTGTGGCTGTTTCCTTATCTATAAAGTGGCGATGATGGGGTATGTATGAGAATTAAATGTCAAGTACATATCAATCCTTGCTACATTGTAATAATTTTAAGCTATTATTGAGCATGTAATGTATTTTTAATGAATAATGGTAATACTCTATTAGGTATATCTGTAGTCAGATATGAGGTATGAGAATAGCATGTTTTCCTAAGAGAACCCTTTCTCAACCAAGCTGATTACATCTTCCCAGCAACAGTGACTATCAGCCTGTTCTGTTTTCAATGAGGAGGGAGAGAGTATCTGTTATCTTTCCTGTTATCTATTACTAGAGGCCCAGAGCGAGAATTTGTGCATGGGTGGGGTCCATCTGGCCCTCCCTGATTGGGGCCCATCGGGCCGAGGCGGGGAGGTCGGGGGCACAGGTGGCTGACCGGCTGGCCCCACCCCTTATTGGGGTGTTGGGGGCTGGGCTGGCCAGGAGGGGTGCCGATCGGGACCTGGATTAGGCTGGTTGGCTGCCTCAGTGTGCATCATAGCCACCAGTCATTCCGGTCGTTCTGGTCACTGGGCTTTTATATATAGAGATTTTTATTACTGTTATTGTTAGTGCCCTTGGGATTCATTCTACCCTTTATTAAAAACTGAGTTTAGACAAGAACAGGGATACCAAAAAGGAAATCAAACTTGAAGAATAAGAACGGAGAAACCCAGGATAAGGATAAAAGTAATACAGTGGTATTTGGATTAAGAGTCCAAGGAAAGTAGAATCTAAGAAAGGTCCTCTTTCATTCCATAATTCATCAAGTATTATTGTCCCCGACTCTATTCAGGGCACAGTGGGAACAGGGCAAGGATATTATAATTGTTTAAGGCCTAATTTCTCACTGTAAAGATTTTTTTTTAATTGCATACTTGAGATAATTGTAGATTTACATGCATTTGTAAGAAATAATTACAGAGAGATCCCTTGTACATCAGTACAGGATTTTAAGTCTTATTGGTAATGAGGTGAGATAGTTCTTTGTATAACTCGTGTAAAATCACAGGTAGAAAGCACTTCATAAATTGGAAAAGCTGGGATTTCTCTGTTTGAAGCTGCAGCAAATAAAGTTCTTATGTAGGTGTCAGTTTTAAGCTAATCCTCAAAGGATGAGTGTAATAGTATTAGGTTAGGAATGGAACGAGAGAGCGAGGAAAGCCAAGAACCGGGTGAAAGGGAGGACCTGGGTTCCTTTAGGGAATTTGGTAAATAATCTAGATTTCTTAACTGCACACTTCACTTCTTATAAATTGGTTCTTACCTCAAGCTTTTAGAACTCAAGTAATTGTGCCCTGTTGTTCATCTCTGGTCCGACTGGTACATTTTCTGTTTTTGATACAGAATAACTTGATTCTGCTGAGAGTCAGACTTACTGAAGAAGTTTTTCTTTCGCTTTTAGAATGACAGTAGAGAACGGCATGAGCACAGCAACGAAAGGCGGAGGCGGGGCAACCCTGAGCCATTATCTAATGGAGGACCTCAGGGTAACACACTGCAGGTGGTGGAACAAGATGAAGAAGAAGATGAGGAGCTGACACTGAAATATGGCGCCAAACATGTGATCATGCTCTTTGTCCCCGTGACTCTCTGTATGGTGGTGGTGGTGGCTACCATCAAATCAGTCAGCTTTTATACCCGGAAGGATGGGCAGTTGTATGTATGAATGTTTTGTTTTAATTATTCTCAAGGTCGTCATAGCTTTTCTTCATTGCATGTCATCGTTATCTTGAAGGCCTCTGCACTGAAGGGGCATGAAGGCCGGAGAGTTCTTTCAGTCAAAAGCAATTGAGAGTGAGGCGTTATTTATTACTTAATGCTTTAAGTCAGTGGTTCTCAACCTTCCTAATGCCGCGACCCTTTAATACAGTTCCTCATGTTGTGCTGACCCCCAATTTCATTGTTACAAATTGAACATAATTAAAGCATAGTGATTAATCACAAAAACAATATGTAATTACATATGTGTTTTCCGATGGTCTTAGGCAACCCCTGTGAAAGGGTTGTTCGACCCCCAAAGGGGTCGCGACCCACAGGTTGAGAACCGCTGCTTTAAGCAGAGAAAATGAAAGCTACAGAATTATATTTCCTGTATGCTGTCACTAAGGGCTGAATTTATTTGTAATGAGCCAGTAAAGCATTAAATAGTAATCTTTCCCATCTCAGGGCCATTGAGCCCATTATTCTTTGCGTGGAATGTTCTTTCTTTTTCTAATTTAGGTGGATTATGTCCTAGCATCCTTCTGATCTTGGCTTAAATGTTAATTCCAAATACAAAGGCTCTGATCCTACTAATAAAAATAGGTACTTTCTTATAGAAACCTGTTCTTTTTCACTTGTAACAATATACAGATATAAATTTATTTACATGATTTATTCTACGCCTGGTTTCCTTCTGTACTGTAAGTGTTATCAGAGCACTTTGTTTCCAGGATGAGGTATGTAATAAAAGTTGTTAAATGAGAGGATGAAGAATTCGTACAAACTGGCACTCTCTACTCTTAGGGAACTGTTGTGTAGATTCTCTGCTGCTGTTGGTGTCAGCCCTTGATTCTTATGTCACCTAGTTCTGTCTCTAGGACCCTAGTGGGGCTCAAACAAGTTTTAAATGGATTTTAGAATTTGAAAGTGGCAAATACCTGAAAAACTACATGGGGTTCTGAAAGCCAAGCTATTAATTTTTGAAAGAAAGACTAAGACAATGAGTAACGTCAGATAATGGAGATAATAGCTAAAAGAGATTAATATTCTCTATATAAATTAGATTTAACTTGGTTACATATTATAGAACAGGGATTAGTAAGTCATAGTCCACAGAGCAGCTCTGCTTGTCACCTATTTTTGTAAATAAAGTTTTATTGGAACACAACCATGTCCATTCTTTTATATATTGTCTCTGCCTGCTTTTATATGATAATGGCAGAGTTGAGTGGTTGCAGCAGAGGCCATATCACCCACAAAACTTAAAATATATACTCTCTAGTCTTTTACAGAAAGTTTGCTGACCCTGTTATAGAAAATCAAACAGCTAGTTTAAATGATACACATGCTTTATCTCTCTCTGATGGAGTAGTGCAGAGCTGGTCAGTTTGGAATAGTGGCTTCACATTCATCAAGGATTCAGGCTCCTTTCTTTCTTCTTTATTGCTATACTCTAGGTTATTATGGGTGCTGGAGCCCTAGCCTTCATTCAGACAGCAGGAAGGAGTAGGGGAGAAAAGGGCATAAAACATCTCTCTCAGCAGAATTAACTCCTTTCTTAGAAGTTCCACACAATATATCTGCTTGTAACTCATTGTCCATTACTTAGTCTCATGGCCACACCTGACTATAAGGGAGTCAGAATTAAAGCCTTTTAGCTGGGAACATTGGCACCAAGAATACAAGTGTTTTAGTGTGAATGAGAAACAAGGGGAAATGAATATGTGACATTATCTCAAGACAACCCCAGCTGCAGTCACCCTGAAGATGAAAGATAATACTTATAAGCCATATTACTTCCTCTGACTATCCCTTGTGTCCTCAGTAGTTTATGTGGCAGAATCTGGTTCTTTAGCAAATCCTAATAAGCTGTGGAGAAAGAATATTTGATGAGGTAATTGTTTCAGGATAAGCATCCACTAGATGGAGTCAGGGTCTGGTTCACAACTCTCCATATCTTAGACATCTTCTTTTATTTTGAAGCACTATTTTTGACAGTAGCTATTTTTCTTAGGTTAAAACTTCTTGGCTAGGTTGATGAGATGGGCAGAAGTGATATATCATTTGAATCAAGGAAACAAAACTCAAGTTGGAGAGAGAGTATGGCTTGGGATATCTATCCACTAACACTTATCTGGGGCTTTGTGTTTTGTTTTGTTCTAGAATCTATACTCCGTTCACAGAAGACACCGAGACTGTGGGCCAGAGAGCCCTGAACTCGATTCTGAATGCTGCTATCATGATCAGCGTCATTGTTGTCATGACTATTCTCCTGGTGGCTCTATATAAATACAGGTGCTATAAGGTGAGCATGAGAGACAGCGCTTTGCTTTCCACCATATTCTTATGATTGGGTTTTCTATCTATACTTTACTTGGTCTAGTAAAGAAAAAGGTCTTAACCCTGGCTGGTGTGGCTCAGTGATTGGAGTGACAGCTTGCAAAGGGTCGCAGGTTTGATTCCTGGTCATGGGCACATACCTGGGTCGTAGGTTCATTGCCAGCCCCAGTCAGGAGCATGTGCGGGAGGCAATCAATCGATGTGTCTCTTTCACATTGATGTTTCTCTCTCTATCCCCCCTTCCACTCTCTCTAAAAATCAGTGGAAAAAATACCCTCCGGCGAGGATTAACAACAACAAAAAAATACATATTAAAATAACAAACTAACATATTTTACCTATTGACTTGATAAAGATTAATCTAGCCTTTTTTTGTGAAGTCACTAAACCAGTGTGTGTCAATAATGATTAGAAAAAGTTTCTAGACTTTGATTCAGTAATTTTGCTTTCATGATTTATTCTGAAGAAAGAACTACAAATGCTGAAAATATTTGCATGTTGGATATTCATCCTAGCACAAATTATAATTGAGAAAAAAAAAGAAACACTGACAAATTCATGCGTAAGGAAAAGGTTAAATTGTTGGTTCATCTATATAAATATAATATTACTGCCATTTAAAAATATATTTGGTGGCAGAATATATCTGTGACAAAAAATTAAGTGTTAAAATGCAGAATGTAAAACTATTATTACTTGGTTCTGATTTTTAAA
This sequence comes from Myotis myotis, assembly GCF_014108235.1. NCBI lineage: Eukaryota > Metazoa > Chordata > Mammalia > Chiroptera > Vespertilionidae > Myotis > Myotis myotis. Next base: position 202,532,386 of record NW_023416313.1, read on the forward strand.
TTTTTTTTTGTTGTTGTTAACCCTCATCTGAGGATATTTTTTCCATTGATTTTCAGAGGTAGTAGAAGGGAGGGAGGGAAAAGAAAGGAAGTAGGGAGGGAGGAAGGGAGGGAAGGAGGAAGGAAGAGGGGGAAGGAAGGTGAGAGAGAGAAACATCGATGTAAGAGACACATGAATTGGTTGCCTCACACATGTGTCCCAACCAGAGTGGGGAATCAGTGCTCCAACCCATTGAGCCACCTAGGCCAGGGCAATGCTATGTTTCTAAATAAACAACATCTTCATGTTCCGTTGCTAAAAATCAAAACAAAACAAAATAACAAGGTAAAAAGCATTTCTCAAGAAGGATGAGAATTTCTAATTTTTAATATTTACTCCAGCCTTTAATGTGGAGCCTAATATGGAATAGCAGTATACATCTTCCACTCGTTAAAGCTTTTCTGTCCTGTGATATTGTATATGCTCTTTAAGTTTTGTAACTTGGATTATTTCAAAGGTCAGGCTTGTGAGTATGAAGGGGCACAATGAAAGTAAGGAGATACCTTTCTGCTCAAGTTCTGTTGTTTTTTTGTTTTTATTTTTTCCAGATGAAATAGAGTAAGAGCTCCCTTTAGAATATTTTGTTAAAGTAGAAGTATTTAGAGGGAAATGTACAGGTATCTTCAGGTTAGGAGAGATGGATAGAAATGTTACAAAGCAAGTGTAGCAAAACGTGAGTATAGAATTTAGGTAGTACATGGGTGTTCACTGTAAAAATCTTTAAACTTTGCTGTGTTCAAAATTTTTTATAATAGAATGTTTGTGGAAGAACACCAGAAGTTAAATTTGATTAAGTTTTTTAAAGAAATAGAGACAGCAAAATTAAGTAATTTTTCTTTTTTTTTTATTTCAGAGAGGAAGGAAGAGGGAGAGATAGAAACATCAATGATGAGAGAGAATCATTGATGGCTGCCTCCTGCATGCCCCCCACTGGGGATCGAGCCTGCAACCGGGCATGTGCCCCCGACCAGAATCGAACCCAGGACCCTTCAGTCCTCAGACCAGTGCTCTATCTACCGAGCCAAACTGGCTAGGGCAAAGTAATTTTTTAAAAAGAATTCATAATCACAGATCACCTTGGGTGATCAAAACAGAACCACAAGAGCAAATGAACATAAACCCTAATCATATCTACACTTTGCTAGCTTAGAGTCTGATTATCTGAACAACTGGATCTGGAGGTTCGCGTTTGGGAGATTTAGAAAAAATGAAGACAAAACAATATTCTTAATTTGGAGGTTTTCTTTCTCTCCTCTTTTCAAGGTTCGATTTGATCTGTTCTGGTTAAGAGATATGTTTGGAAATGTTATTAAGTAGCTCCTTCTGTCATTAAGTAATAAAGTTCATTGAAATTAAGCAAATAATGGTTCTATGCACCTTGGAATAATTTCACTAAGTTCTTGACAATTTAACATGCTTATTCTGTTTTTAAAAACTCCATGCTTTTAGGTTGTATAGTATTTTCCCAAATATACTCATTACATAAAATTACCATTTAAAATTATCTTGTGTAACAGATTATAAAAATCAAATTCTGATCTATTTCTCACATTAATAAACTGAACATGAGTAATAGAGACTAATATTTATATAGGACTCTGAACTCTGCGTGATTATGATTTTCAAAGAATTCGTAATAATAATAATACATTCGTAATGGAAAATAAGTGTAGAAAGCATTGCAATACTTATTGAAACTTAATCTGAATGGTTTTGTCACAAGGTTATGTAGTTTAGAAAGCCTATTTTCTCTGTACAGTTAATGTATACATGCAAAGGTCACCTAACTGAATAGCTGATTTTCCAGTTTATTGAATGTTATTTATCAATTATCTTATTTAATTTATTATTTATTCCAGGAACACTAAAAATTTCCTCCACTGAAAATATTGCTGCTTTAAAGTTTAAATGTCAACTGTTGACCCTATTGATAATTTGGCATTTTAGAATTCATTGTTTTTAAAATTTTTATCTATTTTCAAAGGAATGAGAGTCTATATATGTCTTGCTGAAATTTCTATTTACCATTATGAGTTGTTCAGCCCCAAAGAGTTCTATATAAAAATGCACTGAGCCCTAACTGGTTTGGCTCAGTGGAAAGAGCGTTGGCTTGCAGACTGAAGGGTCCCAGGTTCAGTTCCAGCCAAGGGCACATGCCCGGGTTGCGGGCTCGATTCCCCACTAGGGGAAGTGCAGGAGGCAGCCGATCAATGAGTCTCTCTCATCGTTGGTGTTTCTATCTATCTCTCCCTCTCCCTTCCTCTCTGAAATCAATTAAAAAATACATATATATATATTATTTTAAAAAAAAGAATGCACTGAACCCAAAGCCATATGTGTTCAGCCATTTGAAAAGAATAACATATACAGAAATAATATACTATTTTTGAAGAAAGAAATTTGCAATTTATTTGGGTCATGGGCTCTCTTATTCATATTGAAATTCTTTTCTAGGTCATCCATGCCTGGCTTATTATTTCATCTCTATTGTTGCTGTTCTTTTTCTCATTCATTTATTTGGGGTAAGTGGTGAAATACTTGGTCTATTTTTCAGAAATTAATTCTGTTAGGGGTCTCTATCTTTTAAAGCCATGTCCTTTATTGATGAATTACTCTTAAATTATAATTGTTTCCATATGTAGGTCATACTTGGTATATATAAGACGAGTTAATATAAATAGGAATATTCTTTTATTGATCCTTGCTTATAATAACTAGAACTGAAAGAACTCAAGACTAGTCAGTTCTAAGTCTTTTTTAGTGAAGAACTTACCCAATTATTTTAATAAAGAATTTTTTAAAAGTCTATAAATCAGATTGTTAACAAAGGATTTCAGGAAAGTGTATGCATGATTTAATTGCTTTTCAATTCTTTATATTGTTTTATAAGTTGTTTTTTCTCTCAAATGAAATCTTATTTGAAAATTTCACATGTAAAATAGAAAAAAGTAGAACTATCTGTTGAAAATAGTAGAGAGGCTCAGAGATTTGCCAGGCTCAGAGATTTCTCAACCGCACTGACAGAATCAAGTTTGTAAATCATTGGGATAGATCTTATATTAGGAACAGAAGCAATAAAACTAATACATAAATTGCCCCAGGCTGGTGGCTCACTTGGTTGGAGCATTGTTCCTTACACCAAAAAAAGGTTGCAGGTTTGATTCCACGTCAGGGTACATACCAAGGTTGCCAGCTTGATCCTGGGTTGGGCAGGTAAGGGAGGCAAATGATTGATGTTTCTCTCTCCCCTCTCTCTCTCTGCGCCCCTTTCCCTTCCTGTCTCTCTAAAATCAATAAGCATATCCTCAAGTGAGGATTTAAAAAAACAACAACTATTGCATAAATGGAAGAGTTTGGTAGAGGCAGTGGGAATAAGGACAGACAAAAGAAACAAATGTGAGAATCTATTAGAACTCGGTGGTTTTCTAGGAAAAAAAAGTTCAAAACTGCCACTGAAGCAGTAGAAAATCTAAATAGAGGTAAAGAAAAAACAGCAGAAAGTTGTTGAAAAGGTTTCCATCCTACCTACCAATTAAAATAGTACCAGGCACAAATGGTTTCATATTAAACCTAAGACTGGATAATTCTAATAGTATTTTAACTGTTCCAAAGCAGAAAAAGAAGAAAATCTTCCAGAATCATTTTATGAAGCCAATATAACATTGATACAAAAAAAAAACCCTATCCTATCTAATAAAAGAGAAACATGGTAATTAGTGTACGACCGCTACCCTTCCCATTGGCTAATCAGGGCGATATGCAAATTACTGCCAGCCAAGATGGCGGCCAGCAGCCAGGCAGCTTAAACTGAACATGAGGCTTGCTTGCTTCAGTGACGGAGGACTGCAACGTTCCCCGCCTGCCTTGCCAGCCTCTGAGCCTGCAGTTTAAGAAACATTGTAACATACAGAAGCTAAACAAAACCCCAGAAACCAGCTTTCAGCCAGCTGGGATCTCAGAGCTGGAGTTGATACAGAGTTTCGATTATAGAACCAAAACAAACCAGATACCTGCTTTCAGGAGCGGAGGCCTAAGAGCTGGAGCCTCAGAGCTAAAGGTGGCCCAGAATTAAAAAAGAAAAAAAGGAGCAGTTCGGAGCTTCAGTCCCAGCCTGAAAACAGCCCTGAGCCCCTCACCCAGACTTGCCAGGCACCCTAGTGGGGACCCCACCCTGAAGGGTGTGTGACCAGCTGCAAACAGCCATCGTCCCCTCACCCAGGCTGGCCAGGCACCCCAGTGGGGACCCCCACCCTGATCCAGGACACCCTTCAGGGCAAACCAGCCAACCCCCACCCATGCACCAGGCCTCTATTCTATATAGTAAAAGGGTAATATGCCTCCCAGCACCGGGATCGGCGGAGCCGCGAGGCCTCCCGGCACCGGGATCAGCGTGACAGGGGGCAGCGCCCAAACGCCCTGATTGCCCTGCGGCTCTGTGTGTGACAGAGGGCGGGACAACAACCTCCCTATCTGCCCTGCTCTGTTCGTGACAGGGGAAGGCACCCCAACCCCCTGATCAGCCCTGCTCTGTGCCTGATAGGGGGGAGCTCCCCAAACCCCTGATCGCCCTGCGGCTCTGTGTGTGACAGGGTGTGGTGCCCCAACCCTCCCCACCCCACGGGCCCTGCTCTGTGTGTGACGGGGTAGAGCCATAACCTCCCCATCGGCCCTGCCCTGAGTGTGAGAGTGGCGGCGCCCCAACCCCCTGATCGGCCCTGCTCTGTGGGTGATAGAGGGCGGCGCCCCCACCGCCCCCCGCCCCCCACGGGCCCTGCTCTGTGTGTGATGGGGTAGAGCCATAACCTCCCCATCGGCCCTGCCCTGAGTGTGACAGTGGCGGTGCCCCAACCCCCTGATCGGCCCTGCTCTGTGGGTGATAGAGGGCGGCGCCCCAACCCCCTGATGGGCCCTGCTCTGTGCGTGACGGGGGAGCTCCCCAACCCCCTGATTGACCCTGCTCTGTGAGTGACAGGGGGGAGCTCCCCAACCCCCTGATGGGCCCTGCTCTGTGTGTGACGGGGGGAGCTCCCCAACCCCCTGATGGGCCCTGCTCTGTGCGTGACAGGCGGGAGCTCCCCAACCCCCTGATCGGCCCTGCTCTGTGCGTGACGGGGCAGCGCCCCAACCCCCTGATTGGCCCTGCTCTGTGCGTGACGGGGCAGCGCCCCAACCCCCTGATTGGCCCTGCTCTGTGCGTGACGGGGCAGCGCCCCAACCCCCTGATTGGCCCTGCTCTATGCGTGACAGGGGGTGGCGCCGAAACCTCCCCATCGAACCTGCCTTGAGCGTGACAGGGGGCGGTGCCCAAACCCCACAATCGGCCCTACCCTGAGCGTGACTGAGGGTGGCTTCGCAACCTCCCAATCCGCCCTGCTCTGTGCATGACAGGGGGCAGCGCCCCAACTCCCCAATCAGCCCTGCTCTGAGCCCGACCAGGGGCTGCACCTAGGGATTAGGCCTGCCCTCTGCCACTCGGGAGCAGGCCTAAGCCAGCAGGTCGTTATCTCCCGAGGGGTCCCAGACTGCGAGAGGGCACAGGCCGGGCTGAGGGACCCCTCCCCCCCCCCCAAGTGCACAAATTTTTGTGCACCGGGCCTCTAGTAAATTATAAAGTAAAAGGAAACTGTAGACCAATTCCATTTATTTATTTATTTATTTATTTATTTATTTATTTATTTAATTTAAATTAAATCTTTATTGTTGAGATTATTACAGTTGTTCCTCTTTTTTCCCCCCATAGCTCCCCTCCATCCAGTTCCCACCCCACCCTCCGCCCTCACCCCCCACTGTCCTCATCCATAGGTGCACGATTTTTGCCTAGTCTCTTCCCGCCTCTCCCACACCCCTTTCCCCCTCAAGAATAGTCGGTCCATTCCCTTTCTATGCCCCTGATTCTATTATAATCACCAGCTCATTCTGTTCATCAGATTATTTATTCACTTGATTCTTAGATTCACTTGTTGATAGATGCGTATTTGTTGTTCATAATTTGTATCTTTACCTTTTTCTTCTTCCTCTTCTTAAAGGATACCTTTCAGCATTTCACATAATACTGGTTTGGTGGTGATGAACTCCTTTAGCTTTTCCTTATCTGTGAAGCTCTTTATCTGACCTTCAGTTCTGAATGATAGCTTTGCTGGATAAAGTAATCTTGGTTGTAGGTTCTTGGCATTCATCACTTTGAATATTTCTTGCCACTCCCTTCTGGCCTGCAAAGTTTCTGTTGAGAAATCAGCTGACAGTCATATGGGTATTCCCTTGTAGGTAACTGAGTTTCTTTCTCTTGCTGCTTTTAGGATTCTCTCTTTGTCTTTTGCTCTTGGCATTTTAATTATGATGTGTCTTGGTGTGGTCCTCTTTGGATTCCTTTTGTTTGGGGTTCTCTGCGCTTCCTGGACTTGTAAGTCTATTTCTTTCACCAGGTAGGGGACGTTTTTTGTCATTATTTCTTCAAATAGGTTTTCGATATCTTACTCTCTCTCTTCTTCTGGCACCCCTATAATTCGGATGTTGGTGCGCTTGAAGCTGTCCCAGAGGCTCCTTACACTATCTTCATATTTTTGGATTCTTTTTTCATTTTGCTTTTCCGGTTGGGTGTTTTTTGCTTCTTCACATTTCAAATCTTTGACTTGATTCTTGCGCTCCTCTGGTCTGCTGTTGGGAGTCTGTATAATATTCTTTATTTCAGTCAGTGTATGCTTAATTTCTAATTGGTTCTTTATCACAACATCAAGGGTCTCATTAGATTTCTTGAGGATCGCACTATATTTATCGGTGGTCTCACCAGTCTTTTCGAAGGCCTTACTAAGTTTATCGGCGGCTTCTAGATAGTTCTTGAGAGACCTTAAAAGTGTGGTTTTGAACTCTATATCCTCCATTTCTGTCATTTTTGTCCTGTTTATTTGTCTCCACATTTTTTATGCTTTCTTGGTGCACTCCCTTGTGGTCTTTGTGCGCAGTCTTGTTGTATTTAAGCCTTGATTGTTGTAGGTAATACTGGGGGGGTATTTGACCTCCAGGCCAACTGGCTGTAAGAATCAGCTGTGTCTGCAGTGGGAGAACTTCTGTCCTCTAGGGAGGTGCTAATCTAGCCTTTGCCTAAGGCTATCCTGCAAATGCCTCTGTGCAAGGCTTGGGCAGGGTGGGTCCCAGGGGATCAACAGGGCATCCCCAGAGGCTCTGCCTCGCAGAGTCCCAGCAACCGCTGCAAACCTCGGAGAGAAAGCTGCCCTCGAGTTCCGACCGATGCCAGGCAGTCCCGCTATCCCGTTTGAGTCTGGGTCCTCAGAGACTCGCCCGGAACTGAAGCTCAGAGCCTGAGACTCCCTCCAGATTGAAACAGACAACCGCGCCCTCAGCCACCAGCCTGCTCTGCACGCACCTCCGCACCTTTATATTTTCCGCATTGCGCCTCCTCTGAGTCTCGGTATGCTTTTCTCTTTCCTTCTAGTTGTAGAATTTCCCCCCAGCCGGCCTTCCTGTGGTTCTGGGTGATGTCCGTTTCATCTTTTAGTTGTATTTTTGAAGTGCTTTTGCAAGGCAGCAATTTCAGGTGTTTACCTATGCCGCCATCTTGGTTTCTCTCTGATTCTGCGCCTTGAGTGTGTCCCTTATGGATGCGAGGAGTTGAAATCTGCAGTTTGTTGGGTTAGGCTGCAAAAGCGCAGGTGGTTCCTTTTGTGCCACTGGCACAGCTTGGGTGTGGATGTAAATTGAGTAGGGCGGAGTCTCAGAGAATCACCAGGGCGGAGCAAACAGCAGTGGTTGTCGTCAGCGTCTCCTCGACTCCTGGACTCTCCGCGACTCCGCGTCCCCAAGTGCCGGCGAACAGCTCCGCGAGAAAGCCACCCTCGCTCTCTGACCCGCTGCAAGGCAGTCCCGCCTCTCCCCGTAGGGGTCTGGGACCTCAGAATCCCGCCCCAAACAAGCTCAGTGGATTCGAGAGCTTGTATCCCCTTCTGATTGAAAAAAACCGCGCATCCAGTTGCAGCCCGCCTGGCGTGCGACTCCATACCTCTGTTCTTGGCGCCTCTGCACCTCCTACTCAGTCTCAGTGCGCTTCTTTCTTTCCTTCCAGTTGTAGAACTTCCACTGGGCCAGCTTTCCCATGGTTCTGGATGATAGCTATTTTGTCTTATAGTTGGTAGTTTCAATGTTGTTGTGGGAGACAGCACACACAGGTCTATACCTTATGCCACCATCTTGGTTCTCTCTGTATAAAGTTTTTTTTTTTAAATATATTTTATTGATTTTATTTTTACAGAGAAGAAGGAAGAGGGATAGAGAGTTAGAAACATCAGTGAGAGAGAAACATTGATCAGCTGCCTCCTACACACCCCCTACTGGGGTTGTGCCCACAACCAAGGTACATGCCCTTGACCGGAATTTAACCTGGGACCCTTCAGTCCGCAGGCTGACTGCTCTATCCACTGAGCCAAACCAGTTATGGCTGTATAAAGTTTTAATACATTATATTAGAGTTCGTGGTGGTACTGTTTTACCCACAGCATCTACAGGAATTGCTGCAAATTTACTTATCGGTGGAAGCATCTTTCATTCCCAATATAAATTACCGATTCCATTCAATGAAACTCAATTTCTTGACTCAATATAAAGAGTGAAGTTGCTAAAACTATTAAAAGCACCCAACTTCTCATTATTGATGAATACACCATGGCATCTAGTCATGCTATAAATGCCATAGACAAATTACTAAGAGCAATTACGAGTCTGAATGTTGTATTTGGTGGGAAAGTTCTCCTTCTTGGCGGGGATTTTCAACAATGTCTCAGTATTGTACCGCATGCTATGGGATCGGCCATAGTACAAACGAGTTTAAAGTACTGCAGTGTTTGGGGATGTTTCAGAAAGTTGTCTCTTACAACAAATATGAGATCAGAGGATTCTGCTTATAGTGGATGGTTAGTAAAACTTGGAGATGGCAAACTTGATAGCAGTTTTCAGTTAGGAATGGATATTATTGAAATCCCCTTTGAAATGATTTGTAATGTATCTATTATTGAAGCTACCTTTGGAAATACTATATCTATAGATAATATTAAAAATATATCTAAACGTGCAATTCTTTCTCCAAAAATGAGCATGTTCAAAAATTAAATGAAGAAATTTTGGATATACTCGATGGAGATTTTCACACATATTTGAGTGATGATTCCATTGATTCCACAAATGATGCTGAAAAGGAAAATTTTCCCATCAAATTTCCTAATGGTATTACTCCTTCGGGAATGCCGGGTTATAAATTAAAATTGAAAGTGGGTGCAATCATCATGCTATTGAGAAATCTCAATAGTAAATGGGGTCTTTGTAATGGTACCAGATTTATTATCAAAAGATTACAACGTAACATTATCAAAGCTGAAGTATTAATAGGATCTGCAGAGGGAAGAGGTTGTTCTGATTCCAAGAATTGATTTGTCACCATCTGACACTGGCCTCCCATTTAAATTGATTCGATGACGGTTTCCTGTGATGCCAGCATTTGTGATAAGTATTAATAAATCACAAGGACAGACTCTAGACAGAGTAGGTATATTCCTACCTGAACCTGTTTTCGGACATGGTCAGTTATATGTTGCTTTCTCTCGAGTTTGAAGAGCATGTGACGTTACAGTTAAAGTTCTAAATACTTCATCACAAGGGAAATTAGTCAAGCACTCTGAAAGTGTTTTCACTCTTAATGTAATGTATAGGGAGATATTAGAGTAAGTTTAATCACTTTATCAGTCATTGTTTGCATCACTTGTTTTTATATCATGTTTTTGTTTTTATATCATGCCTCTGTTATTATATCCTTTTGTTACTGTTTATTAATTTATATATTATTTTCATATACATTTTACTAATTTCTGTTCATCTCTCACACTTCTATTATAGAGAAAGGGCAAATAGCAATATTAAAATACCTCTGCTAATTAATTCCCTTTTAATGTGCACAAATTTCGTGCACTGGGCTACTAGTTAAAAAATAAAAGAATGCACATGAAATTATAATAGTGCTTTCCTTTGGAGAGGGGAACTATGGGAGGAAAACTTTTCATAGTATATGATGTGAATTTTTATATGTTATGCAGGTATTACCTAGCCAAAGATTAATAATAATTTATGTGGGGTGGGTATTTAGTGCTAGGATATCTAAAATAGTTAATACAGCCCTAACCAGTTTGGCTTAGTTGATAGAGCGTCGGCCTGCAGACTGAAAGGTCCCAGGTTCGATTCTGGTCAAGGGCATGTACCTTGGTTGTGGGCACATCCCCAGTAGGGGGTGTGCAGGAGGCAGCTGATTGATGTGTCTCTCTCATCGATGTTTCTAACTCTCTATTTCTCTCCCTTCCTCTCTGTAAAAAATCAATAAAATATATTTAAAAAAATAAAATAAAATAAAATACTTAATACAAATAGCTACATTGTCCAGAGATTTCAACCGGTTTTTTTTTTAATTTTCAAAATCTCAAAACCATTTGTCTGGATAGTTCTGGAACCCAAAGTTTGTGCTTCAATTAAATGGGTGCTTTCTTTCTCATTTACCCAGGGTATCTTTTTTACATGTAATTTCTTTATTTTTAGACTAGAGACCTGATGCACAAAATTCGTGCAAGAGTAGGCTTTTCTTCTCCCAGCTGCCAGCACCGGCTTCCCTCTGGCACCCGGGACCTGGGCTTCCCTCACAGCCCTGGCTTTGTCTGAAAGGATATCCAGTCTAATTAGCATATTACGCTTTTATTATTATAGATGGTGGAGTCCCCTCCCCTCCCCTCCCAATTAAAATAGTATTTTTCTTCATTATAAAAATGGCCCCGGCCGGGTAGCTCAGTTGGTTAGAGTGTCATCCCAATACGCCAAGGTTTTGGGTTTGATGCTCAGTCAGGGCACATACAAGAGCCAACCAATGAATGGAACAACAAATCAATGTTCCTCTCTATTTCTCTCTATCTCTCTCACACTCTCTGAAATCATTTTTTAAAAAAACGACTAAACATTCATTGTAAAAAAAACTATTTCACAAAATTATAAAGAGAAAAGTAATAGAAAAATTACCATATTTCCATCATCTATAGATAAGTCCTGCATCCTTTCAGGAGTTATATATATCAATATATTGCTCTTCCTACTCACACACAGTTTCAGAAAAGAGATTTTTTTTTTTAGGCAGCGGTGTCTGTGTGTGTGTGTGTGTGTGTGTGTGTGTATGTCTTTTAATGGATTTATAAATTTCATCTTATGAAGATACTAGAGGTCCGGTGCATGAATGCCTGCACGAGTGGGATCTGGGCAGATCGGGCTGGGGCGGCCAGGGGGAAGGGACACAGGCGGTTGGCCGGCCCTGCCTCCTGAGTCCCACCTCCTGGTCAAACTCCCAGTTGAACTCCTGGTCGAGGGGGCAATTTGCATATTAGCCTTTTTAAAAATATATATTTTTATTGATTTTTAGAGAGAGAGAGGAAGGGAAAGGGAGAGAGAGAGAGAAACATTGATGAGAAAGTCATTGATTGGCTGCTTTCTGCACAGCCCCCACTGGGCATCAAGCCTGAAACCTGGGCATGTGCCCTGACTGGGAATCGAACCGGCTCCCTCTTGGTTCCTGTGTCGATGCTCAACTGCTGAGCCACACCAGCCAGGCAGCATATTAGCCTTTTATTATATAGGATCATACATCCTAGCTAGAAAATTAATTGTTCATGTTTCATTTTTGTCTATTTTAGGTATTTTATTTATCTATTTTAATGCATTTTATTTAAACAGGTAGCATATGTTCTACCATAACATATCTACCATAGATTTTGGGGGAAAACATGTTTTTTAAAAAATGAAGTGCTGGTTTTTTCATGAAATTTCTACACTCTCTAATCCTGCCCAGAATTAAAGCCAACATTACAGGTGACTACATGAATCATTCCTCCCATCCCTTTGTTATAATTTCAGATATTTTAAGCGAGAGTTTCCCAAATTATAGAATTAGTTATTTTAGGTGGTATATGGCCTTGTTTAGTTTTTGTACTTATTTTTATAGGTATGGTCTATGCTTCTGGTTTCCCATTTATATGAATGATACAGTTTTCTATTAAAATAACTTGAGGAGAAAAGTGAATTAATTTAAAGAAAAATGTTAACATAATAGCACAGTTGATACAAGATATGCTAAAAATATGAAGGTGCGATATGAATATCTAATGATTGGGAACCATAGTTCTAAACAGTGTTTTGATGAAAATTATTATACATAAATCTTTTTATATCTCTTTCATTTTTTTCAGGGAAGTGTTTAAAACCTATAATGTTGCCGTAGACTACATTACTATTGCCCTCCTGATCTGGAATTTTGGTGTGGTGGGAATGATTGCCATTCATTGGAAAGGTCCACTGCGACTCCAGCAGGCGTATCTCATCATGATCAGTGCCCTCATGGCCCTGGTATTTATCAAGTACCTCCCAGAATGGACTGCGTGGCTCATCTTGGCTGTGATTTCAGTATATGGTAAAACCCGGGATTGACTTTTTTTTTTTTTTATCACAGAGATACCTGACCTGGTGTATTTTCTTCCTCTTCCAGTTATCTTAACTTATGAAAATGATAATGATTATATCCCACAGCCCTTCAGTAAATAATTAATTAGCTATGGCATCTTTTTCATATAAAGATTTCAATTTTTTGAGGTTAACATCTTTAAAAATATTTTATTACTGCCTCCAGTTTAACTCAGTGATACAGATTTCTGGTCAGGAGACTTAGATTCATATCCTGTCTGTGCCACTGACAGCCTTTGTGACCTTAGGAATGTGACTCAGCCTATTTGAGCCTCAGTTGCTTCATTTGGAAAATGGGAACAATGCTTCCCAGAATTTGTAAGGGTTCAGAGTATATGTTGAAAAGCACTAATAGAGTGCTTAACACATAAAATGCTCATTCTAGTTTTTAAAAATATATACTTTTATTGATTTCAGAGAGGAAAGGAGAGGGAGAGAGATAGAAACATTAATGATGAGAGAGAATCACTGATCGGCTGCCTCCTGCAATGGGGGATCAAGACCTAACCTGGGCATGTGCACTGATTGGGAATCAAATTGTGACCTCCTGGTTCATAGGTCAACACTCAAGCCCTGAGCCACACTGGCTGGGCTCACTTAATTTTTAAAATAAAAATTAGGTTATCTGCTTTTTATAAGGCACTTGGGTAGAATTATTCTTTTAAAAATAAAACTTATTTGGACAGTATGAGATTCAAATTCATAAACAACCAGTGTTACATGGGTCCTGAACAGTCAGAATGTGCCCTAGCCACGAATAACCAAAGCAGCTGTACAAGTGTGTACTCTGTGGCTATTGCCCTGCATGAAAGCCACAAAAAGAGATCCATTTTTAGAGGTCAGTATGTGGTTTCTACATTATAAGTAGGTAGTGCTTTTTTATTCCTATACAGTTGCTTATTAAAAAATGTCAAGGGACCTATATTAGGAAACCTCATAATCCCAAATTGAGTGTCGAAGAAAAAGTGTATGGAAAAAGAATTGGATTGGTTCCGTTCTCATATAAAACTATGCCTGACTTTAGGTTATCTTGCCTAAGCCACCATCCGACTGTCCCACTCGCCTGGTAGCTATGACACGCAATGACCACCAGGGAGCAGATGCTCCAACCAGTAGCTGTGATGCGCACTGACCACCAGGGGGGCAGATGCTCAATGCAGGAGCTGTGGTGACTTGGCAGCTGCGGATCTAGGGTGACGCACCCGGAAACAGAGAGGAGGGAGCCCAATTCCATTATGTGTCACCTGAGAACCTACCTCCAGCAATCCGTGACCCCTCGGGGGAGGTCCGAGAGCCAGTTTCGGCCCGATCCCTGCAGGCCAGTCCAAGGGACCCCACTGGTGCACGAATCCATGACTGGGCCTCTAGGAAAATAGAATAGTACTTGATGATTTGCAAAGTACTCATCAATTATTCTATAGCTATGATTAAGAATGTCAGTGATGTATTTCATCCAATCAGTAACTAATAAATACTTTGTAGTCAAAGATTTTACTAATATGTTCTATTCAGTGCCATTGTCAACAACCACATTTTGCTAAGAAACCTGAAGTTTATATAGGTGAAGTATTTGCCCACGCTTACCCTGTTTGATATAGAATCGGAATCCCAAGTTCAGTATTTCCCATCAACCCTTTATTTCCTTCAAATATGATACAAATAATTACCTCTACAGAGCTTTGAGTTCCTTTAAAATGCAAAACTTTTGTGTCTAATATTTAGAGCAGTGATTTCTAACCTTTTTCATCTCATGGCACACATAATAATACTAAAATTCTGAGGCACACCAAAAAATATTTAGGAACACAACAAATTTCTCTTCTTATCCAAAACAAATTGAAGTGGAAGCAGTGAGAGTAGCAATTTGTGTGTGTGTCTGTGTGTGTGTGTGTGTGTGTGTGTGTGTATTATATTATTTTTAGTAGTAGTAGTAGTAGTAGTTTACAAGACATGACCATTTGGAGGCATGAGATGTTTTACTTAAATGCATCAGAATGATTGGAATGTCACCATAAGCTATCAAGTTTTCCTTTAAAATGTAGCTCTACCTGTTTTATATTTTTAAATGTTTGAAATTATTTTCCATATTCTGAATTTTCATGATAGAAAATGTAAGAACAATTGCAGTTGTTGGAAAGAGATGGTGGTAGAATCAAGACTAATTTAGATCCCCCAAAAAAGAGAATAATTTAGGCATATTGCTTCCTCTCTCAGTTGCTATTTTTGTGAAAACAGGTATACTCTAAGACCTAAATATTTATGAAGTGCTTTTGACAAGAAAACTAAAGAAATGCTAAACTCTCTCATAGGAAAGTTTATTATTTTATTTTGTTTAAATTTACTGCCCTTTTATTTCAAGTACCCATAAGTAGTACATATACTATTTTTTAAAAGGAGAGAAGATTAATCTCTTGTCTGCTCTTCCTATTTTGAAAAGTTCAATCAAATACTCTCTATTAAATTCCCCTTAGAATAAAGCTCCTATTTGTGGCTCATAGGTATGGTTTGTTTGCAAATGGCTTGTCCCTGTTTTCCGCTTATTGGACATTGACAATTGCTCTAGAATAGTTCTGTCTTGCAATTATCTCTGCCTCTTCAAACTGGGAAGAGTTATTCCTAGAACCCAATAATGATATGTTATAAACTAACCAAATAGCGTCAGAACCAAAATAAAATTTGTACAGATCTGTAGGGTTTTGTTTAGGTTGCCCCCCATACTTGTTTACCTGCTATTTATTTCATATTCATTCAACATCTTTAAAAAAATAGTTTATTGATTTTAGAGAGAGAGGAAGGGAGAGGGAGCGAGAAACATCAATGTGATAGCCTAACATTGATCGGCTGCCTCCTGCATGTTCCCTGCTGGGGATTGAGGCAGTGACCCCAGAGTGTGTCCTGACTGGGAATTGAACCAGCAACCTTTCAGTGCATGGGAAGACACCTACCCAACTGAGCCACACTAGCCAGGGCCATTTCACATCTTTTTGTTTAAAAAAAAATTAAATATTCTCCATTGGCTAATTTCTTTCTAACACACCTACTTACAAGTTTAGCCAATACATTTTTTCAGATTTTTTTTCTATTTTTCTCTTTCTAGATTTAGTGGCTGTTTTGTGTCCAAAAGGCCCACTTCGTATGCTGGTTGAAACAGCTCAAGAAAGAAATGAAACTCTCTTTCCGGCTCTCATTTACTCCTGTAAGTATTTTGGAATGGTATTAAATTAGGAAGCAGCTTAAAGTTTATAGTTAATGACTAGGTCATTATCATGGTGCTTTGTCTCATCTTAAATGCAAGCATTTTAATGGAACTCCTGCAGATCTCTGTTTCCTTGCAAATTATTACCTTCCACTTGACATGGTAGAGAGAGAAGAAATAATTAAAGTTTTTTTAAAAAATAGGTTTTTATTGATATTAGAGAGAAAGAGAGAGAGAAACATAGATCGGCTGCCTCCTGCACTCACCCCAACCAGGTAACAAACATGCAATCTGGGCATGTGCCCGGACTGGGAATTGAACTAGAGAACTTTTGGTGCATGGGACAACGCTCAACCAACTGAGCCACACTGGCCAGGGCAAGATAGAAGTAATATTTAGAAATTGGGGACCCAGTATTCTCACTTAAAATCTTACTAGTCAAGTGTTATTGAGTACTTGTTGTAGACATATATTGCAGAGTTTATGAAAGAATTGTACTGTTCCTTCAGAATGTGCTTGCCTTTTTTTGTTTTAGAATCATCCTCTTCCTAATAATTCAGTAAATATTTATTGGGCATTGACAGTCTTTTCCCATAGAGCACTGTGGGGACAAAAAGATGATTAAGATATTTTTGCCTTCCCTCAGAGCTCGTTTGCTTACAATTTAGAGGTCTGATAAGAAAGTATACAAATAAGCATCATAAAGAAGAATGTGATCAGAGTGAGAAGAGGCATCAAGTGGAGAGAATTCAAAGGGGGGAAGTCTGGCTGGGGACACAGGGAAGGCTTCCTGGAAGAGACAGCATTTGGATTGAATCTGTTAAGGATAGGGTAGGATTGCAGCAAGCACAGAGGGAAATCAGTTCCATAAGTGGGCTTGTCACAAAGAATGGCTTGGAGGTATAAATGTGGGGCCTCTTTATCAAATTTAAAGTGTTTAATTTGACTAGAACATGGAGTACAAAATGGGGAGAACACTAGGGAGAGTTTAGAGAAGCAGATTACAGCAAGATGAACTGTAGATTTGAGTGATTGGTTTAGCTCTCTATGCTTTTCATGATCACTGGAGAACCATAAAAGGTTCTTGAGCAGAAGAATAAAGAAACAAGAAAGAAAAATATGTGATAAAAACCAGATGT
This sequence comes from Myotis myotis, assembly GCF_014108235.1. NCBI lineage: Eukaryota > Metazoa > Chordata > Mammalia > Chiroptera > Vespertilionidae > Myotis > Myotis myotis. The sequence continues at coordinate 202,549,306 of NW_023416313.1, forward strand.
GACCTACAAGCCTGAAATGTTTATTGTTTGGCCCTTTATAGGAAAAGGCAGTAGACCCCTGATTTCTGTAGTAATATTAAATGTTAAAAGAGTTTGTAGCAATATTTTCTCATTTGCATAAAGAAAGAAAATCAAACACCTGCTGCCTGTTTTGCCAAGAAGGCTACAGAAATCCAAAAGCCTGGTACATGATGGTTGCCTTCTGTTTCTCTTATTTGGTTTTGGATTAGTTGAACAGTGCATTGCCTGCCTGGCTTTTGTTGACTTTGATCAGTTAGTTGTGTTATTGTATAATGTAACTTATTTAACCTCAGAATAATAAAGTCATGAATAAATATGCCTATTAGAGAATTTTCAGCCTCTTTTTTGTGTATTTTTTTCATAAGTTATTCAAGAAACCTAAGAGTATTAGGAACAGGGGTATAATGATAAAAATTGTGATAAAAAGCCAGAGAGACACAGACGCCAAATATCTTGTTTAAAATTGCTTACTATGAATAGGTGGGGCATTTGGTTCCTGGTATAGCCCTGTATGGTACATGTCTATATGAATTTTTATATTACTGTTGGTGTATTTTCAGGTTAACTTCCCAAAAGTGGTATTCCTGGGTCGAAGGGTTAATGTGTATGTAGTTTTGCTAGATGTTACCAAATTCCCCTCCAGTAGGGTCTATGCCATTTTTTTTTTATTGTTTTATTGCTTAAAGTATTATAAAGGGTATTACATATGTCTCCTTTTTTCCCCCGCCCTTGACAATCCCCTGGCCTCCCCTACCCACCAGTGTCTTATGTCCATTCTATGCCATTTTTAGTTCCATGAAATATATGAGAAGCACCATTTTAAAGTATTGATATTATCTCTTAATTAAAATGTGACAGAGATACGGATGTATGTATCTATGTATATATATATTTTTCTTATTCTCCATATGTAACACAGGCTAGCATTATTGAAATTCCCAGAAATGACACATGATATGAAGGAAACTTATTCCATGCATTTTTAGAATTATAATAAGCATATGATACTCTTGTGAACTCTATTTTGTCCTCTAATTTAGTTCCAAGAAGTAGTTTTTACCCGTGAATTCACACTATTTTAGGAAATTCAGCTAGTCCAGCTACTGTTGCAGTGGAATCTTGCTGGCCTGAAGAGTTTTCCTTTTGGTAACTTTTCAGGGACTGTAAGTGATGATGAGCAGTTTTACTATAGCAGCTGCAGTTTTAACACTACAGCAAACATTTAATTTCAGAATTTTTTATATGCCAGAATCAAAGAGAACCTGTTGTGTTTTTTAAAATGCATTTAGTTCTGATTTTTAAGCATGCTTTAGGGGACATTAAGAAGATTGGTAGGAAGAGGTTAATGGGGAAAAAGGATGACCTAGGTAATACTTTCAACAATAAGATTAAAAGAAAATAAAAAAAGATTGGTGATTTGTGTAGAGAACTGATGGCCTGCTGTCTATTCGTGCACTTTCCTTCTGTGTTTCCAGTGCTTACCTGGACTTTTGTCTTTCTCAACAGCAACCATGGTGTGGTTGGTGAATATGGCAAAAGGAGACCCAGAAGCCCAAAGGAAGGTATCCAAAAACTCCAATTATAATGAACAAAGTAGGTAAATTTTATTTGGTAATTTCCTGGGGTTTAGGTCGTCATCTTACAGGCTAACAATTAGTTATAAAGTGGTGATTGTAACCTTTTTCTTTGGTCATAGATTCCTTTGAGAATCTCCTGAAAGCTGTGGTAATACCCAGTAAAAATACAGATAAATATTAAGGAGTCCAGATGTCCAAACCCAATAGTACAGCCAAGACACCCTAGGTTAAGAATTTCTGCCGTTGCGAACCATTAACACCAGTATGAAAGTTTCAAGTGGAGGCTGATTTTAAAAAGAACAGGTAGCCTTTCTCTCCAAACCTGTTGAAAATGAGAATCTCTTGTTTGACATGGCCAGACCAACTTAAAAGTAATTTTATTTTAGATGTGATCATGATTATACTGAGAAGATAAAACATTCTGGGAGGACATGACTTTCTGGAGGAGGCTAATGATAACCTAAGAGGGGAGATGGAAAGGCCCACGTATGGAAACTGGTGAATAGATTAAGGAGAATATAAGTTAGAAGTTAGTAGAAAGAGTTGAATAACAAAACAATATCAATAGTCAAGAAGAAAGGAAACTTTTTTTAAAGAAAAGCAAACGGGTAGGGTAGCCTCATGAGGAAGCTGAAAAACAGAAGTAGAAAAAAAGTTGGTGAGAGAATGAAAAGGACCTTCACTGAGCTGCTGTTTGTCAGGAAAGGAAGGGGTTAGGTTTTATAGAGCCAAGAAAACTGCTTTTTCAGCTTTTGGGTAACTAAGGACACTTTCAACTGGGAATTCTTATTTGGGACCCAAAGATTCCAGGTTCATTTTGCAGTGAGCAAAGTAGCAGAACAAGGTGATATTGCACCCGCAGTCGACCTGGTAGAGAAGTAGGAAATATATTGGAAATAATTGCTACAAGTTTGGTTATTATGTTAACCTGTGTTAAGCTAAAGCAAATTAAAAGATTTCTATGAGTATATATGTTTATATGTATGTGAGTATGTGTGTTTATTTGGCATATCAAGATTTTATTCTTTTGATAAATGTTGATTGAGCACCTAACTGTGCCTGATATTTTGCTAGGTACTGAGGATATAGCACTGAACGAGATACCCTGTTCTGTGGAGCTTATAGCCTATTTAGGGCAGCGGTTCTCCACCTGTGGATTGCAACCCCTTTGGCAGTCGAACGACCCTTTCACAGGGGTCGCCTAAGACCATCCTGCATATCAGATATTTACATTATGATTCATAACAGTAGCAACATTACAGTTAGGAAGTAGCAACGAAAATAATTTTATGGTTGGGTCACAACATGAGGAACTGTATTTAAAGGGGCAGAAGGTTGAGAACCACTGATTTAGGGGGACACAAACATTCAACAGATAATTCATACAGTTGTTGATAAGTTCTATAAAGGAGAAGTCTAAGTTGCTATGAAAGTTTATGTGGAAGAATTTCATTTATTCTGGAAAGTCAAGGAAAGCTTCCTTGGGGAAGTGATACTGGATGAAGAATGGAAGCGTTTTCCAGAAGAGGAAACGACCTGGGCAGGGGCCTTGAAGTGAGGAGCTGGATAAGCTGCAGAGTCCTCAGGGGAGTGCTGTTGGTATTTTGGGTGGGGCAGTTCTTGGTAGTCATGTGGGACTTCTCCCACTGCAGGATATCTGACATTCCTGGCCCCTCACCCACTAAATGCTAATCCTGACTTCCAGGTATTACAACTCAAAACTCCCCCAGCATAGTTAGTTCCAAACGCCCCCTGGGAAAACACTGGAGGAACTAGACTCACACTGGGGCAAAAGGGCTTAGGCCTCCAGGAGGGATGTCTACACAAGGAAAGAACAGAACAGAGCTGGGAGGTTACCTATGAACTCTGTTAAGAGTTTGAGGATGAATTAGTCGTAATACATAGAAAATTAGTTAAGGGAAAAAAATTAGGCAGTTTTCCAGAGAAAACAAAAAGTCAAACAGAAGAAGCAAATGTAATTAGAGTACATTCTGGTTGTAGCCAGGTATTTTAGTTGTGAATACTTTTTGCATTGTGATAGAATAAAAATTGAACTTAACATAAAATTATGATGAATTGAGAATATGGGGAGAGGTAAATTTCCATGTGTGCATGAGTATGAAAGCTATGCTTCATTTCCCTGTAGGAAGTGATTGAGTTTTAACTTAAAATAAAAACATCAAGATATAACACTATGAACATGCTATTTATAATTAATTATGAAGGTTAATACCAAAGGAAACAGCTGAGCAGTTTGAAAGTAGGAGTGAGAATTAGGAGGAGGGAAGAGACAGAAGAGGGACTGTTGTTTTATTTATAAACCTTATGCTTATATGACTTCACAAACTCCAAACCAGAGAAGATTCCATTTTGTGGTGACCTGGTTAAGAAAAAATACAAAATTCTGAGGACCCCTTCCAGAAAAAATGTATGCAAGGGAGAGGCCTGAAGTGTGCAGGCTTAATTTATTCATGGTAAATCTACCTCTGCTATGAACATTTGTCACTTTTATAAACAAAGAAAAAATATCAACTCCACTTAATGTATTATAATTATTTTTGATGTGTGGAAGGTTCTCAAGACTCGCATGTTATGCTCACAATTTTCAGACCGACAGTCATCACAAAATGAATAGCCCATAAGAATGTGTTTTCTACCCACCCCCCACCTGACTTCCCTACCTGCAGGAGTGGTCTCCTTGTATAATTTAGGCACTGAAGCCAGAGCTGAGTTTTCAGAAACGAGTGGTTAGAAAGCTTTCAGCTGCAAACATCAGAAAAACCAACTTGTTTGCTTTAAACAAGAAGAAATGTGCTCTCTCACATGACCAGAGTCCTGAGGTGTAGACATTTGTAGGGTTGGTTAATTTTGTGGCTCATCAGTGTTATCAAGGGCACAGGTTCTTTCCGTCTTCCTGCTGTGCCATCCTTAAATATAGGCTTGGTCCTTAGCCCACTGCTCCTCATGGTCACAAGATAACAAGTACAGTTCCAGGCATCATATCCAGATAAGACAACATCCAGAGGAAAAGGGGGGCAGTTAGTAAAGAGAGAAAAATTTCCCCCAAATTTCCAGCAGGCTTTGCCTCATCACACATTGACTAGTACCAAACCCACAGCCTCTGAGCTTTCATTGGGAAGAGGAATGCTGGAGTTGGATCGATCAGGATTTACCACCTGAGTCACATGAGTGAGAGGTGGAAATCCAGACACATCAGGACTGCCCTCAGGAATAAGGGGAGAAATGGCTATTGGGTAAGCAATCAGCAGGCCCTGCTACAGCCCATGTTTTGTGGTTTAGGAGCCAGCTAACCAGTTATAATGACAGTCAAGTAGTTACTGTTTCCATGTAACTTTCTTAAAGGTATTAAGAAAATTTTCTGAATATTACAGTTGTGATTTCTGCTTTTTCTTGAAGACACAGGGAGTGAGTCACAGAACCCTGTGACAGAGAGTGATGATGGTGGCTTCAGTGAAGAGTGGGAAGCCCAGCGGGACAGTCGCCTGGGACCTCATCACTCTACAACTGAGTCACGAAGTGCTGTACAGGAGATTTCCAGCAGCATCCTAGCCAGTGAGGACCCAGAGGAAAGTATGTGCATTTCTCTAATTGAAAGTCATGGATTCCTGTAGGTGCTGCAGCATCAAACCCTCCCAAAAGAAAATGAACTGAGAGCACTAGTCTACTTCTAAAGAACAGTACATCTTTTAGTGGGAAATGACAATCGGCAGTGCATATATATATATATATATATATATATATATATATATATATATCTTATTGATTTCAGAGAGAAAGGGAGAGGAAGAGTGAGATAGAAACATCAATGATGACAGAGAATCATTGATCGGCTGCCTCCTGCATGCCCCCCAATGGGGATCAAGCCCACAATCCAGGCATGTACCCTGACCTGAAATCAAACTGTGACCTCCTGGGTCATAGGTTGATGCCCAACCACTGAGCCATGCTGGCTGAGCTAGTCAGTGCTTTTCTCATAGCATCATTTGTTTATGGGTCAAATTCTGCCCCTCAGGTTTTTGAAATTGGCCTTTTACAGTCTGATTTTGGGCATTTGTTTTATAAGGTCGAAGATTTTTTTTTTAATATATATTTTATTAATTTTTTACAGAGAGGAATGGAGAGAGAGAGAGAGTTAGAAACAGCGATGAGAGAGAAACATCGATCAGCTGCCTCCCGCATACCTCCCACTGGGGATGTGCCCGCAACCAAGGTACATGCCCTTGACTGGAATCGAACCTTGGACCTTTCAGTCCGCAGGCCGACGCTCTATCCACTGAGCCAAACCGGTTTCGGCAGATCAAAGATTTTTTTGTTTTTCCAGGAAGATTTCATGGCTGCAGTATTCTTGTTACAAATATCTTATTAATATTTTTTACTTTTTGCTGTACAAAGACCAATGAGTTTGAATGTTTCAGCCTTTTACATTGTTATTCCCTTTGTTGGCAACCTCCTCCTAACTTCAGATTAATATTTTCTTTGTCCGGGACCAATATAAACTAATACTTCATCATTTTAGGATCCACTACCACACAAACACTCTGATTACATTAGTGTTTTAAACCAGACTTATGGTTACTGATAACGGTCTCTGTTTATACTAGAAATTGATTTCTAAAAAGACACATATGTCTTCCAGGACAGCCTTTTAAAAATCAACATTTAATCAGAAAACTAAACAGAGCCTTTAATTAGAAATGTAAAACATTTTTATTTTCAGTGTGAAGGCAGTTGTTCTTCTATAGAATTTCAAAGATATTCTTCCTTCAAACATCATGTGGGCAGCAGGCTCATCCCCAGTGCACTACTGTTAATCTTAAAATTATCAGAGCAATGAAAGTACCTGCTGTTTCCAGGAGAGGGGAGTTGACTCATGGAGGTTCTTTTCTATTTACCTCAAGGAAGGAGAGAAGGGTTTTGTTATTTTTTCAAGGAAGAGATTTTAGTAGTATAAAGGTAAAGTAAGTTTCAGGCAGTTTTTAATATGTTTATATTTATTGAAAAGATAATAGGAAATAGTCATTATGCTATTATATTTAAGCTAGGCACATATGCTGCTGGAGGTCAAATAGAGAAATCTTACAATTAAAGTGAACAGTCACCATCATTGTCTTTACTATGTCTTGTGTTTGGTAGACCATCAGATGCCCCTTTTAATATTAAAAGAATACCATAATTACTTAAAATTATTTTTCAGAGTTGGCAAAAACAAAACAAAAAAACAACAGAAGGCTTAGATTGCCATTATTAGCAAATGTAGAAAAATGCTAGCAGCCAATTTTAGCATATTTGGCAATAGCATACAATTAATTCATTATGTCTAACTTCAGCATTTTCCAGGGCTGCGATTTTAGTTGTTTAGCCATGTCTTATTTTGACTGAATAAATAAAAGTGAGCTGTTTAAAGAAAACAAATTCCCAGCAACTGATTTTTCATAGGTTTTATATACTGATTCAGTTTCTTCTGGTTATAGGTCAATAAAATTTGTCCTTTTGGTAAGTGCTAAAGAAAAAAATTGATGGTTACTTCTTTGTTTTCTTTCTCTATTTTATTTTATTTTAAATATATTTTTATTACTGATTTCAGAGAGGAAAGGAGAGGGAGAGAGAGTTAGAAACATCAATGGTGAGAAAGAACCTCTTGCACACTGCACACTAGCGATTGAGCCCGTAACCTGGACATGTGCTCTGACCAGGAATCGAACCGTGACCTCCTAGTTCGTAGGTCGATGCTCAACCCCTGAACCACACCAGCCAGGCTTCTTTCTCTATTTTAATTTTGCTAATAAAATATACCTATAGTTATCTCTTCATTAAAATGAATTCTGTGAAGTATTACTATAGCATTTATCATAATATTGCTATTATTTACACAAGACTTTAAGTGAAAAAAATGTCAGGCCATAATTTTAAGCTTAATTCAATACATGATTTTTTTTTAAGCTATGTTGACATAGAATTCACTTACTATAACAATTCATGCATAAAACCCACACTTCTTAGGTGCCATCTCTCCATCCCCCCATTTAAAGTATACAGTGCATTGGTTTTTACTGTAATCAGAGTTAGGCAGTCATCACCACATGTGAATTCTAGAACATTTTCATCACCTCAGAAAGAAACCTTTACCCATTCATTAGCCTCCACACCCCTCAACACCAACCGGTGTGTACTGTCTATGTTTTCCTGTTCTGGACATTTATTAAAATGTGGTCCTTTGTACTGGTTTCTTTCACTTAGCGTAATGTTTTAAGACTCATCTATGTTATAGCATATATCGTACTGCATTTTTATAGCAAATACAATTCCATTGTATGGATATGCCACAACTGTTACCCATTTTCCAGTTAATGGACATCTGGGTTATTTCTGTTTTTGGCTTTTATGCAAACTGTTGCTATGAACATTCATGTAAATGTATTTGTGTGTACTATATACGTTTTTATTTCTCTTGGGTATTTACCTAGCAGCGGAATTGCTGGGTCAATCTGGTACCTCTGTGTTTAATCTTTTGAGGAACTGCCAGACCATTTTCCAAGCAACTATACTATTTTACAATCCCACCAGCAATATGTGAATGTTCTAATTTTTTCACATCCTCACCAACACTTGTTTTTGTCTATCTTTTTTATTATAATCATTCCATAAAGTGGTTATGGTTTTGATTAGCATTTCCCTGATGGCTAATGATGTTGAGTATCTTTTCGTGTGTTATTGGTTATTTGTGTTTTCTTTGGAGAACTGTCTAGTCAAATTTTCCCCATTTTTTATATATTTTTTCAAATTATTGAGTTATAGTGGTTCTTTATATATTCTAGATACAAGTTCCTTATCAGATAAATGCTAATTCCTCCCCTCCCCCTGGATTATTATTATTTTTTAAAATCTTTTTATTTATTTCAGAGAGAAAGGGAGAGGGAAAGAAACATCAATGATGAGAGAGAATCACTGATTGGCTGCCTCCTACATGCCCCCACTGGGGATCAAGCCCGCAAACTGGGTACGTGCCCTTGATTGGAATCGAACCTGGGACCCTTCAGTCCACAGGCCAATGCTCTATCCATTGAGCAAAACCAGCCAGGGCTTGTATTATTTTTAAAAAGTTTTTCTGTAGCATTCTTTTTCTGAAAAACTAAGTTTCTTTTATAGTTTCTTATAGTGTTTACTATTTGTAATCAAAATTCTTTGTAAGGCTACCATTTGTTTAGTGTGTTGCAAGAACTTTTCCTATATTATTTTTAACTCTGAAAATAACAATGAAATAGCTTTATAATCTCTATTTTATACCTGAGAAATTTGAGGATTGAAGAAGTTAATCACTTGCCTTGGATCACACAAGTACTTAAATACTAAATAGTAGAGCTGCACCCCTGTAATGATGGGTGTGTATTCACCCTGGGAAGTCTAGCTTGCCCTGTCATTCATAGCATCGAATGTCATGGGTCAGATGTTTATCTTTTCCACTAAGAAGACTTCATTCTGGTGTCCATGATTTAAGAGCACTGGTTTTTCTCAGGAAGATCTTACTAGTCATCACTCCACTTCCTTCTCACCCACATGTGGAACAGACTGTACTTCTCAGGACCCTCAGCCCCTATCTTCTGGAAATGGGTTCTGTAACCGAGGCATCAAGGAAATTCTGACATGCTATAACATAGATGAGCATTGAGGACATTATGCTAAGTGAAATAATCCTGTAAAAAAAACCACAAATGCTATATGATTTCACTTATATGAAGTACCTGGAGTAGTCCAACTTAGAAAGTAGAAAGATGATTGCCAGGCGACTGGAGGGAGAGAGGAAGGAGTTACTATTTAGTGGGTACAGAGTTTCAGTTTTACATGCTGAAAAGAGCTCTGTGGATGGCTGGTGGTGATGGTAGTACAGCAGTGTGAATGTATGTAATGCCACTGAACTGTGTTTTACCACAATTAAATTTTTTTTTAAACATGAAGAAAAGGAAAAGAAGCCACAGAAAAGAAAATATTGCAAATCATACTGCAAGTCCTGTTAAAGAACTTGTATTTATAATATATAAAGAATGCGAGAAACCCAATGGCGGCATAGGTAAACACCTGAAATTGCTGCCTTGCACAACCACTTCAGAAATACAACTAAAAGACAAAACGGACATCATCCAGAACCACAGGAAGGCTGGCTGAGTGGAAATTCTACAACTAGAAGGAAAGAGAAAAGCACACTGAGACTCAGAGGAGGTGCGGAAGTAAAGTGCAGAGGTACAGAGGCCCACACGGAAAGGGCTGGCAACTGAGGACGCGGTTGTCTTTTTCAATCAGGAGGGAGGCACAAGCTACCAACGGCCCTGACTCCAGTTCCGGGTGAGTCTCTGGGGACCCAGACTCATACGGGGAGAAACTGGACTGTCTGGCAGAGGGTGGAACTCAAGGGTGGCTTTCTCTCAGAGGTGCTTGCAGCGATTACCACGGGACACTGAGACCCGGGGCCTCTTACGGAAGGACTGAGGATCAGCCATAGCTGTTTGCTCCGCCCTGTTGATCCCCTGAGACCCCACCCCACCCAAGCTGTGCCCAGAGGCCTTTGCATATAAATGCCCTGGCCCTTTGCAATCTAAAATTACCTAGCAAACTGCAGCTGGGTCAGAGAGACCCAGAACATCCAAAAGAAGGCCCAAGGCCCCACAGCAGCTTGCATTGCTTCACAGCTGGGCCTCATCTGGGCACCTCCAAATCCCAAATGAAGAAGAGGAATCTTCAGATCTCTCCATAGCTCCTGTTGGGTAGCCTCAGGCAGAGGCTAAATTAGCAACTCGTTAGAGATCCAAGTGCCAGTGTACCCAGTGGTCAGAGTGGGACCATCCAGATTACAACTCCTCAGATCCATAAGGGACACACTCAGGGGGCAGACTCAGTGAGCACCAAAGCCCCACTGAAGCAAGTCTTGCCCCATAAGGGTGTCTCCAGCACAGAAGTTCTCCCACCATAGACACATCTGATTCTCACAGCCAATTGGCCTGGAGGTCAATTCCTCCCAGTGATACCAACTACAGTCAAGGCTTAACTACAACAAGACTGTGCATACAGCCCACAAAGGGGTGCGCCAAGAGTGTCCACCTCAGGTAATTAGGGAGGCTGAGCCCCTGGGCCTTATAGGACACCTAGCACACAAAGCCACTCTATCAACACAGGAAAGCAGCCAAAATGCGGAGACAAAGAAACAGGTCACAAATGACAGAAATGGAGGAAAGCAAACTACTGGATTTAGAGTTCAAAACCACGGTTATAAGGTTTTTCAAGAATTTTCTAGAAACCACCGATAAATTTAGTAAGACCCTCAGTAAGTCTAGTGAGGCCCTCGAGGATATGAAAAAGGACCAACTAGAAATTAAGCATACACTGACTGAAATAAAGGATATTATACAGAGATCCAACAGCAGACTAGAGGATTGCACGAATCAAGTCAAAGATTGGAAGTACGAAGAAGTAAAAAATACCCAACTAGAAAAGCAAAATGAAAAAAGAATCCAAAAATATGAAGATAGTGTAAGGAGCCTCTGGGACAACTTCAAGCGTACCAACATCCGAATTATGGGGGTGCCAGAAGAAGAGAGAGGACAAGATATTGAAAACCTATTTGAAGAAATAATGACAGAAAACTTCCCCCTACCTGGTGAAAGAAATAGACTTACAAGTCCAGAAAGCGCAGAGAACCCCAAACAAAAGGAATCCAAAGAGGACCACACCAAGACACATCATAATTAAAATGCCAAGAGCAAAAGACAAAGAGAGAATCTTAAAAGCAGCAAGAGAAAGAAACTCAGTTACCTACAAGGGAATACTGATACGACTGTCAGCTGATTTCTCAACAGAAACTTTGCAGGCCAGAAGGGAGTGGCAAGAAATATTCAAAGTGATGAATGCCAAGAACCTACAACCAAGATTACTTTACCCAGCAAAGCTATCATTCAGAACTGAAGGTCAGATAAAGAGCTTCACGGATAAGAAAAAGCTAAAGGAGTTCATCACCACCAAACCAGTATTATATGAAATGCTGAAAGGTATCCTTTAAGAAGAGGAAGAAGAAGAAGAAAAAGGTAAAGATACAAATTATGAACAACAAATACATATCTATCAACAAGTGAATCTAAAAAATCAAGTGAATAAAAAATCTGATGAACAGAATAAACTGGTGAATATAATAGAATCAGGGGCATAGAAAGGGAGTGGACTGATAATTCTCGGGGGGAAAGGGGTGTGAGGGTGCAGGAGGAGACTGGACAGAAATCGTACACCTATGGATGAGGACAGTGGGAGGGGGGTAAGGGCAGAGGGTGGGGTGGGAACCGGATGGAGGGGAGCTATGGGGGGAAAAAAGAGGAACAACTGTAATAATCTAAACAATAAAGATTTTTTAAAAAAGAATATATAAAGAATGCTTACAACTCCATCATAGGAAGATAATCCAGTAAAAAGAAGGAAATGCTTTGAATAGACATTTCACCAAAGGAGGAATATAATGGCTAATAAACACACGAAAAGCTACTCAACGTAAGAATGGCTTGACTAAAAAATAAAAATCAGTAATACTAAGTGTTGGTGAGCATCTGAGGAAACTGAAACCCTCTTGCATTGCTCGTGGTACAAAGCCAGTATGAAAAGGAATTTGGCATTTTCTTAAAAAGCTACACATAAACTCACCATATAACCTAGCAATTCCACCTCTAGGGATTGACTCCATGGAAGTGAAAACAGTGTGTCCACACAAAAATATGTATGTACAGTAGTGTTCGTGGCAGCATTATTCATAATAGTCCGAAACTGAAAACAATCCCAATGCCCATCACCTGGTAAATGGATAAACAAACTTACAGTATATTCATACAACGGGGAAGTATTCATCAGTAAAAAGGAACAAACTGCAGACGTGAAGCAGCATGGGTAAACCTCAAAAACGGTAAGTGAAAGAAGCCAATCACAAAAGACTTCAGAATGTCTGAGTCCATTTCTGTGAACTGTCTAGAAAAGGAAGATTTACAGAGAGAGCAGGTCAGTGGTTGCTTAAGGCCTGCGTAGGAGTGGGGATTAACTAAATGGGCACAAGGTTTTTTATAAGGGTGTTGGAAATGTGGGAATTGTGGAAATGGTTACACAATTCTAAATTTTTTATAATCATTGAATTCTACACTTACACAAATAGGTGAGTTTTTTTAAATAAATTGTACCTCAATAAAGTTGTTTTTAAAGGGAGGATGCTACTTTTCTCATAGAGGTTCTTGTGAGGATTTATTAGAACAAGTGCCAGGTATAAACTAGGCGTTCAAGAGATGACAATTAGTTATTGTTATTATTTTTGATATGTAACAGCAGTATCTGGTTAAGAAACCAGAGTCGGCCACATAGAAGCTGAAAATCCTATTGTTAAAAAGAAAGAAATAACGAAAGAAAGAGAAAGAAAGAGAAAAAGAAAGAAAAAATACCTAGCTCAGTGATGGCGAACCTATGACACGCGAACTCATTTTTTTGATTGATTTTTCTTTGTTAAATGGCATTTAAATATATATAAAATAAATATCAAAAATATAAATGTTTGCCGAAGCCGGTTTGACTCAGTGGATGGAGCGTCGGCCTGCGGACTGAAAGGTCCCAGGTTCGATTCCGGTCAAGGGCATGTACCTGGGTTGCGGGCATATCCCCAGTGGGAGATGTGCAGGAGGCAGCTGATCGTTGTTTCTCTCTCATCGATGTTTCTGGCTCTCTATCTCTCTCCCTTCCTCTCTGTGAAAAATCAATAAAATATATTTTAAAAATATATATATAAATGTTTGTTTTACTATGGTTGCAAATATAAAAAAAATTCTATATGTGACACGGCACCAGAGTTAAGTTAGGGTTTTTCAAAATGCTGACCCGCCGAGCTCAAAAGGTTCGCCATCACTGACCTAGCTCAAGCCTAATTGTGTATGATATCATTTACTGACTTCTCATTCAGGGCGGGTTAGAGCAGTGACATTTTTGAATTGTGAAATCATAGCAAAGAGTGACAAACTTTTTATATTTGTAATCTTTCCTTTTCAGGGGGAGTAAAGCTCGGATTAGGAGATTTCATTTTCTACAGTGTTCTGGTCGGAAAAGCTTCCGCCACAGCCAGTGGAGACTGGAACACAACCATAGCCTGTTTTGTAGCCATATTAATTGTAAGTATACACTCATAAAAACATGTCAGCACACCTCATCTCAGCTCTGATTCAGGCAGTCCCATTTTAACCCCAGCTGGGCTGAGTGTTCCAATCACCTGGGAGCTTTTCAAAAACAAATAATTAGACCTCACCTGAGTAGTTCTCCACTGGGCCACACATTAAAATCACCTGAGACCTTTTAAAACTGTGTCCCCATCCTGAGATATTCTTATTTAATTTGTTTCAATTGTGTATCTTATTTTTAAAGTTCCCCAGGAAATTCTGTAAGTACTTCTGATTAGGAACCACTGCTTCAGGCAGCATAGCCATGTTGGAAATTAGCTGTGTCTTTAAAGGGGTGAGTAGATCCTCACTTAGTGCCTGAGTTTGGTGGTGGTTTTTGCATTTGATCCACAACCTGCAGGGTACAGAGTTCCTTTGGGCAGCAGGTATGAGGCGAGAAAAGTTAACCCAATGCATGATCTCCTGTAGATCTTGCGCATAGAGCCACAACATGAATCCGGAAGCTTTCAGAACTATGATTTAAGCAAATAACTCAGAAGATATTTCTTACTGCCCTTTTTTATTTTTTTACTAAAGATGTTCTCTTTGATGTTTCATATGCGAGTGAAGTTACATGACAGCCTTTATATTGCATTTATTTTGTGATTTATAGTGATAATCTAACCAGTTAGAATTTTCTTGTATTTTATTTCTCTTTTGAGGTTAATTTTCTGGATGTGTTGTATCTTTTAAGAAGAAAAGTATTCTGGATAAACCTGAAATGATGCTTAGCTTCCAGAATTTATAGTTAGTGTCTCAATAACTAGAGTAAAAATGGACTATATTATAGGGCTGTTCTGTTTCCAAGAGAGCAGCAATATAATTTTCATAAACTTAAAAAAAACAAAACTCCTCACCCGAGGATATGTTTACCGATTTTAGAGAGACAGGGAGGGAGGGAGAGAGAAAGAGAAACATCAATTGGTTGCCTTCCCCATGGTCCCTGACCAGGGATCAAACCTGCAACCTAGATATGTGCCCTGACCGGGAATCGAACCCACAACCAACCAAACCACCTGGCTGGGGCACTTTTATAAACTTTTATCGGCATACTCTGTGTACTTCTTTGCCTCCCTCCCCTCCCTCACTTCCACGCCCAGCATAAAAAATGCTTTTCAAGTCTGGGATTTTATTTTATTTTTTTAAATATATTTTATTGATTTTTTACAGAGAGGAAGGGAGAGAGATAGTTAGAAACATCAATGAGAGAGAAACATTGATCAGCTGCCTCCTGCATACCCTCTACTGGGGATGTGCCCAAAACCAAGGTGTACGTGCCCTTGGCTGGAATCGAACCTGGGACCATTCAGTCCGCAGGCCGACGTTCTATCCACTGAGCCAAACCGGCTAGGGCAATTCTGGGATTTTAGGCAGCTAAACTTAACTGAGAGTAGCCAACTTAATATTTTAGATAGAATTTTTGGTATTACTTAAATTTTTTCAAGAATAGTTTACTTATTTTCAGGTTCTATTCCTTACCTAGAATTAGGGAATGAAGAATCAAGAATGTGTGCATCATGAATTCTGTGTTACAGAGGAAAAAAAAGTTGTTTCCGGGTTTAATGGGAACATTTGTTCTAAAATTTAACCTCAGAGGATTGTATTCAATTAACTAAATTAAATGCAAGACTTGTGATTGAGTTGTTTTGCACGAAATACTTTCAAAATGATGTCTGGTTTGTGTCTTGGCCCCTCTCCCCCGCAGGGTTTGTGCCTTACATTATTACTCCTCGCCATTTTCAAGAAAGCATTGCCAGCTCTTCCGATCTCCATCACCTTTGGGCTTGTTTTCTACTTTGCCACAGATTATCTTGTGCAGCCCTTTATGGACCAGTTAGCATTCCATCAATTTTATATTTAGCAGATTTGTGATGAGACTTCCATGGATTTTTCTCCTTTGACTATAATAAAATCTGGGAAGAACAACAGTGATTTTCCTGTGTCTACATCTAACAAAGTCACAATTCCCAGCTGGACTTTTTGTAGCTTCCTTCCACGTCTTCCTGACCACCTGCACTATTGGCCATTGGAAGGAGGTGTCTACAGAAAATGGTTTTGAACATACATCATTGTGGTGGACAGAGTCCCTTGGAAAAAACTACCAGATTTTAGGGACAAGGACAAAGAAAAACGATGGGCCAAAAAGTTGCTGTGCTCCCACCAGCAGCTTCAGAGGTGGATTCTACCAGCACTGCAGACTCTCAGGGCTGCCATCAGCACGGTGTTAAATGGAGTGGTTAAACCAAACAGGACTCATCATCGTAAACGTGTGTAAACCTAATCAGTCTGTATGGAACTCTAAACCTTTTCAGGAGGTACTGTGAGGAAAGCAGGTACCAGCAGCAAAATGGGAAGGTGAAAAGGGGTTCAAACTTTCACTCTCAAACTTTTTTTGCTGCAAACTTATCATTTTTTAAATAAGACTTTTTTTTCACCTTGGGTCAAGTCAGATGTGTAAGTTGATTTTGACGATTTTCGTTCTCAAGCACTGAAACTCATTACCATCTATGGTTGCCATTTCCTCCCAAGGCCAGTATGAATTTATTTGAGGTTGCTTTATCTCAAAAGTGTTAACCTCAGGTTCCAAGTTCAGTAATTTCTGGAAATAATGGAACTATAACAAAGATTCTCCATCACCCTTAGGAAATTCTGGTTTTGCCCCCAAATTCCTAATTTTTAGACAGACTTGTAGGTTTGCTTGCCCTCGATGCCTTCTTTGTGCCCCGTCTCTCCCTTCACTCCCCCCATGCACGGTTCTTTCAGAAGACAGCTCTGTTGTGGAAGCAGACGATCCGTTATCTAGGATTTCCTTTGTGTGGTGCACAGAATGTGTTGTGAATCAGTGCTATCAGCCTCGCTATCATAATTTCTCAGTAGCAAATACAGTGTGTGCCCAAAGACAGTCGCATTAAAGAAGAGGAAATGGCTGGTGAAGCACTTTCTGTCCTGGTTTTCTTTTTTTAGTACAACCAAGTGTCTCTGACAGTAGGTCAGAGTTCAGACCGATAGCCAGGAGCTGGTGGTTTAGAAAGGCAGGAATCAGGTGTGTCTGTGCCAAGCAGGAGATGAGGAACCCATTATTGCCTGTGGTGAGCCGGCGGAGAGCCAGGTGCCGACAGAAGAAAGAGGGGCCTCCACAGCCCGTGGCACCAGATGAGCTCATGTCCTGTGGGCAGATAAGGAGGCCCAAGTGACTCCTCCAGAACCTCTCAGTGGGCGCTTGGTGGTTTCCCTTCTGCCTTGCCTTTCGTCTCCGTGTACCTTTGTGTGAACTGGGCCGTGGGGTCAGGCCCAGGCCGTTCAGCTGGGCACGCACATAAAGCCAGTGCCTGTGGGCATACGGCACCTCTAAGCGAGGCTTTGCCAGGGCACAACCCTTCTGTTGCCACAGGCCGCCCTGGGCCAGTGACCAGACCCTAAGCGTCTGTGAGGAACGTAGTCTCCATCTGGCGGGTGAGAGACCCGCGCTTCCTTGTCCTGCTGCCGCTTTCTCCCAGCCTGTCGTACAGCCGGGGCTGGGCTGCTCCTCCCGGAGGGTAGGAGGGTAGGATGTTTGCTTCCTGCCGTGGGCTATCTCCCAGAAACGGCCTCGAGGAGCAGCGTGCTGGGACTGACCTGAGTGCAATGAAAACTGGCTCGTATTAGGCGGTTGAGAACTGGGGGAAAACAGCCGTGCAAAGAAAGCCAGGCTGAGAGGAGTAGGTGCTCTCCCGTCTGTTTTTGTTTGTTTGCCCCTTTTTTCCAAGATTCTCTTTTTCTCCTCAGACAAGTGGCAGTGTCGTGGGTACTCCAGAAAGACACACCTTTCAACAGCTGCCGCAGAGCCCCCTGAGCACCAATCTGATCTGAAGCCGCCTTGAGGGAACCCTAATCTGGAGAAATTTATCTGTGCGAGGGTCCTCCTCTCAGAAGGGGGTGTGTGCATGTGCGTGTGTTTAGATCCTATTACTGTCCCGGGTAGAAAGATTGCAATAAATCTGTCACTTTCTACAAGATGGAACCACATCTCAGCACAGAGAGAGCACATCGTCTTCTTTAAATCACCAATCTCAGACACAGAACTTTGTTTCCAAATCTTTTTAGAATCAATTCAGTCATTCCTGAAATTTCAAAATGCTAGTCTTCCACCGGGAAATATCGATGGTCACTGAAGAGAACAGTAGCAAGTCCACTCAACCGGGGGTGGCCACGGGGCCTGGCCACACAAATGAGAAAGCCTGGCCAGCCGGGCCAGCCCACTCAATGAAAGGAAGGAAAACAGTAGGAAAAAGTGGCTGCTAACGTCTGGGTCTGGCCGGCAGAATGAAGGTTTTGTGTACGGCATGGCGCTACAGACCAGCCTGTGGAAGTACCAACCACATTTGGAAGATTTTTAGTTTTTTCAAAGAGGAAGGGCTGGCTTTCCTCTGTTTGATTCTTGGTAGGTTAGGGTGTCGTCTAGGGTCACAGCTCTCCCTGTGAATGACTAAATTTCTTGATGAGAAAAAAAATAGAAGCTTTCTGAGCAACTTCAAACATTCATAAGTGAGCAAATTACTGATTTCTCTATGGAAGCAACGGTCGTCTTGTTCATAATTTGTAGAATGTGAGGCAGAAGTTCAGCTACCTCCAGGGCCAGGCGTCTCGAGGAAGCCTCTGACCCTGTGCCCGGTGCCCAGCCTCGCATGTTCCCCACTTGTGATCTAGCCCTGGGGGAAAAAGTTCCGACACGACTGTGAAAAGATTTGTTCAATCTCTTCCGTGGCGCTGGAGTCTAAAGACGCAACAGTGAGTAAGCTCCGTCTTCAGGTGGTTGAGCGTCCACCCATGAACCAGGAGGTCACAGTTTAGTTTGATCCCCAGGAGAGGCTGTGCAGGAGGCAGCCAGTCAATTCCCTCTCCCTCTCTGAAATCAATAAAAAACTTTTTTTTAAAAAAAAAGACCTATCAGAATGAAGCTGTAGTCTCTTGTTTTCTGGCATATGCCATCTTTAACGGCTCTAAAATATCGGGTACTGGTCATTAACGCCTTTCACGGTTACTGTTGTTGAGCCCTTACAATATTGATGTTACGAAGGGGACATGATTTAGGAAGAGACTTGAAAACTGGACATTTGGTTTTGCTCTGGGAAGAAACAGTATCACCATCATAAGTGTGAGCCCAGAAGTGATCTTGTGATTTCTCTGGTTTTTAAAATCCCCAAAACACAGAAGATGGAAAACTATTTCAGCTTTCACAGCCCTCGTTGAAACTGCCGAGCAGAGCGTACCAGCAAGGCTGCCAGCGTGCTCGCGTCCCAAGTCATCTGAAGGCACCCGGTCTCCCCTCCGCTAGGAAACACCACAGATGTGTGTATTAAAAATCAGCCTGGAGCTGAAATGAACCCCTTTCCCAGGGCCTCCGGCAGCTGCAACATCGCCCCGAGGAAGTAACTGGGTCCCCCAGGGCCCTGGAGTGTGGTGTTAGCACTTCAGTCTGATCTTCGTAGCAGGGAGGATTTGCCAGAAAGCAGTTTTCCTTTTAAAATAAATAATTGTTGCAACAGGGCAGCTTCAAACTCAACTGTCTGGAGGGGCAAGTCCAGCCCTGTTCTGTTTCCTGTGTGATTGGCGGGGCTGGGATGCGGGTTCAGCGGATCATTTACTCCCACGTGTTCACAGTCTGGCTTTTGCTCCTGCAGACACTGCCTTGTACGTGATTCAGACAGACTGTGGATGCATCTTTTTAAAATTCCTTTCAAGTTCTTGGTAAGAGAGATGGTTATTTTGATAGATGGTTGCAGATTTTCCTGTGTTTGTCAGAGGAATAAAGGCTGCATGGATCCAGTTGTGTGAGTTTTCTTACATGAAAGTAGTATAATGTGTGAGAGGCACTCGGCGATGATCAGGAAACAGTTTGAAATGCACAGGCATTGTTTCTGTCCTCCCCGCGGAGCACAGTGGGGCGGGTAGTAGCAGGCCGCACCTCTGAAGGTGCAGTGTTGAGCCTATGAGAAGTCTCAACATAATTATTCTTAATACTTAGTTTCTGAAAAAATATTTTAAAAAATAATGTTTAACTCAAATTCATGTAAAAACTGTCCAAACAAGAACTTGCAGGACACGCTTGTGGTGGCGGTACAATGCAATTACTTCATGTGCCAGAGGGTTATCTTTTAAAAACCGTTGAGCAGGTCTTATCAGCAGAAAATACCAACATGAACTTTGGTTGGCCTGGTAGAGCATCGATGGTTATCACCATCCCCAAACTCCACCAAACCTCTTGTTTCTAAACAGTGAATAGCACCCAGAATGTTGGGATTTACTGATCAGAACTATGTTTGTGGCAGAAGAAACCAAAGCCGACCTTTGCCTTTGGAAGGAGGGTTTACAAGATGAATGTGTCCCTGGCGGCAGTGGCTAAGGGCATCAAGAAACAGGAAAGGCGCCCATGTCCTCCGGAATCAGAGGTGTCATTGCTTTTATGAGTCTTGTAGGCAGTGTCACTCGGGTCCCACAGAGGCTTGACGGCTTGTCATCGCTGGGCGAGGTTTCTGATTTCTGGGGCCTGGCCTTGGCGCTCTCGGTGAGAGTGAAGAATGCCCTGGAGCAGGGTTGAGGGGCGAGAGTAGTGGGGCCGGGTTTTCTGCATCACTAGGTAAGTACCACCGTTTTGTGTAGCCCAACTATTTTCTCTGGGGCAGGGATAGGATCTTGGTTAAAGGTGAAATGGCACCGTACTTGAGAATAAGCCACACAATGTTCACTCATTGAATTTTTTAAAAATCATTTTTTAATTGGTTTCAGAGAGGAAGGGAGAAGGAGAGAGAGAGAAACATCAATGATGAGTGAGAATCATCGGTTGGCTGCCTCCTGCACACCCTCTACTGGGGATTGAGCCCTTAATCTGGGCACTGCTACCCCTGGTTCATAGATCAACCCTCAAACACCGAACCACAGCAGCCGGTTTGGGAGTGCAGGGTCAAAGATCCACCAAGGACAGGGTAAAGATAGAGTTTCTCCAGAAACAGAACATTTGAACCAAATTTGGAGAAAAGGGGAGAATCGGAATTGGCAAAAAGGCAAAGAACATACACTAAAATCAGGAAGGAAGAAATCTGTGGGAGGTACCCAAAGATCATTGGTGTTCGAGTTCAGATGGTTTATTTGGAGGAAAACTCAATTAGCAAGCCAAATCCGTTTCTGAATGATTGTAGGAACCATGGAGGACGGTGACCTGACCCACCACCGGGGCGCCATGCCCGACAAAGACTGATCCTCTCGCTGGGCTGGCACTTCTAGCCTGGCATGCCGTGCCCTCGGGAGGGGAGAGACGGGAGAGCCTCTGAAACCAGGTTTGTGGGAGGCCTAGTTCTTGGGAGAAGGGGTGATACACTCTTGATCCCTCTGTTCATCGGTTGGTTTCTTTCTAAACTTGTTTTAATTATGTAGTAACTCAGGGTCAATTCCTCATGCAGAAGAGGGACGGATCCTGTTCCCCTCTGACCCACAGCATTCCTCGAGGTGGACTTGACTGTGATTCCTTTTCTGGGGGAGCAGACCTAGTCAAGAGAGTGCCACGCCAGCACGGCCAAGGGTGAACCCGAGTGGGGGCGATGAAAGGACTGAAAGACAAGAAAATAAAAGCTGGGCCTCGGTGGGACGCTGCTCCTCTGAGGGACCGCGCCAGTGCCCACAAGCCGTGTCTTTATTTTGTAGCAGATGCCACAAGGCAAAGTAAGGGCGTGATCAAGATGTTTACAACATTCTCCTGGGTTTCAACCCTACTCAACTGCATGCACCTGAACTCTATCACTCAGGCACGTGGGGCCACGTGCTCGGACCTTAGGTTCACGCTTACACTACAGCTGTTGGCTATAATTGTGCTGGGAAGGCTCTGCCCTCCAAGCTGGGACTTGCACGTGGCCACGAGAGGACTGTGCCCTCTCATTAGTCCAAGGCTTGAACCTGTCCAAACACTGTAGCCACGCCCCACACAGAGCCACTAGAACAGTGGTTCTCACTCTTGGCTGCACATTAGAATCACCTGGGAGTCTTTTTAAAAATCTTGATTTCTGGGCCTCATCCTCTAGAAATTCTGTTTCTTTGTTATGGGGTGGGGCCACAACATTAGTAACAAACAGAATTTCCAGAGGATGAGTCCCAGAAATCAGGATTTTAAAAAGATTCCCAGGTGATTCTAATGTGCAGCCAAGATTGAGAACCACTGGTCTAGAATCAAAGGCACATGTACAGGGTGATTTAAAAGTGGAAACAGCACAGGGAGCAGGTGAGCATAGCTACGCCCGTTCCGTAGTTCTTTAATGGTGCGTGTCCCCTCCAGACACAGCTGTCATAGTGACGGCCACGCCTCCAAAGCCTGCCAAGGAGCAGGAGAGGTTGGGGGCTTCTGACTCGATCATTGGTTTTTCTGTTCCCTAATTGGAGTCTCCTATGTCTGCCATGAAATAGCATCTCACTGAATTGTTCAGTGCCATGACGGGGTTTTAACTTGCCCGAGCCAGGTACATGGGAATGTGTGATTGCTTCAGCTTTTCTGAAATGTTGAAAAGGACCTCCGCACCATCCTGCCATTGTCATTGTGGGGACGTGCCTGGAAGCCTTGTTTGGGAGACTCCTGACCCAGCCTCCCCTGCATCCCATTTCTATCCCCACCCCTAACCCCACCCCCAGTTCAGGGCTCAGCTCTGGAATAACCCAGGCAGAAGGTCACCCTGTTTGAAAAGCATCATCAGGTTGAAGACTGCAACATCCCAGTGGAGGGGAAGGGCTTTTCTTTCCTAGGTAACTGCAGGGGCCTCGGGGCACAGTCTGCAGACATGGTGAGGGGTGAGGGCAGCGGCTCTCAACCTGTGGGTCGCGACCCCTTTGGCGGTCGAATGACCCTCTCACAGGGGTCGCCTAAGACCATCCTGCATATCAGATATTTACATTATGATTCATAACAGTAGCAACATTACAGTTATGAAGTAGCAATGAAAATAATTTTATGGTTGGGTCACAACATGAACTGTATTTAAAGGGCCAGTAGGTTGAGAGGCACTGGGTGAGGGTGTCTGTTCTCCAGGGCAGGGCTGGGAGAGCTGGGCCAGGCGCTCAGGTCCCTGCAGTGGCATTCAGAAGTGAGTTCCCGGATGTGCAAGGGCCTTCAGCCCCGTTGGGTCTCCACAGGGAAACCAGCCTGCCTGGGGGTTCAAGCGCCATCGATGGCACAGCCTGTTGGACTCCATGGTGATGTAGGAAACTGCCCTGCAAGCCAGAGCGCCCATTTTGTGTCAGACGGGCCATGGCAGTGGCCCCCAGGACAGGGAGGGATAGGAGCCGGTCCTCAGCCCTGTGCACACGCAGCAGGTCATCCTTGGGGGACTCTTTCCAATGGGCAAGGGTTGGAATACCCCTCCCCCCTTGTGCTATAGATAAACCCACGGGGTAAGTCACAGACTTGTTGCAAGTGATTGCGCAACCTTTTGTCATGAAAGACACGATGCACCAAGGCACTCCGAGCATTTGATCATTGTTGCGTGAATGGGTTTTTGTTTTTAAGTCAAATGCACTGGTAAACAGTTTTGTGATGGGAGGCGAGTGATCTGACCCAGAGAGTCCCCATCCTAGTGGGAGTTCACCCAGACCAGGTCTGGAGGCCGCCAGCCAGCCACTGTCCCAGGCCCTGCTGACATGTCCCTGGCAGGCGGTGCTCTGGGTCCCCTCCCCACCAGCCCCTGGCTGCTTGGAAGGCGCTGCCTGTCTCTCCCTGGCAGCACTCCATCCTGCCGGTGGGGCAGGCGGGGAGGAAGGCGAGGCCTGGCGCCCCCTGGCCGGGCCCCTGCTCTCGGGGCTGGAAACAAGTCTGGCCCCATCTCCCCACTGGGAACTGGGCCAACCCAGCTGCTTCCCACAGCCCCTCCCTGACTCACCCCAGCCTAAGTTTCTCGCCCAGCCCCAGGATTCTGTCCCTGGTTCGGGGGAGCCCCCCACCCCCACCCTGCTGCTTCTCTCCATTTTTCTGAGGTTTGTTGTTCCTGAGGCTCCCCCAAAACCCCAACACACTCCTTGTGTTTCTCAGAGCAAGACAGCTTTGGGCCGCAGACCAGCTCCCTGCATAGGCTCCCTGCCCCGGGAAGCTGGCAGAGGGAAGTGTCTTGTTTACCCTGATGCCTCTGAGCCAGGTGAGGGGAGCCCAAGGACAGACTCACAAAGACCGAGGGGTGCACCTCCCGCAGGTGGCTGCCTTGCTCCCCGAGGTGCGAGGGCCAGCTTCCCTGGGAGGTCGGAGGGAGCTGGGTGTGTGTCTTCACCATCCCATCCCAGGAGTTGCTCAATCAGTGGTGAATAAACGAAGGAAACAGTGGATTCTGGGTCCACGGGAGGGGCTTTCCATGCAGGACGATTAACAGCCCATGTGTGGGAATGTGCCTTCAGGAAGAACAAACATCAACCAGTGTTGCCCTTGTGTACAAGGCTGTGTGGACAGCGTGGAGTCTGAAGCCCATTGGCCTTACCTGCTTAAGAGCCCAGGATTTATAAACTGGTGGTCAGGGCTGAATCCAAACAGGATTCCTCCCCCAGAGCATGTCTGTGACATCTTGAGAAATGTATGGGTTTGTCCCGGGTCAGTGTCTCCATGCTAACGTGAGAGGAACAGTGCAGTTTTTTTTTTAAAAAAAATAAATATATTTTATTGATTTTTTACAGAGAGAAAGGGAGAGAGAGAGTTAGAAACATCGATCAGCTGCCTCCTGCACACCCCCCACTGGGGATGTGCCCGCAACCCAGGTACATGCCCTTGACCGGAATCGAACCTGGGACCTTTCAGTCCACAAGCCGACGCTCTATCCACTGAGCCAAACTGGTTCCGGCGGAACAGTGCAGTTCTTAATACTTCTGCTTGCCCCTCATTTAACCAAGAAAAGCTCCCAAGGAACACACTTGCCCCATAAAACCAATGTCCATTGAACATCTGCTATGAATTCGCCCCAGAGACTGTGCTAAGCCCACAGCAAGCATTGCCGTGGTCGCCTTCACCCCACCCAGTAGGGGCATGTTATCCTCACGGTACAGGTGAGAACACGGAAGCTTTGAGATGAGTAACAGTCCCAGACTCACACACAGCAAGAAAGTGGGAGAGGCTGGCCCACCCAGGGAGGTCCGGGGCCAGAGCCTATGCTTCTTACCTCCAGAGGGGGCGCTGGACACCCGTTTCTGGGCCACCTCTCTGGGCCTCCATTTGCTCCTTTGTAAAATGCAGAGTCTGACAATGTTTCTCAAGATTTCTCACTAAAGGTGGGGGCCGGTCCCGCTCTGGGCGGCAGCGGGCAGTGCGTTCTGCGTTTCTCGGACTCTGCCCGAGCCGAGCGGGGGCAGCCAGGCTCCAGGGTTGGTGGGGATCTGGGTCACGGTGGTTCGGGGCCCGCGGGGGGCTGGCGCCAGGTGAGCAGGGCGGCTGGGGAGGAGAGCCGGAAAAAAAAATCTCACTAAAGCTGCTGCTGTGTCTTGGAAACTTTTAATTTTAGTATTCTTTATTTTTATTTATTGATGAGAGAGACAGAGAAACATCGATTTGTTATTCCACTCATTCATGCATTCATTGATTCTTTTTTAAAAATATATTTTTATTGATTTCAGAGAGGAAGGGAGAGGGAGAGAAAGATAGAAACATCAATGATGAGAACAATTGATCGGCTGCCTTCTTCATGCTCCTACTGGGGATCGAGCCTGACCCCGAAACCCAGGCATGTGCCCTGTCCGGGATCGAACCGTGAACTCCTGGTTCTTAGGTTGATGCTCAACCACTGGGCATCACTGACTGACTTTTCTAGGTGCCCTGACCTGCAACGTTGGTGTATCGGGGCCATACTAAGCCACGCAGCCAGGGCCTCGTCTTTATTTTTATTTACCTGACTCTGTTGTCTTCTTTTGAAAATGAAGGAACTGCCATGCATGAAGGTTAAACTTGCCAGAGATGTCCCGGCCAGCGAAGGGCAAGGCCAGACCCCAACCCGGGCTGGCTGAGTGAGCGGGCTTTGCGTTCCCCACCCCCGCGGCCCCCCCACAGGGCGGGGCGCCGTGCAGGGCCCCCACCCCACGGATTCGGCGGGCACTGTCTCTGCTCGCGGTGCTGATGCTGCTCACCAGAACCCCCGCGCTCCGCGGCTCTGCCGGTAAAACCTGTGCCGGCTGCAGCCTTGCTGGTAATTAGGAAATTCAGAGGCGCCGAAGCCCTAGCCGTGTGCTCAGTGGATACATGTTGGCCCCCTCCCCCGTCCCCGCACAGAAGGGTGGTAGTTTCCATCCCCAGCCCTGGGCCCTGGTTGGGGTGAATGTGGGAGGGGAATGATTGACGCGTCTTTCTCATGTCCCACTAATGTCTCTCTCTCTCTCCCTCACCCTTCTCTCCCTCCCTTCAACTCTCTCTAAAATCAATGGGGAAAATAACCTTGGGTGAGGATTACAAAAAAAAAAAAGGTTTGGAAACTGGAAGGTTTCCCATAAATGTGTGAGCCCTGGCCTGTCTGAGCTCTGCGAGGCCCTCGACAGTCTTGACTGATCCTGAGGAGGGAATATTGCGTTTTCGGCAGAGCTGTGAGTGTGTGCATGTGTGTTTTATTTTTTTTGTTTTCTTTCATACTTTCTGGTTGGTTGCTTTTGATGCCGGAACCTGCTGGGGGAGGTTTATCATGGACAGTTGAGAAACTTCTAAAATCTGAGAAATTCTGAAACACATTTGGCCCCAAGAGCTTCTGATAAGGGAATGGGAAGTAGAAATTGTAATCGGATACTAGTTATAAGAAAGCTGCAAAAATAAAGAGCTTACACCTGGTTTTAAGTGGCGTTGTGTGAGGGCGGGTCCCGGACCACAGGGCGCCCGTGGCTGGGGTTGGAGAAACGCGGCGTGAAGTTAGGGGGACGTTCCCCTCACTCCAGTTGAGCTTTGGGAAGTCTGTTTCCGAATCGAGGGGCGCTGGTCCTCTGACTTCCTGGGTAATGTTTGCAGGCCTTGCGCGAGGCAAAGATGCCCCTCCGTTTCTGGACTGGGAGCTAACCAAACGGAGCCGAGGAGGCGGGAGTGCCCTGGGAGTGCAGTGGACAGAGGCCAGGAGGAAAGGGTCCAAGAAGCCTTGACTGCTGGCCTCTGGGGTCCTGATCCAGGACCCCACCCTACAGCCAGGGGGCAGCAGCAACAGCAGGAGCCACTGAGCAGGGGGGGGGGGAGGGGCGGGAGCAGGATCCCAGACAAGATTGGTGACCTTCTTTCCACAGGACTGAGCCCTGAAGCCGCCACCCCCTCCAGCCGAGGACACAGGTTTGCTGTGGCGGCCGGGGCGCCCACCCTGAGCTGAGAGGGACCCTTCAGCCACTGCTCTGCAGGCTGGCGCAGCTCACACTGACCTTGGTGGGGGCCTGGGTCCCCAGGCCCTCCCATTCAGGAAGTGGAGGGTGAGGGAGGGCAGCTCACTCCCCCCCCCCCCCGCCACCCCCCGGAGATTGTAGCCCAGATGCTTGCAGTGTGCGTGTGTGTGTGCAGTGCGTGTGCAGTGTGTGCATGAATGTGTGTGTGTGTGCGCGCGCGTGCACCCATGTGGAAGGGAGGAGATGAGATCTCAGGCTGCAGCCGCTGGGTGGGAGCCAACCAGGTCAGGTTTTCTGGAAGCCCTGCCTTTACCCCTTCGCTGCTGCTCTGGCTCTGGCCTCCTGCCCCAACTCCAGCTTCTTCACAGGCCTCACCCTCCTCCTGACGCCCTTTCCCAGGATCTGGATTGAAGGTGGGGCAGGTGGGGTGCATACATAGCTGGCCCAATGCCTCTGAGGAACATCCCAGGGATCCTGTTCTTTCCCTCTGGATGGCCGCAGGTCTGCAGGAGCGTCCGGAGCTACACCGCTGTCCCAGCTCTGAGGGCTTAACTGCCCTCCCAAGGCCGGGCGGCTGGTCTTGTACAGCCCTTGTCAGGTATACTGAGCATGCACTCCTCACGCTGGCGGTCTTGTGGGTGTTTCAAGGCCCTGACTGGCTTAGGGCAGCAAGAGGCAGGACAGAGGATCGGGTGGCATCTGGAAGCTCAGCGTCAAGCTGAGGGGCAGACTCTCCACCCCCATCCCCCGCCTTGGATGACTGTCGAGGGAACATGTTGGAGGGTGGGAGAAGGCGGGATGATAAATGGAAGGATCCTTAAGTGTGAGGTGTTTCTTTTTCCTTTTGGGTTGCTAGTGGGCTGTATCATAGGTTCTGTGACTTTAAAAAAATGATTTATTGATTATAGAGGGACAGGGATAGGGACATAGAAACATCATTGAGAGGGAAACAGCCATCAGCTGCCTCCTGCATGCCCCCTGCTGGGGATCAAGCCCACAGCCAGGGTACATGACCTTAGCGGAATCTAACCAGTGACTTCTTGGTTCATGGGTTGACACTCAATCACTGAGCCACACAGCCAGGTGGTTCTATGACTTTCACAGTGGAAATAGTGATACTCAGATTGAAAGAGTCATTTATTCTAAACTAACATCCATGCACTGCCTCACTGCAGTGTCAACTCCCCCAGGGCAGGACAGTCTGTGCTGGAGCCCCCAGCTTGCGAGAGCTGATGGTGAATCTCTTCCCAGCTCTCTGGCTAATGACATCATCTTTGTAGCTTGAAAACAGCCCTGGGTACTCACGCCTGGGCAATTGATCAGTGCCCCAAGCAGTAGAGGAGAACTGGTTTCTAAACACTGCCACTACTGGGCGGGTCTTTCCCCAGGGAGCTTCTGGCACACAGAGGGCACTCAAACATATGCAAGGAATGACTAAACGAGTGAACAGACACCGAAGAAGAAGGAGGAGGAGGAGGAGGAGGAGGAGGAGGAGGAGGAGGAGGAGGAGGAGGAGGGAAGAGAAGTAGCATTTTCTAAATTCATTTCAACCAAAACCGTGTGCAATGAGCTGCAGGGAGAGCGTGGACACTTGTTTTCGGGGTAGCCCAGCATCTGGGGAGCTGCCAATTTTCCTTCCTCGGGCCCTGGCCGTCAGGGTCAGACCTGCTCCTGCTGGAGTTGGAGTCCACAAGGACCAAGGACCGTTCCTGGGGGTGGCAGGGGTCAGTGTCACCTACAGTGGTGGTTGCAGCAGTCTAGTGTCCAGCAGGACAGCTCCTAACCAGATCTGCTCCTGGGCCATGAACTATGACCTTGGCAGGGGTGCCAGCCCACTTCTGTGCCTGATTCTCCATTTTCCTGTCAATTCTCCGAGCTCCCAGCGTCCTTGCTCTCAGAAGCGTTTCTGTTTCGGTTAATGAAGTTCTTTCTGTGGTTTGCAATCAAGAACCCTGTGTCGGGTCAGGTTGGATGTGCAGAGATCTGTTGGGGGAAATGCCGGGGAACATAAAGAGGGAGCAGCGAGAGCCTTCCGGACATAGACCTGGGGCGTGGCTGCTGGAGGCTGTCAATCGGCCATGCGTCCCACACCTTGCTCTCCTGAGGGATACCTTCAGGAGCGCCATAAACTCCGGTCCAGGATGCAGTGATGAAAGAGACAGATCCCTGCCCTTGAAAGTGCACAATTTAGAGGGAGAAAGACGACAAATGTATCACTGTAGTAGTTCTCAAGTGCACAGAGGTGTGCATCAGGAAGGCGCCCTGAGGCTCTTGGGTCTTTGTCCCCTTCCTCTTCCCTCCAGCTTTCCATCCGAACCCAATCTCACAAAGAGATCTGGCCACTTTCTGGCCGTGGCCTGGATCTGCAACCTGCAGAGCTGGTCAAGGTGTAGGGAATCCAGGATACAGGTGGAGGAGCATGGGAGAGAGCAGCGGTTCTCAACCTGTGGGTCATGACCCCTTTGGCGGTCGAACGGCCCTTTCACAGGGGTCGCCTAAGACCATCCTGCATATCAGATATTTACATTACGATTCATAACAGTGGCAACATTACAGTTATGAAGTAGCAACGAAAATAATTTTATGGTTGGGTAACAACATGAGGAACTGTATTTAAAGGGCCAGAAGGTTGAGAACCACTGGGATAGAGGAACTAACTTTTACTGAGCACTTACTAGGAACTTTACAGAGCCAATTACGTTGTCACCCTCTGTGTGAGCCAGCTGAGGCTTAAAGAGGTGACATGACAAGTTCACACACAATGGGACGCAGAGCAGGTTCCCAGCCCAGGTCTGTCTGCCTCCCAGGGCTGTACTGCTACCTGCCTCCCGCTCCTCCTCACCAGGCTACCCCTAACGCCTAAGACTTCAGTGGTTCTCAACCTTCTGGCCCTTTCAATACAGTTCCTCATGTTGTGACCCAACCATAGAATTATTTTCGTTGCTACTTCATACCTGTTATGTTGCCACTGTTATGAATCGTAATGTAAATATCTGATATGCAGGATGGTCTTAGGCGACCCCTATGAAAGGGCCGTTCGACCGCCAAAGGGGTCGCGGCCCACAGGTTGAGAACCGCTGTCCTAAGTGGAAGGGAGCCTCATGCAGCTAGTGAGTGGCTCAGGGCCAGTGCAGAGGGGAAGCTACAACGGGAGGGATGGTCTTACACTTTTTCTTGGGGTCTTCTTTCTACGTGACCTTTTTTTGTGTGCACACCAATTATGTACACCATTTTTTGTGCATAACAATTATGTGCTAGGTTTGTGCTCACATCCTTCTGAGGTAGCAGGATCTGAGGTTTGAAGACAAGTCCTTGCTCAAGGCCGTGACTGCTAGAGCCCAGCTGGTGGGCGCAGGGCTGTCCCCAGCACTGTGTGCGGGTTCTGCCTCCCCCAGTTCTGGGTCTTCTTCATGGCTGGGTGGGGAGTAAGAAGTCATGGGCCTGAGTGTCTCAGAAGAAGGAATCTCAGAGGAAAAACAAGAACAGATGGGGAAGATGCCTGGCTGCCTGCCCCCCACGGCTTCCTCCCACTTGACAGGGGACCTTTGACCAAGTGCAGAAGATCCCAGGCTGATGGGGGCAGGGAGTGGAGCTTTTTGAACCGAAGAAACTCTTTTCCTTTTCTAGAGAGGCTTTGGG
This sequence comes from Myotis myotis, assembly GCF_014108235.1. NCBI lineage: Eukaryota > Metazoa > Chordata > Mammalia > Chiroptera > Vespertilionidae > Myotis > Myotis myotis. Next base: position 202,580,105 of record NW_023416313.1, read on the forward strand.
TAATTCCACTCCCTTTTCTCCGCCAAGCTTTATCTCTGCCTAAGAATTCACACAAGTCCCCAGGGGCTTGCTACACAGCTGCTGCCCCTCCTCTCTCCTCTGGTAGGTAAGAAATGGGTCAGTTTCAAAATGCTCTTTAAGTAAGCATTTCGTCTGAGCATTCGTCCCGGCCTAGGGACAGGACCTGCAGGAGCTGGGGGTCCTAGGGGTTGAGCGAAGGCCAGGAGAGAAATGACCAATGGCTGGGGTAGCCAAGGGGCAGAAGGCAGAAGAGGAGGTTAAAGGGACCTCCTGCTGCCCATGTGCCCCAGGGCCAGTGCTGTTTTCCTGGGGTGGGGGTGGGGGATGGGGGGGTGGTGATTTCCAGCTCCAAAAAAGGGGTGGCAGGCAGAGTGCCTTGGTGGAGAAGAACAACTAGGAGAGGAAATTAAATGTATCGCATTTGTTGCGCCCCTACCTTGATCCCAGCTAGTGCCCTGGGCACAGGTGATAGGGATGCAAGCTTTACCCTGAGGGACCGCGCGGCTGAGTCAGGGAGACGCAGACTCCCGTGTGATGCACCCTATGTCCCGACAGCAGACAGGGACTGCGACTAAGAGCAGGGGCAGGACTCTGCCTGCTGTGGGTGGGGGAGGCTTCTAGAGAAGAGGACATTTGACCAGGGTCTTGAGGGATGAGTAGGAGTTTGCATGGTAGAGGGTTTCCAGCGTGCATTCTGGGCAGCGGGAAAAGCCAGCTGGGGGGGAAACAGCGGCGTGTCCGTGGGAAAACTCGGGTGTGGCCAGAGTATAGGACTCAGGAGAGAAGACAGCAGGGGCTGGGCACCGAGACGTGCGGCAGGTAAGGTGAGTGTGGAGGGCGATGGCACAAAGCTGGAAGGCTTGGGCGCAGAGGGAATGGGACTGGAGAGATGACCGGCGCCGTCCACAGGAGGAAACCCCGGTGCCCGCAGGGTGCAGGACCAGGGTGCCCGCAGGGTGCAGGACCGCCCGAGGCTTGGCTCAGACCCAAGGGCACCACTGCGGCGGCCTCTCCGCGGGGGGCATGCTCTCACCCCGGGATCCGGACGGGTGTCAGCAGGGGCGGGGTTGGGGTGGGGGGTGGTGGGGGGAAATGGGGCGGGAGGAAACCAGCCAGCCCGGGGGAGAGCAAGTCCAACCTCCGCGTGCGTTCTGCGTGGCCAGGCCGAGCTCGGGGCTGGGCGGGGCGGGTACCGATGGAGCGGCCCTGCCCGCGCGCGCGCCCGGCGCTCCGGGACACAGGTAGGAAGTCGGAGGGGCCGCGGTCAGGCGGCGTGCGGCTCGCCCCGGGGCTGCCGCAGGAATCGCCCGCCTGGCCCGCAGGGGTCGGGGAGCTGGAGAGCCCCCGAGGGGCCCCCGCCCCGGCTCTGTCCACCGAGGTGGGAGCTGTGCGGGCCACCGCTCCGCCCCGCGCGCCCTCGGGACCCTTTGGGGGCTGCACCCGGCGGGTCCCCGGGCGGGCGGGGTGGCGCGGCTGCCGTGTCCGCTGGTGCGGGTGCGGGGGTGCGGCGCGCGGGGACCCCAGGCGGGAAGCCGGCAGGCCCGCACCCGAGGCGTCCCTAGTAACAAAGATAAGGAAAGTTCTTCCCCGGTCCTTTCTCCAGTCGCCCCCTTAGCTCGGCTCACCCCGCCCCTAAGGCGTCTCCTGCAGAGAGCATCGCCCGCCGCTCCCCGGTTTCAGCCGGAACGAGGCTCCCGGGTACCGCCTCCTCCCCTCCCGCAAGCGCGGTGGTTACAGTGGGTGCGGGCGCAGGGCAGGGAGGTAGCCCGCCGCCCGCCTCGCCCCCGCGACCCCACGACCCCAGGACTCTCTGATCTGACTGTGAGGAGAAGGACGACACGAACCACTGTTGGTGCTAAATGAACGGAACACGTAGGTCGTTACACGTGCCAGGTTCAATTCTGCCGAAATTGGCTTATGTTTGCTCTGTTTTAGCCTTGCAAACTGAACTCACTTTGTACTTAAAAACTAAAAGAACATTAGTACAATTACAGATCTTAATTTTTTAAATTCATTTATTCCGATCTTAAATTTTAAGCATACATGTCAGTACCCGTTTGATGTTTTGCACTGAACGGGACACACTGCTTATTTCATTCTCCAGTACAGTGACATGTACACACATGCACACACACTGCGCGCACTGCACACACTGCACAGCCGGAGCACGCACCACACTGCCCGTGCACGCACCACATGCACACGCGCACAGACAAATCCACAGGCACTCTGTACACACACACACACACACACACCACTGCCCGTGCACACGCACACAGACAAATCCACAGGCACTCTGTACACACACACACACACACACACACACACACACCACTGCCCGTGCACACGCGCACAGACAAATCCACAGGCACTCTGTACACACACACACACACACACACACACACCACTGCCCGTGCACACGCGCACAGACAAATCCACAGGCACTCTGTACACACACACCCCATATTGCACACGTGCCCACACATGCACACGCGCTGCTTAACTTAAGGGACCCGCCAGGGAGCTCACCCAGTACAGAGAAATGCTGGCCTGGGTTTAAAGTAAGATACAATGAACATTTTAAAAGCATTTAAATTTAGTTTTTAAAATGCCTGAAGAGACTTTGTAAAAACCGATATCAGTGAGTTTTTAAACAGCTTGTGGAATGGCTTTTTACAAAGGCATCTCTCGCTGAGTTAGAGTGGATCTGATTGCTTTAAATCTGAGCTTTCAACAAGGAAGTGCTTTAACTGCCCTCTTTTCCCTCCGAAACCCTGAAAGGAGTTACTCTTGCACGTCCCGAAGCCGGTTGTGGACGGGCCTTTCCTCCCTCGGGTGAGCGGCGCGGCCGCGCTCGCAGGGTCCGGGCTGCCCTCGCGTCCTACCCCGCGGTCTCCGGTCACCTGTGCGGGGCGGGAGGAGGAAGACGCCCCGCCCGCCCTCGGAGGCCGGGGCTGCGGTGGGGCGGCGCCTGTTCTGCCCCGCCCGCTCCAACCACGACCTCTCCCGCAGGCCGAGATGCAGCTGCTCCTGCTCGTGGCCCTGCTGCTGGCCCCGGCGCCCGGGGCCTCGGTGAGTGCGGCCCTGTCCGGGCCGGATGGCCCTGCGAGGGGACGGGTGTCGGCTGGGGTCCCCACCCATCCCCCCCTCTCGTCTCCTGGCGGTGGCGACAACCCCAGGAGAGGGCCAAGGTCGGGGAGATGGGGTGGGAGGAGGCGAGTCCTCAGCCTGAACCCCTTCAAAAAGAGGTAGGACGGGACTGACCTAGGCGCCCAGAACTGCTCCCCTGGCCGGGGGTGCAGTTTGCAATTGCAGGAATGGCACCCCCTCAGCATCACCCCCTCAGAAGGTGCTGGGTGCAGCTAATGCTGGGAACCCCTCCCTGGGGTGGTCTTCCCGGGTGGGAGGAGGGGGGCCATGCTGGCACCAGCCAAGGTGAGAGCTAGGTGGCCCCTCCACCAGATGCCGGGGACCAAACCCTGCTGCCCCTCAGCCTTGTGGGCCTAGGGGCTTGGGGTGCCAGCCATTCCACCCCCTGGGGGTGAGCATCTGGAGCAGGGCTGCACTAGAACTTTCTGAGATGCTGGAAATATTTTCCATCTGTGCTTTTGAATAAGATAGCCACTGTGTCCACGTGGCTGTTGAGCACGGGGACAGTGGCTAGTGCAACTGAGGACCTGAATTTTTAAATTTGATTTCAATTAATTTAAATAGCCACACGGTCCCAGTGGCTACCTCACTGGTGCAAATGTAGAGAGTGGGCACAGATAGCCAGCTGGTGATCCGAGTAGCTGTCTCATTAACAGGAGCCAAAGGACAGGGCTCCTGGAGAGCCTGCGTGGATCCTGAGATAAGGGAATCTTCTACCCGGGGGAGCTACGTTTAGGGAGCAGGCTCACCGCTCTACGGTTAGTCTGCAGAGCTGGGCGTGGCCCTGCCAAGTTCCCTGGCATTGCCGGGGTGGACGGCACAGGGGTAGCCAGGCCCCCACCTGCCCTGGGGAGCTCAGCCTTGCCCTTCCTCAGTGAGGCAGGAGGGAGAGGAAGGACTGAGAGTTCTGCCGGGGGTGGGCTGGGAGATGCCGCTCTGAGGGAGTGTGAGCTGAGGATGAGAAGGGCCCGAAGGGCAGGCAGCGGTAGACACCGGCGGTGGGCAGTCGGCATTCCTCCAAAGCCCCAGCGATCCAGCACAGACCACCGAGCCGTGGTGGGCTCCTTCCTCATGGCCTCTCCACCACCTGCCAGGTTCCCACAGTCAAGTCTGCCTGGTCCTTGCTCCCTAAGTGCCACGTACGGTCCTTGGGGGGCTCCTCCTGGTGCCGGGTGCATGAAGGCACAGCTCAGTGGAAGGGTCCGCGGCACCAGCCTCAAACCCCAGGGGTGAAGCCCAGAGACACCCACTAACGGCAAATCACCAGCCAGATTCCTTCAATTTGGGGTAATCATGCCCGCCCACAGGTTGCTGTGCAGATGAAATGAGTGAGGGTTCCCAGTGCCTGGGCCCTTAGGAACACCTGAGTAGCCGTCACTGACCTGCTCAGCAGTGGGTGAACTCAGCTGGGCTGGGCCTGTGGGCTGAGCACTCTCCTGCCCCCTCCTCCACTGTCTGGGGGAGGGTGTGGGCCAGGCTCACTGTTCTGCAGCCCCTGGTTCTGGCTCTGGCTGGGGCCCAATCCACCACAGGGTCCCCCAGCCGTTCTCGGGCTGTTCTAGTGCCGGCAGGGGGCAGCTTCAACAGTGAGTAGAGGATAAGAAGGGACGAAGCAGAGAGTGGCTCTGCCCCCACGCCCCTTTGCCCCTCCCCCAACCCGGTGCGGGAGGCTTCCTGATGCCATGGATTCCCAGCCCCCTGGACTCCCACCCACACACCTCCTCTCTCATACCCCTCACACCTGTTCCCTGTGGGCAGCCGGTCCCCCTGGGAAAGGGGGGCTCCTTGCCCAGGTAGGAGTTGCAGGAGGAGTGGGCGGGGTGCTGAGAGCAGCAGGAGGCAGGTGAGGACAGGCCAGGTGAGGGCGGACTGGACCAGCTCACTCTGGCTTCCCAAGTCAGCTCAGCATGTGGTTTGGGTAATTACAGGGAAACAAAATGCACCCGTGCAGCTCCTGGCTGAATGTGCGTTCTTCCCTCAGAGACAGTGTGGCGTAGTGGACAGGCACAGCCCGGATCTGGCAGGCTGGGTCCCCCAATCCCGCCGGCTGGTGGCCCTGGGCCAGTGGATGCCTGCCTCACAGGTGCCGGGGGGTGAGGCCAGGGGATGATTGGGAGGCTTGGTGTTTAGAAAGCTCCGTGTTCATGCCAGTCCTCCCCCACCCGGGCCCCCACAGGTGGCTGGTGGCAGAGGTGTCCCTGTTGCCTTGTCCGCACAGTAAGCCCAGCCCTGCCCCGGGGAAGGTGGGTTGGAGAGGCTTAGGGGCTGTGCTTCAGGAGCGAGACTGACATGCAGACAGGCCTTGGCAGCGGGTAATTAGTAACCAGACCACGGCCAGCGGGATGAGAAGCAGCAGTCCCCGTGGCCGCAGCTTAGAATGTGTTGATGAGACTGCACATGTGTGAGTGAGTGAGTGTGTGTGTGTGTGTCCTGGAAAGTCACCTTCCACCCTCGACATTCAACGTCTTCCCCTTTAAGATAGAAACTTGATCAAGTGAATTCCAGTTTAAATTTCATTGAGAGAACACCTGGCTGTTCTGGTTCACTGGTTTTCAGGAGCCTGGCCATTCCGCCCCAGCCGGAACTGAAGGATAAAGAGTTTGAAGTGTGAAAGCTAAGACCTTTGGTCTGGCCGGCCCTTCCTTCTTGGTTTCGTGTGTGGTTCGCACATCTGTGTGGTTTGTTGTGACTCAGGGTGCTGGTTCTATTGTAAAGCCAGGATCACTCGGGCGTCCGGCACCAGGGGTGTTAGAGCTGAGCTGTGGGTGAAGTGCGGGCGCATGAACTCGCCTGAGACCCTGTGCCGTTGCTGGGGGCTCGCAGCAGGGGGGGGGGGGGGCTTGCTTTCCCGCATTAGGCCTTGAGTTCTCTCTCTGGAAATTGGGAGTGATTCCCCCCTAGAGGTTCTTAGGTGGTCATTACCTAAAATAAAGTCCCTTCCAGCAAATAGGACATAACCTCTGCCTCCTGGCAAGCAGTGGTCAGCCCAACCCCTGCCCAGCTCCTTAGGGCTCATCTGTGTCTCACGTGAGGGAGGTGGGACGGAGGCCTGGGGCGAAGCTGACCTGCTGTTGCGTCTGCTTGTTTATGCGTGGCCCCTCTCTGCCTCCTTATCCATGCACGGGGGGAATACTACCCCCCCCCCCCAGCTGGCTGTGCGATGACATCAGGGTTCACTGAGTGCCTGGGTCCTACCAGGTACTTTCTCCCTTAGAAACACCCAAGTAGCCTTCTAGCTCCTCGCAGTGGGTGCCCAGATGTCAGGTTGCTCTGAGGCTTAAACGAGAGAACGTGTGTGTCGCATGTGGACTTCCGAGTGCAGCTGCAGGGTGTCAGGTCTTTCTGGTGGGAAACTGTATCTCTGAGGCTATATTCTTGTTACGGAGTCGCCAATAACAGTCCTTCAACGAGAGAGAGGAGATCCCTCTCCCACTTAAATACCCAGAGGTCAGAAGTCCAGGTTTGTTTGGTCTCACAAACCTGGGGTGACTGGAGCCCCTGGAGCCAGGCCTGCAGAGGATCCTTCTGTCTTTGCTGCACTGTTTGAAGCCTCTATTCCCGAGTTACCTCCTAGTGTAAAAGGCTGCTCCGACTCCAGCCATCCCACCTGCTTGCCAAGCAACAGTGAGGAGTACCGGAGAAAGAAGGACAAAGGCACGTGCAAGCTGTCTCTTGAGATTGCTGGGGGCTGCTGCCCAACACTTGCATCTCATTGATGAGAATTACTGATATAGCCACGGTAGGGGCAGGAAGTCTGGGAAATGGATGGGGGTCGGGGGAGCAGCCTGGTGTCCAGCTACGAGTCAAGGATTCTCTTACCATGGGAGAAGGGGAAGGTAGACGCTGGGGAACTCCTGGGAGTCTGCCCAGAGTGGCCGGAAGGACCCACAACCTCCCCCCACAACCCCTCCTAGGAGTAGATTAACTTGTTTCAATAGCCAGAACCACAGACCCTTCCCGAGGGAGGCCACCACACACAGGCAGAAGCAAGTGCCACAGGCGCGGTGTGGCTGCTCCATGCTGGGTGCTGGTGACGCATGGCCCTGCCTGCGGGCTACACCTGCACAGGCCGCCTGTCTTCCTGCCCTTTGATGTCCCCCTCCTGGAAAAGTCTGCTCTGCTGACCCAGGGGCTCCCCGCAGGCAGTTTGCAGACACCTCGACTGTCAAATCGGACTCTGCGCAGGCCAATGGAGAGCATCGTCAGGGAGCATGGTGCCTGGCACGGAGCAGGAGCAGCCGTGGTGGCTGCTGGGACAGAGGGAAGACCTGCTCCGGCTCCTTCTGGGGAAAGCTGGCTAGCGGGAGGCTATGCCGGACGCCTGGCGGTGCTGCTGGGTCCGGAAGAGCGGCTCCAGGAGGAAGAGCGCCCGCGGGGGTGGGGGAGTGTTGTTTGTAGGCAGGGCTGGCGTGAGCCTCTGGGTGCCCTGGTGGGGACCCTGAGTGCTGACTCAGGTTCCCGAGCGTGTGTTCTCCTCCAGGCTCCCAAGGTGAGGCGGCAGAGTGACACCTGGGGCCCCTGGGGTGACTGGAGCCCCTGCAGCCGGACCTGCGGAGGGGGCATCAGCTTCAGGGAGCGCTTCTGCTACTCGCAGAGGTAGGGCAGCCTGTGAAAGCAGGGCAGGGGCAGGGATCATCTGGGTCCTCGGTCACCTGGGCAGAACCCCCCATGCCGTAGCTTTGTCCTGGGTGCAACATGGATGGAGTACTTGAAATCCATCATTTCCGGGTACTTCCACTTGACTCCCATTATCAGCTGTATTTCGGGGGGTTGGAGCCAAGCCTGCTTCATGCACCCCTGAGTCTCTTTCCCCCAATGCAGTGAGGACTCACGGCAGGTGCAGTAAATTCCCGTCAAATTAATCTTCAACCTGTGCAGTGTCTCTAACTTCAGCCTTTGTATAGATCTTTCCCTTCACGTGACTTAAGACCTACTATGTGTCCTATGCCCTGATAGGTGCTATAGAGGGTGGGCACAAAAGAAGGGGCGATGACACCTTGCCTGTCAGTGGGTTTAAGTCACTCTGAGAACCTGTGTGAAGACCAAAGTGAGATGCTATTCCAGGTGCCTGGTTCTCCTTACACGGCAGAATCACCTAACCAGGTGGGGGCATTTACACCCCCTTTCACCTCCAAGAGCAGAACTCGGGGCTTCTCTGGAAATTTACCTTCAGAGGCAAAGTGGCCCCCCGTTAGTCAAACTCCAGGATGGCTGGGCTCTGAGTCTCCTCCCAAATACAAACGAGGGGCTCAGTGCACCTACTGAGGGGACTTCTGTGTGTGGGCAGCCCCCCGCCCCCCTCTTCACGGACTTGCCCTCTCTGGCCCGCAGAGGAGTCCCACAGAGGCTGGGGCTGGGGGAGAGCCCAGGAGGATTGGGTGCTGGGTTACTGGTGCTCTTGTCCCACAGGAGAGATGGCGGCTCCAGCTGCGTGGGCCCCACTCGCAGACACCGCTTGTGCAACATCGAGGTAAAGCCCACGCGGGAGGGGGGCCAGCTTCCTAGACCCCCCACCCGGGGACATCCTGGCCCAGGGTGCCTCCTGTCCGTGCTCCTTGGGTGCGGAAGTCCCTTCCTTACCCCCCAATGACAGAAAGGACAGCGTCTGCAGCTCTCCCCGCAGCAACCCCCCCCCCCTCCCCCCCCCCACCACGCCCCTGGAGGGGACCCTGGCGGCCACTCCGCCTCCCCAAAGCAACAGCAGGCGCTGGGGGGACAGGACCCGACCTCCCGGGGACCAATGGGTCCCCCACTTCCCCCTCTCTGGCCCCATTGCCCCCGCAGAGCTGCCCCCCGGGCGCCCGCGACTTCCGGGCAGAGCAGTGCGGGGAGTTCGACAGCCGCGAGTTCCAGGGCCGGAGGTTCCAGTGGCTGCCCTACTACGGGGGTGAGTGCGGCCGCGGTCCGCCTGGCGCGCTCCTGCGCCTCCCAGCTGCTGGCGATGTTTCTCGTGGCTTCTTACCGCAGTGGAGCCCGTTGTCAGCCCGGTTGGCAATCCCGGAGCAGCCCGGCACCGCCCCCCCGCCCCCCCCCCCCCCCCCCGTGCATTTTCACACCAAGCGCGGCCGTGGCTCTGCCATCTGAGCCCCGGTCTCGGTCCGGCCTGAGCCCTGCACAGAGCGGCGCCGAGGGTGGCGAGGGGCGCAGGGCCGGTGGCGGGAGCCCGCGTCCTCAGGGCCTGGGCCCCGCTGCGCTGGGTAGCTTTGAGGAAAGTATGTAGGTTGTGAATTTTTAGAGGAAGACAGTTCAGGAAGAAACAACAACAACATTTGAAGTAATTACCACACTTCCGATGAGCCAGAAGATACCGCAGGATAATTCTTCTGCCTGTTGGTTCCCCGGCTCGCTGCCAGTCCTGCCTGGAAACTGGGCTCTGGGTTCCAAGTCACTGAGTGCGATTGGGGTGGGGGCAGGTCTTGGCTAGAGGGGGTGCCCCAGTGGGGCCATTGCGTTCGCTGCGCCTCCTGAGCTCTGAGGGGTCTGTTGAAAATGATTGCAGTATCTCCATGTTATAGGAACACGGAGAAAAGGCTAGAAAGGGCCACAGAGGGGCGCCTGCTTTGCTGTGGAGGTTATTACAACCCTATTAGCAGTCTGGGCTTTTTAACTGCGTATAAGATACTAGATCAATGTAAAAATTCAAACAAGAAAAAAATGACCCTAACCCCACCTCCTTCCTAGGGTCACTGCTAACATTTCATTCCGGCCCTTTTCACCTCATTTTCTCCATGTGTTTACATATCCGTAATTATGACATCGAGAAATTAATTTGTAATTATGTACCATGTTGCATTCTGTGACAAGCATTTTCCTACATTCTTGTATAGTCATCATACATTTTTTAAAATCCTCACCTGAGGATGTTTTTTATTGATTTTTAGAGAGAGCGTAAGAGAGAAAAACATCAGTCTAAGAGAAACATTGATTGGCTGCCTCCTGTTCGCACCCTGATGGGGGATCAAACCTGCACCCTAGGTATGTGCCCTGACTGGGAATTGAACCCACTGGGGTACAGGACAATGTCCCAACTGAGCCACCCAGCCAGGGCAAGTTTTCATATATTTAAAAAAATGTATTTTTATTGATTTCATAGAGGAAGGGAGAGAGAGAGAGGGATGGAAAAACATCAGTGCTGAGAGAGAACCATTGATTGGTTGCCTCCTGCTCGCCCCCTACTGGGGATTGAGCCTGCAACCTGGGCATGTGCCCTGACCCGGAATCAAACCATGATCTCCTGGTTCATAGGTTGATGCTCCACCACTAAGCCATGCCGGCCAGGCAAGTTTTTATAATTTTGGACAGAATTGTTAATGTGCGTACATTCTACAGATAGGTCATCCATTCTTTAGAGAGTCCCTGATTGCTCACACTTGGGTTATTGTAGGTCATGCTGAGACAGACCCCTTCGAGTGTCTAGTGTTTTCCTTATTCTGGGATTTCCCTTAGGCTTGAGCCCCAGAGATGCAGCAGTTTGTGGAGAACATCCCCTCTCCCTGGGAGGGGAGTGGGACTCTGAGCCCCTTAGTGGGGGCTGCTCCAAGGGCTCCCCGACCCCCCAGTTTGTGTGTTTCTGGCCCTGCCCATGCTCCGCTGTGGCTAGGATAGGCCTGAAACTCACTGGGACCTCCGCCTTCCCCTTTGCCTTTCCCAGCCCCGAACAAGTGTGAGCTGGCCTGCATCCCCAAGGGGGAGAGCTTCTACTACAGGCACAGGGAGGCCGTGGTGGACGGGACGCCCTGCGAGCCTGGCAAACCGGACGTCTGTGTGGATGGCGTCTGCCGGGTGAGTGTCCCCGGCCCCAGCAGCGCCAGTGGCCCTCAGGAGCTGGGTGTCTTCTCAAGACTAGCTTCTCAGCTGCCTTTCATCACAGATGCCCTGTGACCTTCTCACCCTTCCCCTAGGGCAGTGATGGCGAACCTTTTGAGCTCGGCGTGTCAGCATTTTGAAAAACCCTGACTTAACTCTGGTGCCGTGTCACATATAGAAATTTTTTGATATTTGCAACCATAGTATAAAAAAGATTTATATTTTTGATATTTATTTTATATATGTGAATGCCATTTAACAAAAATCAACCAAAAAAATGAGTTCACATGTTACCTCTGACACGCGTGTCATAGGTTCGCCATCACTGCCCTATGAAAACTCTAGCCCCACAGAAAGAGCAACTCCTGGATGGCAAGTTACAGGACCCAGCTGAAACGAACGTTAAAAAACAGAAATAGATCTAGAGACAGAGAAGCATTGATCAGATGCTCAAACCTCAGAGGGAAGGCAGGGGAGGGTGGGGCTAAGGGGCAGAGATCAACCAAAGGACTTGTATGCATGCACATAAGCATAAGCAATGGACACAGACATGGGGGATGCGGGCATGAGTGGGGGATGGGGGACAATGGGGAGATTAGGACACATTTGTAATATCTTAATAAAGAAAAAAAAAGTCACAGGGGACGGCTGGCTGGCTGCAGGCGTGTGCGCTGTGCGCGCGATGCTGCCTGCGGAAACCTCTCTCCTTGCCTGTGGGCTCCGCCTTAGGATTAGGCAGGCTCCTTCCCTGGGCTGTGAGGACGGCCCCCAGCAGCTCCAGGCTTCCGCTGTCCCGGCCTGGCCACTCCCCGGGAAAAAGGTCGTTCCATTCCCAGGAGTTTCAGTGACCTGGGTTGCCTCTGATTTGTTTTAACTTGGGGCTCCTCTCAACCATTCTCTTTGAGCGAGGCTTACAGCCCACCGATTTGCCCAAACCCACTGCTGGGGAGCTCTATCCAAGCTCTGTGGGGGAGATGGTCCCCAAAGGAAATGAGGTGTTACTGCCAGAGAAGGGGAGATGGGTGCTGAGCAGGCAAAAGAGGTGGATTGTCAGCCACAGGCCAGATCCAAGTCTTCTCAGCCCTTGATAGTTCTCAGCTGCGTGGTCCATCTGAGAGGTGTTTCAGACTGTTGCAAATCCCCCCCACCCCAAATTTCCAGTATATTTATTGAAAAAGACCCACATACAAGTGGACCACACACTTCCAACCGGTGTTGTTTTACTGTAGTTACTGCTCCTCCCTGACCTGGCCAGAAACCCAGGGTTCGAATCCCGGTGTGCCGGTGACTCTCCTTCTCTGCCTGGCAGGTTGTGGGCTGTGACCACAAGCTGGATTCGTCAAAGCAGGAGGACAAGTGTCTGCAGTGTGGGGGTGACGGCACGACCTGCTACCCGGTCACCGGCACCTTTGACGTCAGTGACCTCAGCAGAGGTGGGGTCCTCCAGAGCTCCACAGACAGCTGGGACTGGGTCTGCTGCCTGTGCCTTCCTTGCCCGTCTGCTGCTCTGGCTCACAGGGGTCAGGGCACTGAGGGCTGCCCTGGCGCTCAGGTTTTGCCTAAAAGGCCCGAGGTCATGGCTCAGGGTGAAGCCAAACCCTTTCATAGGAGCCCGTGGGCCCTCTGCCCATGCATCCGTGTGATCTTGTACTGCTGCCACCTACATGCCCCCTCTCCTTCCTCCCCCATCTGTCCTCTCCAGTCAGTCCGGGTGCCCGAGCCCGCCCCCCCCCTCTGGCCTTTGCAAAGCTGTTTCCTCTTTGGGGACACTCATCCCCAGGTGGCCCAGCCCTGCGGCCTCCTGCTTGCCCTCCCCTGACCCCATCTGTGCAGCTGGGCGCATGGTGCCCTCAGGCCAGCTCCTCCCTCTGGCTTGAGTGGTATCTCCGCTTCCTCAGGCTACAACCAGATCCTCATCGTTCCCACGGGGGCCACCAGCATCCGCATCGAGGAGGTGGCTGCCAGCAGGAATTTCCTGGGTGAGGACAGTGGGTCTGGGGAGGTGGGGGCTCTGGCAGGGCTCTGGCAGCTGACGGGGGGCTCTGGCAGCTGACGGGGGGCTCTGGCAGCTGACGGGGGGGCTCGCCCTGCACAGCGGTGAAGAGCATCCAGGGTGAGTACTACCTCAACGGGCACTGGACCATCGAGCCTGCCCACGCCCTGCCCGTGGCCAGCACCACCCTGCACTACGAGCGGGGTGCCGAGGGGGACCTGGCACCGGAGCGGCTCCATGCCCGCGGCCCCACCTCGGAGCCCCTGGTCATCGAGGTGAGCAGGGCTGGCAGGAGAGACCCCTGGGGTGAAGGGGGCACCCGGTCCCCTGGAGGCCGTGGCAGGTCCCTCGGGCCTGGGCCGGCAGGAGGGCTGTGGGAACGAGGTGAGGGGGGAGCTGTCGGTGACGGGCCTCAAGGAGGACCCCCCTGTGCAGCTCATCAGCCAGGAGTCCAGCCCCGGCGTGCGCTACGAGTACCACCTGCCCCTGAGCACCCCCCGGCCCGGCTTCAGCTGGAGCCACGGCTCCTGGAGCGACTGCAGTGCCGAGTGTGGCGGAGGTGAGGCCGCAGCCCAGGGGACAGGCTGTCCTCTCCTCACGCTCCAGCCCTGCGGGGGGAGGGGGACAAGTACCTGAGACATCGGCAGGTCCTAGGGCACCTTGGGGAAACCCTGGGGTCCGGGGGCTCCACAAAGGGCCTCCACCTAAGCTAGGAGAACCAGATCTCTTAGGAGAAGGTTCCATGGCAGTAGAGGCCGAGCCTGGAGTCCATGACCAGCTGTCGGGGGGCGGGGGTGGGGGGGCGGGGGGGGGGGGGCGCGGCGCTCGGTCACTCGTAGCTAAAACTCCGAGCCTCAGTTTTCTCATCTGTAAATTGGAGATGATGACGGCACTTACCCCGGTCGTCTGAGGCTTGATCACGATGACCGGCGTGGGCCTGGCCCAGAGAGGGCGTTTGGTGCCCATTGCCTCACCAGCTCCCACCATGGCCGGGCTCTGCAGGTCACCAGTCCCGCCCCGTGTTCTGCACCATCGATAATGAGGTCTATCCCGACCACATGTGCCAGCACCAGCCACGGCCAGCCACCCACCGCCCCTGCAGCCCTCACTCCTGCCCACAGACCCAACGGTGAGGCCCTTGCCAGCCCCTCCACCCATGACGGGGCCCAAGCACTTGGGTGGGAGGGATTGGGGTGCCTTGGCTGCTTGAGGTGTTGGGAAAAGAGGTTGGGTGATCCAGGGCTCCCCACAGCTGTGGCTGGAGGGCTGGGGAAGGTACTGGAGGTCCCGTCTGTCTGAGCCGGCAGGGGGCTTGGCTCGGCAGGTGCCCAGGGGTGGCCAGGAACTGGGCAGAAGGGCCTGAAGGTGCCTGCAATGCCTTTGTTTGTGCACAAAGCACCTCTTACCACACCTGCCCGGAGCCTGGCGCCTTGCAGGGCCCGGTGGGAACAGGTGATCTGCAGGCACAGGCCCCCCACAGGGCTGGCGCCGCCCTCTTGCTGTGGTGGCAGCTGGCCTCTCCGGATGGTGGGCCTTTGCATGTGTGGTGGGGCTGCCCTTTCCCCTGGGTCCTTGTGCCCAGGGCCAGGCAGGGCCCCTCTGGGCGATGCCCCCAACCAAGGTCAGACCCTGAGGGACTGGAGTCTGGCTAGGGGTGACAGGACCTGGTGAGAAGGCCACAGGGAGGTGCGGGTGAGGGCAGGGGAACTGAGAGGGAGGCAGCAGGGCTGCGTGGTGCAGGGGCCGGCACGCGGTAGTGGGAGATGGCGAGGGGGCCCGGGGATTGGCCTTTGTGCAGAGCTCTCTGCCCCCCAGCTGCGCAGGCCCGGATGGCCAGAGGATGGGCCGGGGGGCGGGGGGGCCTCCAGTCCACTCCTGTGTGTGAGAGCTGGCACCCCCTCGGGCCTGGGCTCCGGCCCCTGCTGCTGGGCCAGCCTCACCGGTTCCTGCTCCCTGCCAGCTGGAAGACAGGGCCCTGGACGCCCTGCTCGGCCTCCTGCGGAGGTGGCTCCCAGTCCCGCTCCGTCTACTGCGTCTGGTCCGATGGGGCCGGCGGTGAGGAGGCGATGGAGGAGGTCCAGTGTGCAGGCCTGCCCGGCAAGCCCGCCACCACCCAGGCCTGCAACCTGCAGCGCTGCGCAGCCTGGCGGGAGGAGCCCTGGGGAGAGGTGAGGTGGGCCAGGCAGGGGCGGGCGGAAGTCCGAAGCTGGGTCTTGGGCCTAGGGCGGGGCTGGGAGGTTTGCTCTCTGTCGTGGAAACAGACCCAGTGAAGTCACCTGCTGGGTGGGCTTGGAAGCTGTGGCCAAAGCTGGGACAAGGAGCGGGTGCTTGGCCTCCTGCTCCACTGCTTGTCCTCCTCGGGGGTCCAGGCAGGGCGGGCAAGGCTTTGCCGTGGCAGGAAGGCAGCTGGGCACGTTGCTTGGGGGCAAGGGAGGGGCCCGCACAGTCCGGGGTGTTGGCCATGGCTTCTGACACCTACATGTGTCCAAGTTGCAAATGAGGGAAGGTGGAAAGTGCACCTCAGCCTGGTGTCCACATGCGCGGCTCAGGCTGTGTGACCTCAGGGGAGTGGCTCAGCCTCTCTGGTCCTGGGAGCTGGGCATGGGCAGTAGGGTACTGTCCACCCTCCATGCCAGGCTGGTGGGCCTTTCGCTGTCTGACCAGCGTGGCTCCTGGGGTGAGAACAAGCAGCTGCTGACGGCCTGGTCCTTACAGTGCTCTGTCAGCTGCGGTGCCGGCATCCGGAGGAGGAGCGTCACTTGCCGGGGCGACGAGGGGTCTCTGCTGCATGCCACAGCCTGCTCCTTTAAGGACCAGCCGCCTCTCACTGAGCCCTGTGTGCACGACGACTGTCCCCGCCTCAGTGACCAGGCCTGGCACGTAGGCGCCTGGAGTCCAGTGAGTACTTGCCCCGAGTACCTGCCGCCCAATCCTGGTCCCTTGGTCTCTGGTGGTGGCCGCACACATGCCTGTCCTTGGGTCTGACATGCATTATCAGGCACCTTCCTTCCCTCCCTCCCTCCCTCCCTCCCTCTCCTGTGGGTACCCTCACCAGCTCTCTCCCTGTGCCTGGGGCCCGCTGCCTCTGCACAGTGTCCTCTCTATATACATGGTGTTCTCTCTTCTCACCCCATGGGCCCTAGTGCTCCAAGAGCTGCAGCTCGGGCACTCGGAGACGGCAGGTGGCGTGTGCCATTGGGCCACCCAGCCACTGTGGGAGCCTGCAGCTGTGGAAGCCGGCAGAGGTGGAGCCCTGTAACACGCAGCCCTGCCCTCTTCCTCCGGGTAAGGACGGGGTGGAGGCCGGCCGGACCCCTGCCCCACCGCACACCCAGCCAGCATGTTCTGCCTCTGGGCCTTGATCTGCCCCTGGACAGCCCTCCTCCACCCCTGCCTCTGCTGCAGCCTTCGCCACCCACAGTGCAGCTCTCTGCCACCTACTGAGCCAGCCCTGTTTCCCTCAGAGGTAGCGTCCCTTAGCCCACCCCACAGCTCACTGCACCTGCTGTCACCCTTAGGTTAGTTTCTTGGGCTGCAGGATTGTATCTGACTTGCAGGGCCTACTAGTTATAAGCTTCTTGAGGGCCGGGTCTCTGCCTTCCTTATTCCTGCTTACAGCATGTGACAGTACTCAGTGTTTGTTGACTGACTGAGTGCAGTGAGGGGAGGGGGTCCAGGAAAGATTGTCCTTACACACTGCTTCTGCGTCTGTCGCCCTCCTTCCCCACCGTCCCCACTGGGAAAGAGGGTGTCCCAGGCGTGAGGAGCTACTGGAGGGAGGTCATAGGGGTGAGCACTTGCTTGGTGTGAGGATGTGATATTCAGGAAAGTGCGGGTTGGCTGGGGTGTGGGGGTGGTGGCCTTCTGGTGCAGTGGAGAGGTGTGTTGGGCCCTGACATACTAGTGATGGGGGCCCTGTGAGCCGTGATGGGGACCCCGTGAGCTGTGATGGGGGCCCCGTGAGCCATGATGGGGGCCCCGTGAGCCGTGATGGGGGCCCCGTGAGCCGTGATGGGGGCCCCGTGAGCCATGATGGGGGCCCCGTGAGCTGTGATGGGGGCCCTGTGAGCTGTGATGGGGGCCCCGTGAGCCATAATGGGGGCCCTGTGAGCCGTGATGGGGACCCCGTGAGCCATAATGGGGGCCCTGTGAGCCATGCTGGGGACCCCGTGAGCCATGCTGGGGACCCCGTGAGCCATGATGGGGACCCTGTGAGCTGTGATGGGGACCCTGTGAGCTGTGATGGGGGCCCCGTGAGCTGTGATGGGAAGCGGTAGGATTCCATGGAGGCCAAGAACCAGTGGCCTGGAGTCCACAGCTAACCTGGGCTGGGTTCAAATCTCCACTCCATTGCCGACCAACCATGCGGCCTAGGCAACTGCCCCTCCTCTCTGACTCTGTTTGCCCATCTGTATAATGGGGTTAGTAAGAGGGACTTTCCAGGCTTGTGGGGAGTTGCTTGGCACAGGGCCTGCGCCACAGAACTCAGGACAAAGCGTGGGCCGTGGTGGCGGAGAGGCTCTGAGAGGCCCCTGGGCCAGGCTCCGGCCTCAGCCTGGCCCTCGTGATGCATGAGCAGGAGGCCCCTCGGGCTCCTATGATCCAGCTCCCTAGAGCCACTCGGGGCCCCAGGGTCCTGGACACCTCCCTGCAGGGGTGGCCCTGAGCCTCCCGAGAGGCATTCACACGGCAGAAGGGAAGGAAGCGGAGGGAGACGTCTAGGCCAGGCTGAGTTGTTAGAGAAATAACCTCCACGATGATTTTTTAAAAATTCTTTATTGTTGAAAGTATTACACGTGTCCCCTTCCCCCCATTGTCCTCTCCCAGCCTGCCCCGCCCACCGGCACAGTGGTTGTGGTGTGCGCTGATGGTGGAGAATCTGGAGAAATTAGAGAAATAGTTTATGTAGAGAAGCTTAGGTCGCCTCTGGCCCCGCCCAGCAGCGGCTTCGCTACTCCCAGGGATGTGTGTGGCTTTGTCTGCTTTTCCCCTTTAGGGCCGTTTGGGTTGTGACCATTTTTCCAGTCTCATGATTTCTAGGAGCTTCATAGATGCTCATGGCAAGGGTGGAGAATTGCGGGGTTCCCGTTGCTGTAACTGATGCTGTAGTGCAGACAGCGGATGCCCAGGAGGAGGCCGGGGTCAAAGGAGAGGCCCCTGAGGGTGGGTGCCTGAGTGGACGCCCGGCAGCCTCTGCTTCCTCCTCTTTCTCGACTCCAGAGCAGTGCTCGCCAATGGCAATAGAGCGCCTGCCACAGACGGCGTCAGACGTTTTCTGAGAGCCACGTTAAACATATAAAAAGAAATAAGTAAACTTATACGTAATAACATATTTTACCTAACGTGCAATTCAAATAAAAATTATGAAGGGGACATTTTTGCATTCTTTCTACACGAGATTTTTTTAAAAAAAATAGATCTTCAGAACCCAATAGATAACTTGCACTTACAGCACAGCCCCGTTCGGATGCTAACATTTCACTGGCACAGGTGATCAGCGTTTAGATTTCCTAAAATGTGCAGGCGAAAGAGTAGATTGACTACCCAAGTTGTTCCAAGCATACTGAGGTGTTTTCCTATGAATGAATCAAGCGTCAGTATTTACGTTTAAGATTAAATGAATCCTGACGAAAGAATGTCAAACGCAGGTTCTCCATCACTCTGGCCACGTTCCAAGTGCTCAGTGCTCTGCCCTCAGCCCGGGGTGCGAGGGCGGTGGCGGGAGCTCTCAGGCTGCGGGCTGCTCAGGGCTCAGATTGTAGTGGTCAGTAGAGCCCACGGGAGCCATTGAAAGTTCTGGAGGAAGCGGGACGCCATGAAAGCTGGTGGGGAGGACAATCCGGGCACCTGCCTGAGGGGCAGACTGACGGGGTGACAGCTGGGAGGCAGGAGCCGGTGGGGAGCAGGCCGCAGACATTCCGGTGCTATAAAAGCAATGGAAGCGAAGGGGCAGGTACCGGCCCAGCAGAGCCTGGCCCCAGAGGGAGTGTGGGGAGGGGTCCTGGGCGCTAGGGGAAGCCGAACAGATGGATGGGGAGAGTCCACAGGGGAAGCCGGAGGCAGGGTGGGCTTGGCGGACAGGTGCCTCTCGCCTGGAGGTGGCAGGACAGCAGGCAGAGTCCCGGGCTGGCTGGGGACTGGGAATTCGGTCTGAGAGAATGGGGGGCTGGGGGGTGGAGGAGTGACAGAACTGGAGAGAGAATTTGAGTCCGGAAAGAGGTTGGGCTTGAGTGGGAGGGCAATAACACGAAAACAAAGATTTTACTGTGTGCCTACTGAAGTCTTCCAACCCTGACTTATTATTTTGTAAATATTCCCTGGGGACTGGCAAGATGCAGTCCACATGGGAATGGAATTTTCACTTGCTTTTTTAATTTTCTCCCATTGTGTAATATTGTGCTTATTGTGGAAAATTTGAAAAACGCTAACAAATAGAAGAAAAGACCCCACCCCCCATCCCACCCAGCACACACGCCCGTGCACACACGCACCCACGAAGCACTTAGAAACTTCCACTCTGAGCCTTTGGGGTGTGTTCTGTCTTATTTTATTCATCATTTTTAAACATTTCCGCTTTCTTAGTCGTTTGCATTTTTCTCCAACATTTTATAATGAAAAACATTTTGAATAACTGTCATGGTGATTGAATGTAATAAGCCATGACATTCACCCATTCTAATGATATAATTCATGATTTTTAGCAAATTTCCCCAGTGGAACAAGACGGGAAAATTTTAAAAATGGAAACTGTATAACTGTATAGTGAGGAGCCGTGCACCCACCTTCTAAATTCTACAATTAACATTTTGTTATATTTTCTTTTTCCTGTTAAAGAATATTTTTTAATTTCAGAGAGGAAGGGAGAGGGAGAGAGAGAAACACCCATGATGAGAGAGAATCACTGACCGGCTGCCTCCTGCACGCCCCACCCTGGGACGAGCCCACAGCCTGGGCAGGTGCCCCGGACCGGGCTGCTGTTCATGATTCTCTTCCCTCTAGCGATCCAGTTACTTTTAACGTGGGCCCTTTTTACTGAGGTAAAGCTCACGTAACATACGGCCAAACACTTCAACGTGTTTGACGTGGCTGTTCGGGGGAGTCACGGTGTAGCTCAACCACCAGCTCCCCCCTGGTTTCAGAAATGCCCCTCACGCCAGAGAGCGTGGTGGACCCGCCGAGCCATCACGTCCTGTGAACCCCCATCCTGCCCAGAACCTGCTCTGCTTCCTGCCTGCGGATTTGCCCATTCTGGGCTGTGTCATGGAGAAGGGTCCGTACGCCTTTAGGGCCTGGCTTCTTTCACTTGGCAGAATGCTTCTGAGGCGCACCAAGCTGTAGCAGGCACCAGCACGCCATTGCTTTTTATTTTTAAATTGATTTTTTCTTATTGACAGTATTACAGCTGTCACCCATATCCCCCCACCCCCCAGTCCCCTCCAACCAGCCCCCAGCCCCTCCCAGGCCTTCACCACTCTGTCGTCTGTGTCCATGGGACGTGCACATATGCATGTAAGTCTTCCGTTAATCTCTTCCCTCCCACCCCAATGCCATTGCTTTTTGTGGCTGAATGACTCTTCTATGGATGCACCACCATTTGTTTGCCCGTTCATCTGCTGATGGATACTTGGGTAATTGCCACCTTTGGCTGTATCGGGTAGTGCTGCTGCAAGCATTCATGTACACGTTTCTGTGTGGACACAGGTTTTCATTTCTCTCGGGTTTGCACCTAGGAGTGGGATTGATGGACTCTATGGTAATTCCAACGTTTAACTTCTTGAGGAACTGCCAGACTATAACCACAGTGGCTGCACCGTTTTACATTCCCACCAGCAATGAGGACAGTGCCAGTCTGTCCACATCTTCACCCACAATTATTATTCAGATTAAAATATATAGATATATTTTATATGTATTCTTATTGATTCTAGAGGAAATGGAAGAGAGAGGGAAAGAGACAGAAACACCGGCCAGGCTATTCAGGTTTTTTTTTATTAGAGCCATCCTAGTGGGTGCGAAGCAGTGTCTCATCTCGGCTGTGTTTAGCATTTCCTAATGACCAATGATGCTGAATATCTCATGTGCTTTTCGGCCATTTGCGTATCTTTGGGGAAATGCCTGTTCCGTTTCTTTGCTCGTTTTTAAATTGGGTTATTTGTTCTTTCGACAATCCAATTTTTAATAATTGTGTATGACTTTTTGTCTTTTTTTATAGTTGGGATCAAACAGATGCTAACTTTATATCTGGCTTCCTTTTTGCTGAACACGTAATATTAGCATTTTCTATGCGATCAAAGGCTCTTGTCAGATGTGGGAAGGGTGTCTTATGAAATCACAGGCACCGCTCATTTCCCATCGCTGTGCTGGGCCCCTGGCCTGCCTGACCAGCGGGTGGGAGCAGACGCCGGTCAGGGCGGGCCATGGCTCACACCACTCCTCTCCTCCACCCTCTGCATCCCACCCCGGCAGCCGGCTCCCCAGAAGCCCCCAGCAGGCAGGACGTGCACACCAGCTTCAGGGCCCCCTGGATGTCTTTGGGCCCTCGGGAGGCCCCAGCTTTGGGTGAGAAGCTTGGCAGAAGCCCCCGACGCAGGGCCCTGGAGATGGAGGTTGGGGGTGGGGGTGAGTGGTTTGGGGGGATGGAGAGAAGGGGGTCTGATGTGGACGCATCATGTGTCTTTGCTTCCTCGTCTTTCTAGATTCCAGAGACCAGTGGTGGGCACCCCGGGAGCAGCCCTCAACTGCGGGTAACCCCAGAGGAGACCAGGGCCCCCACCTGCCAGCCCCAGGCCCAGCCTCTTCTCTGCAGCCGTCCCCAGAACAGCAGCCCCTGTGGTCTGGCCCGGGGCCCCAGGACTGCAGGCATAGCCCCCACGGGTGCTGCCCCGATGGCCACACGGCCTCTCTGGGGCCACAGTGGCAAGGCTGCCCCGGGGCCTCTTGTCAGCAGAGCAGGTAGGTGCCTCTTCCTCCTCACCAGGTCAGAGAGGCGTGTGTGTGTGTGTGTGTGTGTGTGTGTGTGTGTGTGTATGTGTGTGTGTGTAGGGAATGGAGGGGAGGGTCAGGACAGCCTCTGCTCAGAGAGGGTGGGTGGTTTGCCGAGCCCAGGAATGGGACCACAGAGGTGGCTGCAGCCCTGACTGCTTCCTCTGGCTGCGCTTCCTTCCTCGTGCTGTGGGGGTGGGGGGTGGAAGGCCCCCTCTCTGCAGAGGCCAGCCTGGAGCTGTCGCCTGAGGCTCTGGGAAGGCACAGGGGGTTGGATTTCAGCTTTCAGTCCAAACCAGGCCCCCACTCCCTCAGGGCTAAGGTACTAAGGACCCAGACTTTGGGGCCAGCGGCCTGGGGGTGACTCCCAGCTCAAGCCACTTATTAGCTGTGTGCTGGGTGACTTGGACAAGTGACTTCACCTCTCTGATCTTGGCTTCCTCTGCTGAGAACTGGAACAGTGACAGCCACTAATGGGGTGACTGTGAGGATGAGACCGATCCCACAGCGCCTGGCACGGGGAAGGTGCTCTCATCCGATCTTCCTTTCACCTTCCCTCCCAAGTCCTGGCTGTGGGGAGAAATGCGTGCTGGCTTCCTGACCCTCTTTCCGCCCCATCTCCCTCTGCTGCTGTTTGATAAACACTCCCTGGGGGCCCGATGGTCCAGCAGGCCCGGCTCCCCTCCTCGCTCTGGTGGTGGGATGTGTGAGTTGAGGATTTGCCAGTTATCAGGGCTGCCCCTCTGCTTATTGTGTCAGTGTTGCCCTTCCTGCTGGCCGCTCAGTGGCTGGTAGGCGCCGAGTCTGGGGTAGGTATGCGCGATGGATGCCTTGCATTCAGGGACCCGGCCTCTCCTACTGGACCCTCCCCTGGTCAGCCCCCAGTGGAGGGAGTCCGGGGGTGCTGGAAGCTCAGGGTCCCTGGAAGGAACTAGGTGGTGAGGAGAGGGCTGTGATGTCTGCCTAGGTATGGGTGCTGCCCTGACGGGGTGTCTGTGGCTGAGGGGCCCCATCAAGCTGGCTGCGCAAAGTCTAACGCCGACGACAGGAGGAGGTCGGGGTCGAGAGCAGTGGCCTCCACAGTGAGTGTCCCATTCACGTGTGGGCACGCTGCAGCTCTGGCCTTGGAGGGAGGAGGTCTCTGAAGCCTGTAGGCCTGGGTCGCTTCAGAGATGGCCTGGGGCTGGGGGTTTTGTCTGCTGTTCTCGGGCCTCTGATCTCCCCCCAGGGCTGGGTTCTGCACTGTGGGCTCACAATTGTCTCTTCCGCTCCCTGCCATCCTCTCCCAGGCACCCAAGAGCCCACCAGGAACCTGATCTATTCCCGACTTCTTCCCCAGGTGCCCCAGGCCCACCAGCCCCAGGCCCAGCAGAGTGAGTCCCCTGAGTGCCGGGGTTCCCAGTTTGGCTGTTGCTATGACAACGTGGCCTCGGCAGCAGGCCCTTTTGGGGAAGGCTGTGTGGGCCAGCCCAGCTACGGTGAGTGGACGCCCTTCCTCAGCCCGGTGGGCAGGCGCTGGCCCCCACTCAACGCCAACGACCTTCCTGGGCTCAGTGGTTCGTTCATTCTTCCACCAGGATATACCCACCGCCTCCTAGGTGCCGGGCCAGGGAACAGCAGACTGTTCTCATTTCCAGCGGTTTGCACTTGAGGCTGCCTGGCTGCCATGGGGGTGGGGGAGAGGATCCCACAGAGGAGGCAGGGGTGGTGTAGGGTCAGTGCCGGTGGATGGGGTGTCCCTGCCCTGCCTGGGGCGAGTCCTGGAAGGAGGTATTGAGGCTGGAACAAGGGATGCATGGATGGAGATTCTGGGGACCCACACGGAGATGCTGAAGGCCAGGCAGGCTGGGGGTCAGGGCCTACAGGAGGCTTTAGGCAGGGGCCAGCCACGGTCACGTCCGAACGTGGAGAGTGGAGCCGGCTGTGCTGGGCGGGGAGGGGGGTGGGCGCTGCTAGCACAGGCAGGTGGGGCTGGAGGCATCTTCAGAGGCTGGCGAAGGGGCCTGGGCACAGGGTGGCCCCTCGGTGGGCACCTGCACAGGCTCCTGGAGCTCAGGGCTGGGTCAAGCCCTCGGGTTGCTCTGGGTGTGGACTCCATGGGCCTGGTCAGGGGAGGGAGGGGCGCGGGGGAGCCGGTCCCGGGAGCTCCCAGGCCTGACTTTCTGGGTGGCTCTGGTTCTGTGGGTGGAGGTGGCCGGGCTGATTGCGGAGGCTGCTCTGTGCCCAGGGCAGGTCAGGGAACAGACTCTGCCCCAGGGCCAGGTGAGGGCCGGGCAGGGGCGAAGGCTGCTCCATAGACGGGAAGGGCTCTTGTCTCCGAGGGGATGTGGGTAGTTCTTGGCAGGGCTCTGCTGGGCCGCGTTGCCGCCTGAGTGACATGCGTGCTCCTGCCCTCAGCATACCCCGTGGGGTGCCTGCTGCCCAGCGCCCTCGGCTCCTGCACAGACTGGGCCCCCCGCTGGTACTTCATCGCCTCTGTGGGCCGGTGTAACCGCTTCTGGTACGGCGGCTGCCACGGCAATGCCAACAACTTCGCCTCGGAGGAGGAGTGCATGAGCAGCTGCCGGGGGGCTCCACACGCGCCCCGCCAACCCGAGCCGGGGGCCGCTGGCCAGAGCGCCCACAGAGCTGGTGGTGGCAGCAGTCCGGGAGGCCAGCGGGAGGCCGGCCAGCACAGGCCCGGGGCCGTGCACCACCCCCAGACCTCAGGAGAACGGCCCTGGGGCCCGGAGCTGGGGTCCAGCACCCCTGGCCGGGGCGGAGATGCTGGGCGGCCAGCACCACCCGCCCACAGCTCCTCCTCCAGGTGAGCCTCGCCTTTCCCAGGGAGGGGGAGAGGGACCCGGGCCAGGGGCCGAGCCGCTGGATCTAAAACCCCGAGGTCAGCCGGCCCTCCCTCCCCATCCCGCCTGGAGGCCTCAAAGCCTGGGGACGCGCAGGCAGCCAGGAGCTGGCGGTGCCTGGATTCGCCAGCAGGCCTTGCCAGTGTCGCCAGGGTCTGTCTAGCTGGGCTTCATGACTTGCCTGTGCAGTGGTGACACTAGCTCACAGTTAGGGTGGGCTCCACTTGTTAACTGCTGTTGGGACTGCGTCATCGTAATGAGAGATTTGGGAGGATTAAAAACAAACTGCAGCAGGAGCGTGTTGGTCCTCACGGGACTCTGGCCTGGCGGCCTCCCGCCCTCTCCACGCCTGGGCTTGGAGCCGCCTGCTGCTGTCAGGGCCAGGCCGAGGGGCAGTGCTTGGGCTGGGGGGGATGGGAGGGCAGGTTCCCGAGCCCATGGGCTTCCGGAGCTTGGCCTCCCAGGACGCCCGCTGGCCCCGCACGTGCCCGTGACGGGTGGGCCACACTGACGAAGGGGCCCCTGGTCGTGGCACGTGTGCCAGCAGCTCAGGCCCTCACCGCCCACCTTTTCAGGGTGAGCCTGGCCGGCGCGGAGCCCTTTCTGGTGCAGGCGCCCCTGGGGCGGGTGGTGCGGCTCTTCTGCCCGGGTGTCGCCTCCATGGACCCCCCTACCAGGTGGCAGAAGGACGGGCAGCCCCTCTCCTCTGACAGGTGTGTGCGGGATCCTCCCCAGGGGCAGCCCCTCAGATTCCCCTGGGATGGGGGTGAGCAGGGGCTACGGTTGGAGCACTGAGGCCTGAGGGGCGTTGGGCTCGTTGCTGCCCTCAGGAGCCCAGAGCTCAAGCCCCCGTTCCACTCACTCAGACACAGGCCGCAGCCTGATGGCTCCCTGGTCATCAGCCCCCTGAGGGCAGAGGACGCCGGCACCTACAGCTGTGATGCCAGGCCAGGCCGCGACTCTCTGAAGATCCAGCTTCGCATCACAGGTCTCTGTCCCCTCCCCCAATGGGTTCTCAAGGGCCCTGGGGGGAAGGGACTGGCTGAGAGGGCCTGAGCGGGGCACCCCTGGGCCCAGGCATGCCGAGCAGGGACCATGGACTCAGGTGGCTGGGGTGGAGGTCTTGTTCCTCGTGGCCCTCATTTCTCCACGTTCACACCCTGGCCTCAGGGTCAACCCTTCTCCCCCCTCCCACCCCCCCAGCTCACTCCTTCCTCCTCCTGGCCTCATGACAGGGGGTGACGTGACCGTGCCAAGGCACTTCCCTCAGACCAGGGACCCCGCCCCGGGCCACCATCCTCAGGACTCCAGCCTAGGGAGGGATGCTGGGGGCCTGGGGACCATCTCCTCTCCCCACCCACGGCCCTCGACCAGGTAACAGGGCAGCAATGCCTCCCCCATGAGGTCCAGGGTCCATGGAGATCAGTGGATGGGGGAAGGGAAGGCGAACGGGTCCCCAGGCTGGTGTCCCCAGGCTGGCTGGCCCCTGCTCAGGGCTCTGCGAGGTGAGAACTAGAAAAGCATGGCTCCTGAGCTCAGCCTCTTGAGGAGGAACAGTGGGAACAGGGCAATTCTGTGGCCCCGGACTCAGGAGCTGCGGGAAGGGAAGAGTCAGGGTCAGGGCCCAGCACAGCTTTGAAGAAGAGCACGGTTTGCAGGGGGCGCAGGGCTAAAGGGAACCCAGGCCAACAACCTAGAATCAGATGTGTGGGGTGCGGAGGAGACAGTCTGAGAGTCTGGGGGGAGGGTGTGAGGAAGGGGAGGTGGCCGTTGGACTTCGCCCCAGTAGTTGTTGATGGGTCCTTAGCAGAACAGAGGGGTGGTTTTAGGGAGCTAAGTCTGCCTGGAGAAGGAGGGGGCCATGAGGCTTGTGCAGGGGTCCCGACTCCATGCATGGATGGGAATGGGGGGGGGGAGCAGCAGGGGCCCCCTCAGGGCTGTGGGTGCTTGTTCTGCAGGCTGCGCCTGGACCAGAGCCAGCCTGGGGTGGTGGACGCCCATCCCGGCCAGCGGATCCGGTTGACCTGTCGCACTGAGGGCTTCCCACCCCCAACCATCGAATGGCAGAGAGACGGGCAGACCCTCTCTTCTCCCAGGTCTGGTCAGCTCCTCTCCCCGCCCTGCCGGCCCCACCCCATCCTGTGCAGGCCCGTGGGGGAAGGAGCTGCCAGCACTCACTGGCCAGTCAGGGGCTCTTGAGATGGAGCTGCTGGGCAGAGGGCTCCTTGGGCCTTTGCAGAGCAGTCAGTGGACAGAGGAACAGGGCAGCGAACAGGTGGTGGCTGGGGGAGGAAGGAGGCAGGCACAGTCCTGGCTGTCACAACGGCTAACGTGGCCCCACGTGAGGGTGAGGCCGGTCTCCACCACAGTCTGCAGAAGAGCCACGCAATTCTACCCCATTTTCACACAGAAGCTCAACACCACACAGCTCCTCAGTGGCAGGACCAGGATGTGAGCCTATTAAATGAGTGGAGCAAAAACTGGAAACACACATTATTTCGTGTCAGAAAACGTGAAATGATTTATTGCCGGGGTTAGGAGTCAGGCACCTTCGAGTGAATGAGAGTGCTGGCAGCTGGCTGCCCACTGGCCCTGTCAGACCCACTCCCACCTGGAAAGGAAGGTCCCCCCCCATCTCTATCTGCAAGGGCTGGAGCCCCCGACTCTGCTTGGTTCCCCAGACACCAGCAGCAGCCTGATGGCTCTCTGGTCATCAGCCAAGTGGCTGTGGAAGATGGTGGCTTCTACACCTGTGTCGCCTTCAATGGGCAGGACCGAGACCAGCGATGGGTCCAGCTCAGAGTTCTGGGTAAGGTGCAGGGGGAGGTGGAATGGAAGGGTGACTGGGACCAGTGGCCTGGGAGGGCAGGCTCGGCACAGTGGCTAACCGTGCCCCCTCCTTGGGCCCAGGGGAGCTGACGATCACAGGGCTGCCCTCTACGGTGACGGTGCCAGAAGGTGACACGGCCAGGCTGCTGTGTGTGGTGGCAGGAGAAAGTGTGAACATCAGATGGTCCCGGTAAGGCTCCGTTCCAGACCCGCACCTGAGGCTGCACAGCCCGAGCACAGGCGGTCCACCTCTCTGCAGGGATGCTGCTGTCCCCACCGTCCCCACCCCCTTCTCCCACTCCTGCCGCCAGGCCCGGTGCCTGCACAGTGAGGCCCCATAGGACGGCTCTCTTCTCTTAGCTGGGCCATACCAGGGGTTCTCACCTCTGGCACTGGTACCAACTTGGACCCGATAATTTTGGGCTATCCCGTGCAGTCGGATGTCTAGCATCATCTAGGCCATCGCCCACTAGGTGCCAGTGGCACCTCCTTACAAGTCATGACAATAAAAAATGTCTCCAAATGTTGCCCAAACCTTCCCTGGGGTTGAGAACCACTGGGCCACACTCAGCTTTGGGACTTCAGTAGCCTTTTTAGGACTCGCGGGTCTGACTCATTCAGCGCACACCTTTTGCCTTCCTCCTCCTCGCAGAGTCGAGTAGACTGGCGTTGGGGATCCCGGATCCTCAGAGCCCCCTAGATGCCCTCAGGCGGGAGATGCCCAGCGCCTTAGCGCTGTCTGCGCACTGAAGAGCGAGGCCGCCTCCCCTCTGGGAGAATCAAGGAGGGGGGGCCATGTGGTGACTGGCTGGCCGTGAAGGCTGAGGAGGGGAAGGATGTTCTTGGTCAAGTGAAGGGTGATCCCAGGACAGGAATGGCCCTCACCCTGGACGAGGCTTGTACCTTCACCTTTGCCTCCCCCGGCTCTTCCCAGTGGGAACATGCTCAGGACTCCCCGTGTTTCCCTGAATCCGGGTCTTTGAGCAGTTTCCTCTTCACAGCACCTCTGTTTATAGCATGTCTCCACCTGTCCACCCACTCAGCCCTCGAACGGGGGCCTCACCTCCACCCCTGGCCAAGGGCCCCAGCTACTTCCCTGCTCCTAAATCCTCTGGACACATCCCAATCCCCACACGCCCTGTGCCCTTCCTGCTTCTTCCCCAGCTGGCTCATCGCCAATGGCCCTCAAAGTCGGGCCTTGGTCTTCGGTTTATCTAACGTCGCCTTTGGCAAACACGCAGACACATGTTTCCGGGACCACCCAGTGGAGATGCATGACCTGGGTCCAGACCTCAAACCCGATGCCTCCTGGTATCTCACAGGCACCCGAATGCAAAATGGTGGACAATAACCTCGCCGTTCACCCCTCATCACTGTCCTGGGTCTCCCATGGTGGAGGGCACCACCATCACCCAGCACCCCAGCCCAGAAACCGCTGTCCTCCATTTCTCCTCTCCCACATCTGACCCTCCTCCCAGTCCCTTTCTTGCCATGTCATCTACCTGTGCAGCAGCCTCACCTGGTCTGTTTTCAGGCTTGTCCCCCAGCCTCCACTGCAGTCAGAGACCCTTTCAAAGTAGATACCACGTCAGTCCTGTTACCCCCTGGATCCAGTCCACTCTCCAGACCAGAGCCGCGCCCCGGCCTTCCTCCAAGCTCCCGAGTCCCCATGCTGCCCTCTCCTCATCCTCAGGCCAGTCTCCCCCCAACACAGGGCCCGGCACCTCCTGGCTGCCTGCGTCCTTCGTTAACGGAGTGTGGTTCCTCTGTGGGGCGGAGGCAGTCACAGCCCTCAGCGCGCTGTGCTCGGTTGGTGTGTGTGTCACTTTTGAGTTCTTTTGCTTTGATAATGTCCTGTCTTTTGGGTACCCTGTCCCACCTCTTCTGTGAGGTGAGGGCCATCTGTCTGTCCACAAAGAGGGAGCAGCTGACTCTGAAAAGGTCTTGGATTGCCTCCTCCCCCTGCCTCTTGGCCCTGGACAGCTCTCACGTCCTCTCCCCTCCAGGAATGGGCTGCCGATACGGGCCGATGGCCACCGTGTCCACCAGTCTCCAGATGGTACTTTGCTGATCCACAACCTGCGGGCCGGGGACCAGGGCTCCTACACGTGCAGCACCTACCGTGGCAGCCAGGCAGTCAGCCGCAGCACTGAGGTGAAGGTGGTCCCATCAGGTAGGAAGGGCTGCTTGTTCCCGAGCAGCCTCTGCGGGCCCAGGGACTCTGGTCCGAGTCCGGACTCACTCTGCCAGTTCCTAGAAGCGTGACAAGGGCAGGGGCTTAGCCTCCCTGAGCCTTCCTGTCCTCACTGCCTGACAGGCTATAGTGAGGATGAAGGAAATAAGTGGATGACAGGCATCTGCTAATAGCTTAATAGATGATGCTAAATATCATTTTTTAGACTTACTGGCTTTATTTTGAGAAACAGGATTGACTGGAAGTTTATAATACTTAAGGCAGGTCATTAAAATCTGTCCATTCTAATCAGGGCGGCAAAACATGGTCCTACGATTGGAAAGTGCCTGTAAGGCCTTTGATCATATGCCCAGAAAGGAAAGGCAGGGATTAGTGCCGCCATCTTACAAGCGAGGCACTCAGTGGGAGAGCTCCAGGGATGCTGCCACAGGTCATGCAACAGATTTGTGGCCAAGATGGTGCTAATCCTCATACTTAATGTTCTTTTCACTAAACTATTACACCTGTAAGTGGGCAGAATTTTCCTTGCATTATTCAGTAAGTTGATATGTCAGCCTTATATTCTCTAGCTCTTGCTCTAAGTTGTTATTAAATCTAAATACCATGTTTTAAGATGCATTTTCATACCACTAAGGAAAAAAAGGCTAATTCAATGCTAAGACACAATTAATTTGCAGTCCAATTTGACAGGTGTTAAAATATGAAAATAAGTGCATCTCAGAATTGATGAAACAGCTTGTGGTTTAATCTTCAATCTCACAGGAGCTGTGTGTTCAAATAAGCCAGAGGGACGGGGGGCTAGGGTGAGCAGGATGGTGGTGATCTTTGCCCTACGCCCAGTGTGCCCTCCATGTACCCTCAATCTGGGCTCACTGAGCAGCAGGGCTGTGCCTGGCTGCCAGAATGAGGGTGGGGGCTGGTCAGTGCTAGGGGCTGAAAGTCTGGTAGAAGTGTTGCTTAGGTAGGGAGCTGGACTGACACTTGGCCTCCAGTTTGTGAGCTCCTTAGAACAGCGACTGGGACCCATGTCCCTGGAGTCCAGCCCAGGTCTTGGCAGCACCAGGTGCTCAGATACTTGGTGACAGCCTCCTACTGCAGGAGCTACTTCCCGCCTCCGATGATGCCCAGCAAATCCACCTCTTGTCTACATAATAACCAAGCTTACCAGACTTGAGACAAGCCAGAATACAGATTTATTTGACAGAGGGCGGTTAGGAGGACCCTGCCGGCCGTGATTCCTGTAGATACGTCTGTATGGGAAACTTGCTTGACGAAGGCTGGTGGGACTCCTGATGACGTGTGGTCACCATGCTGAAAGGTCTGCTGTGACGTGCCTCTTGGAAACAGCACTAGGGCCTCCGTCGGCCACTTTTCTCCCACCCGTGCTGGACTACCGTGTTGCTAATCTTAGATATGTTGGGGGCATCTTTCTTTATTAGAAGTGGCCTCCCTCCTAACTGTATTCATTCCATGGATTAGGCTGCAGCCATTTTTTCTTTGGGGGGTGGGGGTGGGGTTTCACCTTGCCCTAGTCACGGTTTGGTGGCGAACACTGAAATTAGTGTTAGCATTAGGGCGGGGGTGGTGCTTGAGCCAGTCACCCGCTAGAGCAAGCATGTCAAACTTGTGGGCATGCGGCCCAGCCAATATAACGGTATGTAAGAAACAGTTTAATACAAATTTCATAACTTAATTTTTACAATATCCTGTTATACATAATTACCAAACTACAACATTCACTAATGACTGATTACTATAATTGTGTTGCATTCATTTCTCTTACGTGCCTTACGCGCACCATTTCTCTCCACTAATACTAGCAGTGAATATTTTAGCAGCCGACTGCCACGTCATTAGTCTTGGATTAACTTGTTTGGTGTGCGCAACAGGAAATATTTCGCTTTTGGAGAACAAGAAAAATAGGTTTATTTGCGTTACGCTTATTAATTTGTGCAGTTATTCAGTGTCTGGTAAGTTAATGTCCAAGAAAAAATGTTTTACTAAAATGTTATGTTAACGATTGCTCATTTATTTCAGCCCTGTGTATTCAGCATGTTTCTATGAAAACTGAAGCTTTTGTTTTTTTGCGGCCCACATAAACTTAAACCTAAACCTTGTTTATTTGGCCTGTGTTAGCCTTTGAGTTTGACATGCTTGCTCTAGAGCAGTGGTTCTCAACCTTCCTAATGCCGCGACCCCAGTTCCTCATGTGGTGACCCCCAATTTTATTTACAAATTGAACATAATTAAAGCATTGTGATTAATCACAAAAACAATATGTAATTCTGTGTTTTCCGATGGTCTTAGGCAACCCCTGTGAAAGGGTCGTTCGGCCCACAAAGGGGTCGCGACCCACAGGTTGAGAACCGCTTCTCTAGAGTAACAGATTAAGGGACATACTTCTACTATGAGGACTTACTCTTTTTGCTTAAAATATTGTTTAGAAATAGAAAATAGTACAGGGAAAAAACACAGCTAAACACTCATGTGCCCATTGCAGATAGGGAAACAGAGAGCTTAAGTATCTGCCTAAAGTCAGCCAGCTGGCAAGTGGGAGAGCCAGGACTACGCCCCAGAAGTCTGGCTCTGGAGCGGGTGTGCTTAACCTCTATAGTCAATGGTCATTTTGTTGTACTTTGGGATAAGAGGTCCCAAGGGGTTTGACTTTAGGGAAAGTGCTACTCAGGACCAAGCCAAGCGGGCAACAGCCCCTTCCAGAAAGAAAAAGGAAGTTACGTAGATAGGCCACTTCGGCCCTAAGATGAAGCAGCAGACGGAAACTCTCGCAGTTTATAAGATACAGAAACTCCTAGTAAATGCCAAGGAGGGGACCAGTGCTCTGTGCTCAGTATTAGAGCATTGCTCACAAGACCGTTTTCCTATCACCTTGACTAACTCGCACTGCTTTCTCAGGGCGGGAGAGGAAAAACAGGGAAACAAAGTGACTAAGATAAACTGGGACTACTGAATAAACAAAGCTTTGAGGCGGGAGGAAACCAGCAGTGAGAGAGAGGACAAAACAGCACTTGCCAACTCAACATTTTTCTTTAGGGCTGATGCTACTCTTCCTTCTTCCCAATCTAAAGGCCAAGGCAGAGGGCATTTAGCTTGTCAGGTCTCAACAGTAAGGGTAGGGAGTTAACTTCGAGATGTTTAATCATCTAGTCAGTCAATACTTGCGAGTCTGCAATGGGCTGTGCTGATGTGGCCAGAGAATAACGGGAGGATCACCGCATGCTAAAGCAGGGCCGAAAATGGACGGAAAATGACTTCCAGTCAAGATGGTAGCGTAGTTAAATATTGTGCTCATCTTCCCCCACGATCACATCAAATTATACCTAAATCAGAGAACTGCCTGAAGAAGAGGAAACAGAACAGAAGTCCTATAACTAAGGATATACAGAAGTAGCCATGACGAGACTGGTAGGAGAGGGCAAGTCCCGCACCCAGCCAGCAAGGTGGGAGGCGGGTGCCAAATCTGAGCTCTCCATTAACCTGGCCAATACTGTTTGCCCCACCAGCTCATAGCCAACCTAAGCCGCTTCCAGTGACTTTTCCACAAAAGCAGCTGTCCTTGCTGCAAACTTTCATAAAATCTCCCAAAGGTCCAGAAACCCAAACAAACAGCAGCTGGTCTTGGTGTGCCCTGTAGCTCCCATTATGTGGCCCAAGCCCGGCATAAGCTGCAGCGCATGCTGGCCTGGAGTGTAGCTTCAACTAAGTGGCCACAATATGGCACTAGTGGCAGCTGGCCTCAGTTCGCAGCTTAGCCTCTCCTGGGTGCCCCAGAGCCCAGCACAAGCAGCAACCAATCGCAAATCACTTTGTAGCTTCCATTAGGCAGCCCCAAGCTAGGCACAGATGGCGGCTGACCTTGGCCTGCACCAGAGCCCTTCCCAAGAGCCTCCAGAACCAACACAGCCAGTGGCCAGCTTCAGACCACACCAAAGTACCACCAATCAGTTCCACAAACAACACACGGGACGAGCAGACTTGGCTGGCACAAGAGATCTGCTAAAGCAACTCCTGCTCCTGGGGTCAGCCCTTACAGCTTTTCTGTAGTCATGGCTAGTCAGCCTGAGGGTCGATCTCACCTACTGACATGCCAACAGCAATCAGGCTCAACTACAACAGGAGAACAAACACAACCCAGATAAGGGACACTCCTGGAGCGCCCAGCTCAGGTGAATAAGGAGACTGCTTCACTCGTCCTCACAGGACACCTGCTACATAAGGCCACTCTGCCAAGTCTGGGAGACAAAGCAGACCTACCTAATACATAGAAACAAACACAGGGAGTCAGCCAAAATGAAGAGACAGCCATGTTCCAAATGAAAGAACAGGACAAAACTCCAGAAAAAGAACTAAATGAAATGGGCACAAGCAATCCACCAGATAAAGAGTTCAAACACTGGTTATAAGGATGTTCAGTGAGCTCAGTGGAAGAATAGATGAACTCAGTAAGAACCTCAACAAAGAGATAGAAATCATACAAAAAAAAGAACCAGTCAAAAGTGAAGACTACATTAGATTAGATGAAACACAGATTAGATGAAACACAGAATCAGATCTGGAAAATAAGATAGTGAAAAACCAAGAAAAAGAATGAAAAAAAATTTGTGTAAGGGACCTTTGGGATAAACCATTTTTTTTTTTTTTGAGAGAGAGAGTGGAAGGGAGGGGAACAGACACATCAATTGGTTGCCTCCTGCGCATGCCCTTCACCAGAATCGAACTCAGGACCCTTCAGTTGAGGGCCAACACTCTATCCACTGAGCAAAACTGGCTAGGGCAGGATAAACCAACATTTGCATCGTAGGGGTACCGAAGCAGAAGAAAGCAAGGGATTGAAAAATCTATTTGAAGAAATAATGACAAAGGACTTCTCTAATCTGGCAAAGGAAATAGACATACAAGTGCAGAGTCCCAAACAAGATAGGCCACACCAAGACACATTATAATTAAAATGCCAAAGGTGAACAACAAACAGAGAATCTTTTTTTTTTTTTTAAATATATTTTATTGATTTTTTACAGAGAGGAAGGGAGAGAGATAGAGAGTTAGAAACATCGATGAGAGAGAAACATCGATCAGCTGCCTCCTGCACAACCCCTACTGGGGATGTGCCTCCAACCCAGGCACATGCCCTTGACCGGAATCGAACCCGGGACCTTTCAGTCCGCAGGCCGACGCTCTATCCACTGAGCCAAACCGGTTTCGGCAAACAGAGAATCTTAAATGCAGCAAGAAAAATGCAGTTAGTTACCTACAAAGGTGGTCCCATAAGACTGTCAGATGATTTCTCACAAGAAACTTTACAGGTCAAAAGGGATTGGCAAGAAATATTCAAAGTGATGAAAAGCACAGACTTATAACCAAGATTACCCTGCAAAGCTATCATAGGAAATAAAAATTCTCACTGACAAAGGCAAACAGTATTAAGGCAGTGGATCAACAGCTAGTACAAAGGTTAAAAGCAGAAGTAGGAAGATCATGTGTAATTACAGTAATAAAATAAGACACACACACAAAGGAAGTAAAAAATGACCATAACATAAATGTGGAGGTGGTGAGTAAAAATTAGTCATTTTAGAATGTGTTTGACTTTAAGCAACCATCAACTTAAAATAGACTGCTATAAACATACGGAAGCACATGGTAACCACAAACCAAAAATCTACAAGAGATATGCAAGAAATAAAGAGAAGGGAATCCAAACACGATACTACAGAAAGTCACCAACATATACTTGTAAGAGAGCAAGAGAATAAGAGAGGAACAGCGAAGAACTACAAAAACAATAACATGGCAATAACTACATACCTATCAATAATTACTTTAAATGTAAATGGACTAAATGCTCCAATCAAAAGACACTGGGTGACTGAATGGATAGAAAAACATGACCCACATGTATGCTTCCCACAACGGACCCACTTCAGCTAGAAAAACAAGCACACGATGTAAAGGGATGGAAGAAGATAGTTCATGCTAATAGACACCATCCCAAAAGCTGGGGGAGCAATACTTAAACAAGATCAACTTTAAAACAAGGGCATTTCATAATGATAAAGGGATTAATCCAACAAGAAATTATAAATGACACATTAGACCAGATGGACTTAATTGACATTTTTAGAACATTTCACCTTAGAGCAGAATATATATTCTTTTCAAGTGCACACAGAACATTTTCCAGGATAGCCAACATGTTAAGCCATAAAAGAAGTCTCAATAAATTAAGAAAACTGAAATCATATCAAGCATCTTTTCCAATCACAATGGTATTAAACTAGAAATCAAAACAAGAAAACTGAAAAAGACAAAAACACATGAAGGCTAAATAACATGCTATTAAACAATGAATGGGTTGACAATGAGATCAAGGAAGAAATTAAAAGATACCTTGAGACAAACGTAAATGAAAACACAATGACCCAAAATCTATGGGACACAGCCAAAGCAGTTTTAAGAGAAAGAGAAATAGTAATACAGGCCTACTTCAAAAAACAATAAAAAGCTCAAACAAACTAACCTTGCACATAAAGGAACTAGAAAAAAGAACAAACAAAGCCCAAAGTGAGAAGGAAGGAAATAATAAAGATCAGAGTGCAAATAAATAAAATAGAGTTTTAAACAATAGAGCCCTAGCCAGTTTTGCTCAGTGGGTAGAGAGTTGGCCTGTGGACTGAAGGGTCATGGGTTCAATTCTGGTCAAGGGCACATACCTCGGTTGCAGCCTTGTTCCCCGGCCCTGGATGGGGCACATGTGGGAGGCAACCAATCTCACATTGATGTTTATCTGTCTCTTCCCCTCCCTCCCACTCTCTCTCTCTTAAAAAAAAAAAAAAAAAATTCAATGGAAAAATATCCTCGGGTGAGGATTAACAAAACAAAAATAAAAAACCTGAAAAGACAACCTACTGAATGGGAGAAGATATTCATTGAGACATCCAATAAAGGGTTAATATCCAAAATACATGAGGAACTCACAAAACTTAACACCAAAACCCCCCCAAACAACCCAATTAAAGAAGGGCAAAGGTCCTAAACAGACATTTCTCCACAGAGGATATACAGGTGACCAATAGACATATGAAAAGATGCTCAACATCACTAACCATCAGGGAAATATAAATTAAAATCACAATGAGATATCACTTCATACCTGTCAGAATGTCTATCTCCAATAAATCAACAAGTGTTCTCAAAGATGTGAAGAAAAGGGAGCCCTCGTGCACTGTTGGTGGGCATGCAGATTGGTACAGCCACTATGGAAAACAGTATGGAGGTTCCTCAAAAAATTAAAAATACAACTGCCATATGACCCAACAATTCCAATTCTGGGTATTGATCTGAAGAAATCCAAAACACAAATTTGAAAAGACATATGCATTCCTATGTTCATTGTAGCATTTTTAGTAGCCAAGATATGGAAGCAACCTAAGTATCTATCGCTAAATTATTTTATAAAGATGAGGTACATATATAAAAAATGGAATATTACTCAGCCATAAAAAATGAAATCTTGCCATTTGCAACAATATGGATGGACCCAGAGGGTATTATGTTAAGTGAAACAAGTCAGACTGAGAAAGACAAATACTATATGATTTCACTTACATGTGGAATCTGAAAAAAAAAAAAAAATGAAAAAAAGAGAAACTCAGATACAGAGAACAAACTGATGATTTCCAAAGGGGAGAGAGTTTAGGAGGATGGGTGAAAAAGGGGAAGGGATTAAGGTATACAAATTGCAGTTATAAAAACAGTCACAGAAATGTAAAGTACAGCATAGGGAATATATAGTCAGTAATACTGTAATAACTGCATGGTTTAGATGGGAACTAGACGTATCGAGACTCTAAGTTATATGAATGTGTAATCACTATGTTGTACACCTGAAACGAATATAATATTGTATGTCAACTGTAATTGAAGAAAAAAAAAGAATGGGTGGAAATTGTGATCCCTCCTGTAGTTGTACATACAGGTGTTGAAAAGTTACAGAGCAACTGCATTTTGGGGGAATCTGACAGCCACAGTGCCACTTTTAAGGAAATGAAATGGTGAGAATCTTCAGCGCACAGAGCTTCCTTACCCTTTCTTTCTCCCTTGTTGTTTTGCAGCACTGGCCACCCAGCCGAGGGACCCCGGCAGGGATTGCATGGATCAGCCGGAGCTGGCCAACTGTGAGCTCATCCTGCAGGCCCAGCTCTGTGGCAATGAGTATTACTCCAGCTTCTGCTGTGCCAGCTGTTCCCGTGCCCAGCCTCATGCGCAGCCAGTCTGGCAGCAGGGATGAAGGCCGGCTCCAGCCCCAGTTCTGAAACAACTCGTAGGGCTGGGGAGAAAGGCAGGGAGACTCTCGCTCTCCCCTCGTGGCTGCCAAGGGAGGTATCTTCTGGACACACTGCTCCCCACCCTACCCCACCTACCCAGTGTTTAGCCTCAGCAGAGGCCAATCAGCACCTCTGACATGACGGAAAGAAACCTGTTTGGATAAGGATATGTTTTACTTTACAACTTCCCTCTATAATTTCTGGTACACAGGAGCAGTTCACTGTGTTTTAAAATGAGCTACCAGGGTTCTCGCTTCATGTGAAGCTGGATAGGGAGGTGCATAACTATTTTAGTTAACACCTACCTAACTCCCGCTGTGACAGGGAAGGATGCTTTGCTAGAACTAGATCTCATCTGGGGTCAAACAGTGGCCTGTGCTCTAGTCCCTCTCTCAACCTTCCAGGTAGTAAGTGGCAACCAGCTTCACGCCCATCTGTGCATATGGTTAACAGCATAACATTGGTGAAAGCTCTCAGGAAAGTGAACTATGAGGTAAGGCTCACCTAGGGATTTAGTATGAAAGGGTGGCAGTTGCATTATTACCTGAGGATGAAAGAACTGGAGAAGCTGCTTACTTTCATCGGGAAGCTGGAGGCGGAAGCCCTCTTCCTGAGGCCAACAGGAAGGGCTGGCTGTGAGGACCGCCTTACACCAGTATGGAGCTGATCGACGGGCCTGCTCTGTACCGAGACCAACAAGGAGCCACTCCTTCTCGAGTAGGAATCTGTGAATCAAAGTGTTTGCTGCCAGATAAAAGCCAGCCTATTATTAAAAACAGCAGCCTGGCCAGTGTGGCCCAGTGGTTGAGCATCAACCCATGAACTAGGAGGTCAGGGTTCGATTCCCGGTCAGGGCACATGCCCAGGTTGCAGGCTTGATCCCCAGTAGGAGGTGTGCAGGAAGCAACCTATCAATGATTCCCTCTCATCATTAATGTTTCTATCTCTGCCCCCCTTTCCTTCCCTCTCTCTGAAGTAAATTAAAAAATATATATATTTAAAGAAACCAGCAACAGCAAGATGGTGGTCCCAATGGAGGGGAGGGCAATGTAATAATAAGTGGCTTCAGAAATGGTTTGAGTTGGTGGAAGTCATTCTGCATCTCAGGACTTCCAATTTCTTGCTGCTAGAGAGCGAGCCCTGGATTCAATGTGGCTTCTTAGTCCCTTTCCACTTAACTTTTTACAAATCCTCCAGAGGGCTGGCTGGGCCTAGTGACACAGGCTATTCAGAGACATAGGAAAGACAGTGCTAAGGGAAAGGTTTTATTCATCATGATCATGCTGGCTGAGTGAGGGATACTTATTAGTCTACCTATCATGGGCCAAGGCACAGATCTTTTCTTTCCATTTAAAAATATTGAGGACCATTCCCTTTGATTTACCATGGCTGGTTTTGCTATAGAAATTAGAAAATTTCTAATTTTCTTGGACTCCCCAGTTGTTTAATTAAACCAGTATTTGGCCCATTGGTAACATATTTCCAGAAGGTAAGTTTGAGGTTAGCTAGCTCTTCTTAGAACTAGTCACAGACTAGTGGGCTGAAGTTCAAGGTGAGAGTAAAACTCAATCTAAACCACTGGTCCTCAACCCTCTTCCACAGTGGGAGCCTTTAAAAAACAGAACCAGGGGTTCCACTCTCCAGAGATTTGAATTTAATTGGTCTAGAGTACTGCCCAGCCATGAGGATTTTAAATGCTCCCCAAGTGATTCTGATACATATCCAAGGTTGAGACTCACTGCTCCAGCCCTGGACATCTGATTGTGAATCTTGCTCAAATGCAGATTCTGCTTACAAGGTCTGGAGGAGGGTGGGGAGCTGAGATTCTGTATCTCTAACCAGCTCCTAGGTGAAGTCCATGCTGTTGTCCAGACCACACTTTAGGCAGCAAGAATATGATGTTAGAGATGCATTTAGGATCAACCAAAGCCTAAAGAATGAATACAAATATGAACTATAAGAATATACCAGAGCCCTGGCTGGTGAGAATTGGAGTGTTGCCCGTACACCAGAGAGTCGCGCGTGTGGGAAGCAACTGATCAATTAATGTTTTTCTCTCTTTCTCCTTTCCTCTCTTTGAAAAATAATAAAAGAATATATTAGAAAATAAAAGATTTTCTAGCCACCAAACTAGAGAGCTGCAGCAATAGCAGAATGGAGAGAGTGAACAAGACCTGAAAGAACTAAGTCAACTGCTAATAAAGAAAAGGGGAAAGAACAGCCCTTTATGGGCAAAAGCTTCTACCACGAACATTTATTTTTGTTAAAGCAGATTATAAATTCTCATCAGTACAAATATATATAACTTACATTTGATTGTAAGGCCAACGTTCAAAAGTAAAAATGAGATGGGCTCTCACGTTGTTACCAGAGGTCAAGTGGCTGCAACTGGCAACGGGATGTTCTGTCCACAAGGGAGGGGGACGAGGACACACACAGAGACACACACACACACACACACCCATTAAAACCAGAAACTCCATCCCCACAAAACTCATGGGAACACACTTAAAGGACAAAACAAAACCCACCAAGACCCACATGACAAACCAACAGAATAACCTGCGTTCCAGTCTATGCATATGATGTCATTGTCACCTTAGTGTTAAAACAAGTAAAGGATTAACATAAGGAAACTGCAGCAATATATAAAAGAAAATACATATTCTCTATAGAGCATATTTAGACTGATTCCATTAAAATAATATTAGAATTTCACCATAGGTTTAAAACCAGGACAATACTACTCTTTCATTTTCTTTATTTAAACTACAACCTAGTGACTGTATTGGTCATAAGCATGATTGTTGTTGCAATGTGCTACTCTACTTACAATGACTGATACCAAATAAGCGAGGGATCCAGTCTGAACCTCCAGCTTTTCCCCTTTTACTTCAGTAGAAATCAACGATAAATCAATCTTATGTACAATTTCTTACAGCTAACCCTTTTACCTTTGGCAAGATTACTTACAACTTATACAACTTTTTAATATTGAGAACTATTTAAAATATTCTAAATGCATAAAAATAAAGATTTGGCTTTTTTGATATATATTTATAATATTTATTCTTACTCAAAATGGAAGCTCAACTTTACCCCTAAAATATAGCTCTGCTGGGGCAGCTGCTGATGCGCCCTCCTGGGATTCTGGCAGCACCGCCTGCCTCTTGTCCTCGGCCCAAGCATAGGCCATCCTATTCTCAATCTCTAAGATGGGCCAGTATTGAGAGGAGGCAGGTGCATGGCCTGGAAAAAAAAAGGGAGATCGTTTTGCTTCCCGTTGGGTTCTATATTCCATTAAATGTGCTTTGAATACAGATTCCTGTTCAGATACATCTGCCTCTCTGTTGTCAGAGATTTGTAAGGGGCTGAGGCAGGAGGGGGACAAAGGGCAACATTTTCTTGACTTCTTTAGCCTCACAGGACAGCTCTTCTCTAGGAATGGTTTTCTCACTTTTTTCAAAAATCACCCCACACAGCACTCCGCACCTGGACATGCTCCTTGGGACCTTTGGGATTAGTGAAAAGTGTGCTATTGGGAACACAAAGTCTCCTTTGACCTTCACCCTCCCCCTGCCCTTGCCTAAATACAGACAAAATACATAAACCATGGGGACTGCTCAAAGTTCAATTTCAAACGTCTTCTGTAGGTCACTGGAGAAGGGGTTGGTGGGGGAGGGGTTAGTACGCTGCTTGGACTTGCTCTCTAATGCAGCCCACTGGGCTTCGAAAGGATCCACTGGGCAAGTGCCTATAGGAACCTCTGTGTGCTTGTCTCCTGAGGCCAACCTACCATCGTCTACACCATTGAAAGCTGCAGAACC
This sequence comes from Myotis myotis, assembly GCF_014108235.1. Classification (NCBI taxonomy): domain Eukaryota; kingdom Metazoa; phylum Chordata; class Mammalia; order Chiroptera; family Vespertilionidae; genus Myotis; species Myotis myotis. The sequence goes on from NW_023416313.1 coordinate 202,622,092, forward strand.
ATTGAAGTGCTCAGCAGGAGGCTTAAAGAAGGGACTGGCACAAGCACTGCTTGTCTCATACTGAGGGAATGTCTGCTGCTTGACCAGGCTGGGAGACTGATGGGGATGGGCAGCCTGAGGGTGGCCTGCAGTACCAAACACATTGGCTACCATCTGGGAGGGAGTGATGCCCACCACAGGCACATTAGGGGCTGGATAGGGCATCCCATTGGCCACAGGATAGGCCTGGGCAGGGATAAAGGCTGGCTGTAGGGGCGGGACCGCACCCACTGGCACGGGCTGAGAGGTGAGGAATGCATTCCCTTGGAAAGGTGGTGCTGGCTGGGAGATGGCAGTGGGTGGAGGCGGCTGGAGGGCTGGCTGCAGTGGGACAGCTGAGGCTGGGGGCTGCTGAGCCCGGACGCTCTTGGACACCTCTTCTAACCAGCGGTCAGCCTCAGAGGGAGTACGTCTGTGACCAGCCTGGAAGAGACCTGGAGAAGCAGCACCAGAAGATTGACCCCACTCGGTCCCTGGAACCAACATGAAAGAGAGAAAAGAGTCAGTCTTTCCGAGCATTTTTCTTCACCTGATGATCTTGGTTATTTGAATGACCCTAACGTGGAGCAAATCCCTCTAGTGGAGTAATCTGTTACTAGCAGAGGAGTTTTGTGGCAGCACGTGTCAGATCATGCTGCTGTCTCAGCCACGTTGAGGAGCTGTCTAGATATGGTTCAACTGCACTGAACCAGGCAGCTGGCTGGCACAGGAAACCCTTCCCTGATGCTGTGGCTCATCTATGGTACAGAAACCACCTTGCACATGCGCAAAGGGCCCAAGGTGATTCACCTTCTACTCTAACAGAATGAAGAGAAAATACTTGGTTCTGTACCTCATGAGCCCTGCCTGGCTTCCTGACACATGTTGCCTTCCTGATGAACTGCCTTTATTAATGTTTAAAATTCTCTTGGTTTTATGGTTAAATGTTCATTATAGAAAAACTAGAAAGTACAGAAAAGCAAAAATGAAGTGTTTTTTATAGCTCTTGTTTTGGGGCCTGCCATTATGGGAGGCAGGGTCCCCTCACCCTATAGGCTTATCCACCTATTTCCAAATCCAGTGACAGACCCCCTCAGGGTAGGCCCAGGAATCTGTACTTTATGAAAGTTCTATGGGTGGTTCTGTTCCATAGTCTTAAGAACTGTCAATTTAACCTCTTCAGTTCTTTCTCCTTCTCCATCCTTTCTTAATAGTATTTCCAGGAGAGAATATACTTTTCCTAAAAGCACTTCTCCCTGGTTCCTACTCAGGTAAATGGCTCATTTTCAAACCAGGGTCACTTAGCTGATCCCAGAATCCTCACCACCATCTGTGGCCACCTTACCCGAATGTGTGGCTGCAATTCCCTTGTTAACAGCATCAAGGGCATGCGCCCAAGGGTTGGTTTCACGCACAGGCATTGCTACGGATGCTAGAGCAGTATGGGCTGGCTTAGCAGCAAGCACATGGAAGGCTGAGTCAGTGCCATTAGCTACAATGGGAGCAGACAACATCAATGGAGTTAATTCATGCAGGGTGCACAGGTGACCTGTTGGAGCTGGGTCAGTCAGGCCAATGTGCAATACTGATGGAACAGACAGAAGAGTTGGTGTTGGGATAACCACACCATCTTGTAGTGGATACACAAACCTTTTGGCAAAGAGGGAATTAGAGGTTGTAATGAAAATGGCTATCTGGAGTCAAATGACTGTTCTAGGACACTATGTGTATGGGGAGAGAGGAAATTAAAGCCTAGAAAAACAATTTCAAATTAAATTGAACAGAGCGGCTTTGTCTTACAAGCAGCAAAAAGCTAATGCGTAGCCTTTGGCATAACGATGTATATAAAGCATTTCCCTCTCCTATCACTTTCCCAAAGATCAAGTTATAGCAATAGTAACAACAATGGGATAAATATAATGATTCCATACTATGTTCTAGGTCAGTGGTTCTCAAACTTCCTAATGCTGCGACCCTTTAATACAGTTCCTCATGTTGTGGTGACCCCCCAACCATAAAATTATTTTCGTTGCTACTTCATAACTGTAATTTTGCTACTGTTATGAATAGTAATGTAAATATCTGATATGCAGGATGTATTTTCATTGTTACAAATTGAACATAATTAAAGCATAGTGATTAATCACAAAAACAATATGCAATTATATATGTGTTTTCTGATAGTCTTAGGTGACCCCTGTGAAAGGGTTGTTCGACCCCCAAAGGGGTCGCGACCTACAGGTTGAGAACAGCTGTTCTAGGTGCTATGTTAATAATACTTCAGTGTGCATTATCTCATTTAATTCTCTCAAAAACCTAGTAAGGCTGGTATTATCCCCATATTACAGATGAGAAATCAAACTTGGTATATGTTTTCATTTGCTTAATAAATCTATAATTAACTACATAATTAATTTTATCTTCCTTTTTTGGAAGATTTTTTCCTCCTTGGTAATGTTGATAATATCTTGAAGCCCCTACTATTCTTTTCTTGTCTCCCCTTATCAAAAGCTCCTGAGACCTTTTTCCTGTACTCTGGGCATCTATTCCATCAGTTGCTACTCCTCAGTCCATCTATCATTCATATTTATTATGGAGCATAGAAACAGGTACCTTCCCCTGCCTACACTATCACTATTCCCTCTTTAGGACGAGGCAACCCTGCTGTGGCTTTGGTACTATTTACCAGGGCTTGTCTAAAAAACTAGCTTACCCTACGACTGGGAGCCCCTGAAAGGCAGGGAAAAGACTATGTTCTATTCAGTTTTACACTCATTGCCTTGTGAAGAGGCATATAGTCAGTAGAATGTAGCAGGTACTATATTCAGAAAGACCTGGGTTTAAATCCTGGCTGTGCAAGTTGGGCAATTTACGTAAGCTCTCCGAGCCTCATTTTCCTTATCTGTAATGCTTACCTCAAAGGGTTGTTGTGGAGATTAAGAGAGAGAGAACATGCATGAGTCCTTACCATGATGTGGCAGGAGGCACCAAGGGCTCAATAAATTGTGCCTATCATTATTGATATTATAAATATTTGTCAGATGGAAAGCTATTTGGCACACATGACTTTAAAGGCATAAAGATTTATTTTTTAAAAAGAGATTCCTTGTAGGAAAAACATGTTGTAGTTTACTCCAACAGGAGCAGGGGACTGTTCTCACAGCAAAGCTTTTTCTGAGCTCTCTCTCAAATGAAATAAAGAAATGGCAATTATAACCAGGTCAAATTCTAAGTGTGTAATTTAAGTAATACACACTCTTTGCTGACCTCTGAGTCAGTAACTGCTAACTCAGTAACTCTTAAAACAACAACTTTTAGTGACTCTTCAATGCCACAAAGTCAAATTCTAGGACACTTGTTATAGAAGGTTCAATGAACTGAAGAGCCAAAAGAAGTACCTTTTGCTGTAGGAGCCTCCTGAGACTGGGTAGAGACTAGATGAGTCCAGGGCTTCTCAACCTTGGCACTATTGATATTTTGGACCAGATAATTCTTTGTTGTAAGGGTGGCTAGCCTGTGCACTGAAGGATGTTCAGTAGTAGCTCTGGCCTCTACACAGGTGCCATTAGCAATCACCCTTTACCAAGTTGCGAAACCCATAATAAAAAATGTCTCTAGACAATGAATGCCAGATTTTCCTTGAGGGGCAAAATCACCCTGGGTTGAAAACCACTGTGCTAAAGAAAGAATAACCTAGAACCAACTCTGATGACTGCTGCGTCTGGAGAACTGGCTGGATACTCTGACTTTTAACAGTGAAGGGGCAAATGAAACAGTCGGTTGGGACTATAGCTCCTAATAGAATAGGATGAATGATAGGTAGGTACATGCAAAATGACGAATGCAGACATCTTAGGAAACAGGAAGGGGAACAAAGAGCAAGGACACTGTTGAACAGGGAAATGAATCCATCTGAGACATCAAACAGGGAAATGAGTGGGTCTGACCAGCTTTCGGAAAACTCAGGATGCCAACTTATAGTTAGTGAACAGCATCATAAAATGCCAGTATCAGAGAGAAAAGCTGAGCAGGCTAACAGGGCACTAACCTTGAAAGGTAGGAGACTGTGGTGCCACCACTGTCACTGGTTTGGTCATTGGGGCGGATGAGAAGGGATCCTCGGAGGGTGTGCTGAAGGCATTGGTGATCTGTGAGCACAGGGAGCTGATACTCTCTGCTTCCCCTTCTACCTCTGGCACTGCAAGACAAATAGAAAATGGCTCCAGACAGAAACACTCAATAATCCAAATATAACAGTATGGTACAAGGTGGCATTTTATACTGTATCCCTTATTTGTGAAAGGAAAAGTCTCAACTGACAGGTGGGGCTATAAAAGCAGCTTAAAAAAAATTACTGTCCACTATTTCATTGGCTTTTCAGGTCAGGAGGTATGAAATGTCAATAGTTCATGTACTGAAGTATATCTTCCTCCCTTGCAAATCCCCAGATTCCTTTTTGTGCCAAGATGTTAGCTAGAAGTTTCTGGAAGACATGAGCGACCTGTTTGTCTTCCAACCGGTTCACAGGTGTGATTTAAGCTCTGAAGCTATTTAGTAACTATCAGAAAATGGGTTAAAGTCAAGGGCACCAGTGGATGCTCAGTCCTTTTCTCTATGATAATCCATGATAATGTCATCACTCTCATTTTCCTCCAAAGTACAAAGTATAGTAACTGTGAAAACATGGAAAAGTGAACTGAGGTCCAGGACTCTTGAGGCTTTGTTCTTAATGCTGACTGGGATACTTGGGTGTCACTGAGGAAGATAAATGTGTGCTGTTCCTTTATTTGCTCAACTGTGAAAAGAGAATGCTAGTTTTTGTTTCCTATCTGCTCCAGAATGAAACTAAAAACAGGTACTTGAAGCATCTGGAGATTCCGTTTTTATAGGAGCTGAGCGCTGGACCAACCCTCAGTAATCGTCTAGTGAACTGTTCTTTAGGCCCAGTTTCATGTGTCAAGAGAACTTAACTCTGTACTTTTATACCACCACCAGTGAGAGGGCCTATGGAGACAGAGCTTCCTCACGCTCTGAGGAAGCACTGGCTGGGTGTGTCTCAGAGTGAAGTGAAATAGAGTCCAATAAAAGCACTGACCAGATCTGACACTTTAGCTCCGGGTCTTATGATGAGGATAGAACTACCGGGGCTGGCTCAGCTGTACAGAGGCCACACAAAGGACTGTGTGGCAGTTCTGAAAGGTAATGAATATGTGTGAGCAAGCCCACTGTCTCTGATGAACAACAGATCTTAGATTCATACAGGAAGCCTGTTTAGAGTTTCCTCCCTATGGAGCCAACCAGCCACAAGAACAATGAGCACTTATCCATTTCTTTTGGTACATCTGACAGTGATGCTGTTTATCTTTATAATTAATTCCCTGCTGGGTCCCAAATGGCAGGATAAGAACGGAAACTTGAGACCCTTGATGTTTGGAAGCAGGTTGGCTGAGAGGTAGTTAAGTACACTTCCATCAGGACAAACCACAAATCTTATAGCTCAGGCTAGGAATTCCCATTATGGCTCTACTAGTTGTCTGTTGAAGAGAAATGAATGCTTCACATCTCCCTCCAGGAACCTCAGTTTTTCTCCCGATGGGAAACGATACAAGATACATATAACCATAAACCAGCCTGGGGGGCGAGGGAGGGCTAGTTTGATGGGATTAGTGTTTCGACCGGAAGTGACAATAATGTTTCAGTGCTAGAGCACCAGTGAGTCAGGTGGATGCTGCATTACCTGCATTTTTTATGGGGAAATCAGTCTTCCTCTGCATAGTGGAAGGCAAGTCGTTGATGCGCAGGGAAAGCTGGCGTTTAAAGGGTGACATCTTCTGGCTAAGAGCAGGAAATCCTCGGAAAGAGCCTTGGCGAGCAAGTTGCTCAATTGGAGCATGGCGGCGCGGGATGGCGTGAGGATTGTTCATCTCCAGAGAGGCAGTGGCATCCGAAGTGGGAGAAGTGGGAGAAGACGGCGATGGGGCAGTGTTGCCAGGGGCCACTGATGAACCAACAACTGTCTTGTCTGTTTCAGCTAAAGGTCAAGCAAGAGAAAGAGGACTTTAGCAATGTCTTCAAATAATTGGAGCTTACACAACTGAGGAACTCAAAAACCCTTGTAGGTCCTTTACCCATCTCCTTCCCAATGTCTCTTAAAAGACAGGTTAAAAGCAAGGCTCAGATCTATTTTTCAAACAAATAAAAGATTTAACCTACTACATGTCCCATGATATAGCTACTGAGACACACAGATCTGATTTTCATGCAGTGATTCATAATATAAGCCTTTGAACAAGCTTAAAAAAATAGTACAGATGAACTTCTAATATGAAGTCCTTTAAAGAATGATGATTTATGGTTTTCTTTAAAATACACACACACACACACACACACACACACACACACACACACACACACACACATTTATTGATTTCAGAAAGGGAGAGAGAGATAGAAACATCAATGATGACAGAGAATCATTGATTGGCTGCCTCCTGCACACCCTACATTGGGGATCCAGCCTGCAATCCAGGAATCGAACTATGACCTCCTAGTTCATAGGTCGACACTCAACCAGAGCCACGCTGGTCAAGCTGGTTTATGGTTTCCAATGTTTGTTTGCTTACTTGCTTGGGGGGAGGACTTTGGGAGTGGCAATTAGAAAAGTCTAAATAAGTATAAGTTTGATTAGATGTTACAGAATGGCATAAAGCAGTCTTTCAATCATGGATAATATGCATCATGGCTCATTTGAATAAAAGCATACAGAAGTAAAATTTTAAATTGGAATAAACTAAATATAAGACTATTTCCATGTGCGTACCAGCTGAGACCCAATCTGCATGTGGAAAATCTCTAGCACTTCCTCCCCTCACAGCTCCTTTATAGCTGTTGGGATGCTACCACTTTGGCAGTTGCCGTGTGGAGCATGAAGTATTATGTGGTGGTGTTAAAGAGCACGCTTCCAGTCAGAAGGTCACCGAGCACACTAAATAACAGCTACCCATATTAAATTTCCTAATAAAAATAACACGGTGTTTCTTATTCTTTAGGATACTGGCATAAATGCTTATGAGAAATGAACTACAGTGGGGCCTTGACTTACGAGTTTAATTTGTTCCGTGACGGAGCTCGTAACTCAAATTACTCATATGTCAAATCAAAAGTGAACGAGTGAGACACGTGATGCTGGGCTGATGTTGTAGCGTTCACTGTGATGTTCGCTGTGCCAACTAGCGGTGGGGTATCTGAAGCTGGCTTGTAACCCGAATTTTAGCTCGCAACTCAAAGCAAAAAATCGGCCAAGAGACGGCTCCTATCTCGAAAAACTCGTTAGTCGGGACACTCGTAAGTCAAGGCCCCACTGTAATCACAATGAATAATTTAGCTTCAAATAAAAACATGTATCTTTTTTGGGGTCTTAAAAATTAGAGCTGTTTGGGTCAGTATTAGATTAATGAAGTTACCCAAAATAGCTGGTTTAGAACTGAAAGAATATGGCAAAAAATAGCAAAATTATGTTAATTTATATTTAAACTGAATTGTTTAATTTCAAAATATGCCATATTTGTTTCAACCTCAGTTATACACAAGAATGCAAAGCATTTCACCAAGCCCTCTCACTATACACCCAACCCAACTTTAGGCAACAGACTCTTGAGTAGCTTGAATGCCTGTACAGGCATGTGTACATTCCCACTATGCTGCCATGTGTACCTGAAAAAATATTCTGCAAAAATCACACACTGAAATAAACAGGGCTACAGGAGAAAGAGCTAGGGGCTAGCTTCTCAAAATCTAGGAACTTTTTTCACAAAAGCACTAAAAAGCAGTAATAATATAGTGAGAACAGTAGCACCCAGCATCATGTCAGTAGGGCCTTTGCAGCCTGGACCTGGGATTTGTACTTCTTCCTTTAAGATGTAGGTTCTTTGTTGTTGTCGTTAATTCTCACCTAAGGATTTTTATTTTTTTTTAATAGACAGAGAGAGAGAAACATGGATGTGAGAGACACACACTGAGTGGTTGCCTCCTGCATAGGACCCCAACCAGGGCCAGGATGAAGACCGCAACAAGGTACGTGCCCTTGACCAGACTCGAACCTGGGACTCGTCAGTCTGAGGGACGACTCTCTATCCACTGAGCCAAACCGGCTAGGGCAAGATGTAGGTTCCTGACAGCATCTGCTTCTCACACAGATCAGATGCATCTGAATTAAAAATCTGCTCCAGGAACAGATTTTCTCCATTTTGCTTTTAAACACAGGGAGGGCAATGTCTTTGCAGCTTATTCAGCTGCACTCTTAGCTTCCCCAGGTAGCTTAACATAATAAAAAGGGTAAACAGTTTCAAAGCCACTAAACAAACTACTCTAAAGGAAAGGACTTTGTTTAGATTTTCAGCTTTTGGTTGTTGTTTTTAATCCTCAACGCAGGATATTTTTCCCATTGATTTTTTACAGAGTGGGAAAGGGGCAGAGGAAGAGGTGGGGGAGGGAAGAAAGTGGGAAGGAGGAAAAGAGAAACAGAAACATTGATGTGAGAGAGACACTTCGACTGCTTGCCTCCTGCAAGTGCCCAGACCCGGGCCAGAGATCGAATCTGCAACTCAGGTAGATGCCCTTGACCAAAAATTGAACCCGTAACCCTTGGTGTGTGGGCTGACACTCCAACCACTGAACAACATTGGCCAGGGCCAGCTTTGTTCTTAAGTTCTTCACACATTGCTAAGAGTTCTCTTTGTGAGAAAGCTTAGCCTTGATAGCTTCAAAGAATTAACCCTCTGGGGAAAACTGTTTAATAAACACACACTGTAGTAGAACAGACTGTACCTTTCTTGGCATCTTGGATTTGCTTCATAATCTCCTCTCTTTCTGCTAGCTCAGTGGCTGTTGTGACACGGAATGATCCTTCTCTTGTAAAAGTGGTCCGGCTGGCATCAAAAGTAGCAGTCACTCCACATTCCTTCTCCCTCTTCTGCTTACGTTCTAAACAGGCCGCAAAAGCACAGCCTACAGCGTGGCTCAATCTTTCACCCTGTACATAACAGAAGGTTCACAGAACGTTTTTAGAGTTACTGTACCAACAATTACAAATGAGTTTGGACCACAAATAAGTCTGTTTTACACAAGGCAAAATGTTGGGAGCTTAACCTAGATTTTAATATACTAATATGCCAAATTAATTTAAATGAATAAATTACCTTAGGTAATACCTATGATACTTTACTGTAACAGGCATTGGGTAAAGTGACAATCGGCAACCTGTGCTTTTGTGAGCAGCCACTGAGACCTTCTTATTAGTGAGGCTCCCTCAGTCACTCACAGTAGCTGTGCCATCAGGTTAGGAGATACTGCTGAAGGTTTCAAGCTCTAAGTCTTGAAATGCAAAACCCTATTTGCTATTTAGGGGAACAGTGGAAATATTTACCAAGCATTTCTAAGAACCACTGGAAAGGCAGGGCAAGGTTCAGGAGCTTAAATATACTGTCAACATGTCTAGGAATAAAAGGTGCAAACTTAAAACTTCGAATAAATAATACAACTCCAGCGATGAAAAGGGAATCAGGCAAAGGAAAGCTTAGCTTTCTCAGTCCCCCTCCTTTTCTGAATACTATTCCCAAGCACCCCTTCCCAATCTAGACCCAAAGGGCTTTCAGGCTTTCTCCTATACCTTCCCTATATTCTTCTAGCTCTCTCTTAGCTCCAACTATACCCCCAACCACACACGTGCAAAAGTTAAAGCAGTTTGGCTCAGTGGATAGAGCATCAGCCTGCGGACTGAAGGGTTCTGGGTTCGATTCTGGTCAAGGGCACATACCTCAGTTGCAGGCTCGATCCCAGGCCCTAGTCAGAGCACGTACAATTGATGTGTCTCTCTCACATCGATGTTTCTCTGTCTCTTCCTCTCCCCTCCCACTCTCTCCAATAAAAACCAAAAAACTGCTTTTTGTTTGTAAGATTTCACATGACAATAAACTGTTAAGATTTCAGTGACTATAAAATGTAAAATTTCACATGACTGCTTAAAGACTGACAGACTTATTTTTTATGAAACCACATGAGTTTCTAGCTTTTTAATAGAATGATATAAGGGTAGGCGTGAAAGCATAGAATAGGATAGAGTACCGAAGGAGTCTTAGAACCCGTTTGCATTTGCACACAGCTCTATTATAAGGACAGAGGTATAGGCCAAGGAAGCTTATTCTTTCTCTTTAGGTTTCAGGCAGAAGTTCTTGAAGACAGATCCCTCCTCAAGCTCCACCCCAGACCCAGTTGGAGAAATAGCTTTAATAATAATAGTCACTACTTGAAATTTTTTTTTATTGATTTCAGAGAGGAAGGGAGAGGGAGAGAGATATATAAACATCAATGATGAGAATCATTGATTGGCTGCCTCCTGCACGCCCCCCGGATAGAGCCCGCAACCCGGGCATGTGCCCTTGACCAGAATCAAACCTGGGACCCTCCAGTCCACAGGCTGACACTCTATCCACTGAGCCAAACTGGCTAGGAATAACAATCCCTATATTGAGAGCAGTTACGATGGGCCAGATCCTATGCTAAGAATGCTTAAATTCATTAATCTAAGTTAGTTTTTGCAACTGTTATCTCCATCTTATAGCAGTGGATACTAAGATTTAGAGAATGTTAAGTAACTTGCTACAAATCCCACAGCTAGTGAGAACCAGAATCAGGTCTGGAACCCATATCAGATTCAGAGCCTGAGCTCTTAATATTTGTTTATACCACTGTCTCCAAGAACTTAAGAAAAAAAAAGAATCTTTTGGTCAATTTTAGAGTATGGTCACCACTCTAAGGTTAAACCTTGCCAAGGATGTATTAAGCTGTAACCTTTGTGAATGGCTATTCTGCCTCATTCTGTCTGACTTTTAAAAACTCAGAAATTATACACTCAATGCTGTACTATAACTATAGTTAAAATCACCATCAACATGTAAGAGACATCTTTCATATTAGAATTTTAGGTAATTTCCATGAAGGATGATACATTAGGTTATTCCCTATTTTTAAATAAAATAAAAAATTTCTACCATGTAACAATTTCTAGCACACTCATTATACCATAATTTAGTATTTCTGTTTTTTTAATTAATTGGAAATACACTCCAACTCAGTTCTTTTATTTGTAGTGGAGTTTCTTTGCAAATAAATTTATAAGCACCTTTCAAATGCCAATATCATCTACCCAGATGTCTTAGCAAATAAATACATGTAAGATCTTGAAAATGGTTCTAATACTGAAAAGTTTCAAATAAAGTGTAGCAGCCACCCTCTCCAGAATACTTCTACTTTCCTGTAATGACCATGGGTCTCACCTAGTCAGTAATCTTGCTCTGTGAGTTGCAAGGTCACACCAAGAGTGTGGATTACTTGAATAAAAGGAACGAAAGCAGACTAGTGTAGGCACTTACAAGTACTGTAACAGCACGTACTTGTCAAGTGCAAAGTGCTTGACTGAGCCAACCCGGAAGGAGCTTTGCTGACTGAGGCTAGTCATGATGAAATCCAGGCTGAACTCACCGTGTCCTTGACAGCCATGAAGCAATGACAGATCCAGCGCCGAGTGGTGCCATCACGACATATGTAAGAGAAGGCTCTATCAAAGTTTCTATCTGGTGCACAGAAAGAAACTTTTTCTATTGTCTGGTCAACTATGAGGTCCTTGAAAAAGGGAAACACAAAGGAACAGAGAATTATGAGGTTATTCAACCTTCTCAGAAAAAGCACAGAATGTTCGTCTTATAATACGGAATCCTCACACCTAATGCACTGAACCTATGGAATAGCTAGATCTGAGGCCAGCAGTCTGAATACTAAGAATCTGACCTTAGCGAGATCCCATGAAGTCCTTTGTCCAGAGGCCTCTCTCACCTCATCTTCATGTTCTAAAACATGCTTGCTGATTATAATTTTATTATGGTAGAGCCCATGTTCAATGTGCAATATATGTAAATCAATATATATAATCCAATTTCCATATAACTTATTTAATAACATCAGTCCCAAAATTTCTATGTATTTATTAACTTACTGATGATTAAACTTTGAGGACTTTCTGTTTATATACTTGCTGAATGACCCAGTATATGCATAGTATAAACATTACACAAAATGTTCTTAAAAATCTGGAGATTCTGAGGCTCTTCTGTGTGATATTTTCATGGCCTAGAATCGCTAGGGGCTGAGATGAGGCTGTAAAACATAAAATTAAATCAAATGGCTTTTATATAGGATTGCTGAGAGTTCTTGTTGCTCCATAAACTTGCCAGTCAATTTTTTAAAAATTTGCAACTCTGGCCCTGGCCGGGTAGCTTAGTTGGTTAGAGCATCATCCCAATACATCAAGGTTGTGAATTCGAACCCAGGTCAGGGCACATACAAGAATCAACCAATGAATGCACAAATAAGTGGAACAACAAATCGATGTTTCTCTCTCAAAACAAATTAATTTTTTTTTAAGATTTAAAAATAAAAAATTTTTTTGGCAGCTCATTATGATTTTATTTTGCATAACTATGATTACTATAAACTTCCTCTTTAGCAAAGAAATTGTCTTTTGGGTTGTCTGTAATTTTCTTATTGATATGTAGGAGTTATTTATATATTCTAAATATGATCCCTTTATAGACTATACAGATTGCAAAATTTCTTTTCCACTCATAATAGGTCCAAGAGTGACAATCCACCGGTTATTATTATCACTCTGTGTGGAAAGAACTAATTAGTGTCAGTGCTATAAGCAACCACCAGGGGGAAACAACACTTTCTCTATTGTACAAAGCAATTAAAAATAGCCTCCATGTACAAATTTCATACAAAACACTTATAAGTTCTTAAAAATAATCTAAATAAAACGATCGTTGTTTTCAAGATTCATGTACATTTAACACTACCACTTCTCTTGAACTTAAGAAAAAGCCTTTGATGGAAGGTCAAAATAACTAAAATGCAGTTATATTAAATCACTTAAAATGTATCTGGTAAGTTACCCATCAAACTGCTCTTTACTAGTCAGACTTTCTCCCAAGTCAGGTGACATTTTAGTTTTTCTGAAAAACTGCCTTCTTGCTAAAATTTCTCCAGACTTTACATCTCTTAGGAAATTTATATTAATGATTAATATACTTATATACTTATATAACACTATATGCTCTCTAAGGGAAGAGTCTATGTCTCTAATCTTATTAATCCTCACCTGAGGATATTTTTCCATTGATTTCTAGAAAGAGTAGATGGAGGAGAGACACACATCAACTGGTTGCCTCCTGAATGCACACTAACCAGGGCCAGGGAACTTGCAACCAAGGTTATATGTCCTTGACCAGAATCAAAACCAGGACCCTTCAGTCTGCGGGCCGAACCTCTAGGCACTGAGTCTAACCTGCTAGGGCATATGTCTCTATTCTTATATGTATGTAGGATCACATTCTTTCAAATGCAAAATGCTACCTCTGATTTGAAATATTGTGTAGATTCTAAGTAAATGTTAATCTAATGAGCCATTTACTAGTTCTTAAGATTTCATTTAAATTGGGTTTTCAGTTAAATAGCAATCAATTCAAATATCACTTTTTAAAAACAGAGTTCTATTAAGGAAAAAGAAGAAATTTCTAATGTGGTCCATCATATTTAAAAATATTTTTTAAACTGTGGTAAAAGATCTATTCTTTTACATCAAATTTGTGGGGTTAAACATTTTTTTAAAATGTGTAACAACAGAAATAGAACTCAGATCTTAACATTAAGTGAAAATGCTTGGTAGGCTAAACATGCTGCGCCATGTAGGGCAAAATGCGGAGAGAATTCTATTTTTTATAAGGTAAATGAGTAACTAATTGGCTTCCTAAACATTAACTAGTCTCAGAAGATTGTACTTTGGACAAAGTGAAGGATACAGAGTGACTACAACTGCTTAATGGCACTATAAATGATCATTAGGAATTAAAAAGACGTATGAGCAGTTACATTTAAGCTTGTAAAAGTTTTACCTTAGTTTTTTCATCCACAACTCTGAGTCCATCTGCTGATACCCACAGGACTGCCTTAACAGCTTTCTTTCCAGTCTTTTAAGAGAAACCAAAAAGAAAGGAGAGAGACACACACATATAATGTATATTTTAAAAAGTCATCTTCCATAGAAAACACTGACTTCTGCCTTCCAAAATTCACATGTACAAATGGAGTCCAGGAGAGGTGCCCAAAGCCATATACTCAAACCAAACTGCAGAAACATTCAGGAAAAGACAAGCCAAAGCCATTATTTTAGAAACGCAATGCAAAACAATACAATAAAAGTAAGTACGGGGGGTGGGGGGATATATTAAAACCAAGATAACACATTCCATAAAGGGCAAAGAATTCATAAGTAGATTTCTTACTCATTTAAAAAATAAACCAAGAAAATCACAAGTCAGATAAATTTAAACACATAAGGAGTTACACCACAAGTAGCTTCTACGAGTGTATTTAGAGTAGGAAGTAATACATGAGTCTAAATTGAAATGCTGACCATTCTACTACTGTGTAACCCCAATGTATACAGCAGGACCTTGATCATCTGAAATTTTCATGTTAAAAACCCAATAATTTTTCATTCTTCCTTTAAACCATTATTTTTTTCTTCCAGGATTAACACAGAACTAGTTTAGTTTTTAATTGACATTAAATGCATGGAGACATTTTGGAGACATAGGAGAATTAAAAAACTGTTGAAAATATTGTTATAACATGAATTCTTTTTACTGCTAAGAAAAGATTTCTTTTGCACATAAGAATCACATGGGAAAAAGCTGATATATGATTTCTCCTGTGATGAAATGAAAACAGGAGAGTGGGAGTTTGTAATAGCAATTTAACAGCTTTCTTTCTAACTGCTCCAAGGATATAAGCAAAATAAAGCAAAAGCAAAGTGAAGGCTGTGAATAGATATCAAAACATCATAAAAAGTATATATCAAAAGGGATCAGGTACTAAAAGTTGGAGCAGCAGCTTCTAGAAGGGACAAGGAAAGATAAAGAAACGTCTACCATTCTCCTCTGTGTGTGTCCAAACCCAACACTCCTCGGTAGGGAAGGAATGGCCTTATTTGAATGAGCTGTGTGATCCACCCGGACTCATCATCCCCATCACCACCACACATCTGAGGAGAGCCTATTATATGCCAGACAGTGGAAATACTGTACTTGAATTCACACAGCCCATTGAAAGGTGACACTCAGATAAACAAAAAATAAATAATACAGTGATGAGTGCTATAGAACTGAAAACAATCCTATATAATAAAACCCTACTATGCAAATCGAC
This sequence comes from Myotis myotis, assembly GCF_014108235.1. Taxonomy (NCBI): domain Eukaryota; kingdom Metazoa; phylum Chordata; class Mammalia; order Chiroptera; family Vespertilionidae; genus Myotis; species Myotis myotis. The sequence goes on from NW_023416313.1 coordinate 202,637,431, forward strand.
TGAAAGGCAGAATGACCAGTTGCTATGACACGCACTGACCACCAGGGGGCAGATGCTCAATGCAGGAGCTGCCCCCCAGTGGTCAGTGCACTCCCACAGAAGCTGGGCTCATGGCTGGCAAGCGCAGTAGCAGTGGTGGGAGCCTCTCCTGCCTCCGCAGCAGCGCTACAGACCCCTCGGTAGATTCCCTGAGGGGTCCTGGACTGTGAGAGGGCACAGGCCAGGCTGAGGGGACCGCCCCTACCCCCAGTGCACGAATGCCATGTGCCGGGCCTCTAGTGCAGCGGTCGGCAAACTCATTAGTCAACAGAGCCAAATATCAACAGTACAACGATTGAAATTTCTTTTGAGAACCAAATTTTTTAAACTTAAACTATATAGGTAGGTACATTGTTATTAACTTAATAAGGGTACCCCTAAGGCTTAGGAAGAGCCACACTCAAGAGCCGCATTTGGCTCACAAGCCGCAGTTTGATGACCACTGCTCTAGTGTATAATGATATCAGAAAGCAGGCATGGTCAAATCTGTGGAATCAAAGAAGGTTATTCAAAGGAGAAGACAGACTGGGTACTAAAATAATTTTTTTAGATGTCCCAGATGGGGGTAAGGAGGGAGGGAACTGATAGAAGTAGTGGACATTCCAGGCAGAAAAAACAGCAATATTGGACATGGCAAATCTAGGCTCTATAAATATTGGCTTGAAAGTATGATGAGTGAGCAAGGCATGGTGGGAAATAAAGAGTAAGAAAGGCCTAGGCACGGAGGGCCTTGTAGGCCTTCTAAAGAATTCCATCTTAATTCTGGGGGCAATTAGGAGCTACTGGAGGAATTTAAACACAATTAAACAGATTTTCATTTTTAAAACATCACTCTGGCAGCAGGGTAGAGGGGCTGGAAAGAAACTGATAGGAGGCAAAAAGACCACAAGATTTCAGGTGAGAGAAAATGAGGTTGACCTTGATTAAGACTGGGATAGAGAGGAGAAAGTTTTACATGGTAATTGTAAGGGAGAAGTTGAGGATTCCTATCAGGTTCCTGGCTTGGGTAACTGGCTAGAGAGGTTAACTAAGAAAGAGAATAAAGGAGCCTGGCTGTGTGGCTCAGTGGTTGAGTGTTGACCCATGAACCAGGAGGTCAGGGTTTGATCCAGGTCAGGGCACGTTGCAGGCTCGATCCCCAGTTAAGGGGCATGCCGGAAGCAGCCAGTTGATGATTCTCTCTCATCATTGATGTTTCTATCTCTCTCTCCTTCCACCTTCCTCTCTCTGAAATCAGTAAAAACATGTTTTAATAAGAGAGAATAAGAGAGATGCAAAAACAAGTTTGAGAAGGGGAAGAATAAGACTTCAATTTGGACAAGCAAAATTTGAGATGTCTGTGCAACATCAAGGTGAAGATGTCCAACAGGTAATTGAAAAATAGGTCTGAAGCTCAATAGAGAACTCTAGATGGAATTTTAAATTTGAGGGACATTAATCATGGGAATAATAGAAGGCCCAAAGCTAGAAGAGACTATCAATAATTAAAGAAGTAGGAAAAGATGAGTTAAGTCCTTGAAATATAAGAAAAGAAATAACCAGGACAGGAAAATGGGTGACTGAAACTAAGGGAGAAGGGTTTCAAGAAGTAATGGGGTGGTCCAAAATGTCAAATGTTGCAAAGTGATCAAGTTTGAAAAGATGTGAAAGATGTCCATTTGATTTAGCAATGAAGACACAATATAGTGATAGAGGTCGTGTGGTTAATTTTGTGTGTCAAACTGGCTAGGCTATGGTTGCTTAGTTGTTCGGTCAAACACAAGTTTAGATGTTGCTGTAAAGGTATTTTGTAGGTGTGATTAACATTTACAATCAATGGACTTTAGGTAGAGGAGATTACCCTGATAATATGGTGGAAGAGGACTAATCCAATCAATTGAAGGCCTTAAGGGTAAAAACAGCGGTCCCCCCCTGCCTCCCCCAACACCCAGAAGAAATTCTGCCTGAAGTCTGCAACACTAAAATTCAACCTGCGTTTCCAGCCCGCTGGCCTACCCTACAGATTTCAGACTTGCCAGCCCCCACAATTGTATGAGCCAATTCTTAAAATCAATACCCACTCTCTAACTAGATATATGTAGAGATAGATAATCTAAATATATATGAGAGAGAAACAGATGGTGGCTCTGTCTCTGGAAGGTCCTGATAATACAGAGGTGGAAGACAGATTAGAATGGGTTGAGAAGCAAATGAAAGGCAAGAAGAGTCTTGGAGTATTAAATTTGCTCTTTGAAAAAGCTTATTTACAAAAAGGAGGGGTATAGGGTAATGGGGGGACAGGCACATGATCAAGGGAAGTCTTTAAGAATTGTGATAAACTAACATGATGTACCAACAACAGAATGAAGGTAAATATGAATCTAAATTCAGTGCCACTATTCATAAGCTCAGTAAGTTATGCAGTCTTCTGAGCTTCCATTTCTTCATCTGTAGCAGGGTTGGTAAAAGGATCAGAGATATATGCAGTACCTAGAATTTAACAGGATAATGAATAATTGATAGCCATTTATCATTATGTTATTAATAAACTTGAAAAAAAACTCCCAACAGTAAAGCTTCTTGAAAGAGTGATATCTTCAACAACAAATCATGCTTACATGCTGAATGGGAAAAGCAGTGGAAAGATGGAGACTGAAAGTCCTTCCAGAAAAAGAGAAGAATAATTTAGAAAACAGAGTCATCCAGGAGGTGGGATGGGATGGGACTAGAGTACAAGTTTTAGACAGAAAGAAAGATGTCCCCTTCCTTGAAATGGAGGGATGGAGTGAGGCTAAATAGAAATGAAGATAGATTTGTAAAGGAGGGAGTGGCAAATTGAGGAAGTTTACTTGAGAGAGCCACAAATTTATCTGTGAAGGAAATGAGATCACTTGCTTTACTTGGCTAGCGAGAGGAAGGGAGACATGCAGATTAAGAGAAAGATTGACAATAGCCGTCTGGAGGCAGTATAGCACAGGAACTCAGAGCACAAACCCTGAAACCAGGCTGCTGTCTGGGTTTGAATTCTGGTTCTGCCACTTACTATATGACCAAGGGCAAACTACTCCACTTTTCTATGCTTCAGTTTCCATACCTGTATAATGATGCTAATAATCTTATATACCTCATGGGATTCTTATGAGGATTAAATGAATTAACATATGTAAAAAGTTTAGAACTAGGGTGGGTCATATAATTTTCTGTCCAAACTGGGACCCTTTTGAAAGTGAAACAGGTGTTACATTGGGGCTGTTCCAGGAAAACTGGGAGAATCGTCATCCCACCAACGGTAACTGCCCATATTTAACCAACACTTAGGTAGCAGTCAGGATTCTGCTAGAAGGTAAGTTCTGTGAGGGCAGGCTTGTTTCCATCACTGCTATATCCCTGGGGCTCAGGACAATGCCTGGTACAGAGCAGGAGTTTGAAGGAATAAATGTGCTAAATATCTGCTGGAGGAAATAGGAAACTGCTGATTAGTGACACAGAAGACTGTCACTGGCACTGAAAATCCTATGTAAGAAATTTAAATTTGAAGTTTTATTCATCTTCTTACTGATTACTACAATTGTAGCCTGCAATATTCAATATCTGAGCCAACAGGTAGATATACTTCAAGGAGTTGGGAGGCTGAAGGTGGGAAAAATAAAAGGCCATTTTAAAATGGGATTGTTCCCCATTTATTCTCATATATAGGGAATTATAACATTTTCTTAGCCCAATTATACTGTCATAGAAACATGTCCATTTTTGAGGCATGCCTTTTTCTTTAGAGGAAGGGAGGGAGGGAGGGAGGGAGGGAGGAAGAGGCATCAATCGATGTGAGAGAGAAATATTGATTGGTTGCCTCCCACACACACCTCACCTGGATCAAACCCACAACTTGGGTATGTGCCCTGACCAGGGATCGAACCCGCCACCTTCTGGTGTACGGGATGAAGCTCCAAACAACTGAGCAACACTGGCCAGGGCTTGAGGTGTGTCTTTATACCGGTGGTGTGCTAACCTATCAGTTAGGCACTGTCTTTGTCATATTTCATGGCCTTGATCTCTCTAAAGAGGGGAAGAAAACAAATATAAAGTCTTTCTGTTTTTGTTCATACACTGGGTGCTGGTGCTCGGATGTCACTCTAGTTTGCCACTTACACCAGGGACTGAGATACTAAGGCTCAAAGAACCTGTAGCTACATTAGGTTCAGACTTCCCTCCCAGATTCTATAGTAGCAATGCTTCTGTATTATTTGTGAACGTTAGTCTTTTATTCTGATAATATAAACTAGGATTCCTAAGAAACTTTTAGAAAACAGTAAAAGTCACAGAGAGAAGGTAAAAGTTTTTGCTTTTGTTTGCCTTAAAACTATACACTTAAGCTAATCCCAAGGAGCTAAAAACAAGTTAGCTAACCAAACAGCAATAAAATAAAATAAAAATAACTAAGTATAAAGTGTAGAATTTACATACATCTTAGTGATGCAAACACCCTTTTTTTTCTTTTTCTTTTTCTTTTTTTTTGAGAATAAAGTAAGTTTATTCAGGTAGAGAAAAAGAAAGAGGACAGGTCGTGGGTGATGCTATGAAAAAAGCGAAAAGTACACGTCCACTAGAGAGTGAGTTTGCGACAAACACCTCTTAAAAAAAAGACTAGTTACTACTTCAGAAACTAATAGAAATGAGGTAGGGGTAATGCAGGTGAGAGACATTCAGAATTATTTCATCACCACTGTTCCAACACTTTCTATTTTAATAATAATTTCAAGGTTATAGGTAGAATTCACACTGACTAGTGTCAATGTACAAAAAACACAGTTTTACAACAAAGAGAAAACTGCTTATTCTTTGAGGGAAGAAAATGAATTTAACATGGAGAGCACTTCAAATTTAATTGGTGAAATCTGAGTAGAAGGCTCAAGCTCACCTATGAGTGAAAGATGACAAATGTAAGTATAATTTTCAGATAACCACTCAACTCTCTAAATATCCAACTTAGAATTTTAAAATTATCATCTGCCTTAAATACCTTTTACTATGGGTGCTGGAAGCCGGTCCATCCTTGCTGCTTGACACAGTCGCTGCAGGAAAGAAACATCTGCACAGCATATGTTTCAAGGGACCTGGCGTATATAGCATACTGTTCTTAATATGTTTGCTCCCCTTAGCGCTGTGTGTTTTAACCAAGGTCACCTCTCCAAGAAAGGTTGTTTCCCCAGGTAGGAATTTTTTCCTGAAGTCAGGGAGGGGATGAAACTCCTTAACTAAGTGCCAGGCGGGTAGTTAATCACTACAAACAATCATGCTTAAGCTACATAATCTTTACTCCCTGGAATGGAGATAAGAAACACCCTAACCTTTGTAATAGAAATTGACAGGATTAAAATCAACTGGGATAAATACGGATGTAACAAGACAATAAACAGCAGAACTTCGCTGGAGATCCAGACCAGAACTTGGCTGGAGATCCTGGCTAGAGATCCTGGCTAGGCTGCTGATCAACTGAACGCTGTCTCTGTGTCATTCCTTCTTTGCCGACTCCATCCACACCTTTGGGGACCCCTGGACCTGCTGGGGTTGGACGCCAGGTCCCTTGAAACATATGCTGTGCAGATGTTTCTTTCCTGCAGCGACTGTGTCAAGCAGCAAGGATGGACCGGCTTCCAGCATATGGGTAGATATAAACCAACACAGAAGTTAAGCAGGCTGATATTGGAGGAAATTATAGCAGGTAGTGAGTAGATCCATTACAATTTACTAAGTCAGGAAACTTACAATGCAACAGAAATGCACAGACAATCTTAACATGAAAACACCAGTGAAGAAACACATAGTTGTAAAAATAACACAGAAATAATAACATACAAGCTCAGTTCACTGTAAGATCACTCTCTCTAAATTTAAAAGCTACTCACAATAAAAGGCAATTGAAATAACTAATTACAATAAAGAACGCCATCTCCCTATCTATAAACCTATCTCCAGTAGACACCATTTTAAAAAGAAACTGAAAAAGGATGAAGATCACAAGTTTGTGATATCCTCAGGAGGCTGACAGATCCTTACAGTTGATCTTTCATTTTACATATTGGTGTTAGCTAGGAAAGTTCTTCAGGTCTCCAACTGGAGACATAAGTTTTTAAATTGTTTAAATCAAAGATTGACAAACTTTTTATGTGAAGGACCAGATAAATATTTAAGGCTTTGCAGGCCATACGTTCTATGCCATGACTACTTAACTCTGCCACTGTAGCACGAAAGCAGCCATAGACAATAGTAAACACATGGACATGGCTTTGTTGAAATAAAACTTTATTCAACAAAACAAGTAATGTGTCACAGATGCCAACCTGATATAAATCATTGTGATCCCTGAAAAGTGAACATTAATTAAATCTTTTTGAAAAGATAATTCATTATATTAAAATCTTAAACCTGTTTAGAATTATGTCCCTGAATCATTTTTCTTTTCCATTTTGTTGTGTTCAAATGTGTTTATCTCCTATTATTTAAATTATGACTCAGATCTCAGGTGCTTTCCAACTCTAAAGTTCTATGATTCCCAAAATCCCAGTGAGGTAAGAGCATGCAATTAAGTAACATAAACAGAAGTAATATTTGGAGGCAAAACAATTCTGCTGGGCATATAAAAGCAAAAAGGTTAAGCAGATGTCCTAAGGTAAGCCGACGTAAAGAAATGCTATCAACACACACGGAAGCATAATTTGGCATAGCTATGAGGTGTTATAAAGCAACAGCAGCCACCAGTTCAGGCAGCAGGGGCAGAGCATGTCACTCTTTCTGAGTAACAGAGATTTGCCAGTCTAGTTTACAAAGCTTTCTGCTACAAACCAAAGAGGCCATCAAGGTACCCAATTTGTAGAGAATCATGGATTAGTCTTTTTGTCACACCTACACACAGATAACCATCATTACAGAGTAATAATATATTCACAGACAACCATGATATGGTGTGCCTTGTAATAAATGAAGAGACTTCTTTCCTTTTGTAGGAAACGTGGCTTCAGTTTTAAACATGACAAGGGCCTTAAAGTCTTGTAGTTTGATGACATTTGAATTTCTGAATGTAATTGTGTAATAAATAGATTTTGTCTTATAATTCTAAGATACAGTGAGTATTCCCCAAAGGACAAAGCAGTGAAGGGAAAGAAATGCAGCTTTCTCCAGGATTTGAGACTGGCACTATCTCTCTAATGACTGCTTCTTTGAAAGTGCAGTAAGTTTTCATCTGGGACACCAATATATACTATTTCCTGCATTTTCTTAACTGAGAGAGGCCTTTAAAGCATTTTTTTGGGGGAAAATAAGGATGGTAGCATATCATGAACCAAAAAGCAAAGGAGAGAAATTTGGAGGCAATTTAGCGCTCCTAATTTGCCAAATCACTTTTAATTGAGGAGAGGGGGGAAAACCCATGAATTATTCTAATATTAAATTCATATTTCAAACGTTTGTAATAGCAGAAATGAAAAATCCACAGGCATCTCAAATTCAATCTCTTCAAAACCAAATTCATCATACCTCTTCTCACAATGAATGATTTCCCCATCCCTTGGTCATCCATGCCTGAAGCTTGGATCTTATCTTCTGTTTCTTTCGTATATCCCTAAGTTAAATGAATGATCGAGTTGGTCTCCTCCTCCTGGTTATTCTGTTAATGCTGTTCCTTCTGTCTGAAATGCCTTTCTCTTTTAAGTTTAACTGGAACTCATAGTTTTAAGTCAGCCTTAGGTGCTATTTCCTCCCAGAAACCTTCATCACAACCTCTCACATTCTTCCTTTGCTCTATTGCAGCGGTTCTCAACCTGTGGGTCTCTACCCCTTTGGCAGTCGAACAACCCTTTCACAGGGGTAGCCTAAGACCATCCTGCATATCAGATATTTACATTACGATTCATAACAGTAGCAACATTACAGTTATGAAGTAGCAACGAAAATAATTTTATGGTTGGGTCACAACATGAGGAACTGTATTTAAACGGCCAGAAGGTTGAGAACCACTGCTCTATTGGTACGTTAACGTTACACAATTTGCTAACCATTTTTTAAATATCTGATTTCTCCCACTACAAGGTGAACTTGAAATCAGTGTATCTGTCATTCATTCATTTTTTTCATTCACTAACTCAAATATTTTGGAGCAATTACTATAGACCACCTACTATTCTAGGCATTGAAGACTCAGCAGTGAACAAGACTTTAGATGAGGACCTCAGTCCTCAGAGAGTTATGTTTTAGTGAAGAAGAGACGAACAGTAAGTAGAATGTATGGTATGACAAATGGTGATATGCCCAATCAAAGAAAAATAAAGCTAGGAAGGGAAATAGTGTGTGTATATGGAGAAGCATGGTATTAGGAATTTAAAATAGGGTCCTCAATGAGAATGGGGCTTTTGGACAAAGAATGGAAAAATACAGCAAGTGCAAAGGTTGAGGTGGAAGCATACCTGATGTGCTCAAGGAATAGCAAGGAGACTAGCTAGTGTGGATGGAACAGAGGGGCAAGAGTGAGAGTGGAAGAAGACAGGAAAAGGAACAGAGGGAATTCATGTATAGTGGCCTAAAAGGCCCAAAAGGCTCTGATTAGGTCAGGAAACTACTGAAGGATCTGGGACAGTGGAGCAACACAATCAGACTCCTGTCTTAGAAAGATCACTCAGGCTGATATCCTGAGAACAGATGGCAGGGGAGCAACAATGAAAACAGAAGAAACAGAACACTACTGCAATGATTCAGCTGAAAGGAGAAGCTAGCTTGGACCAGGGCAACAGTGGTAGAGATAGTGAGACAGAAAATGTTGATGGAATGGATATAGGGTATAGGAGAGAGAGAAGTAACGATAAGATCCAGAATTTTTGGCTAGAGCACAGAGACAGAGTTGCTGTATATGAGTTGGGGAAGACGAGGGGAGTTTAGCTTGGGAGAGAAAGATAGAATTTTGATTAGTGTGCGTTATTTGGTGTGAAATGTTTAATAATGATGATGATAACGATACCTAACACCCACTATGGCAAAGTTTTATACACTTTGCTTATACTTAGTCATTTAATCTTTAAAACAATCCCATGAAGTTGGTATTATCATTATCTTTTTTAAAAATAGATTTTTATTGATTTCAGAAAGGAAGGGAAAGGGAGAGACAGAAACATCAATGCCAAGAACCACCAATCAGCTGCTCCCTGCACGTCCCCTACAGGGATCCAGCCTGCAACTCAGGCATGTGACCTGACCAGAATTGAACTGTGACCTCCTGGTTCATAGGTCGATGCTAAACCACTGAGCCATGCTGGTGGGCTATTATCTTTTTTTTTCATAGGTGGAAAAACTGAGGTACAGAAAGTTAAGAACCTTTCCCAAGGTTACAAGCTAGTAAGTCGTTGAACCAGGATTAAATGCAAACAATCTGGCCCTCCAGATTCTGTGCCCTTGACCTCTATGCTATACTGCTTCTAAGATATAAACCACTATGGATTTGGAAGAAGATGTCTGGAGATAAAAATTTCAAACTCACAGCACTAGAGACAATATTTAAACCCATGACACTATGAGATCATCAAGGAGAAGTAGAGTTAGAGAAGAGTTCACAGAGGTGGGCAGCATTACACACACACACACACACACACACACACACACTAGAGGCCCGGTGCACAAAAATTTGTGCACTGGGGGGGGGGGGACCCCTCAGAGGATGTCCACCTGCTGGCTTAGGCCCACTCCCTGGGAGACTGGACCCAAGCTGGCAGTCAGACATCCCTCTGGCAGCCCAGCAGCCCTCAGGGTATGTCCACTTACCAGCAGGGAGCAGACCTAAGCTGTAGTCGGACACCCTTCGTGCTGCTGAGGCAGCAGAGGCTCCCGCCACCACTGCTGTGATGGCAGCCATCAGCCTGGCTTGTGGCTGAGCAGAGCTCCCCCTGTGGGAGCACACTGACCACCAGGGGACAGCTCCTGCATTGAGCGTCTGCCCCCTGGTGGTCAGTGTGTGTCATAGTGACCAGTCATTCCCAGTCATTCTGCTGTTAGGGTCAATTTGCATATTACCCTTTTATTATATAGGATAGAGGCCTGGTGCACAGGTGGGGGCCGGTTGGTTTGCCCTGAAGGGTGTCCTGGATCAGGGTGGGGGTCCCGCTGGGGTGCCTGGACAGTTTGGGTGAGGGTTGATGGCTGTTTGCAGCTGGTCACACCCCCTTTAGAGTGGGGAGGGTCTCCACTGGGGTGCCTGGCCAGTCTGGGTGAGGGGTTGAGGGCCATGTTCAGGCTGGCCAAGCTTCCCGGCGACGGAAGCTCCCAGCCTCTCCTTTTTTTCTTTTTTTTTAAAATTCTGGGATTTATTTACCTTCTATAATTGAAACTTTGTAGCACTGAGAGGAGCTCAGAGCTGGCCAGGGTGGGTGGGAGGAAAGCTTGGCTTCCTCCGTTGCAAGCCTCCTGCTTGCTCCAGCTCTGTGGCCATGGCCAGCTGAAAGCAGGTATCTGGGGTTTATTTACCTTCTATAATTGAAACTTTGTTGCTTTGAGTGGAGCTCAGAACCGGCCGTGGCAGGCAGGAAGCTTGGCTTCCTCCATCATTGGGGCAGCCGAGCCGCCTGCTTGCTCCAGCTCTGTGGCTACTGGCCGCCATCTTGGTTGGGTTAATTTGCATATAGTCGCTCTGATTGGCTGGTGGGCGTGGCTTAAGGCGTAGCAAAGGTACAGTCAATTTGGATGTTTGTCTTTTATTAGTGTGTGTGTGTGCACCCTAATATACAAACAGACCAAACAGCCAAACAACCAGTCACTATGACATGCGCTGACCACCGGGGGTGTGTGTGGAACATAGTGGGTGTTGGCCAGGGTGCGAGGGTGGAGCAGGTGAACGGGGGTGCCAGACCAAGGCAGGGTGCCAGTCACTGTCATCGGGATGAGTCTCTGGTGGTTACTGAAAATTCTTTGCTCCCGTGCTCCACGGTCCTGCCCGGTGCTCACACCTGCTGCTGGTGCTGGAGCTGCTGCTTGTACCCGCTGCCGGCGCCTGCCAGCCCTGATCACCCGAGGGCTTCTCCACCTCCCCATGCTCCTGAGGGGTGATTGGGGCAGCAGCCACTGCTCACACCCGCTGCTGCCACTGGCCCCGATCGCTCTGCGCCATCAGTGGGACTGGCGCCATCAGCGTGTGGGAGCAGTGGTGGTGGGAGTGGGGCTGCCAGCAGACAGAGGACATGAGGCCGTGGCAGGAGGGGGCTGGGGAGGGGCGCGGAGAATGGGCCGAGAGCCACCCCTGTGCCCACTGCAGCCTTGAGGCCCATAGTTCCTTTCAAGGTGCACAAATTTGTGCACTGGGCCCCTAGTCCTATATAATAAAAGGCTAATATGCAAACTGACTGAATGGTGGAATGACCAGTTACTATGATGTGCACTAACCACCAGGGGACAGACACTCAATGCAGGAGCTGCCCCCTGGTGGTCAGTGTGCTCCCACAGGGGGAGCGCCGCTCAGCCAGAAGCCGGCTGGTGAGCGCAGTGGCGGTGGCAGGAGCCTCTCCTGCCTCCATGGCAGCACTAAGGACCCCTTGGGGGACATCCCCCAAGGGCTCTTGGATTGCGAGAGGGCGCAGGCTGGGCTGAGAGCCCCCCCGCCCCCAGCCCCAGTGCACCGGGCCTCTACTAAGAAATAGACAAGAGTATGATCCCTGAACTCCAAGGAACTGGGGTGTTTCAAGGCAGGCGGAGGAATAGGCTATGTCAAATGGTTCTGATAGGTTGGATGACAAGGCCACTGGAAGAGAGGAAGAACTGAGGAGTGGTGAGGGCAAAAGCCTCATTAAATGAGTTTAACAAAGGATGGGAGAGCAGGAACTGAAAGCACTAAGAAGATACCTTTTTTTTTTTTTCAAAGGATGGTTTGTGTTTTATGCTAATGGATGATCCACTAGACCAGCGGTTCTCAACCTGTGGGTCGCGACCCCTTTGGAGAGTCGAACAATCCTTTCACAGGGTTGCCTAAGACCATCGAAAAACACATATAGAATTACACATTGTTTTTGTGATTAATATCTATGCTTTAATTATGTTCAATTTGTAACAATGAAATTGGGGGTCACCACAACATGAGGAACTGTATAAAGGGTCGCGGCATTAGGAAGGTTGAGAACCACTGCACTAGACAAAGAAAACTGATTGTGGGGGAAACAGAGGGTAGCATTGCTAGAATAAGGAGGAGCTGGAATAATCGGAATCTACTGGAGGAGCTGGCCTCAGCCAGCAGCAGGTGCATCCGGGTGTAGGAGGGAAAAGAGAGCATACAGGCATGGATGCAGGTAGGTGAGTAGACTTGGAAGTGCCACATGAGAGTTTTCTTCTGATTGAATCTATTTTTTCAGTGAAGTAGGAGGCAAGGTGATCAGCTGAAAGAGAGAACAAAAGTAAGAAATTCTGGAGGTTTAAGAAAAGAGAAGGAAGTGCCGAATAGTCATCTAAAAATAGAGTAAATGGACTTAAAAAAATATAGACTGTCTTGTATCTGGATAGCCTAGCACAGTCCCTAGCATGTCTTGGCCACCAGCTATGACTTGAAGCTTGAGAACCACTGGTTTTTTCACAAATACAAATTTTAAAAAACTCCAAAGGTTATTGATTTTTTTAAATCTAGAAAAGGTCTGTGACCAGGGCATGTGACATACTAGTTGATTATGTCACAGGGAATAATGAAACCAAAGATGAATGGAAATCTTCTGATTACTCTTGGGACTTTTTGTTTTTCTTCAGGAATGTGTTATAATGTATTTCAAAAAGAAAAATAAAACAAATCCTAAAAAATGTATCAATAAAATGCAAGGAAAATAAAATTTAAAGAAGAAAGGGCATGGCAATTTAAAAAACAGGAATGAAAGGAAAGAGGCAGCAGCTATTCTAATACTTTTAAAGAAAAGGATCCAGAATGAAAATAAGCACTAAGCACAATTTGTCACAGAGGAGAAATTTGGGAAATCTAAAATAGAATGAAGATGAGAGTATCCTGATTTAAGTGGGTCGTAAGTACCATGAAATGTCTTATTCTTGAGAATTAAGTGAAATCAATATAACCATGCATTATGTTTAAACCATGAATTCTCTAAAACATAATCATTTCTATGATGGCATTTAATAATCATGAAAGCATAAAAACCATATTTGGCAGTACATTAACAGGATTTGTTACAAAAGATATAATAATATTTTGGGTGATTTTTATACAGTTTGACATGGTTACCCACTCCTTCCTAAATCAAAGTGACATAATAGCCTTGGGAGGGGTTCACAAAGTCTACAGGGTTAGAAGCAGGTAATAAAATGAGAGAAGCCGTCTGAGTGTAAGGACAATAAGAAGTTGCAGGTATTGTGGCAGACAGACAACCAAACGGCATAGTTGCTAGCTACTCAGCTCAAGCCGCTACTGTTGTCATGTAGAAAGCATGCCATTCTGCCAGACCTTCTAATTCTTTTTTAAAAAAATATATATTTTTATCCATTTCAGAGAGAGGAAGGGGGAGGGAGAGATAGAAACATCAATGATGACAGAGAATCATTGATCGACTGCCTCCTAAATGCCCCCTACTGGGGATCTAGCCTGCAACCCCTGCATATGCGCTTGACTGGAATTGAACTCAGGACCCTTCAGTCCACAGACTGATGCTCTATCCATTGAGCCAACCCAGCTAGGGCCAGACCTTCTAATTCTTAAAATAGATATCCTACTTTGTATTTGCAAGTGTTCAATGTTTGAAATACTGGCACCCAATTCAAACTTATAAACCATGCACAGGCCATACAACGCATATTTATGGAAAGCATTCAGGCCCTTGACTTGTCTCGTGTCCTCTGCATTAAGCACTTATTCATTCATTATAATTAAGGTATACCTGAGGAAAGCAAAGGCCAATACTTTTGAATGCGAGAACATCAATATGGGGTAGGTGAAAGAACTCTGCACCAGGTTTCAGAAAACCTTGGTTTCAAGGCAGGCACTGCCATTTACTACTAAGTGGGTGACCTCTTTTGAATGAATTCATTCATTTGTAAATGCAGTTTCATGAACTGTACTAATTCACTGAGCTGTTGTGAGTAGCAAATTGGAAAGTAGGTCAAAGCATATCATAAACTATAAAGCTCTATATGAATACAAGTAAATGCCTGCAAGATAATAGAAAACCTAGTCTCAGCCACTAGGTTCCTAGCATAGAGCCCCTGAAATCCTTGTAAATTCTTAAGTGATTAAAGCATTATGAGCATCTCTTGTTCTAATATTTGGTCTCTGACCTGTTCCTGACATAAGGATCCTAAAACCCTTATAAATTCTTAAGTAATAACAGCACTAGGAGCATCTTTTGTTCTAATGAGACGACTGGGGGGGGGGGGGGGAGAGCCTGGTCACTAGTAAGAACAAGCCGTGATTAGAAGCTTGGAATTTTCAGCCCCACTCCCTATCCTTCAGAAAGAGAAGAGGAGCTGAAAAAGGAATAACTGATCATGCCTATGTGAGAAAGTTTCCATAAATCCCAACATTACGAGGTTCAGAGAACTTCCAGGTTGGCAAACACATACACACTAGGAGGGTGACACACCCCAACTCCACAGGGACAGAAGCTCTTGAGCTTGGGACCCTCCCAGACCTCACCCTATGTGTCTCTTCATCTGGCTATTTATCTTTATCCTTTTTCTTTGATAAACTGGTAAACGTGTTTTCCTGAGTTCTGTGAGCTGCTCTGGCAAATTAATCAAACCTGAGGAAGAGATCATGGTAACCTCCAATTTGTAGCCAAACTGAACAGAAGTTGTGATTAACCTGAGGACCGACTACTTACAATTGGCATCTGAAATAGAGTGGGAGCACCGTTGTGGGACTAAGCCCTTAACATGTGTGATCTGACATTAACTCTAGGCAGTGTCAGAATTGAGTTAAATTGTAGGACACCAGCTGGTGTTGCAGAGAATTGCTTAGTGTGGGAAAAATTTACACATATTTGGTGAACAGAATTGAAGTGTTTTGTGTGAATAGTAAGCAGGACACAGGAGAAAAACTCAAGGAGGCAGATTGCACTAAGTTTTTCTAATACAATGATTTTAAAAAGAGACATAGATGGGAGGTCTAAGCATTTTATATCACCATGTTCAGTCAGTTCCTCATAAAAATAGGAATATAGATTACTTAGCTCATGGGGCTCCTTAAATATACTAAAATTATGAAATCCTTTTCAAATGTTAAGTGCCCAATAATTACTTGGTAATATAGAGTACTGGCCTCGTATGGCCAAATACACAAATGAAGCTGCCTGTAATACTTCCTAAAAAGTTGAGTATATTCCTGACTTCCCTAAAACAATGAGCAATTTAATGTAGCTACTTTGGAAAAAGTGATTTCAGGTTCTCAGTTTTTCCCCCCTTCCCTTTTACAATGGTTAATAACAGAGCCCGGTAACAGGCCCAGGTGTATCTGTTCCCTATGGCTAAGGTTTCTGGAGGCACTGCGCCCATCAGCAGGAACAGGGAAGTGCCTGGGTAGTCAGGTCCAGGTAGCAACTTGGTGAAAGGAAGCAGTTCTCCTGGCCAGGACTTAAAAATTCAGAATCAGGGCTGATAACTCTTACATCCACCTACTGTTATGCAAATGTCTGATGGAAACATTTCTTGATAACTGTTGTTCTTGTTATCCTGAGATCATTAAATCACATATGATGTAAAGGCTAAGAAAGAGTCAAAATTCATGAGAAACTGTACTGGATAAAAACTCCCTGTTATATGTCCTGTGAACTCTTCATTTTCAGCTTTTATCAAACCACAATTGAACTCAATAAGACAAGTCTCTTTCACCAGCCTATTTCTTGTAAAACAGTGTGAAAGTGAGTTGAATCATGGCAACCTGAAAGATTTAAAAGGCTCCAAAGTAGTTTTGCATTTAAAAGTACACTTCTGGTAAGATTATAAGTGATGCTTCCTCCTGAAAGGGCGAGGACTACGCCCTCCACCTTGCCCCAGGATAAGGGCTACGCCCTCCACCTTGCCCCAGGGTAAGGGCTATGCCCTCCATCTTAACTTGGCCATGTGCTCAGCAAGCTTCTTCCCGGAAGATAGTCAAGGGAAGTGCACGCCATCACTATGACCACATCCTGTGTAATGAGACACCGACTCGCGCCTGGCCAATCGGCAGGGCCCACAGTCTTTTCTCCTCCCCTTACCCCAACCCCCTATAAAAGCTCTCTCCACACAGAGTTCTCTCTCTCTCGGCCACTGGAGCTTACCGTTGCATCGGTGAGTGTGGCAGGGGAGCCAAACCTAGGTTTGAAATGAATGACTCTTTGCTTTTGCATCGGACTCGCTGGCTCCCTGTGGGTTCTTGGGAATCATGAAATCTGGGCACAACACCTCCTGCCTCTGTTTTCCAAACTCTTTGAATGACTTTGTAATTTTAAAAATTGTGTATTAGAATAAAATCAGCCTGTCATAAAAATAATTCTCCCTGCAATAACATAAGAAAAAATTCTGATAGTCACATTTATTCATGGGTGCCATTATGGGATTACTTAGCATCTTTTAAGGAAATCCTATGGGAGTCAAACTCACTAGTATGATTTAAATATCTCCAAATAAATAAAATGTTAGTTTGAACCACTAAAAAAAAAGACTCTTAAATGCTTTAGCTAATAAAAAAAGTAAATTAACTAGAGATAAAGCCAAAGTTAATTACTTACTACCTTTGAAGGAGAAAGAGAATAAAAGTAATTTTCCCAGAAGCTCTTTATTTATTAGCATCTTTTAAGGCTAAATCTTTTAAAGTTCACTTGTAAAATAATAGGAAAACAGAGTGACTATATAGCATAGTGATTAAGAGTGTGGGCTCCAAAGTCAGATTATCTGGGTTCAAATCTTAGTTTTTACCACTTATTACATCTGTGAATTTAGGTGGATTATTTAGGCTTTGTAGAACTTCACCTGAAATTTAACTTAGACTGAAAAAAATAGCATTGAGTGTAAAATTTGCAGTACATTTAATTTTCACTTGAATTTAATATTTCTTCCCACTTCTCTGTCAATATAGAACACTAAATAAAACCCACTTCTAAAAAATTCAACTAATATGAACAGTTTTGCAATATCAAATTAAACACCTAGTCTTAATAAAGAGACAATCCTTTTTTAACCTACTTTGTTATTGGACTTTCCTAGGAATCATCAGATTTAGTATCAACAGACAAGGTAATATCATAGATAGCAACTTTCCAATTCATTAATTTCCATATATAATAAATCAATTGCTGTATTATAAAGATACCAAAGCTGTATTTCCTTTAAAAAAAATATGTCAGTGCTATACTAGGGGTGTAACTCCTTATAAAGCAAGCACAAATGTGGCATCAAACTTACTTTTCCAAAGAAGCCTTTGAAGAACTTCCTTTCCTGGAGGAACAGGGGGACAAGTCGAGCGCTATTATTGTATGGGCTTAATGTCCCAAGGTTTCACACCAATAAGCACATATGGAAGTTGGGTAAAGGGCAAAGTAGGAGAAGGGGAGGGAGTGAGTTTTAAAGAGTTATCCATACCAGAAGTGACATGAAAATGCAGGGAAAAATACTACATGGCCTAAGAATCCATGGGAAGAATGAGAAGAAATCAAACCTGTATCCATGCAGAGCAATTAATTAGTTTATAGTCTCTACTTTTAGAACAGAGATTATCCAAATTTGGTAGCAGAGAAAAATATTGGGACATATTGGTTTTGTGAGATTTGCATTTTAAATTTCATAATAGTGAATAGTAAATAGATTAGTTCCATACACATTTTTCAATTGAAAAGTAGAAGTCATCAATTATAAAACCAGTTCACATTCAAATGATCACAAAATCATATAGCAACACATAAAATTCAATTATGAATGTGCAGCAAGGGTCATTGTCAGACTTTTTCTTACTGAGTTCAAGATGTCACTTAGAGAATCCTTACTTATGCAATAGGATTAATCTATATGTGTGCTGATCAATTCCACGGCAATCACGGGGAAATAATAAATATGTTCTATTGCAAATAGAATAAATCTTCTATAAAGAACACAGGCTAATGATTTCACTGGAGCAGAGAAAACAAGCATATGAGAACAAAACCACTTCTGTGGACCGCAACTGACATTTAAGGATTAGGGTTTTGTTTTCTTTTTAAATGTTACTATTTTAGAAAAAGAACTTGCATGGACAGTTACAAGTATACAATCCTGAAATTATGTACATGAGACAGACATAGCTATTTGTGGTCTCAGCACCAATTTTTAAGTATATACAAACTTTAAATCTGACCACCATTTGAAATTTGAATTTATGCAAAGAAGATGGATTCAAATTTACCCAAGCTAGCTTAAGTTTCTTTACATTTTCTAGACTTTGTTAAATTATACTTTAAGCCTTTACTTTTTATAATCAGTTTTTAATGATGGGCAAATATCTAGAAAAAGACAACTGTTCTAAAATTTGACTCTGACAATTTATAAAGTTATTCAAACACTGAATAGTTTGCTTGCTCCCTAAGTTTTGAAAATAATAAGCAGTATCAAATATTTCTATGAAATGTTTTGAACTTAAGCTGGAAAAATAATAAAGTAATTGGGGTAGTCATCACAATAAGACTGACATTTTATCTCTGCTGCCAAGTTTGATGACCCTAGTTTTGTTAGACTGTGAGCAACCATCAACTTTTAAGGATGCAGCCAAAGTTAACAGATTCACCATTCTTAAGGAAAGTGAGGTAAGGGAAAGAGATCCATTAATATTTAATTTAGTTTCCAGAAAAGCACTTGTTAAATATGGAGTTTGACTTCTTTTTATAAAAGATCTCGGATGTTAATGAAAAAAGTTGACGTGCAAAATGCATAAAAAGGTAGTTATTAGAGAATATATATTTTTAAACAATTAAGTTATGATTCTTTTACCTGCTAAAACAAAAAAATATATTAGGAAAAAATATATCAAATAGTGAATAAAAAAATCAACATATTAGAAACTGATAGTACAATGAAACTAGTCTAAACCAAGACAGAGGGAGACACATTTACAGAGACAATGGGAAGAAAAGACCTTTTAAAAGGAAGGGCACTCTGGATCAGTGTCAAGCAAGATAATCAAAGGCCTGATAAATTTTTTACAGAATAGATGGATAAATTACATTACTCCTCATCTAGCACTATGACATAAAGACACTGAAAATGAACAATAGATTATCCATAGACAAATCCCATACAATCTAAGTCCCTAAGTGGTTAATTTGTGAAATTATGTCACAAAGTAAATGAGTTAAAAATAGCTATAAACTAACTTTATGTACACAAAGTAAAAAAACAAAAC
This sequence comes from Myotis myotis, assembly GCF_014108235.1. Lineage (NCBI taxonomy): Eukaryota > Metazoa > Chordata > Mammalia > Chiroptera > Vespertilionidae > Myotis > Myotis myotis. The sequence goes on from NW_023416313.1 coordinate 202,656,803, forward strand.
ATATGTGGGCTCTAAGAAGCATATGTTTAAAGTACTATTTTATTTTAGTATTTCTTCATTTGAGAATGTTAAGTTTGCAGATAACTTTTAATTAAAGTTAAAATAATCCTAAATGTTAAAGAGCTACTTCGAGGAAAAGGAAAACTATACTTGCAAACTATCCTGCTTCCTCAATTCCCCATAAATTTAAAAAGCACTGGAATGTTAGATTTTTAGTTTAAAGATCACTTAGGTGGTTAAGTTTAAGATGACTGTTTTGCTATTTAACTGGTACATCTGAGCTATATAATTCTTCAAATTTTAAAGTACTGACATTCAAACTACTTCCATGGATATGCTATTTTTCTTTAATCTTTAGGTTGTACACTTTTATATTTGCTTGCATTTATTTGAAATTCTAAGAGGAAGCTTTATGATCTATAACAGTAAACAGAAATACCTAAAGAGACATAGCTTTTGGCATAATATAAGCATCTGGTATATTTGATTACAGATGTTTGTTAGGATCAATGTTAGGGAGAGAGGCAACTAGAATTTCTGCATAGCAAAAATATGAAAAGAAGACAAAGTCATGAATTTTCGTGATTAATATGATCTAAGAAGAACAACAAACTGAAGACTTTCACTTGCTGCAACCTTCTCAGTACAGTGTTAGAAAGAGTATTTATACAAGGGGGGCGTCCGAGTACAATAAATAGGAAATTGACATCAGTTACCTAAAACTTTAAGCTTATTTTTTAAAAGTACATGTTTCCCTATGTAAAATTATAACAACATTTGCTACAAGTCTCCTGGATAGGGTTGGTTTGAAAATTTTCAAAGAATTTCTTGAATGAAAGTTCAGAAATGGCCCAGCCGGTGTGGCTCAGTGGTTGAACATTGACCTTTGAACCAGGAGGTCATGGTTCGATTCCAGGTTAGGGCACATGCCTGGGCTGTAGGCTTGATCCCCAGTAGGGGGCATGCAGGAGGCAGCCAATCAATGATTCTCTCTTATCACTGATGTTTCTATCTCTCTCCCGCTCTCCCTTCCTCTCTCTAAAAACCAATAAAAAAACCTTAAAATACTATAGGGAAATAAGGATCTTTTAAAGTTATGCAAAAGGATTTAAAAACATGACATGCAATTATGGTTATGGTGATTATTATGAGATTCAATTTGACCACATATTGAGGACTGAATTGTTTTCTGTATATTCATTCCAGAAATATTTTTTGAGTGGCCAGACACTGTTTTAAGCATAGGTATAAATTTTTTAAGTGACAAATTTGGTTCCTATTTCTGGTGAAAATAAAAACTCACTAAATTTTATAATCTAAATAGTCCTGCACTCAAATAATCATGCTTATAGTTTTTCATCTTCTTGGTTAAAGAAATAAAAAGGTAAAATAAAACAAAAACATTCACTCAACTAAAAAATTAGTTCTAAAACTCGATGGTAAATAGTGGCTATCTCTGGGATTGCAAGAGATTTTATGTACTGTTTTTGTTCATTTGTATTTTATACAATGAAATTTACTACCTATATAATAAATAGATATTTCTATTTAAAAGTAGGGTTTTTTTTCCATCACCATCTATCCCTTCATACCCTCCTCCATCTCCACTCAACTCATTCCCCCCATCCCCTGCAATCATCACCTGTTGTCTGCATCGAGTTCTTTTTTTTTTCTTCCATTTTTACTCAATCCCTCCACCCTCCCAGCCCACCTCCACCCCCCAGACAGCCTGCTCTTCATTTATGAATCTGCCTCTATTTTGCTTGTTAGTTCAGTTTTGCTCCTTAAATTCCACTTATGAGTGAAATCATATGGTACTTGTCTTTCTCTGACTGGCTTTTAAAAAAACCTAGACAATTAAGAGGGTTAACTACTCATTACACAACTAAATACCATTTCTTAAAACTTCTGGTCAAATTTAAATCATCCTTAGATTTTCCTCATTTAGAGAGTGAACCTGAAGCTATACTCTGAGTTAAAAGACTTTCTAAAGGTTCATTCCACAGTGACCTTCTAACCGTAAGCTACAGAAGTTCTAAGACAGAGGATGTTGGAGGAGCCAATGGGGGAGGGGGGAGGGAGAGACATATGTAATACTTTCAACAATAAAGAATTATTTAAAAAACAAAGTTATAAGACTTTAATAACTACTTATAGCTTGTTTCAGGTCCATCTAGTATATTCACTGATTTGTCTATTGCTTTCAGTCAGTAGTTTATGACATTTAAAATGTTCTTTAGCCATAGCTGGTTTGGCTCAGTGGATAGAACATTGGCCTTCGGACTGAAGGGCCCCGGGTTCGATTCTGATCAAGGGCACGTACCTCGGTTGCAGGCTCCTCCCTGGTCTGGGCCATGCTCAGGGCAGTGCAGGAGGCAACCAATTGATGTGTTTCTCTCACAACGATATTTCTCTCTGTCTTTCCCTCTCTCTTCCATTCTCTCTAAAATCAATGGCAAAATAACCTCGGGTGAGGATTAAAAAAAAAATAATTCCTTAAATGTCTGTAACACAAATCATTACATTACTTAAACTGTTAAACTGTTTTTAGCTAAACTTATCTTATTTTTCCAGTGAACTTAAAATTATTTTGTTAAAGAGACTGAATTTATATTTCTTGAAAAATTACATTTTCTGAAGCTGTATTTAAATGGGAAATATATATTCAGGTGGACATAGCAAGTCTATAAATTATAGTTTCATGTACATAACACATGGATATAAGTCTCTTTAATATTATGGTAATTGGAGAGCACAGAAAGACTAGGAAGGGCTTCAATCATTTAAGAATTTAAATGACCAAAACCCTTTGCTTCCTGCATGCACCCTGTGGTAATCTAAGGTAAAGGTATGTGTAGAGTATATATTGTATCTACATTGATTTTTTTTTTATTTTATTTTTTTTAGTTCTTTGCATAGTATAATCAGTTATTTTTCTCTTCCTTTCCCGTCTACAAAAGATTTAGGCTTTTCTTCCAAGATATAATTCATTTCTCTGAGTGGCTGCTTCCTTGATTTTTATATCTTTTATATTGAGGAATTATAGAAAAGAGGTCCTACAGAATGTATCAAGAAGCAGAAAAGTTTTGATTATTAAGTTAACTGAGAAAAAGCACTCATTAGTAGCCAAACTCAAGGCAGCCCACCATACCAGCAAATCCAAAGCAACAAGTATTTAATGCTATATGGGGCAAAGGCATGCAGAAGTAATGCTTAAAGCTTTCAGAGCAAGGGGTGGGGGTGGAGAAGGCCAAACACTGGAGAGAAGGAGGCTGTGAAGAGGGCTGTCAGAGTTTATGAAACATTCTTCAAATCTATCCAAAATATGAAATAAACACTTTAATCTGAACCTTTATGAACTCTGAACCCATTCTCTCCTTTTATTATATACACAGGCATGTGCCTAGGATGTGTTCTATGGCATAACAGGAAAGGAAACATTATTTATCAAATATGCTGAAGTTTGTGCAAGAGGCAGGGCGACATATTGTTTATGTCTGAGGGGTGTACAGAAGGAAATTGGGAGTAGCAGTCAAATTAATAAGTCCTCCCAACACAGATATCCCCATCTTCTATTTTTTCCTAAAAAGCCGTTTCTTATAGTAAATTTAAAATCAATAATTTATAACCCAGTTATCTCAGTTAGGTTAAGACACTAATTGTAACAATTTTATCCTGGCTTTAGAATATTATTTATCTGAAAGATTTCACACTACTTGTTTAATATGGTTCTGAACCAGAAGAACCTTTTGAATACTGCCTGGCCTAAATTGAAGAAGTTGATCTTTATAATTTACACCTTTGGATGAACATAAGATACTCTTTATCAGTGAATTCACATCTTTTGCTTTAAGAGTAAGAACTGGATTGTGGGTCACTAAAATTTATGAGCAAAATCTTTCAAGAAAATATTTACAGCATATAGACCAATACCGGTAACCATCAAATACATACAGCTTTCAATCTTTTTACAGCCTCTTCACAGATGTGCATTCCTCTTGATTCATCAACTTCTACATGGCCAAGGTACTGTAAAAAGAAGAAAAAAGTTAGGGCTTTTGCTATGTTTATTGAGTAGCTCCCCATCCCCTCAATTCCAAATGTATCAAAAGAAACTGGAAACTGTCATTCTGGGAAGCATTTTTCTCTGCAGCATTTGCGATCTTACTTCTGGCATGCAGAGAGTTTGCCTCAAATAAACTTATAAAAATTCTCTACATGCTAGGATATTCTCTACATTGACATGGTAAATATGCATTATATATAGTTCTAAGATGAAAGAGTATACTCTCTTTAGGGCAAATATGAATCATACAAAATCCAAGAAGATATACAATCATGTCCTGCATAGCGACCTTTCAGTCAAAGACAAACCACATATACAACAGTGCTCCAATAAGATTAAAATGGAACTGAAGAATTCCTATTGCCAAGTGACATCTTGCTGTTTTAACATCCTAATGCAACACATTACACAAATACCACTGTGTTATAATTGCCTACAGTATTCAGGGCAGGAATAGACTGTATGGGTTTGCAGCCTAGCAGCTGTAGGGGAGCACATTTTTGTCACCCCAGAATATCTCTCTAGCATAAGGATTATTTTAGGCTGGCAATTTTAAGAAACATCATACAATGGAGAAGCACTGAAATCCAAGTAGAAGCTATCTTTTGTAGGACACATTTACCTTTGTAAGGGAACTCTCCATTTCGAAGGGTGTCTCCCTGCTATCCCAGGAAGAGAAGAATAAACTTATCTCTAGAAATTCTTATTAATTCTGAAGATAAAAATTTAAATCTAACAACCTTACCCATTTATAGTGGGTTTTTTCCCCTCCCTTAACTGACACCCCCACCTGCAACATTTTCATTTGTCTTCAGCTGAAGATGGTATTTAAGTAGTGCTAGCTTCAGCCATTTTGGCTCAATAAGAGAGAGCATGAGTTTTAAGACAGATTCCACATTTAGTCATCTTTGCTTATCTCTTTTTTACTATTAAATTGGAAAAAAATTAATTTAATATTATAGGCTGTTAAAAATGTCAGGTGTTTGTGAGCCAGGATAGTAAAAAGTTAGGACAATTTCTTGGCAGGTGGAATAGAGAAAGCAAGCTGATGACTGAACAAACTGGCTGAGCAATTTACAGCAGATACAGAAGGTCACCAGGGTGGAAAGCCCCAGGTGCCCAGCCACAGGCAAAACTGGTGCTGGATCTTCCCCCCAGGGTGGCCTTTTCTTGCATAGCTGGTCATTCTGTTCAAACCCTCCTGATCTTTCCTCCCTAGAGATAACATCTAGGCCTCAGTTGTATTTTAGCTCCAGGTCAAGAAAAGCAGCAAAACCAGGACCAGTAATGACTCCCTTTCCTGGCATTGACCAATCAGTGGAGACCACAACCCTAAAAGGGCACACCTGGAAAGTGATGAATATTTTATTGAGATCTCCCCTAAGACCACCCCTAAACTCCCAGCCTTTAAAACCCTCAAGACAAAGGTCCCAGCACACTCTCCTTAGACCACGCCTTTCCCTTTTCCTTTCTCCTCTTCTTCCCCCATAGGCATGCATCTCCTGGAGCTGTCTCGGGCTAACCCTCTGAACCTGTTTCCAAGGCCCCTTTTTGCTGACTCTCCATGAGCTGACAGCAGCCCCACCTGGGCTAACTTCTTTCCCATTATGTTTCTAGAGAGCCAAAGCAGCCCCGCCTAGTCTTCTATCCTAAGCCCTTCCTTGTTTCACTGTTCTCAGCTTTAATAAATGTACTTTCAAAATCACCTGGATTTGTGTTGTGAAATCTTTCTGTACAAAGTCGAGAACCCACACACTACCAGTCTGCCCGAGGCAACCCTCTCTGGGCTCGGGCCCTGTCCAGTAAGATTTGGTGGCTCTGTCAACTAGTTCTAGATGGTTAGATTGAACTCACACCCAGAAATAATAGAGTACTTTGTCACTGAAGACTACTGTTTCATCAGTCAGATGCTACAGTGATAGGCATATTACACTCAAATTCTGGAAAGCTGTATTTTTCATTTAGAAGTTAGTGATGAATGAACTTTTAAATTCAGCTTTAGAAAGTATTCCTTCATGTTCAGTTGACATGTTGCTTTTTTCAAAGCCCAATAATATATTCTTTTTTTTTGGCCTATTTTTTTAATTAAATCTTTATTGTTCAGATTATTACATTTGTTCCTCTTTTTTCTCCCCATAACTCCCCTCCTCCCAGTTCCCACCCCACCCTCCGCCCTCACTCCCCACCCACTGTCCTCATCCACAGGTGCACGATTTTTGTCCAGTCTCTTCCTGCATCTCCCACACTCCTTTCCCCCCCAAGAATAGTCAGTCCATTCCCTTTCTATGTCCCTGATTCTATTATAATCACCAGTTCATTCTGTTCATCAGATTATTTATTCACTTGATTCTTAGATTCACTTGTTGATAGATGCGTATTTGTTGTTCATAATTTATATCTTTACCTTTTTCTTCTTCTTCCTCTTCTTAAAGGATACCTTTCAGCATTTCATATAATACTGGTTTGGTGGTGATGAACTCCTTTAGCTTTTCCTTATCTGTGAAGCTCTTTATCTGACCTTCAATTCTGAATGATAGCTTTGCTGGATAAAGTAATCTTGGTTGTAGGTTCTTGGTATTCATCACTTTGAATATTTCTTGCCACTCCCTTCTGGCTTGCAAAGTTTCTGTTGAGAAATCAGCTGACAGTCATATGGGTACTCCCTTGTAGGTAACTAAGTGTCTTTCTCTTGCTGCTTTTAAGATTCTCTCTTTGTCTTTTGCTCTTGGCATTTTAATTATGATGTGTCTTGGTGTGATCTTCTTTGGATTCCTTTTGTTTGGGGTTCTCTGCGCTTCCTGGATTTGTAAGTCTATTTCTTTCACCAGGTAGGGGAAGTTTTCTGTCATTATTTCTTCAAATAGGTTTTCAATATCTTGCTCTCTCTCATCTTCTGGCACCCCTATAATACGGATGTTGGTACGCTTGAAGCTGTCCCAGAGGCTCCTTACACTATCTTCGTATTTTCGGATTCTTTTTTCATGTTGCTTTTCTGGTTGGGTGTTTTTTGCTTCTTCGCATTTCAAATCTTTAACTTGATTCTTGCGCTCCTCTGGTCTGCTGTTGGGAGTCTGTATAATATTCTTTATTTCAGTCAGTGTATGCTTAATTTCTAGTTGGTTCTTTATCACAACATCGAGGGTCTCATTAGATTTCTTGAGGATCTCACTATATTTATCAGCGGTCTCACCAGTCTTTTTGATTACTAAGTTTATCGGCAAAAGCCCAATAATATATTCTTAATTTCTTGGTTCAAGGAAAAAAGAAAATCAAGTACTGGGAAAGAGTATAATCTCAGCAACTGAGCTATTTGCATCATTGTTCTGACATTTTAAGAAATTTTGACATCTCATTCTTGGTACCTTGGCACATATCACTGTCTAGTTTTTTTAAAATTTTAATTAATCCTCACCTGAGGATATTTTTCCCATTGATTTTTAGAGAGTGGAAGGGAGGGGAGAAGAGAGAAATATCGCTATGAGAGACACATCAATCAGTTGCTTCCCACATGTGTCCCACCAGGGATCAAACCTACAATCTATTTTTGTGTCCTTGACCAGGAATTGAACCCATTGCAGCTGTGCAGGCTGATGCTCCAACCAACTGAACAACACTGGCCAAGGCTAATTTGTTATTATTTTTAATATATATTTTTAATGGATATTAGAGAGGAAGGGAGAGGGAGAGGTAGAAACGTCAATGAGCCCTAACCAGTTTGGCTCAGTGGAAAGAGCATCAGCCTGCAGACTGAAGGTTCTCTGGTTCGATTCTGGTCAGGGGCACATGCTCAGGTTGCGGCTCAATCCCCAGTGGGGGGCTTGCAGGAGACAGTCAATCAATGATTCTCTCCCATCATTGGTGTTTCTTTCTCTCTCTCTCTCTCTCTCTCTCTCTCTCTTTCTCCCTCCCTCCCTCCCTCCCTCCCTCCCTCTCCCTTCCTCTATGAAACCAATAAAAAATATTTATATTAAAAAAAAATCAATGATGAGAGAGAATCATTGATCGGCTGCCTCCTGCATAACCCCTACTTGGGATTGAGCCCACAGCCTGAGCATGTGCCCATCAGCTTCCAAATCCCTTCTTAATTTCTCATTACTGGAGAGATCTGTCTTATTAAATGCTTGCTGTGCTTTAAGAGTAAAACTTAGTTTGAAAATGTATTCAGTATTTCTAGATATTTATATTGGTAGTATTTCTTTGTTAGATTATTCCACATTCTGACAGAATCAGAAGACCCATAATATTTTCTAACTAAACTAAGTGGTTTTTTTATCCATTGATTTTAGTATATCTTATAAGTAGCCCCAAACCCTGCAATTTCCTATCCTTTGAAACATTTTTTGGTTGATTCTCTTGGGTTTCTCATATAGACATCATCTGCAGAAACAAACGCAACAAAAAATGTATTGATTTCGCACATTTACAGATTTTATTTTCTTATGCAAAGATGATTGCCAATTCTAATTATGTTGAATAAAGCAACCTCACCTTCCTCCTAAATTAAATGTAAATGTTTCATGATTCTGCATGACTCTGGGAGACTTTTTCAATCACTTAAAGAATCCTATCTAATAAAAGAGAAACATGGTAATTGGCGTACGACCGCTACCCTTCCCATTGGCAAATCAGTGAGATATGCAAATTAACTGCCAGCCAAGATGGCAACCGGCAGCCAGGCAGCTTGAAACTAACATGAGGCTTGCTTGCTTCAGTGACAGAGGAAACCAACGTTCCCTGCCTGCTTTGCTGGCCTCTGAGCCTGCAGTTTAAGAAACATTGTAACAAATATAGAAGCTAAACAAAACCCCAGAAACCTGCTTTCAGCGAGCCCGGGATCTCAGAGCTGGAGTTATACATTGTTTCGATTATAGAACCGAAACAAACCAGATACCTTCTTTCAGCAGCAGAAGCCTTAGAGCTGGAGCCAGAGCTAAAGCTGGCCCAGAATAAAAAAATAAAAATAAAAAAAGGAGCAGTTGGGAGCTTCAGTTCGCCTGAAAACAGCCCTCAGCCCCTCACTCAGACTGGCCAGGCACCCCAGTGGGGACCCCCACCCTGAAGGGGGTGTGACCAGCTGCAAAAGCCATCATCCCCTCACCCAGGCTGGCCAGGCACCCAAGCAGGACCGCCACCCTGATCCAGGACACCCTTCAGGGCAAACCAGCTGGCTCCCATCCATGCACCAGGCCTCTATCCTATATAGTAAAAGGCTAATATGCCTCCCAGCACCGGGATCAGCGGAGCCGAGAGGCCTCCCGGCACTGGGATCAGCGTGACAGGGGGCAGCACCCAAACCCCCTGATCGCCCTGCGGCTCTGTGTGTGACAGGGGGCGGGGCCACAACCTCCCTATCTGCCCTGCTCTGTTCATGACAGGGGAAGGCGCCCCAACCCCCTGATCAGCCCTGCTCTGTGCCTGATAGGGGGGAGCTCCCCACCCCCTGATCGCCCTGCGGCTCTGTGTGTGACAGGGTGTGGCGCCCCAACCCCCACCCCCTCCATGGGCCCTGCTCTGTGTGTGACAGGGTGCGGCGCCCCAACCCACCCCCCCTCCACCAGGGGCCCTGCTCTGTGTGTGATGGGGTAGAGCCATTACCTCCCCATCAGTCCTGCCCTGAGTGTGACAGTGGTGGCACCCCAACCCCCTGATCGGCCCTGCTCTGTAGGTGATAGAGGGTGGCGCCCCAACCCTCCCCCACGGGCCCTGCTCTGTGTGTGATGGGGTAGAGCCATAACCTCCCCATCAGCCCTGCCCTGAGTGTGACAGTGGTGGCACCCCAACCCCCTGATCGGCCCTGCTCTGTGGGTGATAGAGGGCGGCGCCCCAAACCCCTGAACTGCCCTGCTCTGTGTGTGACAGGGGGCAATGCCCCAACTCCCCTATCGGCCCTACTCTGTGAGTGACAGGGGGGAGCTCCTCAACCCCCTGATCGGCCCTGCTCTGTGCGTGACAGGGGGGAGCTCCCCAACCCCCTGATGGGCCCTGCTCTGTGCATGACAGGGGGGAGCTCCCCAACCCCCTGATTGACCCTGCTCTGTGCGTGAAAGGGTACGGAGCCCCAACCCCTCTGATTGGCCCCGCTCTGTGCATGACAGGCGGTGGAGCCGCAACCTCCCCATCGACCCTGCCTTGAGTGTGACAGGGGGCGGTGCTCCAACCCCCCAATCGGCCCTACCCTGAGCGTGACTGAGGGTGGCATCGCAACCTCCCAATCTGCCCTGCTCTGTGCATGACAGAGGGCGGCGCCCCAACTCCCCAATCAGCCCTGCTCTGAGCCTGACCAGGGGCTGCACCTAGGGATTGGGCCTGCCCTCTGCCAACCGGGAGCAGGCCTAAGCCAGCAGGTCGTTATCTCCCAAGGGGTCCCAGACTGCGAGAGGGCACAGGCTGGGCTGAGGAACCCCCCCTTCCCCCCGAGTGCACAAATTTTTGTGCACCGGGCCTCTAGTCTATAATAATAAAAGCATAATATGCAAATTGACTGAAGGACCGAACAGCAGAATGACTGTGTGGACGACTTAACTATGACACACACTGGAGCCAGGCCAGCCAAGGCAGGTGCAATGAGATTGTTTGGTAGGCCCCGCCATCGCCCCACGATCACCCCGCTGAGAGGGGCCCAGGCCACCCTCTGCAGTGCAATTGATGGGGGGGGGTCTGCAATCGACTGCCCCAAAGAGGGAGGCCCAGGCCACCGGCCAGCGGGGCAATCAATGGGGAAGGGGGCCTCCCTCTGCTGGGTGTTCGATCTGGGGGCCCCGCAATCAATCACCCCACAGAGGGAGGCCCAGGCCAGCCAAGTGATCGCACCCCACTCCTGTCACCCACAGAGGGAGATGACCAGTGGCAGGGGACAGTGCCGCACAGATGGCAAGCAGTGGCAGTGGTGGGCGCGGGGACAGCTGCGGGGGGAAGGAAAGCCCCAATAGGCCCTGATCACCAGCCAGGCCTAGGACCCTACCCAAGGGGTCCCAAATTGCGAGAGGGCACAGGCCGGGCTGAGGGACACCCCCCATGCACAGCTTTTGTGTGCTGGGCCTCTAGTCTATATATATAAAAGCCTACTGACCAGTAACTATGAAGCACATCAACCACCAAGGGGAATGCAGGAGCTGCCAAGCTGTGGTGACTTGGCAGCTGTGGTTCTCAGGTGACACACCCAGAACCAGAGAGGAGAGAGTTCAATCCCTGGGTGCCTCACCTGAGAACTGCCCTCTTGCAATCTGGGACCCCTCGGGGGACACTGGAGAGCTGGTTTCGGCCTGATCCCCACAGGCCAGGCTGAGGGACCCCACCAGTGCATGAATCCATGCACTGGGCCTCTAGTTTAAATATAAATAAAAAAATCACTAATTTTAACCTGTTTTATTAAATCTATCACTGAAGCAGAATATGAAGATACTAGAAGCCCCGTGCACGAAATTCATGCACTGGAGGGGGGGTTGGGGGGGGAGTGTCCCCCAGCCTGGCCTGTGCCCTCTCACAGTGCAGGAGCCCCGCAATCTATCGCCCCAAAGAGGCAGGCCTTGATGGATTGCCTGAGCCACGGGACCTGGCCTTGCCATGGGACCCCCCAGCCTCGCCACACGGAGCTGTAGGACCCACCTCCACGCTGCGCATGCAGCATCAAGCCCCTGCCCACCCGTGCACACCCGCAGCCTCCTGGTGATCACTCACTACAGTGTGAGGGCGACATGACCACATAGGCCTTTATTAATAGGATTAGTTTTATGAGGCTTTTCTTTTAACTTTCCTAATTAATGGGACTTCACATATAATAAACTGCCCATTCTTTTTTACACATACATTTATAGAAACGTGATCTTTTACCTTAACTGGGAAGCTACATTTTCCGGTACGAACCCCTTCTTCATCTGTTTGCCACTGATGTGGACGACTGGCCTCTGGAATATAAACATCTTTCTTTCTCCTAAAACTTTGCCGTAGTTTGTTCATTTTAATTTTTACAACCTGCAGACAGAGTTAAAGAAATATGAAAAAGTAATTATTACCTTCTCGCATATTTAAATTTTGGTTTACAATATTAATGAAAAAACTAATGTATCAAAGTAAAGATTTTGGTTTGGGGGGAAATGAGCAATTAGTATACTTCCTCTAATACTAAGCTCAAACAAATCATTTCACATTTTGAAGACAATTAGAATACTAGTCTCGTAAAACAACAATAACCTTTTAGGATTTGCACAGATGTTATTCTGAGACTTTAATTATAATAATTCAATGAGTATATCCCTATTGATCTACCTCTCAAATCCATTCTCATGCCTAAAAATGAAAATTTTTACATGTAGGCCAAACTATACACTGTTAAAAATTTCTGAAAACTTTCATACTTCTTAGGAAAAAAATTCAGTCTAAAACATTGAAATCTGGGGACCTTTTTGGCTTATTATTGAAGACAGTAAGCAAAGCAGGGACTACAGTCACCATTTTGTAAAAGGGTGTTTTACAAAAAGGAATAAAATAATGTTTCTTTTAAACATGTTTAAAGGAAAAGTTCTACTAGGATAAAATTATTCTAAAGAGAAATTTCTTACAAGCAATATGACATCAGAATGTACTTTCATATCTATAGTCATTACAGATATGAAAGAAGTCCAAGAGAATCACTCATCAGCTGCCTCCTCACACACCCTACAGGGGATTGAGCACGAGTTAATGAAGTAGCCCAAGTCTCATCATTAACTCTGTAAATTAAAAAGTATTAAACTATAGTCAGTTTTTTGTTTTGTTATTGAAAGAGGCACTTCTCTACTGCTTTCAAAGGTGCAGCAGAAATCACAAAACTATAGAGAAGGAAGACCTAACTGATAAGAAATAACAGAACATTCAAGAACCAATGAATAAACAATGAATAAGTGTCCCTTTACAGAGCAAATCTCAAAATCTAAAATCAATACCTCTAGTCCTAGCTGGTTTGGCTCAATGGATAGAGTGTCAGCCTGCGGACTGAAGGGTCTTGGGTTCGATTTCAGTCAAGGGCATGTGCCTGGGTTGCAGCCTCGATCCCCAGGGTGGGGCATGCAGGAGACAGCCAACCAATGATTCTCTCTCATCATTGATGTTTCTATCTCTCTCTCCCTCTCCTTTCCTCTCTGAAATCAATAAAAATATTTTTTAATTAAATAAATAAAATAAAATAAATACCTCCAATTTTTTGTTAAGTTGCAGTGCTCATTATTTTAGGTACCTCACAGCCTAAAAGAAATCTAGACTTGAGAAAATGAGTGACAAAGCTACATAAAGGAAACATCCTCTTTGTCAGGAGTGTTAAACAGCAAGAGATTAAACATTGATTGCCATGTGACACCACTGAAAGACTTGAAAATCAAAGTTTGCATTCTGACGAAAGTCATTTTGTATTTTAAAATGCATAATGACACAGCAGAACTATTATCAAATTAGCTACTTTACACAGACAAGTCAATCTTACCACATATCTTCTCAAAAGGTAAAAAGTCTGACAGACAAATGGCAATGTAAAAAATCTCTGGATTTTCTAAAAATAAACTTATTATTTCTCAATTCAAAACTGATTTACAGAGCATAGGAGGTACATGTTAAATAATCAAAGGGCTGGACAAAAGGTAGTCTAATACTCTGCCTTGAAGTAGATCACTCCTTCCTAAACTAAGCTAAATTAGAGTGCACCTTAATCTAACAGACTTACAAAAATAATTATATAAACTTCCTTGATTATACATACTGTTATACTCTTTCATATCACATTTAAAAAATATACACAAATACCAGAAAATGAAAAACACCTATACCCCTTGCTCAAATTGGCACTCTAAGAATCTTTTGACCAAGTGAATCCTTTCTACTTAATTTTTTTTCTCTTAATAGACTACCCTCCTACCCAGTTAGTCAGGCCAGACACCTAAGAGTCATCACTACAATTACCCTTTCTCTGACCAGTGACTCCACTGATTTTGCCTCCTTAGTATATCTTTAATTCATTCCCCAACCAACACCATGAGTTCTACTAGCCTTAGATATTTTTGCTTAAATTATTTCAAAAGCCTTTCACTTAATGGTCTTGTTGCTTCCAAGAGAAGTCCATTCCACTCTGTTCTCCTGACTACTGCCAGAGTGCTTTCTAAAACACAAATCTGACCACGCAATTACACTGATTAAAATTTCAATTGCTTCACTTCACTTTCAAGCCCAAATTCCTAAGCAGGGCAAACACAGTCCTTTTCATTTGGTTTCACTCACCAATCTTTTCACCAGTCCCCATTCACATGCTAAGCTCCAGCCATAGTAAACTACAATTCTCCAAACAAGACAGGCCCTCTTTCAGAACGTCTGTATATGTTCCTCCCCATGCCTAGAAAGACCTTCTCCGGTTTGCCTCTGGTTAAAGTCTATTCCTCATCTTTTAATAAGTCAGTTCAGGAGTCTTCAAGGAAGCTAGCAATTTTTTCTAACAAGCCCCTACCTGGCCTGGGTTAGGTCCTTCCATTTCATATGACTCCCGTTAACACCTACAGCTTACTTCTATTACTGTACTCATCAAAACTTTAAGCAACTTTCTATTTCCTTAATAGTAGACTATATTTTGTTTAAATAGTACCCCTACATCCTAACACAGTGCCTGTCACATATATGACAAAAAGTAGTTCAATCCTCTGCCTTTATGTAGATCACTCATTCTGTACTATAAATTTGAAGAAACTAAAAGATAAAATAGACCCCCATCATATTAGACTACGGGCCCGGTGCACAAAGATTCGTGCACTGGGGGTGGGTCCCTCAGCCCAACCTGCACCCTCTCCAACCTGGGAGCCCTCAAGGGAGCCCTCTCCAATCTGGGGTTTCTGTCTTTGCAATCATATGAGCGAATTGTCTGAGACCCCAACCAAATTTAGTTTGTTGCTCACAGAATAATAGAGGCTTTCTTTTTTTTCTTTGCTTCATTGGTGGAGATTTCCTGAAAGTTTTAGGATATCATCCCTTTAATTTTTCCTAGACACTCTGATTTTACTTATGTCTCTCACCTTTGCTTTCCCTCCATCCCCCACTGCAACAGTAACTTGCTCCAGGCTCACTTTGCTCTAGTGCAGTGGTTCTCAACCTTGGCTGCACATTAGAATCACCTGGGAAGCTTTTTAAAATCCTGATTTCTGGGCCTCATCCTCCAGAAATTCTGTTTCTTTGTTATGGGGTGGGGCCACAACATTAGTAACAAAGAAACAGAATTTCCGGAGGATGAGGCCCAGAAATCAGAATTTTAAAAAGATTCCCAGGTGATTCTAATGTGCAGCCAAGGTTGAGAACCACTGGTCTAGGACAGTGGTCAACAAACTCATTAGTCAACAGAGCCAAATATCAATAGTACAACGACTGAAATTTCTTTTGAGAGCCAAATTTTTTAAACTTAAGCTATATAGGTAGGTATATTGTTATTAACTTAATTAGGGTCCTCCTAAGGCTTAGGAAGAGCCACACTCAAGGGGCCAAAGAGCCACATTTGGCTTGCGAGTTGCAGTTTGCCGACCACGGGTCTAGGAGATCCGTCTGCCACCAGAACTATGATTCCCAGTACTCCTAGTGCTCCCTGCACTCTTGGTTTTCCCTTCCTGCTCTGTCTCTGTCCCATGGCCTCCCACTCTGCCAAGTCCTCCAAGCAGCCAGCTCTCCCTCTCTGCTCTGTCTGGCAGCTTGGGGAGCCAAGTTCCCCAAGCCGCTCCACTCTCTGCTGGCTCTCCTGCTATGTTCCCCCCCAAGCCTCCGGCTCTCCCGCTCTGCTCTCTACCCGGTGGCTTGGGGGAGCAACCAAGGGAGCCACGTCCCCCCAAGCTGCCGGCTCTCCTGCTCTGCTCTCCGCACAGCGCCTATGTATGCAAATCAACCCACCAAATTTGTTGGGTTAATTTGCATACTCACTCCTGACTGGTGAGCGTAGCGGAGGGACAGTCAATTTACATGTTTCTCTTTCATTGTATAAGATGGTATTTACTAGGTAGGGTCGATGTAGACATAGAAGACCAGGGAATCATCAGTGTTGGAAGACACTGCAGGTCTAATAGCAGGCCAACCTCCCATTGACAAAGAAATCACTTTGAGTCTCTGTCTGAGGTACAGCACCTGTGTGTGAAGCCTCCCCCCACCAGCCAGAGGAGCCACCACAACTGTGAACAGCACCCACCAGAGGAGTTGCTACCAACTGAGGAGCAGCTGCTACCACAACTGCCCGAGGAGCAACCGCAGCCCGAGGAGCCACTGCCACCCAAGGAGCAGCCACTGAACGACTCAACATCTAGATATGGCGGTACGATCAAACATGGGTAGACAAAGAAACCCCCAAAGGAAAGAAAAGGAGGACTTGCCAGAAAAGCAGCTAAGTGATACAGAGGCATGCAACATGACAGAAAAAGAATTCAGATTAAGGGTCCTAGAGTGCATAAACCAGATGGAGGAAAAAATCAACAACTTATGCAAGAAGCAAGAAGAAACAGATGAAAAAAAATCAATAAATTATGTAAGAACCAGGAAGAAATGAAGAGTGATATTGCTACAATAAAAAACACCATTGAAAGTTTCAACAGTAGACTAGGAGAAGCGGAGGACTGAATTAGCGAATTAGAAGACAGGGAAACAAAACACACCCAAACTGAACAGCAATTGGAGAAAAAAATTAAAAGACAGGAGGAGAGCCTAGGGGAGCTATGGGACAACATGAAACGAAACAACATACGAATAACAGGGGTGCCAGAACAACAGAAAAAGGAACAAGGGTTAGAAAACCTATTTGAAGAAATAACATCAGAAAACTTCCCAGAGGTGGGGAAGAAAAAAATCACACAAGCACAGTGAGTCCCAAACAAGGTGAATCCGAAAAGACCCACACCAAGACACATCATAATTACCATGGCAAATGTTCAGGACAAAGAGAGAATCTTAAAGGCTGCAAGAGAGAGACGGAAAGTTACATTCAAGGGATCTCCCATTAGGTTATCAAATGATTTCTCAACAGAAACACATCAGGCCAGAAAAGAATGGACGGAAATTTACAAAGTGATGCAAAGCAAAGGACTGAATCCAAGAATACTCTATCCAGCAAGGCTATCATTCAAAATTGAAGGGGAAATAAGAAGCTTCACAGACAAAAAAAGGCTAAGGGAGTTTATCACCACCAAGCCAGCAATGCAAGAAATGCTAAAGGGACTGGTGTAAAAAGAAGAAATAAAAAGCTCAGGAAGAAAACAGCCACACACAAAAAAAGAAATGGCTACAAACAATTACCTTTCAATAATAACTTTAAACGTAAATGGACTAAATGCTCCAACCAAAAGACATCAAGTGGCTGAATGGATAAAAAAACATGACCCATACATTTGCTGTCTACAAGAGAGCCACCTGAGAAGAAGGGAATAACACAGACTGAAAGTGAAGGGATGGAAAAATATCTTTCAGGCAAATGGAAATGAAAAAAAAGCTGGGGTAGCAATAGACCTCAAAGTGAAGGCCATAACAAGAGATAAGGAAGGCCACTTCATAATACTAAAGGGATCAATACAACAAGAAGATATAACCCTGAAAAACATATATGCACCCAATGCAGGAGCACCCAAATACATAAAAAACCTCCTGGAAGATATCAAAGGAGAGATCGACAACAATACAATCACAGTAGGGGACTTTAATATACCACTGGATAAATCCTCTAGATAAACAATCAGCAAAGAAACAGCAATCCTAAATGACTCACTAGATCAAATGGACTTAATTGACATCTTCAGAACACTTCACCCCAAAGCCATGGAATATACATTCTTCTCAAGGGCTCATGGGACATACTAAAAAATAGACCACATATTGGGTCACAAATAAAGTCTCTCCAAATTCAAGAAGATTGAAATCATACCAAGCATCTTCTCAGACCACGATGGCATAATATTAGAAATAAACTACAATAAAAACAACCCAAAATACTCAAACACTTGGAAGCTGCATAGCATGTTATTAAATATTGATTGGGTTACCAATGAGATCAAAGAAGAAATTAAAAACATCTGGAAACTAATGACAATGAAAACACAACAATCCAAAACCTATGGGACACAATGAAAGCAATCCTGAGAGGGAAGTTTATACCTCTAGAGGCCTATCTCAAAAAAACAAGAAAAAATGATAGTAAATCATCTAACTCTACAACTCAAAGAATTAGAAAGAGAGCAACAAGAAAAGCCCAGAATGAGCAGAAGGAAGGAGATGATAAAGATTAGAGCAGAAATAAATGACATAGAGACCAAAAAAACAATACAGAAAATCAATGAAACCAAGAGCTGGTTCTTTGAAAGGATAAACAAGATTGATGAACCTCTAGCCAGGCTCACCAAGAAGCAAAGAGAGAGGACCCAAATAAACAAAATCAGAAATGATAGAGGCGAAATAACAACAGACCCCACAGAAATACAAATGATTGTTAAACAATACTATGGACAACTCTACTCCAACAAATTAGACAACCTGGAGGAAATGGACATATTCCTAGAAAAATACAATATTCCAAAACTTAATCAGGAAGAATCTAAAAATCTCAACAGGCCAATAACTATGGAAGAAATTGAAGCAGTCATCAAAAAGCTTCCAGCAAACAAAAGCCTAGGACCAGACGGCTTCACAGGGGAATTTTACCAAACATTCAAGGAAGAACTAAAACCTATCCTCCTCAGACTACTACAAAAAATCCAAGAGGAAGGAACACTTCCAAGCTCATTCTATGAAGCCAGCATCACCCTAATACCAAACCCAGGTAAAGACAACACAATGAAAGAGAATTACAGGCCAATATCCCTCATGAACATAGATGCCAAAATCCTCAACAAAATCTTAGCAAATTGGATCCAGCAGTACATCAGAAAGATCATACACCATGACCAAGTAGGATTTATCCCAGGGATGCAAGGATGGTACAATATCCGCAAATCAATAAACGTGATACATCACATAAACAAATTGAAAGAAAAAAACCACATAGTCATACCAATTGATGCAGAAAAAGCATTTGACAAAATCCAATGCCCATTTTTGATAAAAACTCTCAGCAAGGTGGGAATAGATGAAGGATCATACCTCAACATAATAAAAGCCATATATGACAAACCCACAGCCAACATCATACTCAATGGACAAAAACTAACACCATTTCCCCTAAGAACAGGAACAAGACAGGGATGCCCGCTCTCACCACTCCTGTTCAACATAGTACTGGAAGTATTAGCCATTGCAATTAGACAAGAAGAAGAAATAAAAGGCATCTAAATTGGAAAAGAAGAAGTAAAACTGTCCTTATTTGCAGATGACATAATATTATACATAAAAAACCCTAAAGACTCCATCAAAAAACTACTAGACTTAATAAATGAATTTGGCAATGTAGCAGGATACAAAATTAACGCCAAGAAATCTATGGCATTTCTATACACCAATAGTGAACTTACAGAAAGAGAGACTAAAAAAACAATCCCATTTACCATCGCTCCAAAAAACTTAAGCTACCTAGAATAAACTTAACTAAGGAGGTAAAAGACCTCTACTCAGAAAACTAAAGGACGTTGAAAAAAGAGATAGAGGAGGACATAAACAGATGGAAGAACATACCATGTTCTTGGATTGGTAGAATCAACATCATTAAAATGTCCATACTACCCAAAGCAATCTATAAATTCAACGCACTTCCCATTAAAATACCAATGGCATATTTCACAGGCCTAGAACGAACTCTCCAAAAATTCATCTGGAATAAAAAAAGACCCCGAATAGCTGCAGCAATCCTGAGAAAGAACAAAGTAGGTGGGATCTCAATACCAGATATTAAGCTGTATTACAAAGCCACTGTTCTCAAAACTGCCTGGTATTGGCACAGAACAGACCTATAGATCAATGGAATAGAATAGAGAGCCCAG
Source organism: Myotis myotis (assembly GCF_014108235.1). Classification (NCBI taxonomy): domain Eukaryota; kingdom Metazoa; phylum Chordata; class Mammalia; order Chiroptera; family Vespertilionidae; genus Myotis; species Myotis myotis. Next base: position 202,676,807 of record NW_023416313.1, read on the forward strand.
AAATTGGCCCGAACCAATATGCTCAATTAATATTTGACAAAGGAGGCAAGAACATACAATGGAGTCAAGATAGTCTCTTCAATAAATGGTGTTGGGAAAATTGGACGGATACATGCAAGAAAATGAAACTAGACCACCAACTTACACCATACACAAAAATAAACTCAAAATGAGATTCAGGAAGATGGCGGCGGTATAGGCAGACGCGTCCCAGGTCGTGTCCCTGAGCAAATGGAGTGAGCAGCTGAAACTAGTTACATCCACCCCGAATTGGCGAAATTCCTCAGCTGGCGAGACGGTTTACAGCCGGGAAGGGCAGAACTCCCCTGGAAAGGTAAAAAAACCAGGGATTTGGGCAGGAAAGTTTGCCAGACCTCTGAGCCCAGAGAGTCGGAGGGAGACCGCGTGGCAGACAGCCGCGTCCCTTGGGACAGGCACAGCCCCTGACGGGGGAAAGGAGAACCGCGGGATTCCTGGCGCCGCCGGGGGAATTGCGAGCTGGGTTCTGTGATCACAGAGGACTGAGCCTAAAGGGGGCAGCCTGAAGAGCTGATCAGACCATGCAGTCCCGGTAAGAGAAGAAGCTTACAGAAACCAAGCCTTCCCCGTTTCCGCGGCCGGCGTTTGTTTGTTTGTTTTCACTGAACCTTGTTCATGGGACATTTCGGATACAGACACTCACCTGTGCTGAAGAGAGGGAGAGTGTGCGGAGGAGTGGAATCTGGGGAGAGACTGAGGAGAGAAGGGGGGCCGGGAGAGGTGGCAGCGAATTAAGCGCTGAGACACCCCTGAGCCCACGTCTGAGGCAGCCATTCTCTCCGGAGAGTGAGACTCCTCCCCCCAGCCCCCAGGCAAGGAGCACAGCCACACCCAGATTCCACCCTGTAGGAGATCAAGGATTAAAATAACCTGATCAGTCCCTGGGAGTTAACAGGGTCTGGCCTATAGAGGGATTTTCAATCCCAGCAACAACACAGCACTGGTAACTCTTACGCAGCCAGCTCTGGGCAGTGAACTTCCACTGGACAGAGAGGCCCTGTAGCCTCAGAGGCCAACCCCAGAACACTGCCACCCAGAGGCTGACCCACAAACTGACTCTTTGCTAAACACAAAATAAGGCAGTCTGGGAAACAAATGCGGCTTGCTTTAAAATAAGGACTGTGGTTTACAACACAGAGGAACAGTGTATCGCAGGGAAACTCAACACTCTCCTGAATACCTGGCAGGTCTAAGGCGAGCCACACTGAAGAATAGAAGAACCGAAGGACCTTCACTACTGCAATATTTTTTTTTTTTTTCACCTTTTAACTAAGAAACCAATTTTTTTTCTTTTTTTTCTTTTTTTTTCTTTTCCTCTTCTTCTTTTTTTTTTTTTCTTCTTTTTTCCATCACCTGATTTTACCCTTTTAATTACTACCTTCTTATTTTTAACCAGTATTATTACTGCTACCATTTTACCATTTTTTTAAAGTGCCATTTTATTTTCTCTTTATTTTATTTTGGGATTAGTGTTCTCCATTCTATTTTCATCGTTATATTATTGGTTGTTTCTAGTTTGCATTTATCTCCAGGGAGCTGTTGCTGGAATTTGTTGGGATTAATGGCTGTTCTATAGGAGTATTCTCCTCATATAAAAAGTCTCTTCCCCTCTTCCACTTCATTCTCTCTTTTCGCTCTTTTTTTTTCTTTTCCTTTCTTTTCTCGCTTTTACTTTCCCCCCTCCTTTTTCCCACATTCATTTTTGCACTCCTTTTTTTTGGTCCCTAATTTTTTTTTCTTTTTTCTCTTTTCTCTTTTTCTCTTCCTTTTCCTTATCCCCTAATTCTCTTAATTCAGGTGCTCACCTTTATTTGGGGTTATTAATATCGTGAATATATTTGTGTATAGTGCCTGGTACGTGGTGCCTTGTTGTGTTGTATTTTGTGCCTTTAAATCAACACAGCAGATCCAAGCAACAGCAACCTCCTGAGCACCACACCCTCTGCTGAGGAACAGCAGCTGTACGTGAAACCTCGCCCCACCAGCCAGAAGAGCCACCACAGCTGTGAACAGCACCCACCAGAGGAGTTGCTGCCAACTGAAGAGCAGCTGCTACCACAACCGCCCGAAGAGGAACCGCAGACCAAGGAGTCACTGCCACCAAGGGAGCAGCCACTGAATGACTCAACGTCTAGATATGTCAGTGAGATCAAACATGGGTAGACAAAGAAACCCCCAAAGGAAAGAGAAGGAGGACTCTCCAGAAAAGCAGCTAAGTAATACAGAGGCATGCAACATGACAGAAAAAGAATTCAGAATAAGGGTCCTAGAGTGCATAAACCGGATGGAGGAAAAAATCGACAACCTCAGCAAGAAGCAAGAAGAAACAGATGAAAAAATCGATAACATATGGAAGAAGCTAGAAGAAACAGATGAAAAAATCGATAACATATGGAAGAAGCTAGAAGAAACAGATGAAAAAATCAACAACTTAAGTAAGACCCAAGAAGATATGAAGAGTGATATAGCTGCAATGAAAAACTCCATTGAAAGTATCAACAGTAGACTAGGAGAAGCGGAGGACCGAATTAGTGATTTAGAAGACAAGGAAGCAAAACACACCCAAAATGTACTGCAATTGGAGAAAAAAATGAAAAGACAGGAGGAGAGCCTAAGGGAGCTTTGGGACAACATGAAACGAAACAACATACGAATAATAGGGGTACCAGAACAACAGAAGGATGAACAAGGATTAGAAAACCTATTAGAAGAAATAATATCAGAAAAATAAACTCAAAATGGATAAAGGACTTAAATGTACATCGGGAAACAATAAAAATACTAGAAGAATCCAAAGGCAACAAAATCTCAGACATATGCCGAAGCAATTTCTTCACCGATACAGCTCCTAGGGCATTGGAAACTAAAGAGAAAATAAACAAATGGGACTACATCAAAATAAAAAGCTTCTGCACAGCAAAAGAAACCATCAACAAAACAACAAGAAAGCCCACTGCGTGGGAAAACATATTTGCCAATGTTATATCTGAAAAGGGCCTACTCTCCAAAATTTATAGGGAACTCATACAACTTAACAAAAGATAAACAATCCAATCAAAAAATGGGCAAAGGACCTAAATAGACACCTTTCAAAAGAGGACATTCAGAAAGCCAAGAGACATATGAAAACTTGCTCAAAGTCACTAATCATCCGAGAGATGCAAATCAAAACAACAATGAGGTACCATCTCACACCTGTCAGACTGGCTATCATCAACAAATCAACTAACGACAAGTGCTGGAGAGGATGTGGAGAAAAAGGAACACTAGTGCACTGCTGGTGGGAATGCAGACTGGTGCAGCCACTATGGAAGACAATATGGAGTTTCCTCAAAAAACTACAAATGGAACTCCCATTTGACCCTGTGATCCCACTTCTAGGAATATATCCCAAGAAACCAGTAACACCAATCAGAAAGGCTATATGCACCCATATGTTCATAGCAGCACAATTCACCATAGCTAAGATCTGGAAACAGCCTACGTGTCCATCAGATGAATGGATTAGAAAACTGTGGTACATCTACACGATGGAATACTATGCTGCTGTAAAAAAGAAGGAACTCTTACCATTTGCAATGGCATGGATGAAACTGGAGAGCATTATGCTAAGTGAAATAAGCCAGTCAATGAAGGAAAAAACCACATGATCTGACTCACTCATGGATAATAAAGACCATTATAAACTTATGAACAAAAAAAGATACAGAGGTAGAGCTGCCTCGAACAGACTGTCAAACTACAGCGGGAACGCTGGGGAGGGTTGAGGGGCGGGGGGGGGGGCGGGTAAGAGATCAACAGAAGGACTTGTATGCATACATATAAGCATAACCAATGGACATAAGACACTGGGGGGTAGGGGAGGCCGGGGGATTGTTAAGGGCGGGGAAAAAAAGGAGACAAAAAAATGGTAAAAAAAAAAAAAAGTATAGATATAGATATTGTTTTCCTTATCCTCAACCAAGGATACATTCATTCATCCTTAGAGGGAAAGTAAAGGAGAGAGAGAGAAAAACAGAGAAACATTGATGTGAGAGAGAAATATAGCTCAGTCGCCTCCCATATATGACTCTACTGTGAATCAAATCTGCAAGATTTTTATGTATGTATTTATTTATTTATTAACATTTTTTAACATTGAGTTTAGAGAGGAAGGGAGATAGAAATAGAAACATCAATGATGAGAGAGAATTATTGCTTGGCTGCCTCCTGCATGCCCCACACTGGGGATGTTTCCCGAATTCTGGACATGTGCCCTGACTGGGAATCGAATGGTGACCTCCTGGTTCATAAGTCAATGCTCAACCAGTGAGCCATGGCTTTGGCTCCTCCTGCATTTTATGATTCACAGAACTCCCTGTGTACCTGGGCTCTGGCAAGCGAGACGTTGGCAACATTATAGGTGACCAGACCCCAGCCCTTCACTGACTGCCCTCTGATCCCAATGGCCACGTACTTATCCACTACGATGCTTTGCAGCTCATGGCCCCCTGGAGGTTCCCTCAGCACAGGTGTGAGCTGTTGGAGGTGCTGTGAGGTCAGTGCTCAGTTGTGTCTCCACCTGGCACAGGTGGGGCCCGCATAGCCTGACATTACACGTGGGCACTGCACGTGGGCTAGGCAGGGTACGTGAGGTCACTTCAGGCCACCTGAGTGGCCCTGGCCCTGGCATCTCAGGGAGGGCCTGGCACAGGAGATGGGCATGAGGGGATTACGTGGGGGCTGCATTTAAGGCAAAACCTACAAGGGCCCAAGGAGAGGGCAGACACAGCCACAGGGGATGTCCTGTGCAGGCCCCATGGGGTGAGAGTGTGGGCGGCAGAGGACAGAGGATGGGAGGCAGAGGGTGAGGATGGGGTGGAGTCTGTGGAGCTGGAGGCACAGCAGAGGTGGGTGGGACCATGTCTCCCTTCAGCAGGTTCTCAGGATGCAGGTGGATTCTCCAGGGGAAGCAGGACAGGTGTTGGGACACGTCCCCTGGGACCAGGTTCTGAGACCCACAGGAACAGGGCCCAGCAGGGCTGTGACAGGGCCTGTCACTGGGCCTCTTTCCTGCTTCATTCCCGGCACACCCTGAGAGCTGGGTCCACCTCCCAGGCTCACAGAGAGGCAGCGCCTGCAGGGTCCGACCCTAAACCTCTATGTACAGCCATGTCAGTGAGAGGCAAGTGGCTAACTGCCCCCAAAGGGCTCCTCCTGGGGCAGAGCAAGGGGCTGATCACCCTCAGGTGAGGTTTGGGGCCTGGACTCCGTGTTCCCTGCTCAGCACTGCGTGGAGGGTGGGGGATGTCGCTCTCAGTGAGGGGACAGGAATCCCTACAATGTTTTCCTTGTCAACCCAGAGAGCGACCATCAGGGACATGGTGACAGGAAGGGCACAGATGAGAAGTCGACCAGATCTGACACACAGCCACTTCCTGCTTTTTTTCCTGCAGAGAATCTAATTAAAGACACAAAGAAGGAAGAGGAACTGCCCCAGGGACACTAGGAGGGAAGAAAGCATTGACCCCAATAGGAAGCCTGCACAACCCCTCCAGGGACAGCTTCTGAGCTGGGACCCTGGGTTTGCTGGTCCTGAGCGCCCCCTGGTGTCCTGGATGCTCCCTGCAGCCCAGCCCTGCTGCCTCCCTCAGGGAGGTTTGTGTCTGGGCTCACACTGACTTCCCCTCACTGTGCCTCTTGCACAGTAATACAGGGCCATGTCCTCGGCTCTCAGGCTGCTGAGCTCCATTTAGGCTGTGCTTGCGGACTACCGGAAACTGGTCCATCCTTGCTGCTTGACACAGTTGCTGCAGGGAAGACACATCTGCACAGCATATGTTTCAAGGGACCTGGCGTATATGGCATACTGTTCTTAATATGTTTGCTCCCCTTAGCACTATGTGTTTTTTAATATATTTTTTATTGATTTTTTACAGAGAGGAAGAGAGAGGGATAGAGAGTTAGAAACATCGATGAGAGAGAAACATCAACCAGCCGCCTCCTGCACACCTCCTACTGGGGATGTGCCCGCAACCAAGGTACATGCCCTTGACCGGAATCGAACTTGGGACTTTTCAGTCCACAAGCTGACGCTCTATCCACTGAGCCAAACCGGTTTGGCAGCGCTATGTGTTTTAACCAAGGTCACCTCTCCGAGAAAGGTTGTTTCCCCAGGTAGGGATTTTTCCCTGAAGTTAGAGAGGGAACAAAACCCCTTAACTAAGTGCCAAGCGGGTAGTTGATCACTTTAACTACGATCAATCATGCTTAAACTACATAATCTTTACTCCCTGGAATGGAGATAAGAAACACCCTAACCTTTGGAATAGAAATTGATAGGATTAAAATCAACTGGTATAAATACAGATGTAACAAGACAATAAAACACGGAACCTGGCTGGAGATCCTGGCTAGAACCTGGCTAGGCTGCTGATCAACTGAAAAAAATAAAAATAAAAAATATTTGGGGGAAAAATAATTCACAAATTTTCTTAGATTAGCTTGTTAAGACATTCTACTTCTCACAGGGTTAAGTCAGGACATTCTACTTCTCACAGGGTTATGTCCCAAAGATAGCAATAAAAGCAAAAATCACATAAATTCAAAATTATATTGGGAATACCTTAAATCATCCATAAAGTACAGTATTACACTATCTTGCAACACAGCTAGATATTTCTTTTTTTAATAGCAAGCTTATGTTTAGGATCTATGCTGTGAGAAAAATTTCTAACTAGCACTAGAACCACAGGGCATGTTCAGACGATGGGAGGAGCAAAAACAATGTATAGCAGAAACTTACTGAGCAGAACAGCAAGAGATCTAAATTAATTAAATCATTTTTAAACTATGACTTTTATTTTACTGTTCTCTGAACAAACATGGTTGAATGTGAATATATACAACTGCACTGTATTCTTCATCATTCTATCCCAGAATTCTATAGGGTAAGTTACATGAAAAAGAATGTATTGACTATCCATCTGCTAAAAAAATAAATCATTTGTTTACTCATAAAATACCATGTTAAATCAACACTACATTAAATTAGAACACTTTACTACAAGCATAAAGTATTTCATATTTGAATTTTCTCTCTTTGATTTTTAGTATTTCCTATGATGTGGAACTTGATCAAGATTTAGAATGAAGAAAAAAAATATTTTTATTTGGTCAAGTTAAGTAAGTGAAAAAATGTAAGGAATCCTAGACTAAGAGCATGGCCAAAGGATTTAGAGGTAGGTCATCTACTCAATCCTATTCAACAATAAATTCTAAGAATTTTGGATTAATTTTCCTAACTGGCATAATTTGCCTAACAGGAAACAATTTATAACTTATTAACTTGTACCACTGGCTCAGATGTTCCACTTAGGCACTGAGCCAAATGAACAGCAACAAAGTACAACTTCATTAACAACAGTGAAATAAACACAGGACTAATAAAATTCATTTTTAAAGTTCACAGTCAGTTTTGTGATAAAAGTTAATTTATAAACAGATTCATGGAAAGGTACATAGAACAAATGGTTGTAGGTTTTTTTTAAACCTACTGCTAAAAAATATATTCAAATATTCATTCAGCTTCTGTATAAACCTGGGTGTCAGTAAATTTAAAATTTGTTTATATTTCAGTTGAACTTGTTTGTTTTTGTTAATCCTCACCCGAGGATGTTTTTCCACTGATTTTTAGGGAGAGTGGAAGGGAGCAGGAAAGACAGAGAGAAACATCAATGTGAGAGAAACCTGTGGGCTGGTTTGCTCCTGCATAAGCCCCGACTAGGGCCTGAGCCAGGGAGGAGCCTGCAACCAAGGTATGTGCCCTTGACCAGAATTGAACCCAGGATCCTTTGGTCCACAGGCTGATGCTCTATCCACTGAGCTAAAACAGCTAGGGCTCAACTTTTTTTATATTAATAGGAAACATATGGTTAGGGTATCTTGAATAGTGTACTACCTTATTTCTGAAAACTGTGCCAACTATGGCATTTTGAATTAGAATATTTTAAGAACAGAGTATTGTAATTTTTCAATAGCTAAAACTAAAATACTTTGCTTTATTAACTATCATACCAATGATTTGAAATGAACAATAAATTGTCTGAAATATCCTAAAGATTGGTATTTGAGAAGAGAACATTGTCACAATTTGAATGTCTAAGCTCTCCAGCCACATACTCCTCAGGCCTGATTACAATTTAGATCACATGTTCTCAATCAGGGTATCATATACCCAACAGGATCTTCAGATTCAGCAATGTCCTAAGATTGTGCACAAATCTGAATGTACATGTGTCTGTGCACTTTCTAAGCCAAACTTCAACTTCCATCAGAATTTCAAAGGATTCTGTAACTATCAAAAATTTAAGAGCCCCTGATTTAAACAGTAGTCTGTGATCCTTATCTATTATCTGACTTTAACTTTAGGTTTCTGACTTACTAATTTTCATCTTCCCACTCATCTTATCCAAAATATTCTTTCTTTTGTTTTTATATGTGGCTTCTTTATTTACTTCTAGAAGATAATAATGGAAAACCAGAGCTTCATAAAACGAGGAAAGACCCTGTCTACTTAAAACTGCAGTCAAAGGTGGCTTCAAAACAGAACCTGTATATTTTTAAGAAACATTTTCCTAAAAAGCTATCTCTTCTGAGTACTTTTTCTTTCAGTTACAAAATCAGTTTTATCTTTTAGTTGACCACTTCATTTCAATTGAGAAAATAACTGAATTTGCGATTCAGCTATACTTACCTTTACCTCTTAAGGTACATTAAGACTTAGCTCGCCCTGCCGGTTTGGCTCAGTGGATAGAGCGTCGGACTGCGGACTGAAGGGTCCCAGGTTCGATTCCGGTCAAGGGCACGTACCTTGGTTGTGGGCACATCCCCAGTAGGGAGTGTGCAGGAGGCAGCTAAATTGATGTTTCTCTCTCATTGATGTTTCTAACTCTCTATCCCTCTCCCTTTCTCTCTGTAAAAAATCAATAAAATATATATATTTTAAAAAAGACTTAGCTAAAAATACATAATACCTATCACCCCTAACGCTGCATAACACAGACAGCCTTCAAGAATTAAATCTTTACGTATAGAACAAAATAATTTTGCTCTGATATAGCCAGCGAGGACTGATTTAGCAAGGAACTTTTTGATGAAAAAAGGGCAGAACTGCTGAGAATGCTAGCCTACTTTTTACACTACTTTTTTCCTCTAAGCATCTGTCAAGTGTGGGATGAGAAAAAGGTGCTGGAATCTGGAGAGGCAGATTAGAATAAAAATATAACTGGGTCCAAGAATTTTAAAAAGAGAGACAGACACACAGAAATGCCACTTGAAAATTTATAGAAATAGAACAGTTCTGCTCTCCTTTACTGACAAATAACTTCACAAATTATCTATACACATCATCTCTCCAATTCTTTAACTCTCTCCAGTCTGACTCCTTCCTCTCCCTCACAGCCCTCTCCCTTTATACAAACCATCAACAGAAGACTTGTAAAATATACCTTAAATCTGTTCACTGCTCATCTCCACCATCAGAACCATGGTCCAAGACAACTTTGTCTCTTACCTCGACTAGTATATGCCATCAACTAGTATTAATTTCTATTTCTCCACTGTCCCCCTCTGATCAACTGTGTACACAAAGTAGTCAGTGTAATATTTACAAATGTAAAATGGATCATGGCACTACATTAACAGTGCATCTTCAAATTAAAGAAACTCTCAGCATCCAGGAAGTCAGTATGGCATAATAATTCATATTGCCCACAAAGTGCTTGGAACAGTGCCAAGCACACCACAAATACTCAGTAAATGTTAGCATTTAAGGGAAAGCCCCAGTCTGCCTTTCTTACTTTGAAGTGACATTCTCCCCAACTAACTATGATCTTTTCATTTAATTGCAAGTTCTTTCCCACTCTGTGCCTGCTGTTTTCCTCTCTCTGAAATGCTTTTTTCTCAGACCCTTCAAGAACTTATGACTCCCACTCATACTTCAAGTCTCAACCTAAATGTCATCTCATTGATAAGGGCTCCTTTTACCACTTTCTATAACTCTTTATTGTATTACTCTTCTCATTTCCTTCATAGTGGCTTATATTTTATAATTACATTTTTGTTTTATTGGTTAAACTCCTTCTTGAACATCATCAGATGACTAAGCATCCATCCAAGAAATTCTCCAACTGGCAGGAAGCAATCGGTTCCGTGTATCCAAATGATCTTAATTAATATAGGTATTACTCTTCTTTCACATGAAGCTAAAATATTGGTCACTAATATGAATATGTCATAGCCTATGCTGTGACTCATTAAACCTACACCCTTACCTTAACACCTTAAGTGCTATGTCAGTCACCAGTGGCTGAAACAGAAAGGAAGACAAAACAGGCTTGGCGCTTAATTGTTAATGAAATATAACCCTGTGTCCAACAAAGTATTGTGCTATGTGCTGGAAGAAGAGGATCCAGGGTGAGAAAATAAAGGTTATTTCCTCCTTTAAGGTCTTGAATGATATAAACATAAGATATGAGAACCAAAAAGGGGACATTTCAAGCAGGGAATGGGATGGAATGAAGAGTCATCATCCTATATAATAAAAGGCTGATATGCAAATTGTCCCCTCGACCCGGAGTTCAATCGGGAACTCAACCAAGGGGCAGGGCCAGCTGGCCAACTGCCCGCAGCTCCTCCCCCTGGCAGGCCCTGCCCCCAGTCAGCCCCCCAACCCGATCGGGTTTGGGGCCAGCCCGCCAACCACCCACGGCGCCTCCCCCAGCCAGCCCCGCCCCTGACTGGCCCCTATTGGGTCGGGCCAGCGGGACCCCACCCGTGCACAAATTTGTGCACCAGGCCTCTAGTATGTATATAATAGTGTATATTTCATCAAAGCTATGATACTATCGAATACAACATGCATCATTATTTTATGTTCCACTAACGAAGAAAAAATTGTTAATAATTGTTCATTAATTGTGAAATACCATCAATAGTAAGACGCCTCTTGGTATGAGAGATGCATCATAGTTTCAAAGATGTTAAAGTTTGAGGAAAAAAGGAAGAGAAGGAAGAACAAGAGGAGGAAAAGAGAGGGGAGGAGAAGAAAAGAAAATTGCCATTCTATTATGAACACAAAATCAGTCCTCCAGGAACCTCAAGAAGTCTCAATAATATGGAATATTGATTATTCATTAAAGTTTGTTATCAGGAAGGGGAGAAAAAGCTACTGAAAAGAATGCTCACAGAGTAGCCCTTGTTTTGTTTCCATTTTCCCTTGTATACCTTCATCTATCCCTTCATTTTTAGTTTTCCTAAATCATTTTCTGTCTCTTAGTAATCCAAACTGAAAATCTTGATTTTTTAAAAATATATTTTTTATTGATTTCAGAGAGGAAGAGAGAGGGATAGAGAGAAAGAAACATCCATGAGAAAGAAACACCATCGACTGACTGCCTCCTGCACACCCTTCACTGAGGATTGAGCCCACAACCCAGGCATGTTCCTTAACCTGGAATGAACCATGACCTCCTGATTCCTAGGCTGATGCTCAACCACTGAGCCACACCGGCCAAGCTCTTGGTGTTTTTATAAAGATAAGTTAAATATAACAAAAAGATAAGTCTTTTTGCCTGGACAGTGTGGCAAAAAGTAAGGTCCTAGTAGCATTCTAAGCCCCTGATTTCAGCTATTCTTCAGGCCTATTATAATCTGGTCCTTGGCCCTAACTCAGCTGTGGGCAAACTACAGCCCGCGGGCCGAATCCGGCCCATTTGAAATGAATAAAACTAAAAAAAAAAAGACCGTACCCTTTTATGTAATGATGTTTACTTTGAATTTATATTAGTTCACATAAACACTCCACCCATGCTTTTGTTCTGGCCCTCCGGTCCAGTTTAAGAAACCATTGTGGCCCTCGAGTCAAAAAGTTTGCCCACCCCTGCCCTAGCTGATTGCACAGTGGTTAGTGCGCCAGCCCGTGGTCCAATGGGTCGTGGCCTTGATTCCCAGTCAAGGGCACGTACCTTGGTTTCAGGTTCTCCAGCCCTACAGGGGTGTGTGTAGGAGGCAACACTGATGTGTCTCTCTCTCTCCTCCTTTCTCCCTTCCATTTCTCTCTTCTCCCTTCCTTTCACTCTCTCTAGAGGGGAAAATATTACTTAGCAGAAATTTAAGATAACAAAAGAATACTTTGAACAGCTTTATGCCAAATACTTTAAGTAGATGGATTCTTTAAAAAAAAAAAACTTTCTAAAAACTGAGAAACAGAAACCTTAAAACCATGTAGAAAACGAATACATACCTCTCAAAAAATACTAAGTCAACATGCCTCCCCCAAAATACTAAGTCCTGACAAGTTGAACAGAAGTTCAACCAAACTTTAAAGAAATAGATCATTCCCGTCTTAAATAAATCCTTTCAGAGGGGTAAAGAAAGATTAGTTCTCAACTCATTCTTTGAGGTTGGCATAATCTGGATACTAAAATCAAATCAGGACAACATAAGAAATAAAAATTATGGGCCAATTTCACTCATGAACATAGATGCAAAAATCCTAAATGAAGTACTCATAAACTAAATCTGAATGTATAAGAAAAGACCACTATGATTAATTTGGATTCATTCCAGCAATGAAAGGGTAATTCAACATTAGAAAATATATCATTGTCATTCACTGCATTAACAGAGTAAGGGAGGATAACCACATGATCTCATAAATGCAAAAAAAATCATCTGATAACATTCAATATTTATTCTCCTCTCTCTCTCTCTCTCTCTCTCTCTCTCTCTCTCTCTCTCTCTCACACACACACACACACACACACACACACAATCTTAGCAACTAGCAACAGAAATGTCTTTAACCTAGAGTGTTTATCAAAAATCTATAGCAAACATTATTAATGGTGAAACATACCAATGCCCACTATTCAAAAATTAGGTGCAGCATAAGAATGACCTCTATTAACATTTGCATTGAATAATGTCCTGGAAGTCCTAACTAGTCTAGTAAGGCAAGAAAAAAAAAATGGCATAAGCACTGGAAAGGAAGACAAAATTTGCATTTGTAATATTTTAATAAGATTGCTGAACAGAGATGTATATACCAAAAAGCTTATAGCAGCAAATAGAAAATGGAAAGAAAAATAGGAAAAATATATGATTTACAATATTAACAAGAAATAAGGTATCTGATAATTAAATCTAAGAGAAGACTTGAGAGATCTTTATGGAGAAAAGATCTTTACTGAAATATATTTTTAAATATAAAAAAATAGAAAGACCATATTTAAGGACAGAAAGGCTCAATATGATAAAAAGAATAAATTAGCCCTGGCTAGGTGACTCGTTGGTTGGAGTGTTATCCCATACACCAACAGGTTGTGGGTTTGGTTTCCATTCCCGATCAGAGCATGTATAGCAGGCAACTGACCGATGTTTCTCTCTCACATCGATGTTTCTCTTTCTCTGTCTCTGTCTCTCTGTCTCAAATCAGTAAAAATATATCCTCAGGTGAGGATTAAAAAAAAGAAGAAAAGAATAAATTAAATGCATGTGTAGATTAAAAGCAATAGAGATCTTGGGCTCGCATATGAGACAAGTCCCATTTTTTAAATAACAGCTTTTGAGAGTTTATTTGAAAATTCTAGTAGAGAAATGGTACTCTGCTCTATTGGGGAAGGTAATCCTCTTCAACAAAGTGTGCAGCTTCAGGAGGGGCACACATGGGTGAGGAAGGAAGGGGAGACTCACCTAGCCAGCCAGAGTAGCCAAATCAACCCTGGAGATCAATGGGGTAACAGATTTTGCAGCCAGATCTCCTTGCATCCTGATAGCATTCTTTAAATTTTTGTATAACTTGACTCCTGTTCATAGATATTTTTGCAATTGGCATAAATTTATTATCACTAATTACAAGAATTTTATTTTAACCAAATTGTAGTAATAGCTGATATGGCACTTCAGAATTGACAGCTGCATTGAACAAGTATGAATGAAGAGCACATGATCAGTATCCGGCTGAGTTCTACTGAATGTCCCATTGGTTCAAACATCAACCAAACCCATTGGTTCACCATATGTAAGCTCTGATAACCACTCCCAGAAGTGATAAAATATAGCCAACATTTTATATAACCCATAAGGTTTTGGTTCTTGGTAATTTTCTGTGAACACTGCCAAAACACCATCTCCTTAAAATCCACCTAAAAATGTATACATCTATTCTAAATACAAATTTCTTTTACAAAAAGAAAACAGACAAAACACATTCATAATACAATGATTGTACTGGGCTAAAAGGGTATCCTAGTAGACCTATTTGTAGTTCTCATACATACAATACCCTTGTACATGTGAGACCTGTAAGCAGTTGCCCAGTTTGCATTACATCAGATCTGAACTCAATCAAATGTATGATTCTCTTTAGATTTACCTTATTCAAATTTAATTTTGGTTCATGTCAGTTTTGTGATATCTTATATTGCCTCTCAAATTTGGCTTTACTCAAATTTCCTAAACAGAATTAGAAATAATGATCATGTTTTATTGGTTGCTAGACGATAATACTGGGTACCAGGCACTATTAAAAGTGCTTTCTACATATTAAGTCATTTAATCTTAACAGCAACCCTATCAGATGTATAAGACTGCTATCATCATTTCACAGATAGGAAAACTGAGGTATAGAAAGTTCAGTTAACTTTCCCAATGTCACACAAGTGGAGAAATTTAGGGACTCATACCCAGACTCAAATGCAGAGTCTCAGACCCTTAATTACTATGTTATACTATATTTAAAAGATATAAAATTATTATGGATAAAAAAAACTCACCATTAAAAATGTATTAGTAAAAGTTAAACAATAGTTAAGCAATATTAGTATCAATACAACTTATCATAGGTTGATATTTCACAGTTATTTAAAAGATTCATGCCCATGATTAAGAGTTTGAAGTTGGACAGACCTGTCTCTGAATCTTGGTTGTGCCCTTTACAAGCTGTGTGACTTTGGACAAGTTTCGTAACTTCACCAAGCCTCAGTTTCCTCATCTGTAAAATGAGAATAATACAAATCTCACAAAATTGTTGTTAGTAACATAATTATTTCTACATTACACTTATATGGTAACTAAACAAAATACAGGAAACAAAATTAAAAAAGGAGGTTCTCAAATTTCCCTAGAAAACAGGACTTTATTATAATACTAGAGGCCCAATGCACAAATTTCATGCAAGAGTAGGCTTTCCTTCCCTCAGCTGCCAGCACCGGCTTCCCTCCGGCTCCTGGGAACTAGGCTTTCCTCGCAGACCCAGCTTCGTCCAGAAGGACATCCGGTCTAATTAGCATACTATGCTTTTATTATTATAGATAACAAAGATGACTACTGCAAGTCATTGCAGCAAACTATAAGATCCACACACTAATGTAGAACCACAATCTCCTCTAATTCATAACAAATAATTCCCTTTCAGCGGTTCTCAACCTGTGGGTCGCGGACAATGAAAATACATCCTGCATATCAGATATTTATATTCCGATTAATAACAGTAGCAAAATTACAGTTATGAAGTAGCAACGAAAATAATTTTATGGTTGGGGGTCACCACAACATGAAGAACTGTATTAAAGGGTTGCGGCATTAGGAAGGTTGAGAACCACTGCCTTAGATAAAAGTCAAATGGCTAGAGGTAAACTACTGGATCTTGGAATATAAAATACTGTATGTACATATAGAAAGAGACAAACAGATAAGACGTTGTTTGTTCACAACAACTCCCACAAATCCCATTCCACACATATCCTTCTTAAGACCAGCAGTATTCAAGGAGCTCAAAATAGGAAGAGCTATGTCAAGAAGAAGCAACTCCCAGCATTGGTAGGAAGCAATTTTTATGAGAGAAAAACAGAAAGAAATAGCATGTCATCCAAGTATGGTAGAACTATCATTACCACCGAAGAGTGATTATGTCTATCATACCTGACATTTTAATAGTCAAAACAACCTAAACAGTCATTATTGTTGTCTTTAGAATCTCAATCCAATAATTTAAAAATAAATAATCACATTTCTACCAATGCCTGCATTTACCAGTAATATACCTATTTGTAATAAGGTTAGGTGTTTCTTTGAAGGTGATGATTTTAGAAATATATTATAAAAATATTTTTTGAAAATGAAAACACAGAAATAATATTTTACAAAAAATCCTATAGGATAACTGTTAAATGGCTCATCAATACTATTATCAGGGTGAGTTTTTATTAATATCACCAGTCCAATAATTGAGAGACACATAGATTGGTTGCCTCCTGCACACCTCCTGACAGGCTAGAGATCAAACTTGCAACCCAGGTACATGCGCTTGACTGGGAATTGAACCTGAGATCCTTTGGTGTGCGGGCCAACATTCTAACCACCACTCAGAGCCTCACCAATCCTAGCTAATGGAATAAGACAAGAAAATAAAATAAAAGATATACAGATTGGGAATGAAGAAACAGAACTGTCTTTGTTCACAAATGTGATATGGTTGTCTATGTAGAAAATCCAAAAGAATTATCAAAAAAAACAACCCAAAAAACCCACAAACACCTCCTGGAACTAATAAGCAATTATAACAAGGATGCAGGATATAAAGTTAATAGAGAAAAGTCAATTACTTTCCTATACACCAGCAATGAACAAGTGGAACTTGAAATTAAAAACATTTACATTAGCACCTAAAAAATTAAATATTTAGGTATAATTTAGGGCAAATCTAACAAAATATGTACAAGATCTATATGAGAAACTACAAAACTCTGAAGAATAAAGTCAAAGATGAACTAAGGAAATGGAGAGATATTTCATGTTCATAGACTTACTAATGATTCGAGATATCAATTCTTCCCTATTTGATCTGCAGGTTTTAATACAATTCCACTCAAATCCCAGCAAGTTATTTTATGGGTACTGACTAACTCATTCTAAAATTAAAGCCCCACATAAATACAGTTAACTGATCTTTGACAAAAGAGCAAAGACAATACAGTTGGGGGGAGGGGGACAGTCTTTTTACAACTGTGGCTACAGCATCCTTGGTGAAGGAAGGGTAGGATATGAGGTCAGAAAAAAAGTCAAGTGCTTCATAGGGTTTCATGGGATACTGCAAGTACTGTGGCTTCTATTCCTAATAAGATGAATGCCACTGGAGGGTTCTGAGCAGAGAAATAATGAGATTTATATTTTTAAAGGATCACTTTAGCTACTGCATTATAAACAGACTAGAGGCCCGGTGCACAGATTTGTTCACTGATGGGGTCCCTCAGCCTGGCCTGCGCCCTTTTGCAATCTGGGACCCCTCAGGGGATGTCAGACTACCAGTTTCGGCCTGGCCTGGTAGAAGGGTGCAAAGTGGCAGGTGCTAGGGAGGAGCCCAAGCCTGGGCCAGGCACGGCACTGCTCCCACTCATCCCAGCCCTGCTGCACCTGCCTGCCTGCCTGCCACCACTCAGCAGCGCTGCTGTGAAGGCAGGAGAGGCTCGCGCCACCGTCATTGCACTTGCCAGCCGTGAGCCTGGCTTCAGGTTGAGCGGTGCTCTCACTGTGGGGGCGGACTGACCACCAGGGGTAGCTCCTGCATTGAGCGTCTGTCCCCTGGTGGTCAGTGTGCATCATAGCAACCGGCTGACCGGTTGTTCAGTTGACCGGTTGCTTAGGCTTTTATATCCTACTAGAGGCCCGGTGCACAAAAATTTGTGCACTGGGGGGGGGGGGTGTCCCCTCAGCCCAGCCTGTGCCCTCTCGCACTCTGGAACTCCTCAGGGAATGACCACCTGCTGGCTTAGGCCTGCTCCTAAGGGGACTGGGCCTAAGCTGGCAATCAGACATCCCTCTGGCAGCCCGGCAGTCCTCAGGGGATGTCCACTTGCCAGCGGGGAGCAGACCTAAGCTGCAGTCGGACATCCTTAGTACTGCTGAGGAGGTTGGAGAGGCTCCCACCACCACCGCTGTACTGGCAGCCATCAGCCTGGCTTGTGGCTGAGCAGAGCTCCTCCATGTGGGAGCTCACTGACCACCAGAGGGAAGCTCCTGCATTGAGCGTCTGCCCCCTGGTGGTCAGTGTGTGTCATAGTGACCAGTCATTCCCAGTCATTCTGCTGTTAGGGTCAATTTGCATATTACCCTTTTATTATATAGGATAGAGGCCTGGTGCACAGGTAGGGGCCAGCTGGTTTGCCCTGAAGGGTGTCCCAGATCAGGGTGGGGGTCTTGCTTGGGTGCCTGGCCAGCCTGGGTGAGGGGCTGATGGTTGTTTGCAGCTGGTCACACCCCCTTCAGGGTGGGGGTCCCCACTGGGGTGCCTGGCCAGTCTGGATGAGGGGCTGAGGGCTGTTTTCAGGCTGGCCAAGCCAGCGACTGAAGCTCCTAGCCTCTCCTTTTTTTTTTTTTTATTCTGGGATTTATTAACCTTCTATAATTGCAACTTTGTTGCTTAGAGTGGAGCTCAGAGCCGGGCCGCAGCAGGGAGGAAGCTTGGCTTCCTCCATCACTGGAGCAAGCAAGCCTCCTACTCGCTTCAGCTGCATGGCTGCCGGCCGCCATCTTGGTTGGGTTAATTTGCATATCCTGCTGATTAGCCAATGGGAAGCGTAGCAGAGGTATGGTCAATTACCATGTTTGTCTATTATTAGATTAGATACTAGAGGCCCGATGAACAAAATTTGTGCACTGGGGAGGGGGGGTATCCCTCAGCCCAGCCTGCACCCTCTCCAATCTGGGGCCCCTCTCACAATCCAGGACTGCTGGCTCCCAACTGCTCACCTGCCTGCCTGCCTGATTGCCCCTAACCCAGTGGTCAGCAAACTCATTAGTCAACAGAGCCAAATATCAATAGTACAACGACTGAAATTTCTTTTGAGAGCCAAATTTTTTAAACTTAAACTATACAGGTAGGTACATGTTATAAACTTAATTAGGATACTCCTAAGGCTTAGAAAGAGCCACACTCAAGGGGCCAAAGAGCCACATGTGGCTTGCGAGCCACAGTTTGCTGACCATGGCCCTAACCGCTTCTGCCTGCCTGCCAGCCCCCACCCCATGAGGCTCCTCGGCCTCTGCTGCCCATGTCCCACAATGCACTTCTGCCTCAGCAGCTCCACGAAACTCCACGCTAACAGCCCCTGGTCCACGGGGCTCCTCGGCTTCAGCCAACCCCGAGCCATGATGCTCCTCTGCCTCAGCAGCTCCGCAATGCTCCACGCTCACCACCCCCGCCCATGATGCTCCTCTGCCTCACCACCCCGCAAAGCTCCATGCTCAAAGCCCCCCCCCCCCCCAAGGCTCCTCAGCCTCCACGGAACTGCCCCGCCACGCCGTGAGAGCCGGACCGGTCCTTTGGTCGTTTGGGCCCACAGCTCCCGCTCCCTCAGCTCCCTAGCCTGGTGTTCGGTCATTCATCTGGTCATTTTAGACATTACGGACCCTGGCTCTTGATTGATAGACAGACAGACAAACAGATAGATAGATAGATAGATAGATAGATCCTATCTAATGAAAGAGAAACATGGTAATTAGCGTACGACCACTACCCTTCCCATTGGCTAATCAGGGCGATATGCAAATGAACTGCCAGCCAAGATGGCGGCCGGCAGCCAGGCAGCTGGAAGCGAACATGAGGCTTGCTTGCTTCAGTGACAGAGGACTCCAACGTTCCCCGCCTGCTGCTGCCGGCCTCTGAGCTTGCAGTTTGAAACATTATAAAGAAATATAGAAGCTAAACAAAACCCCAGAAACCTGCTTTCAGCCGCCAAGATCTCAGAGTGGAGCTATACAGTGTATCGATTATAGAACCCAAACAAACCAGATCCTGCTTTCAGCAGCAGAGGCCTCAGAGCTGGAGCCAGAGCTAAAGCTGGCCCAGAATAAAAATAAAAATAAAAAAAGGAGCAGTTGGGAGCTTCAGTCACCCGCCAGCCTGAAAACAGCCCTCAGCCCCTCAACCAGACTGGCCAGGCACCCCAGTGGGGACCCCCACCCTGAAGGGGGTGTGACCAGCTGCAAACAGCCATCATCCCCTCATCCAGGCTGGCCAGGCACCCCAGTGGAGACCCCCACCCTGATCCAGGACACCCTTCAGGGCAAACCAGCTGGCCCCACCCATGCACCAGGCCTCTATCCTATATAGTAAAAGGGTAATATGCCTCCCAGCACCGGGATCAGCGGAGCCGAGAGGCCTCCCGGCACCGGGATCAGCATGACAGGAGGCAGTGCCCAAACCCCCTGATCGCCCTGCGGCTCTGTGTGTGACGGGGGGGGGGGGGGGGGGGGTGGCGCACAACCTCCCTATCCACCCTGCTCTGTTCGTGACAGGGGAAGGCGCTCCAACCTCCTGATCAGCCCTGCTCTGTGCCTGATACGGGGGAGCTCCCCAACCCCCTGATCGCCCTGTGGCTCTGTGACAGGCTGCAGCGCCCCAACCCGCTGATCGGCCCTGCTCTGTGTGTGACGGGGTGCGGCGCCCCACCCCTCCCCACCCCCACGGGCCCTGCTCTGTGTGTGATGGGGTAGAGCCATAACCTCCCCATCTGCCCTGCCCTGAGTGTGACAGTGGCGACACCCCAACCCCCTAATCGGCCCTGCTCTGTGCGTGACAGGGGGAGCTCCCCAACCCCCTGATGGGCCCTGCTCTGTGCGTGACAGGGGGCAGCGCCCCAACCCCCTGATGGGCCCTGCTCTGTGCGTGACAAGGGGCAGCGCCCCAACCCCCTGATGGGCCCTGCTCTGTGCGTGATAGGTGGTGGCACCGCAACCTCCCTATTGACCCTGCCTTGAGTGTGACAGGGAATGGTGCCCCAACCCCCCAATCAGCCCTACCCTGAGCGTGACTGAGAGTGGTATTGCAACCTCCCAATCCGCCCTGCTCTGTGCATGACAAGG
Organism: Myotis myotis; assembly: GCF_014108235.1. Taxonomy (NCBI): domain Eukaryota; kingdom Metazoa; phylum Chordata; class Mammalia; order Chiroptera; family Vespertilionidae; genus Myotis; species Myotis myotis. Next base: position 202,697,750 of record NW_023416313.1, read on the forward strand.
GGCGGCACCCTAACTCCCCAATAGGCCCTCTCTGAGCCCGACCAGGAGCTGCACCTAGGGATTGGGTCTGCCCTCTGCAACCCAGGAGCAGGCCTAAGCCAGCAGGTCGTTATCTCCCGAGGGGTCCCAGACTGCAAGAGGGCACAGGCCGGGATGAGGGACCCCCCCCCCTTCCCCCGCGAATGCACAAATTTTTGTGCACCGGGCCTCTAGTAGGTAATAAAAGGCTAATATGCAAATTGTCCCCTGGACCAGGAGTTTGACTGGGAGTTTGACCAGGGGGTGGGGCAGGCCAGCCAACCACCCACAGCCCCTCCCCCAATCAGCTGCCCCCAACCTCCCGCATTCCCTCCTCCTGGCTAGCCCGGCCCAATCAGCTGCGATTGGGGCGGTCCGGTGGGACCCCCATCAGTGCACGAACTCGTGCACCAGGCCTCTAGTATATAGATATATAGATCATAAAGCTGGAACCAATTAGGAGGCTATTAAACTAATCTAGGTGAGAAATGATAGTGGTTTGAACCAGAGTGACAGCGGTGGAAATAGATTAGGTAGTCTACTTTTTATTTGTGCCCCCAGCTCCAGTAGAGACCACATTTGGAGCAGCAGTTGCAACAAAAATCACCAAATGAATAAATTTATAATACTCCATTGCTCTTTTTCAGGACCTTTCCAAAATGGTAGGATTCTGGATATATCTTAAGAGTGGAGCTGACAAGATTTTGTTAATGAATTGGATGTATACAGAGAAAGAGTGAAAGATAATCTTTAATTAAGGCTGCTGGCTGAGCAATCGAAAGAATGGTATTGCCATTTACCAAGATGCAGAGGACAGAAGGAGAGCAAATCAGGAGTTTGGTTGTTCAGTCTGATAAAACGTAAATGTTTATGAATGGTATAGTTATATATCTAACTGTTGAAAATGGCTAGCTCCAAGTCTAACAAACATATTTTTTTAAAATATATTTTTATTGATTTTTTACAGAGAGGAAGGGAGAGAGATAGAGAGTTAGAAACATCGATGAGAGAGAAACATCGATCAGCTGCCTCCTGGGGATATGTCCGCAACCCAGGTACATGCCCTTGACTGGAATCGAACCTGGGACCTTTCAGTCCGCAGGCCGACGCTCCATCCACTGAGCCAAACCGGTTTCGGCTAACAAACATATTATATTCACCATTAAACAGTCCAAATCTCCAAGCCTGAATGTAATACCTCCTCCCTCTGTATCACTACTTTTTTTTTCCATTACTTATAACATTTATTACCTTTTATGTATTATAACTATTGGTGTATGTCATATGTCATAGAACTTAGGCACCCTGAGAGTAGAGTTCATGGTTTATAATTGTATAATATTACAAAGAGTCACCATTTATTGAATATATTTACCAATTAGCTAACTTAATCCTTCTATTATCACTTCCTTTATTAGTATTTAACACATAAGAAAATTCAGGTTCAGAGATAATAAGTAACTGATGAAAAATTACACAGCTAATAAATAGGCTGACATTTAAACTCAGGTTTATCTGAATCTAAAGCCAATGCTTCATATTGTCATTAATCAACCTCGGTACCTAATTTAAAGCCTTGCCTACAAAAGGCACCTAACATATTTGTATTAAATAAATAACTAGATAAAAAAAAAGTTAACTATCTTGGGACAGAAGGTAAATTAGAATCAGACTAATGATCTGATCAGAATTGGAAGACACAGGAAAAGAGATAAGAAAATCCTTAATAAGGTTCACAAAGCTTGGCATAATTTAGCCAATGCCTATCAGGCAGGCCATCCATACTGACCTTCTTGGATGCCTTAAACCAGGGGTCCTCAAACTTTTTAAACGGGGGGCCAGTTCACTGTCCCTCAGACCGTTGGAGGGCCGAACTATAGTTTTAAAAAAACTATGAACAAATTCCTATGCACACAACGGTGGCAAAAACACCCGGCGGGCCAGATAAATGTTTTCAGCAGGCTGCATGTGGCCCGCAGGCCGTAGTTTGAGGACCCCTGCTTAAACCTTCCATGTTTCTTTTCTCCTAAAAGTTGCTAAGACATAGTTCTAAGAACCTCTTACTTTCCCCTAAGTTAATTCCATTCATCCTTCAGAGCTATGCTCAAATATCACTTCTTCAAGGTAACTGTACTTGACTACCTCCTCTCACTTGAACTAATTTCTGTAATAAGCTCATAATATCCCTCACTTCTTTACTAATCACAATATAAATAAATATGTACTTAGTACCTCTCTTCCTTACAAGAATATAAGCTGCATAAGGGCAGGATCCTTATATGTCAAGTTTATTGCAGTAATTAATATAGGTTTTAAATTATTTATAATGCTTATTATAAATTATTAATATTCAATAAATCCTATATAATAAAAGCCTAATATGCTAAGTGTCTGGTTGTCCAGTCTCCCGTTCAACCAATCAAAGCATAATATGCTAATGATATGCTTAGCATAATGATATACTTAGCATAATGATATGCTAAGGCCTCTCAATGCTTGCTATGACGTGTACTGACCATCAGGGGGCAGACAGTTGACCAGTAGGTTAGTTTGCTGCTGGGGTCCAGCCAATTGGGACTGAACAATATGGGCCGGACACACCCTGGAGCTGTCCCACAAACCCTCCCCACTGGCCAATCTCCCGTGTCCCTCCCAGCCCTGATCATGCACTGGTGGGGTACCTTGGCCTGGCCTGTGCTCTCTTACAATCCAGGACCCCTCAGGGGATGTCAGAGAGCCGGTTTCGGCCCGACAGCGGAATGGCCAGTCCCTATGACGCGCACTAACCATCAGGGGGCAGACGCTCAACGCTGGAGCTGCCCCCCAGGTGGTCAGTGTGCTCCCACAGGGGGAGTCCTGCTTAACCAGAACCCGGACTCACGGCTGGTGAGTGCAGCAGTGCTCACACTGCCTCTGCAGCAGCGCTAAGGATGTCCAACTGATGGCTTATACCTGTGAATGGGCCTAAGCCGTCAGTCGGACATCTGTCGAGGGCTCCCGGACTGCGAGAGGGTGCAGGCCGGGCTGAGGGACCTCCCCAAGTGCACAAATTTCATACACTGGGCCTCTAGTATTTAATAATAAATAAAGGCAGCCAGTGTGACTCAATAGTTGAGCATTTACCTATGAACCAGGAGGTCATTGTTCGATTCCCTGTCAGGGCACATGATCCCCAGTAGAAGGCATGTAAGAAGCAGCTTACCAATGATTATCTCTCATCTCCCTCTCCCTTCCTCTCTGAAGTCAATAAAAATACATTTTTTAAAAAAGTAAAGACAGCCATTACAGATTATCACAGAGTAGATTATATCAGACCAATTCTCCTGGCTTTCTTAACTATAAAAACTGGATTTAAAAACAAAATTAACAAAGAAAGCAACCAGCATGTGAGAAGCTAAAATACCAGAGAAAAAGGAAATGCAGAGTTAAGTCTGACAGTCTCCATTACTTTTTCCTTCTGAGGCAACTAACTGCAGACCAGAGTTTTTGGCAGTCTCACAGGACTGCAGAGACAGAGATTAGAGTTCAGGATTTAGCGAGACAGGCAGGATTTGAGGAGCTAAGATTGCAGAGAAAAGGCAACCACAGAAAAGTGAGCCTGGACATCCTGTACTGCTCTTCCCTTCAGGGTATTCACTGAATCCTAACCTGCATGGGAGTGAGAGGCCAAAAGCTAAGCAAAGTGCCTATTTTGAAGCAAAAAGGGTAAGCAGAACTTTTGGTAGCCTCACAGTGCTAGAAAAAGAAAAATTACAGTTCAGGGCCTGCCAAGAAGAGAGGCCCTGGCAAACACCCCAGGATTCCATTTGATACCTCTGAAAGACAACACTCTTAGAGTAAGGGGAAACTGGATTTAAATCAGCTCTAAGAAGCCTAAAACAAAGAATCAAGTCATCTCAACCCTGTATTGGATCAAGGTCATCTGCTCCTACTTTTAACTACCACCAGAAGAAAATTAAATCCTCTCTAGAGAACAATATCATCATCAAGACCCTCTATAATTTCTTATACACAATGTCTGACATTGATTTTTTTTAAATAACCAGGAATGTTATGAGACAGGATCAAATGACTAAAAGTCAAGGAAGAAATCAGACAACAGAAAAAGACCAAAAGGGGATCTAGATATTGTAATTATCAGACACAGACTTTAATAGGTGGTTGATATGTTCAGGAAAATAGCTGGCAAAATGAGAATTTCACCAGGAAACTGGGATCTATAAAAAAAATTAAATGGAGATTCTAGAATTTAAAAAATACATAATAGGAAATTATTAAACAGATGCTTGTAACAGCAGATTGGACACTAAGTGAACTAGAAAACAGAAATTATCCAGATCAAGTACAGGGGGGAAAAAAGATGAAAAATACATAAAAGTACATAAAACATACTGGATGCAGAGAAAAAATTAACACACAGATATCTAGAATCCCAGAAGAAAGTGAAAGAATGGAGCAGAATTAATATCTTGACAAGATAACAAGCTACAAATTAAGAGGGTCTATGGAACTTAAGCATCTCAAAATACAAAGAAAACCACTGAAAAGCATTATTTGAAAGCTGATGAAAATTAAAGACATTGCTTCTCTAACAAAAACAACTGAATCAGAAGACAATGGGATGATGAAAGAAAATAAATGCCAACCTAGAATTCTATGTCCAATAAAAATATCCTCCAAAAATAAAGACAAAATTTAAAAATGCTTTCAGACAAAAACTACCAGTAGATTCACACTAAAAAAATAGGAATTACCTATGAAGAAAATAATCTCATAGGAAAGCATCCTAATCCTAATATATAAAAACCCAGGGTCTGTAACGTCCAAAATGACTGAAGGCTCAACTGACCAGAAGTCAGTCCTCCAGTCAGTGCTGGGTTGCCGTGGAGACCAGCACTGACTGCCACCGCTGTGGGTGTGGCGACCCAGCACTGACTGCTGAGGGGGCTGCGTATCAGGCCCAGAGAGAGGCCTGCAGAGAGAAGCAGGGTCTGATCTGGAGCCTTTGTGGCAGCTGCTGATCAACACTTGCCTCTCTCCTCTCTGGGCCTCGCCAGCAGCCCCACCTCGATTTCTCTCCGGGCCTCCGCTGATGCTGCTGATCAGCCCCACCTCTCTGATCAGGCCCAGAGATAGGCCCAGAAGTGCTGACTGGCATAGAAACCGACCAATCAGAACCAAATCTGGATGAGCCAATGGCTGACTAGGAGGCGGAGCTTTTTATGTTGACTGGCATAGAAATCGACCAACCAGAACCAAATCTGGGTGAAGTGTGAAGAGCCAATGGCTGCCTAGGAGGCGGAGCTTTTGATGCTGACCGGCATAGAAACTGACCAATCAGAACCTAATCTGGGTGAAATGCAAAGACAAAACCTAAGGTGAGGGCGGAGGAGGGGTTTTAAGGGCAATAGCTGTTTGGTGTAAGGTGTAAGAAAGTGGTTCAAATTTTTAATGACTGGTTTGGCAGTATAGTGCATATGGCTGACTATCAGTCCAGATACAGGGATTATGTATTTTTGTCTGCCCATAGCATCTCCTCCTGCTGATAAAGGCTTTCCCCCCTCATTTAAGCAATTCTATCCTATATAATCTACCTATACTAATAAAAGGGTAATATGCTAATGAGATCGGGTTGACCGGCCGTCTTCCCAACGTCCAACTTCCTTCCAAAAAAAGCCATGGTGGCGGGGGCCGAGGCAGAGGCAGTTAGGGGCAATCAGGCCAGCAGGGGAGGGCCGTTGGGGGCGAGATTAGGCCGGCAGGGTAGGGCAGTTGTGGGGGAGATCAGGCCGGCAAGGGAGAGCAATTAGGGGTGAGATCAGGCTGGCAGGGGAGGGCCACTGGGGGCAACCAGGCTGGCAGGGAAGGGCAGTTGGGGGTGAGATCAGGCTGGCAGGCAGAGAGGTTAGGGGCGATCAGGCAGGCAGGCAGAGGCAGTTAGGGGTGATCAGGCAAGCAGGCAGGTGAGTGGTTAGAAGCCAGTGGTCCCAGATTGTGAGAGGGATGTCCGACCGCCGGTTTACAATGTGACTTTGCTACTCCTCCTATCAAGAGTATTTCTCTAGCTCTTGCAATGAGGGTTTAGTTATGTGACTTGCTTTGGCCAATAGGGCATTAGAAATGTCAGCAGAGACTAGATGGACTTGTCTTTTCTTGATACTCTTAGAACTTTCAGCCATCAGTTGAATGAATCTGTCTGCTGGAAAGGCCATGTAGAAAATAAACTCCCTTACCCCTACCCTGGTCAAAAGCCTGCCAGCCAATAAACATATGAATGAGGTTATTCTATACCATCTGGCCCCAGCCAAACCACTGTCAGATCACAGAGATCAATATAGCACAAGCCAAACTGCCAATCCAGATACTCATGAGCTATTATGTGATTTATTTTAAGCCACTAAGCTTTTTATGAGACAAAAACTATCTGATCAGAACTAATATATGTAAGTAGATAAGTAGTTCTCAAATAAGTTTGACTTTGCTTCTCAAGGGTAATACAGCAATATCCGAAGACATTTTTGGTTATCAAACTGGGTGAACACTACTGGTATCTAGTGAGTAGAAAGGTCAGGAATACTGCTAAACATCGTAGAAGGCCTCCAGAACAGAAAATTATTCAGCCCAAAATGTTAACAGTGCCAAGTAAAGCATGCTAGAACAAGGCAGCCTTGAGAACAATCTTATCCAAATGAACTTTCTGCAATGATGCAATGTTCAATATCTGTAGCCACAGCCACATCTGGCTAGTAAGCACTGGAAATGTGGTTAATTTGACAGAGGAACTAGAGTTTTTATTATTTAATTAATTTAAATAGCCACATATAGCTAGTGGCTTCTGTATTGGATTGCACAGCTCTAAAATTTAGATTCTAATGTTTCTGAGAATAGAGAAATTAGGTTGGATAACAATGGTAACAATGAGTTTTGATAAAATTAAGGCCCGTAGTCACTTGCTATAAATAAATATTCTACTTTGCTTCAATATCTATAAATTCTAAAATGTACTATTCTGATAAAATAATAAACTGAAAAAAATTTAAATAAATTTACCAGATTCTGCAAAAAACAATTATTCATAAAATAATGGCTAACAACCTTAACTACAGGGATTTCTTAGTATGAAAGCCCTAGGAATGTCCTATTCTTTTTTTCTTATTTAAGTTTAAAGTGATTTGAGAACTGCTGCATTGTAGAGGTCTTCAAGTTTTACCAATGAATAGTTTTTAATCAAATCATTCAGTCATTTTAATATTCTCTTATTCTGTTACTCCCACGCAGCAGTTCACTATCCTTTCTTATCCTCTTCTCTGCCCCCACGTTATCTACCATAAGAGAAGTTGATCCAATGCTGGTACAATTCCACAGACTTTTTTTCACTTGTCAGCATTAAGTAGGTCAGTTTTCTGCTCTAGTGGGTGTTCTGGCAATAGGTTTTCTTACTAGAATACAGTGGCTACTCTGCCTGGTAAGCACATACCACAAATAAAAAAGACTGAATAACTCTCCTAAGGGAAGAACAGGCTGCTAATCTCTAGGAGAAAATCCCTGCATCTTAACTAAATACTACCAGAAAATTCTGACTGAAAACAAAACGAAACAGAAATAAAGAATATTCCAATTCAAAATGTGTTCTATATAGTGAAGTCTAGAATTTTTAAGGTCTTCAGTATCTAGCAACCCACTAAGATTTTGTTGGGACTCTGATAAGTGCTCAGCCCAATTCTAATCACTAAGATTATACTTTTTTTTAAAAAGGTAATAAAGGACACACAATCTATCAAATATTTTCTTAAGAATTCTAATAGAAGAAATCTTACCACTAAAACAAAAATTCTGGAAAACCTCTCCCTTGTAAACTATGACTTCCCGTGAGAAAAAAATTTTTAAGTCAAAAATAACTTTAAAATTTTAATGATTGTATTATAGCAGAAAGAAAATTTGGTAGAAGTTTATTAGAATAAATAATACACATTATTAAGTTATTGTTATTTCTTTAAAAAAATCAGTACTGTCTATTGTGAGTCTGACAACTCAGTTTTAAGTTTTTAATCATTTGTAAATCAAATATTAAAGAAGAAACTTGACAGATACACATTCAGCCAGTTAATGTATTTCACATCAGATTGAAAGTTCCTCCAGGGGCAAGATTAATATCCCCTATTAAGAACAGTGATTCAAATAAAAAAAATTAAATGGTTGAAACAACATATCTATTAGACTTGTTTTCCAGAAAATTCCAAGAATTTTGACAAATCCTAGAAGAATAAAATGTAAAGCTTACAAACCAGATCACTAATTGAGGTAACTATAGAACACACTCACTAGAAATAAATTACATTAAAAAAATAAAACAATGTGTTGTGACAAATTTTCACACTGTTATAAAATAAGCTGACATTCACTTTACCATATTGCACTTACTGTTAAAAAGCAAAATAGTAAGAAATATAGAAGAAAATTCCAGATATAATATAAGTTCCAGGAAAAAGATAGAAACTCATACATCTTTACTTAAAACTGAAAGAAATGCACTGAGACTTATTTCTGTTAAGAAAAGGAGTTTCTCTCAGCCAAAAAGCTAACCACTCTCTTCTCCACTGCCAGATATTAAAAGTAGATAAAATCAAATTTAAGAGTAAAAATTTTTATATCTGAATGTCAAAATATGCAATGGCCATTTAGAGAAAAAAAAAGTCCCATCATCATGACCAATTAACAAGTTCTCTTTTAGTATTATATTCTGTTTTTGAATGTACTTACTCCTTGACAAAATGTCATAAAGTTAGCAGGAATACAAAGTAAAAACTGACAGATTGTTTTCAAGACCAACAAAACCATGAAGCAATATGAGAGGGTATTGGTTTTTTCATTTATACATAAATCAGTTGAAGAAAACAAGGTAGCTCATTTGCTACATGGCCCAACTAACTTCCATCCATTCATTCAATTCTAACTCAGTTCCCAGAATTTAGCTGTCTGAAAAGTCCCCAAGATGACTAGGATACCTTTGTGAAGCCTGGAATCATTCTGCAGCTAGTAAGCTAATAATGGCCCATTCATTAAAAGGAATCAAATCTACTGGGGTGGGGTATGTGTATGTGTGGCCCAAATCAGCTCCATCCTTGAGACCTTCAGAGAACTCTCTCTATCTTAAGGATGAAAATAAAGCTTGCTTAGAGACAAAAAGCCACTGAACTAATAAATATTTCTATTCTTTTAATATTTCCGTTTCTGCTTGTATCATCCTATATTCCAGTATTATCTATGACACAGTTCTTCTAGTGATTCTATAGTATAATTTTTCTTTTATACTTTCATCTCTATAATTTTCTCTTTTATTAGTATTCTCCTATCCATCTCAAAATCCATTCTTCTGTTCATTTAAAATTCTACCCTCTTCTCTGCCACTAACTTGTTGGGAGGGGGAGTAAACTTCAAAGGCATGTTAAAAAAAAAAAAAAGACTACGGTATTATGGCAAAAACTAACAGATGGTTTGATAGCACATATATACCTTTTCTCCTACAGTTCTTTTGCTCTGTACACCATATCTCCAACTAGGGCTGTAATACAGTGATAGAACACAGCACTTGAAGTCAGAAGTACTGTGCTAAATATCTGACTGCCACTTTCAAGCTACATGACTTTAAATAAGTCACATAAGCCAGAGCCAGTTTGGCTCAATGGATAGAGCATTGGCCTGCAGACCAAAAAGTCCCAGATTCAATTCCGGTCAAGGGCACATGCCTGGGTTATGGGTTCGATCCCCAGTGGGGGACATGCAGGAGGCAACCAATCAATGATTCTCATCATTGATTTTTCTATATCTCTCTCCCTCTCTCTTTAGATAGATAGATAGATAGATAGATAGATAGATAGATAGATAGATAGATAAAATAAGTCACATAATGTCTCTGACCTCCATTTTATACATATCTTCTCTTTTGACTCAATAAGGTGGGCAAAAGCATAAAGCTAATACCATTCTTATGTCACGGGTAGGGAAATGCATACATGATGAAAACAATTTTAAAATCATATGATTAGCCCTAGCTGGTTTGGTTCAGTAGTTAGAGCGTCAGCCCGCGGACTGAAGGGTTGGAGGTTGGATTCCAGTCAAGGGCACATACGTACCTCGTACCTCGGCTGCAGGCTTGATCCCTGGTGCCAGTTGGGACATGTGAAGGAGGCAACCAATTGATGTGTCTCTCTCACATTCATGTTTCTCTCTCACTGTCTCTCCCCCTCTCTTCCACTCTTTCTAAAAATCAATGGAAAGAATATCCTCAGGTGAGGATTTATAATAAATAAATAAAATCATATGATTAGTCACTGTTTAAGGTGGAACCATAATGTATATATCTCCTGATTTTCACTGGTATTCTTTCTTCTCCAATATACTGCCTTAACCTATATTATCAGAGACACACTGGTTATTTGTATCATCTTACTCAACAGGCTTACATGCCAAAAGGCCACCAGAAATTACCCGATGTTTTACCTTATCAACAAAAATAAAAAACAAATATATCAAAAAGCACTATAATATAATCCATGTTATGAAGACATAACATGTAAAGAGCATTTTAAGAGCAAAAAAAAAAAAAAAAAAAAAAAAGGCAAAAGACAATAAGAGATGACAAAGGAAGAAATATAAATCCATAAAAATATTTGGCCCAGCAATTCTATTTCTAGGAACTATACTAAAGGCGTAACACAAGTATACGAAGATGAATATTAAAAAATGTTAAGTGTAGCACCATTTATACTATTAAAAAGTTTATAAACTTAAATATTAAAAAATGGGGACTTGTTGAATAAATTATGGTATTTCTAAACCAGTGATGGCGAACCTATGACACGCGTGCAGAGGTGACACACGAACTCATTTTTTTGGTTGATTTTTCTTTGTTAAATGGCATTTAAATATGTAAAATAAATATCAAAAATATAAATCTTTGTTTTACTATGGTTGTATATATCAAAAAATTTCTACATGTGACACGGCAACAGAGTTAAGTTAGGGTTTTTCAAAATGCTGACACGCTGAGCTCAAAAAGTTCGCCATCACTGATCTAAATCATGGCATACAATATAGCTTTTTTTTTTTAGCTGTTTTTTCATTCAGTTTCCTATTTTTAAAATTTTTTTTATATTTCAAGAAAAACTATTTTAAATAATATTACCAAAACTGTACTAACGTAGTATATCACAAAAGTTATAGGAAATATTAAAAATCTGCAAATAACAGGATTACTTCTATTATATTCTAAAATATTTTTTTTCTCTGGCTCTATTTTTGTTCATCAGTTTATGTTGTTCATTTTATTCCACAAATGAGTGAGATCATGTGATATTTATCTTTCTCCAACTGACTTATTTCACTTAGCATTTTTATAGCAGCGTACTATTCCACTGTGTAAATGTACCACTGATTTTTAAACCATTCATCTGCTGATGGGCACTTAGGCTGTTTCCAATTCTTAGCTATTCTAAAATTGTGCTGCTATGAACATAGAAGTGCATATATCCTTTCTGACTGGTGTTTCTGATTTCTTGGGATATATTCCTAGAAGTGGGATTACTGGGTCAAATGGGAGTTCCATTTTTAATTTTTTGAGGAAACTCCATATTGTTTTCCACAGTGGCTGCAACAGTCTGCATTCCCACCTGCAGTGCATGAGGGTTCCTTTTTCTTCACATCCTCGCCGGCGCTTTCTTGTTGATGACAGCCATTTTGACAGGTGTGAAGATGGTACCTCATTGTCATTTTCACAATATAGTTTTTAAACTTATGAAGTGCTAAAACAAGCCCCTCCTCTGAAAACGCATTAGTTAGAATAGTGGGATAAAGGGCAGATGTAGTTTGAAAAAAATATTCTAAAATTATCATTGCTTTGATTGACTTTTAGAGACAGTAACTAACTTTTGATATTTCACTAAACATGAAAGCAGAATGAGATTTTTGTGTTTATCAAAGTAATTTTTTAAATGTTATCTACTTATACATCAAAGATCACATCCTTCTTTGAAGTCTTCCCCAAACCTCCAAAGCAAAGTCGATGCTCCCTCCACTGTTTCCCAAACCATTCTTTTCTTTTCTATTTTATTTTTTAATCCTTGCCCGAGGATATATTTTCATTGTTTTATTGGAGAGAGGAAGGGAGAGGAAGAAAGAGAAACATCTATCGGTTGCCTCCCGCATGCACCCCAACTGGGGATCGAACCTGCAACCTGGGTGAGTGTCCTGCCTGGAAATCGAACCTGAGACCTTTCAGTGTATGAGATGATGCTCCAACTAACAGCCACACAGGCTGGGGTCCAAACCACTCTTTAGATAGCACTGTCATAGGAATCATTGCCCTGCACTGTCTTCTTTATAAGACTGAGTTCCTTGAAAACAAAAACTAGATCTTAAGCATTTTGTACTCTTGATACTTAGAACAGGTCCCAGCACATAGTAGGTCCTCTATAAATGCTTGTTGAATGTCTACATTCAAACTCTACTTTTCTGTTTATCAGAAACACTCACTGCCTTAGGAAACTTTTTAAACCTCTTTTAGCAACAATAGGGACGCAAAACCACTGTGTGAGGGATTAAAGCACCATGATATAATGGGGCCTTAACTAATGAGTTTTTTGAGATACCAGCTGTCTCTCGGCTGATTTTTTGCATTGAGTTGACAGAGTAATTTGAGTTAATGAGCTCCTTAATGAGCTCGGTCTCGGAACGAATTAAACTCGTAAGTCAAGGTCCCACTGTATATAGATGGCACCAAAAAATGCTACTCTGTTTTCCTTTTTCCCTCCTGAAAGTACATCATAAAAATATTAGAGAGCCCTAGCTGATTTGGCTCAGTGAACAGAGCGTCGACCTGCAGACTGCAGGGTCCCAGGTTCAATTCCAGTCAAGGACACATGCCTGGGCCTCGGGCTCAATCCCCAGTAGGGGGTGTGGAGGCAGTCTCTCATCGTTGATGTTTCTATCTCCTCTCCCTCTCCCTTTCCCTCTGAAATCAATAAAAATATTTTTTTAAAAAATTAGAGAAACTCATCTCCTTAAAGAGAACTGAAATGCTTGAAATGAACTGCACAGACAATAACCTTGCAGAAATTTAAATTAAAAAAAAAATTCTGCCCTGACCAGGTGGCTCAATTAGTTAAAACATTGTCCCATACACCAAAAGGCTGCAAGTTCGATTCCCAATCAGGACACATACATATGCTAGGTTTCAAGTTCGATCCCAAGTTGCGGTGCGTATGGCAGACAACTGACCAATGTTTCTCTCTCATGGGGATGCTTCTCTCCTCTCTATCTCCCCCCACCCCCTTCCTCACTCTAAAAATCAATAAACATATATCCTTGAGTGAGGATTTTAAATAATGTTTTTTTAAATTTCCAGCTGTGCTTGTTATGGACTGTAATAAAACCACTAATTTTTTCTAATAGTGAAGATGCCTTCTCCTGTTTCAGGCAGCTGTGAGCACTGATGACACAGATAAGTGGAGTTCTCAAGCTTTAGCATACATGAGAGTCACCACAAAGGCTTATTAAGGCACAGACTGCTGGGCCCTGAGGTTTCTGATTGAATAGGTCAGGGAAGAGGCCCCAGAATTTATATTGTTAACAATTCCTAGATGATGCTGATGATACTGGTCCAGGGACCACAGTTTAAGAATCATTCATATTCCGACATGATGGAGAAGATTACCTCTTCTTCTCTGAGATTGCAAATATAAACTAATATAAACTGGAGCTGACTACATGAAGAAAGCTACCTGTCTTAGAAGGCAAAGAGGCAAAGAAAAACAGAGTTGAGAAATAAGAAATAAAACTAAGATAGTCTTTTGAGCCCCTAGATCTCTAACTAAGTCAGATTTGACTCTGGATTATTCAATTACTTGGGCCAATAACTCTTTTTCCCCCTTAAACTGGGTTTCTGTCACCTGAAACTATTAGAGTCCTAAGTAAAACTGTGGGGAGTAGGAGTGGAAGAGATGAAGGCACGAGGCTCTAGTAACACACAGACATCCATAATACTAGCTGAAACAGCGAACTTTTAGATAAAATTACATTTTGGCTATAATCTATAATCTAAAAGAAGTTACCACAATATTTAAATAATAAAAATAAAAGAAGTTACCATATTTTGTGGTTTCTTGGAAACTGATTTCCTGGCTACAATTTGTGACCAAAACCCTTTTCAAAAGTTTACAAGTAAGCTCTAACAGATACACCAGGAAATTAGACAGTTGTGCCTTAGTATTTAACCTCATTTAGCTTGATTAGCTGTTGTTTACAGGGAGCACAGATCTCTAAGTCAAGCCACACAATGTCATAAAAATTATTTAGCCTGCCCTAGCCCTAACCGGTTTGGCTCGGTGGATAGAGTGTCAGCCTGCAGACTGAAGTGTCCCGGGTTCAATTCCGGTCAAGGGCATGTACCTTGGTTTTGGACACATCCCCAGTGCGGGGTGTGCAGGAGGCAGCTGATTGATGTTTCTCATCCATGTTTCTAACTCTCTATCCCTCTCCCTTCCTCTCTGTAAAAAAAAAATCAATAAAATATATTTTAAAAAAAATTATTTAGCCTATAATATCAGTAATTAAAATGTGTGCTTTATCTCTCTATTCACTTATTTTAATCTCTCTACTACATAAAGATAACCTGATAAATATGTCCAGCAAGTAGAAGTTCATAAGAGAGAGAACCAGATTTAGGAGCCATCTACACTGACTTGACAATCAAAGTCAGGACTGGATAGTCTGCCAAAAGAAGATGATGTGCAAAAATCCTTAACCTGGTTCATGCATGAGCTTCGGTGGAGGGGGTGGGAGAGCGGAATCTATAAAGTTCCAAAACTGCAGGTAAAGTTCAATAGACATGTGCATTCTTCTGGTAAGAGGAGTCATTACCTATGTCCTATTTTGAAAGGAGGACAAGACCCCAAAAAGGGTTAAGAACTACTGGTATAAGGAGAAGAAGTATAAAGAAGAGATTTATGAAATGGTGACTTTGGGTGGTGAACTCACAATTTATAGATGATGTATTATAGAATTGTACATATGAAAACCTATGTAATTTTATTAACCAACGTCACCCCCAATAAATTCAATAAAAATTTAAAAAGAAGAAACTTATGAATAACACTTATATTAAGAAGAGAAAATGGCCGAAACCGGTTTGGCTCAGTGGATAGAGCGTCGGCCTGCGGACTGAAGGGTTCGATTCCGGTCAAGGGCATGTACCTGGGTTGCGGGCATATCCCCAGTGGGAGATGTGCAGGAGGCAGATGATCAATGTTTCTCTCTCATCGATGTTTCTAACTCTCTATCTCTCTCCCTTCCTCTCTGTAAAAAATCAATAAAATATATTAAAAAAAAAAGAAGAGAAAATGAAAGGAATTTATCAATTACTAAGTGCCTATGAGAATTGTGTTATGCACATTACATATCATATTGCATTTAATCCTGATGATAACCCTGTGAGATGGGTATTAGTAGCTCAATTTTATAAGTAAGAAAACTGAGGCACAAAGAAATTAGGCAACTTGACTAAGGCTACGTAGTTACCCAAGCTACCATACTATGGTGGAAGGTAAGATAAAACACTAAAGAATAATGGGGGTATCATTTCATCTCCAATGTTCATCATTTATTTCAGAGCAAGCAGTATGTCTGAGAACTAATTATTCAAGTCAAAACTATAAACTTTGGAGATATCACTAAGAATAAAATTATTGAATGCTTAATTAAGGCAGTAAATTATTAAATCATCAAATTATTTCTAAGGCTGTATAAATCTGGAAGCTTGGCAATTTGACAGACTCTATTAATGCCATTCGAGTCCAAAGCAATCATTCTAGGGCAGCCGTGGGCAAACTTCGGCCTGCGGGCCGGATCTGGCCCGTTTGAAATGAATAAACTAAAAAAATAAAAGACCGTACCCTTTTATGTAATGATGTTTACTTTGAATTTATATTAGTTCACACAAACACTCCATCCATGCTTTTGTTCCGGCCCTCCGGTCCAGTTTAAGAACCCACTGTGGCCCTCGAGTCAAAAAGTTTGCCCACCCTGGGGAAAAAGTCATTTAAGGATGAAGATTGGGATAAAGGCCAATTTTAGTGTTTACAACTGCTCTTTAATAAAAGTCCAAGAACCACACAGAGAACCACTGATCTATGCAAGGACTTCTATGAAGCTATTAAAAAAAGTAGATCTCTATTTATTGATATAATGTACATATGCAGTAGTGTGGTAATAATTTGGCTCTGGATGGAATTGGGCACGAAGAGGGAAGCTGTGATTTGTGGCATTTGCCAACTTCCATGGTGTAACTACTGCCATCATACCTAACATGAAGTTATCAATGGTTTGGGCTTGCATAATTCATTAATTTGTGGGCCTAGTGAGCCAGTGTACACCACCTAGGAAGGCACTTAAAAGTATATAAGGTAAAATGGTAATAGCAGTTATCTTTGAGTAGAAAGATTATGAGAATTTTCTTTTCTTTATGGTTTTCTATATTTTAACTAGAGGCCCAGTGCACGGATTCATGCACCAGAGGGGTTCCTCAGCCTGGCCTGTGGGGATGGGGCTGAAACCAGCTCTCCAATATCCCCCGAGGGGTCCTGGATTTCGAGAGGGCAGTTCTTGGGTGACGCACCTTGGAATCAGGCTCCCTCCTCTCTGGTTCCAGGTGCGTCACCCAAGAACTGCAGCTGCCAAGTCACTGCAGCTTGGCAGCTCCTGCCTTGGGCATCTGCCCCTTGGTGGTCAGTGCATGTCACAGCTACCAATCAGCTGGTAGAACAGCTGGCCGGTCGGTCACTTAGGCTTTTATATAGAGAGAGATTGTTTTATAATGAACATTCTTATTTTTATAATAAAAAGCTATTAGCATATTGAAAAATAATCAATTTAGATTAGAGTTCTTAATAGTTGCAATTTAGCAGTCCCTCTGGAAAGTACTATGCTAAGCAAAATAAGCCAGGTAGAAAAAGACAAGTATCACATGATCTCACTCATATATGGAATCTAACAAACAAAACAGAGTGATGAATAAAATAGATCCAGAGTCATAGAAACATGGAACAGACTGATGAATCTCAGGGGGAAGGCGGGTGGGTAGGTGGGTGAGAAGAGATTAACCAAAGATCTTATATGCATACTAGAGGCCCAGTGCAGGAAATTTGTGCACTTGGGAATGGGTGCCTCAGCCTGGCCTGTGCCCTCTTGCAGTCCGAGAGCCCTTGGCGGAGAGGTTCCCGCCACCGCCAGTGCGCTCGCCAGCAGTGAGCCCAACTTCTGGCTGGGCGGCACTCCCCCTGTGGAAGCGCATTGACCACCAGGGGGAAGCTCCTGCGTTGAGCAGGATCGGGTCGAAACTGGCTCTCCAACATCCCTTGAGGAGTTCCAGATTGTAAGAGGGTGCAGGCCAGTTTAAGGGACCCCACCGGTGCATGATCAGGGCTGGGAAGGGATGCAGGAGGTTGGCCAGCAAGGGAGGGACTGTGAGAGGGCTCCATAGCATGTCTGGCCTGTCTTGCTCAGTCCCAATCAGCCAGACCCCAGCAGCAAGCTAACCTACCAGTCAGAGCATCTGACCCCTGGTGGCCAGTGCAGTCATAGCAAGCGGTTGAGCAGTGTTAGCATATCATTAGCATATTACACTTTGATTGGTTGAATGGATGACTGGTCAACTTGACACTTAGCATATTAGGCTTTTATTATATAGGATATGCTTAACCCATGGACACAGACAATAGTGTGGTGAAGGCCTGGGGCCGGAGGAGAGGGGATGGGCTAGAAGGGGTCAATGGGGGAAAAAAGGGTACACCTGTATTACTTTCAACAATAAAGATAAATTTAAAATAAAAGTAAAGAGATACCCAACCTCACTCTCAATTACAGAAATGTCAATAAAGACAAAATACTTTACTAGTATACCCATCAGATTGACAAGACTAAAGAGGTAACACCAAATGCTGGTGAGGATGAAAGGAAATTGGAACCCTAATACATTGCCGGTGGGAGCATAAACTGGGTAACCATTTTGGAAAACAATCTGGCAATATTTACTGAAATTAAGTATATACAATTCCTTTTCCACAATATATACTACAGAGAAACTTTTGCATAAGTTAATAGGGGACATGTATAAGGAGGTTTATAGCAGTACTATTTGTGTTAGCAGTTTCCAAGCCAAACCCAGAAATCCATTATTAGAAAAATGCATAAGTAAAATGTAGAAATGCATATACAATGAAATATTATGCAACAGTCAGTAGTTATAAACTAGATTTACACATATGTTTCAATCTTAAAACAGTGTTGAACAAAAAAGAACTGAGATTCACAGCACAATACCATTCAAGCTAAGGTTCACTCTGCATAACCCAAAGCTCATCTTCACAACAAAATTTAAAATCTTTTTGTTTCGCACAGTAATAGTCCAATTTCTGCAGCTGACAAATTTTTCTGAACAGATTAAAATTTCACTATTAATCAACAATATTCCTCTTAACACAAAGTAAACCTCACATAAATTCCTAAAGTAAATTCAATGACTGATTCCCTATTATATGGATTCCAAAATAAGAAATGATAACTGAAAACAGCAGGAATAGATGCCTTTTACTGAGAGCCTACATGGTACTGCACTGTACATATATAACCACTAGTCCTTCTAAAAGTCCTGAGACATAAACACTACACATTAACAAACTTTCTTATAGAGATTCATTGATTTGTCTAAGACCATACATCTAGTGCAAAGTGGAACTAGGAATAAAATCAAATCTGTCCACTATAAAGTCCATGCTCTTCCACTCTATTACAATGTACACCCCCCAAGACAAATATAATCGTAATATCTCTTATTATAGTACTTCCAATGTAGCAGGCACTGTATTAGGTTACTTTATATAAATTATCTCCTTCACTCTTCATAATTACCCTAAATAGGGTTAGGTATTATTGACCCCATTTCACAGATGAGAAAAGAGATACTTATAAATTCAATAACTTGTCTAAGGCCCCAAAATTCAAGCAAAGTTTCACCTTGCACAACCAAAAGTTCACCTTCAAAACTAAATTTAAAATTCATTTTGTTTTCCACAGTATCCAGTAAAATGTTCCTACGTGCCGGGAGCCGGTCCATCCTTGCTGTTTCAAAGGACCTGGCATATATGGCATACTGTTCTTAAAATGTTTGCTCACCTTCTTGGCACTATGTGTTTTAACCAAGGTCTCCTCTCTGAGAAAGGTTGTTTCCCCAGGTAGGGATTTTCCCCTGAAGTTAGGGAGGGAATAAAACCTCTTAACTAAGTGCCAGGCGGGTAATTAATCACTTTAACTATGAACAATCGTGCTTAAGCTACATAATCTTTACTCCCTGGAATGAAGATAAGAAACGCCCTAACCTTTGTAATAGAGATTGATAGGATTGAATCAACTGGTATAAATACAGATGCAACAAGACAGCAAGACCCAGAACTTAGAAGACAGAACTTAGAAGACAGAACCAAGAGAGACAGAACCTAGGCACAGAACCTACACAGAACGTTCTCTAGAGACAGAAGAACTTCGCTGGAGAGAACATGGCAAAAGATCCTGGACAGAAACTGGCCTCAGAACCTAGGGACAGAACCTAGCGAGAGAACATGGCAAAAGATCCTGGACTGAACCTGACTACAGAAATTGGCAAGAGAACCTGAATAGAACCTGGTGACTGAACCTGGCTGGAGAACCTGGACAGAACCTGGCTGGGGAACCTAGCAAGAGAACATGGACACAGAACCTGGCTGGAGATCCTAACCAGAACCTCACTGGAGATCCTGACCAGAACGTGGCTAGAGAACCTTGCTATGATGATCATCTGAACGCCCTCTCCGTGTCATTCCTTCTTCACTAACTCCGTCCACACCTTTGGGGACCCCTGGACCTGCTGGGGTTGGACCCCGGCACCTACATAATTATACATCATACTAAAGTAAAATGAATATTTTTAAGTTAAATGAATATAATGGAATATTATTTAACCTTAAAAATGAACGCAATTCTGGCACATGCTATAACACAGAATTATCTTTGAAGACATTATGTTAAGTGAAATAAGTCAAGAACAAAAAGACTAATACTGTATGATTCCACTTAATGAGGTACCTAGATTAGTCAAATTCATAGACAGAAAGTAGAATGTTGGTTTCCAGGGGCTAAGGGAGAGGAAAATAGGGAGGTGTTGTTTAATGATTATAGCATTTCAATTTTGCAAGATGAAGAGTTCTGGAGATTGGTTGCACAACAATGTGAATGTACTTAACATTACTGACCTGTACACTTAAAAATAGCTACTATGGTAAATTTTATGCTTTGCTATAATCACTTCCTTACTACAAATTTTAAACATTTTTGTTAAACATTTCATACAAAAAGGTACTACACTTGTTAACAATGGGGAAGGGGGAAGACATGAACAAGAAGAAAGTCACACAACTTCTGTTTTGCCAAAAAACCTACATAAGCATGAACTGAACACCATTTTTCAACTGAGAATTATTATAATTTTAGAAGTAAGAATCTCACCAAAAAATAATGGTAAGTAGGAGAATCACTAACCAAAGAAATATAATTTCTGCCTTTAACTATTATTCAAAATTCTTTTTACATTTAAAAAAATATTTACATAGTAATTGATCTTTTAAAAAAATATTTAGTCCTAACCAGTTTGGCTCAGTGGATAGAGCATCGGCCTGCAAACTGAAAGGTCCCAGGTTCGATTCCGGTCAAGGGCATGTACCTTGGCTGCAGCACATCCCCAGTAGGGGGTGTGCAGGAGGCAGCTGATCAATGTTTCTCACTCATTGATGTTTCTACCTCTCTATCCCTCTCCCTTCCTCTCTGTAAAAAATCAATAAAATATATATATTTAAAAATAAATAAATAAATAAAAATAAATTAAAAAATAATTTTAGAGAGGAAGGAAGGAGAAACATCAATGAGAGAGAATCACTGATGAGCTGCCTTCCACTGGGGATCAAGCCCACAACCTGGACATGTGCCCTG
Organism: Myotis myotis; assembly: GCF_014108235.1. Taxonomy (NCBI): domain Eukaryota; kingdom Metazoa; phylum Chordata; class Mammalia; order Chiroptera; family Vespertilionidae; genus Myotis; species Myotis myotis. The sequence goes on from NW_023416313.1 coordinate 202,718,837, forward strand.
ACCAGGGATCAATCCCTGACCTCTTGGTTCATGGGCTGACGCTGCTCAATCACTGAGCCACACTGGCCAGGCCAAAGTAATTTATGTTTACAAGAGAACCTTATCATTTACCTCCTTCCAGAGATTGAATAAAGTGCCATAGACTCACACCACTATGTTTGTAATTTCTATAGGGTGTTTTTGGAGTTTTTATTGTTTGTTTTAGTTTCAATCAGAAAGTAGATCTCACTCACTTAAGGAGTTTTTATCCCCTCAAACATAGGTCTTGTAGAATGGAGACAGGAAAAAGCAGTGAACAAACCTGACAAAGATGTTATCAGCAATTTATCTACTCAGATTTCTTAAAATCAAAAGTGGGCTAAAAAAAATGCTTAAAACAAAACAGGCAAGTTAATCGCTTAAATATGTTGTATATATGTTCATATGTTTTGTTGTTAAGATACAATATTTTACACTACCTATAATCATTAATTCCAATCTATGTTTACGGGAAAACATCTCACTTTGTTTTCAAATGAAAAAAAACAGAACACAAATGAACAAAATAGCTTTTCCAATTACTGTACCTTTTGAACTAAAATAATATTGTTTCATAAATTCAGTCAATTCTGATTATTCACAGTTGAGAACAAGTTTCTGAGGTTACCTTTATTGTCACAATATCTGGTTCAGTCAATTCCCACTGCAAAATATCTATCTACCTGTGAGTACTGGGGAAAGAGTACTGAGCCAACTCTGCTTAATTAGGCTAATATCATGTAAATCACCGAGGAACGGGAAAGCACCTAGACAGCAAGAAACTTTTCTGAGTCTAATAGATAACAAGATGTTCCCTAGAGCTTATTTCCCAGATATAGTGAATGGACCAACACCCCCATGTAATGCTTAGAGGATTATCTAAAAATATTATCCCATGTAATAAAGAACATTATAACCTAATGAATAAAAAGATAGATACAGAGGCAGAGAAGCATTGAACAGACTGTCAAATTACAGCGGGAAGGCTGGGGATTGTTGGGGGGGGGGGGTAAGAAATCAATGGAAGGACTTATATGCATTCATATAAGCATAACCAATGGATACAAGACACGGGGTGGGGGGGGGGGGGTAAGAGCATGCGCTGGGGGTAGGGGAGGCCGGGGGAAGGTCAATGGGAAAAAAAAAAGAGAGAGACATATGGACTACTGTTTGTAATACTTTAAACAAGAAAATAATAAATAAATAAATAAATAAATATTATCCCATTACATCCAGAAATTAAGTGCCAGCTATATTCAAACCTGCCACAGGCAATTGATATCATTGGTGTGATAAGACAACCAAATATTGGCACTAGTTTCTCAAATCTATTATATGTATTGGAAACCAGTTTCCCAAATAATTCTCAAAACTATTATAACAAAATAAAACAAAATACCCAAGTAGGCTTTGAACTAAATAACTAGCTTTTTCTCAAAAACAAACAAACAAACAAACAAAAAAAACCCCAACTACAAATCTTATTTTGTATCTTATTTATAAGTTCTTGTCTCTACTTCTGATAATAGCAGTATTCTTCTTGTTGATACAAAAGAAAATTCAAAATGTATTTCACTTCTTCCTGTTTAGGCATCTTACTTTCAGTATCAGACTCTATTAGACAAGAAGAGCACACAAAATTCTTACTGGACTCATACACCGTAATTTCCAGTAAATACTCCTCTTTTTCATATACCCATGTTATTTATATTCTTTATCTTAAAAGTAATATAGCCCTGGCCAGGTGGTTCAGTTGGTTGGAGCATCAACTGTACACTAAAGGTTGTGGGTTCGATTCTTGGTCAGGGCACATACCTAAGTTTCAGGTTCAATCTCAGGTCTGGGCTCATATGGGAAGCAACTAATAGATGTTTCTCTCTTTCTCTCTCCCTCCCTTCCTCTCTCTCTAAAATCAATAAAAACATATCCTGGGGTGAGGATTTTTTTTTTAAAAAAAGTAAGCCCTGGCTGTGGTTTGGCTCAGTGGCTAGAACATCGGCCTGCAGACTGAAGGTTCCAGGGTTCGATTCCAGTCAAGGGCATATGCCTGGGTTGCAGGCTCGGTCCCTGGTGGGGAGCATGCAGGAGGCAGCTGATCAATGATTCTCTGTCACTGATGTTTCTATCTATCCCTCTCCCTTCCTCTCTGAAATAAAAATATATTTTCACAAAGAAAAAGAAAAAAGAAGTTTTCTAAACAAAAACAAAAACTAATATAAACTGTGGCAGATTATATTTTCCAAAGATGGCTACAATGGCAGAGTCCATCCATAGCATTTCTTATAATGTGATGTTCATACTCCTCTCTTCAAGTGGTGGGATCTACGTCTACCTTCCTCCTCTGGACCTGGGTGGACCTTTATGACTACTCAACCCATAGAAGAGAGCAGAGAAACACTAGGTGACTTTCAAAACTAAGTCAAATATGCCATGCAAATTCGCCTTGCTCTCTTCTCTGGGAACCCAGCCACCATGCTGTGAGGAAATCAATCAGCCAAAAGGAGAGGTCATGTGTAGGTGTTCTGGCTGAAAGCCCAGGCTGAGGTCCGTGCCAACAGCCAGCATTAACCACCAGACACTTGAGTGAGCAAAACTTCAAATGATTCCAGCTCCCAGCCCTTGAGCCACCCCTACCCTTCCAGCTACTCCACCTCACACCACATGTTGACAGAGACAAGCTGTCCCACCTGGTGAGCCTTGCACAAATAGCAGATACATGAGCAAAACAGATAACTGGCATGTTTTAAACCACTAAGTTGGGGTGGTTTGTTACGCAACAATAGATAACTAACATGTGCTCATGAATACACTTTGGAGAATGCATAGAGACTGTACAGTTTGGGTAATATTATATTTAAAATCTTTTTTTCTTGAAATATTAATTTGTATTGTATGTAACATTATATTTGAAATCATTTTTTTAAATATTAATGTTTACTGCATGTAACTTTATTATACTTAAAATCATTTTTCTTGAAATATTAATGTTTACTGCATGTAACATTATAGCTTAAAATCCTTTTTTTGAAATATTAATGTTTATTGCATGCAAAAAAAAGAAAATGTATAAAAGAGAAAGAAAATTTTAATTACTTTAAGTTTCACCATTGCTTTTTTAAAAAATATATTTTTATTGAGTTTATTTATTTCAGACAGGAAGGGAGAGGGAGAGAGTGAGAGAGAAGCATCAATGATGAGAGAGAATCATTGAATAGCTGCCTCCTGCACGCCCCACACTGGGGATCGAGCCCACAACCCAGGCATATGCCCTGACTGGGAATCGAACCCATGACCTCCAGGTTCATAGGTCAACACTCAACCACTGAGCCACGCCGGCCGGTCAGTTTCACTACTGTTAACATTTTGACATGTATTTTACAATCAAGAAAAGGTTTTGACCCACCCAACTAAGATTCCAACTGCTTTGTTTTTACCAAGATAAAGGGTTAAATTTTTAAAGATGGTCAAATGTTTGCATCTAACAAGAAAAAGAAAGGAAGAACATTAGCACCCATTCTACTTTTCTTACCCTTACTCTCTCTTTCACTTACTTGTCCTAAATCAGGTGTGTCTGAGGATGGCTGGTCCACCAATATTCCAATCTCTGGATATGGATCAAGATCTTTGGTTGCAAGAACAGAGGCACTGGTCCTCTTCCCTAGAAGTTGATTAAGGCCCAAATCTGAAATTTTCAAAGAAAGAAAATGCTTACCTTAGACATTTCCTTTCAATCACTTATTACTCCATCACTACAACTAAATAGAGGCTGATAGAGTGGGATTACATGGAAGTGAATGCACAGGTTTCACTAAAAATGGAGTTGTTGATATGGATTCAACTTTCAGCTCTACATCTTACTAGCTATATGAACTTTGTTAAAGCACAAATTATCTGTGCCTGTCTCATCATGTGATGAAGATTAAGAGGACATGATCAAAACTTTGAGCTGGAAATCAGAAGACCTAGTTCTAAACTCACTTATTATTCTGCATTGCTTGTTAAGAACTTTGATATTTCCCTGGGCTCAGAAACGTCATCTCTGAAAGGAGAAGGTTGCATAAAATAATGGTTTCTGAAATCTAATCCTTGAATAGGTGCCAGCCATGACCAAACATGGGTGTAAAGTTACAACTGTGCTTACTATGAGATTGTCCCTCGTACTCTTTTGGTGTTAAAATGAGATGATGCGACCGACAGTAGCTGTTTTTTTGGTTTTTGTTTGTTTGTTTTAATATATTTTTACTGATTTCAAAGAGGAAGGGAGAAGGGGAGAAAGAGATGGAGAAAGAGAAAGAGAGAAACATCAATGATGACAGAGAATCATTGACCAGCTGCCTCCTGCATGACCCCACTGGAGATCGAGCCAGGCATATGCCCTGACCGGGAATTACACCTTGACCTCCTGGTTCATAGGTCGATGCTCAACCAGAGAGCCACGCCAGCTGGGCAGTAGCTGTTTTTTAAATACCACAAAGGGTGGAAATTAAAAGCCTGTAGCCCCATGCAAACAATCTAAAATTCTCTTTAGAAATTCTAGTGTCTGTATGATTTACATGAGCTCTAAAATTCCTTCTACTTCTAACATTCTGAATATTCATTCACTACTCAGAATATATAGAAAAGGCTTATATGATTCTAAGGAAAAATGAGCTAAAAACTGGAAGACATTAGAAACTTATTTTGTATGGACACCTACTTTCAGATGATAATGTTTTTAAAAACCCACAGATTAAGAAAAGCTAAATTTCATTTCCAATAGATAGATGCTCTCACAAAACAATTTCACATGTAATTTGCAAAATGTATTTTTAGCCAATAATGTGTTTCACTTCATTTCTTCATTGGCCTGATACTAGAACAGACAGATTATAATGCTTCTGATGTTTTACTTTCAGTTTTAACAGTTGTGTTCAAAGAGAACTAAATACGTATACACACACACCAAAAAAAACCAATGAACCACAGAGAACAATGGGTGTAGCAAATGCTTTTCAAATATGCTGGAAATCGCATTGGATATGTTACTAGTGAAAACACTTCACATGTATTTGATTATAATGAGCCAATATAATTAAAGCAATATTTGTATTTTGTCTATGATTACATTTCACATATTTCTTCCTCCATTACAGCACAATAAATTAAAAAATCTCCTTAACATATTGTAACTATTTTCAAGGAAACCACTATTTCAATGATACTAAAACATGGAGCCATAACAAATTATGAATGTCAGTAATTTTCCAATATTTTCAGATTGAAGCAGGCTAGGTGCCATATTAAAGAGGAACTATGAATATAGAGTATTACTGAAATAGGACCAGAAAGAAAATATAAATTTCTAAAAACACAACTGAAAACACAGAACTAAATAAAAGTCTGCTATTTCAAAGATTCGGCTTGCCAAATTTCCTCCTATGGATAAATGTTCAAAGACTGACAGTCTTCTGCTAAAAAAAAAAAAAAAAAAAAAAAAAAAAAAAAAAGTCTGCTAATACTATGAACATAAATTAACTCCCAGATTGTTTATGCTCCAAGTAGCTTCCACTATAGCAGTGGTTTTCAACCTTCCTAATGCCGCGACCCTTTAATACAGTTCCTCATGTTGTGGTGACCCCCCAACCATAAAATTATTTTTGTTGCTACTTCATAACTGTAATTTTGCTACTGATATTAATCATAGTGTAAATATCTGATATGCAGGATGTATTTTTATTGTTTGTGACCCACAGGTTGAGAACTGCTGCACTAGAGCAACAAATCAGACAACTTACAAACAACATTTAAGACTTATGCAAACCTAAAAACAAAGAAATCGGACATACTTTCCACAGAAAATATGCCTATGGAAAATATTATATTATTTATTTTTTAAAAACAGCATTCACTTCTACTTTTTAAAACTAGAATTGCTATGTTAGAGTAAGTACAAAGAGAGGAGGAAATCTTCTCAATTACAAATTAGTCTTCCTAGTCAACACTTAACTTTTAAGTTTTATCTGAGTATTTACTTTCATTATATCTGATGATTCTTGTCTCCTTCACCTCCTACCAACTTTTCAAAGACTTCAGACCCATCTACCAGCCAAGTTCAATTCTGGATGCCATTCAAAAAATAAGTTTTTATACCCTACCCTCTCTTAGTATATATATGAACATTAACAGCTCTTATAATTCCATTTCACCAAGGCCAAGTGTGATGTACTGCTTCACAACTCCAAATCTGGATGCATGACTCCAAATTACTCTTCTCAAAATGGGAGCACTCATTCCTTGTTACTCATAAAGTGTGGTTCACAAACTGGTAGCATAGGTATCATCTGAGAGTTTGTAAGAAATACAAAATTTCAGGCCTTATCTTATACCTACTGAATAAGAATTTGAATTTTAATAAGCTCCTCAGGTGATTCACACACAACAAAAATTTTGAGAAGCACTGTCCTACCTAGTTCACTCATTCAGGCTCCCCTCCTCCTACTTTACAGTTCCTCCTTACCAATTTGGCATTTAAGAAATAAGAACCTTTTTCTTTTAGACATATTAATAACTACCAAAATGTAAGAGGATTCTTTTCTTTTCTTTTGAAGTCCACTTTCTTTATGCACAAAAACGTATGAGTAGAAACAAAAGCAAATTAATCATTATCACATATGTTTACACCACTATCTAGGTTCTTCATATCAACGTTACTATTCAAACAATAGAAAGCAGGTGGCAATTTAGGGATCGGGGCTAAACTGGCAGTCGGACATCCCCTAAGAGGTCCCAGATTGGAGAGGGTGCAGGACGGGCTGAGAGCCCCCCCCTCCTACCCCGCCCACACGAATTTCATGCACCAGCCTCTAGTCCTTTAAATAAGATTACACAGTTTCTCGGAAGTATGCCCGCACCTTTCCCATACCCCTCTTCTTTCCCCCAGAAGCATTACCTGTGCCTTTCTCCTAAACTCCAAGGAGTTTGCTCCTTCTTTTGCTTCTGCAACTTGTTTCCTGAGCCTACACAGCTCATCTGGCTCACTTCTACTACCTCTGTAATGTTCTAAATAAACTTTCTCTTATAATTGAAAAGAAAAAGGGTACACAGTTTCTTCACAACCTTCTTTTCATAAAAGACTATAAGCTCCATGAAGCCAGGCACTTCATTGTATTTTTAAGACCAAATCAGTGCCAGGCAAATATTTGTAGAGGGAACAAAATAGATACCAGATGATCCCTAAACTCCTCCAACTCTTCACAAGGCAGATTCACTATTGAGATCATAAGGCTCAATGCTTTTTTTATCTTATCATTATATCATTATTAATATTATATTTTAGGTGAAATGACAATGACACTTCCTCCACATATACATTATCATTCAAGTAGCTAGTAAACTCAACTATCCAGAAGAGCTATGCACTCAGAGCTTAAGGTAGCCTAAAATATACACAGAGCTGGAAAGAATCCTATATAATAAAGATGGTTAATATGCAAATTAACCATCGCTCCAACACACAAGATGGCCGCCCCTATGTGGACACAAGATGGCCAGCAGGGGAGGGCAGTTGTGGGCGACCAGGCCGGCAGGGGAGGGCAGTTGGGGTCGACCAGGCCTGCAAGGGAGGACAGTTAGGGGAGACCAGGCCTGCAGGGGAGGGCAGTTAGGGGTGAACAGGCTGGCAGGGGAGGGCAGTTAGGGGCAACCAGGCTGGCAGGCAGAAGCGGTTAGGGGCAATGAGGCAGGCAGGCAGGCGAGCAGTTGGGAGCCAGCAGTCCTAGATTGTGTGAAGGATCCCGGATTGGAGAGGGTGCAGGCGGTCTGAGGGACACCCTCTCCCTCCCCCCCCCCCCCCCCCGCACGAATTTCAAGCACTAGGACTCTAATCTGTACATAAAAAATTACAGATTACATGCTATGTTTAATTTCTTCAAAACCAGAAGAAATAAGTGCTTTTAATCCTTAGCTCAAGTTGAAATAGAGGAAAGAAACAAAAAGTAAAGTACAGAAAAGACAAAAAAATTAGAGACACATAGCAACAGAACAGAATATTAAAAGCCATCAAAGGTTTTAAAGAATGTGGTTTAGGGGCTAACAAAAGCAAAAGCGGCTACAAAGGCAAAGAGCAGAATACAAATGGAAGCAGCATCCACTTCAATAACCTCTAGTGATGACAGATAATGCAAGTAATTTTTAGAGCAAGTAAATCCTAGAATATCTCATGGGGTTATTATATCATTTCTCTCATCTACCATATTCTACATACCTAAATTAACAAGGAACAAGGAAATACATTCCTAACCCTTAGAGATCAATAAAAAGCAAATTAGGCTCAATATGTGCTTTGTTTTCTGTGACAAGTATTGGTTTAACAAAAGTTTTAATTGATCTCTATGAGATTTTCATTTTTTTAAAAGGTTAAAATACAATTCTGATTCCTCACCTACCTTCTACACCTAATTTTCCTAACTACTTAGAATAATAAATTTAATCAGAAACACAGACAATAGTGTGGGGAAGACCTGGGGTGGGGTGGGGTTTAGGTGGAGGGGGGTGGAGAAAAAAAATTTAGTCAAAAATATAGATGTAATCAGTTCATACAGAGATTTCCATTTCTAAAAAACATTTTCTAGAACTCTCTCAATATGCATAAAAAATAATGAAGTTAAATCAGGATGGGGCAAGGCTGCCATCAATAGACCAAAATAGAAATTGTAAAGGACTACTAAAACTGAATATAAAATGTAAAACATCTACACTGCAAAAGACATTATGAAGAAAAGTTAAAAGACAAATGATAAGCTGGAAAAAATATCTACAATATAAAACAAAGATTTAATATCCTTAGTACATAAGGAGCTTTACAAATTAATAATACATAAGTAGACAATTGACAAGAGAAGAAATAAAATCATAAGCACAAGTTGTTCAACTTCACTAGTAGTAACCAAAGAGATACAAATTAATATCATTTCAGATTGACAAATACTAAAAAGATCAATAAATCCAGTGTTTTATAAGGTATAGGGAATCTAGCACTCCGATTTACTATTTTTTTAAAATATTTTTTTATTGATTTCAGAGAGGAAGGGAGAGGGAGAGAGAGACAGAAACATCAATGATGAAAAAGAATCATTTATCTGCTGCCTCCTGCACGCCTCACTCTGGGGATCAAGCCCACAAACCCAGGCATGTTTCCTGACTGGGAATCAAACAGTAACCTCCAGGTCGACATGCAATCACTGAGCCATGTCAGCTGGGCCCTATTTACTATTATTAGGGCTGTATCTAACAATGGTTTATCAGGATAAAAGCTTTGAGGAAAATAATCACATTTCAAAATATGCCCATCCTTTAACCCAACAGTCCTAATCTACTTCTAAAAAATTTATCCTAAGTAAATGGATGTGTGCCAATATGTATGTACAGAAGAGCTATTACATATGCCTAGCACAATAGTAGGTGTTCAATAAATATCTGATGAATAAATGAACCATAGTATAGTTTATAATAGCAGATTATTAACAGAAACATCTACAAATAAACTGTGGCATATACAGCCATTAAAAATAATAATGCTGCCAAAACCGGTTTGGCTCAGTGGATAGAGCATCGGCCTGCGGACTGAAAGGTCCCAGGTTCGATTCCGGTCAAGGGCATGTACCTGGGTTGCGGGCACTTCCCTGGTGGGGGATGTGCAGGAGGCAGCTGATCGATGTTTCTAACTCTCTATCTCTCTCTCTTCCTCTCTGTAAAAAATCAATAAAATATATTTTAAAAAAATAATAATAATAATAATGCATATCTATAATTCTGGCTTTGTCCGGAAGGTCATTGGATGGTCATTCTGCTGTTCGGTCTAATTAGCATATTAACTCTTTATTATATAGGAAAATACATCTAAAGTAAAATAATATGAATGTTAGAAAAACAGTAAAACATATGGCAGTTCCTCAGAAAAATTCAACATAGAATTACCATATGATTCAGCAATTCCATTTTGGGGTATATACTCAAAAGAATTTAAAACAGGGACTCAAACAGGTATTTGCACACCAATGTTTATAGCAGCATTATTCACAATAGCCAAAGGATGGAAATAATCCAAGTGTCCATTGACAGAAACACAAACAAAATGGTATATACATATAATGAAATATTTAGCCTTAAAAAAACAATATTCTGACACATGCTATACCATGGATAAACTTGAAGACATGCTAAGTAAAATAAAGCAGACACAAATGGACAAATATAGAATGGGAAAAAATAGGTTTACAGTTGGTTCATATGGAAAATACAGTAATAAATAATACAAGAATAAATTGTTTGCCCTAACCGGTTTGGCTCAGTGGATAGAGCGTCGGCCTGCGGACTGAAGGGTCCCAGGTTCTTTTCCAGTCAAGGGCATGTACCTTGGTTGCAGGCACATCCCCAGTAGGGGGTATGCAGGAGGCAGTTGATCGATGTTTCTCTCTCATCGATGTTTCTAACTCTCTATCCCTCTCCCTTCCTCTTCGTAAAAAATCAATAAAATATATTTTTTTTAAAAAAAGAATAAATTGTTTCACATAATCACAACTGTAAACCTACTTTTGCCCCACACTGTATTGTATAATTCTGTGTATATGAGATATTCAGAATAGTCAAATTCAGAGACAGAAAGTAGGAAGGTGGTTACAATGGGCTAGGTGTGAAGGAGGGAAAATGGGGAGTTACTGTTCAATGGGTAGAGTTTCAGTTCTGGAGATGGATGGTGGTGATGGTTGAACAATGTAAATATACTGAATCCCACTGAACTATACACTTCAAAATTGTTAAAATGGTAAATTTTATGTTATGTGTATTTTATCACAATAAAAAAAAATGCAAACCTTAATAACTTCTAGGCTGAAATGAACATTGTGTTTATTTTTGAGTCCTAAAAAGTGAAATTAAAACAAACAGAAAAGCCCACCAAAACACTACCTTGGTTATTCTTGAGCCTGTCCTATTATTTAGGACCCCCCAACACAGTCATCAAGAATAGTACCGTCTGGGGTGGGGGCTGGGCTAGAGGAGGTCAATGGGGGGGGGAGGCTGGGTTGGGCTAAAAGAGGTCATTGGGGGGGAAAAGGGGACATATGTAATACTTTCAACAATAAAGATTAAAAAAAAAAAGAATAGTACCACGTGCAAATATTCACACTGAGATTCAAAGCATAGCTCTGTAAGTTAATTTGCATATATACTCTAATAATGAAACATTGAATCAGAGCTACAACATGTAGCTTCTTTGCCTAATTTTACAATTACCTGAGATTAAAGTCCCATGTAAATTAATTTTCTTTTCTTTGGCAAAAAACTCAAGGTCTCTAGTAGAACACAAAAGAATGAAGAACTCAAATAAAAATATCTGAAATATCTGAATATGCATATTAGAAAGTCTCCAGAAAACTGAAGAGTACACTATTGAGATCTGAGATTCAAGAATACACAGTTTATGGCCAAAATAAGTAAAAGGGGGAACCAAATCTGACATAAAATATTAAGAATAGAAAGCCCCAACCAATCCCATCATCCTGTCCCTTGACTCCTTAGAGAAAGGTGTGACTCCAGCATAACTTAAAATGCTTAGTTAGGGCATACCTAGGGAATTCATCCCATCAAGGAGTGGCAGGTACTTAAGGACTGAAACCAAACTTTGTCCTAGCTGAAACTTTATTGAACAGGATATTTCAGTGCAGAAGCAGTGCTCCTGCTTAGTCAGGTGCACTCTCACCTCATGGGATGCTGCCTTCTGACTCCCTCCTTATAAGCAAAGGAAAGCCAGGTCAACATACCCATCCTCCAAAGAAAACCAATACTACTAGCTTGAACTGTGAAAAATCAACAGTGAAATCATTAGGTCACAATCAGCCCTTAAAGAGAAAGAGAGGAATAGAATGGAAAAGATGAGTGCTTTACATGTAATAAGTAAAGATGAATACTGATTCTCATTTTTCTTTCAACTGTGTGTATGTACGTTAGAGACTCCTCTAACGTACCATAAAAAAATGTTTATAACTCATTCTTATAGAGAAATGTTTATACATGTATGCTGATGACATAAACAATATGTTTGTAATACCAACAAAATGGAAAAATACAAATGTGCATCTTTAGGAGAAAAGATAAATTGTGGTATAGTCATACAATTAATACATGTATCTGAGAAAATGAACCAGTTACACATATCACTATAGATTAAATAAATTTTAAAATATAATGTTGAAAAAAAACCATCAACAAAACAAAAAGGAAGCTGATGGTATGGGAGAACATATGTGGCAATGATACATCTGATAAAGGGTCAATATCCAAAATATATAAGGAACTTATACAAGTTAGCAAAAGGAAAACAAATATTCCAATTAAAAAATGGGCAAGTCCTAACTGGTTTGGCTCAGTGGAAGAGCACTGGCCTGTGGACCAAGAGGTCCGGGGTTTGATTCCAGTCAAGGGCACGTGCCTCAGTTGCAGGTTCCTCGCTGGTCTGGGCCCTGGTTGGGGCGAGTGCAGGAGGCAACCAATCAATGTGTTTCTCTCACATTAATATTTCTCTCTGTCTTTCCCTCTCTCTTCCACTCTCTCTAAAAATCAATGGAGAAATATCCTTGGGTGAGGATAAAACAAAAAAAAAATGGGCAAAGGACCTAAATAGACACTTCAAAGTTGACATACAGATGGCCAAGAGACATGAGAAAATGCTCAAAGTCACTGATCATCAGAGAGATGCAAATTAAAATGACAATGAGGTATCACCTCATATCTGTCAGAATGGCTACCATCAACAAATCAATAAATGACAAGTGCTGGCGAGGATGTGGAAAAGGGAACCCTAGTACACTGCTGGTGGGAATGCAGACTGGTGCAGCCGTTATGAAAAACAGTATGAAGTTTCCTAAAAAAATTAAATATGGAATTGCCATTTGACCCAGCGATCCCACTTCTAGAAATATATCCTAAGAAATCCAAAACACCAGTCAGAAAGAATGTATGCACCCCTATGTTCATTGCAGCACAATTTACAATAATTAACATCTGAAAACAGCCCAAGTGCCCATCAGTAGATGAGTAGATAAAAAAGCTGTGGTATATTTATTTACTAGTATACCATAGAACACTATGCAGCAATAAAAAAGAAGAATGTCTTACCCTTTGAGACAGCATAAAGGGACTTGGAGAGTATCATGCTAAGTGAAATAAGTCAGTCAGAGAAAGACAAGTATCACATGATCTCACTCATATGTGGAATCTAATTAACAAAATAAACTGATGAACAGAGTGGATCCAGAGACATGGAAGCATGGAACAGAGGGCAGAATCTTGGAGGGAAGGCAGGGGAGGATGGGTGGGTGGGAGGTAATCAACCACAGACCTTATATGCATATATGCATAACCAATGGACACAGACAGTGGGGTGGTAAGGGCCTGGAGTGGAGGGCGGGGGGGGGGGGGGGGCAGAGCTGGAGGGGGCCAATGGGGGGAAAAGGGAACATATGTAATACTTTCAACAATAAGATTTTTTTTAAATTTATATATCAAAAATAAATAAATAAAATATAATGTTGATTAGCCAAAGCAAATAAGAATATATATGGTTCCATTTTTATAGTTAAAAAATAAGCAAAAGTAAACAATATATTTTTGAAATGCATAGAAATTTGGGGTCAACTTAAAAAGAAGGGAATGATAAATGAAACAAAATTCTGAAGAGCTTTATCCCGGTGGAGAGACAGTTGAATGAAAATCAAGGAGAAATATACCAACAATGTTTTATTTCTTAAGCTGGGGGGTGGGTTCAAAGGTACTGCAGTGTTTTATTATATGCTTCATTATTTACATACTGGAGGCCCAGTGCACAAAATTCATGCACGGGTAGGGTCCCTAGGCCTGGCTGGTGATCAGGGCTGACCTGTGGGGCGACTGGGTGATTTGCGGGGTCAGTGCATGTCATAGCAACTGGTCATTCCACTGGTCATTCCCCCCCCCCCATTTGGTTGATTTGCATATTAGGCTTTTATTATACAGGATACAGTACCACATTCTTGTCTATGTATCAAATACTTCATAGTAGAAATGGAAAATAGAAAAGGAGAGGGGAAGGAGAGGAGGAGAGGAAAAGGAGAGGGAAGGGAAGAAGAGGACAGATACCCATAATGTAGGCCAACATAAATCTTCTACCTTCCCCTAGAAAGGTAACATAGCTAAAATTAAATGCAAGTAAGTCACTTACCTATCTTTGATTTTAAAAATTAAGATAATGAAAAAAGTAATTTTCAATAAAATCCTATATTTTAATCTGTAAATGCTCAAGTATAACCATCCTAGAATTCATATTAATAAGGAAATAGACACTTGCACTGATACATAAAAATGCCATGAATGTGACAGCTACAAATGTAAATTAACACAATAAGCTGTACTGGAAAATCAGATACCATGAGGGGCAATGCATTGGTAATATGATTTTTCTGAAAAAGTTAACAACCATTGTTAAATTTCTGAACAAAACAAATAAAGTACAATTTGTTTACGCAACAGTTGCGTTCCTGGAAAATCCAGTATCTATCAAAACCATGAAAAAAATTCTTGTGTTTAAATGTAAAACAGAATTAGGATCAGATAAGAACAAACAAGTTTTTCACCTACAAAGGAGATCTGGCGGAATGTTCGAAAATCATGCAGAACTCTCTCATACCTTGTGGTATGTATGGTATTCCTGGCTCCTTGCTCACTCAAAGCCAGTGCTGCAGCCACCCCACCCAAATCACTGTGGCAACCAAAAGTGCACCTCAAAGATCCAAACACCTAACAGGGGAGGTACTGACCCTTAAGAACCAGTAATATCAAGAAAGGCTAGATCCCAGTGTAGTCTCCACACCACAAAGCTGAATTGTAATGATTAGTTTGGCAAAGAAGGAATCCTCATTCTATGAAAAAAATTCATTATTAAGGAAAACAAAAAGGCAGACAAAAACCTAAGGATAATCACCCTAAATAAAAGTGATACATCAAACCAGAGGTGGGCAATCTTATAACCCATATGATAGCAACCCATATGTTGTTTTACTAAATACAACAAATGCCCCAATTGAAGAACACAGTAACTCTCAAGAAGTATGTTATAGTTTATAAAGCATTTTCATTTAAATTTGTTAATTGCAAACTTTAATTACTATGCTTATAGCAATTCTATGAGTTAAATATCATTATTCTTTTCATATTACTTATAAGGAGAACACTCTCAAAAAGGTAAAAGTCATATAGTTAATAAACTGACACAAGACTTCAAAACCTGATTTCAAATCCTGTGTTCTTTCCATCAAACTATACTGCTTCACAAAGATCCATCATCTTCTACTTAAACATTCCAGAATCCCACAGTAGATCTGACAGGAGTTAACAAGTCTCTTTTAAAACCTTTCAGTTTGGGAGTGCATTTTCCCTTTTTCTAAAGACTGAAGATTGCATAAAAGTCTCACCAGAGAAGAACAGAGCAGACCACAGATCCACACACAAAGCAAAGCAGACTGGCACTGAGCAGAGCAGAGCGGAGCACACCGGAGAGCGGCAGAGCTGTCTGCAAG
This sequence comes from Myotis myotis, assembly GCF_014108235.1. NCBI lineage: Eukaryota > Metazoa > Chordata > Mammalia > Chiroptera > Vespertilionidae > Myotis > Myotis myotis. Next base: position 202,734,442 of record NW_023416313.1, read on the forward strand.
GAGAGGGGCCTGGCTCCAGGGCAGCCTCAGAGCCTTGCTGTTTTCACAGCCTTGCTGTATCACAATTGAGCTGTTTTGCACTGAATCAAGTTTCCTTCTTCAATGCATCCCAAATTGGGTATTCCTGTTGGTGTTGAATTGGCACCAATGACCATCGACCAGATACCATAAATTGACACATCTTACTTCCAGAAATAAGTTAGAGGTAGCCCTAACCGATCTGGCTCAGTGGATAGAGCGTCGGCCTGAGGACTCAAGGGTCCCAGGTTCGATTCAGGTCAAGGGCATGTACCTTGGTTGCGGGCACATCCCCAATAGGGGGTAACCGATCTGGCTCAGTGGATAGAGCGTCGGCCTGAGGACTCAAGGGTCCCAGGTTCGATTCAGGTCAAGGGCATGTACCTTGGTTGCGGGCACATCCCCAATAGGGGGTATGCAGGAGGCAGCTGATCGATGTTTCTCTCTCATCGATGTTTCTAACTCTATCCCTCACCCTTCCTCTCTGTAAAAAATCAATAAAATATATTTTAAAAAAAAGAGGTAGTAAGAAACTTGCCCAAGTTCAAATAATAAATGTAGAGCCTGACCTGAACCCCTATTTTTAAATCTCCAAAACTATGCTATTATATGCTACAATCTCTAGCTCTTGAAAGCAAGCACAATGTTTTTACTTCTTGGCTTAGTTTGTACAAGCTGCTATTTGCAAACTACCAAGCTGAGAAGTTTAAACAGTAAATAAACCTTTATTTCCTATAGTTCCAGAGACTGAGAATTCCAAGATTAGGGTGTCCACAGATTTGGTGCCCTCTTCTTAATTCATAGCTGGTCATCTTCTCTGTGTCCTCACATGGCAGATGGGGGCAAGAGAGCTCTAAGGGGTTCTTTTCAAAGAGCACTAATCCCACTCATGAGGGCTCCACCTTCATGACCTAATTATCTCCCAAAGGCCCCACTTCCTAATACCATCACACAGGGAGTTAGGATTTCAACACATGAATTTTGGGGCACACAAACATTAAAACAAAAAACAAACAAACACACGACCCTTCAGTTAGGGGAGACATGCATAACCATTAAGAACTTTATAAAATCTTGATTAACCTCTAACATTGTCACTAGATCAGTCCTCTCAGAAACACTTATCTGAAGTTCTTCTGAGAATGGCTACAAGATGGGCTGGCATACTGAATTAGCTCTCATTTATGACAGGTAGATTAACTTTAAAACTTTAAAAGATACTGTGCCATGACTCTTACTTAATAATACACTTTCATGATTCCAAACACCTATATGCACACAACAGTTTACAATATAAGACAAAAATAGAAGCAAAGGCATTCTTAGGCGTGATGTAAGAGAAAAAAGGAAGTAATATGCTTATTATTTCAGCTGAAGAAATAAGAAAGTTAAGATCAGATATCAGCAAGCCTAATCTTCTTAGACACATCTCTAAAGGGCAGAATAATATACTCAGGCTTCCCTAAAAAATAGTAGATAATAATCTACAAGACACTAATTCAAAACCAAAATTCAAGAAGAAAAAATAACTTAATTGACATTTCTATTTTAAAAGAAAAAATGTATGGTTCTGAATTCATGGGTAAAGTTTAATTCACTAGAGTAGAGTGAAGGCTTTCAGGAGTTATAATATGCAAGCATGTTAGTTATAATGTAAACATACAAACTGAAAGTCTATCTTTTATTATTTTATCCCTCCTTTTTGTTCCTCTTTCCCAAAGATGATCTTTACCTGTCATAACTATGGTTGTCTAAGCCAAAATCTCTACCTCAAAAACCACTTTATTTCCTCCCTTATATACAGTCTTATATTTCTTTTTCCTTACTTAAAATTCACTCCATTACAACTTCTACATCTCTAGACACATGGCACTAATTTTTTTATTAGTAGCTAATGGAAACTACATGCAATAAAACTTAAAAGAATATCAACTACCTGGATATTTCTAAAACACGACCACAAATACAAACAAAGCATTTCAGTCTGCTGTTATATTGGGGGGGGAAAAAAGTAATTTATTCTTTAAAAAACTCCAATTCAAGGTTGCTAGGGGCATAGGTTAAAATTAGATTTAAATGTCTTACCCTAAAGCAGTGGTTCTCAACCTGTGGGTCACGACCCCTTTGGGGGTCAAACAACCCTTTCACAGGGGTCGCCTAAGACCATCGGAAAACACATATATAATTACATATTGTTTTTGTGATTAATCACTATGCTTTATGTTCAATTTGTAACAATGAAAGTACATCCTGCATATCAGATATTTACATTACAATTCATAACAGTAGCAAAATTACAGTTATGAAGGAGCACGAAAATAATTTTATGGTTGGGGGTCACCACAACATGAAGAACTGTATTAAAGGGTCGCAGCATTAGGAAGGTTGAGAATCACTACCCTAAATCCTAAAGACATGCTAATCCCCAGACACATTTACAGAAATTTCAAAGGGATTGACATGAGTTCTGGCACGCACGCACGCACGCACGCACACACACACACACGCACACACACAGAAACCAACAAAGAAGTACAGGACTCACTTGAAAATATAATAGCTGCTATATATATGTCTATGTGTGTATATATGTACATGCATGTGTGTGTATATATATATCACTTACTATATATTAGGCATTATTCTAATAATATAAATACAAGTGTGTATATATTTCATCAACACAAAGAAACACTAAGAGGTCGGGACTATAATTCCAATTTTCAATATGAGAAACCATGGCTTTGAAAGATTAAAAAGGCTTCTAGTCAAGATAGTGTAGGACATTCACCCAAATAACAATCAATATATAAATGTATCAAATATATAAGTAAACATAGGTGGCTCAAAAAAAATAATACTTCTCAGTGATAGGGAACATAAATGCAAAAAGGTGATACTGAAGCCTGGGGCCTCCTCGGCTCATGGTCCAGAAGCAGAGCCCAAGAGACTTTATAAAATGTCCTTGTTTTATAGACACAAAGAGCCTGAAGTCTAGGTTAGGTTAGCTAGTCACACAGCTAGTTAGTGGCAGAGGTAGGTCTATCACTTAAATTCTAAGTGATAGATTACTAGTTTTATGCTTAATGAAGCACACTTTTTATTCTGAGTTATTCTTTCTAGAGACTATTTTTAACTCCTTTTCAGAACCTCTCAATTGTGTCATCCCAAAGCTGGAAACCACTCCCTTCCTAGTGGTAGGAAAGTCCTGTGTCTGGTTGATAAATAGGAAGGCGAAATTTGAGAGATTCTACATCACAAAGTTTGCTTAGACATGATCAATAACTTTAGTTATAAAGACACTTTCTTTAACTACGGGAAACTGGCTGCTTAGTATTGGAGCTGCCAGAGGCTACTAGTTAGAAAAAGGTTTTTGTAACTTTATTGCATTTAAAAATAATCTTTCAGATTATCATTATTGGTTTGCTGGGAAGGTAAAAAAGGTTCAAAAGTGTCAGCTTCTGATTTCCTTAGGTAAGAAGGATATATTTTGTAACATTTTTTTAAACATGATAGGAATGTTTGCTAGGTGTAGACAAACTCCTCATTTACAAGTTTTCTAAGCTTCAAAGAACTTTACAAATGCTAATGATGCTTATGCACCATTTTTCTCCCATAAAAAAAAAAAAAGGCAGAATCTAAAAAAACCCATTTTCAGGCCATAGTTCTTTAAAGCACTTTTTAATATGGTTACATATGAGCTAGAACTTTGAGGTATACTTTATATATACTAAAACTCACTTTTAAGTTACACCTCTGAGTTTGAAAAACACATGCAATCATGTAACCACCACGACAATCAAGACATAGATCATATACAAACAATAGAAAACACCCCCAAAAATGTCCTCATCTACTGCAGTCAAATCATCCCCGTACAACTTGGCAACCACTAGTCAGTTTTCTGTCCCTTTAGTTTTGCTTATTCCAATATATTATTTAAAAAACCTACATTCAAGCCAAATGGATATGTAGCTTTTTGAGTCTGGCTCCTTTCACTTATCATAATGCATTTGATATCCACCCATGTTGTTATATGCACTGACAAGTAGTATTCCACTGTATGGATGTATCAAAGTTTATCAGTTCATCAGTTGAAGTATATTTGGGATTGATTCCAGTTTGGGGCATTAGCATACATTTATGTGTGACTCTACGTTTTCATTTCACTTAAGAAAATCCTTAGCAGTGGGGCTATTGGTTCATTATAGTAAGCGTATGTTTAATTGTTCATGAGAGCTTGCCACACTGTTTTCCAAAAAGACTGTACTAACAGTGAATAACAGTTATTTTTTCTAAGTTCAGATCTTGTCATAAATTTCATTAAAAGATCCTAAATGGATCCAGATATTTTCAGAGGAAATTATTTTCCTGTGTCCTATTTATAGAAAGAAGTTAACAAAGGAAGTTGGACTTGAAAATTAATAGTCTTTAATGTTATGTTTGACATCACATTCACAAGCTCTATAGGTCACTAACTGTGTGTGTGTGTGTGTGTCAATCCATTTGGCTTGAATGTGGGTTTAAAGTGTTTATTTAAAATGGGAAATCCCACAATATACAGATGCTATCCTTATAAAGAGGGAATATGCTAATTGACCCTCGTGCCATCACAAAGATGGTGGCGCCCACAGCCACAAGATGGCTGGCAGGAGAGGGCAGTTGTGGGTGACTAGGCCAGTGGGGGAGGGCAGTTGTGGGCAACCAGCCCAGCAGGGGAGGGCAGTTGGGGGTGACCAGGCTGGCAGGGGAGAGCAGTTGGGGACGACTGGGCCGGCAGGGGAAGGCAGTTTGGGGCGACTGGGCCGGCAGGGGAGCAGTTAGGTGTCGATCGGGCTGGCAGGGGAGTGGTTAGAGGCTGATCAGGCAGGCGAGCAGTTGGGAGCCAGCAGTCCCGGATTGTGAGAGGGATGTCTGACTGCCGGTTTAGGGATCAGGCCTAAACCGGCAGTCAGACATCCCCCAAGGGGTCCCAGATTGGAGAGGGTGCATGCTGGGCTGAGGGACACCCTTCCCGCCCCCGCCCCCAATGTGCAAATTTCATGCACCAGGCCTCTAGTATTATAGAATTGTACCCTTGAAACCTACATAATTTTATTAACCAACTAGAGACCCAGGGCACGGATTCATGCACCGATGGGGTCCCTGGGCGTGGCCTGCAGTGAATGGGCTGAAACCTGCATCCAACATCCCCCAAGGGATATAGCAGTGTGCAAAGTGGCAGGTGGCCGGGGAGCCGCCCCAGCTCATCCTAGCACTGCTCATCCCAGTTAGCTGAGAGGTGCTCCCACTGAGGGAGCACACTGACCACCAGGGGACAGCTCCTGCATTAAGCATCTGCCCCCTGGTGGTCAGTGCGCATCAGAGCGCCGGATCGATGGGTCGTTCGGTCACTTCGGCTTTTATATTCAGGCAGTCCTCGGGTTACATCAGACTTGACATACGTTGTTTCATGGTTACATCGCCATCGCCCATTTATTTATAAAAAACAAAAGTTCCGTCATTTCGACATATGTACATATTTGCTTTAAGTTTTTTATTATTTATTTACCACAAATAAAGGTCAGGAATTGTTATCTTTCTTTAAAATTTTTTTTTACTGTTTCACTTCATTACTGCTGTGTATGTGCTCCATGTGAGTGGCATAGGTGCTTATGTAGATGGGTTCCAACTTACAGCAAAAATCACATTACGTTGCACCATAGGAACGGATTTCCGACATAACCCAAGGACCTGCTGTATATAGATGTCACTCCAATAAATTCAATGATTTTTTTTAAACCACTAAAATGAAACACAAGAATGGGAGATTCCAAGTGGCTAAGTGTGTATAAATTCTGGTCATTTTGGACATAAATGAGAAGGAAGCAGAAAGAAGAAATACATATCATAAAAGATTTGATCTTTCCAACTCACTCTTTTTATCCAGTTTAGGTTTCACAGTTCACTGATACAATCACTGCTCACAATCAATTCAATGTTTCCCATGTCTCTTTCCTCTCCCTCTCTCTTAGCACCTCCAACTCACCTTCAAGACTGCAACAGAGCCGAAACCGGTTTGGCTCAGTGGATAGAGCGTCGGCCTGAGGACTGAAGGGTCCCAGGTTCGATTCCGGTCAAGGGCATGTACCTGGGTTGCGGGCACATCCCCAGTGGAGGATGTGCAGGAGGCGGCTGATCGGTGTTTCTCTCTCATCGATGTTTCTCACTATCTCTCTCCCTTCCTCTCTGTAAAAAATCAATAAAATATATTTTTAAAAAAAGACTGCAACAGAGCAGTAGAATATTGAAGAAAATCACATATCCAAGGAGAACAGTTACTGTCATAAATTCACAATTAACCTCAACCAAAGCAATATTACTCTAAAAGCTCCCTGTAGTGGCTGTTTTATATATTTCCCCCAATCCTTAAACACTTCACCCTTCCTCTCTATTCCACCCACCACTTTTAATTTAAGACACTTTCATTAAGAAAATAGAAGCCATCAGAGGAAAGCTCCCTACTCTTTCCACAACCAAATCTATAACATCCCACCCAAACTAAACCAGTTATCTCTTTTTTCCCTAATTTAAAATGAGTAAACATCTCTGATTATTATTAAAGGGCAACCGGAGTTTGCTCTTTATATTATCTCTTGCACTTGAAAATTTCTTTCCTTCCATAATTCACTCTCTCCTGTATCATCAATCTTTCCTCCTTTATAAGATCAGTGCTATTATCATGTAAATATGTACCACTATCTCCCACTATAAATTTTTTAAAGTATTCCATCATTCCCTACTCAGCTATGCTCTACCTCCTCCCCCATTACACAATTACCCATTGCTGCCACAATTCTCAAAAAAGTTATCAACTCCCACAGTCTCTAATTTTTAACCTTCATTCTGTATTTAACTACTCCAAACTGGTCCACTTCCACAAGTTCATTAAGACTGCCCCTAAACAGAGTTAAAACAGATGGCACACTTAAAGGGATGAATGAAGAGAGCTTAATGAAGAGACTACTAACAAAAGTGTGGGCAGGATTAAGGTAACATTTTTTATTTTGAGTGTATCATTATCTTCATCACATGTTCTCAAATGGCAATTTTCCTATATACTTATCTTCTTATTGTGCATCTCTTCCCACTACTCTATATGCTCAATGAGGACAGAGATTATTTTTTGTTTTGTTTTGTGTTGTTCTGTTTATCCTCACCCTAGAACATATTTTTTCTATTGATATTTAGAGTGAGTGGAAAGGAGGGGGAGAAACAGGGAGAGACAAGAGAGAGAGAGAAACATCAATGTGAGAGATAGAGACACATCAATTGGTTGCCTGCCACATACACAAGCATACCTGGGGATCAAGCCTGCAACAAGTATGTGTCCTTGACCTGAATCGAACCTACAACCCTTCAGACAACAGGCCAACACTCTAACCACTGAGCAACTGGATAGGGTGAGATTGTTAATTCAATTCAAACACCAGTGAGAACCCACTACATGAAAGGAACTGTGCGAGTTATCTACACTAATAAAAGAGAAACATGGTAATTGGTGTATGACCGCTACCCTTTTCATTGGCTAATCAGCGAGATATGCAAATTAACTGTCAGCCAAGATGGCGGCCGGCAGCCAGGCAGCTTGAAACTAACATAAGGCTTGCTTGCCTCAGTGACGGAGGATCGCTGGAGGAAACCAACGTTCCCCGCCTGCGGCTGGAGGCCTCTGAGCGGGCAGTTTAAGAAACATTGTAACAAATACCGCCAGACTTCAGCCAGGAGATTCGCAACATTGTAAGCAAAGGCCAGAAACATACTTTCAGCCCCAGAGGCCTAAGAGCTGGAGCCAAGCCTCAAGGTAAAGCTGGCGCAGAATAAAAAAAAAAAAAAAAGAAGAAAAAAAGGAGCGGTTGGGAACTTCAGTCACTCCCAGCCTGAAAACAGCCCTCAGCCCCTCACCCAGACTGGCTAGGCACCCCAGTGGGGACCCCCACCCTGATCCAGGACACCCTTCAGGGCAAACCAGCCGGCCCTACCCATGCACCAGGCCTCTACCCTATATAGTAAAAGGGTAATATGCCTCCCGGCACCAGGATCAGCGTGACAGGGGGCAGCGCTCAAACCCCCTGATCGCCCTGCGGCTCTGTGTGTGACAGGGGGCGGGGCCCCAACCCCCTGAGCAGCCCTGCTCTGTGCCTGATAGGGGGGAGCTCCCCAACACCCCCCCCCCACGGGCCCTGCTCTGTATGTGATGGGGTAGAGCCATAACCTCCCCATCGGCCCTGCCCTGAGTGTGAGAGTGGCGACGCCCCAACCCCCTGATCGGCCCTGCTCTGTGGGTGACAGAAGGCAGTGCCCCAACCCCCTGATGGGCTCTGCTCTGTGTGTGACGGGGGCAGAGCCCCAACCCCCTGATTGGCCCTGCTCTATGCGTGACAGGGGATGGCGCCTCAACCTCCCCATCAACCCTGCCTTGAGTGTGACAGGGGATGGTGCCCCAACCCCCCAATTGGACCTACCCTGAGCGTGACTGAGGGTGGCATCACAACCTCCCAATCTGCCCTGCTCTGTGCATGACGGGGCGGCGCCCCAACTCCCCAATCAGCCCTGCTCTGAGCCCGACCAAGGGCTGCACCTAGGGATTGGGCCTGCCCTCTGCCACCCGGGAGTGCCGGGAGCCGGTCCATCCTTGCTGTTTCAAGGGACCTGGCATATATGGCATACTGTTTTTAATATGTTTGCTCACCTTCTTGGCACTATGTGTTTTAACCAAGGTCTCTGAGAAAGGTTGTTTCCCCAGGTAGGGATTTTCCCCTGAAGTTAGGGAGGGAATAAAACCTCTTAACTAAAGTGCCAGGTGGGTAATTAATCACTTTAACTACGAACAATCATGCTTAAGCTACATAATCTTTACTCCCTGGAATGGAGATAAGAAACGCCCTAACCTTTGGAATAGAGATTGATAGGATTGGAATCAACTGGTATAAATACAGATGTAAGAAGACAGAACTAAGAAGACAGAACCAGGAGGCACAGAACCTACACAGACAGAAGAACTTCGCTGGAGAGAACATGGCAAAAGATCCTGCACTGAACCTGACTACAGAAATTGGCAAGAGAACCTGACTAGAACCTGGTGACTGAACCTGGCTGGAGAACCTAGCAAGAGAACATGGACACAGAACCTGGCTGGAGATCCTAGCCAGAACTTCGCTGGAGATCCAGACCAGAACTTGGCTGGAGATCCTGGCTAGAGATCCTGGCTAGGCTGCTGATCAACTGAACGCTGTCTCCGTGTCATTCCTTCTTCGCCGACTCCGTCTACGCCTTTGGGGACCCCTGGACCTGCTGGGGCTGGACCCCAGCACGGGAGCAGGCCTAAGCCAGCAGATCGTTATCTCCCGAGGGGTCCCAGACTGCGAGAGGGCACAGGCCGGACTGAGGGACCTCCCCCTCCCCCCCGAGTGCACAAATTTTTGTGCACCGGGCCTCTAGTCCTATATAATAAAAGCTTAATATGCAAATAGACCAAACGGCAGAATGACCGATGAAAAGACCAGTTGCTATGATGCACACTGACCACCAGGGAGCAGACACTCAACACAGGAGCTGCCCCAGGCCAGCCAAGGCGGGTGCCAGTGGGGGCCCCCAGATCACCCCACTAGTCACCCCACAGATTGGCCCTGATCGCCAGCGAGGCCTAGGGACCCTACCCGTGCCCAAATTTCATTCACCGGGCCTCTAGTAAAGAATAAGGCAAAGTGCCGTAACCGGTTTGGCTCAGTGGATAGAGCGTCAGCCTGTGGACTGAAAGGTCCCAGGTTCAATTCCGGCCAAGGGCATGTACCTTGGTTGCATGTACCCCCAGTAGGGGATGTGCAGGAGGCAGCTGATCGATGTTTCTCTCTCATCGATGTTTCTAACTCTCTATCCCTCTCCCTTCCTCTCTGAAATCAATAAAAAAATAAAATAAAATAAGAGTAAGGCAAAGTGCCCTGGCTGGTGTGGTTCAGTTTGTTAAGCATCGTCCTGTGCACCAAAAGGTGGTGGGTTTGATTCTCGGTCAGGGCACATACCCAGGTTGCAGGTTCAATGCCTGGTCAGGGCACATACAGAAGACAACTGATTGATGTTTCTCTCTCACATCAATGTTTCTCTCTCCCTCCCTCCTTCTCTCTAAAAATCAATAAAATTTAAGAAAAAAAATAGAAAAACAATAAGGCAAAGTGACAAGGATCCTGTTCCCTATCCTATATAACAAAAGAGAAACATGTAAATTGACCATCCCTCTGCTACACCCACCAGCCAATCAGGGAGTGAGTACGCAAATTAACCCGACAAAGATGGCGGGTTAATTTGCATACACAGGCGCCAGGCGGGAAGAGCAGAGCGGGAGAGCCGGAGGCTTGTGGGGACGTGGCTCCCTTTGTCGCTCCCAGCGACCCAAGGAGCCACATACCCCCAAGCCGCCGGGTGGAGAGCAGAGCAGGAAAGCCAGCAGAGAGTGGAGTGGCTTGGGGAACTTGGCTCCCCAAGCTGCTAGACGGAGAGCAGAGAGGGAGAGCTGGCGGCTTGGAGGACTTGGCAGAGTGGGAGGCTGTGGGATGGAGACAGAGCAGGAAGGGAAAACCAAGAGTGCGGGGAGCACCAGGAATGCTGGGAATCGTAGTTCTGGTGGCAGACAGGTCTCCTAGACCAGGGATGGGCAAACTTTTTGACTCGAGGGCCACAATGGGTTCTTAAACTGGACCGGAGGGCCAGAACAAAAGCATGGATGGAGTGTTTGTGTGAACTAATATAAATTCAAAGTAAACATCATTACATAAAAGGGTACGGTCTTTTTTTTTTTTTTAGTTTTATTCATTTCAAACGGACCGGATCCAGCCCGCGGGCCGTAGTTTGTCCACGGCTGTCCTAGACAATAGAGCAAAGTAAGCCTGGAGCAAGTTACTGTTGCGGTGGGGGATGGAGGGAAAGCAAAGGTGAGAGACATAAGTAAAATCAGAGTGTCTAGGAAAAATTAAAGGGAAGATATCCTAAAACTTCCAGGAAATTTCCACCAATGAAGCAAAGAAAAAAAAAGCCTCTATTTTTCTGTGAGAAATAAACCAAACTGCGTTGGGGTCTCAGACAATTCACTCATATGATTGCAAAGACAAAAACTCCCAGATTGGAGAGGGCTCCCCTGAGGGCTCCTAGATTGGAGAGGGTGCAGGTCGGGCTGAGGGACTCACCCCCAGTGCATGAATCTTCATGCACCGGACCCCTAATATGTACATAATCTAGGGAGAAAAGGTATACTTAATTATAATGCAAACCAGACAATATGTCACGTAGTATTGGAACAAAGTGCTATGGAATCGAAAGAGATAAAATGTAGAGAAAGTGATAAGAAAGCCTTCGTCCTAGCCAGTTTCTCAGTGGTTAGAGCACTGACCCTTGGATTAAAGCAGCGGTTCTCAACCTGTGGGTCGCAAACAATGAAAATACATCCTGCATATCAGACATTTACATTACGATTCATAACAGTAGCAAAATAACAGTTATGAAGTAGCACGAAAATAATTTTATGGTTGGGGGTCACCACAACATGAGGAACTGTATTAAAGGGTCGCAGCATTAGGAAGGTTGAGAACCACTGGAAAGGGTCATGGGTTTGATTCTGGTCAAGGACTTGTACCTCAGTTGCAGGCTCGATCCCTGGCCCATGTCGGGTGAGTGCGGGAGGCAACAATAGATGTGTCTCTCTCACGTAGATGTTTCTCTCTCTGTCTCTCTCCCCGTCCCTTCGACTCTCTCTAAAAGTTAATGGAAAAAATATCCTCAGGTGAGGAATAACAAAAACCAAAAAGAAAGAAAATGAAGGAAGCCTCATGTAAGAAGATGTTTCTATTATAGCTTGGAATGAAAAAGAAAAAGCATTCAAAGTAAACCAAATAGCCTTATTAAAAGGAAGAGAAGGTAAAGGGCATATCACTTCAAGTTCTCTTGAGTAAAATATATATACACACACACACACACACGCCATTTATTGAATAGCACACCACAGGGAGTATGGAATGGGGCTGCAGGCATGGAGAACATTCAAGATATTTAATATTACACCCAACCCAAATTTCAAAGTAATTTAATTATATGCTTCCAAAAAGAAAAGCCAAGTATTTTAGCAGTATTCTCAAGAGTCAGAGTCATAATTTTACTATTAACTTATAATAATACTTTGTTGTCCATAAGGTTCATTACAGAACCTTACTGGCAGTTGGTCATATATTCATTCAATAAGAATGTATTAATTACCAATCAAATACCAGAGAGTCTAACCCAGCCGTGGGCAAACTACAGCCCACGGGCCGGATCCAGCCCATTTGAAATGAATAAAACTAAAAAAAAAAAAAAAAAAGACCGTACCCTTTTATATAATGATGTTTACTTTGAATTTATATTAGTTCACACAAACACTCCATCCATGCTTTTGTTCCGGCCCTCCGGTCCAGTTTAAGAACCCATTGTGGCCCTCGAGTCAAAAAGTTTGCCCACCCCTGGTAACCAGTACTTCAGCACTATACACAAAAATCACAGAATTTTAAAGGTTAAGAATGATTTAGAAGAATCAAAATAATTTTAAAGAATGACAAAATGAGGGGTGGGGCCTCACCATATGAGATATTTAAAAGTTTACTACAAAGCTATAGTAAATAAAGATAGTATAGTACTAGCTAAGGGACAGGTAACTAGAGCATAAAAACAGGCCCACATGTATATAGAAATATGAGTTAAGATCCTCATTGAAGATCAGTGAGGAATAGATGCTACTCAATAAATGGTGTTGGTATTATTTATTTGCTATATGAAAACTGAATTATCCTATCTAATAAAAGAGAAACATGGTAATTGGCGCACGACCGCTACCCTTCCCATTGGCTAATCAGGGCAATATGCAAATTAACTGCCAGCCAAGATGGCGGCCGACAGCCAGGCAGCTTGAAACTAACATGAGTCTTGCTTGCTTCAGTGACGGAGGACTCCAACGTTCCCCGCCTGCCGCTGCAGGCCTCTGAGCTGCAACTCTAAGCAACTATGCAACAAATATAGAAGCTAAACAAAACCCCAGAAACCTGCTTTAGTCTACCGGGCTTCAGCCAGCAGGATCACAATATTGTAAGCAAAGGCCAGAAACCTACTTTCAGCAGCGGAGGCCTAAGAGCTGGAGCCAAGCCTCAAAGCTAAAGCTGTCCCAGAATAAAAAAAAAAGAAAAAAAGGAGGGGTTGGGAGCTTCCGTCACCCCCAGCCTGAAAACAGCCCTCAGCCCCTCACCCAGACTGGCCAGGCACCGCAGTGGGGACCCCCACCCTGAAGGGTGTGTGACCAGCTGCAAACAGCCATCATCCCCTCACCCAGGCTGGCCAGGCACCCCAGTGGGGACCCCCACCCTGATCCAGGACACCCTTCAGGGCAAACCAGCCACCCCCCACCCGTGCACCAGGCCTCTACCCTATATAGTAAAAGGGTAATATGCCTCCCAGCACCGGGATCAGCGGAGCTGCGAGGCCTCCTGGCACCGGGATCAGCGTGACAGGGGGCAGCTCCCAAACCCCCTGATCGCCCTGCGGCTCTGTGTGTGACAGGGGGCAGGGCCAAAACCTCCCTATCAGCCCTGCTCTGTTCCTGACAGGGGAAAGCGCCCCAACCCCCTGATCAGCCCTGCTCTGTGCCTGATAGGGGGGAGCTCTCTAACCCCCTGATCACCCTGCGGCTCTGTGTGTGACAGGCTGCGGCGTCCCAACCCCCTGATCGGCCCTGCTCTGTGTGTGACAGGGTGCAGCACCCAACCCCCCCCACCCCCCAACGGGCCTGGCTCTGTGTGTGACGGGGTAGAGCCATAACTTCCCCATCGGCCTGAGTGTGAGAGTGTCGGCGCCCCAACCCCCTGATGGGCCCTGCTCTGTGCATGACAGAGGGCAGCGCCCCAACCCCCTGATTGGCCCTGCTCTGTGCGTGACAGGGTACAGAGCCCCAACCCCCCTGATGGGCCCTGCTCTGTGAGTGACAGGGGGCAGTGCCCCAACCCCTTGATTGGCCCTGCTCTGTGCGTGACAGGGGACGGCGCCCCAACTCCCCAATCGGCCCTGCTCTAAGCCCGACCAGGGGCTGCACCTAGGGATTGGGCCTGCCCTCTGCCACCCGGGAGCAGGCCTAAGCCAGCAGGTCGTTATCTCCCGAGGGGTCCCAGACTGTGAGAGAGCACAGGCCGGGCTGAGGGACCCCCCTCCCCGCCCCGAGTGCACAAATTTTTGTGCACCGGGCCTCTAGTATTCATTATAATTATTAGAATAACTTAAATGTTTCAGAATCAAACCACCCCCCCCAAAACTATATCCAGTCTAGTACCATCACTTTATATAAGAAATAAAAACCCAGAGAAGTTAAAACACTTACCCAAATCATAGTGTAGCAGCACAGGAATTAAACTCATATTTCATAATTTATTTTTTCAAGAATTTATATTCTCTCATTTAAAACATACAAAATGCTTCCTATCCACCCCAACTTCTTTACATCACCCATGATACAATGACACCAAACCAGAAGTAGAGGAGGCCACAAAAGGCATGGTGAAGGCAAAGCCAATATATACTTTTATTTCCTCCCATCCCCAAATCTTCTTTCAAGGAAACTGGCCCCCAAAAACCTAGCCACCCAGCTAGCATGGCTCAGTGGTTAAGCGTCAACCTATGAACCAGGAGATCACGGTTCTATTCCCGGTCAAGGAACATGCCTAGATTGCGGACTCCATCTCCAGTGAGAGATATGATGGAGGTAGCTGATCAATGATTCTTTCTCATCACTGATGTTTCTTTCTCTCTCTCCCTTCCACTTCCTCTCTGAAATCAATAAAAAGAGATTTAAAAACGAGAAAAATCTAGCCTTCCCTGAAAGATTAATCTTATCTAAACCCAAACTAATGACAAAGATGAGTTCCATGGTTTCAGTATGCAGGGAATTCCAAAAGAAAAAAAATAATTTTAGGAACTGTGAATCTGTGCCAATACATAAATATCTATGAATATCAAGTATTTAGGCAGTGCTGTTATTAGGTCCAACATTTTTCCAACACAAATTCCATCAACCTCAAACCTCACTCAGTTTGTTTCCAAAGGATGTTAAACATTTACATTTAGAGATTTTCACAAAGACCAGTTAAACAAACACTGCTGACTGTCTGAAAGTAACTGCTCCAATTCCAACACTCAACTAAGGTAAAGAGAGAAATTACATCTTCTCTAGAAATTAAAGCACTCAATATCAGGTTACTAGGGTTGTCCACCATCTGTTAAGTCAGATAAAACTTTCATTCTATAAATCTACCCCTGGTATATATTACAGGAGTACTGATAGTAAAGGAAGAGAAACTGGTAGAGAGTCTATTTACAAACTTAGAAATCTTAAACTCTAAGAATGCAAAAACTGATTGCATTTAATTTAATCACTTTAGCAATGAGTAGTTAAAGTGTGAGTTCTGCAGCCAGACTATCTAGGTTTGAATCCCAGTAGACCACTTGCTCTATGATTTTGAGCAAACTGCTTAACATTTGTATCTCAGATTCCTCAACTGGAAAATAAAGACAATAATAGTACCTACCTTCATTCAGGTGATTAAATTCGTGTATTTAAATTGCTTAGAACATGCCTGGATAGAGTGTTAGCTGCTGCTAGTATTATTATTACCTGATACCCTTACTAGACTATCAGTTCTCACGTGTGGCTCTAACACAGAATAGTTTACTAGCCAGATCATGCACTTTTAATGTTCTTGAATCAATGATTCAACATACCAAATTCAAAAAAGAGCTCTACAAAACACAGTCTAGAGTCTTCCTTTTGAATCATTTACTTATCAGTCAAATAAAGTTCTTACAAACATTAATCAAGAGCAAATATTTACTTAACTCCAAAAAACTATATGAATTTTCACTATGATATAAAATTTCTAAAAAATCTTTACTAGAAATAAATGTTTTCCATTTTACTTTTAATTACAAATTAACCTCTGATCTTACAAGTCTGATAAGAAATCTAGGTCCATATATAGTAATTAAAATGATTCTTTTAAGATACTAGAGGCACTGGTAGGGTCCCTAGGCTTGACTGGCAATCAGGGCCTACCTGTGGGGCGACCAGCAGGGTGATTGGGGCCCCCACTTGCACCCGCCTGGGCGGACCTGGCATTGCCTGCTGGCCACCCCGCCCCCTGCCATGGCAGCTGCTGGTTGGGGCCTGTGGGCTGGGGGCAGCTCCTGCGTTGAGCATCTGTACCCTGGTGGTCAATGCACATCACAGCAACCAGTCAATCTGCTGGTCATTCCACTGTTTGGTCTATTCGCATATTAGGCTTTTATTATATAGGATTTACTATCAATCTGGAAATTTGCCTTTGTAAAAGATTTTAACAACAAAGAATAAATGCTCAACACCTTTAGCCATCTGGAAAATATACATTAAAACCATTCTAAGATATCACTTTAAATCCACTAGAATGGCTAAAAATCAAAGAAACTAACAACCAAAGGAAGTAGTGGAGAAGATATGGAGCAACTGGAGAACACTACTAATGGAGAACCATTTGGCAATCCTATATAATAAAAGCATAATATGCAAATTGTCCCCTTGACTGAGAGGTCATCTGGGAGTTCGACCAGGGGGCGGGGCTGGCGGGGGGAAGGGAGGAAGTACCTGGCCGGCAGCCAGCAGCTGCTAGGGACCCTACCAGTGCACACTGGGCCTCTAGTTTCTAATAAAGTTAAATATACATCTACCCTGCAACCCAATAATTTCACTCCTAGGTATTTCAATCAAAGGAACTGAAACATGTTCACAAAAAGACTTGTACAAGGATGTTTATAGCAGCCTTATTCATAACAGGCAAGAACCAAAAATAATGCAAATGTCTATCAAAAGAATTGAGAAACAACGTTTGATATATCCATAAAGTGGAATACTGTGCCACCTAGGAATTTATCTGTTTACAATAATTATTTGAATTTATTATTCAATGAAAATGTCTTATTTTATTCAAATTGTCTCATTTTAAAATGCATTTTTAAAAATCCTTAGTTGGAGGTAATTGTTATACTAAAAATAACCTTTTTTTGTTCAGTAACTCACTTGGGTGTTCTTGCCACAATATAAATTTTTGAGGAATTTTTTAATTGGTGCTTTTTTGACACAAATAAATCCCAAAGTTTTATTAAGTGATATTCCTATAAAACTCTTAAATATATTTGCACATTTTTTTTTCTTATGCATTTTTGGTGTATGCTCATCCTAAGTAAAGTGTTTTCTCCAGAAATTCCCCACATTGGCTTACAATGGCTATTGTGATGAAAACTCTTAGGAGATACAACTTGGACTTGAGGTAAACTAAATACTTAAACTGTAGTTTAGAGAATACTTTAATGGCATTGTATTTAAAAGAACATATGATTCCTATAATTTTCTACTGATTAAGTGTCCTTAATAAACATGAGACAAAAGGAATTTTAAAAATATGTTAAGCAAAAGAAGTCGAATAAAAAGGGTACAGTAGGGAACATTTGAGATCTTGCTTCCCAGCAGTGTCATCAGTTTTGGCTCAAATAAATTCTTAAAAAATAAAAATACTGATAAAAAGGGCACAGTAGTCCCCCTTCCTTATCCATGGTTTTGCTTTCCATGGTTTCAGTTACCCACAGTCAACCACAGTCCAAAAATATTAAATTTTCCCAACCACTGACATCATCTGCTCCTGACATCTAATCACTGACATCGTCATGGCTCAATGCTCCAGGATCATCCAAAGGAGATGATGGCCCTAGCCAATTTGGCTCAGTGGATAGAGCGTCAACCTGCGGACTGAAGGGTCCCAGGTTCGATTCTGGTCAAGGGCACATGCCTGGGTTGCGGGCTTGATCCCCACTAGGGAGGGTGCAGGAGGCAGCCGATCAATGATTCTCTCTCATCATTGATGTTTCTCTCTCTCCCTGTCCCTTCCACTCTGAAATCAATCAATCAATAAATATATATATATATAAACAAAGGAGATGATGATCCTTCTGACTGTGAAAATTAATAAAGTGAAATCTCACACTACTAAAGTAATGAGTAAGAATCTTAGTAAACTTTAGAAGTCTACTACAGGGGGCTAAAGGAGGGAGCTCTCATACAGCTTCACTAGAGGTCCACTACAGAAAGAATTGTTAACTACAGACCCCCAACAGGAAAGAATCACAGTTACAGACCCCAATAGGAAAAATGTACACTGCCTTTCCCACAGATATCGACCACCACAGCAACTCAACCAATGAGAAGTCCCCATCACCCTGAACTCCTGCTTCTATCCAATTAACTTTCATTTAAAACAACCCTTCCCAATTTCCTCCTTTTTCTCTATAAAATAATGGCCCTTTGTTTGTTGGACATGCCTATGGCTTTTACTATAGTTTGCTTGTCCCAAATTGCCATTCTTTGCTGTGCCCAAATAAACCCATTTTTGCTGTTTTACTTTTAAGGTCAACATGATGTATAGTCAGAAGGTCATTCACTTCACTTCATTTCATATAGGCATTTTATCATCTCACATCAACACAAAAAGGGTGAATACAGTATACTATTTTGAGACAGAGACCATAGTCACATAACTTTTATTGTCATAATTGTTCTACTTTATTACGGTATGAAATTCAAGAACAGACAGAATTAGAAAGTAGTTAAAGGGAGGGAAGGCAAAACTAAATTGAAGGAGACATGAAACAACTTTTTGTTTATCATTTATGTAAATTAAGTCACATCTTTTAATATAATCCATCCCCAGGTCCGTGTAAAAATTAACATCCACTCAAAAAAAAGAAAAATGGACAAAGAAGAGGAACATAATGTCACTAAAAGGAAATACTTAAAGATTAATGTTCATATTTTAAATGATCAAATACAAATTTCAGAAATTTGTATTTCAGAAATACAAATTACTACTTTCTCCCTACCAAATTAGCAAATATTTGACTTTTTGTTAATACTACCCAAGGGTATTTTTTTCCAATGATTTTTTTTTTAAGAGAGAGTGAAAGAAAGGGAGAGAAGTGAGAGGGAGGAAAAAAAGGAAGAGAGAGAGAGAGAAACATCACAATGAGAGAGAGACATCAATTGGTTACCTCCTGAATGGGATTGAACCTGCAACCCAGGGAGACCAAGGAACCTCCAAAGGGAGCCCTGGCCAGTTTGGCTCAGTGGATAGAGTGTCAGTCTGTGGACTGAAGGGTCCCAGGTTCGATTCCCAAAGGCACATGCCCAAGTTGCGCGCTTGATCCCCAGTAGGGGGCATGCAGGAGGCAGCTGATCAATGATTCTCTCTCATCATTGAAGTTTCTCTCTCCCTTCCTCTCAGAAATCAATAAAAAATAGATTAAAAATTTTTAAAAAAACAAAGTGAAAACACAACCCACATACTGGACAAAAAGAATACAAATCGTTCATATGATAAGGGATTTGTATCCAGAACATGAAAAGGTTTTTTATAACTCATAACTCAATAATAGAAGACAAATATCCCCATTTCATAAATAGGCAAGGGATCTGAATAGACATTTCTCCAAAGAAGATATACAAATGGCCAATAAACCCATAAAAAATTTCTCAACATCATCAGCCTATAGGAAAATGCAAACAAAACCACAATGAGCCCTGAGCTGGTAACTCAGTTGGTTAGAGCCAAGGTTGCAGATTGATCGCCCATCAACCAATGAATGCCTAAATAAGTGAAACAACAAATCGATGTCTCTCTCTCTTTCTCTCTCTCTCTCTCCTCCCCCCTTCCTCTCCTTCTCGTAAATCAATTAAAACACACACAGTGAATTATCACATCCTAACTCTAATGGCTATAATAAAAAAAACAGATAACAACAAGTGGTGGTGAAGATGTAGAAAAAATGGAATTCCCATTCCCACTTCTAGTGGGAATATAAAATAGTATAGCTGCTTTGGAAAACTGAGTTACCATATGATCCAGTAATTCCACTACTAGATATATATCCAAAAGAAATGAAAATATGTGTTCATACAAAAACTTCTACACGAATGTTCATAGAAGCTTTATTTGAATAGCTAAAAACCAGAAATAACCCTATGACTATCAACAGAACAGACTTTAACAATTGTGATATATTCATATACTGAAATACTACTGAGCAATCAAAATAAATTACTGATACACAAAATAACATATATCTCAAATTAATTAGACTGAGTCCTCTCTCTCAAAAAAGGTGTTACACCATATATTTCTCTTTTTTACATAAAATTCTAGAAAATGCAAACTAATCTATAATAACAGCAGGTTAGTGGTTACCTCTGGGGGTGGAAAGAGAGATGGATTACAAAGGGGCAAAAGGAAACTTTTATGTTCCTTATCCTGGTTGTGGTGTATAAATAGGTAAAAACTCATCAAATTATATACTTTAAATTATATACTTTAAATATTGTGCAAGTTCATCATATGTCAATTATCCTTGAATGAAGCTGTTTTTTAAAAAAAAATGCATATGCACCCTAGCTGGTTTGGCTCAGTGGCTAGAGCGTCAGCCTGTAGACTGAAGGGTCCCTGGTTCGATTCCAGTCAAGGGCACATGCCTGAGTTGCCAGCTCGATCCCTAGAGTGGGGCATGCAGGAGGCAGCCCACCAATGATTCTCTCTCATCAATGATGTTTCTATTCCTCTCTGTCCCTTCCTCTCTGAAATCAACTAAAAAATATATTTTTTAAAAATGCATATGCCACACTGGGGGAACAGAAGTATACTAGTATTTCTAAAATAGCACATTTGGGTAAGAAAAAGGTAGAAATAGTATGCCGAGAGCTTTTAAGTATGACAAGCCTTTTAAAAGTGAAAATGGTAGCTGAATTTTCAACATCCATTGATGTAGCAAATAGTGAAAACCACCAAAACTACTATGAATTCATTCTTACATAAGAATATGTAAGAATATGTCCTTCATATATTTATATATACATATGTATAAAAGTTCTAAATATATATGTATGTGTATGTATACATATGCATATTGAGAATGTATTAATGTTGTCTACATATAATATTTGATGAGCAAATGGATCTGAAAACTCTTTACTAATAGAAAACATCCACCCTCAATCCAAAGAGTTGCAGGTAACAGGTTGAAAGCTATTGATAAGGATATTCAATGTCAAGGAGATTGAATATTCAAATATCATCTTAAATAAAATAGAAATTGAGTTTAATGAAAATTTATCTAATAGGTTCCATAGCTACACTTTATAATCAAAATAATTTAGGGATTAGCTATAACACTGCTAATCTAGATATAAATAATTAAGACTTTACTGTGACTTAAAGGTACAAATGTAGCTGAATTAAAATATTCAAGTTTTTCCACAGACTGGACTAAAAATACAACAGAGTCGAGAAAAAATTAAGATTTTTTAAAATATATACATTTTTTATTCATTTCAGAGATAAAGGGAGAGGGAGAGAGAAACATCAATGATGAGAGAATTATTGATCAGTTGCCTCCTGCACACCCCCTACTGAGGGTCAAGCCCGAAACTTAGGCATGTGCCCCTGACTGGAATTGAATCCAGGATCCTTCAGTCCAAAGGCTGATGTTCTATCCACTGAGCAAAACTGGCGAGGGCTTTAAGATTATTTTTAATATTTAAATGAAGTTTAAGTCTCATAGTTCAACTTTATATACAAGACTCTTACATTTTGCTAGATCATTTTTTTAAATTAAAACTATTGGGGTGACATTGGTCAACATAAACATTATATATAAGACTCTTTTAAAGGCCATGCACTGTTTTAAACTCTTTACATAAATTATCCTATGTAATAAAAGGGTAATATGCAAATTGACCCTAACAACAGAATGACTGGGAATGGCTGGTCACTATGACACACACTGACCACCAGGGGGCAGATGCTCAATGCAGAAGCTGCCCCCTGGTGGTCAGTGTGCTCCCACAGGGGGAGCTCTGCTCAGCCACAAGCCAGGCTGACGGCTGCCAATACAGCGGTAGTGGTGGGAGCCTCTCCCGCCTCCTCAGCAGCTCTAAGGATGTCCGACTGCAGCTTAGGCCTGCTCCCTGCTGGCAAGTGGACATCCCCCGAGGGCTCCTGGGGTGCCAGAGGGATGTCTGAGTGCCAGCTTAGGCCCACTCCCCCCAGGGAGTGGGCCTAAGCCAGCAGGTGGACATCCCCTGAGGAGTCCCAGACTGCGAGAGGGCACAGGCTGGGATGAGGGACCCCCCCCCCCCCGAGTGCACAAATTTTTGTGCACCGGGCCTCTAGTCTATAATAATAAAAGCATAATACGCTAATTAGACAGGACGCAATTCCAGACCACCTTCTGGATGAAGCCAGGGCTGCAAGGGAAGCCCGGGTCCTGGGTGCCTGCCGGCGGCCAGAGGAAAGCCTAGGTCCCAGGTGCCAGAGGGAAGCTAGTGCCAGCAGCCGGGGGAAGGGAACCCTACTCTTGCAATAATTTCGTGCATCGGGCCTCTAGTCTCATATAATCCTCAAAGCAATTTATTTTACAGATGAGAAACTAAAGCTACCAGTAAAAGAGTTAACTTGCCTAAGGAAGTAGAGCTGGATTTGAACTCAGACAACTGAAGCTCATTTACTTGATGCTGTAAAACTCAACCCCTAATCAGGGTCTCCCCACCATTCATTCAGTACATTTATGCATGCCAGAGAATACTAAAAAATATAAAACAAAGTCCTGACTACAAAAAATGTATAACTTTATGAAGAGATTAAATATCACAAATAACTCAAAAACAAGATAAAATACCAAAACTGTATGGTTTCTAAAATTAAGCTAGAATATTAGAGAAAGAGATCATTAAGAAATGAACAGTTCTG
The DNA here is from genome assembly GCF_014108235.1 of Myotis myotis. NCBI lineage: Eukaryota > Metazoa > Chordata > Mammalia > Chiroptera > Vespertilionidae > Myotis > Myotis myotis. The sequence continues at coordinate 202,757,376 of NW_023416313.1, forward strand.
TCCGGCATAAACTGTGGCTCAGTGGTTGAGTATTGACCTATGAACCAGGAGGTCACAGCTCAATTCCCAGTCAAGGCATATGCCAGGGTTGCAGGCTCGATCCCTGGTACGGAGCATGTAGGAGGTAGCCAATAAATTATCTCTGAAATCAATAAAAAAAAATTTTTAATGAATAGCTTTTGATGCAACATGTTAATATTACCATTTTTAGAAATGATGACCAGTCCTACAAATGGACATTTACAGTTCATTTTCTTGCCAGTATTTTCAATACTGTATTCTTTGCAAAAATACATAAGACTTGGCTATCATAGAAAATCTCATCCCTTCAGGCTACCAATAATAAATAAATAAATAAATAATGAATCAACTCTTTAAAATGGTTAACCATTCAAAAATTGCATTCATTGATGACATTTAAAGAAAACCCATCAAATCATGAATGTTATGGAAATTATACACCTGCTTTTAAGAGACAATTTAAGAGATAAGATAGCACCCTGGCCAGGTAGCTCAATTGATTAGAGCATCATCCCGATATACCAGGGTGGCGGGTTCTGGTTCGATCTCTAGTCAACACACTTACCAGGAACAACCAATGAATGCATAAATAAATAGAAAAACAAATCAAAGTTTTTCTCTCTCTCCTTGAAATCAAATTTTTTAAAAAGAGAAAATACAAATGGATTAGAAAACTATGGTACATCTACACAATGGAATACTATGCTGCTGTAAAAAAGAAGGAATTCTTACCATTTGCAACAGCATGGATGGAACTGGAGAGCATTATGCTAAGTGAAATAAGCCAGTCAATGAAAGAAAAATACCACATGACCCCACTCATTTATGGATAATAAAGACCATTATAAACTGATGAACAAAAACAGATACAGAGCCAGAGCAGCATTGAACAGACTGTCAAACTACAGCGGGAAGGCTAGGGAGGGTTGGGGGGCAGGAGGGGAGGGTAAGAGATCAACCGAAGGACTTTTATGCATGCACATAAGCGTAACCAATGGACATAAGACCCTGGGGGGTGGGGAGGGGGGGAGGAGACATAGGTAATACTCTTTGTAATACTTTAAGCAATAAAACAAAATTAAAAAAATAAATAAATAAATGAACAGATCTGCTCAGCAGAAGCTGATTCTGATTAAAAAAAAAAAAAGAAAGAAAGAAAAGAAAAGAAACCTTTAACAATTTTCTACAGATGTAGAAAATTTTTTCTTTCACCTCTGACCAAATCCTTAACTAAGGAAGGTACAGGACTTATACAAAAGAGTTAACTTGCCTAAGGAGGTAGAGCTGGATTTGAACTAAAATCTACTTCTGGATCAATAGTGAAGAGGAATGTATTAAATGTTGGGGAGATAGATACCCTGATTCTTTCCAACTGGAATTTAGAACTAACTTAAAATCATTAAATCTATAATGTTTAGTTTTTCTAGCAGTAAGGTTAATGGTTCCCACTGTTAACAAAAATGCATACAGTCATAGCCGGTTTGGCTCTGTGGATAAGTGTCAGCCTGTGGACAGAAGGATCCCAGGTTCGATTATGGTCAAGGGCATGTACCTCAGTTGCAGGCTACTCCCCAGCCTAGGCCCTGGTCCGGGCTTGTGCAAAAGGCAACCAATCAATGTTTCTCTCATATGGATATATCTCTCTGTCTTTCCCTCTCTGTTCCACTCTCTCTAAAAATCAAAGGAAAAATATCCTTGAGTGAGGATTAAATAATAATAAAATAAATAAATCAATGACTTTTTAAAAAAGCATACATATTTGAAAGAGGATCAGGTAATGCTAGAGATACAGCCAGTGACAACACAATAAAATATTAGCCTCATTTGCCACATTTTTTAGTCTAATCCACCAAACTAAACAAACCATAAAAACAAAATAATAAATGCTTAAAATACAGGCCCTGGCTGGTTAGAGCATCATCCCAATACATCAAGGTTGTGGGTTCAATCCCATTCAGGGCACATACAAGCAGTAACCAATGAATGCATATGTAAGTGAAACAACAAATCGATGTAAACGCTTAAAATACATGTAAAACTTTGAGGTCAACTCTGCTTTTCCTAACTGCCACTAATCATAGTATCTGGAATAACAGACCTTCCTAGAAAGAGAAGTCTATAATAGGCCTAATATTGTTATAATTATTACTAATTAACATTGCTATATGTTGAGCACCCACTATAGGTAAGGCACTATACAAAATGTTTTTCATTTAATTCTCACCATCAGACTAGTAAAGAGGATAATTTAAGCTCCATTTTACAGATGACAAAACTGAGGCTAAGAGAGGTTGAATAAACTGCTCAATCAGAAAATAATAGAGCCAGTATTAAAAAACATGGTCATATAAAACCTGGACTTTGTCCATTCTATCATGCTTCCTCAGAACACAAATTATGCTTTTTTTTAAAAAATATATTTTATTGATTTTTTACAGAGAGGAAGGGAGAGATAGAGAGTTAGAAACATCGATGAGAGAGAAACATCAATCAGCTGCCTCCTGCACATCTCCTGGGGATGTGCCTGCAACCCAGGTACATGCCCTTGACCGGAATCGAACCCGGGACCCTTCAGTCCGCAGGCCGACGCTCTATCCACTGAGCCAAACCGGTTTCGGCACCTTTTTCAATTTAATAATATGGTCGTTATGAATATACTTCTGTCATAATCAGGCTATTCTATGGTTCTGTGAGATTACAGGTTGAAAAAAGTATATCTAAATTAAAGAATACTGATATAAGGTGGTGAAGGGCTAGGGGTGGAGACAGGCTAGAAGAGGTCAATGGGGGGAAAAAAGGGGACATATGTAATACTTTCAACAATATTTCTTTTTAAAAGGAATACTGACAGCTAAAATGCCTTAAAACAAAGTTGGTTATATTAAAAGTAATTAAATGAACCTTCATAAATTATGTATAGTAGCACCCCTTGATACAATTGAAAGGTACCTGAGGTGTACTTCTGCATAGTTGACCAAGACAAAGGCATCACTAACTTACTTTTCTAAGGTCAAAGGTAGCCAAAGTCAATCTTAAATAAAGTTATGAGTTTTGTTGTTTTTCTGTGCTCCTAGCTTCCCTTTGCTTATATTCAGGCAGTAAGCAATGTTCTACAGCTTTCAATCCCTCTTTCTCCCTAACTAAACTGGAAAAAAATCTAATCAAATAATAATTTTCCTAATAAACTATATACACCTTAATACTATAAACAAGTTACCACAATTAAGATTTTGGGAGAAACCAAGATAGCGGCATAGGTAAACACCAGAGTTTGCTGCCTCAAACAACCACTTCAAAAATACAACTAAAAGACGGAACGGATATCATCCAGAACCACAGGAAGGCTGGCTGAGTGGAAATTCCACAACTAGAAGGAAAGAGAAAAGCATACCGAGACTTAGAGGAGGCGCAGTACGGAAGTAAAATACTAAGGTACAGAGGCACACGCGGAGCAGGCTGGCGGCGGAGCGTGCGCTTGTTGTTTTCAATCAGGAGGGAGTCTCAGGCTCTGAGCTCCAGTTCCGGGCGAGTCTCTGGGGACCCAGACTCATACGGGAGAAGTGGGACTGTCTGGCATCGGTCGGAACTCGAGGGCAGCTTTCTCTCCGAGGGGCTTGCAGCAATTACCAGGACATTGAGAAGCAGAGCCCCTGAGAGCAGCCATAACTGCTAGCCCCGCCCTGTTGATCCTGTGGGACCCGCCCCGCCCAAGCCCTGCAGGGAGGCTTTTGCTGGATAGCCTCAGGCAGAGGCTAGATTAGCACCTCCCTAGAGATCCAGGAGCCAGTATACCCAGAGGTCAGAGTGGAACCATAAAGGACACACTCAGGGGGCAGACTCAGTGAGTACCAAAGCCCCATTGAAACAAGTCTTGCCCCGGAGGAGTGTCTCCAGCACAGAAGTTCTCCCACTGCAGACACAGCTGATTCTCACAGCCAATTGGCCTGGAGGTCAATTCCTCCCAGTGATACCTACAACAATCAAGGATTAACTACAACAAGACTGTGCACAAAGACGACAAGGGGGTGCACCAAGAGTGTCCTCCTCAGGTAATTGGGGAGGCTGAGCCACCGGGCCCTAGAGGACACTTAGCACAGAAAACCACTTTATCAACACAGGGAAGCATAAAAAATGCGGAGACAAAGAAAAAGGACACAAATGGCAGAAATGGAGGAAAGCAAACTACTGGATATAAAGTTCAAAACCACACTTTTAAGGTTTTTTAAGAATTTTCTAGAAACTGCCGATAAACTTAATGAGACCTACAAGAAATCTAATGAGACCCTCGAGGTTGTGATAAAGGACCAACTAGAAATTAAGCATACACTGACTGAAATAAAGAATATTATACAGACTCCCAACAGCAGACCAGAGGATTGCAAGAATCAAGTCAACGATTTGAAATACGAAGAAGCAAAAAACACCCAACTGGAAAAGCAAAATGAAAAAGAATCCAAAAATACGAAGATAGTGTAAGGAGCCTCTGGGACAGCTTCAAGCGTACCAACATCAGAATTATAGGGGTGCCAGAAGATGAGAGAGACCAAGATATTGAAAACCTATTTGAAGAAATAATGACAGAAAACTTCCCCTACCTGGTGAAAGAAATAGACTTACAAGTCCAGGAAGCACAGAGAACCCCAAACAAAAGGAATCCAAAGAGGACCACACCAAGACACATCATAATTAAAATGCCAAGAGCAAAAGACAAAGAGAGAATCCTAAAAGCAGCAAGAGAAAGAAACTCAGTTACCTACAAGGGAGTACCCATATGACTGTCAGCTGATTTCTCAACAGAAACTTTGCAGGCCAGATGGGAGTGGCAAGAAATATTCAAAGTGATGAATACCAAGAACCTACAACCAAGATTACTTTATCCAGCAAAGCTATCATTCAGAACTGAAGGTCAGATAAAGAGCTTCACAGATAAGAAAAAGCTAAAGGAGTTCATCACCACCAAACCCATATTATATGAAATGCTGAAAGGTATCCTTTAAGAAAAGGAAGAAGAAGAAAAAGGTAAAGATACAAATTATGAACAACAAATACACATCTATCAACAAGTGAATCTGAAAATCAAGTGAATAATCTGATGAACAGAATGAACTGGTGATTATAATAGAATCAGGGGCATAGAAAGGGAGTGGACTGACTATTCTTGGGGGGGAAAGAGGTGAGGGGGATGGGGGAAGAGACTGGACAAAAATCGTGCACCTATGGATGAGGGCAGAGGTGGGGAGTGAGGGAGGAGGGTGGGGTAGGAACTGGGTGGAGGGGAGTTATGGTGGGAAAAAAGAGGAACTGTAATAATCTGAACAATAAAGATTTAATTAGTCAAAATAAATAAATAAATAAATTCAAGTTTAAAATGAAAAAAAAAATAAAAATAAATTTAAAAAAAAAAAAACAAAGAAAGTAACCACACATTTAAATAAAAAAAAAAAAAGATTTTGCTATCTGATCAGAAAACTCAAGACTTCAATCTTGATTAGAAGAATATAAGGTATCAGCAAGCAAGTAGAGAGAAATAGAGTTTTGGTGGGGAGAGAAGAGGAAGTCACTGAACATTAATTATTAATATAGCAGCTCCTTGGTTAATTTATTTAAGATGACTAAGAATCTCTTTCTACTGCTTAATCCTAAACTCCATTGGAAAGGACCAGTGAGAAGGCTTGGCCGAGTTACAATTGCTGGGAACCTACTTCCAAGAGCTACAGAAGGAGAGACTAGTGTCCCACCTTCTATTTTTTTTTACTTTTTTTTTTTTTTAAGAGAGAGAGCGTGCGGAAGGGAGGGGGTGGGGAGGAGCAGAAAGAGAAACCTGGATGTGTCGGCATTGAATGGTTGCCTCCCACATGCGTCCTCACTAGGGGAGGGGATGGAACCTGCAATCCAAGTACATGCCCTTGACCGGGAATCCAACCCGAGACTCTCAGTGCACAGGCTGATGCTCTAACCACTAAGCACACCAGCCAGGGCCCAATCTTCTTCTAAATCTACAATATCTTACCCAGGCTCCCCCAGCTTCTAAGACTAGCAATTCTCAGTCTATTCCCTTGCATTCTGACACGTTTTCCTGAGTGGAAGAAAACAAAGGAAGAGTTAAAGCAAGCCATGGAAACTACACAGAACAAAAAATATGTCCATGGGAGAATGTTGCAAATAGGATCATCCTCCTTTACATATGTCACTCCAGGAAAGCAGCCAAGAACAGCTCACTCCTCTAGACATACTTCCTGCAGATGCTCCAGACTCCCCCTTAAGCACATCAGTGTTCTCATTCTCCCTTGTTTCAACCCTCCTTTTGCCCCAAGATTTCTAAATGTATACTTTATATTCTCAAAAATATATGGCAATAAGATATGTATCAGTATCTGTGTCTCACACCTGAACAAACATCCTAATGTCTTACAGAACATTTCTACCTTTAATAATGAAATTTTCAATATATTACTGAAACAGATTTTCTTTGCAAATAAAAGACTTAATATGTCAAGATTTTTTAAAAATAAGGTAAGCAAATTTTAAAAATAAAACAATTGTTTCCTTTCTCCCTAGCCCTATCAAAGAAACATATCAGAATTCAGAAATCAGCAGAATTCAAGATCTATTATGTAGAAATCAAAATATATTAAACCTAAAATAAAATGTAGCTTTTCAAGTACTCTATTAAATAAGACTTTACTTTAAGGTGATAAGTTCACTGCGACCTTTCCTATGAAAGGAATCCTCCCAGCAAACTAAAAACCAAATATAGGTGTTTTGTACTTTGAAAGTACTAGATTTTAAGCACCAACATTTCCATTAGGATTTGCTATATGGATAGCTGGAGGGCTACCCATATAGTAAGAAGTGGAGAAAGCAGATTAAAGGCTACTTATAAAAGACAAACTTTACTGAAATAGAAAATAAACTTAATTAACTGTTAATTGAATTCCACTTTTGAAAATCATTTACATGAATAATCTTTGATATGTAAAATTGAGTCTCATTTAAAACGATTTAAATTGTGCCATCTGGAGCACACAGTTTCTTTGGTATTGAAAAACCACTACTGATTAAGAAATCTCACTGTAAAATGAGTTGAGCAAGCAAAGCTACTCATAGATAAGTATGATTAAATTATGGATAAGTCAACTGACTAAAGTCCATTTATTGAGAAGCAAGTAAGTAGCCGTAACCAGTGTTAGCTCAGTTGGTTGGACCTCGTCTCGTGCACCAAAAGATTGCCAGTTTGATGCATGCATATAAGCATAACCAATGGACACAAGACATTGAGGGGTAGGGGAGGCCGGGGGAATGTCAAGGGGGGGAAAAAGGAGACATATGTAATACTCTTTGTAATACTTTAAGCAATAAAACAAAATTTAAAAAAAAGATGTCCAACTGCCCACAGGGAGCAGGTCTAAGCCCTCAGTCACACATCCCCGAGGGCTCCCAGACTGCGAGAGGGTGCAGGCCGGGCTGAGGGACCCCCTCCCCACCAAACAATGCACGAATGTCCTGCACCGGGCCTCTAGTATGCATATAAATTCTTTGGTTAACCTCTTCCCACTGCCCCCTTCCCTCTGAAATACTAGAACATCAGTCTGTTGCATGCTTCATCACTATTTCTTCTCTCTCCAAAAATCTAAAATACACAGTGAAATATATCTGGTTCCCTTAAAAATGCTTTCCTAGCCCGTCGAGGTGCAGCTTAGTGGTTGAGCATGAACCAGGAGGTCATGGTTCCATTCCCAGTCAGGGCACATGCCCAACCAAGTTGTGGGCTCGATTCCCAGTGGGGACGTGCAGTAGGCAGCTAATCAATGATTCTCTCTTATCATTGATGTTTCTATCTCTCTCTCCCTTCCTCTCTGAAATCAATAAAAATATATTTTAAAAAAACAAAAATATTTTAAGACGCTTTTCTATTATGTTTTGTATTAGTGTAAGGCCATGAACAGTTTTAAGATACTTTTACTCTAAAAAACAAACACCCTTTCACTTTTCTCTTTTGAAATGTGTCATACTTGGTTTTTATTTTCTATATATATACTGTTCTCAAACCAGTCCATATCAGTGTTAATATTTAATAAGTCTGTGTATATTTAGGGTTTTTTACAAACAATGCTTTACAGTAGGGTGGTAAAAAAGAAAGGGTAAACAAGGAGGCATAAGTGAAACAAGGTGTGTCACATCACATCTGAAAAACAGCACTCAATTTCATTTCTCTGCCTCAACCTCCCTTAAGTTCTCGTGTCAAAGAGTCTCAATATCTAAAAAGAGGTACAACACGATATGTGATAAGGCAAACACAGAAGAAATAAAATCAGAAACTGAAGAAATTTAATAGAATTTATCACAACCTGAGGAAGAATTAGCACAAACAGAAGACAAGTAAGTAATAAACCCAGTCCCTAAATACCCCTACTGAGGGGCTGCTTTTGCTGCACTGTATGGCTCAAGACAGTTTTTCAGTCTTTTGACTGTCAGAAATACATTTTACATTGTGACCTACAAATGTATGAGAGAAATTTCCCAAAACAATACTTTTCCTTACCAAGTGCAACGCTAGTCAATTCTGTTCATCTATTTCATTTTCTTTTCTTTTTTTAGAGAGAAGGGAGAGAGAGAGAAAAACACCGATGTGAGAGCGAAACATCCATTGGCTGATTCCTGCACACCCCCTACAGGGGATAGTGTAAGCCCCTAAAAACTGATTTGATAAATTACTAGTAAATCATGATCCACAGTTTGAAAAACAAGCTTAAAACAGAGGGCCCTTTAGATTAAGATCTTTTTTGCAATATGCCTCTGACCCTAGCAGGGTAGGCAGGTATTTTAAGGTTGCCACAATATTATTGTTTTCATTTAAAGCAGTGGTTCCTGCCCCAGCCAGTTTGGCTCACTAGATGGAGCATTGGCCCACTGACTGAAGGGCCCCGGTTCCATTCCAGTCAGGGAAACGTACCTGGGTTACAGGCTCAATCCCCCGCCCAGGAGGCAACCAGTCGATCTCACATCTAAATTTCTCTCTCTCTCTGTCTCTCCCCATCCTTTCCACTCTCTCTTAAAAAAAGAAAAGAAAAAGAAAGAAAAGAAAAATATCCTCTGGTTAGAATTAAAAATAAACAAACAAATTAATTAATTAATAACAGTGGTTCTTAAAGTGGATCAACATAAGCATCGCCTGAAATGAATGTAAATTCTTAAGCCCCACCCAGACATACTGAGTCTGAAATACCCTGGGGCTAGCCGTGTGTTGTTTACCAAGCCCCCCAGGTGATTCCGCTGCAAGCTCAGTGTGAGAGCCACCTCATTAAAGAACTCTGTTCTGTCTTCATCCTCTCTTTAAAAATCCAGGACACACGCTTACTCTGTACCAGTCACTATTCCACAAGTTCTACAAATATTAACTCGTGTGAGAAATGCAAACCTATAAAGTAGAAGTTACTATTATCCCTATTATACAGATGAGAAAACCTTTACAGAGAGGTGAAGTTGTCTAAAGCTAAGCGGTGGAACTAGAATTCAAACGTCTTTCTAATTTGGCAAGGGTATGCCCCTCCTCTGCATGTCTCCCCTCTCTCTGTTCAAGTCCCCAGTCCTACTTCTTCACGGTCCTCCCCTTTCCTCTTCCAAATGCCCCCATCCCGTCAACGTCCCTATTTTCTAATATTAACTGCTGTCATCCCTAAAACAAATTTCTTGCCGAAAACACTGGAAGGCGAGTCCCTTCCCCTTGCCTTTAGGACCCTTTCTCTGGTTCTGGATGGCATCTTCGCATTAGGAAGCTGAGGTTTCTTCTCTCTCTGAAGTCCTCAGAGCTTATTAATGACCTCGCTGCTCATGCCCCTCGTCTCCTGGCCAGTTCCACGAGACCACTGCTCTCCTCGGAGCAACCGGCTCGCCCCTGCTCCGCCCCACCTTCTCCTCCCTTCCCACAAGGAAATTATGTCTCCCCGCCCACCTGCTGGTGGTTCAGCCAGACTCCTAACTGAAAGAGCCGCCACTCCCGGCTGGACCTCTCACCCCGTCTCAAACCCGAGTTATTCCTCGAGGATCCCCCCCCACCCCACCCCCGGCTTGGTGTCCGGGGATCCTCTGACCCAGCAGTTCCTAGTTCAGCCTTGAGTCTCCCATCCCAGACCAGCGGTGAGGGGGCAGGGCGCTCCGGTTCTGCCCCAAGCTGTTCGAGGTCTCCACCGGACCGACCCTCCCAACACCCGCAGCTCCCTAACTCCCCGGAGTCCTCCTCCCTCGACTGTTACCGATGCTCAGGGGGGTTCCCACCCGCTCCCCGCCATTCCTCTATGCCCTCGCTAGGACTCAGGTCGCTCCCTGTCATCCCGGACCCCCGCCGCCCTCCGTCTCCTTCGAACCCGGGCGCCTCCCAGTTTCCCGACCCCCCTCCCCTCACACCCCCCCCTCCCGCGCCAGCACTCGGCTCGGCCGCTCCCCGACTTCTAGGGTTCCCCTTCGCCCTCGAACCCAAACTGTGTCCTGGGGATTCCCGAGTCACCCCGTCCTCCGACCGGGTCATTACCGGTCACCACCCTGTCTGGGACCCCGGTCGCTCCCGTCTCCCCAGGGACCTACCCCACACACACGCGCCGCGGTCCGTGTTCCAGACCCGAGCGAGTACCACGTCCCAAGGGACGTCCCGGCCTGACCCGCTTGGGTCTGGCCCCAGCCTACCTGGCCGACGCGAACTCCGCCGCCGGGAGCCGGGCCATTCTCCCACCAGCCCAGGCAGCGCGAACTCGCCGCCGCCCCCGCCTCCGCCCTGGCCCCGGCCCGACCCGCACTCCAGCGCCCCTTCCTCTGGCCTCCGCCTCCCGAGCGCCGAGCTCGAGTTTCCGCCCCGCGACGGCCCCCAGACCTCAGGCCGGTGTCACCCGCACTCACCTGCCGCTGCCCCCGACCAACTCCAGCGCCACTGTCTCTACCTCGGCCGCCAGAAGCCACCAAGCGCCACCACCTCCCCCATGACAACAGGCCCACCCCGTTTTATACTTCCTACCTCTCCATTGGCTAGTGAGGCAGCAGCTCTCTGCTCTAATTGGCTTAGTTTACTTGTCCGTCATAGCTTCCTGACCGCCCCTTTTCCTGGACCCGGTATTAGCTCCCGCCCGGACCTGGAGCGTTCTAGACCAAGCTTTAGCTGTGATTGGCTGGCGGTTGGGCAGTTCGAAGTTATGATAGGCTGGCTAAAGTGTCTGTTAAATCAACTGGTAAGCGATGTGACGGCCGCGATTGGCGCAAGCACAGTTTGGTTGCGCAGTAGAAAGCCAGGAAGGGGCCGAAGCTCACACCGGAGGTTACCCGGGAAGGGTTAACTCTTTTGTTGTAGAGTTTACTTTGTGAACTCATCCCTCTCTCCGGCTCATCACTGCGTGCTTATTCATAGGGCAGTCCTTAGGAAACACCAACATCAGAGCTTGTGTTTAAGAAGTGCTTCCCACTCCTTGGGAGAAAAAGCACTGTAGATAAATTCCTCCTTTTCTTGAGGTCCCAATGCGCCCAGTTTCTTTGACGTTCCCCCCCCCCCCCCCCAAGTCTCCATGTTCAAAGGCAAAACACAACCGTTTACTTAGCAGAAATCGGTCCATTTCAGTCGCAGTTATCAACGTCGTTAATAAGTGCCGCGTTGAAAGTTCTCCAGGTTCCAGACTCACCCCTGGCTGATGACTGCGAAGTGACCACGCAGCCATCAGCAAGTTTGTACTTAAATGGGCCACATTTCACCCTTGTGATGCTCTGGAAATGAGAATTCCTCTCCTCCCACCTCCCCGCAACTTGATTTTAATGTTCAGCAGTTCTTAAATAGCCCTACTAGATGTGTGTCAGATACTTAAAAAGCTTGCCTTTTTTTCTAAACCGCTCCTCTTCCTAGCAGTCTAAATTAGGACCACTGAATGAATTGCAGTTCTTTTCTCACATTGGCACAATGCACAAGAATAAATGATTGCATTTTTTATTCATTTGGGTACAAATCACAGTAGGCGCTTTTGAGAAATCTGGTGTTGCTATAAAAATTCTTGTGCTCCCAGAAATATATTCGTCATTAGCTTTTTGCTTTTCTTTTTCATTTCACCCACTTTTCCTGCTCCTAAATAACAAAATGCTGTCCTGATTACTCTTTCAATTTCTAAAACAGATTTAAATGTACCTTCCTCACAACTCCACCCATAATACACAAACCCATGGGCCATGACAAATTCACTCAGAGATGGATTAGGATAGATCCAGGAGGTTGTCCACTTAAAAGCATTACTTTATTAGTTGGAAACTTGTGTGGGACCAAGAATCTGGACTTTTGAAAATTTGTGTTTGCCTCTCTTCTTTCTGCTAACTCCTTGTCCCATATCCCTTCTATGTACCCTCCTGTCCTTTGCAGAGCAAGCAAGCTACAAGGAGTCTAAAATTGCATGATACATTATCTAGAAAAAAACAATGTCCATTTTCTAGCCTATAAACTGCATACCTCTATAACCAACCTAAGCGGAAATTATTCCTCCAGTAACTATACATTACAACAAGGTGTCTTTTCCTAGTTATTTTTTGGAACTTCCCTCCCCCTCTCTCATCTTCCAATTTAGAAATAACCTCCCCTTCAATTCAATGACTCATCAAAAGCCTGTAAAGGAAAGTGAAAAAGCCAAAATAACTTCAGACTTGCCTGAATCATTCAATTGAAGGAAAGATCAGACATTGACCATGATAAGATGGGATCCAAGACATAAGGCAAGCTTGAACTAACATCCCATAACAAATGAAGTAACATGCAAATGTAAAGATGCTCCAGTGAGAAGGAGGTATCAGTATGTGTCCTGAACACAGCCTTGTAATATATTACCCGCAGCTTTCTTCTCTCTGGTCTTGACAACGTGTCCTACCTACCAATTTTAGAACAAGTTGGAAGGCAGTTGACGTACTGGTAGATAGGAAACAATAACGTCACAGGAGGGCATGGTCATTATGATGGTATTTTGGGTAATAATGGCTCTTGCACACCCATAGTGACTAGGTGCCATAGAGAACATAGAATTAGGCTAGCCTCACTAAGAAGGTTGGTCATCTAAGTTCAGGAGCTCAAAAAATTACTATCACAAAACTAGGAAAACTGCCACAAAGGTCAGCTATTTTATACACTAAACAAAGATGGTATAGATATGTTTTGCTTGCACATGCACATACACTGTACCTCTCCCACTCCTTGTGAAAATAAGTTAAGAAAGAGAAATACAAAATGAACATGTACAATCCAGTAAGAAGAGATAAAGCCTTGAAGAGGGAGGGCTTTGAAGAGTATTCTTTGATCCAACAGAAAGCTATTGTGTTCTTAAAGCCCATGCAGTATACTGGAAGGGTGATTGCTTATACCCTATGTCTTGAATTTGCATGCACAGTGTAACCCTATAACGTAACTACTCCATCCAACTTCTCTTTTCTTTCCTGTGCTATGCGTTTCTCCATCTCTCTCAAGGCCCCCTCTTAGAAAGCAAGAACACTGGAGTCAGGGAGTCTGCAGCTTTGTGTTGTGTGGCTGGCTGTGGAGGTGGTGCAGATGGTATCTGTCCAGAGCCACTTGAGCAAGACCAGGATGGCAGGTATATTAAAGGCAAAAACAGCCTCTATAAATCCTGCTTAAGTGGAAAATGAAGGACTACGAATTGATGTCCCACTATCTAAGGAGTCATTTGGTTTGCTTTGGGCTTTAGTATATGCTGATGCTACTTTTTGCTCTCTTTTCTTTGCTATTTCTGCCCTCTTTTCATCATATCACTTTTCAAGGAGGTAGAATCCAAGTCTCCTTTCATTTCTATTTTAGTCCAGCGGAGCAATCTCACTAGGAAAAAGCTCAATTTTTTGTTTGTTTATTTTGTTTTGTTTTTTATCTCCCCTCCCCCCTTTTCCCCTCACACATACCCTGGATTCTACACACAATTTCAAAAGAATTAGAAGAACAACTAGTGAAGAAGAAAATCAGTCAGATTGCAGAAAGGGCCAGAGCTGCCTGCTGCCAGCAGTTGGAGGCAAGCCAAGATACTTGATAAGAGGTGGTTCCCTGAGTGAGAGTTAGGGATCCCTGAGTTAGGAGGCTGACAGGGATGAACGGGATTGGAGAGGAAGGAGAGGAGGCCCTGAGCATTTGGGGGGGGGGGGGGGGGGAGTGAGAGAGATGAGAGAAAGAGAAGACCAGCAGTAAAGAGGGTAAAGAAAGCTAAAAAGAAAATCAAGAGGCCAGTGTGCTGAGCCAGCTTAGAGTCTCACCCCACCTCCCTGGCTGTGGACTTTATTCCAGGTTGCACAATTATACCAGCCTCCACCACTGGTTGAAAGGAGAACCATGCCAGAACGCTACCCTATGGGACCATTGCTCTACTGCTACCTGGAAATCCTCCCTGAGTTCAAAGCCTGCTGTTCTGGCACCAGGGCAAAGCTGACAAGAAAAGATACACTCATGCAGCCAGCCAACTGGGTATATCTTCATTGGATTTCATAAAGGTGACCACTGGCATGAAGCTCTGGATGAACAAAGGAAAGCTATCTGGAAGAAGATGTATTTACCGTCCCAAATTGGGGACCTTCCAGCACAGGGAAGTGCCAGGCTGCTTTGCATGCTGGAACAAAGAGCACTGTGGTTTCAAAGTTCAAGGATGGGAAGAAGGGGAAAAAAAAAGATTAGTGGAAGAGAGTGTTCTTTCAGGCAGAATCATTTGCTTTCCAATTCTAAGGCTCATGTGATTTTTCCAATAGACACCATACCTTCTACTCATCTTGCATATTATAAGTAAGATGGCTTGGGTGCTTCTAAAATGGATGGGCTGCAGCTCTCAGCTGCCTTTGTGCTATTGAATGGAGCCCTTAGTTACTATCACCAGATCTATGGGTGGACCAGCCATTCTTTTGCAACAGGGAGTAGGCCAAAGTACTTAGCATCATTTGAACTTTTGTCTATCCGTTTTACACACATACAAAGAATTTCCTGGAAACATGGCTATACTCCAAGGATTTCAGAAAACAGAATGTCTTCTAGAACTCCAGTTTCCCAATCGCTTGAAATCTCATAAAAAAGTAGACTTGAACTCAGACTCTTGAACCTGAATGTGTTCAAATCCTGGCTCTGCCATTTACTTAGCTGTGTGACTTTGGGAAAGTTGATTCATCTCCCTAAGCGTTAATTTCTTCACCTACCAAATGGAATATTTTTAGTTTTCTTTTGCTGCATAATAAATTACCCCAAAGCTTAAAACGATATTTGTTCGCCATATCTGGACCTATTGGCCCAAGGCCTCCCTCAGTGCTTGCCTGGTGGGTCTATCCATGAGCATCTTGAAACACGGCAGCTTACTTCATCAGAGCAGGCAAGCAAGAGGGCAAGAGAAAGGGCCGGCAAGGGAAACACTGCTAGCAAGACAAAAGGCATAGTCTTTTGTAATCTAATCACAGAAGTGACATCCCATCACTTTAGTCACATTCTATTAGTTAGAAACAAGCCATTAGATACACCCACACTAAAGGAGAGGGAACTATACATGGTACAGGATGTAAATACTAGGAGGGAGAAAAATCTTTGTAGCAGACTGCCTGATGATGACGATGATGATGGTAATAATAATAATAATAATAATAATACCTACTTATAGATTTCATTTAAAGATGAAGTGAAAGAAAATATTCAATTCAGGGCCTGGCTCTGGCATATATTATATAACTGACATATATAGTAACTATTCTTATTATTAATGTTATTATAAAGTAAATGATGACTTGTTTTCTCTCCCTTCTAGCTAATAGAAGGAAACTTTTTATGAGAAGTCAATGAAAGTATCTACATAAGTTAAGAAGGACCTACCACACAGTGAGTGCTCAGTAGCCATTAGTGAACATTATATGAAAATATGATTTCTAGTTGCCACTCCAAGCTACTGGAAGGATATGTTAAGACTATGATAACTTTTCCAGGGTGGCCTTACTTTCAAATATGTTGTCTCATTTATTCATATGTACACTCTACTTGCCAGACCACAATTTCAGATCTAGGGTTCATAAAATATGAGCAACAAAGCCATGATCCAGGTTTATTTCCTGCCTGCCCTATACTAAGAAAAAAAAGCTTGTCACTGTGCAGTCTGAGTCATTCCTCAACTGAGGACAGAGGAAGGGGGATCCTACCCATGCTCTGGATTGGGAGCAGTGAGAGAGCCGGAGGAGATGGGTTTTGCAATTAGAAAGTTGGAAACGTAGAGTTCAGTTTGCAACCTGAAAGAGATCACGAAGAGGCTGGAGTGAGCCAGCAGGGTGGGTTCTAGCCGGCTTCCTTATAAGGGAGTAGGATGTTGAGGGCTGGCCTATGGCTAGAGAAAATGAGGAACTATAATCAAGGAAACCCCATTATTTTGGCTTTGAATCATTTCTCAGAGATCATCCAAGATTACTATATGAGAAAGATGGGGAGGAAAAAACATCTCCTATCATGTGATGGATCTTTAAACCAAAAACAATGTAGAAAGACAAAGGTTCAAGAGCACAGCTCAACTTATCTCATCTTTTCAGAGAAGGGGTATCTATTCAGATTATGTGTTTCTCTCACCTCTCCCTTTCCCACCCACCCCCCACCCCATGTTTGTACATGTTCTCGCCTCTGTGTTCCACACAGAAAAAAAACAACTATCCTTACAAGGAAATGACTTAGGATCCTTTAGACTAGAACTGTTTCCTGATCTAGAGTCACCTTCATGCGCGGTTTCTGCTGTGATGCTCCACCGTTAGAGTTCAATAAATACTCAGAGATAATGTCAGTTTACACCTCTGCCCCCACATTGAGTCATCTGTCAGCTTGGTTTAAACAAGCCCACTGATTTTCTGAGATGCACCAGCCCTGACCCCTTCTTCTCCTGGCACATTCCCAGGCATCACCAGATTTTTCACAGACAGACTCAAAGCAGAAGTTGACAGGAACGTTGTGTGCGGTTGAAAGAGAGGTGTGTAGCAATATCAAGTTCCTCTTCTTGTGACTCTTGTCTCTTCTTCAACTCTGTTTTCTCTGTGTTTGAGAAAGAGGAGCCCTGTGAGTCACAATACCTCTCCGTGGCCGGAGGGGACATCTGTCTGTTCTCTGCAGCGTGGCTGATCTTAGATGGGAAAGAGGGGCTGAGGAGACAAGGACATGCCCCCAGGAAGTCTGCCTGCACAATAGGGGTGGTGTATTTATTTACTCAGCCTTTTCCTACAGGCAGCCCGGGCAGCGGGCAGCGGCCATCTCATTTAGCCTTCAGGAAGTGTATTTAGTGGTAAGCTTTCTTTCTTTTCCTGTTAGTTTCCTGCAAAAGGACATCACTGTCTTCTCCGTGCAGCAGCTGATAAGAAGGATGTTGTTGCTCAAGTGGAGACAAACATATTTCCTGTCCCAGACTCAGCCATGCCAAGGGCACAGAGAGTGGGGCCTGGGCGTAGAAAAAGAAAACCTGATTTTCACGCATACTTCACTGGTGTCGTCTTCTTCCCTGAAATACTTTCTTTAGTGGGATACATTAATTACGTCTTCCAGTTGTGTCAAACTCCACATTCTTCCAAGGTAGCGTCAGGCTGTACAGAAGCAGTCAGAGGCACTGTATTGGCACAACCTGGGAGTTCCTTTGGAGGGTTCATAGGAGGCAGTACTGGGTTTAACATGCTCTGGGGAAATTATGTGAATAGAATAGTAAGTTTACTCTCCTACTCATCCTGTTGCAGGCGCAGGAACGGCACCAGGTGTCTGACCGGTGGGGTCAGACCAAACCTGGGCTCACCAACCTCAGTATTTGGGTTCTGGCTAGGAAAGAATTCAGAGCCAAGACCCAAACTGTAAAAGAACATTGATTTATAAAATCACAGAGGTAGAAGAAGCAATCCCTAGAAGAAATGGGCTTAGACAACAAGATAGAAGGGCAAAGGAAGGGCCCTAGGAGCTTGGGAGTGAGGAAGGTAATGGTAATGTGCCTGGGGGGGGGGGGGGGGTGGGATGTGGGAGAAGGGGGAAGGGAAAGTAAAAGGGAAAGGCGCTGGCATGCTCCTGGGAGGGAGAGCGCACTGGGTCCTCAACCTAAAGGTTTTAAGGGTGGAGACTTTAGGGGAGGTGCCTGGGAAGATCTTAATAGAATATTCAGCAGCTTTCCAGATGTGTCCTTTCAGGATCTAGGTCTCCACTGATTGGTCCATGCCATGGCAGAGGGTCATTATTCAATGCAGCTGGTCCTGAGGGCAGCCATGGGGTCACTGGTCTGATTCTGTGGCTTTTCTGAGCCTGGAGCTGAAATACAACTGAGGCCTAGAAGTTATCTCTAGGGAGGAACAGTCAAGGGGTTCAAACTGCATGACCAGCCATATGCTAGGGGAGAAATTGTCACCCTTGGCTCAAGGTCCCACCCTACAATTGTCCTTTGCTAGGTACCCAGGGCTTTCCACCCTGATGACTTCTGTACCTAGCCCATTGTCCCTGCTCTGCTCATGTCTGTCTAACTGCCTACCACACAATCCTACAGATCTCACCTTCAAAGTTACTACTGCAGGGGAGCCTCCTGACATCCCCTCTCCCAGCCACCACTGGGCTGGGTATCCCTGTCGTACATACTGTGCTTCTGTGTTGGATACATCCCCTACCCCCACCCCCACCCCCATGTGTAAACTTGCTTAGTTAGTGCCTGTCCCTCCTACAGCATGACAGCATTGTGATACCAAGAACCACATCTGTTCTGCTCACAGCTGCCGAGCACAGGGTCTGGCCTGCAGTAGTTCACTGAATATTTAGTGAATGAATGAGTCAGGAGTTGTCTCTAGGAGCCGTCTTACCATCCTACACCATCATTTATTTTGGGGTGGTGCTCTTGGAGTTATAAAAAAATGTGCTAATTATCATATAATGACCACTAATGGTTATAGTAATTAGTATGTAAAAGCACAGTGGTGACGTATGACTAAATAAAGCCCTCCACCGGGGTGTATGGGGCCATCCCTATACTCTGAATTTGGAATCTCACTGCCAATCTCTGTGGGACTCCCATAGACAGGGTCATTCCTTTGGGGAAATTCTGTTCAGAGTTACCAACACTGGGAACAGGGAGAGCTCAGTTTCCTCTGACTCAGTGAAACCATTCTAGTCTGAAAATTAAATTAAAATACTGGGCCAATGGTGGCCCTCAGGCTCTGAGATAGATTTCCCCATCAAGGGTCATCCCTCCTCCTGATTAAAAAAGAAAAAAAAAGAAAAAAAGGCAACTCTTTCAGGATGAATGATGGAAGCAAAGTCTTATCCTGCTAATTTCCTCCTTCTCTCATTAGAGTCAAAGTTCATGGCCTCAGCCCCTCCTGGGAACAAGAGGGCAATCAGAGAGAAAATAAAAAATTTTCCCTTCCCATTCCTTCCTATCTCACAAGCTCTTAGTCTGCGGTTTCCCCTTCTTCTACTAAAAGGAGGTAAGGATTGAGGATAGAGAAGGAGAAAGAATGTTGGAGGATATAGTACTTGGATGACCCTGAGATTGGGGTTGGGGGTGTGTTTAATTGGGTGAAGGATGGCAAGACATAAAGAATCTCTGGAGATTCTTCAACAATTCTCACATCCCAGACAACCAAGACACAGCCCAGTTGCCAAGACATCAGGGAACCAGAAATGCAGCCAGTGGGAGGTGATGACAGCAAAGAAGCAGGCAGATCTGATACACAGGCCCCTACAAAGAACTGTGCCCTGTGGGAGCCTGCAAACTGCTTAATATTTGGTAGTGAAAAGGAGTGGGTGTTGAATGTGAGACCTTGAATCACGAGATTCATACTCTATTTCCAGCTTAGTCATCAATTTCTGGGAGGACCCCAAGCAAAAAATGAATGTCAGAGACGTTGCCTAACCTGCTGCCTATGGGAGGGGTACATATTTGTAAGAGGCTTTGAAATCTCTAGATGAGAAGAATGCCAGGAAGAGCTATTATTATTCTGAGTGTTGATCATATCAGAGCCAGAGCATCATTGAAATCAGAGGCCACAGTATTTTCATCTTGGGTGGATCAGTCCCTGGAGATCTGTTTTCTAATAGCCTCAGTTGAGAACAGGGTCATTGTTGAGGTCCATAAGGGATACAACCAGAAATCTCACCGGTGGTTGGTAGCAATTTCCAACCGAGCTCCAATAATTTTTCTGTGCAGGCAGATCCTGGATCCTGGCCAAGTAAAAGTTGCCTAGAAGGATGTGCAGGCTGTGATCTGATAACACCTTTCCCTCTCGGTCTCTCTCCCAAGCCCTCTTTCTGCTCTCTTTCTTTTACATGTGTGTAAGGCTACTTAGAAACTTTTACTCATCAAGGGACATTTGGAGATTCCAAAATGATTACCCCAATTGTGAATATCCATCTCCAACCACTTAGCTTTTTTTAAAAAATATATATTTTATTGATTTTTTTACAGAGAGGAAGGGAGAGAGATAGTTAGAAACATCGATGAGAGAGAAAAATCGATCAGCTGCCTCCTGCACATCTCCTACTGGGGATGTGCCTGCAACCCAGGTACATGCCCTTGACCGGAATCGAACCTGGAACCTTTCAGTCCGCAAGCCGACGCTCTATCCACTGAGCCAAACCAGTTTCGGCGCCTTTTTTTTTTTTTTTAAGGAAGTGGTTAAACCAGACCCTTTTCCTTTTTATTTGGCAGATATGTGACCCTGGTATTCTCCTTCTCTATTCACCCACTTCTACCCTGTACTATAAACACTCCTGTCCCACTCCCACCTCTGGTTTCTGTTCTGCAAACCATCCAGATTGCCACTCCGAAGGGATGTGTTAGTCACTGAGCACTTAAATGACAGTATATTTCCTTTCCTGGTCTCTTCAAGGCTAATAGGCTGACTACATTTATAACAGGACTTTAATCTAAGTTCGCAACAAATGTCCTGAATAATCTAAGTAGCAGCCATCCATGGCATAATCCTTACAGAAACAGATATTGTATTTTTTGCTATTGCACAAAGTGGGCAAAGGTTGTCTAGCTGAGGCAGAATGAATCACTGGATAAAGCCAGAGCTGCTTGTAAACCACGAAAAATCTTAAGAATGGACATGTGACTGCCAGGCATGCTTTAGGGACAGAGCTGAGCTAATTCTATAGTATCACAAAGATCGT
This sequence comes from Myotis myotis, assembly GCF_014108235.1. Lineage (NCBI taxonomy): Eukaryota > Metazoa > Chordata > Mammalia > Chiroptera > Vespertilionidae > Myotis > Myotis myotis. The sequence goes on from NW_023416313.1 coordinate 202,778,530, forward strand.
GGGTATGATCAACATGGACTGTTCTCTCAAATCTCCAAATCCTGGGGCTTAAATGTCATTTAGAAACTTCCAGTAGAGATAAGCTTAGGCCTGATTAAAAGGGAAACTACTTCAAAGTGCAGTTAATGAAGGCATGGAACGCCTATCCAGGGAGGCAATATAATAAGAATACAGAAAAGATCAGAGCCAATTTAGGAGTTGCAGGGCCATACATGAATGAACGGGCCATTTTTCAACCCTGGTCCTACATCAGAATCCCAGGTCCCTCTCCTAGTTTGAGGGATTCCACTTAACTAGCTCCCTCAAGTGATTCTGATTCATAACCAGGTATAAGGACCACTACTTGAATATATTCTTCTCAAGGTAAGAGACTATTGAATGGACTATAGGTTTAACCCAGCTGGTATCCTTGTGACATGGAACCAATTCCAGAGAAGCCATCAGACTCTGGATCCACTGACCAAATCCAGTAGCAACATAACCCTCTGGTCCCTGGCTCATTTAGAACCTTCTCTGAGATCTGTGAGGCGTTCCCACCTCAGGGATGAATCAGTTGGGGCTTTTGAGAACAAGGTACTAACCTTTGGAAGGGAATATTCAGATTTGCTTCCCAGAATAAGGTACAGACTTCTTGAAATATTTCCCTCGTGGCTCTTTTAGCAGAGTACAAGGCATTCCTTCATTCAGTCAATATTCATTGACCAGAAATTAGACACGTACTCTGCACTAATGGTTTGTTGCTGAGAATATAAGTAAATAAGACAGTGATAAAACAGACCAGATGCCCTCCCTAGCCTCATAGGTTCTTAATAGGCTCCTAAAATTTTTACATTTTATTATGGTATCTCCCAGGAAACTCTACCTAAGGGTGATTCTACCCTCTTAGGAACACAGTGTTTGAGTTCTTCGGAAGACATTGCTGACCTGAGGCCATGAACAACTGTAAAAGGAGACGCCCATCTTTTCTTTTCCAATGTACATACAAGTGAAGGACAAAAATGAACTTCCAGAGGATGAGAACTATACCTTATTCACCTTTGGATACCTAATACCAGATACAGTACCTTGTGCATAGTAAGTGTTTGGCTTTTTTGAGTGAGTGAATGAATGCATGACGCTTGAATCTCAGTTCTGCCACTTACTGTGTATCCTGTACAAGTCACAGAATCTTCCTGCCCCTCTGCTTCCTCATAACTGGGAGAGTAACTACCTTGCCCAATTTGTATAGGATTAAAATCACATGTTTTAAGAGTCATTAGGACTGTGGCTGGCATAAGACAGGCACTCAACCAACGGTTGTGGTGATGGTACATACTTGTTAGTCTGAAGACCAGGGAACCAGAAGCTCCTAAGAGCCAAATTGTATGGTAAGACTGACACCTAGTGGTGCACTCTTAGGACAGGAACCTAAAGTATAGTCAATTGCTGGTTTGAAACTTAAATTGGGGAATAACTAAGAACGAAAGAGTACCTGTTTGTGATAAACGAAATAAGCCTGTAAGAGAAAGATAAGTACCATATGATTTCTCTCATATGTGGAATTTAATGAACAAACTAACAAGCAAAACAGAGACAGACTCATAGGTAGAGAGCAGGCAGACAGCTCTGGGGGTGTGTGTGTGTGTGTGTGGAGGGTGTTGGGGTGGTGGTAGAGAGATTTAGCAAAAAAGAAAAAAGAGAGAAAGAACTCATGGACATGGACAGTAGTGTGGTGATTGCGGGGGATGAGGGAAGTGAAGGTGGAAGAGGGTATAGGGGGAATAAATGGTGATGGGAAAAATAAAAATTTTAAAAAGAGTACCTATTTTACACAAGTAACAGTTGTTTTTAATCCTGACTGCATATCAGAATGACTTCTGAAGCTTTTTAAAAACTGATGTCTGTATTTCACCCTCAGAGATTCTGACTTAATTTGCAAAAAGTGTGGCACAGGCTGCAACATTTTTTTAAAAAATATATATTTTATTGATTTTTTACAGAGAGGAAAGGAGAGGGATAGAGAGTTAGAAACATCGATGAGAGAGAAACATCGATCAGCTTTCTTCTGCACACTCCCTACTGGGTATGTGCTCGCAACCAAGGTACATGCCCTTGACTGGAATCGAACCTGGGACCCTTGAGTCCACAGGCCGACGCTCTATCCACTGAGCCAAACCAGTTAGGGCAGGCTGCAACATTTTTAATAAAACAATTTTAATATGCAACCAGGTTGAGAACCACTGCAGTTGGCCCATAAGACAATTATTTTTCTTCTCATGTTACAAATGATGAACGTAAAACTCAAAATGATAAAGTAATTTGTATGGTTACGTAGTTATTCGCAGCGGAAGGAAATTTGAACGTGAGTTTACCATTTTTCTACTACATCACACTGCATGTACAGAGGCTTTGGAGTTCCGATGTGCTTCACTGTGGGAGACTCAAACTCAGAGGCTGTAGGGAATTCCATGACTCTATGGGATGAAACACTCCAAATGAGTCTGGTGTTGATGGGATAGCATGGCCCAATGAACCCTCTCTCTAGAGCCCCTCTTCTCAGAGCTTTAAACTCTACTGCTCTGTCGATGGGTAAGTAAGCAATATGAAGTTGTTTGACTCTGAATTGAATAGCTAGCTACAAGATAAATTTAGCCCAGCTGGTGTGGCTCAGCGGTTGAGAGTGGACCTATGAACCAGGAGGTCTCTGGTTTGATTCCCGGTCAAGGCACATGCCTGGGTTGTGGGCTCAATCCCCAGTGGGTACCATGCAGGAGGCAGCTGATCAATGATTCTCTCTCATCATTGATGTTCCTATCTCTTTCTCCCTCTCCCTTCATCTCTGAAATCAATTATATAGATATAGATATAGATATAGATATAGATATAGATATAGATATAGATATAGATATAGATATAGATATAGATATATAGATATAGATATAGATATAGATATAGATATAGATATAGATATAGATATAGATATAGATGTAGATATATAGATATAGATATGTATTTTTTTTAAAGATAAATTTAAAACTTGCTTTTCCTTTTCTGAAATCATGGATATGTTAGAGAATTAAAACAGATTAAACGAATCATCCATATGGAGTTCCAGAAAAGAGTTGCCTACACCGCTACTGCACACATACATTTTTCGCCAAAACCGGTTCAGGTGATGGGTATTAAGCCAGTAAAGGAAAAAGAATGTGTTTAAATTCTAACATCTGAGGCTGTGTCCTGAACTGGCCTTCCACAGAGGTTCTCAGAGGACAGATGATCTTGAAAGGCGTGAGGAGCACAAGTCTCTTCCAAACCCATCCTGTACAAACTTCCAGCTCAGCCCAGGCATGGCAAGTGAAGGGGGGCTCACGGGGTCAGTGAGGAAGGCTGCAGCATCTTACAGAGAGGGCTGGGATCCAGGCCACTGCCTGGCTCAATTACTTGCTATGATGATTTCCCTGAATTTTATGAGGGATGATTCTTCAATTCGTTCTGGGCAGCAAATGGGAGCAGGCTGAGGGGCCCAAGGTTCAGCCAAGTGGGCAATATACTAGAAACTCGCCATCTGAAAAACCTACATCAAGGGGTCACGAACTGCCAGTCCAAGTTTGGCCCACAGATGTTTTTACACAGTGTTGGCTTACAGGGTTTTATTATTTTAAAATTAATCTCCACTATTCAACATTTCATATAAAGATCTACATTTTTTAAAATGAGCTATAGTGTAGAGATTCTTGGCTGTCCTAGTCCTTGCTGTACCCCCGGAGCCTAGAATAGTGCCTGGAACATAATAACTGTTCAATAATGTTATTCAAAAAACAGTGCTATGAAATAGGAGTTATTTTCTTCATTTTACAGTGAATAAAAGAAATCTGAGAATTTAAGTAATTTAACTACGGTCACACAATTGATAAGTAACAGAATATTTGGATCTAGGTGTGTTTGACTTCCAAACCCGTGTTCTGTCCACCACACACACCACACTGCCTGGTGCCCTACACACAGTCATGAAAGGCTTTCAATTTAGACTTTTAAAAATCAGATTTACTGAGATAGAGCTAACATACCATACAATTCACCCATTTAAAGTGTAAAATGCAGGGTTTTTTGTATAACCACAGGGTTGTACCACCATCGCCACAATCTAATTTTAGAACATATTTATTCCCCCTAAGAAACCTCATTACCAGTCAATTCCTATTCCCCTTCTCTCCAGTCCTTCCAGCCCCAAGCAACCACTAATCTACTTTCTGTCTCTATAATTTTGTCTATTCTGGACGTTTTATATAAATGAAATCATGCAAAATGTGGTCTTTTGTAACTGGCTTTCTCCATTTAGCATAATGTTTTCCAGATTCAACCGTGTTGTGGCATGTATCAGTACTTCATTTCTTATTGGCAAAAAATATTTCGCTGGATGGATATACCAAATTTTTTCTATCCATCGATCAGTGGATGGAAATTTGGGTGGCTTCCACTTCTTGGCTATTATGAATAATGCTGCTATGATATCAATTTAGATTTTTGACATCATTTCAAGAGTTAGTCAATTTTTTGAGTTAAAAGCAATGTTAAGTGTATACATAAAAAATCTACCATCCTTTATAAAAATTCAGCTGGGCACTTCATTTAAAAAAAATAGTTGGAGTCTCAAAAAAGGCAGTGTCCAGCTCAACCTTGACCTCTGAGAGGCTCTGGTACTGCCTCCAGTGAACAAGCCCATTTTATCCAACTAGACAACAAACTCCTAAAAGCCAGAAAATATTGGTGTATACTTCCTGGTATATCCATGATGATTAAATACAGGCATTTGGCGACTATTTGCTTACAACACAGACATCAAGAAATGGATACAGCCCGGCTGGCATGACTCAGTGGTTGAGCATCGACCTATGAACCAGGATGCCACGGTTTGATTCCTGGTCAGGGCACATGCCTGGGTTTTGGGCTCCATCCCTGGTATGGGGCATGCAGGAGGCAGCTGATCAATGATTCTCTCTCATCATTAATGTTTCTCTCTCTCTCTCTCTCTCTCTCTCTCTCTTTCTCACTCTCTCTCCCTCCCTTCCTTTCTGAAATCAATTAAATAAAAATAAATGAATACAATCCTGGCCAGGTAGCTCAGTTGGTTAGAATGTTGTCCTGATACACCAAGGTTTCAGGCTCCATCTCCGGCCAGGGCACATATAAAAATTAATCAACGAAAGCACAAATAAGTAGAAAAACAAATCTCTCTCTCTCTCTCTTTCTCTCTCTCCCCTGCCTATCCTCTCTGCCTTCCTACCTTCCTCTCTCTCTCTCTCTCTTTAAAATCAATACATAAATAAAAAAATGTTTTTTAAAGAAATGGATACACAGAACAAACTGATGGATGCCAGAGTGGAGAGGGGTTGGAGGGCTAGGTGAAATAGGTGAAGGGATGATGAAGTATAAATTGGCAGATACAAAATAGTCATGGGGATGTAAGCACAGCATAAGTGAATACAGTCAATAATATTGTAATAATTTTATATGGTGTCAGGTGGATACTAGACTTTTTGAGGGGATATATGTAAGTTATATAAATGTCTAACCACTATGGTCTATACCTGACACTAGTATAATATTGTATGACAATTGTAATCCTATATAATAAAAGGGTAATATGCAAATTGATCCTAACAGCAGAACGACCGGTCGCTATGAGGTGCACTGACCACCAGGGGGCAGATGCTCAATGCAGAAACTGTCCCCTGGTGGTCAGTGCACTTCCACAGGGGGAGCATCACTCGGCCTGAAGCCAGCTCATGGCTGGCCAGCACAGCAGCGGTGGCGGGAGCCTCTCCCACCTCCACCGCAGTGCTAAGGATGTCCAACTAATGGCTTAGGCCCGCTACCCAGGGAGCGAGCCTAAGCCATTAGTCACACAACCCCCAAGGGCTCCCAGGCTGCTAGAGGGATGTCTGACTGCCAGCTTAGGCCCAATCCCCCGGTGAGTGGGCCTAAGCCATCAGTCAGACATCCCCCAAGGGCTCCCAGACTGCAAGAGGGTTCAGGCTGGGCTGAGGGACACCCCCCCCCCTCCCACTTCAAGGGCACACATTTTTGTGCACCAGGCCTCAAGTTAAAAAATAAAATGTTTTAAAAATGATGGGGTAGGTTGAGAGGATTATTAGTGAGGACCAAGAGGAGGTTGTGGTAGGGGAGAGAAAAAATTCCAACACAGATGCTTTTCTTTTGACCCACACCCCACCACTTAGTTGTTGGTCTGGTCAGAAAGAATTCTCTTGATGTAGTTGGTTCACTAATGATGCTAACTCAGATGAAGTATGTCAACGAGTAAAGACATGAATCTCTGTTGAAAATGAAAATGTCCTTTAGGTCTTGACCGAGAGGGTCAGCACGGTGTTTCTCCCTCATGCTAGGCCAAACAGAAGCTTACAGTGAAGTTGATGGATGTCTGTGGCAGAAGAAAGAAAGATGAAAAGAGGAGCAATAAAGAGGAGACAACTAAGACATTCTTTGTGAGAAGAAAATCTACAAATGCTTCAGTCAGGAAAGACAGGCAAGGCCTTTTATAAAGGATCTGTGGGACTCCTGTAGTATTTTGTCATTATAATATTTTGTTAATATGAATGGATTGGTAAGGAGAACGGATGCCCAGCTTCTCTATTGCAAAGTAACAAGTGATCCAATTTGGAAACAGGAAGGAAAAGGGGAGTGTCATGGACCTCTGCCATGCTCATTCCTTCCTCCAGCCCTTCATCCCGTCCTTCCCCTCCCCTGGAAGGTCTTCACTCCTCCTCTCTGCCTACCTAAGTCTTGTGCAATCTCTGAGATCCAAGCAAGTTCTGTGCCTCCATCTCTACTCCAGTACTCAAAAGCCCCCTTCACAGGGACTCCCACAGAACATCTGTGAGCCACACAATTCCTACTAGATGGAGCATATTGTCTATGAAAGGTTCTTGTATGTGTGTCTTAGAAAACCTCTTGTGAACTCCTCAGAGACAAGGGCCATTTCTTCTGTGGCTGCTATACCTCTCTCAGTGCTGACGTCTTAAAAGACCCTCTGTTTGGCCTTGCTAACTGACTGGAGGGTTCCATTCTGCTCTCTCGTTCTTGCCAGCAATGCAGAGTGGACAATAAAGTCCATTCACTATGAAATGACTAAGTCAAAGATAAAGGAGCCAAGAAAGTACTCTTACAGAATCACTTATTTTTTTTTATTTTTTTAAATATATTTTATTGATATTTTACAGAGAGGAAGGGAGAGGGATAGAGAGTTAGAAACATCGACGAGAGAGAAACATCGATCAGCTGCCTCTTGCACACCCCACATTGGGGATGTGCCCGCAACCAAGGTACATGCCCTTGACTGGAATCGAACCTGGGACCTTTCAGTCTGCAGGCCAACGCACTACCCACTGAGCCAAACCGGTTAGGGCACAGAATCACTTAGTGTCTCAAAGGACTTGTGGTAGCCAGATCTCAGAATCCTGAGGTTTGATAGATGTGGAAATAACTTTGAAATATGTGATAGTGCTTTTGAGATTACTATTTCACTTGGGTGGGAGGTGTAAACTAATAAATAAAAATATGGGTGCCCTAACTGGTTTGGCTCAGTGGATAGAGCGTCGGCCTGCGGACTGAAGGGTCCCAGGTTCGATTCTGGTCAAAGGCATGTACCTTGGTTGCGGGCACAGTAGGGGGTGTGCAGGTGGCAGCTGATCGATGTTTCTAACTCTCTATCCCTCTCCCTTCCTCTCTGTAAAAAATCAATAAAAATAATTTTTTTAAAAAAAGCGGTGCTTAAAAAATAAAATAAAAATATGGGTTACATGAGCCAGGAAAAGAGAAGGTTTTCTGTTACATGATTAACTGATATCCCACAGTGTTCTTTCCCCACCATGTTCCATAGTTAGTAGGGGTTCAGAATATTGCTTTTCGTACTTCTGATGTTAACAGTGCTGCTAAAAGAAAGGATGTGATTAGGGGAAGAGAAAGGGAGAGAAAGATTCATATTGCCTTATTTTAATCATTGGGTGTCCCAAAGCTTTTTAGGGAGTAAACAACAATCAATATTTAGGAAAGACAGCTGGATTCACACTACTTTGAATTCTGGGTCTCTCCTCTTCTGTGGCAATTTTTGGAGTATCATGTGCTCATACAGAGTCCCATCTTTTTTTTTTTTTTGGAATGTATTTTATTGATTTTTTACAGAGAGGAAGGGAGAGGGATAGAGAGTTAGAAACATCGATGAGAGAGAAACATTGATCAGCTGCCTCCTGCACACCCCCTATTGGGGATGTGCTTGCAACCAAGGTACATGCCCTTGACCGGAATCGAACCTGGGACCCTTCAGTCCGCAGGCCGACACTCTATCTACTGAGCCAAACCGGTTAGGGTACAGAGTCCCATCTTATGACACAGACATAGTTTCCAACTTTTCATGATGCTTAAATCACTTACACGTTAGGTACATTGAGGCTCATGAGAATTGCTAATTGGCCTTGTGAAACTGTGGCCATGCTTTTCACGGATCTAAAAGTATTCACACCTACCCACACAGCAGAGTGGGGAAATGACTGTGCTGGCTTGTCCAGTGCTAGTAATAGTCAAGTGACATGGCCTCCTCATTCCCCATGAGCTACATTTAAAGAACCTACTCCAGAATAAGACTAGACTTGGGGCTAAAAAAAAAAAAATCACCTAAGCTACTAGTATTTCCTTTCTAGAAAAACGGGATTCTAGTTTGGATTTCAGAAAGCTCTTTATATAGCTTGCAAAAGATGCTGGGTCTTTCAGTATTTTTACTCTAGTAAAACTTGAAGCTCTGACCTATATTTAGTATGACTTTTCTGGGATATGGAAAAATATGCTCTATCATTTAATGTGATGTCTTTAACCCTCTGTGTAAATGGCACACATTAAAAACCAAGTCTAGCCCTGACCGGTTTGGCTCAGTGGATAGAGCATTGGCCTGTGGACTGAAGGGTCCCAGGTTCGGTTCCAGTCAAGGGCATGTACCTTGGTTGTGGGCACATCCCCAGTAGACGGTGTTCAGGAGGCAGCTGATCGATGTTTCTCTCCCACCGATGTTTCTGGCTCTCTATTCCTCTCCCTTTCTCTCTGTAAAAAAAATCAATAAAATATATTTAAAAACCAAGTCTAGCCCTGCCAGTGTGGCTCAGTGGTTGAGCGTCGACCTGTGAATCAGGAGGTCACATTTGATTCCCGATCAGGGCATATGTCCGGGTTGTAGGCTTAATCCCCAGTGTGGGGCGTGCAGGAGGCAGCCGATCAATTATTCTCTCTCATCATTGATACTGCTATCTCTTTCTCCTTTTCCCTTCCTCTCTGAAATCAATAAAAAATATCTATATATATATAAAAGGCTAATATGCAAAGTGTCCCTGTGGGAGTTGGACCCGGAAACCAGGAGTTCGATTGCTTGCTAAGATGTGGGCTGACCACCAGAGGGTGGTGTGGAATGAAGGAAGGCCCCGGCTGGCAGCCTGAAGGCCCCTATCGGCCCTGATTGCTGTCCAGGCCTAGGAACCCTACCCATGCACGAATTTCGTGCACTGGACCTCTAGTATTTAATAAAAATACAAGTCTACTATTTAGATATTTTTTATAAGCATAATGACAGGTTATACAATATCAATGAAAGAATATGACTGGGTTCACTGCTACCTGTGTCTTGGAGCAAGAGAAGGGTTCATCCTAGAAATAATCACCTTTCCTTCCAAAGGAAGAGGATATGACCCTGGAAAAACCTTGTCTCAGCTAGAAATCTGCGCTGTCAGATCCAAACGGTCCCATTGCAATCCTTTTTTCCCAGGCGGTGCGTAGATCTTTGACAAGTGATGATTGATTTCTCCTTCTTGTGTTTAGGTCAAAGGCTGGACTCCGTGACCAGGGACCTGGTGTGCGAGATCTCACAGGCTGCAGAGAAATATTAACACATGAGTGCATATGCAAAACATGTGGTCTCATATGAATGTAGAGCGGAAGAGAATGTCTCTTCAGCCATGGTTTATCAAAATAGCTCTATGAACTACTATAATAAATATGAAAATAGAATCTATGTGGTTAAGACCTGCCTCCTTTGACCCAGTCAGGAGCCTCATGGCGAGAACACACCTGAATTGTCCACACAAGGAGGCTTGAGTATATATCTGTGTGGTGATCTTTGAGGTTAGCCTCTGTTTTCTATGTCTTTATTATTATGCAGAAGTAGCAGCAACTTTGAGACACTCTTGTAGCTATGACTAAAAAGTCCTATTCCTGGGATGTGTTGAGGAGGTGGATTCACTCAGGGTGAAGAGCCCCTGGGGACCCAGCATTGCTCTATTTCAACCCCACAAACCAATGTAGTGATGGCCAGGGTTGAGACTGTACCTATATTAAAGCTAGATTAAAGTATCCCCAGGAACCTAAATAGTCCTGATATCAAACAGATTTCTGCATTACTCCATGGAATAATAAGAGGCTATCCTCAATGCCAAATGAATTCTTGGGTTAGGAAAAAAGTATGAATAGAATCCCATTTTCCATATGTCTAAATAGTTAAATGTTGTAAGTCAAGCTAACCAACTGTTGAGTAAAATACATTCTATCACCTACCTTGACAGGAGACCAGGCCTGCATTTGAAATGTTTAGATTCTTTGGAGCTCCTTATCAAAACTTAGCAGTGCAGGAAAGCTGACCTGGAGTCCACCCATCTCTTTCTGTTCTCAGCTCCATTTCACACTGTGAGGACCTCACACATACACACGTAGAAACTTCGGACTGCATGCCCAAGTTATGTTCACATACTGCTCCAAACAACTACTGTTTGCCACCCCTTGAGTCTAACGGTACATGCACTTGCATTGCTGACCACCCTTGGGAAGACACGAGTCCACACAGCCCTAAAAATGGGCAGGGAATTTCAGAATCTTGGGTACCCAGTGTGTGTGGTCTATGAGGCAGGCTGTGGCCCTATAGACTCCTTGCTCTATGGGGAGGCATCTGTCCAGAGGTCAGAGCTGAGCCCTCCAAAGTTGAGGCCCCAGGACAGGAGTCCTCCTGCCTGTTCCAGTGTGTCACTGGTTCGCTTATTGCTAGTAGTCCTGACATAAGTTTGCCTCACAGAAAATCTACTACTGCCCATAGTACCCACCAAACTGGTGATGTGACATGAAGGTACAGGATAAGAATATGTCCTATGGTGCCCAACACTGAAGAATGTTGGTAATGGAGGAAAAACAAGGTTTGAAATGTACAGGGCCAGAACCTAGTTTATAGAAAATTCTTCTAATAATCAAATGTATAAAATTATAAAAGGATTGTTTTCACTTCATGCCTAGTAAAAAAAAGTTCTCTCCTGATAATGCAGCCTTATAAATGCACCATCCATTTTTTTTTTATTAGGAATGAAGCAAAATGGAATATATCAGATTGTGCACTTGTAGGAAACAAACCTGCAGTGGAACTACAAACAGTGAGTTTGTCTTTGTGTATATGTATCTTCATTTTTTGTTAAATAAATAGGAACATTTTTATTATGACACCTAAAGAATTTAATGGGATTATTTCTGATTTTTATACTTGATTATTCTTTAATTAATCTCAAAAGCCTAATACCAGATATATATAATTGATTTCAGAAAGGAAGGGAGAGGGAGAGGGAGATAGAAACATCAATGATGAGAGAGAATCATTGATCAGCTGCCTCCTTCATGCCCCCTACTGGGGATCAAGCCCGCAAACTGGGTATGTGCCTTGACTGGAATCGAACCCAGGACCCTTCAGTCCACAGACCGATGCTCTATCCACTGAGCCAAAACAGCTAGGGCCCAGATTTTGATATATGCCCACTCACACATTATATGTCTCTTATGGTATATTTTTTTTAACAGTACAGAGGTCTTTTATTTTTTTTTTTGCACTTGTCATGCCTTGAATTCATAGGGGATGGGTCCCAGCAGCTCAGGCTCCTTTCCACTGGTTCTCACAAAGTGCTTCTCTGGGTGGAGCAGGCTGGCACTTCAGCTGAACCCAGGAACCTTTCACTTTGGCTTCCTTCTTTTTCTGACCATTTTCCTTCACACGTTTCAGAAAGCTATCTCAGCTTTTAGAGTGCTTTTTATGCTCAATATGTACATTAATTCTCTGGGCAAGAATCTTGCCCTTGTTCATTTACAACAATGCCCACCGCAGGCTGAGTAACTGTAGACTCCTCCAGTTTTGCCACGGTAACATTTGTGAGACATTCCTTTTTGAACAGTGCCCATTCCTTTGATGGCTGCAATATCTCCTTTCTTGTAGATTCACCTGTATGAGGCCAGAGGAACAGCTCCATGTTTTCTGAAAGGCCTAGAGAACATATAGCGGGTGCCTCTCCTCTTTCCCTTTGGGTTAGTCATTTCGGCAAATTATTGGAAGATGGCGGTTCCAGTCAAAATAAGAAATAACATTTCTTATTTCACAAATAACATAATTTCAGCTACACATCATATTATGTTGTATTATAAATAATAAGAGCCAATCCATTATTTATTATCTTGTTTTTCATTGCTTTCAAAAAATGAATAAATCAATTATAATGGACCATTTCATTTTAATTTTGACTTTCATAATGTATTCCTCTATTTATCAATTATTTCTATTACACTTTTTGAAAATTCAAGTCATGATAAAAAGTAAGTCTGACCTGAACACGAACGCTTGTTTGTAGCAGCTTTATTCATAATCACCAAAAACTAGAAGCAACCAAATGTCCTTCAATATGTGAGTGGAGTAACAAATTGTGGTACATTTATATAATGGAATAGTGGTCAAAGACAAGAAATGAACTATCAAGCCACAAAAAGACATGGATGAACCTCTTTAAATGCATACTGGTTGCTAAGTGACAGAGCCAGCCTGAAAAGGCTACACATAATGTATGACTTTAATTACATGACATTCTGGAAAATGCAAAACTATAGACATAATAATAAGATTCGTGGTAATCTTAACGTCAAGTTCCTTTGTTTGTTTGTTTGTTTTTTTAAAGGGAATTATATTGATTAAAAAAAACAGAAGAGCTAGGCAATGATTAGAGATTGGAAAAAATAAGATGCATTAGGGGAAGTGTAGTTTTAAAAAACACTCTATTTTTAATGGCACAAGTGATACATGTTCAATGTAGAAAGTCCAGAACATAAAAATAAAGAAAGAAGAAAATAAAATTTACCTGGAATCCCACCATCTAAAGATAAACACTGTTGAATATTGCAGTGGAAAGACTCCTAATTTTTTTTCAGTAATATGAATGGATCTATATATGAATGAATAGATATATACACATACAAATCGACACACAAAGTACCCCAACTGGGATCCAACTGTAATATTTATTTTGTCTGTTTTTCCCACTCATGATATATTAGGAACATTATTCCATGTCCTTAAATTATATTCCTAAAAGTGGTTATTAATAGCTGCTTTTGTAGTGAGAACTAAGTAGAGCCACAGGAAAAGTGATGAAATTAAAGATAAGTCAGGCTCCAAAAGGTACCTCCCAGTCACTACGGAAACTAGGAGACAAGGCAGCAACAATATTCTTCCAGGAAATCACAAAATGCTGAAAAAAATAAAGATGAGGTCACAGGAAAGACTAGGAGGAAGAGATATTTGTACAGGATGCGGAAGACAAATTTACAGCCTTCCTCTAGCTGAGCAGACTCCCCCTTGGCTTTGAGAGCGAACACGGACAGCTCATCCCCCTCGTTCCCTGCAGACTGTGTCCATTGTATACTGAAAACCAATCTCATTGAAAAGGCAATTAAAGCTCCTATTGACAAACTTGACCTGCCTTCTTCAGCATTTCCCCAGGGGATCACATGTCAAAGCCCCATCAGCACACATACAGCCCCTCTGCTGTCCCTTCCTTCAGACACTGCAGCTCTAGACGAGGCCACAGGACTTGGAAGGAGAACAGTTGGTATCAGCCGCTACTCTGGCTCTTGGCCAGGTAACTTTGTACAGAGCAGTACCTCACACAATGGTTTTGTCTGATATCGGCCCCACTGACTCAACTTCCACGGGGCATATGCAAAAATAATCTAACCTCCCTATCCCACTCTGTCATGCTGCCCAATTCAAGAACTTCTCTGCCTTCCCAACTCCTGTTTCCTCTGAAGTAGGCTAGTGACACCCAGTCATCATATAGGTAATACAGGGTTTTGTGCCATAATAATAAATTATTATTGTAGCTACCATTTGTAACTGTTTAGCTTTAAGCCAGACTCTGTGCTAAGTGCCTTATGTGCATTATTTTATCTTTACAACAACCCTATAAAGAAGTAGGTTAAAAAAAAGAAAAAATAATAATAAACTTGTACTAAAATAGCACTTCCCAAATATCAACTGGCTAAAATACAAGTTTAAAAAGAAGAAGAAGTAGGTTCAATTTTTATTCTCATTTTACAGATGGGATTCCTGAGGCCTGAGAGAGTAACTTGACTGAGCTAATGCCATGTAGAAGGAGTGGGAGGGACTCAATTCTGGTGGGTCTGCTTCCCAATAGACACTTTCTGTGCACCTTCTGTGTGAAAAGCAGTGTGTTAAAAGTAAGAGCAAAAAGCACAGGAAATCCTTTCCTTTTTTTTTTTTTTTTTTTTTTATTGCTTAAAGTATTACAAAGGGTATTACATATGTGTCCATTTTATCCCCCCGCCCTAGACAGTCCCCTAGCCTCCCCTATCCCCCCATGTCTTATGTCCACTGGTTATGCTTCTATGCATGCATACAAGTCCTTTAGTTGATCTCTTACCCCCCTACCTCCTGCCCCGCAACCCTCCCCGGCCTTCCTGCTGCAGTTTGACAATCTGTTTGAGGGAGCTCTGCCTCTGTATCTATTATTGTTCAAAAGTTTATAATGGTCTCTATTATCCATGAATGAGTGAGATCATGTGGTATTTTTCCTTCATTGACTGGCTTATTTCACTTAGCATAATGCTCTCCAGTTCCATCCATGACGTTGCAAATGGTAAGAGTTCCTTCCTTTTTAGAGCAGCATAGTATTCCATCGTGTAGATGTACCACAGTTTTCTAATCCATTCATCTACTGATGGGCACTTAGGCTGTTTCCAGATCTTAGCTATGGTGAATTGTGCTGCTATGAACATAGGGGTGCATATATCCTTTCTGATTGGTGTTTCTGGTTTCTTGGGATATATTCCTAGAAGTGGGATCACAGGGTCAAATGGGAGTTCCATTTTCAGTTTTTTAAGGAAACTCCATACTGTCTTCCATAGTGGCTGCACCAGTCTGCATTCCCACCAGCAGTGCACAAGTGTTCCTTTTTCTCCACATCCTCTCCAGCACTTGTCGTTTGTTGATTTGTTGATGATAGCCAGTCTGACAGGTGTGAGATGGTACCTCATTGTTGTTTTGGGAAATCCTTTCCTTGAAGGATTTTACAGTCTATGAAGTTTAGGAGAGACTATGACAAGTACACTATCTACCAAAACAGGCACAATATGCTAAATTCATGTGAAAGGGTCAAAGTTCTCTTGTGATTAGAGATGGGAGAGACTGGTGAGAAGATGGAATGTGAAATAGACTTAAATAAGGGTAGTGACAAAAGATGATTGGGAGACAGCATTTAGGGGAACAGCATGAGTAAATGTGTGAAGGAGAACATAGACAAGGAACAGCAAATAGTCTAACTTGCAGAAGTAATGTTTAGCAGAGTTGTCAAGGCTGATAAGGCTGTCGCACTATGTGACTTTAGTATCTAGCTGAAGGGCTTGGATTGGTCGATGGGGAACACAGATGGGTTTTGAGTAGGGCAACGGCACATTTGGGGCCACATCTTGAGAAAATTGACATTGTAGCTACCTATGTTACAAATTGACAAGGGAGAGACTAAAGTTAGAGACTGGTTGGAGGCTACTTATATTGTGAACGACAAGGGGCTACATAATAAACTTGACAAGCAGGGGATTAGGTGGGAGGCACATGGCAGGCCTAACAAGCTCAGTGACCAAAAGTACCTACACAGGATGTTCTGATCATAAATTCCTAATTGGGCATGTCATGTCCCAGGCCTAAAGCTTCCTTAGCAAAGATCAACCTTCACCTTAAGTGAGCTCTGTCCATTTTTCTTATGCATCTAGGATAACATACTTTTGAAAGGACAGAGTAATTTTCTTTCATTTAAAAACAAAACAAAACACATTGGCCTGGCTGGTGTGGCTCAGTAGTTGAGCATCAACCTATGAACCAGGAGATCACAGTTAGATTTCTGGTCATGGCAATGCCCCAGTTGTGGGCTTGATCCCTGGTACAGGGTGTGCAGGAGGCAGCCAATCAATGATTCTCTCTTACCATTGATGTTTCTATCTCTCTCTTCTTCTCCCTTCCTTTCTAAAATCAATAAAAATATATTTTAAAAACACATTATAGTCATTTTATTTTATTGTTAAATATGTTTTTATTGATTTTTGAGAGAGAGGAGGAAGAAGGAGAGAGAGATAGAAACATCGATGATAAACATCAACATGGATTGGTTGCTTCCTGCATGTCCCCTGCTGGGGATTGAGCCCGTGACCTGGTCATGTGCCTTGACCTGGAATCAAACCGGGGACCTCTTGGTGCATGGGTCAACGTTCAACCACTGAGCCACACTGGCCGGGCCAGAGTAATTTTCTTTTCCTATCCCTGGAAGGCACAACTGCTGGCATCAGATCAGTACACCACAGAACCCCTTATTGTTATCTTGTTCCAAATACTATCTCTATGAGCTGTGAGTGTTAATTATTATCACCCACCAATGTAAAAGAAGTGTTTCTTCATTTTGCTTTATATCCAATCTTAGAGATTTCCCCGCTTTGCTTTCTTCTGCCTCCTTAGTCTACTACCAATGTGATGAAAAAGGATGAAAATAGCTGTACTAGATGTTATACGATCCCCTTCTCCCTCTCCACCCCACAAGCAAAGTGTTCCTTCTGGAGGCAAAATCGCCTTCAATAGAGGACTACTGTAATAGACCATGTGAGAAATAAAAAGGGCAGACGTGGCATATGGTAGGGATAACATCTAAAAGGTTGCCAAGTGTTTGGATAGGAATGTGACTGAGGAAGAGGATTGAAAAATCAAACAGAGCCCAGCTGGTGTGGCTCAATGGTTGAGCATCAACCTATGAACCAGGAGCTCAGAGTTAGATTCTCTCTCTGTCTCTCCCTTGCTCCCTGAAATCAATAAGAAAATATTTTCAAAACAGATAAAAAGATCAACCAGAACCACAGGACATGCCCTAGAGGCCATGCAGTCTAATCTGCTCATAACTGCTTGCAACGTTGTAAACTTCAGAGGGAATTCAGTAAAACCTACTAATAATCACAAAAATTATCTTGCTCTTTGATTCAGAAATTCCATTCCTAGGAATTTATCTAAAAAAAATTAAAATGAAGACAATCTATGTACAAAACAACAGTAGTTACATGGAGATAGTGACCATGTTGTTCTTAACGATTAAACTGTCATGCCTACCACAGTGCCTGTAAACAAGAGATCCACATTTAAAAGGTTGATTTAAGTAGTATGAGTTTCCTGTAAATTTTGGAAGGCAGCTATGCTCACCTCCTGTAAATTTTGGAGATTAAACCCTTATCGGAGATATCATTGGCAAATATGTTCTCCCATGCAGTGGGCTTTCTTGTTTTGTTGATGGTCTCTTTTGCTGTGCAGAAGCTTTTTATTTTTATGTTGTCCCATTTGTTTATTTTCTCCTTAGTTTCCATTGTCCTAGGAGCTCTATCAATAAAGATATTGCTACCACAAATGTCTGCTACTTTGCTGCCTATAGCTTCTTCTAAGATTTTTATGGTTTCCCATCTTACATTTAAGACCTTTATCCATTTTGAGTTTATTTTTGTGTATGATGTAAGTTGGTGATCTAGTTTCATTTTTTTTGCATGTATCTGTCCAATTTTCCCAACACCATTTATTGAAGAGACTATCTTGACTCCATAGTATGCTGTTGCCTCCTTTGTCAAATATTAATTGAGCATAATGGCTTGGGTCGATTTCTGGATTCTCTGTTCTGTTCCATTGGTCTATATGTCTGTTCTTGTGCCAGAACCAGGCAGTTTTGAGAACAGTGGCTTTGTAGTATAGCTTGATATCTGGTATTGTGACCCCTCCAACTTTGTTCTTCTTTCTCAAGATTGCTGTAGCTATTTGAGGTCTTTTTTTTATTCCAGATGAATTTTTGGAGAGTTTGTTCTAGGTCTTTGAAATATGCCGTTGGTATTTTAATGGGGATTGCATTGACTCTATAGATTGATTTGGGTAGTATGGACATTTTAATGATGTTGATTCTATCAATCCATGAACATGGTATATTTTTCCATTTGTTTATGTCTTCCTTTATCTCTTTTTTCAGCTTCCTGTAATTTTCTGAGTACAGGACCTTTACCTCCTTGGTTAAATTTATTCCTAGAGCCGAAACCAGTTTGGCTCAGTGGATAGAGCGTCGGCCTGCGGACTGAAGGGTCCCAGGTTCAATTCTGGTCAAGGGCATGTACCTGGGTTGCGGGCACATCCCCAGGCGGGGATGTGCAGGAGGCGGCTGATGGATGTTTCTCTCTCATGGATGTTTCTGACTCTCTGTCTCTCTCCCTTCCTCTCTGTGAAAAATCAATAAAATATATTTAAAAAAAGAAAATTTATTCCTAGAGCCCTGACCAGTTTGTCTCAGTGGCTAGAGCGTCGGCCTGTGGATTGAAGAGTCCCAGGTTTGATTCCAGTCAAGGGCATGTACCTTGGTTGTATGCACATTCCCAGTAGGGGGTGTGCAGGAGGCAGCTGATCGATGTTTCTCTCTCATGGATGTTTCTAACTCTCTATCCCTCTCCCTTCCTCTCTGTGAAAAATCAATAAAATATATTTTTAAAAAAATTTATTCCTAGGTATCTTAACTTACTACTTAACAAAAGGAAGATAAACAATCTAATAAAAAAATGGCAAAGGACCTAACTAGACCCTTTTAAAAAGAGGACATACAGAAGGCCAAGAGACATATGAAAACATGCTCAAAGTCACTACTCAACCGAGAGATGCAAATCAAAACGGCAGTGAGGTACCATCTCACACCTGTCAGAATGGTTATCATGAACAAAGCAACAAACAAGACAAGTGCTGTCGAGAATGAGGAGAAAAAGAAACCCTCTTGCACTGCTGGTGGGAATGCAGGCTGGTGCAGCCACTGTGGAAAACAGTATGGAGTTTCCTCAAAAAACTAAAAATGGAACTCCCATTTGACCCAGGAATCCCACTTCTAGGAATATATCCCAAGAAAACAGAAACACCAATCAGAAATGATATATGCACCCCTATGTTCATAGCAGCACAATTTACAATAGCTAAGATTTGGAAACAGCCTAAGTGCCCATCAGCAGATGAGTGGATTAGAAAACTGTGGTACATCTACACAATGGAATACTACGCTGCTGTAAAAAAAAAAAAAAAGAAGACATTCTTACCATTTGCAACAGCATGGATGGAACTGGAGAGCATTATGCTAAGCAAAATAAGCCAGTCAGAGAAAGATAAATATCACATGATATCACTCATATGTGGGATATAATGATCAACATAAACTGATGAACAAAAATAGAACCAGAGTCATAGAAGTATAGAACAGACTGTCCGACCTATGAGGGAAGGCAGGGGTAAGAGATCAACAAAGGACTTGGATGCATGCATATGAGCATAACCAATGGACACAGACAGTAGGAGGGTGAGGGCATGTGCTGGGGGGTGGGAGCAGCTGGGGAGAGGTCAATGGGGGAAAAAGGAGTCTTATGTAATACTTTAAACAATAAAGAATTTTTAAAAAAGAGGTTAATATAAGATTCAGAGATGAGATTGAGGATTCTGGAGAGAGAAGTTGTAGCTAATGAAACAAAATCCCAGAGCAGGTGGGAAGGGCAGATAACAAGAATGCAAATAGAGGGCTGGCCAGTGTGGTTCAGTTGATTGAGGCTTGTTTCTTGTACCAAGAGGTGGCCCTTGGATTCCCTGCCAGGGCATGGCCCCTGTTGGGGCTCCATCCCCAGTAGAGGGCGTGCAAGAGGCAGCCCATAGATGTTTCTCTCTCATTGATGTTTCTCTTTCTTTCCCTCTCCCTTCCTCTCTCTCTACGTCAATAAAAAATATATTTAAAAAGAAAAAAAGAAGAATGCAAGTTCTAACTCCTTTTTCAGAGAGAAGGCAACAACCAGGAGAATTTGTAATGGAGAAAGTGCAAAGAGAAGTTGGGTGGAGGAACTTACAGAGGGCTTCAATTAATCACATCACCTGCAGAGTAAAAGCCAGAACCACCCAAGGTTTAAACAAAAATCTCAAAGCTTGCCTGAGGGTATTTCTTAAAAACAAGATTTATGCACTTTCTGTGAAAAACTGCTATGGAACATGCTGTTCAGAAATGAGGACTCCTGGGACATGCAATATGCAGAGACTAGAAATAATAAGGAGTTACGCAGTCAACTTTCTTTTTTTTTTTTAATATATTTTATTGATTTTTTACAGAGAGGAAGGGAGAGGGATAGAGAGTTAGAAACATCGATGAGAGAGAAACATTGATCAGCTGCCTCCTGCACACTCCCTACTGGGGATGTGCCTGCAACCAAGATACATGCCCTTGACCGGAATCGAACCCAGGACCCTTGAGTCTGCAGGCCGACGCTCTATCCGCTGAGCCAAGCCAGTTAGGGCAACTTTCTTTCTACTGAAGTCCCTAGCAACTTGATTTTTAAATTGCCCTCTAGCCCTGGTCGGAGTGGCTCAGTTGGTAGGAGCATTGTCCCATGCACCAGAAAGTCTCGGGCTAATTCCTGGTCAGGGCACATGCATAGGTTATGGGTATGATCCCCAGCAGGTTCAAGAGGCAACCGATCCATGTAGTTCTCACATTGATGTTTCTCTCTCCTTCTCCTCCTCTCTTTCTAAATCAATAAAAGAAATTAAAATAATTATAAATAAGTAAATAAATTGTCCTCTAGTTCTGAGCATCTACCCACAGATCAAAGGGTCTGGGGACTTCAATTCCAGGTCAAGGGCAGGTGCCTGGGTTGCCAGCTAGTCCCCAGCCCCTGTCAGGGAGTGTGCAGAAGGCAATCAAACCAGGAGCCAACCAAACCAGGAGGCAACCAATGGATTTCTCTCTCTTACATTGGTGTTTCTTTTCCCCTCCCTTCCCTCCACTCTCTAAAAAAATAAAAATAAAATAAAATAAAAATCAATGGAAAAAAATCCTCCAGTGAGGATTACAAAACCACACACAAAAAACAAATACTTTAAACAATTGCCCTCTAAATATGAAATCCCTGTTAATTTGGCAGAGATTCCACAGTTCTAGTGTGAAGCCACGCATGTAAATTAAAGTACTGTTTTGCTAAGTGAAATAAGCAAGCCAGAGAAAAACAAGTATATGATTTCACTTATATGTGGAATCTAATGAACAAAATAGACTAACAAAATAGAAATAGACTCGTAGAGACAGAGAACAGACTGATAGCTGTCACAGGGGAAGGGCGTTCGGGGTTGGGGGTTGGGAGACTGGGTGAAAAGGGTGGCGGGATCAAGCAAAAAAACCAAAAAACAAAAAAGGAAATCCTCCTGACAGCCATACGGTGATTACCAGACGAGAGGGAAAAAGGGGTGGGGGAAGGTAGAAGAGTGTAAGGGGGAATAAATGGAGAAGGCAGGGGATTTTACTTGGCGTGGTGAATACACAATGCAACATACTGCTGCTGTACTATAGAATTGTAAAAATAAATTAAGGTTCATACAGTGACCAGAAGGCGCTGAGTGGAAGAGTGGTGGGCGTGGCCAACGAGAGGGCTGGAGGCCCGCCCCCTTCCCACAGCGCACCGCGGCGGCGCCCAGCGTGCGCCTCCCTCTCGCTGGCTCCCGGCTCGGAGGAGAGTTCGACCATGGACGGGCTCCGGGCTAGTGCGGCTTTGCTGAGGCGCGGGCGGCTGAGACGCCGGCGCCAGCCTCAGTCACACAGCGGGTCGGTGCTGGTCCTGCCCCTGAGGCCCAGGAAAATCCGCAGGCAGCTCAGGAGAAGTGCTGCGTCCCGCATGGCGGCGCTGAGGGCCCAGACGCTGCCCAGCGAAGACTCGGAGGACTCGCGGGTGGAATCGACCGTGGACGGTCCCCGGGACCCGCCGCCTGGAGGGGCGACGGCCACCCCGGATGCGGCCCGGCGAGAGCCGTACGGCCACCTGGGCCCTGCCGAGCTGCTGGAGGCCTCGCCCGCGGCCCGCTCCCTGCAGACCCCGCCGGCGCGTTTGGTGGAGGCGCAGACCCCGCCGGCGCGCCTGGTGCCCGCTTCGGCGCCGCCCTCGCGCCTGGTGGAGACCTCGGCCCTGCTGTGCTCTGCCCAGCACTTGGCGTCCGCGGCCCCCGCGACGCTGTCGGGGTCGCAGGTGGGTAGCACCGGCGGGGAGCCAGCCTGGGACTCCCCATTGCGGCGCGTCTTGGCCGAGCTGAACCGCATCCCCAGCAGCCGGCGGCGGGCAGCACGCCTCTTCGAATGGCTCATTGCGCCCATGCCACCCGATCATTTCTACCGGCGCCTGTGGGAGCGGGAGGCGGTGCTGGTGCGGCGGCAGGACCACACCTACTACCAGGGTCTGTTTTCTACCGCCGACCTGGATGCCATGCTGCGCAACGAGGAGGTGCAGTTTGGGCAGCACCTGGACGCCGCGCGCTACGTCGACGGGCGGCGCGAGACCTTGAATCCGCCGGGCCGGGCCCTGCCCGCTGCCGCGTGGTCCCTGTACCAGGCCGGCTGCTCCCTGCGCCTCCTTTGTCCCCAGGCCTTCTCGACCACCGTGTGGCAGTTTTTGGCGGTGCTCCAGGAGCAGTTTGGAAGCATGGCGGGCTCCAACGTTTACCTCACGCCCCCCAACTCGCAGGGCTTTGCCCCCCACTACGACGACATCGAGGCTTTTGTGCTGCAGCTGGAAGGTCGGAAACTCTGGCGCGTCTACCGACCCCGGGTCCCGACTGAGGAATTGGCCCTGACGTCCAGCCCCAACTTCAGCCAGGAAGACCTTGGTGAGCCGGTGCTGCAGACCGTGCTGGAACCTGGAGATTTGCTCTATTTTCCTCGGGGCTTCATTCACCAAGCCGAATGCCAGGATGGGGTGCACTCTCTCCACCTCACCTTGTCCACGTACCAGCGCAATACCTGGGGTGACTTCTTGGAGGCTGTACTGCCTCTGGCGGTGCAGGCTGCCATGGAGGAAAATGTGGAGTTTCGTAGGGGACTGCCCCGAGACTTCATGGATTACATGGGGGCCCAGCATTCGGATTCTAAGGATCCTCGAAGAACTGCTTTCATGGAGAAGGTGCGGGTCTTGGTTGCCCGCTTGGGACACTTTGCTCCGGTCGATGCTGTGGCTGACCAGCGAGCCAAAGACTTCATCCACGATTCTCTGCCTCCCGTGCTGACTGACAGGGAGAAGGCACTAAGTGTTTACGGGCTCCCAATTCGCTGGGAGGCAGGAGAGCCTGTGAACGTAGGAGCCCAGCTGACAACAGAAACGGAAGTGCACATGCTTCAGGATGGGATAGCCCGGCTGTTGGGCGAGGGAGGCCATCTGTTTCTCTATTACACAGTGGAAAACTCCCGTGTTTATCACCTGGAAGAGCCCAAATGCTTGGAGATATTACCCCAGCAAGCTGATGCCATGGAACTCTTACTCCGCTCCTACCCCGAGTTTGTGAGGGTAGGGGACCTGCCCTGTGACAGCGTGGAGGACCAGCTTTCCTTGGCCACCATGTTGTATGATAAGGGGTTGCTGCTCACCAAGATGCCTCTTACCTGAACTAGTTTCTCGTTGATTGCTGGAAACAAGGCAGCAGTGATGACTCTTTCCTACCACCACCACCTTGTTCTGGAGGGGAAAAACTCACGTTCTTACCTTGATGACCATCGTTGTGCTCACACTTACCTTTAGGCCTGCTGCAGTGTCAAAAAACTCAGAGGATGTTTTAGGAACCACCACATCTAGGCACAGAAATAAAAGCAGAAGTTGGAGGTGGAAAAAAGCTATTTCTACCCAAGTAACCTTGATCCCTGATCATTTCAGAATACGAACTTAATCATCCGCCTCAGGCTTCAGTGTACTGTGTAGCACTTGCTGTCGTTCTGCTTGAGACATGAGAAGTTTTTATTTGGAATTGCTTTGCATCCTTAATTTGAGTTCTCATTCATCAGTTTGGGGGAGGGTCGGGGTTAGTATCCTGTTTGTTATTGTGAGTTTGTATGAATGTTAAAAGTTATTAAAGTGCCAAAGCATGTTTCCCTTTTCTAAGGCTAGATTATTATGTGGCATGATTTGAAGGAATGTCGGAGGGGGGGAGGAAGATGTGGATAATCTATAATGGCCTTGGTCAGTGGTCGGCAAACTGCGGCTTGCGAGCCACATGCGGCTCTTCGGCCCCTTGAGTGTGGCTCTTCCACAAAATACCACGTGCGGGCGCGCACGTACAGTGCGATTGAAACTTCGTGGCCCAGGCGCAGAAGTCGGTATTTTGTGGAAGAGCCAACTCAAGTGGCCAAAGAGCCGCATGTGGCTCACGAGCCGCAGTTTGCCGACCACTGGAGGTGAAAGGTAACTTTGATAGTTGTAGGATTGGGGCCAATTCTATAACTTTGGGGGTAATTTATTCATTTTAATCATGCTACTTGAACCCCCAACAGCACAATCATATTAGAAAAGTTATAATATATTATCTTTTTGGGAGTATGTTTTTGCTCAGTGCTTGTTTGCATCAGTGGCTGGCACTGTCTCCTAGTTATGATAGCATAGGTTTTAATAAACCAGCTTGTAGTGAGCTGGCCCTGAGGGAAGGCTGGTGTTCAAGTTACTTTCCACTCTCATTTTTTTCTGGCAGTTGGAAGAAACTTCCCCATATCTGGCAAGTGCATATTCTCATGTTGGTGGAAAAGAGCCTGGTGTACCAGAGAGAGCATTGGACTTGGAACCAGAAGACCTGGGTTTGGGGTGGTGGCTGGTAGGCAGCTGGCTGAATGACCTGAGGCTGCTGCTACGCCTGGGCGCACAGATTTTGTAAGTATATATTGGTCCAGATTGGTGTCTTCACCTCATTATTTAGATTTTATCTGGAACTTTTAAGATCCTATCACCATAACTGATAGGTTCTGTTATATAAAGTTGAGAACTTTATAAAGTCTTTCTTTTTTAAAAAAAAAATATATATTTTTATTGATTTTAAAGAGGAAGGAAGAGGGAGAGAGAGAGAGAGAGAGAAACATCCATGATGAGAGAGAATCATAGATCAGCTGCCTCCTGCAAGTCCCCCACTGGGGATCGAGCCCACAACCTGGGCATGTGCCATTGACCAGAATCAAAACTGGGACTTTCAGTTCCCAGGCTGACGCTCTATCCAATGAGCCAAACGGGCTAGGGCTAAAGTCTTCCTTTTAAAGTTGCAAAACCATAGATATACATAATATGATAGCTCTCCCTCCAACCCCACTTTTCAGAGGTAACCACTATTAAAGGTAAGCCCATATGGTTTTTTTGGGGTGTTCTACATTAGTTTTTGTTTTGTACTTGTTTTTCTAATGTCATTCCCCCCCGCCCCCAACTTTCAAATCAGTTCAAATAGAGCTCCCTCATTCATTTTTTTTAAAGGGATAAAACAGTAAATAAAAGTGAGGTGGGGAGGTGTAGCGGGAGGAAAAAAATAACAGAAGGACGCAGAAGAAGCCCAATAAGGAAAAGAGGTAGTAGCCTTTCCTGGCTCTCATCCTACAGGACTCATAATTAAGTCACAAAACATGCAGATCCTGCCCAGCCAGTGTGGCTCAGTGGTTGAATGTGGTCGACCTGTGAACCAAGAGGTCACAGTTCGATTCAGGGCACATACTTGACTTGCAGGCTCGATCCCCAGTAGGGGATGTGCAGGGAGCAGCCAATCAATGATTCTCATCATTGATGTTTCTACCTCTCTTCTCCCTCTCTGAAGTGAATAAAAATATCTTTAAAAGAAAACACCCACAAAAACATCCAGATCCTAAAAGCGTAGGACTCACCCCTGGAAAACCTACCTTGAAAAGTTTCTTGAAGAAAAGTATGTAGTTTCTGTGGTTTTTGCCCCTCTTTGGGCTGCAAGTAAATATGTTTTGCTTCCCCCTTTACTTTTTTTATGGCCTTCTCTATCTTGAATATTTTCTGCGTCAGCAAGTCCTTTTGGTTTAGTGTTTGAATCTAGATCAAAACAAATAATATTGGGAAAAAACAGCCACTAGGCTACAAATCATCAAAAAGCATTAGTGAAGTAACTTAGTGCTCGTGCTTGTTAGTATTAGGTGGCACGTAAATACCAGAGAGCATTGTTCTCTTGTGATATTGGTGGGGCATTTTTACATTCGTTAGTGAAAAATTAACTCTTTGTGCCTGATGAAAGCAATCTGCTACGAAATGTCTGCTTGGTGTGAGGTTGGTTTTGTGAATTATATCTGAAGAAAGAATCTTACACATTTTTAAAGTCCTTTTCACTCTATTTCTTCCACTCCTCTAGCAGCTTTGAAAAATTAGAACCACCTATTCAGCTAGAGTGTTCTTTTGGTGACAGAGCCCAGATCAGGAAAGGTTAGAAGGAGAAAGAAAACGTAGGAGGCCAGCTCCAGCCCCGCATTCCTTCGTTATACCTATCTGGGGGGGGGGGGGGGGGGTGGGGGGGGGGGGACACAACAACTTTGGTTTAGGAGATGGTGAGGAGAAAATAGGAAAGGAGGAAACTATTGTAGAAACAACAAATCCTGATTTTGAGAACTACTTAATAGAACTAATAGGATTTTGGTTTTGTCTTTTTACTAAGGGGATTTTATAATCCTATTTTGCACAGATGTTTTGTGTCTTCAAATGATGTGGTATCTGCCCTAACTGGTTTGGCTCAGTGGATAGAGCGTCAGCTTGCGGACAAAAGGTCCCAGGTTCGATTCGGTCAAGGGCATGTACCTTGGTTGCGGGCGCATCCCCAGTAGGGGGTGTGCAGGAGGCAGCTGATCGCTGTTTCTCTCTCATCGATGTTTCTAACTCTCTATCCTTCTCCCTTCCTCTCTGTAAAAAACCAATAAAATATATTTAAAAAAAAAAACTTGTATAAAAAAAAATGATGTGGTATCTGTCTAGGATTGTAGAAAGTACTTCCGTGATGGGGGAAAATGGTGTGTACACATGCTGTAAGGGCAAAAAGCGTTTGAAGAATTCTTGCAAGCCCTGAATTTTCCCTTGAAAACACAGCTTGTATTTATTTACCCTGTTCTTGATCTCCTGAAGCATTTCTTTGTTTCCTTCACGTTGTATCTTGAGTATCTTCATTGCCTGATGAATTTCCCTGAAAAATAAGAAAACTTCTTAGATTGTTTCTATCCTTTAAAAAAGCATGGGGGTGGAAAATACAGGACTTGGAATCAGTCAAGAATCCTAAATTCCAATCCTAACTATGCACTTTTGCTGTGCCTTATCCTCAAGTGGTATGATGTTTAACTTTTAAGGATGTTACTTAGTTTTTGAGATGATATATTTGAAGGTACTAATAAATACCATTTATTGAATGTCTTTATGACAGGTAGTGAACATTAATCACCACAAACCCATAAAATGGACTATCGTCTGCATTTGATATATGAAGGAAAAAAAAGGGGCTCTGAGAGTTTAATTAATTTACTTGGACTCACATAGCTAGTGCAGGCATGAGTTGGTATTCAAACCCTAGACTTTACTTTAAAGCCTGTTGTCACAGTAGGCACTTTTGATACATGTTAATTGAATAAATTAATAACTTAAAACACCTGGGATAGAGAATAGGTGCGTGAACTATATGAGCTTGACTTTCAATCTAATGTAAATTCGTTTTTCTGTTACCCATTTTGGTAAGTAGGTGAATGGCACAGGTGAGCACATGCTTTTACAGGCATTAGGCAGCCACAAGGCTGTCTTCTGTTAACAAGGACGGGCAGTACATGGGGTAGGGGAAGGAACCAGAGGTTTAGTGCTTACTTTAGAACAGCATCATGTTTTTCTAGGAGCAGCACGTCTAGGAAGGTGTCCCTGACCCGGTCCCCTTGAAGGTTGAGGGCTAGGATGCTACGGCAAGCTTCCAGACGTACACCTGGTGATGCTTCATAGTGTATAGCCCAGAGCAGGAGGTCTGTCAGCTGGGGACTCACTTGGCCAATCTGTCCCAAAGCTGCAGAGATCAGAGGGCAGCGTCTTCCACTGTCACTTAAGAATAATCTGGCTATATCCTAATAATGTGTAGGCAGCCACTAAGTATTTGTTTTGTTTATTTTCTCCCTTTTGGATGATAATCACCATTAGAGTTTCGGAGATGAGTTTGAGTAGAGCATTATCGCCAAAGGATTCCTCGGAGGAGTGTTCTATCCCATCCTTGCCTATTAGGATATGAGAATACACTACCTGTCGTAAATAGGTAAATGTAGGGATGAGATATGTGACTCATAACTCAGAAAACCAGCCTAGTCAAGGCAGAGTGATGCTATGGCAAGCTTTAGTCGTACTCCTGGTGACACTTCATAGAGCCTAGCAGCCCCTAGCCCATAACAGGTCTGTCAGCTGGGCCAATCTGTTAAGAAAGGGGGCACAATAACTTCACAGGTTTACCTCGGGCCGATTCTGCTAGGGACCTGCCAAAGACTCAAGCAACGTAGAAGATCCTTAAAAAGAAACTAGGAAATGTTGAGGGCAGGGTTTTAGGTCTGTAGCAGTCTTGAATGTGGTCTCACTTGTATAGAGTCCTATAGTTGAAATCTCCAGAGAAAGCAAGTGTATCCAACAGTGTTTTCCAAGTGGATTCCTACTTGGAACTAATTAAATTGTCAGGGACTGTCAGCCCCTTTGCCTTAACAAGTTTGACATTGACCTAGACTCAGGATCCTTAACTAAAAATTTAAAAGCAAAAAATAATTGAATTTCTCAGGCAGGGAACTTCTGAGCAGGTGTGATCATCTCCCCTACACTCCACCCCCTACTAGAGAAATTCTGGGGATCATTTGTACTAGCTTATGGAAAAGATATTTGAGGTTGAGGAGCTGGGGCCATTTTCTCTGTCATACCTTGAAGGGCAAAGGCCTTGATTTTCCAGTAAGGATCTTTCTGTATCAGATTCCGGAGGCATTCAAAAACCTGGGATAAGAAAGAAAGAAAACACCTGGGATGGATAAAAGGCAATGTTGAGTGGAGAAGACCAGAGCAAAAATGAACGAGAGGAAGGGACCCCTCTTGTCTGAAAAATGACATATCCTAGTGACAAATGAGCTAGAGTCTGAAGTATTACCCTGCACGCGTAATATATTAGCTGAATTATCTCCTATCTGTCCATTGTTTTTCTCAGCTCACAGATCTATATGGTGATACAGGCTTCTTTTGAATACCTCCATCAGGTTTTCCCCTAATAACGTGGGATTACAACTTCGCTCACTGGAGTTGATCTTAAAGCCCATAAAAAGGTGAGAAGAAGATTCAAGGATGTGCTCTAGAGGAACGTCTGGGCTGGCTGGGAGCTAAATGTGGTCCCAACTGATAGATGTGGCCCATATATCCCCTCACCTTCCTGGTTCTGATCTCTCATTCTGTGTCCCCACAGAATGGTGAGTGTACTGTGGACAACAAGGGAAGCTCAGGGTAATGCTCTCTTCGGGTTATCAGGTAAGATGGGATCGTGTTTCCTTGACTCACCATTGTATTACGGATCTGCAGGGCACCTGCTGCTAAACAGGCTGCTCGCCGAACTGCCATGAAGTCATCAGAGAAGCAGTTAAGGAAGCTGGGGAAAAGCTTGGCGGTCATGAGCTTGAGCCCACCAATCAGAGACAGGGCTTCCACACGCTCTTGGGAATTTCCTAGACTCAGCTTGATTCTGTAAAGTACAGGTGCTTTTATTTCCCCTCTTCAAACTTTTGATGCTCCTTCCCCCCAGTGCCCTCAGGATAAAATCCAACCTCTGTAGGCTCTCCATTATCCATTTCCACCCTTTCCTAGTCAGCCTTATCCCCTATTAGGTTAAGTTTCACTGGGTAGAGACTCGACTGTCTTATTTACTTAAATCCCTATTACCTAATTATGTTGAATGACTAAATAAAAGACACTTTCAAACATGCACCTCTTGCTTGCTACAGTTCTCTTTGCTGCCTTCACCTGTGCCATGCTCATTTCTATATTTGGCTCCCAAATGTCTTTCCTTCTCTTTGCCTGTGTAGTCTTAGCTGTCCTCCATGAAACTTGACCTTATTAGATATTTGTGTATCTTGCCTGTATAATCAGAATCATGTCATACTTTTGAACTCTTAATCACCAAAATAGTGACTAACACCTAGTAGGCACTGAATGATTCTGTCCCTAGCCACATTGTTAGTATCTCTAAGGACTGTTAACCTTTTGTTTTATCTAAAAAAATAAAATAAAATAATCCTGCAGTGGCACCTCGTACAATGCTGAGCATACGGAGCAGCTCCCCAAAGGCTGGCTGGCTAAATCCCAGGGCCTCTGAACATGTTTTGAGAATAGAAAAGTTTCTTTCTTCATGTTGCCTCAGTTTACCTGATTGTATCATGCAGCTCTTTCCCAAGATTCATTCGCCCCAGAGTTTCGGCAGCTGCTTGTCTTACTTCCTTATTCCAGTCACTCCACATCAGCTGGATCAACTTATGTTTCAAATCCTATGAGTAGGTGTAATAATTAGCTACCATTTATTGAATATCAGTTTTGTACTTGACACTGTGCTCAGAGATTTTACCCATCACTTAATCCTCTCAAACAATCCAATAAAGCAGATATAACCATTTACAGATGACAGAATGCAGGTTTAGATGTACTTGCTCAATGTTAAGTTGAGTGCTGGAGCCAGGACTCAGACCCAGGTCTGTTTTCTAAGCTCATGTTTCAAACTACAATACTATGGCCTTGGCCTATTTGACTCAGTAATTATGTGACCTATATATCCCCTCACCTTCCTGGGTCTGATCTCTCATTCTGTGTCCCCACAGAATGGTGAGTGTACTGTGCACAACAAGGGAAGTTCAGGGTAATGCTCTCTTCGGGTTGATCAGGTAAGATGGGATCTGAAGGGTTGTGGGTTCGATTCCGGTCAAGGACACATACCTTGGTTGCAGGCTTAATCCCCAGCCCCATGTGCAGGAGGAAACCAGTTGATGTCTCTCTCACATCAATGTTTCCCTCTCTGTCTCTCCTGCTCCCTTTCACTTTCTCTAAAAATCAATGGAAAAATATCCTCGGGTGAGGATTAACAAACAAACAAAAAAATAAACTATACTATGTTGGGGCAATGTAATCTGTACTTGAGAGACTTAAGATTTGAAAGTGATGCATTAATAGGGTGACCAATTCATCTCAATTTGCCTGATACTTTGCTGGTTTTAGCACTAAAACTGCTATGTCCTGACTTAGACAAACCAGAACAGTTGATAACTTCTGTATATTGATACTTCTCCCAGAGGGGAAGGGACAAAGATTATTACAGTTGTAGTTGATTTTGTGAATTTGTCTGAGCTATTCTCCCTGCTAGAAACATCTCCGTTTTTCACCCCTACCTGGTACTTGATGTTTTCCTACTCTGCTTTTCTGATTTAGTTCAAAAGTCATCCCCTCAGTGAACTCTCCTCTGTAACCATAGGGAAAACCCCCATACTCATACTATCTTAAAACTGCTTCTGTTTTAGCTATTTATAACCAACTGAAGACATTATCTTTCATCCCCAGCGCTAGCATGTAGGATGTGGCCAGAAACTGCTTGCTTACTGAATGGGTGAACTGAGGGACATACTATCTTTCTTTTTTTTTTTTTTTTTAACATATTTTATTGATTTTTTACAGAGAGGAAGGGAGAGGGATAGAGAGTTAGAAACATCGATGAGAGAGAAACATCGATCAGCTGCCTCCTGCACACCCCCTACTGTGTATGTGCACGCAACCAAGGTACATGCCCTTGACTGGAATCCAACCTGGGACCTTTCAGTCCACAGGTCGACACTCCATCCATCGAGCCAAACCGGTCAGGGCCATACTACCTTTCTTAACTCCAGCAATCTGATGTAACGTTCTCATCTTTACCCTGTCCCCTGCTTGCTCTGCATGTCTTTTTACTTTTAGTCCTGAGAGATAGCTGCTAAGGGGATGAATGTGCAGATGAACTGGATGTTAAGATGATATTGTTAAAATGCAGATTATGATTGAGTTCACCTGAGGTGAGATTGTGCATTTCTAACAGCTCCCAGGTGACGCCTGTGCTTCCTGTGGAGGACTTTAGCAACAGGGTGCTATAGCAGTTGAGACAGAATTAATTCAGACTAAAACGTCTTCAGGTGATCACACTGAGCGGCCAGATTTTTTGCTTTGCACACCAAAATGCGAGGATCAAGGAATGGAGGGTGTTCACTTCTCATGGGAATGGGAATGTTCTGGGCCATTCTGGAGGTACTCAGTGTTATAAGGAAAAGATATAGGGACACATAGGAAGAAGGAGAAAATCCCACTTGGATAGCTGAAGATGACTTAAAAATTATGGCAAGAAGAAAGTTAGTTGAAAGCCTAAATGATGCTCAAGATTTCCATGCTGTGCGGAATCTTGGAGGAAGGCAGGAGGAGTGTGGGTGGGTGGGAGGTAATCAGCCAAAGAATATGCATATATTCATAATCCATGGACACAGACAATAGGGTGGTGAAGGCCTCGGGTGGGGCTGGGGGGAATGGAGGGGGTCAATGGGGGGGAAAGTGACATTTATAATACTTTCAACAATAAAGAATTTTAAAAAAGATTTCCATGCCAGAAGTCCCCTTCAATTCTAGCCAAGTCTTGCTCAGCTGTCCCACACTCCTTCACAGAACTTTAACTGATAAGTTCAGCCTATACTACTCTCCTCTCTCTCTGAAAAGTTTTAAGAGCACCTTACATTTATTGCTTGTTCTTGAATCATTTGTGTCTGTTAGTCTTGTTACTTCAACTATAATGTCAGTTTTTAAAAGTAGGGACTGTTTTATACCTTCTTTGTGTTTACTAAACACTCAGGGAAAGCCAGCATAGACACTGGTGTAATTGGGTTGTTGGGTAGTTTTAAGTCAGTGCTTCTTAAACTATCTGTGCTAGAGGACCAGTATTTGAGTGGGAAAATGTCATTGATACTTAAAAAGTACACTGATATTGAGGTAAAGTCAAATTACTATAAAAGTTTCTTTAAAAATTGATTTTAGAGAGAAAGAGGGAGAGGCAGAGAGAAACACCGGTTTTGTTGTTCCACATATTTATGTGTTCATTAGTTGATTCTTGTATGTGCCCTGACCAGGGATCAAACCCACAATCATAGTGTGTCTGGATGATTCTCTAACCAACTGTGAAACCCAGCCAGGGCGACTATAATAAGTTTTTTAACTCTATTGGGTTTTTTTTTGCCTATTTCATGGGTGGGTTATAAACAATTTATGGATGGCCACCAAACTGAGAAGCAGTGGTTTAAGTCACAGGAAGACGTTGACATTTGAAGATAATTCTGGTTTGAGGTAAAAGATAGTCATGTGAAACCTGGCTGGGTTGTTCATTTGGTTAGGAGCATCACCTGGATACGCCAATGTTGTGGGTTTGATCCCTCCCTGGTCAGGGCACATACAAGAATCAACCAATGGCCCAGCCAGTGTGGTTTGGTGGTTGAGCATTGACCTATGAAGCAGAAGGTTATGGTGTGATTCCCAGTCAGGGCACATGTCTGGGTTTCAGGCTTGATCCCCAGTGTGGGGCGTGCAGGAGGGAGCCAATCAATGAGTCTCTCTCCCTCTTCCTTTCTCTCTCAAATCAATAAAAGTATATATATTTTAAAAAGAACCAGTGAATGTATAAATAAGTGGAACAATAAATGGCTCTCTCTTTCTGCCTACTCTCCTCTCTCTAAAATCCTATCTAATAAAAGAGAAACATGGTAATTAGCGTATGACCGCTACCCTTCCCATTGGCTAATCAGGGCAATATGCAAATTAACTGCCAGCCAAGATGGTGGCCAGCAGCCAGGCAGCTTAAAGCGAACATGAGGCTTGCTTGCTTCAGTGACGGAGGACTCCAATGTTCCCCGCCTGCCACTGCCGGCCTCTGAGCTGCAACTCTAAGCAACTATGTTACAAATATAGAAGCTAAACAAAACCCCAGAAACCTGCTTTAGTCACTGGGCTTCAGCCAGCAGGATCACAACATTGTTTCAAATACAGAAGGTAAACAAAGGCCAGAAACCTGCTTTCAGCAGCAGAGGCCTAAGAGCTGGAGCCTCAGAGCTAAAGCTGGCCCAGAATAGAAAAAAAGGAGCAGTTGGGAGCTTCAGTCACCCGCCAGCCTGAAAACAGCCCTCAGCCCCTCACCCAGACTGGCCAGGCACCCCAGTGGGGACCCCCACCCTGAAGGGTGTGTGACCAGCTGCAAACAGCCATCATCCCCTCACCCAGGCTGGCCAGGCACCCCAGTGGGGACCCCCCACCCTGATCCAGGACACCCTTCAGGGCAAACCAGCCGGCCCCCACCCGTGCACCAGACCTCTATCCTATATAGTAAAAGGGTAATATGCCTCCCAGCACCGGGATCAGCATGACAGGGGGCAGCGCCCAAACCCCCTGATCGCCCTGCGGCTCTGTGTGTGACAGGGGGCGGGGCCACAACCTCCCTATCCGCCCTGCTCTGTTCGTGACAGGGGAAGGCGCCCCAACCCCCTGATCAGCCCTGCTCTGTGCCTGATAGGGGGGAGCTCCCCAACACCCTGATTGCCCTGCGGCTCTGTGTGTGACAGGGTGCAGCGCCCCAACCCCCCCCCCCATGGCCCCATGGGCCCTGCTCTGTGTGTGACGGGCTAGAGCCATAACCTCCCCATCGGCCCTGCCCTGAGTGTGACAGGGTGCAGCGCCCCAACCCCCTGATTCGCCCTGCTCTGTGTGTGACAGGGGGCAGTGCCCCAACTCCCCTATTGGCCCTACTCTGTGAGTGACAGGGGAGAGCTCCCCAACCCCCTGATCGGCCCTGCTCTGTGCGTGACAGGGGGCAGCGCCCCAACCCCCTGATCGACCCTGCTCTGTGCATGACAGGGTACGGAGCCCCAACCCCCCTGATGGGCCCTGCTCTGTGAGTGACGGGGCAGCACCCCAACCCCCTGATTGGCCCTGCTCTGTGCATGATGGGGTGGCGCCGCAACCTCCCCATCGACCCTGCCTTGAGTGTGACAGGGGGCGGTGCCCCAACCCCCCAATCAGCCCTACCCTGAGCATGACTGAGGGTGGCATCGCAACCTCCCAATATGCCCTGCTCTGTGCATGACAGGGGGCGGCGCCCCAACTCCCCAATCGGCCCTGCTCTGAGCCCGACCAGGGGCTGCACCTAGGGATTGGGCCTGCCCTCTGCCACCCGGGAGCAGGCCTAAGCCAGCAGGTCGTTATCTCCCAAGGGGTCCCAGACTGCGAGAGGGCACAGGCCGGGCTGAGGGACCCCCCCCCCCCCGAGTGCACAAATTTTTGTGCACCGGGCCTCTAGTCAATAATAAATGAATAGGACAGAGATCTGTTTGGTAAGAATGGGATACTAGATAGCAGCAAAAGGTGGAAGGCTCTCTAGCATAGACTTTATCCTGGAAACACAGAAAGAGAAGACTTACCAAACAGACATTTCCACTGACCCGTGAAAGAGCCCGGCAGGCCACAACCCGATCCTTCCATTGATGGCTATTCAGCTCCACAGCAAGCATGGTGTGTATCAGGGTCTGAGGAAATGAAAGACTTGGATGGGTGTTCATGATCATCTTTACAGGTACTAGAACCTTGAAGAACTTCCATCCTAACATGGCATCCAGTATAATGTCACAGACATGTGAGATACTCATCCCTAGCAAGGAATAGGTTATAAAATGTGGAGTGCTCGTCCAACCTTTTTCATCTCATGGCACACGTAAACTAATTACTAAAATTCTGCAGCACACCAAAAATATATTTTTTGCCAATTTGACAAAAAAAAGTAGGTATAATTTTGATTCATTCACACTGGACTATTGTGTTGGCTATTGTCCTTTTTTTTATTTGACAAGCTAAACTGTCCAGGCCGGGTGGCTCAGGCAATTGGAGCGTCATCGTAAACACCAAAAGGTTGCAGGTTCAAGTTTGATTCCTGGTTGGAGCATATACAGGAGCAGCTGATCAATGTTTCCTCTCTCACATTGATGTTTCCTCCTCTCTCTCTTCCCCTCCCTCCTTCTCTAAAATAAATTAAAAAAACATATTCTTGAGTGAGGATTTAAAAATAACAAAATAGCTCTGGCCAGTGTGGCTCAATTGGTTTAGCTTTGTCCCATGCACCAAAAGGTTGCTGGTTTGATTCCCAGTTAGGGCATATGCTTGGGTTTGGGGCTCCATCTGCAGTAGGGGGAGTGCAGGAGGCAGCTGATTGATGTTTCCTCTCACATCAATGTTTCTCTCCCTCTTCCTCTCTCTAAAAATCAATAAACAATCTTAAAATAATAAAAATTCTTGGCACATCAGTTGAAAATCACTGATCTAAGCCAACTGACATCTGGGATTATGAATCAGGAAACAAAATACAGATTTTGTCATCTGAGCAGAAAACTGGGGCTTTCTTAATTTTTTTAAATTTTGGAGAGACGGGAACATGTTCCACCTATTCACACACTCTCTGGTTGATTCCTGTATGTGTCCTGACCAGGGATCAAACCCACAACTTTGGCGAATGGAACGATGCTCCAACCAACTGTGCTACCAGGCCTGGGCATTCCTCTTCTTGACTTTAACTACCTTTACTCCTAAAATGATTTTTATGTGCCTCAATCTTTGTGTTTCATGTTTCTGCTGAAAGTAAACAGAATTCTAGGTCTGTGTGGTTTCAAGGGTAAATTTGTGGCAAAATTCTACATGTTATAACTCTTCCGGCATACACAGAAACCATCTGCAGTCTACTTTTCTCGCCTAGACTAAGCTAACTGTTGTCACTTTTCCTTGTATACACCTCTCCACCCCAGTTCAACCACTCCAAGTCTGGCTTTACCTATGCTTGAGATCATCTTACCCCACCACACCTGCATTTTCGATTCTTTACATGCACTGAGACCCAATTGTTCCCCAAACTTGATTTCTTTTTCTGACCCTATAATGCATACATACCATCTTCCCACTGAGATGGCTCAGGAGCAGGCAAGCCTGGTGCTCAGTGTCCTCATTCTTCTTGTGAAACAGCTGATGGAGGATCCTCTTAATCACAGGGTAAATGTCCACACCATCCAGAGCCAAGCACTGAGCTGCAGCCCAGCTGTCCACGCTATTACCTGCCACGGTGGGGTGAATAGAGTCTAGGTAGGTGACCTGTTTACCCCGCAGAGAGAACAGCCTTTGGGTTGGTATCCAAGGCTGTTACCTGCCTCATCTCTCACTTCCCTGTGCCCTTCTCAGTCTAGAAATCCAATTCCATATTTAACCATGTTTAAATGGATTATATCAAGGTTTTAAATATAGGCTGAAAAATCTTAATCTCCAAAGTTAAATCTTCCCCAGCTGCAATGAATTGCATCAAGTTCCTAAGGTATTGCCTCCTCTTCCACTCCCACTTTGCTACAGATGAAGGTTTCTGTTATGTAGTAGAGAGAGGGGAGCAGGATCTCTTCCCTTGGGTTTGCACCACACTGGGTACTTCTTAGGACTCATCCCTATGTCCCATCTCTTGAGGTTCTTACTCCACACACTGGGATTAGTGGGAAAAGAGCACATAAGAGGATACAGGGTTCTCCAATCTCTGATATCCTCACAGATTTCACGTATTCTTCTAATCTAGCCTGTACTTGGCCTTCACTAATTTGACCACAGTTCTAGCTGAACTCTTCTTACTGGTCCCAGCTGTATCTACTTCGGGTGAGTGAGTGTTCATGTCTTCTCTTTCCCTGTAGGCATTGTCTGTCCTTATACAGTGGGGCCTTGACTTACGAGTGTCCCGACTAACGAGTTTTTTGAGATGCCAGCTGTGTCTCGGCAGATTTTTTGCATTGAGTTGATAGAGTAATTTGAGTTAACGAGCTCCTTAACGAGCTCGGGCTCGGAATGAATTAAACTCATAAGTCAAGGCCGCACTGTATTTTGAAGTTAGTCAAGGTTTTTTTTTAATGTAAGGGTGGGAGTAACACTCCTTCCAGCTCCCTACATCCAGGGCAGAAAGTGAAAGACCTGAATACTTTTTTCCGCCCTCTTTTGGAATAAAAATATTTCTCAATGACTTCTATGTTTCCAAGATTTAAATATCCCAATGTGTAAATTAACATATACTCAATTCTTATCCAATCCCCACCCTAATTGCATTTTTATTTTTCTTGTTAAAAAGATTGGTTCAGCCCTAACCGATTTGGTTCAGTGGCTAGAGCAGTGGTTCTCAACCTTGGCTGCACATTAGAATCACCTGGGAATCTTTTTAGAATCCTGATTTCTGGGCCCCATCCTCTGGAAATTCTGTTTCTTTGTTACTAGTGTTGTGACCTCACCCCATAACAAAGAAACAGAATTTCCGGAGGATGGGGCCCAGAAATCAGGATTTTAAAAAGATTCCCAGGTGATTCTAATGTGCAGCCAAGGTTGAGAATCACTGCACTAGAGCATCGGCCTGCGGACTGAAGGGTCCTAGGTTCGATTCCAGTCAAGGGCATGTACCTTGGTTGTAGGCACATCCCCAGTAGGAGGTGTGCAGGAGGCAGCTGATCGCTGTTTCTCTCTCATTGATGTTTCTAACTCTCTATCCCTCTCCCTTCCTCTCTGTAAAAAAATCAATAAAATGTATTTTTAAAAATAAATAAATAAATTTTTAAAAAAGATTGGTTCATTGGCTATGCTTACATTTTCTATGGGAAAAGGGAAGATTTCTGCTTTGGATCGCACTCTTTAGAGAGAATTAAATGTGATCATAGACTTTGTCTTCTGTGGCTTGTTGATTATAAAGACTAAAATATACATATGTGTGTGTGTGTGTGGTGGGGGAGTTAAATCTTAACAGATTCTTGTTAGGTAACAGCAATGAGGCACTTCTGGCCTGGCTGAGAGATACAGTTTTTCCTCCCCTTTGAGATTGGGAAGTCTGGAGTGGAGGCTTTCTTAAAACAAATGAAACAAGTTGTTGAGCTTCTATATGCAGGAGGACAAACCAGTCTGTCAGTTGTCTTTTCCCAATTTCCCAAAGAACAAGGACATCTCTGAGCAGTTAGGCACGTTGGGCATATCACTTGACCTTTTTGCTGTATTACTACTCCAACAATGCATGTGGACAATGCCTATAAGTTAATGTGCACAAATGGAAGCATGATGTGTTCAAGTGGTGATTTTTAATTTTCAGGAAGTATTCTTAAATATTGTTACATCATATTTTCAATTTAAACAAAATCCAGTTGTGTGAAAGGGCATGGTTTCTGGTCAAACACATCTATGAAACACCACTAGGTGGCAGTGTACCTATTTTGTCAAAGTACCTAGGAAGAACTACCTTTTCTATGTTCTAAGATGAACTGAAATCCAATACAATAGACATCACAGACATGACAATGGAGAGTAACAGATGGAGAAGCTAATGCTCTGACCGGTTTGCTCAGTGGATAGAGCGTCGGCCTCCAGACTGAAAGGTCCCAGGTTTGATTCTGGTCAAGGGCATGTACCTTGGTTACGGGCACATCTCCAGTAGGAGGTGTGCAGAAGGCAGCTGATCGATGTTTCTCTCTCATCGATGTTTCTAACTCTCTATCCCTCTCCCTTCCACTCTGTAAAAAATCAATAAAATATCTAATCTAATAAAAGAGAAACATGGTAATTGGAGTACGACCGCTACCCTTCCCATTGGCTAATCAGGGAGATATGCAAATTAACTGGCAGCCAGGCAGCTTGAAACTAACTTGAGGCTTGCTTGCTTCAGTGACGGAGGAAACCAATGTTCCCCGCCTGCCTTGCAGGCCTCTGAGCCTGCAGTTTGAAACATTTTAACAAATATAGAAGCTAAAAAAAAAACCCCAGAAACCAGCTTTCAGCGAGCTGGGATCTCAGAGCTGGAGTCAGAGCTGGAGTTATACATTGTTTCGATTACCTACTTTCAGCAGCGGAGGCCTAAGAGCTGGAGCCTCAGAGCTAAAGCTGGCCCAGAATTAAAAAAGAAAAAAAGAAAAAAAGGAGCGGTTGGGAGCTTCCGTCACCCGCCAGCCTGAAAACAGCCCTCAGCCCCTCACCCAGACTGGCCAGGCACCCCAGTGGGGACCCCCACCCTGAAGGGTGTGTGACCAGCTGCAAACAGCCCTCAGCCCCTCACCCAGTCTGGCCAGGCACCCCAGTGGGGACCCCAACCCTGAAGGGTGTGTGACCAGCTGCAAACAGCCATCATCCCCTCATCCAGGCTGGCCAAGCACCCCAGTGGGGACCCCCACCCTGAAGGGTGTGTGACCAGCTGCAAACAGCCATCATCCCCTCACTCAGGCTGGCCAGGCACCCCAGTGGGGACCTCCACCCTGATCCAGGACACCCTTCAGGGCAAACCAGCCAGCTCCCACCCATGCACCAGACCTCTATCCTATATAGTAAAAGGGTAATATGCCTCCCAGCACCGGGATCAGCGGAGCCGAGAGGCCTCCCAGCACCAGGATCAGTGTGACAGGGGGCAGCGCCCAAACCCCCTGATCGCCCTGAGGCTCTGTGTGTGACAGGGGGCGGGGCCACAACCTCCCTATCCGCCCTGCTCTGTTCGTGACAGGGGAAGGCACCCCAACCTCCTGATCAGCCCTGCTCTGTGCCTGATAGGGGGGAGCTCCGCAACCTCTGATCGCGCTGCCGCTCTGTGTGTGACAGGGTGCGGCGCCCCAACCCCCTGATCGGCCCTGCTCTGTGTGTGACAGGGTGCGGCGCCCCAACTCCCCCCCCCCCCCCACGGGCCCTGCTCTGTGTGTGACAGGGTAGAGCCATAACCTCCCCATCGGCCCTGCCCTGAGTGTGAGAGTGGTGGTGTCCCAACCCCCTGATCGGCCCTGCTCTGTGGGTGATAGAGGGCGGCGCCCCAACCCCCTGATCCACCCTGCTCTGTGTGTGACAGGGGGCGGTGCCCCAACTCCCCTATCGGCCCTACTCTGTGAGTGACAGGGGCGAGCTCCTCAACCCCCTGATGGGCCCTACTCTGTGCGTGACAGGGGGTGGCGCCGCAACCTCCCCATTGACCCTGCCTTGAGTGTGACAGGGGGCGGTGCCCCAACCCCCCAATCGGCCCTACCCTGAGCATGACTGGGGGTGGCATCGCAACCTCCCGATCCGCCCTGCTCTGTGCATGACAGGGGGTGGCGCCCCAACTCCCCAATCGGCCCTGCTCTGAGCCCGACCAGGGGCTGCACCTAGGGATTGGGCCTGCCCTCTGCCACCCGGGAGCAGGCCTAAGCCAGCAGGTCGTTAAATCCCAAGGGGTCCCAGACTGCGAGAGGGCACAGGCCAGGCTGAGGGACCCCCCCTTCCCCCAGAGTGCACAAATTTTTGTGCACCAGGCCTCTAGTATATTTATATATAAAAAAAAGGATATCTCCTCTTTACCCCATATTCCCAGGTCAGAAGAAACGGAGAGTTCCTCACCTTTCAAAAGGGCAGTATGCATGATGTCCTGGGCAAGGGGATTGTGTGACTGTATAGCATATTGGCATATTGCTGCTGCCATCTGCACATTGAAATTCTGGTCTCCAAGAGCAGCCTCCAGAGGCGGGAGTAGAACCTCTGGCAAGTCCTGGATTGATGGGGCTTCCACAGTCTTCTCGTCTGTGATCAAAAGAGAGCTGAAGAAGGGAGTGCTAGCCCCTTTGCTTTTCTCGGAAACACAGCTTCCTTCCCATAGCCGAATACCAGCCGCAGGTGCTTACCTCTATGGGCCCCTCCAATGGGCAGGATTTTATGACTCACTTCTGTGCTGGGTATGCCAGTTCCATCCTTTATCCTCTGGCCTCAAAGAAGGTATATTCAAGCCAAAGAAGAATGTTTCCAGCTAGGCTATGGTGACTTTCACCATTAGTTTTAGTGATAAAAATCAACCTATTTACCCTATATGTTTTTGTATTTTTACATTACATTTTGTACTTTTATATTATTTTTAAACTATATTTCTTTATTGATTTCAGAGAGGAAGGAAGAGGAAGAGAGAGAGAGAAACATCAATGATGAGAGAGAATCATTGATCGCTGCCTCCTGCACACCCTCCACTGGGGATCGAGCCCACAACCCAGGCATATGCCTTTGACTGGAATTGAACCTGGGACCCTCCAGTCCGCAGGCCGACACTCTATCCACTGAGCCAAACTGGCTAGGGCTATTATTTTTAATAATAGCAATTATATTTAGGTAGTGCTTTGCCATCTATATAGTGTTTTCATACTCATTCATTCTTCCAAACTTTATTGAAGTAGACAAGGCAGATATTACTGCAGAGCTCACCTGAAATATGTGTGTGTTTAACAAACAGGCCCACAACACTGTTATAAGCCCCTCAGTACCAGTCTTCCGAAGGACATAGGATGGGAGCACAGTTTGCCAACAGGGCAGCCTCAGGCACTCCTTTTGGCCAGAGTTCCTGAGGTGGTTTGTCTAGCATTCCACAGATCCCTCTGGGGACACCTCAGGACTACGGAAAACACTGTGAGGACAAGTCTTATGTTTCACTGGAGTTAGGATCTCTTATAACAACCCCACAGGTATCATCTTAGGGTCCCTAAAGGGAATGCTGTTATATAAGTCACAGCATTCATGGAAACCCAAAGGATGGTGCCCCTTTACATATTTACATTTCATTTATAGTTCTTCCCACTCCAAATGTAACTAATCAGTCAGGGTGCATTTTTATCAGAAACAGTGTTGCCTATAAAGATAGTTCCTGTCCTTATCAGGTTAGCAGAGTAACAGGTATACATTTAATTAAAGCTCAGATTCTCAAGTAGAAGGGGAAGGATTTTATTAACCTTTTGTCCACAACTATCCTCACTTGATAGATAAGGAATTTGAAACTCAGAAGTTAACTGACTTCCAAGAAGCTGGACCTGTGACTAAGGTTTTAGGACTTCTAATCTATCCTTCATACTACTGCTGCAATCCACTATGCCATGTGTCAAGAATGACCTAGATGGAAATATATATTTCAGGGGAATGGAAGCAATTGATCATCTCAAGAAATAATGAGTAGATCATTTTCTTTGGGAAGGTGTGGGGAGGAAACAACAAAATCTAGACACCGAGGACACGTGAAAGGGATCACGTGACAGGCATAGTTCTGGCGGAAGATAACGATGTTTGTATGTATGTGGAAGATTTGGGATAAGATTATGATATATGTTGCTGTTTATTGAAGGTTTTTTCTATGTGCCAGGCACTGAAAATATATCATCCCATTTAATACCCAAGGAAATAAGCAGTTATAATAAAAAATGTATATGTGTGGACACATGTCTAGCAGGGACACCAAACCAAGTCTGGGTGGTGAGGCAGGGAAGGCTCCTCAGAGGAGGTGACACCTTAGCTGAAAACTGAAGGGAAAGTATAGAAATTAATCATATGAAGAGAGGAAGAGTTTTCCAGCACAGGAAGCAACAGATTTGAAAACTTGAAGGAAAAATGCCCATATCTGGAACTCAATAGACAGGATATAAGTGAAATGAAACTTTAAAAACCTGGCAGTTTTGTAGAGCCAAATAGTCCCTGCCCTGAGAGAGTTCCTTGCCTGCTAGCGATGGCAGAGAAGTAAACAATTATGATAGAGTGATAAATATTAGGACTGGAATAATATTAGGATGTTACCTGCAGCAGAGAAGAAAAAGTGTCAGCCCAGGCTTCACATAAAAGGTGATATCTGAGAGGGTGCTTGAAGAATCAGGGTCCATTGGTTTTATGTCCTTTCAATGGCATTTATAGTTTCCACTAAAGGCTTGGTGCACAAAATTTGTGCACTGGGTGTGTGTCCCCCTCAGCCCAACCTGCACCCTCTCCAATCTGGGACATCCCTCTCACAGTCCAGGACTGCTAGCTCCCAACCGCTCACCTGCCTGCCTGCCTGATTGCCCCTAACCGCTTCTGCCTGCCAGCCTAATCACCCCCTAATCACTCCCCTGCCAGCCTGATCGATGCCTAACTGCTCCCCTGCTGGCCCGATTGCCCCCAACTGCCCTTTCCCTGCCAGCCTGGTCACCCCTAA
The DNA here is from genome assembly GCF_014108235.1 of Myotis myotis. Lineage (NCBI taxonomy): Eukaryota > Metazoa > Chordata > Mammalia > Chiroptera > Vespertilionidae > Myotis > Myotis myotis. The sequence continues at coordinate 202,822,799 of NW_023416313.1, forward strand.
CTGCCCTCCCCTGCCAGCCTGGTCACCCCCAACTGCCCTCCCCTGCCGGCCATCTTGTGATGGCCACCTTGTGGCAGCTATTTTGACAACATGGGGTGGCCATCTTGTGCAAGGGTGTGACAGTCAATTTGCATATTACCTCTTTATTATATAGGATCATTGGGTCCTGTGTCTTGTTAAACCTGTTTTTGCTAACTGAAAGAAAACTGAAGAGGATTTTCGCATTTAAAAAATGTCATTACCATACTAATGACTTCCATGAAAACATAGTGGCACATTTGAACTTTCAGAAAGTGGGAGATAATGCTTCGCTTCACGCCACTTTGGCTTACAAAGGGTTTCATAGGAGCGTTCTACTGTTGGATAGCTGCCAGGAGCCAGTCCATCCTTGCTGTTTCAAAGGACCTGGCATATATGGCATACTGTTCTTAATATGTTTGCTCACCTTCTTGGCACTATGTGTTTTAACCAAGGTCTCTGAGAAAGGTTGTTTCACCAGGTAGGGATTTTCCCCTGAAGTTAGGGAGGGAATAAAACCTCCTAACTAAGTGCCAGGCGGGTAATTAATCACTTTAACTATGAACAATCATGCTTAAGCTACATAATCTTTACTCCCTGGAATGGAGATAAGAAACGCCCTAACCTTTGTAATAGAGATTGATAGGATTTAATCAACTGGTATAAATACAGATGTAACAAGCCAGCAAGACACAGAACTTAGAACACAGAACTTAGAATACGGAACCAAGAGAGACAGAACCTAGGCACAGAACCTACACAGAACGTTCTCTAGAGACAGAAGAACTTCGCTGGAGAGAACATGGCAAAAGATCCTGGACAGAAACTGGCCTCAGAACCTAGAGACAGAACCTAGGGAGAGAACATGGCAAAAGATCCTGGACTGAACCTGACTACAGAAATTGGCAAGAGAACCTGACTAGAACCTGGTGACTGAACCTGGCTGGAGAACCTGGACAGAACCTGGCTGGAGAACCTAGCAAGAGAACATGGACACAGAACCTGGCTGGAGATCCTAACCAGAACTTCGCTGGAGATCCAGACCAGAACTTGGATGGAAATCCTGGCTAGAGATCCTGGCGAGGCTGCTGATCAACTGAACGCTGCCTCCATGTCATTTCTTCTTCGCCGACTCCGTCCACACCTTTGGGGCCCCCTGGACCCACTGGGGTTGGACCCCGGCAGATAGCAGGGGAAACCTGTAGATAGTATGCTCAAGCAGTCCAGTTCTGGCTCTCACCTGAGTCCCCCTGCCTGATGGCAATCCGGGGCCGTTCTAAAGCGGCGGTGGCACACGTGGTGATGGCTTGGATCCGAATATCATCATGCATGTCCACCAAGCCCCGCAGCAGACCCTCTATTGTCTTATGGCGCCACTCGATGACTGTGACACAGGGAGCAAAGTGAGACGAGAACCACTTGGTCAGGGTTAGATACATACTGCGGGCCCCCCCGCCCCCACCCCGCCAGGACAATTCAAGCAAAACATTAGCTCAGAAAAATAAAGGGCTTCAGAGATGGGATCCTTAGGGAGGTTATTTCTCTGATGATCCATATACTCTCTAGTTCAGTCCCAAACAACTTCCCCCCGCCCCAAATCTCATCCTATATTCTTTCTCTCTCTCTTAAATAGCTTCACTGGTACCATCTGGGAAACAAAAGGGGCAATAAAACATAGTGGTTAAGGGCACTTTGTTATCAGACATACCTGGTTTGGAATCACAATTATTAGCCGTGTGACCTTGAGTAAGTTACTTAACCTGTGTGAGCCTGAGATTTTTCATTTGTAAAATGGGAATAATACTAGAATCTACCAGGTTGAGTGATTGAATAGTACATGAGTTAACTAGACAAAGGTTAGCAAGATACCCTCAGGTTTCCTTGCCTTTGAGGGCTTCTCCATCTGGCTTTCAAGGTCATTCTCATTGTATTGCTAACTGCTCTCTTTGTAGGTATCAAGCTTTCATTTCAGTGCTCCCACCATCTGTAGTTGCTCCCTAATAGTGGCTTTTACTTGGATCTCCTTTTCAACTCTTTTATGTTTATCTGATCCCGTTTATGAAATGGATCACCTCTCTTCTTCCTGCACTAGCTAAATTAGTTTCTTAGGTTCTGAAAGACAGCAGCCCTGGAGTCCTTAAATCTTATAGCTTTCAACAGTCCTTGCCAGGTGCTTACTCTGCCCCAGGCACTCAGACTTCTACTCCCATATCTCTGAGGGCAATGTAGATATAGGATAATCCCAACTCCAGGAATGAATTTTGGAGAGGGGTGGTTTATACCACAGACAACTGCCATGTGAATAAAATAGTTATAAGTGTTTCTTGGGATTTTTTTGGCCACCATTACATTTCCATTGCTTGGACAGCATGTTTCAACCTTCCCTTCATGCATTATTTAGTGAACATAAGGTTTCAGAGATCAGTAAGTTAGGGTCCCTGCCTGTGAAGAGTTCTCAACATAGTGTGTTTCCACAGACTACTGAAGTAAAACCCACCCATGCAAAAAGTATTCATACGTCAACTAGCATTATGTGAAAAGAAGGCTCTTGTCTAGTCTAAACTTGATGAGGCAACCAGATTTTTATGTTTTATGAGAGGGATGGATTTTCAAAGACTGAGAAACACTAGTCCAAGCTGAGACTCTCATCCTCCACAAATACATACCGATACCTCTTGATGTCCCGCCCCCCACCCCCTTCACTCACTCAGAGCCCAGGCGGTCCTCCATTCCTGCAACATCCTCCGCAGGACCAGCAGTTTCCAGGGCACATCCTCCTTCAGTGAATCCGCCTGCATCTTCAGTTTCTTGGCCTTAGTGGACATGTCCTCACGCCCCTGCACCAGCAGATCCTTGACTGGGGTGGGCAAAGCAGTCCAGCGCGGGGCTCCTTTCACGGGCCTGCAAGCTGTGCAGTGTGCCAGTATGAGGTCCTGCCCTAGGCCCTGTGTTCCAACCAGCATCTCATTCCTATTTCTGACTAAGACCAAGGCAAAACAGTGTTCTCAAGAGCAAACTTTCCTGTGGTTATAAAGGGAACTGAGCACAAGTGGCACAGGGAGCTGACTACAGACCTGAGAAGCCACGATGGTGGGAGAGAAAGGTTGGGGGGGGGGGGGGTGAAGCTGAGCTATTTATAAGCCTTTCTATAAGAGTAATAAATCTTTAGGCACATAAATATGTTTAAACTAGAAGCCCAGCACACAAAATTGTGCAGCCTTTAGGCACATAAATATGTTTATACTAGAAGCCCAGCACACAAAATTGTGCAGCCCCGCCCACCTGCACGGGCAGCCATGCCACACTTGCAGCCCTGCCCATCCACACACGTCTTGCCGCGCTCACAGCCCTGCCCACCTGCGCTGGTCTTTGGTTGTTACAGCGTTAGGGCCACTGGGTTTTTATAATTATAGATGTAAAAGGGCTTGCTCCTAAAATTTGATATTTGATATATTGCAATTTAGAGTATAATGGGCCATTAATTCCTAGTTTAATTGTTCTTTTTATGCTTTTAATTTGGGAGGAAGAATGGTCCTGCCAGCTGCTAAATTTTAAAGATTTTAGCATCTCTGAATTTTTCCTAATTATGACAAATAACAGTTGGAACTTTGAGAACAGAAGAAAATCCTATATAATAAAAGGCTAATATGCAAATTGACCAAACAGCAGAATGACTGGTCGCTATGACGTGCACTGACCACCAGGAGGCAGATGCTCAATGCAGGAGCTGCCCCCTGGTAGTTAGTGTGCTCCCACAGCGGGAGCACTGCTCAGCCAGAAGCCAGGTTCACAGCTGCCGAGGGCAGTGGTGGTGGTGGGAGCCTCTCCCACCTCTGTGGCAGCACTAAGGATGTCCGACTGATGGCTTAGGCGCTCCCCCAAGGCCTCCTGGACTGCAAGAGGGCATAGGCCGGGCTGAGGGGCCCTCCCCCCCCGACTCTCACACACACACACACACACACACACACCAAGTGTATGAATTTCGTGCACTGGGCCTCTAGTATTATATAAATACAAGAGGCCCATTGCAGGAAGATTCCTGCAAGAATAGGGCTTCTTTCGGCTGGAGCAAAGCAAAGAAGGGATTGAAGCCCGCCCTTCTCCACTGCCTCACTCCCTCCTGTCTCTGCTGCCTCAGCTCTGCTCCTGTGTTCGCTGCCTCGGGACGCTCCATCAGTGGCAGAGCAGCAAGGCTGGATCGGCCACCGGAGTGGGTGGATCATGCCTCACTGCTTGCCCCCGTGGCCGCTGGCCAGGTGACAGGCCCGGACACTCCAGCAGCGATGGAACGGCGAGGCTGGAACCGCCGCCAGAGTGGGCGGATCCAGCCTCTCCACTCGCCCCGCCCCCCACCTCTCCTGCCACCTGCCTGGCCAACAGGCCTGGACACTTCAGCAGCTTGGCTGAGGGGACTGGGCGCCACTATCTTGTGGCTATGGGCGCTGCCATCTTTGTGACGGTGTGACAGTTAATTTGCATATTACTCTTTTATTAGATAGGCTAGTTGTTATATAAAAAGTTATAGCTGTTATATTATTCTAGACTTAATGTGATCCCTGATATGAGATTCAGAAAGCGTCTTTCTCAGAGAAGTAGTTATGTAGCGAAGAAGGCAAAACAGATAAAAATATTTCTGGCCTGGCCAATGTAGCTCAGTGATTGAGCATCAACCTATGAACCAAGAGATCATGGTTTGATTCCAGGTCAGGGCACATATCTGGATTGCGGGCTCAACCCCCAGTCGGGGTGTGCAGGAGGCAGCCAATTAATGATTCTCTCTCATTATTGATATTCTCCCTCTCCCTTTCTCTCTGAAATCAATAAAAATATATTTTAAAAAGAAAACAAAACATTTCCAGACTACTAATTTCATTATTTGCCACATTGCTTCTCAGTTTCATGTTCTAATCTGTCACTATCAGCAATTTCTGTTTTTCCAGATCTCATTCCAACTTAAACATGTTTAGATTTGCTCTGAATCAGTTCTTTTCTTTGAGCAAGGAGGGCTTCTACCACTTCTTCTAATGTAAAAAGAATCCTGTGAGACTCAAGGGCAATCTAGCTCAGATGCTCCTGTAGAGCACACCCTAAAAATGGTGCTCACCCAGCTTGATCACACTGGGGGAACTCAGTCACCCTGAGTTCAGGGATTCCTTCCTTTGCAGTGTAGGATGTGCACAGCCAGAAGCCATAGAACCAGCTCCAGACAGGTCAGCTCCTAGTGAATAGATCCTTGGCCATATGACATTCCCCAACTTCTCTCTGCCTTCTTAAAATCCCTTTCCTGGAAGTGAGAAGTAGCTGTTCCTCCTGTATCCCCCTGCCCAGGGAGTTAAAATTGATGTGGTCAGAAAGTCTTAAATCGCTGCCAGTTAAAGTCTTAAGAGAATAAACATGTACAACTACCAACATTTATTTTATTTCTATCCCATGAGTTCCAGGCAGGTAGAAATACATCCACTTGCCACCTCCCACCTCAGAAGTCACCTAAAGGGAGCATAAAAAGAAACAACCCTTTGACTGTCTATGGGAGAAAAGGCACAGTGCACTTTGTTGGCAGAAACAGATGGTACCTTTGTGATGTGTATTGTAAAACCTGTGCTTGGTATATAGGAACCATGATGATCTAGGCACACTAAGAGAGTTTTCTGTCAGGCTGTACACTTCGTTTCTTTCTTTTTAAAAGAATACTAGAGGCCCGAAGCACAAAATTCGTGCTAGGGGCTTGGCCCTCGCAGCCACGGTGGCTGCCTCGGCCCTCACAGCCCAGGCTTCATCCAGAAGGACGTCCAGAAGGTCATTTGGCTGTCTGGTCTAATTAGCATATTATGCTTTTATTATTATAGATATTTTTATTGATTTCAAAGAGGAAGGGAGAGGGAGGGAGAGATAAAAATAGCAATGATGAGAATCACTAATCAGCTGCCTCCTGCACACCCCCTACTGGGGATCCAGCCCGCAACCCAGGCATGTGGCCTTGACCAGAATTGAACCTGGTACCCTTCAGTCCTGAGGCCAACACTCTATCCACTGAGCAAACTAGGGCTGTACACTTTATTTCTTAAGAATTTTAATCATTTTGCCGAAACCGGTTTGGCTCAGTGGATAGAGCGTCAGCCTGTGGACTGAAAGGTCCAGGGTTCGATTCCGGTCAAGGGCATGTACCTGGGTTGCGGGCACATCCCCAGTGGGAGATGTGCAGAAGGCAGCTGATCAGTGTTTCTCTCTCATCGATGTTTCTGACTCTGTTTCTCTCCCTTCCTCTCTGTAAGAAATCAATAAAATATATTTAAAAAAAAAAGAATTTTAATCATTTTAAGGGAATCACCATCTAAGTTTTTCAATTCAATCAAAAGGGGGCGGGGGAGGGGGGAACCTACGTACATCTAACCTCAGGAAGTTTTCTATTATTTCCAGGTTCTTTCATATCCAGGATTTCCTGAGATGAGATGATGAATAAAATAGTTTTAAGAAGATGTATGTATATATTACTATTCTGGCTTTACTTCCCCCAGATCAATTTCAAATACTGTTTTAAAAAGAGATTTGATGTCAAAAACCTACAGCATTAGCTCATTAAATGTTCTGTGCTCTGGGGGGAAAAGGTGGGTATCCAGCTCTATTGGGGATAAGGTGCCTATGAAGCAAGTGAGATAGGTCGTGAAGTTTCTATGAAAGCAGCAGGATCCTCAGAGGATTAAAAAATAATAATAAGGCCCTAACCGGTTTGGCTTAGTGGATAGAGCGTCGGCCTGCGGACGCAAGGGTCCCAGGTTCGATTCCGGTCAAGGGCATGTACCTTGGTTGCGGGCACATCCCCAGTAGGGGGTGTGCAGGAGGCAGCTGATCGATGTTTCTCTCTCATGGATGTTTCTAACTCTCTATCCCTCTCCCTTCCTCTCTGTAAAAAATCAATAAAAAATATATTTTTTAAAAAAATAGCTTCATTAAGGTAGAATTCACATCCTGTAAATTCCACCCTCTTAAAGTATATATAACTCAGTGGTATTTTAATATATATGCAGAGTTGTGCAACTATCACCCAGCAACCACTGATCAACGTTGTCTCTGTGCCTTGAGTTTGCACAGCACTTAATGGTTTATAAAACATATTCACAAAGTCACCTAAGTACCAATAAGTATCACAAAAGTGCCCTGCTATAGGAATGATTAGTGTCTCAATTTTTTAAAAAAATATTTTTTAATTGATTTCAGAGAGGAAAAGAGAGGGGAGAGAGAGATAGAAACATCAATGATGAAAGAGAATCATTGATTGGCTGCCTTCTGCAGGTCCCCTTCTGGGAATTGAGCCCATAACCCCGGCATGTGCCGTTGACCGGAATCAAACCTGGGATCCTTCAGTCCGGAGGCTGACACTCTGTCCACTGAGCCAAACTGGCTAGGGCTAGTGTCTCAGTTTTAATGAAGCAACTAAAGCTCCAGAAGGTGACTTGCCAAGACCTAACCCAAGGCTCTGCTGGGGTGCTTTCTCCGCTGCTTTATAATAGCGGTCCTCAACAAAGGAGGAGTGGGTGTGGGTATTGGGGAAGCTATGCATAGCCACCATGAGTAGCATCTCTACTCTAATGACTGATACCTAGCCAGGCAGCACTAGAGACAGAGGTTTAGAGGTGGGTGGGAAAAGAATGGGTCACTACTACTACTAGTTTCTGCACATGAGGGGACCACCTCAACAGTGACACTGCAAAGAAAAGAGTCATGGGAAATGGATACATAGTCTCTTGGAGAACGGGCACTTTTTGTTTCATTAGCTCATTTCTTGGCTATTTTCCTTCCCTCTCTCTACCTTCTCTGTCTTACATAATCAAAATGATGGACTGGTAGAGGATGCTGCTATGGCCTGAGAAGCAGATATTGGCCTGAGTATGGAGTGGGAGGCCAGCCCAATGCAAAAGAGCAGAGTACTTGATCAGGGTCTGATAAGCATCCCCTGGAAGCATTAAGATGGAATTATTGGCACTTATTACACCTAAGTTTTATTTTATTTCAACTGAATGAATGCTTCACAAAACCTCTTCCTAGTTATAGTTACTATTTTATAATTTTATGAGATGATTTTTTAAAAAGATTTTTTATTGAGGGGAAGAGAAAAACATCAATGTGAGAGCGAAACATCGATCGGCTGGGCATGTGCCCTGGCCGGGAATCTAACCGCCAACCCTTCCATGCATGGGATGATGCCCAACCAATGGCCAGGGCAGGGAGATGACTTCTAGTTGGTAGGAAGAGACTCTCCCGGATGCTGGTGGTGTCCTGCCCTCTGAAACAGGGACCTTAAAGAAATGGTGCCCGAGCCAGTGTGGCTCAGTTGTTTGGAGCATTGTCCCCTACACCAGCAGGTGTCGGTCGGGTTCAATCCCTGGTTGGGACACAAACAGGCGGTTGGGGGGTGAGGGGAGAAGAGGGAGCAACCCATTAATGTTTCTCTCTCTCTCTCTCTCTCTCTCTCAGATCAATAAAAACACATTCTTGGTGAGAATTTTTAAAAGAAAAGAAACGGCCACACTTCCATCTTTATGCCCGTTATCAGCTTCCTGCTTACGTGCTTCAGGAACTGGCTGGGAGGTCCACCTTTCTGGGGTTTCCGGGAAGACCTTAGCTAGCTGCTTGTGGTACTGGTTGAGGTTCTCCAGGAAAATTTGGTCTCTCTTTGCACCAATCCGGTGGATGATCTGGACTTTATCTATGAACAGATAAAGAAATAATGAGTCAAATAAATAAAATATACAGAGGGGACAAAAAATAAAAAAGAAAGAATGAGTCCCAGCACCTTCCTTCTCTCTCCTCCTGGGTTTTTAGTCACCAGGGCCAGATCCAATTTCACTTTACCCTCCTCTGAAGCCCCTAGGACGCATGGCTGCGGGCTCTGTGAGGCCTGGATGTCAAGGCAGAGCCTTTCTCACTATGAAAAGCTATTTACTAATGAAGGGCCACCCAATTCATCTCTTATTCTCCGTCAATACTTTTTCTTAAGCACTTTAAGAATACGTTCCGTTTATAGCACTCTAGGAACAAGATGGGAGTAGAAAAGGACAAACAGCGTGGAACATGCAGACCTAGATCGTGCATCCTGGAAGCCCAGGCATCTAAAGGGAAAGCCCAGGCGAGCTGGAAGGGAAGGTGGTGGGCATTTATTGGGCGTTGGGCAAGACGCATTGTAAATGCTTTCTTGTCTACTGTTTAAGTGCATTTTTCTTAATACTGTTTTACAAATAAGGTACATAAGGCTCAGAGAGATTATATCATTTGCTGAAGGTTAGTAGGAAAGGATTAAGCCAGGATTTAACCTCGGATCTGCCTGACCCCAAAGCCTGTGATATATTTTTTCCAATATAGCCCCTCAGTGGGGGAATATCTCAAAGTGAGAGGAGGGAGAAGGGTGTACAGAGAAGAGGTAGATTGTTCCCAACGCCAAATCTTGCTTGCTTTACAATCCCACCCTCCACTGCCTCCTTAGTAAGATAGAGAGCTAGAGAAAAGAGGAAGAAGAAGAAACATTTTCTCCCCACCGGACATCTCCCCCCTCCCCCCACACACACCCCTGGCAAAAACAAAAATTTTAAAAAAAAACAAACCCCACATGCAAATAGCTCGTATGAGAGTAACCAGGGAATGTTATGGAAATGTTACCATGAACACCTGGGTCATCCAGGACCTCATCCACACCCATGACTGTGTCATCCCCCAGCTACCTTCCATCTCCATATCTACCTTAGCCCCCACCAAAGGGCCCCAGCTCTATTACCAAAGTAAATCTCCTGTTCAAAGGTGTTGTCGGTGGAGTAAGCATACTTTCCAGCTTGGCGAGTCACCTGCCGGACGTAGCTCTGGACTGGGGACTGGCAGATGATCTCTTCGTTGATATCCTCAGTGGCCTTGTTGTCAGATGTTGTTTCAACACCCTGCTCTTGAGGCGAGTAACTGGGCAATCTTGGCCGGAGTGAGGGAGGGAGGGAGAAAAGGGGGAGGAAAGGTAGGAGATGGACTTTCTCATTTCCATCAGATCCACAGCTCACTCCCTTTCCTATTTTTTAAAAAAATATGTTTCTATTGATTTTTAGAGAGAGAGGAAGGGAGAAGGAAAGAGAGATAGAAACATCAATTGGCTGCCTCCTGCATGCCCCCTACTGGGGAATCGAGCCTTGCCGGAAGCCAGTCCATCCTTGCTGCTTGACACAGTCGCTGCAGGAAAGAAACATCTGCACAGCATATGTTTCAAGGGACCTGGCGTACATGGCATACTGTTCTTAATATGTTTGCTCCCCTTAGCGCTATGTGTTTTAACCAAGGTCACCTCTCTGAGAAAGGTTGTTTCCCCAGGTAGGGATTTTTCCCTGAAGTTAGGGAGGGGATAAAACCCCTTAACTAAGTGCCAGGCGGGTAGTTAATCACTTTAACTATGAACAATCTCGCTTAAGCTACATAATCTTTACTCCCTGGAATGGAGATAAGAAACGCCCTAACCCTTGGAATAGAGATTGATAGGATTGGAATCAACTGGTATAAATACAGATGTAACAAGACAACAGGACACAAAACCTAGAGACAGAACCTAGCGAGAGAACCTGGCTGAAGAACCTAGACACAGAACCTAGCGAGAGAACATGGCAAAAGATCCTGGACAGAACCTGGCTACAGAACTTGGCTGGAGAACCTAGACAGAACCTGGCAACCGAGCCTGGCTGAAGAACCTGGCTACAGAAGAGCCTGCAACCCAGGAATGTGCCCTGACTGGGAATCAAACCATAACCTCTTGGTGCATGGGATGACGCTCACACCACTGAGCAACACCAGCCAGGCTCCCTTTCCTTTTTAAGCTCAAGGCATACACACACGAGCATTTAAAGAACACCGCTATCTAACTATTGGCCTTGACCCCAAGGTCCACTTGAATATGGAGCTGCCAGAAGGGCCTGACTGCAGCCACCTTCCCCCTTCCCTGGTGGAGCCACTCCTTCTGTACCCACTGGACAGCACAATACAGTCCCATCCTCCCGGCATTACCCTTCTTTAACACTGGTGCCCTTGGTGGATACATGGACTTGGGGAAGGGGACCCTCCTCCTACAGTACCTCACTTCATTATGTGTGGTTACTTAATGTTTGTTGGACAGACTATAAGCACCTTCAAAGATAGGTTCATGTCTATCTCATTTACGTTGCATTCCCAGCACTTTGCAAAGTAACCGGAAAGTAGTGGGAATGCGATTTCTATTTTACTAATAAATGGGTAAATAAATGAGCTTCCACTTATCTTTAGTTCACTTTTGGGAATGAGAGGTATCATAATAGCTTCAGTCCTCCCTCTAGCTATAAGTGAGGAGGAAACAATCTGAGACACGCACAGTAACCCTCTTCTCAGGCTGTCTACTTCTCTGCCCTGCTGCCAGTCAGTTTTTGAGTAAGTGACATGCTGGCTTCTTATCCAAAGGGAGGCAGGACCAAACCTCAGAGCCAGAAGGCTCTGCCTTCCTTACTCTCACTGTGCTTACATTTCTGGGAGCACCGGGACAATAACTGGATTAGCGGAAAGGGAAAGGCTGAGAACCAATCCCTTCAATGGCACTGGTTCTAACCGGGGAGCAATTCTGTCCCATGTGTCAATGTCTGGAGACATCTTTGGTTGTCACAACTGGAGAGTACCAGTGGCATCCATAGGAAAATGCTGTTAAACATCTTACAATACACAGCGCAGCCCTCTGCAACCTAGCATGTCGGTAGTGCTGAGGCTGAAAACCTTACTTGATGCAGATGGACAGAGCAGGTTGGCAGGGAAAACACAAGAGGTTGATGGGAGAGGGTAAGCCAGCCCACCCAGGATTCCTTGAAGGGAAGCCCAGGATTCTTAAAGGCATGTCGGGGGCCCAGCCAGTCTACCGATAATAAACAGGAAGCAGCAGCTCTGGCTGCTTTTTCTCCTCCGTGGGCAGGGTGACACTTTGTTCCTCAAAATCCGCCATCTCTGCTTCCTCCAGTTCTTTCAAGAGCTCCAGGTCGCTGGCGGAACTGAGCTCATCGCGGATGTGGCTCCAGTCGTATTGTTGGCGCAAGAAGCTCTGCCACTTGTTGGGGGAGACCCCGGGCCTTAAAGGACGCTTGTTCTGTATCCATCTGGCCGTGCGCTTGTCCAGCTTTTCCAGCACGATGGCCTCCCAGGCTCTGGCCTCCTTCTCGTGGGGCAGAAGCCAGGTTTCCTCATCCAGTTCCAGATCTGGAGTAGGTGGCAAGCTCAGAAAGTCTGGATCCATGCAGCAAAGAGGAATGGGAAGGCAAGACTTTTTCTGGACGGTGCTTCCTGACTTGGACTTCGTTAGCTTCTTCCTAAAATAGGTAGGACTTTCTGTTTTCTCAGCCTGGGAGCTGACCCTGGCTAAGGGACTTGAAGAATGCAACAACTTGAAGCTGACGGGTTTCTCAGGCCGGGCCTTCCTGATATGGGGAGGCTGGATGATGCTGTCTGCATTGTAGAGGTGATGGAAGCTGCACTGGCTGTAAGAAAGGCTGGCTAGCCCTCGCTGCCACACCACCTCCTGAGAGAAGGTAAGGTTTGAAGCCGCCTTTTTAAAATACTGGCTCTTGAGGTCTGCACAGTGCTGCGGGCTGAAGTGAAAGACTGGAGGCACGCTGGAGATAGAGGTGCACTCCTCCATGCTTCTTGGGTTTAGGTTGGAGAAAAGCATGCCCCGTCTCAGCTGTCGGGGGAGTGACCGATAGAGAACTTGAGGAAGAAAGGTCTTTTCCTTTTGGTTCCTGGCCATTGTTTCCCGGCAAATGCTTCCTGCCACACTACCTGGTCCAGAGGCAGGGCCTGGAGGCGTGACCTGTTAAAGGGATGAGAGGAACTGGTGAGAGCTCTAGGTCATAGAAGTTGGTAACCCATAGCAATACAGAAAGAAAAGAACTTGGAAGATAGATGGGAGGAGGGAAAGTCATGTGAATTAGAAGGATGAAAGAAAGAAAAGGTACAACATTCCAAATATTCCTTGCATCAGACCCTTGCTTCCAATCTCACACTTGTCCCCAAAGCTCAGCCCCTCATCTTCTTACGAGGGATAACTGCTTTTCAACAGTATTCCATGCTTCCAGTTTTTCCTCAAACGTTGCTTTCTCTCTGTTCAAAGGCTTATAGCATAAAGTTCAGACAACTCAACCTGGCACTCGGAGTTCTCCATGAGTGTGATCCCCAGTTAATGACCTTGTCCTGATATATAAGGGGTCTCCTAGCTCTTCTCCGGGTATTCCTTCCTTCACATAGTGGAGCTTCCATCTGTGCCTTCTATATGAAACTGGTGGCCTGGTGCACAGATTCATGCACATTAAAAGGAAAGTAATTAGAAGAAATATTTTAATATTGCTACTCGCCCTTTCTCTATAATAGAAGTGTCAGAGATGAAAGAAAATTAGTAAAATATATATGAAAATAATGTATAAATTGATTAATAAATAAACAATAACAACATGATATAACAACAACAAAAACATGATATAAAAACAATAAAAACATGATATAAAAACAACATTGATAAAAATAATGACTGATAAATTTATTAAACTTATTCTAATATTTCCCTGTGTACCACATTAAGAGTAAAAACATTTTCAGAGTGCTTGACTAATTTTCCTTTGATGTCCCAGCATCAAGAAAGGTTCAGGAAATCTGGAGTAGGATGTGCGTAGATTAAATAGGAGTCCAGAGACGAAGCATAATTTTGAAAGGCATTTGGGGGTCAGAGGAGCTTAGCTTAAAGGAAACTAAGATGAAAGGTCTAAGGCAGGGGTGGGCAAACTTTTTGACTCGAGGGCCACAATGGGTTCTTAAACTGGACTCAGAAGAAGGAGCTGTGGCCGTGTTTCCCGATGTTGCCATGTTAACACTGCTGCTGGTGAAGGAGTGAAGGAGCGGAGGGGAGAGCAAGAGAACCCTCCGCTCTTTTGGCTCCGCCGGCCGGATAGAAGAGCCGAACGGGCTGTAGTTTGCCCACGGCTGGTCTAAGGTCTAAGGTCCAAGGTCTCCTCGTCTCAGGACCCCATGCTTTTTATTAATACAACTTGTCCTGAGGCGAGGCAGAGATATACACTTCAAAGGGTCAGGGTTTGGTACAGAGTCCATTGTCAGAATGGGGGAATTAGCCTACGGCTGTTCAGGTGTTTGGCCAGTAGGAGGCAATAACATGTAGATTAAGACGCCCTTTTATCCCTCTGGCAGCCAACAATTATCCCTTTTCAGGTTTGGGGAAATGCCACCAGCAATTCCCAGATTCAGCCCTGCTGTCATGCTGGAATTGGTTTCTGGCAGAACTCTTCACAATTTTAACTCTAACGTCACTTGCTCTTTGAACTTGAGAGAAAGGAACATATAACTGACCATGTCTGAAAACGGGTTCAGGTAGGAATATTCCTACTCTGTCTAGATTGGTGCCAGTGAGAGCTTTATATGTATCGCACATGCGCAGGTCAACGTTTATTTTTAAATTGCCAGTGTGTGTCATATGTACCGGCCAGTCAGACAGTCAGACTGATGGATGGCTGGTTACTTAGCCTTTTATATAGAAAGACTAGTGGCCTGGTGCACAGATTTGTGCACATTGAAAGGAAATTAATTAGAAGAAATATTTTAATATTGCTATTCACCCTTTCTCTATAATAGAAGTGTCAACCAAATTCATGATCAACAGTGACAGATCGAAACATACACATGTTATTGGCTCCAGCAAGAGCTTTATATGTATTGCGCATGTCAACTTAGCCTTTTATATATATATAGAATAAATTTGTTTAGTTAGGCCTGCTTTCTGATTTAGCTAAACGTCTTCCAGCCCAGTGAAGCACCCCAACTTCTCTTTCAGGTAACTGTCAGCAACACAGTAGTAAATAGCAACACAAAGAAGATTATTATTGTAGATCATGCAGGGAGAACAAAGGGTAAAATATTTAACTACAGCAGTGTTTGACTATATTCTGCACAGTGAGAAAACCTGATGTAATTTTCAAGTTCCACCATTTCTTACTTCTTTTCAGTCAGGTCAAGTTTCTACTAAATCTCTGTTTTCTGGCTAATGAAACGAAAATAGGATTCCACCAAGTCTCCTATCTACCTACTCCAAGACTTCTGTGAGGATCAAATGAGATGAGGCATGGGAAAACACTTCACAGACATTTGGTTAGTGTAAAATGTTTCCACCTGGCTATAAAGCAAGTCTTGTTCCTGGGCTAGAGAAACTGCAAGGAGGCTAGTCACTAGGGAGAGGAAGCTGGGCGTTGCTATGTGGTGTCATTACCCGGACGGACACATAGCATGTTAGCCTTTTATATACATAGATTGCCAGTGCGCGTCATATGTACTGGCCGTTGGTTGGATGGCCACACGGATGTACGGTCAGTCACTTAGCCTATCTATATATATAGATAGCCTTTCTTCCATATTTAACACAAATTCTATTTCCCAGACCCAGCTCAATTCCTGCCTGCTCCATAACTTCCTTGATCTATCCAGGCCTCCATGTCATATGAAAATTTATAAATTACTTCTAGTCCATGCCAGTTGTTTTAACTTTTAATCCTGTGACACTTCAATTATTAAATATGTGCTCTCTAACTGCATTGCCCTGTCTCTGCTAGCCTTCAAAATCACCTGGTACTTTTCCATATTATTTCATAGTCATCATTGTTAGAATTTTTAACGGCTGCAAAATATTTTATCAAGTGTATAAATCATCTTAGCTCTTCCTTAATTACTGGGCAAGCTGTTTCCAGGTTTTAGCTAGCATGGTAAACACTGTAGAGAACCACTGCCTGGATTTAGTGCTTTGAAAAATTTTTTTCTTCTGAAGCACTTACTTGGACTAATAATGATAATTGACAATTAGGAAGTACTTTGCTAAGGGCTTTACACAGGGAAGATATTATAGTTTTTATCTCCTATGGGAAGAAGCCACAGCTCAAAGAGGTAGATAAGTTACTTCAGATCACACAGGTTGTAAGTAGAGCAGTGATGCTTCAAGCCCAACTGCCATTGTCCAGCTCCAGGGCACTTAACCTCTGTACCACACTGGCCTTGGTTCAAGCCCCACTCCCTACCACTCACTGTGCTGGCCTTGCCGTTCCCTGAGGGCAGGTAGGCCTCATGCACAATGACACAATTAGCTTGCCTTGCTTGCCCTGTGCACAAGGTGCCCTTTAGCTCAGATCTGACTTATTTCTCTTTCCTTTACAACACTCAGCACAGTATCTTCTCTCCTTAGGACTTGATTTATCCCACTGGCTTCTGTGTACTAAATCTCATCTCTCAGTGGGTTTCTTTTGTTAAGGACCAGCTTTCATCTAGATGTCACTAGGCCAAAATTGCTAACCTCACTCAAATGAAGTCCCACATCATTGATAGGCTATCCTTCTAGGATTTTTTGCACATAAGATGGAATTTGGTTGTTCCGTCTCTTCATGAAGGCAACATGGCCCCAAGGGTAGAGGATGATCACAAGGTGATATTTTTCCTGAAATTGTACCTACTTTTACTGGTTAAAAATAAACTGTTAGTTAAAAACAATATTAGTACCCTAGCCGGTTTGGCTCAGTGGATAGAGCATTGGCCTGCGGACTAAAGGGTTGCAGGTTCGATTCTGGCCAAGGGCATATGCCTAGGTTGCAGGCTTGATCCCCAGTAGGAGCATGCAGGAGGCAGCCTACCAATGATTCTGTCATCATTGATGTTTCTATCTCTCTATCCCTCTCCCTTCCTCTCTAAAATCAATTAAAAATATATTTAAAAAAAAAACAATATTAGTGTTCTCCTGCCCTGCATAGTGCCTAATAGAATATTTTATAATTCTTAACATATCAGTATATCAATAACTTGCTCCTAAGGCAGGGGGCATTTTGATTCTAAACACTTAAAAAAACAAGATGACTACCTATATGGAATGATTGGGCGGCGGGGGGGGGGGGGGGGGCGGGGGGGGGGGCAGCGGGTGTATCCCTAGATATATTCCCATTAGCCTGGGACATAAAAATCTTTGGTTACAATGCCAACATTCCAGAAAGAATACCATGTTATCATTATTAATTATTATAAACTAGCGTAGGGTCCCTAGGCCTGACCAGCAATCAGGACAGGTCGGGGTCTTCCGTCCCCCAGCTGCCAGCTGCTGGCTGCTGGCCGGAGCCTTCGTTTCATTCTGCCTCCTGGTGGTCAGCACACATCATAGCAAGAGGTCAAACTCCCTGTCAGTGGAACTCCCTAGGGGACAATTTGCGTTTTAGCCTTTTATTGTATAGGATTATCAAAGAATAGTTATCATCTCTATAAAAGGCTACTATGCTAACTGTCCAACCGTCCAACCAGTCGCTATGATGCACACTGACCACCAGGGGGCAGACACTCAATGCAGGAGCTGCTGAGCTGCAGTGACTTGGCAGCAGCAGTTCTTGGGTGATGCACCCCAAAACCAGAGAGGAGGGAGCCAGATTGCTTGTGGGGCCATGCGATTTCACCTTCGGCCACGTGTTATGTTGTTGCTGGGGCACCGTTGGTCCTGAATCTGGTTTACTGCACACGCGTTTGCGTTCCACACCCTGTACAACAGCAAACCTTGGGGGATGTTGGAAAGCCAATTTCAGCCCAATCCCCGCAGGCCAGGCCGAGGGACCCCACTTGCCGGAGGGACCCCGCTCATTCCGCAGATGCCAGGGAGGGACCACGGGAGGTTGGCTCCAGGGCATGTCTGGCCCCAGTTGCGCCCCGCTGACCACCTTCTAATTAATGTCCTTTCAATGTGCATGAATCCATGCACCGGGTCACTAGTGTAATATAAAAAAGAAGAAAATACATGACAGATACATTTTGAAAAAGAATGGAGACAGGACAAATGTTATAAGGTTTGATCCCAAGAGGCTTGTCCTGGATGGATTTAGTCAGAAGATAAGTGTAAGGCCAGGTTCTGCACTTCCCAACCATGTTTCCTTGGGACTATTGTCCTTAGAAGGCAAGTCTGGGGTCCCACAGCTAGATGCACTGGGCACTTAGGGAACAGTTTAGTAGTATTGAGCTGTAGGCAATTAAAAGAGAGGGTGCATAGGCCCATCTGGATGGTTCAGTTGGTTGGACCATCGTCCAGTACACCAAAAAGGTTATGGGTACGATCCCTGGTCAGGGTGCATACAGGAGGCAACCAATCAGTGTTTCTCTCTCTCTCTCTCTCTCTCTCTCTCTCTCTCTCTCTCTCAAATCAATGAACATATCCTCTGGTGAGGATTAAAGAAGGGGGAGCAGGGGGGGAAATGAAGGAGGAGAAGGAGAAGATGAAGCATAGAGAGGGAAGAAAATGCCTATGAATAGAGTTTGGAGACTCCATATTTATATTATCCAAATTTAAATGTTACCTGGACCAACATTGTGAGGCACAGTCCTCTCCCCCAACAAACAGCCCTTAAGAACCCCAAAGCAGAGTGGCAGGTCTCAGGTGCCTTTGTGCATTGACAGCATAAGAAGTTGAATAAATGGCATCCTACAGTTATTCCAACCTGGCATAAGTGCAGACGAGGCCCTGCAATCTGGTAGGCAGCAACCACCAGCATTCTCTCTGCACTTTTAGGTACTTGGGTGGACAGACAGGTGTGGGGTGGGAAGGGTTAAACTACATGCCTTTAGTTAAAACCTGATGTAAGAATCTAAGCTCAAAATGTGTGATGTCTCAGAAGTTCCCAATTTAGTTCCACTCTCTATTCACCTTCCCTGTTCCCTCGCCTCTCCTCCTGGGTCTGCTACTGTTATTCTGCAGAAATTGTTGACATGGGCTGAATAATATGTGTAAAAAGAGTAATATTTTGCTTTCTTCCTTCTGTTATTAAAGCAGTAGAAACTGCCACAGAAGAAAAGACTAAAAAGCAATAAACCTTAGCACAGTTCATGTCTGAAAGCTTTAAAAAAGTAATAGTCTCACCTCCACCCACAGATTCTCAAGTTCTGAGGTAGCACCCAGAGGGCAGTCAGCTTCTGATAGTGTTTGTTTTTTATTTTAAACCTTTATTGTTGAAAGTATTACATATGCCCCCTTTTTACTCCATTGACCCCTTCTAGCCCGCCCACACCCCTTACCCCAGGCCTTTACCACCCTATTGTCTGTGGCTTATGGGTTATGTATATATATTTACATACAAGTTCTTTAGTTGATCTCTTCCCACCCATCCTACATATTGTTAAAGGACCCTCTGCATCAAGATCGGGGGTTTATAACACATTAAAGAAACCACAGCCCCAAGAGGTAGCTGTGGGATGTATGATGGAAGCTTGGTTGGTAGGGAGAGCAGGATCAGGGACTTGTTTCAAATCCCTTCTCTGCTGCCTCTTTCTCATCAGAAATTTTCCTTCATACCCCCCCCCCCCCCCCCCGCTTTCTAATTCCCATTCCTAGCCATGCAATCACACACATATACTGCTGTCTCCTGAGATCACTGTGGAAACTCGGCCACAAAGGTGATCTGTTCCTACTCTTATCTTACAGATTTCAAAACTGAGGCCCAGAGAGGAGACGTGACTCAGATCATGGTACTCGCCCCTGAAGCAAGCCCCTTTTGACACCTAATCCAAAATCTTTTCATCTACTTTCATCTACTGTCTCTCATCATTCAGCTGAGCTAATAAACTCCTTTCAGACACCAGTAAAGCAGCAGTGTTTTGAAATTACCTTCAAAATAGCCTCCCACAAGTCTTCAAAGGGAAGCAAGATTTTGCTCTTAAACCTTCCTTAGTTTCCTATGTTCCAAACTGTTTACATTGGTTACTTGGCAGCCACCTCTTTAGAATTCCATGAGTCTACTCACAGAACCTGGGGGTTCAATCAGGGGTATTTTCAGTTATTTATTAAACTTTCTTCTTTGTGAGCTGAGCTTTTGGAAATTGCATTGATTGGTGACAAAATGGACTTCTTGGTCATTCTTTGAAAAATAAATCTTTAGCCCTAGCCAGTTTGGCTCAGTGGAAAGAGCACAGCCTGTGAACTGAAGGGTCCTGGATTCATTTCTGGTCAGGGGCATGTACCGCGTTTGCAGGCTAGTCCTGGCCCTGGTCAGGACACGTGCAAAAGCAATCAATCTATGTGCCTCTCACATCAATATTTCTGTGACTCTCCCTCTCCCTTCCATTCTTTCTAAAACTCAATGGAAAAATATCCCTAGGTGAGGATAGGAAGGAAGGAAGGGAAAGGAAGGAAGGAAGAGAGAGAGGGAGGGAGGGAGGAAGGGAGGGAGGGAGGGAGGGAGGGAGGGAGGGAGGGAGGGAGGGAGGAAGGAAGGAAGGAAGGAAGGAAGGAAGGAAGGAAGGAAGGAAGGAAGGAAAAGGAAGAAGGAAGAAGGAAGGAAGGAAGGAAGGAAGGAAGGAAGGAAGGAAGGAAGGAAGGAAGGAAGGAAGGAAGGAAGGAAGGAAGGAAGGAAGGAAGGAAGGAAGGAAGGAAGGAAGGAAGGAAGGAAGGAGGAAAAGAAAGGAAGGGAAGGGAAGGGGAGGGGAGGGGAGGGGAGGGGAGGGGAGGGGAGGGGAGGGAAACCTTTAGGTCTGTGCAGCTCAATATTTCCCCCCACAGGAGTTCTTAAGTCCTACAGAGTCTTGGCAGAGCAGGGAACACATGAGCCCAGGTTTGGCATGCTTCAGTCATTGGGGCCTTTTCCATTCTCCTTTCCTCTCTGCCCCTACTTAATCTGCTTCCTTCACACAGTTCAATTCCACCTCCCCTGCTCCCCAGATCCTGGCTAGATTATCAACAATTCTACTCTTTTTATAAGGGGACTCTTCATATCCTGTTTTGTTTTGTTTTTTAATCCTCACCAGGGGATTTTTTCCCCCCATTGATTTCTAGAGAGAGTGGAAGGGAAGGAGGAGAGGGAGAGAGAGAGAGAGCGAGACAGAGACAGAGACAGAGAGAGACATGGACTTGAGAGAGACACATTGATTGGTTGCCTCCCGAACACACCCTTACTGGGGCTGCAGAACCTGCAACAGAGGTACATGACCTTGAGCAGCAATTGAACCCAAGATCCTTGGCAGGCCAATGCTCTATCCACTGAGCCAAACCGGCTAGCACCATATCCTGTATTTTTAATAGTAAAATTTCAGGCTTACAGGTTACTGGTTTTCAGAAGTCCTTTGTGAAAATAACTATCTGTCTTGGCAGCAGGGAAGATTTCTGGGCATAAAGTTCTGTCTTTTCTTTTTTTGCAAAAGTTTTTATTGTCAGTAATAGCTGTAAACTTTATACAATAATCTATTTTATTAAGTTTATTGGTGTAACATTGGCTAATCAGTTTCAAGTATACAATTCTATAATACATCATCCATATATCGCATTGTGTGCTCACACCCAAAGTCAAGTCTCTTTCCATCACCATATATTTGACTCCTTTACCCTCCTCAACCTAGGTTTTGTCTTTCTAGCTGACCTGGGACCATGCTATTCTGGCCATCTTGTCCTGATCAACCTGACCACTGATTTTAGTACCTTAGCTCAGACCCTGGGACCCTTACAAAAGGGTTAGAGGGCATGCTCTTTGAAATGAAAAGACTAAAAGACTTTTTAAAAAATTAAATATTAAAACCTTGGCTAAGGTTCCTAAAATTACACAGAATTACCACATGAGCCAGCAATTCCACTCTGGGTATATACCCAAAAGAATTAAAAGCAGGGCTAATAGATATTTGTATACTCAAGTTCATAGCAGCATATTCCCAATAGTCAAGAGGTATCCAACAATGGATGAATGGAAAACAAAATGTGACATATATAAAAGAGAATATTACTCAGCCTTAAAAAGGAATGAAATTCTTATATATGCTACACATATGGATAAACCTGGAAGTCATGCTAAGTGAAATAAAGCCAGACCAAAAGGACAAATACTGAATGACTCCACTTATATGAGGTACCTAGAATAGTTAAATTTATAGATAGATAGTGGATTTACATGGGCTGGCAGGAGGGAGTGGGGAGGAATGGGGAGTTATCATTTAATGGGTACAGAGTTTGTTTGGATGATGAAATAGTTTGGGAGATGGATAGTGGTGATGGTTGCACAACAATGTAAATGTACTTAATTATACATTTTAAAGTGGTAAACTTTGTGTATTAGCACACTTTTTTAAAAAACCCTATCTCTATATATAAAAGCCTAAGTGACCAGACAACCTAACAACTGAACAACCAGTCGGCCAGTTGCTATGACACACACTGACCAGCAGGGGGCAGACGCTTAATGCAGGAG
Source organism: Myotis myotis (assembly GCF_014108235.1). Classification (NCBI taxonomy): domain Eukaryota; kingdom Metazoa; phylum Chordata; class Mammalia; order Chiroptera; family Vespertilionidae; genus Myotis; species Myotis myotis. The sequence continues at coordinate 202,845,079 of NW_023416313.1, forward strand.
CTGCCCCCTGGTGGTGAGTGCACTCCCACAGAGGGAGTGCCGCTCAGCTGACCAAGGGGCGCCAGACACTGAGCTCATGGCTGGCCACTGCAGCCCAAAGACCACAGCGGAGTGGTAATGTGGCAGGGGCGGTAGGCGCAGTGGGGCCAGGATGAGCAGGAGCGGAAGACAGGAGCAGCCAGCAGCATTGGACTGCCAGTTTCGGCCCAATCCCCATAGGCCATGATGAGGGACTCCACCGGTGCACAAATCCGTGCATCGAGCCTCTAGTTCAGTGATGGCGAACCTATGACACGCGTGTCAGAGGTGACAACTCATTTTTTTGGCTGATTTTTCTTTGTTAAATGGCATTTAAATATATAAAATAAATATCAAAAATATAAATCTTGCTGAAACCGGTTTGACTCAGTGGATAGAGCGTCGGCCTGTGGACTGAAGGGTCCCGGGTTCGATTCCGGTCAAGGGCATGTGCCTGGGTTGCGGGCACATCCCCAGTAGGAGATGTGCAAAAGGCAGCTGATCGGGGTTTCTCTCTCATCGATGTTTCTAACTCTCTGTCTCTCTCCCTTCCTCTCTGTAAAAAAATCAATAAAATATATTTAAAAAATATATGTATGTCTTTGTTTTACTATGGTTGCAAATATCAAAAAATTTCTACATGTGACATGGCACCAGAGTTAAGTTAGGGTTTTTCAAAATGCTGACACACCGAGCTCAAAAGGTTCACCATCACTGCTCTAGTTCTATATAAGAGTTAATATGCAAATGGTCGTCATGCCCTCATGCCCTTGCCCTGGGGCCAGGGGACCTGAGGCTGGGCCGGGGGACCTGAGGCCACGTCCCCCACCCCAGCACAGGGGCCAGGGGCCCAAGCCCACACCCCCACCTGGCGGGGCTTGACAGGGTACCTGAGGCTCTGCCCCCTACTAAGTGGGGCTTGATGGGGGACCTGAGGCCATGTCCCCCGCCCTTAGGGCTTGACAGGGGTGGGGCCAGCCAGGTCTGGGTCTCACGCAATTTCAAGGCGTGCACAGGTGGGCGGGGACTTGACTCTGGGTCCCGCGGCACGCCCCAGACTCTGACAGGAGGGAGATTTTCATATACATTTTACTAATTTTCTTTCTTTCATCTCTGACACTTCTATTATAGAGAAAGGGCAAATAACAATATTAAAATATTTCCTCTAATTCCCTTTTTTTTTTTTTTTTTTTTTAATATATTTTATTGATTTTTTACAGAGAGGAAGGGAGAGGGATAGAGAGCTAGAAACATCGATGAGAGAGAAACATCGACCAGCTGCCTCCTGCACCCCCCCTCACTGGGGATGTGCCCGCAACGAAGGTACATGCCCTTGACCAGAATCGAACCTGGGACCCTTCAGTTCACAGGCTGACGCTCTATCCACTGAGCCAAACCGGTTAGGGCTCTAATTCCCTTTTAATGTGCACAAATATTGTGCACCGGGCCACTAGTTTAATACAAATAGCCATGGGTTTTTTTTCTGATAGAAATACTAGAAACACTAAAATTCCCACTCCTAACTACTGTACATGCATTCAACCATTGGTCCACTGACAATATGATAGCATTCATGTACCAGTATTGGTAGGGAAATATTAATAAGGCTGCAAAAAGATTGCTTACCTCACTTGTCCCACTTATCCAAAATACAACCCAGGGAAGCCTGTTTGCACTGCTCCTGGACATTTTAAGTTGCCTAATGGACCATTCAAATGGTCCATTGACAAATGGATTTTTTTTTTAATATATTTTATTGATTTTTTACAGAGAGGAAGGGAGAGAGACAGAGAGTTAGAAACATCGATGAGAGAGAAACCCCGATCAGCTGCCTTTTGCACATCTCCTACTGGGGATGTGCCCGCAACCCAGGTACATGCCCTTGACCGGAATCGAACCTGGGACCTTTCAGTCCGCAGGCCGACGCTCTATCCACTGAGCCAAACCGGTTTCGGCAACAAATGGATTTTATACAGCTTTCCTGCCACTTTGATAAAAATATATTTTAGGCCCCAATGAGTGTAGCTAACTGGTTAGAGTGTCAGCTTTCCCACTAGAGGGTCACAGGTTCAATTCCCAGTCAAGAGCACATACCTGGGTTGCAGGTTTGATCCCTATCCTGGTTGTTTCTCTCTCTCTCTCCCTTTCACTTTTTCTAAAAATCAATGAAAAAATATCCTCAGGTAAGGATTCACTCTCACACACACACACACACACACACACATACACACACACACACACACACACACACACACACACACACACACGTTTTCCCTTAATCATGGTGTGTCTGTTTTCTCACTGGACTGAAGCTTTTCCCTACTGCTTCCTCTGTGGCTGACATGCTTTTGGAAAAGATTATTCCTACCTGGGAACCCTTCTTGAACTCTATAGTGATCAGAGAACCCATTTTAGCCATTAGGTGCTTTGACAAGTCTATGCCTCAACCTCAGGTTTAGTTGAATTCACTAATGGCATTATTAAGACTCAACTGGCAAAATTTGTAGAGACCCTCCATTGCCTTTGGTCCTTCTAAATCTCAGATTCATCCTCTTTGGAACTCATAAATTGTCACCCTTTGAGATAGTCACAGGACACCTAATGCACCTGGTCCCTGCCTGTTTTGATCCACAGCTGATTAAAAGAAATATACTTCAATATTGTAAAAGCCTAATTGCCTCTATCAAAATTAACCGTGTTCGGTGCACTCTCCCTCCTAGGGGCACGTCCTTGCCTTTCCCTTCCATCTCTTCTTCCCCCCACAGGCATGCATCTCCTAAACTCTAGGGGGCCCCAGGAAATTTGCAACCAGGGGAGCAATGGGCAGCAGCAGCTCATACTGAGCTAAACGCTTTGAACCTCTCCCAAAGACACCCTTTTCTCTGTCATTTCTGTGAACCAAAGCAGCCCACCCCACCTAGCCTCCCTCCTGTTACTTCCTCTACCCTAGGCCCTTCCTTGTTTCAGTGTCCCCAGCTTTAATAAACATACTCTCAAAATAAAATAAGTAAATAAATAAAAAGCCCTGGCCCGTGTGGGTCAGTTGGTTGTCGTCCCATACATCGTTCAATTTCCAGTCGGGGCACATGCCCCGGTTGTGGGTTGGATCCCCTGATAGGGTGCATGCAGGAGGCAACAGGTAGATGTTTCTTTCCCTTCCTCTCTCTCTAAAATCAATAAAAACATATTTAAATAATAATAATTCTATAAAAAAAAAAAAAAAGCCAGAGTTGGCGCGAGGTCTGAACGTTGGCGGATGTTGTTCCCTGAGGCGGCTGGCACCCCACCCGGTCCAGCTGGTTAGGCCTCCTCAGCGGCCAGGAGGTGCACAGGCCCCCAGAAGGCCAGCGGCTGTGGCTGTGGCCGGAGGACTGGACGCGGCGCGGCGGCGGCGGCGGCGGCAGGGGCGCTGAAGGGGCGGAAAGTGCAGGTGGGCTGGTGGGAGCGGGAGGGTGTCTGGGGAGGGGGGCAGGGCAATTGGGGGGCTGGGGAGACTGAGAAAGGAACAGCTTTGGGAATTCATAGGCGAAAGGGAGTGCAGTGTGAAGAAGGGCGAAAAATGGAGTTTGGGGAGGGCGGAGAGGAAATGGGGCGGAAGGAAGGAAGACGGGAGGGATGTGGAGAGCCTGGGGTTTCCAGGTACGGGGCGATGAGTGTGATCCCGCAGACTCCTCGGGACCTCAGAGCCCCTGTGAGGCGGCAGGAGGAGAGGCTAAAGTGGTGGGCAAAGGGGGGGCAAGAGGAGCACCTAAAATAAATGTCAACATTAAAAGTGAAAGAAAAGGGGGGAAAAAGAGAAAAGATTGTCGTATTGGGAAGTTCTCATCCTGGAGGAGCTGCCAGCTTGCAGGCCATCTGAAGGAACCAGGACCTTGGGGAATGTGGGGGTTGGGGGGGGGGGGGGGAGCTAGCCTAATATTAATTGAGCATCCACTGGCTGCCAGATACTGTATTAAGTACTGAATATGCATTACATGTTTCATCACCCTTATGGGAATGAGGAAACCGAGGTTGATACTAGGAAGGGCTGGAAATCACGCCCAGGTTTGTCGCCTATGTAAGGTTCTGTGTTAGTCATTACCAAGGAACAAAAGTATGACATAATCTTTAATGTTTATCGAGCATTTTATGCTGGGCATTGTGCTAAGTATTTCAAATATGTTATCTTGTTTGGTACAACTCTATATGGTAGGAAGAATACCAGTAATGATACAGACACTAAGGATTCTTGCTCTGAAGTGGCTTACAGTTTAAGGGGAAAAAAAGAGGTGCGCTTTGCTGGAGCATTACATGTCTTACTATTTTTTAAAGTATATTTTTTATTTCAGAAAGGAAGGGAGGAGGATAAAGAGATAGAAACATCAACGATGAGAGAGAATCATTGATCGGCTGCCTCCTGCATGCCCCCCACTGGGGTTGAGCCCGAAACCTTGGCATGTGCCCTTTCCCCAGGACCCTTCAGTCCACAGGCCCATGTTCTATCCATTGAGCCAAACAGGCTAGGGCTACATGTCTTATTAATGGCAGGTACTCACAAAAATGCAGTGATATAGATACTGCCATTATCTCTGTTTTAAAGATGAAAAAAATGAGACTTAGGTTAAGAAATTTACTCAAATAAGCAAGGGTTCAAGCCCAATTCTTACTGCTGCAGAGGCCAATGCTCTTACCCCTTACAAGGCAGAATAATAGGACCAGGTGAGTGGTTTCAAGGGAAATGTGACTTTGGAGGCAAGAGAGATTATTATGATTTGGGATTAACAAGGAAGATTTAACTGAGCAGGATTTGAGATTAGCCAGGTGTGCTGAATTTGGGTAGTCTGGACAATAGTCTCAAGACCAGGTGGTTAACCTAATCTAAACCATGAGTGACAGTCTTTTCTGTGGGTGGCTACAGCTTGCTTGACTAAAACCAAATGAGTCCTGTTAAAAAAAATTTTTTTAAACCATGTTCTGGTAGAGCAGTGGTTCTCAACCTTGGCTGCACATTAGAATCACCTGGGAATCTTTTTAAAATCCTGATTTCTGGGCCTCATCCTCCGGAAATTCTGTTTCTTTGTTACTAGCGTTGTGGCCTCACCCCATAACAAAGAAACGGAATTTCCGGAGGATGAGGCCCAGAAATGAGGATTTTAAAAAGATTCCCAGGTGATTCTAATGTGCAGCCAAGGTTGAGAACCACTGTGGTAGAGCAAGCTTCACAGTGCTCTTCAGGGAGACAGAGACCTTAAGCAACACCCTTTGCCCCTCCCAGGTCCATAAAGGAGCATTTCTCTGGACTTGCAGTGGTTTACCTTTAGACTGCATGCCTCAAATTACAAGTATCTGTTGTTCCCGAATAAAGCTATTTTGCTGGAGAAATATCTGGCTCTCTATTTTGTCAAATGTGAAATAAAATGAAGTCACTTGTGTTAAGGAGCTTTAAAATGGAGCCGAGAGGCCATTAAAGAAAGGGGTCTTATGCACATCCTTACTGGACAGAACATGAACTTTTGAAATAGGAAAAACTATAAATATTCTAGGATGCTGTAAGAACACCTGCAACTCCTCACAGAGATAGACTTTTTACTTCGAGATAGCTTTAGCAATTTTGTTTAGCCAAGGTTCGTTTTCTGGTGCCAGCACCAATTTAAATTCTTTATGAATGAATTATGCAAACTCTCCTTTTGCCTTTAAAAATCCCCTGACTTCTGTAGCAGACACTTTGGGTTGCTACCTGAATCAGTGTGCCCAGATTTGCAGCTCCTTTAAATCCCAAATAAATGCTTTTCTGTATTTTTGCCTCCTGACAATTTAGGTTACTAATTTGTTTGTTTAAAATATAGGGGGCTTAAAGTATATACAGTTTGCAGATTTCTCTACTAAAAAGAATATGAAGTTATAAATGTAAAATCAAGTACAAGGTCTTGGAAGAGGCCTGAAGTTTGATGAAAAAAATCCACCACAGAGTAAAATCTATAATTTATGAAAAAGTAGGAAAAGGTTTTCACCTCACATCCAGGATGAGGAGGAGATACCATTTGCCTAGCAATAACATGAGAATCCAGTATATAACAATAATTGTTACCTCATTTGGCTGTTTTTGCTCACACAGTAATATGCCAGGCCCCTTAGATGTGGCATGGTGTGGAAGGTAATCATATGCACAAATACTACAAGCAAAATACCCCACTGCACGTTTTAAAAGACCTATGATTATTATCAACCAAGTGCTAAAACTCAATTCCAGCCCTGCACTAGTTAGCCATTAAGAGTGGGAACTGGAGACGGCTTTGTGCAGGCTCCTTCAGGGGCAACCCTGGTACAATCCACTGCATAGGCCCAAGAGCTTTTGAGAGGCAGAACTAGGAAATTCTTTCCCAAAAAAAGGTGGAGGTTTTTCAGTCAGGAGGCTCTGAGCATGTTCATGTGTGTCTGATCTCTCTTGCTTTCAAAGATAGGCTACTGCCTCGCCGTTTTGGCTCAGTGGATAGACCATTGGCCTGCGGACTGAAGGGTTCCAGGTTCGATTCCTGTCTAAGACATGTACCTCGTTGCAGGCTCTATCCCTGGCCCTGGTCAGGCTTATGAGGGAGGCAACCAATTGATGTGTCTCTGTCTCACGTGGATAATTCTCTGTCTCTCCCCCTCCCTTCCACTCTCTCTAAAAATAAATGGGAAAATATCCTCCAGGGAGGGTTAACAACAAAAAAGTAGGCTACTGATTGGCAGGGCCAGTTTGAATTTAGCAGGCTGCCCTGGCCTATTGGGCGCTTAGCCTGCAGATGGGCGGCCTGCCATTAGAGGCTCTCAAACACCAGTTCTAACTTTCTCCAGATCCCCATTCAGTTGATCCGAGGTCTGAAATTAAGTCGCAAAAAGATGGCCTCATCTCTTGCTGTCCTGCGAGCGTCTGGACTCTGCGGACGGGGCCTGGGGAGTTGGGCACGGTCCAGAATTCCAAAGTTGAGTGCTAAAGTACCAGCTTCTTGGGCCCCTGCCAGGATGGCGGCGACCGTGACCTTGGAGCCCGCGGGCCGCAGCCGCTGGGACGAGCCTGTGCGCATCATTGTGAACGACCTGGCCAGGGGGCAGCCGGTCACGCTGCGAACATCCCTGCGCGACGAGAAGGGCGCGCTCTTCCGGGCCCACGCGTTCTACAGCGCGGATGACAGAGGCGAGCTGGACCTGACGCGCGCGCCCGCCCTGGGCGGCAGCTTCGCCGGGCTCGAGCCCATGGGGCTCTTCTGGGCTATGGAGCCCGAGAAGCCCTTCCTGCGGCTGGTGAAGCGTGACGTGCAGACGCCTTTCGCCGTGGAGCTGGAGGTGCTCGATGGCCACGAGCCCGAGCGAGGGCGGCTCCTCGGCCGGACGGTGCACGAGCGCGATTTCCTTGCACCTGGGGTGCGGCGGGAGCCGGTGCGCGCTGGTCGGGTGCGCGCCACGCTCTTCCTGCCGCCAGGTGAGTGACACCGCTTCAAATTTTTTCTTTTTTCTTTTTGCCTCATCCGCTTTTACTGAGAGGATGGAGTTGGCTCCCAATGTTCCAGAGGTCCGTGGGGCCTTAACATGTCAAGGCGACAGGAATGGAATGTAAGGCTGGCTGGGAGGTGGCTCTGCCAGCTGCAAAACTGCGAGGTCAATTAAAAGATATCCTGTCCTCCAGAGTGGCGCCCCAATTCCCCAATCGGCCCTGCTCTGTGTGTGACAGGGGCGGGGCCACAACCTCCCTATCTGCCCTGCTCTGTTCATGACAGGGGAAGGCACCCCAACCCCCTGATCACCCTGCAGCTCTGTGTGTGATAGGGTAGAGCAGCTGTGGGCAAACTACAGACCGCGGGCTGGATCCGGCCCGTTTGAAATTAAAAAAACTAAAAAAAAAAAAAGACCGTACCCTTTTATGTAATGATATTTACTTTGAATTTATTAGTTCACACAAACACTCCATCCATGCTTTTGTTCCGGCCCTCCAGTCCAGTTTAAGAACCCATTGTGGCCCTCGAGTCAAAAAGTTTGCCCACCCCTGGGGTAGAGCCATAACCTCCCCATCGGCCCTGCCTCAAGTGTGACAGGGTGCGGCGCCCCAACCCCCTAATCCACCCTGCTCTGTGTGTGACAGGGTGCGGTGCCCCAACTCCCCTATCGGCCCTACTCTGTGAGTGACAGGGGGGAGCTCCTCAACCCCCTTATGGGCCCTGCTCTGTGCGTGACAGGGGGGAGCTCCCCAACCCCCCTGATGGGCCCTGCCTCTGTGACAGGGGGCAGCGCCCCAACCCCCTGATTGGCCCTGCTCTGTGTGTGACAGGGGGAGGCGCCGCAACCTCCCCATCAACCCTGCCTTGAGTGTGACAGGGGGCGGTGCCCCAACCCCCCAATCGGCCCTACCCTGAGCGTGACTGAGGGTGGCATCACAACCTCCCGATCCGCCCTGCTCTGTGCATGACAGGTGGCGGCGCCCCAACTCCCCAATCAGCCCTACTCTGAGCCCAACCAGGGGCTGCACCTAGGGATTGGGCCTGCCCTCTGCCACCCAGGAGCAGGCCTAAGCCAGCAGGTTGTTATCTCCTGAGGGGTCCCAGACTGTGAGAGGGCACAGGCCGGGCTGAGGGACCTCCCCTCCTCCCTCCCAAGTGCACAAATTTTTGTGCACCAGGCCTCTAGTCCTATATAATAAAAGCCTTATATGCTAAGTGTTCCACCATTGCACCAGTTGCTATGATGTGCACTGACCACCAGGGGGCAGACGCTCCCACCCATAGGTTAGCTTGCTGCTGGGGTCTGGCCGATGGGGACTGGGCAAGCTGGGCTGGACACACCCTGGAGCCCTCGCGCGGTCCCTCTCTGGCTGTGCACCAGTGGGGTCCCTCGGCCTGGCCTGCACCCTCTCACAATCCAGGACCCCTCTGGGGATGTTGGAGAGCTGGTTTTGGCCAGATCCCCACAGGCCAGGCCAAGAGACCCCACTGGTGCATGAATCCCTGCACTGGCCTCTAGTAAGTATATAAGTTCTTTGGTTTATCTCTTCTCATCCCAGTCCCACATTGAGGTGTGTCAATCTGTTCCATGCCTTCATGCTTTGGGTCTTATTTTGTTGGTCAATTCATTTTATTCATTAGATTCCACAAATAAGTGATATTTGTCTTTCTCAGATTGACTTATTTCACTTAGCATAATATTTTCCAGACAGTTGTAATTTTTAAAAAACCATTTATAGGAAGTTTCAAATTTTTAATTTCTTACAGGTTTCTCAATTTTATAACTTTGCTTATAATTCCCACCATATATATATATAAATATATATATATATTTTAAATATGTTTTTATTGACTTTTAGAGAGAGAGGGAGAGGGAGAAATAGAAACATCAATTAGAGAGAAACATCATCGATTGGCTGCCTCCTGCACAGCCTCTACTGGGGAGTCCGAAACCTGGGCATGTTCCCTGACAGGAAATTGAACTGGTGACCCCTTGGTTCCTGGGTCGAGGCTCAACCCCTGAGCCATACAGGCCAGGCTCCCACAGTATATATATTAAGGTTTAAGAAAATTAGCATGAAGGAGGAAGGCCTCTTGCTATTAACTGGAAATCTTTTGAAATTATTGGATAATTTTTCCATTACATAAAAAGCAATTGGCCAATGAAAAAATAAAAAGATGCTTTATCCTGCCCTAACCAAGTGGTTCAGTTGGTTGGAGTATAGTCCGGTACACCAAATGGTTGCGGGTTCTATTCTCAATCAGGGCATATTCCTAGGTTGAGGGTTTGGTCCCAATCGGGGAGAGTATGGAAGGCAACAAACCAATATTTCTCTTTCAAATCACTTCTTGTTCTCTCTCTTTCTCTCTTCCTTCCTCTCTAAAATCAAACATGTCCTCAGTGAGGATTTTTTTTTTTTTAAAAAGATACTTATATAGCTCTAACCGGTTTGGCTCAGTGGATATAGCGTTGGCCTGCGGACACAAGGGTCCCAGGTTCGATTCCAGTCAAGGGCATGTAGCTTGGTTGCAGGCACATCTCCAGTAGGGAGTGTGCAGGAGGCAGCTGATCGATGTTTCTCTCTCATCGATGTTTCTAACTCTCTATCCCTCACCCTTCCTCTCTGTAAAAAAATCAATAAAATATATTTAAAACAAAGATACTTATACTATTAGGAATCAGGGAAATGCAAAATAAAACTATACATTTCAAACCCTCAAAATTTAGAAGTCTAATATTACCAATTGTTAATAAGTATGTAGAGGAAAAGGAGTTCACACTGCTAAAAGGAATATATTCATCTACTCCTGGAAAAAAATTTTGTTGTTGTTAATCTTCACTGAGGATATTTTTTCCATTTATTTTTTCTTTAAGCAAGTGGAAGGGAGGGAGGTATCAGGAGGGAGAGAAAGAGAGAAACATCCATGTGAGCGAGACACATCAATTGGCTGCCTTCTATACATGCCCAAATCAGGACCAGGGATTGAACCTGCATTGCAGGTACATGACCTTGACTGGCATTCAAATCTGAGACCCTTCAGTCCACAAGCCAACACTAACCACTGAACAACTGACCAGGGCTGGAAATAATTTTTTAAAATATTTTTTATATATCTTTATTGCTTACAGAGAGGAAGGGAGAGATAGAAACATCAATGATGAGAGAGAACCATTGATTGGCTGCCTCCTGCACGCCCCACACTGGGTATTGAGCCTGCAACCTGGGCATATACCATGACCAGGAATTGAACCATGACCTCCTGGTTCATAGGTCAATGCTCAACCACTGAGCCACACTGGCTGGGCAAGAAAACAATTTTTTACTTAGAAAGTTGACTATATCAGTCTACTCCTGGTTTATGTGCACCAAGAAGTATTGTTTGTAAGAGCAAAAACAACTGCAAACATTCCAAATGTCCAAAAACAATAAAAATGATAAATTAAGGTATGTTTACAGCAGCAAAATGCTTGAACTACAGCCACAAGAGTCATGAATGAACTTCAAAAACTGTTGAAAGAAACAATCAAATTCCAGAATACATTCAATTTCATTCCATGTAGATAAAATTCAAAAAATAGGCACAATAAACAAAATACTGTTTAACACATGCACACATAAGTGGTAATATGGTAAAGAAAATCAAGAGAATAAAAGCCAAGACAGTGGAAAGGAAGGTAAGGAGCACAGATATTCAGGGGCCTTTGATGCTTAGTACTGAGTTTTTTAAAATTGTAGCTATAAAGTGTTTGCTTTATTATTATTCTTTAAATTTTGCACGTTAAATACAAGCTTTTTCTGTAAATGTTCAAAGTACCCAGGAAATGGATCATACAGTGTACGTAGCCTTTTGTCTAGCATAATGCATTTGCGATTCATTTGTGTTGCTCGATGTATCTTGTTTTTTAGTAGTACTCCATTATATGGTTGTTTATCCACTCACCACTTGAAGGACATTTAGGTTTCAAATCTTTGAAGATTATGAATAACGTCACCACAAACACTTGCAATACAAGTTTTTGTGTGGACACAAATTTTCATTTCTCCTTGGCAAATATACCTAGGAGTGAGGTTGCTAGATCATATGGTAAGTTTATGTTTAACTTTATATGAAACTGCCCAACTGTTTTTCAAAGTGGCTGTATAATTTTGCATTTTCACCAGCAATGTATGAGGGTTCCAATTGCTCTGCACTCTCGCTAACATTTGGCATTGTCAATTTTGGGGGAGATGGCAATGATTTTGCTGTTTTCATTGTCTGTAAATTATTTTTAACCACAAAGTAATACATAATCTTTGTAAAAGTCTGTGGGGCTTTGAGGCTCTGAGTATAGAGGGGAATGTGGATTTAGTCTATGCCATTGTCTGGATCTCTAAAGACCAAGGGTCTTTCATCATTTCTGATTATGAAGAAAACTTTGACATTACCAAGTAGGCAACAATTGGCTTTTGACATCACTGTAGTGCAAGCATGCCAAACTCACGGCCCACGGGCCACATGCAGCCCACAACGAATATTTTTGTGACACAGCTAATATAACGGTATGTAAGAAATGTTTTAATACAAATTTCATAACTTAATTTTTACAGTATCCTGTTATACATAATTATTAACAAACTGCAATGTTCACTAGTGACTGATTACTATAATCATGTTGCATTCATTTCCCTTACTCACCTTACGTGCAGGCGCACCATTTCTCTCCACTAATATTAGCAGCGAATATTTTAGCAGCCGATTGCCATGTCATTAATCTTGGCCTGATTTGTTTGGTGTGCGCAACAGGAAATATTTCGCATTTGGAGAACAAGAAAAATAGGTTTATTTGTGTTGCGCTTATTAATCTGTGCAGTTATTCAGTGTCTGGTAAGTTAATGTTCAAGAAAAAATATTAATTTTTATTAAAATGTTCTATTTTATGTTAACGATTACTCATTTATTTCAGCCCTTTGTATTCAGCATGTCTCTATTGAAATAAACCTACATTTCTATGAAAATTGAAGCTTTTGTTTTTTTGCGGCCCACGTAAACTTAACCCTTATTTATTTGGCCCGTGTTAGCCTTTGAGTTTGACATGCCTGCTGTAGAGTTTCAGTAATAGCTTGGCTGATGTGGCTCGGTTGAGTGTCCTTCCACGCACCAGATCACAGGTCATGGCACATGTCCAGGTTGTGGGCTTGTAGGGGGTGTGCAAGAGGCAGCCAATAAATATTTCTATCTCTCCCTCTCTCCCTTCTTGTCTCTCTAAAATTAATTTTTTTAAAAAAAGTGTTTCAAGAATAGTTTAGTTTTGTGTTTTGTTTCTTTCAAAGAACCCGGACCCTTTCCTGGGATTGTGGACATTTTTGGAGTTGGAGGTGGCCTTCCAGAATATCGAGCTAGTCTACTGGCTGGGAAGGGTTTTGCTGTGATGGCTCTGGCTTATTATGGCTATGAAGACCTCCCCAAGAGCATAGAAACCCTCCACCTGGAGTACTTTGAAGAAGCTGTGAACTACCTGCTTAATCACCCTCAGGTTGGAATTTCTCTAAGTTTTGTGGTCTACATATCAGGTCTCCTCTTCATAAATGCCCTTGGTTTTTAAGAACTTGACTAATTCATGACAGCCCCTCCTTACCACAACATACCACCTTTTACAGTCACTTCCCATGTTTCTATACAATCATATTTTACTATGACATATTTCCTACTAGTAAAGAAGTTCTTAGTTGGCATTATGGAATTTTAAATTCTAGTGGCTTATAATAAGCTCCAACACATCTGAGAACCCTTCCTGTGTTTGACACAGGAAGTAGAGGGGAGGGGGAAAGGAATCACTGCCTCCAGCTGGCCCCAGTTTAATGTACCAGAGCAGCGGTTCTCAACCTGTGGGTCGCGACCCCTTTGGCGGTCGAACGACCCTTTCACAGGAGTCGCCTAAGACCATCCTGCATATCAGATATTTACATTACGATTCATAACAGTAACAACATTACAGTTATGAAGTAGCAACAAAAATAATTTTATGGTTGGGTCACAACATGAGGAACTGTATTTAAAGGGCCAGAAGGTTGAGAACCACTGTATCAGGAACAGAAGATTAATTTACAATTCAGTTAGAGCTCATGGTAAATGGAAGTATAGGAGCTCTTAGAAAAAGTGATACAGTATAGTGCAATCAGAATAAGATGTGGATAGAGAAAAGTTAAATTTGAGTTTTGATTTCACCAAATACTAGCTCTGGGGTTAGTTTATGTTTCCTCCTTTGAAAAATTGGGATAATAATATCATTTAATTCCTAGCACTTTCATGAGGAATAAATATTTGAAACCAATCAAAACTGCTGTTTTAGAAGCCATGAGAAGAAAAAAGAACTGCTGTTCAGAGATCAAATGGCCATTCAAAATACAGGATTTTGGTAACTATGACAAGATCAGTCCTTGTAGAATCTGCAAATCCAAATTACCCTGGAGGAGACTAAGTAGAGATTAGAAGACAAGAAAGGGAACAACTACAAATAACTTTCTCCACAATTTTGCTGTGAAAGACAAAACTATGGCAGAGTAGCTTTGAGGGTCAAGGAATTGGTATTAAAATATAAGAGTTACTACCGCATGAAGTACGCTGATGGGAATGAGCCAGGAGAGAAGAACATTATGAAGGAGGAGAAAGAGAAAAGTAGTTGTAGGAGCAAAGACTATGAGAATGAGAGTGGATGGGATCCCAAACCAAGCAGAGGGAGGGACTTTGATAAAACAGAGATACTTCTGGAACCAGGAAGGAAGGCAGAGAGCTTCAATTCATTCAGAACTAAGAAGATTTGGCAGGGGGGAAATGAGGAAGAGTTCCTACTGGACAGCTTCTATTTTCTCCATGAAGTATGAAGAGCTGAAACTGAAGGGGAATCGAGAGGGGTTCAAGAGGCTTGAGCAAATAGGAGAAGGTATGAAACTGTCATTGGAGAAGTGAAAAGCAAACACAGTGAAGTGTGGCAGAGGTGATGGGCAGTATGAATGCATATTTGAAATTTGTGGTCATGAAAGTAAAGATTTGCCAGCACAAATGTGTATTTTTTCCCTTCAATGTTTATTTGTACAAATGCAGGCCTAGAGGAAGTGAAGGTGGATTTAACCAAGGTTATCACTTTTCCAAACAAGTATGACCAAAGGAAGAAGGGTATTAGCTAAGGGAGGGATAATAACAATGAAGTTTGAAATCTAAACTGGATGAGGTAGGAAATGAACATGAGAGAGATACTGATAGCAAAAAAAAAAAAGGTAGTCAAGGTCTCAAAGAAATGGAAGCAGGTGGTACTAAAATGGCTGAACAGAAGTATTTAAGATGGTGATTAGCGAGTAGAATGCTTGCAGCTGAGATTTTGGAGATGAGGTATTTATTGATGATGACTTGGTTAAAGTTATGACAATGGGAATGGGTGGCTGAAGTGGGGTAGGAAAAAAGTGATTGGAAGTATGGAGGTCAAGGAACTGAGAGGCTAAAGTCACCAACAATGGTGATGGAGAAACGGTGGAAGGGAAGATAGAAAGAAGGAATAAGTAAATATCCTAGTTTGCAAATCTTGGTAAATGACAGAGCCCAGATTAGGCGCAGTTCCAACTGACTTCCAATTCCAGGCACTACTCACCAGACTGATTCATGGGCTCATTATTATTCCTCTGTCCTTATCTCAGGTAAAGGGCCCAGGAGTTGGGCTGCTTGGGATTTCTAAAGGAGGTGATCTCTGCCTCTCCATGGCCTCGTTCCTGAAGGGCATCACTGCTGCAGTCATCATCAATGGCTCTGTGGCCAATGTCGGAGGAGCCTTACACTACAAGGAGGAGACCTTGCAGCCTCTAGGTTTCGACCAAAATCGAATCAAGGTCACCAAAGACGGCTTTGCAGACATTTTGGATGTCCTGAACAGCCCTTTGGAAGGACCCGACCAGAAGAGTTTCATTCCTGTGGAAAGGTCTGAGAGCACCTTCCTGTTCCTTGTAGGTCAGGATGACCACAACTGGAAGAGTGAATTCTTTGCTAATGAGGCCTCTAAACGCTTACAGGCCCATGGTAAGGAGAAGCCGCAGATAATCTGTTACCCAGGAGTGGGGCACTACATTGAGCCTCCTTACTTCCCCCTGTGCCGGGCTTCCCTGCACTCCCTGTTGGGCACAAATGTCATTTGGGGGGGAGAGCCCAGGGCTCATGCCATGGCCCAGGTGGATGCTTGGAAGCAACTCCAGATTTTTTTCCACAAACACTTGGAATAATCACACCAACACTGTAATCTTTTATTTGTGTGGTATCTCTGATGTTAATTTATCCTGGGAACCGTGGTTGCAATTAGTGTGTAAATGTAGTTTTTTTTCTTTTTAATAAATACTTAGTTTTTCCTTCCTCACTGTTAAAATGAACTTACCAAAGAATTTTCAAGATTTTTGTCAACTACATGCCTTTTCAGTTGTTTAGGAGGAAAAGAAAACATAACAGATGGACAAGGCATACCTTTCAGTCTCTCCCAACACACAAGGCTTTAGTTCTGAAAGGAAAAGTGAGAATACTGATTAATAGTGACTTGTACATAATTGATGCTCAGTAATTATTTAATTATTTACTATTACTTGTTGAATTTGTTTAATCCTATATAATAAAAGCCTAATATGCTAAGATCCGGTTATCAAGTCATCCGTTCAACCAATCAAAACATAATATGCTAATGATATGCTAAGGCCACTCAACCACTCACTATGACGTACACTGACCACCAGGGGCAGACGCTCCAATTGGTAGGTTAGCTTGCTGCTGGAGTCCAGCCAATCAGGCCTGAGCAAGATGGGCCAGACACGCCCTGGAGCCCTCCTGCAGTCCCTCCCCAGCCCCGATCATGCCCCGGTGGGGTCCCTTGGCCTGGCCTGTGCCCTCTAGCAATCTAGGACCCCTCAGGGGATGTCAGAGAGCCAGATTCAGCCCAATCCCAAAGGCCAGGTTGAGGGATCCGACTGGTGCACAAATCAGTTTACCCAGCCTCTAGTAATAAATAAATAAATGATTATCTAACATACAAGAAAAGCATATTGCTAGAAACCGAGATCAACAGTAATTAATATAAATGGGAGAAGTCTGCCAGAAGGCTGAATTTGGGCTCTTGATATTCACAGGGTGAATATTTGCATTACCTACTGCTGACTCAATGGCCTAAAGCAAACTCCCCCAAAACCTGATACTCTTACTGTTTACTAAACATTACCATTGATATGTCTGTTTGCATTCCTAAAAGGCAATTGTATATTCTAGTAAATAAAAGCAGCTGGGAAGGGAGACTCAGTGGAACTTGACTACTGCAGTTGAGTTTTCCCTGGCTTCCCCCCATAATTTCAAAATTATTATTTTTTGTCGTGTGTTTTAATTTGTGCGTCAGCTCTTCCTCCAAGCCTTTGAACCCGAAAGTCACTCTGGCCGTGGCTTTTCACACCATATAATATCAAAAATATTATCATATTTGAACCCTAGGTGGTCTTGCTCAGTGTTTAGAGTGTTAGCCCAAGGACTGAGGGTTCAATTCCAGTCAAGGGCACATACCTCAAGTGCAGGCTCAATCCCTGGCCCTACAGAAGGCAACCAATCCATGTGTCTCTCTCACATTGATGTTTCTCTCTGTCTCTCCCCTCACTTCCACTCTCTCTAAAAATCAATGGAAAATATCCTCAGGCGAGGATTAAAAACAACAAACAAGAATGGAAGTGAACAAGGGCCAGTGTGGTTCAGTTGGTTGAGTGTCATCCCATGCACCAAGAGGGCACAGGTGAGATTCCTGGAGAGGGCACATGCCCAGATCTCGTGCTCCATCTCCATAGGAGGCAGATGATTGAGGTTTCTTTCTCATGGATGTTTCTCTGTTGTTCTCCATCTTCCTTCCTCTCTCTAAAATCAATAAGAAACATTTAAAACAAACAAAAAAGAATGGAAGTGAACATCTTAGCTATAAATTACTAGATTACTACTTAGCTGTAAAACTACTAAAAATTTTCACAGCAAATATATTTTCAGTTCTTTGATATCTTCTTAGATGAATAAGTATTCTCCTAGTACAAATAAATTTTAAGTTATGTTTCCGGTTATGAAAGGGTGAGGACTACGCCCTCCACCTTGCCCCAGGGCAAGGGCTATGCCCTCCATCTTACTTTGGCCATGTGCTCAGCAAGGCTTCTTCCCAGAAGCCAAGCCTCTGCTAGCCACACCCAAGACTTCTTTAAACTAACCAATGACAATCAAGGAAAGTCGCCATAGATATGACCACATCCTGTGTAACAAGACACCGACTTGCGCCTGGCCAATCGGCAGGGCCCACAGTCCTTTCTCCTCCCCTTACCCCAACCCCCTATAAAACCTCTCTCCACACAGAGTTCTCTCTCTCTCGGCCACTTGGCTTGCCGTTGTGTTGGTGAGTGTGGTGGATGGGGAGCTCAAGCTAGCTTGAAATGAAGGACTCTTTGCTTTTGCATCGGACTCGCTGGCTCCCTGGTGGGCCCTTGGGAATCTTGAAATCTGGGCACAACATTTGGGGGCTCATTCGGGATTCCCAGGACCATCAAGGGACCCCCGATCCGAAGAGTCTGACTGACCGCGGTAGGTGTCTGTGTCGTTGTGTGTTCTGTTCTGTGTGAGCTCATTTCTGGAATCTGTAAGTGCCTGAGGGGTCTAGGCGGACGCGCCGTGAAAGACCACAGGCGGGGGAGAGTTGGAAGACGTTCCGCTCCCCAGGAGGGATGAGTATGCCCCTCCCAAGGGATGGATATGCCCCTCACGAGGGATGAGTATGCCCCTCGAGGATTTGAGACGAGGCGGGTCGCTCCCGCCGGTTTGGTGTAAGGCCAACATCTAGTTGCTTCCATGGAGTTGGAAGGCTGTATTTTCGGGCCCTGTTTAGTGTTCTGTGTTTGTACTGGACGGATGTTATGGGATAGACTCAGACTGCACCTTTGGGTATTGTGATTGATCATTTCAAGGAGATTGGGGGAGGCTTTAGAGCTCCCTCAGGAGTTGGGAAGTTGTTATGGTTTAAACTCTGAATGAATGTCTGGTGAAAGTGTGCGAGTGTGGAGCGAGGGGGACTGCCCTCCCCCCTCTTTTGTGTGGCGGTTGGGCGGCCGTCTCAGTGAAGATCTATGAAAACAGGTCACCCCCTCCCCAAGTAAATGCGTCTGGGATTTCTGTGCACGTGTAAGGAGAAAAGCTGGCTTAAAACTAATGTGCGCACCATCTGATTTTGGATAGAGTTTTAAGGTGGAATCTCCTTTCAAATGTGCAGGATGAATTCCAAGACTAATCATTCACCCAGGAAAAAAAGATGCTAGCTAGATTCTATCAGAAGGATTGGCATTTCCATAATAAAGAACAGCTTTTAAATGTTAACTGAAGGGTGCTAAGGCTGCCTTCCCAAGGAAGAATGTGGTCAATTTACATCTGAAAAGACCAGGTAGGCCAGAGCCTGTCTTGCAAGGCTCAAATGTGGTTTTCCAGAGCCGCTTGAAAGTAAAAAGTAATTTGCCTCATGAAAAATCTAGAAGACAGGATTAAATCTGTTGGTTAAGGATTGAGAAATGCTGAATACTTGACTTGCCAGCTAAAAGTTTAAGGTTCAGATTGAATTGGGAAACGTTCTGTAATTATAATAACTAAATGCCTTTGCTTATTGGTCTGATTGAGAAGGGAGGATTGATTTTGTGACCTCAGTTGAAGATTTTTGATGCAAGGACCAGTTTAAACAGCAAAGGCCCCTCCCTCTGATTTAGTCAGGGGTGGAGCTTTAAGGCGGAGTTTTGCTGTAGAAATGTGGATGGGGCAGGAAGTGTGCTTGCCTCTCGGATTTATTTTTAAGCTAATCTCTTAAATCTAGAAAACCCTGCTTTCCTTAAACTAAGGACAATTAAAGGTAATGTTAAAGTCTTTAAAAGGAACTGATAGCAGTAATCCAATTTCTAAAGTACTGGCTAAGGGTTCGAATCTGGCCTATCTTTTAAAAAGGTAGAGAAGAAGCATTCCTAGGCAGTTTTCTACAGCCTCTGTTCAGGGACTTGTTCTGTATCTTGACACAACTGAAACTGATTTGTTGGTATTTTGTGGTATAAATGTGGCATGCACCTCAAAGTTCTTAATGGGGAATGTATCTAGTCATTGTGTCTATTTAGTCTTGATTTCCTTGTTCAATATGAGTACCATTTCTATCTGGATGAGACATAGGTCAAGAATCCTGTCTTGGGATGTGGGAAAGGGAGGCCCCCACATCTATTTCTGTCAGGCCCCCATCAGGGGACTTGGGCTATATTCCTGTTATCTGCCCAACATCCCAAGACTGTAAAAGTACTTGTTCACTGAAAGGGTGTAAGTATAAACGTTTATTTGATGTTTGTATGTCTACTTGGGTCATGTAAGTGTGGAAGTCTGTGGGAAAAAAAAGGGGCACACGCTTGATTTCTTTAAGGCTGAGTGCTCTGACCGAAAGCAAAGCGCCCCAAGCGGCTTTCCCCAAGAGCGCTTGCTCTGTCAGAGGTGGAATTGGCCAGCCTAACTAGTAAACATCTCTGTATTGAGTGCTGGGTTGGGATTTTTGAATTCTGGGGTAGATTTAAAAGGTATTTGTGGCTTTTCTAGTCTGATTGGGACATTTAAGGGTGGGGCTCATAGTTCCTCAGGGCAGAGATTTCATGGGCCCTTCCCCCTGCCTGTGCTGAATTCCTTAGAATCTGTAAAGGTGGGCGGGAATGAAGCTGGTCAAATGTACTGAAAGGGTTTGGTACCTGCTGCTGCTAGCAAAGGAGAGGCTGATACCCACTTCTAGTGCACTCCCTTGAAAGAGGCCTGGTTGCTGCTCTGCCACAAAGGGAACTGGTAGAAAGGCAAGAAAGCAGAGCGCTGTAACTAATAAACAGGGTTACCTAAAAGCCATCAGGACTTTGAAGTTCTCCAAGAGAGGAGGAATCAGCCGAAACCAGTTTGGCTTAGTGGATAGAGCATCGGCTTGCGGACTGAAAGGTCCCGGGTTCGATTCCGGTCAGGGGCATGTGCCTGGGTTGTGGGCACTTCCCCAGTGGGCGATGTGCAGGAGGCGGCTAATCGATGTTTCTCTCTCATCGATGTTTCTAACTATCTCTCTCTCTTCCTCTCTAAAATATCAATAAAATATATTAAAAAAAAGAGAGAGAGAGAGGGGAGGAATCTGACTCGGAGACTGGCGGGGACTGGGTGGCTTTTCTTTAACAATCTCTTTCCTTGAGAGGGCTCCAGAGGGTGCACGAGGGCATTTGGCCGCGCCTCCGCGCCATCTACGAGACCAGCCCAACCCCAACTCCTCATCAGCACAGACCAGATTTGGTCTACATCAGAAGGCACCGCCGGGAGACCCTAGAGCCACGTTGGAAGGGTCCCTACACTGTGGTCCTGATGATCCCCACCGCTCTCAAGGTAGACGGCGTTGTGACCTGGGTCCATTACACTCACGTCCAGTCAGCGGTCCCATCCGTGCACCAAATGGAGCATCGATCAAGATCAATGCAACCCGCTCAAGCTCAAGCTACGGCGTGCTCAACCTGCCTGATGCTGGTAACATGACTCGCGATCACTCCTGTCACCAGGAGCCCCCACAATACTGTGTAAAACACTTAGATAATGCCTACATCTTCATGGACATGGCTCCAAAGAGACAAGGACAATTTATAGGATCACATGTTTAGTAGCAGAAGATTTGGCTGCCTGAAGTGGCAATGATGCCAATATTATGTTTCATTGTATTGATATGTTATATTGACCTTTGATTCTCTTGCAGGTTTGAATGTATGTTGGTTATCCTGAAAGGGGACTGTGTGGGGTGAACCCCAAAAGTAAAAGGTGTCTAGCTGCCAAGAGGGCAGGTGCCCAATTGGGCAGGGAAGGGTGCCCATCAGGTTTTGGTCTCTGTTGAGAGACAGTTAACGGTTGGCAGCCTGTAATACTGTCTTGCAGGCCTGAGTCACCATGCCCATGTCAGGGGTAATAAAGCTGGAAAAATCCTGTTTAGAATAGAAGGTCTGAGGCATGGTTATGCATAGAAAGAAGGTTTTATGGCAACAGTTACTGTTTTGTTTTAAATCCATGAAAAGGAATTAGCAAGGAAAGTCAGAAAATCTTAGAGTAGATCAGTATGTTTTTACAGCTGTTGTCTGAGCTCTCCGTTCAAGCTGGGTTCATGAAAAGCTGGTACCATGGATCTGTCTCTTGCCCAATGGCGTAAGCTTGGCCCTCTGTGGAGAAGAAACCTGGGTTTCCCAAGATATGTGATCAATGCAGGGACCCGCCAGCAGGCGAGGGGAACCCAAGGCAGGTGCTGGGCGTGGAGGCCACAGGGGCATAGGCTAACAAGGAGACAGAACTGAACCCCACATCACCCTACTTGGCCCAGAGATGGCTGGTAGTCAAAGACGGGTAAGACCTCACAGGGTGGGGCAACCTAAGACAGGCACAGCCGGGGGCCAGTAAGAGAGAACTTGGGGTTCAACAGAGGTGGGGCACAGATCCTCACCCCCCCAATGGTGCAGGGGCTTGAACACTCGCCCCTTCTGAGGAAGGTCTCCTGTCCCCATGGCTGCTTCTTGCTTCCCATGCCCAGCCCAGACCAGGAACCAAATAACAGAAGAGACTTGGTCCAGCTGAAAATGATACCCAGAAAAATGAAGGAACAGACTCTAAATTTAAACCTAGCCTAACAAACAGGAATGCTTAGGCCTCCTCAAGGCAAATACTATTAGATAAACTAAACTTGATTTGGCTTTTTGATAGCCATGGAGGAATTTTAAGAAGAAAAATCCTATTTCAATAGAAGTTGTTAAATCTAAAATGGTTTCTTTCCCTTCCACTGGACCATTTGTTAAGCGTATAGGAATAGTTCAGTTGATAGTTCTGTGTGCCCAGTACGGGCCTCTAGCAACGGTGAAATAGAAATGCAGTCCATCTCATGATTGAGCCGGAAGTTCCAAGACAAAGGGGGGAATGAAAGGGCGAGGACTACGCCCTCCACCTTGCCCCAGGGTAAGGGCTATGCCCTCCATCTTACTTTGGCCATGTGCTCAGCAAGGCTTCTTCCCAGAAGCCAAGCCTCTGCTAGCCACACCCAAGACTTCTTTAAACTAACCAATGACAATCAAGGAAAGTCGCCATAGATATGACCACATCCTGTGTAACAAGACACCGACTTGCGCCTGGCCAATCGGCAGGGCCCACAGTCCTTTCTCCTCCCCTTACCCCAACCCCCTATAAAACCTCTCTCCACACAGAGTTCTCTCTCTCTCGGCCACTTGGCTTGCCGTTGTGTTGGTGAGTGTGGTGGATGGGGAGCTCAAAAGCTAGCTTGAAATGAAGGACTCTTTGCTTTTGCATCGGACTCGCTGGCTCCCTGGTGGGCCCTTGGGAATCTTGAAATCAGTTACACACATGGGCCTTTATGATTTAGTTTTTAACGCTGGCAAAACATTATTTAGATGAATTACATAAGTGATTTTAACAATGATTAATGTGAAAATAAACAATGACTTACACTTTTTGTTAAAGGTTAATGTATTTAAAATAAAAAATGCTTTACCTTGTGATTATGGTGTTATTTCCTCAATTACATTTTTTAATAAAGCAATTCTTGACATTTTTTCTCCTGAAAGCCAAAAACAGTACAGTGCTTTTTGTTTTGTCAGCTTTTTCTTATAGACTACAGCAGTGATGGCAAACCTATGACACGCGAGTCAGAGGTGACACCCGAACTCATTTTTTTGGTTGGTTTTTCTTTCTTAAATGGCATTTAAATATATAAAATAAATATCAAAAATATAAATCTTTGATTTACTATGGTTGCAAATATCAAAAAATTTCTATATGTGACACGGCACCAGAGTTAAGTTAGGGTTTTTCAAAATGCTGACACGCCAAGCTCAAAAGGTTCGCCATCACTGTCCTAAGCCTTAGGAGTACCCTAATTAAGTTAATAACAATGTACCTACTTATATAGTTTACCTTTAAAAAATTTGGCTCTCAAAAGAAACTTCAATCGTTGTCCTGTTGATATTTGACTCTGCTGACTAATGAGTTTGCTGACCACCGCCCTAGGCGTCCAGGCTAAGCCAACTCCACCCTGATGCAAGGGTATTCAATGATGGTGATCCTTGGTTTGATGTAAGCCCATCTCAACATTCCACCCAGGGGAAAGCAGGTGATTTCAGTCACATACTTGGAATTCTCGCTCTCCCGCTAAACAGGAACAAAGCAGCATGAAGCCCAATTACTCCAACAGCCACCTCCTTCTGGTATCACCAATGGCAGAGCAGACAGAGGGCAGATGGCAGTGTCATCACTGAGCAAAAGCAGAGACATCAAAACAGCTCTGGTTGGTTGTTCAGTGGTTAGAGCCTTGGCCACCGGCGAAGGGTCCTGAGTTCCATTCTCGGTCAAGGGCGTGTGCCTGGGTTGCAGTTCCATCCCTTGCCTCTGTCAGGGGTGCCTGCGGGAGGCAACCCATGGACATTTCTCTCTCACAGTGGTGTTTCTCTCCCTCCTCCCCCTTCCTCGCTCCCACTTACTCTGAAAACCAATGGGGAAAAAATATCCTCCGGTGAGGATTAATAGAAAGAAAAAGAGCGAAAGAGCGAGAGAGGGAGAGAGCGAGAGAGCGAGAGAAGGAAGGAAGGAAGGAAGGAAGGAAGGAGGGAAGGAAGGAAGGAAGGAAGGAAGGAAGGAAGGAAGGAAGGAAGGAAGAAAGAAAGAAAGAAAGAAAGAAAGAAAGAAAGAAAGAAAGAAAGAAAGAAAGAAAGAAAGAAAGAAGAAAGAAAGAAAGAAAGAAAGAAAGAAAACACACTGAAGGATTCATTCCCATAAACTGCGGCCAGAAAAAAAACAAACACGTTTTGTGGGAGCCAGGGTAGAGTGCCTCCGGAAAGGGGGGCTGAAAGTGGCCGCTGCGGTGGTGGCCTTGGTGCTCCTGGATCTCAAC
Organism: Myotis myotis; assembly: GCF_014108235.1. Classification (NCBI taxonomy): domain Eukaryota; kingdom Metazoa; phylum Chordata; class Mammalia; order Chiroptera; family Vespertilionidae; genus Myotis; species Myotis myotis. The sequence continues at coordinate 202,869,532 of NW_023416313.1, forward strand.
GCTTGGTTATGCGGGTATGTTCGGGGGTGGGGGTGGGGGGGTGGGGGGGTGTGTGGAAATTTATGGAACTGATCTGAGCGTGTTTTAGAATCCAAGAAGAGTTTTTCTTTTTTTAGTTACCCTCTCCGGTAGGAGGGGCTGGAATTCTTGGAATTCTGCCTCAACTCATTCAGTGCTGGCTTCACCAGGAATCTACTGCCCAGCAACTTCCACAGGTGAGGGTGGCTGGAACTGAGAAGCATCCGCCGGGTGGGGCGCCACGCCCGGACCTCAAGGCGCCCCTGCGCCCCCCGTCCCGCCCCGCCCCCCGGAGCAGGAGAGCCGCCGGTGCTTTTAGCTCGGAGGAGTCGAGTCCCCGGCCCGCGGTCCCCGGCTCTGAAGAGACCAGACTTCCCCGCAGATGACCGAGCCGCCCGCCGCCCCTGGAGCCTGAGAGCTGATCCCGTCCGACCTCCCGGCGCGCTCCCGCCGGCTGCAACGGGGTTCCGGCCCGGCCTGCGCGTCCCCGCTCGCCGTCCGGACAGCGCAGCGCGCGGCCAGAATGGCGGCGACGGCGACGGTGATGGTGACGGTGACGGTGGAGCCCGCGGGTCGCTGCCGCTGGGACGAGCCCGTGCGAATCGTGGTGCGCGGCCTGGCGCCGGAGCAGCGGGTCACGCTGAGATCGTCCCTGCGCGACGAGAGGGACGTGCTCTTCCGGGCCCACGCGCGCTACCGCGCCGACGCTGGCGGCGAGCTGGACCTGGCGCGCGCGCCCGCGCTGGGCGGCAGCTTCGCGGGGCTGGAGCCCATGGGGCTCTTCTGGGCGATGGAGCCTGAGAAGCCTTTTTGGCGGTTTGTGAAGCGGGACGTGCAGACGCCCTTCGCCGTGGAGCTGCAGGTGCTCGATGGCCACGAGCCTGACGGAGGGCGGCTCCTCGGCCGGACGGTGCACGTGCGCGACTTCCTCGCCCCCGGGGTGCGGCGGCAGCCGGTGCGCGCGGGCCGGGTGCGCGCCACGCTCTTCCTGCCGCCAGGTGAGCCCGGGTTGCAGCGGAGATGCGCCAGCAGGTGCGCTTGGCCCTTAGTGGTTGCTGTACTGCGTTAGGAGAGTTTGGCATTTGACTAAATAAGTGGCCGCACAACCAAAACAAGAATGTTTTGATGTTAGGCTCTGAGCTATGTACTTCGTTTGCATAATCTCATTTAATTTATATGATATCCCAATGAGGTGGGTACTGTTATGCAGATTAAAAAAAAAAAAAAAGCCGGATCAGGGTCGGTAGGTATGTTGTCCACTTTGCTATGAACTCCTCTACAGGTCTCTCAGCATCAGCCGTACAGGTCTCCGCAAAATGATGGTCAAGGAAGCTATTGCCATGTCACCCTTCCCTAGTGGCCTGGGTACACTGGACCTCGCCTCCGTTTCACATTCCTCTCTACCACAGAGCACACTTCAGACTTTCCTGCCTTCTTCGCCTAAAATCATCTCTAGGTATTTCTTTCCTCGATCTAAATAGACAGCTGAAATATGAATGCACAACAAAAAAAGCCAAGGGTTGATGCAATACAACACAAAATTTTGTTTAAAGATTCTTTTTTTAAAAAAAAATTTTTTTAAATATATATTTTATTAATTTTTTTTACAGAGCGAAAGGGAGAGGAATAGAGAGTTAGAAACATCGATGAGAGAAAAACATCGATCAGCTGCCTACTGCACACTCCCTACTGGGATGTGCCCGCAACCAAGGTACATGCCCTTGACCGGAATTGAACCTGGGACCTTTCAGTCGTAGGCCGACGCTCTATCCATTGAGCCAAACCGGTTAGGGCTAAAAAAAATCTTTTTATTGATTTCAGAGAGAGGAAGGGAGAGGGAGAGATAGAAACATCAATGATGAGAATCATTGATTGGCTGCCTCCTGCTGGATCCCCAGGAATTGAGCCTGCAACCCAGGCATGTGCCCTTAGATTCTTGATTCTATGTCTACTTCTCTTGCAGATAATTTATCATAGAATCATATGAAGGGTAAAATCATCAATGAGAAGGTACCCTGTGGGTTTTCCTTCCCCTAAGGACCTTCCTTTCCTTTTCAGTAGTGATTCAGGGAGCTGTTTTCTTCCCTTTGGTTCACATGAACTCACTAAATAATTTAGAAAGATGCCTAAAAGGAAAGCAAAATAATACAATACTACAATAAATAATACAATACCTTCCTTTTATAATATTCCCTTCTCTAGGACCTGGACCTTTCCCCGGGATCATTGATCTCTTTGGTGTTGGAGGGGGCCTGTTGGAATATCGAGCCAGCCTTCTGGCTGGCCATGGCTTTGCCACAATGGCTCTAGCTTATTACGGCTTTGAAGATCTCCCCAAGGAATTCGACAGCAGAAATACGGACTACTTTGAAGAAGCCCTGTGCTACATGCTTCAACATTCTCAGGTTCTCCTAATGTTCTTTATTGTATCATTCTCTCTCCACATATCTCCAGAAGGTATCACTTTGCACGCATTTGTGCCAGTGATACTCTTCTGATGGTGCTCTACTCTTCTTTCACAGAGATTTCTTTTGGAGACTCCTTGACTTTATGTGCCTAGTTCCACTTTCTCTGTCAGATGGAGTCACAATGCAGAATTAACCATAAAATACATGTGAGATTTTATTTAAAGGAATTATTTAGTAATATTAAAATTCCTATTGTTATGGAGCTTCTGATTTGTTAGTTTTGCATACTTGTTTTTTAATCTTTTTCTGACAACAGAGTATGTTCTCAGATTTTGATCAGAATTTGCCCACCCATTTCAGAAACTAAGAACTACTGAAATCTCACTTTGTTTGTATAAAGTTAATCATTTACTGACATATTTTGATGGGGTCTGATAAATGATTCACTTCTTGAAACAGAACTTGGTTCCACGCAGTTAGATACCCAGGCATGTTGAGACATTGGCCATGCCCACCTAAACTTGACAGGCTCCATGACTCAGCATTCTCTAATGGACAATCGATTCTCTGGAATGTGTGTAACCAATTCCCAAACTTGCCAGTGAGTTAAAGATGTGTTTGCTGTGTGTCCAGCCAGATATTCTTTTTTTTTTTTTTAATATATTTTATTGATTTTTTACAGAGAGGAAGGGAGAGTGATAGAGAGTTAGAAACATCGATGAGAGAGAAACATCGATCAGCTGCCTCCTGCACATTTCCTACTGGGGATGTGCGCACAACCAAGGCACATGCCCTTGACCGGAATTGAACCTGGGACCCTTGAGTCCGCAGGCCAACGCTCTATCCACTGAGCCAAACCAGTTAGGGCCAGATATTCTTTATTATGTGGGAAGAAACTCCTATCAGCTTAGTTTGATTCTCTTGTGCCCAGTTCACATATTACATCTAGCGGCACATCTAGTTGCATTTAGAAAAACATTTTTCTATTGGGTAGGTTCTTGACTCTTGACTCTTCTCCCTTCTTTTCTTCCAGGTAAAAGGCCCAGGCATTGGCCTTCTGGGCATTTCTTTAGGGGCTGATATTTGTCTCTCCATGGCCTCATTTTTGAAGAACATCTCAGCTACAGTTTCCATCAATGGATCTGGGTTCAGTGGAAGCAAAGCCATATGCTACAAGGATACTTGCATCCCACCACTGGGCCATGACCTGAGGAGAATCAAGACACATTTTTCAGGCCTCCTGGACATTGTGGATATACGGAATGATATTGTAGGAGGGTGTGAAAACCCCAGCATGATTCCAATAGAGAAGGCCCAGGGGCCTATCCTCTTCATCGCTGGTCAGGACGACCATAACTGGAGGAGTGAGTTATATGCCCAAATAGCCTCTGAACGGCTACAGACCCATGGGAGGGGAAAACCTCAGATCATCGCCTACCCTGGCACTGGGCATTACATTGAGCCGCCTTACTTTCCCATGTGCCCAGCTTCCCTGCACAGATTACTGGAAAAGCCTGTGGTCTGGGGTGGGGAGCCCAGGGCTCATTCTAAGGCCCAGATAGATGCTTGGAAGCAAATTCTGGCCTTTTTCTGCACACATCTTGGAGGTACCCAGAAAGGAGCTTCCCCCAAATTGTAATGCATTGGTTTGTTGTTGACATGAGAGATACAAGTCCAAGTCTAGTGTTTAATAATCATACGGGAATAAATTGTTCCCTGAATCATATTAACTTCATGTCATTGGTATTAATGTTATATTTTGGGTAACTTTTTTGAATGTTATTTTTTCACTAATTTTACTAATGTAGCACATGCCTATTGTAGAAGATTCAATTAAAGATATACAACAAAGCCCTCCTAGCCGGTTTGGCTCAGTGGTTCAATTCTGGTCAAGGGTATGTACCTTAGTGGCAGGCTCCTCCCCGGTACTGTAATAATATTAAACAATAATAAACATACTATATATGTTATATATGTGAGATCATATAATATTTGTCTTTCTCTGACTTATTTCACTTGCATAATACTCTCTAAGTCCATCTATGCTGTCGCAAAAGGTAAGATTTCATTCTTTTTTATGGCTGAGTAATATTCCATTGTATATATGTACCACAGCTTTCTAATCCACTCCTCTGCTGATGGACACTTCGGTTGCTTCTATATCTTGGCTATTGTAAGTAATGCTGCAATGAACAAAGGGTGCATATATTCTTTCGAATTAGTGTTTGGCTTTCTTCAGCTATATACCCAAAGGTGGAATCAAGAAGTGTTGACAGCCCTAGCTGGTTTGGCTTAGTGGATAGAGTGTGGGCCCAGAGACTGAAGGGTTCTGGGTTTGATTCTGACCAAGGGCACATGCCAGGGTTGCGGTCTTGATTCCCAGTAGGGGGCATGCAAGAGGCAGCCGATCAATGATTCTCTCTCATCATCAATGTTTCTATCTCCCTCTCTTTTCCTCTTTGAAAGCAATAAAAATACATTTTTAAAAAAAGAATTGTTATTTTACCAGAATGATAAAAAAAATAATACAAACCATAAAATGAAGTAATTTTCTGAGACTGGTGAGTTGAGAGACAACTTAAAAGTCAGGTACCACTTCAGTGTATCATGTATATTAGAGGAGAGAATTTTTGTGATCTAACATTGTAGATATAGTACCTTATTATTAAACAATAATAAACATGCTTCCCTTCAGTGTTTTTCCATCTTTATTCACTATACCCTACAGGAAAAAATACATTTTACATCATGACCTAGGACATACACCCTTGTATGTATGCTTATTTTTTATTTTGTTTCGTGTGTTTTTTTCTTTTTTGTATGTATGTTTATAATCTAAATTATTAAATCACATAAAACACACCTTAATTCAAGACCATTCAAAACTTGGTATATAAACTACATAAACTAGAATCAGGAAACAATTCATTTCCATAGTTTATAATCTGTATTGCCTAAAGGCAATTATCTAAAATTATGAGTATAAATGAAATTAATATTACTACTGGAGACAATATATTACTCCACACAGCAAAATGCATTCAGGAGAAGCAAAAAAGACAGGTGATTCCTGATTACCAATTTTCTTCCTCTTTCTCTCCTATACCCATCAGTGAGACCTGATGATATTACTACTTCCTTCCTCAGACTGTCTCCTCCATACCTAAAGCAAAGCCATGCTTCAGTTTGGGCACTCTTTTTAACTCCTACCTGGTCTCACAGTTTAATCTTTTCCCAAATCATCTTCACTCTGATGCCAAAGTAATTTTTCTAAAATACAATTCTGATCATGTATGCTTATCTAATTAAAATCTCAATGATCTGCCTCCTGCTCCTCTTAGCCACATCTCTTACTGTTCCTCTTAAAACAGTACACTCTCAACATGTCAAACTTCTTGCCTTTACATAAGCTGTCCTTCTGTAAATCTCTCTCTGACCCACAACATGTGCTATTGACCATTCTGTCCCTGGTTCCCCAGTCTATGTTATATGTACCTGTGTATAGCAGCTACTATAACATGTTTGGACTTACCACTTATGGGTCAGTTTCCCCTCTACACTGTGAGATTCCTACAGATATAAAAGGTCTCATTTATTTTTTTAAATCCCTAGCATCTAGTACATAGTATCAATGTATTTGTCTCAAATTGATTTTTTTAAAGTATATTGTTAAGAGATTGAAAAGACAATCATAGACTGTGGGAAAATATCTCTGCAAAACACATATTTCATTAAGGACTGGTATCCAGAATACACAAATAACTTAAAACTCAACAACAGGAAAACAAACAACCCAATTAAAAAACAAGCACAAGTCTGAGTGGCATGGCTCAGTGGTGGAGTGTCGACCTAAGAACCAGGAGGTCAGGGCACATGGGTGGGTTGCGGGCTTGATCCTCACTGTAGGCTTGCAGGAGGTAGCCCATCAATGATTCTCTCTCATCCTTGATGTTTCTATCTCTCTCCCTTCCTCTCTGAAATAAATAAATATATTTTAAAAACAGGCATAAGATTGGACCCCTCATGGCAAATAAGGTCATGAAGCCCTAGTTGGTTGTTTAGTGGTTGTTTAGGCCTGTGGACTGAAGGGTCTGGGGTTCTATCTGGTCAAGGGAATGTACCTCAGTTGCAGGCTCCATCTCCAGCCCTGGTCAGGGTGTGTGCAGGAAGCAACCAATCGATGTGTCTCTCTCACATTAATGTTTCTCTCTCTGTCTCTCCTCCTCCCTTCTACTCTCTAAGGGCAACAGAAACTCATTCATTGTTAATAGGAACTCAAAATGGTATAACCACTTTGGAAGACAGTTTGGCATACTCTCACCATATAATCCAGCAATTGCATTTCTTTGTATTGACCCAAAGGAGTTGAAAATTCATGACCACACAAAGACCTGCACACAGATGTTTATAGCAGCTTTATTCATAATTGCCAAAACTTGGAAGCAACCAAGATAGCTTTTAATAGATCAACGAATAAACAAATGGAGGTACATCCATAAATTAAATATTATCCTATACAATAAAAGGCCAGCAGCCGTAACAGCATAACGACTACAACGACCGATCGACCAGTCGCTATGAGGTGCATTGACCACCTCTTGGTCCCTCCCCCCAGCCCACAGGCTCCAATCGCTGGATGATCAACGGGGAACCGGGGTGGGTGGTGGCAGGGCGGGACTGGGGACTGGCGAGCGGGCGGAAGATGGCCCTGGTCGCAGGCTAGGCCTAGGGACCCTACCCGCGCACCATTTTGTGCACTGGGCCTCTAGTTCATTAGTAAAAAGAAATGAGCTATCAAGCAGCAAAAAGACATGAAAGAAACTTAAGTGCATATTGCTAGCGAAAGAAGCCAATCCAAAAAGGCTATATACTATAGGATTCCAACTATGTGATATTCTGGAAAAGGCAAAACTGTGGAGACAGCAAAAAGATTAGTGGTTGCCAAAGACTTGGGGAGGAGGAAGGAAGGGAGGGAGGAATAGATGGAACATACAGGAATTTTGAGAGTGAAACTATTCTGTGTATACTGTAATGGTGTATATACATCATTACACATTTGTTAAAACTCATAGAATGTACAACACGAAGAGTGATCCCTAACATAAACTATGGACTCTAGTTAATGATAGTGTATCAATATTAGCTCATCAAATAACAAATTGTCACATTTATGCAAGATGTAAATGATGGGGGAAAGTATCTGTGTCTATGAGCGGGTTTGTGTGTGTGTGTGTGTGTGTGTGTGTGTGTGTGTGTGTGTGTGTGTGTGTTTGTTGTTTTGCTTCATCTCTTCACCTTTTTTACCAAGCTCCTAACCCCCTTCCTCTCTAACAGCTGTCAGTTTGTTTTCTGTATCTATGAGTCTATTTCTATTTTGTTTGTTTATTTTGTTCATTAGATTCCACATATAAGTGAAATTTTATGGTATTTGTCTTTCTCTGACTGGCTTATTTCACTTAGCTACCTGGCCAGGGCTGTTTCCACTTATTTGTATCTTTTTCAATTTCTTTCTTCAGTGTCTTATAATTTTCCAAGTACAGGTCTTTTATATTATTGGTTAAATTTATTCTAAGGGCCCTGACTGGGTAGCTCAGTTGATTAGAATATCGCCGTGGTATGCCAATGCTGCGGGTTCAACCTTCAATCAAGGAACATAAAAGAAGCAACTAAGAAATGCATAAATATGCAAAACAACAAATCTCTCCCTCCCTTCCTCTTTCTAAAGTCAATCAATAAAAAAAATTTATCCCATTGCATTTTTTCTGATAGTTCATTATTGGTGTATAAAAATGCATCTGGATATTTATTATGTCTCCTGATACTTTACTGAATTCATTTATCAGTTTAAATAGTTTTTTGGTGGAATCTTTAGGGTTCTATATATACTATATTATCATGTTATCTACAGTTATTGTGCTGGTGGCTGCAGCGGCCCCCGTAAATTTTTTGGAAGCAGTGTGTTTCTATATGGAGGACAGCCTGAAACACTTTTTATTTAAAATATATATATGGCCGAAACCGGTTTGGCTCAGTGGATAGAGCGTCGGCCTGCGGACTGGAGGGTCCCGGGTTCGGTTCCGGTCAAGGGCGTGTGCCTGGGTTGCGGGCATATCCCCAGTGGGAGATGTGCAGGAGGCAGCTGATCGGTGTTTCTCTCTCATCGATGTTTCTGACTCTCTATCTCTCTCCCTTCCTCTCTGTAAAAAATCAATAAAATATATTTTTTTAAAAAATAAATAAAATAAAATATATATATGTATATATATTATTTCAGAGAGTCAGGGAAAGGGAGAGAGACAGAAATATCAATGATGAGAATCATTGATCAGCTGCCTCCTGCACGCCCCCTATGGGGGATTGAGCCCTCAAACGGGGGCATGTGCCCTTGACCAGAATCAAAGCCGGGACCTTTCAGTCCTCAGGCTGATGCTCTATCCACAAAGACACACCAGCGTGGGCCAGCCTGAAACACTTTAAACAACAGGTGTTTAAAATATGTTGCAGGGAACAGCCGGGAAGAAGTCAATGGTGGTGGTGGGGGGGGGGGGGCGGGACACACATATGTAATACTTTCAACAATAAAGAATTTAAATTTAAAAAAATATGCTGCAGCAATTACTGAAGGAGGTGGACTGGGGAAAGCTCTCGGAACTCTGAGACTGGGGACCTCATCTGATATCTTTTTGTCCAGTTTATAAAATGTATTGAGCCTTCATTTGCTGGGCATCTTCCATGCGCTCCATCTACCGTTCTCCACCCTGCTTTATACCCACGTAGGCTGAGCTGTATGGTTAGGTTCAGCCAAAGAGCACAAGTGGCTACTTTGAAAACTCACAAGATACCCAAGGGCAAGAGGAGAGTGAGGTCACAGTTTTCATTCTCACCACTCCTGCCACCTCACCATGGGTGCCTGCCTCCCTCTATGCTACACCCATGGCAGGCAGCCCTCTTCCCTTGAGCCTTCAGACCCAAGGCTCTGCGCCAAACCATTTTTTTTAACCTTGCCCATTTCTTTGCAAATAGTGCCTTTCTGAAACGCTCCTCAAATTACCCAATTTGAAAGTGCCACTTTTTTTCCTGCCAGTAGTCTGATACAACTCAACCCTGACACTGCGCGTGACCAGAACTGTGATCGTCACCCAAAAAACTTTTACAGATAAGGAAACTGGAGTCACGGGCTTAATTACGTAGCTAGATGAAAATCAACACACTATTAAAAGGAGCAGGGCCAGCCTGGAACCCAGGGAGGTCTTACCCCATAAACAGCTACCCGCTCTGGAAGCCGCTTTACGGACCCTTCGCGCTGGGGAAAAGGCTTGGTAAAGGACTCAGGGATCAGGGAGGGATTAGGACTATGCTTCTCCACTGATCCCCTTAATTACTAGTTACACAGATTTTAGACTGTGCCGGAGGTGGACGTCCCTAACCGCACCCCGCCCCTTGTTCAAAGGTCAACTGTGCACATCAGAGAAGCTTTTTTAGAAGTCCAGACTCCTGGAATGTTCCATATCTTTCCCAATCCTTTAACTCTCAGCGGTCTTTGTACTTCTGTTTCAACACTCACCACATTGGATTGCAGGGTTAGTAATTAACTCTTAGCAGAGACTTTATCCTATTCAGGCACTCGTGCATGTGCACAAAATCTAGAAGACTTCACACAGCGGCTTAGAAGGTGTCAACAAGCCAGCCAGCCCGGTGGCACGCAGTGAGCGCAAGGGGTCCAATAGCGGCTGATCCCCAGGGAGGTGAAGGGACGCCAGGCCCCGCCCTCGACTCCACCGAGCCAGGCCGCCCCTGCTTCTCCAAGACCGAGATGGCCGCAACCGTGACGCTGGAGCCCGCGGGCCGTAGCTGCTGGGACGAGCCCGTGAGCATCGTGGTGCGCGGCCTGGCCCCCGAGCAGCGAGTGACGCTGCGCGTGTCCCTGCGCGACGAGAAGGGCGAGCTCTTCCGGGCCCACGCGCGCTACCGCGCCGACGCCGGCGGCGAGCTGGACCTGGCGCGCGCGCCCGCGCTGGGCGGCAGCTTCGAGGGGCTGGAGCCCATGGGGCTCTTCTGGGCCATGGAAGCGGAGAAACCTTGGGGTCGACTGGTGAAGCGGGACGTGCAGACGCCTTTCGCCGTGGAGCTGGAGGTGCTCGATGGCCACGAGCCCGAGGGCGGGCGCCTCCTGGGCCGGACGGTGCACGAGCGCGATTTCCTTGCGCCCGGGGTGCGGAGGGAGCCGGTGCGCGCGGGCCGGGTGCGCGCCACGCTCTTCCTGCCGCCAGGTGAGCCACCAGCTCCCGTGGCTATTCTGGAGGGTTGGGTGGAGTGCGAGACCCTACTGACCTCTTGCCTGGCCTGGGAACCACGTGATGGTGGCACTGACCAAAATTGGTCCCCGCGCTCCCGAGTCTGTTGTGGATTCTGGGTGGAAGTTTTTCTTCAAGTGTAATGGCACTTCCTGAGGCCCTGGCGCTCAGGCATGTCCCCAGGTGAAGAAGGACCAACTATCTGTATTTATATTAATATAATATATTTAAGTTAAATTAAAAAGGATCCTTCTTCCACCAACCCCCACACCCCAACTTTCCTTGTTTCAGAACTTCTCTTTCCTGATTGCCAAAATCTGAAACCCAAGAATGTCTTTTGAGAGTCTAAAGCTCCTTGTGTTTTGTGGTACCCTCTAGGTGCAGGGCCCTTCCCTGGGATCATTGATCTGTTTGGAAGTGGTGGTGGCCTTTGTGAATACAGGGCCAGCCTCCTGGCCAGACATGGTTTTGCTGTGCTTGCTCTGGCTTACTTCAGATTTGAAGATCTCCCGGAAAGTCTGAATGTTGTGCACTTGGAGTACTTTGAAGAAGCTGTGGACTTCATGCTGCAGCATCCAAAGGTGGGTTCTGGTGCTCCTGTGAATGCAGGGGAGAAGCAGAACAGACACAGGGCTGGATCCAAAAGGCCCACCAGGACACTTGGGGGCTGGAAGTATGGCATGAGACACAAAGGCTCCTTCAGGAGTTTTATTAAAAGGATTATTATTTCCATTTCTACCCATCTCTTTCTAATTCCTTGAGAGTTGACTGTTTAGTTTCCTTTAATTCTTTTTTTAAAAAATCCTCTCCCAAGGATATGTTTATTGATTTTAGAGAGAGGAAGAGAGAGAGAGAAACATTAATGTGAGAGAGAAACATCCATTAGTTGCCTCCTGTACACTCACAGACCAAGGATTGAACCTGCAACCTGGGTATGTACCCTGACCAGGAATGGAACCTGCAAAACCTTTTGGTGTATGAGACAATGCTCCAGTCAACTGATTCCCCCGCCCCCCGGCAGGGCGTTCCCTTTAATTCTTGACCATAATTCAAAGAACTGGACTAAAAAGTGACTAACCTTGAGTTCTGGTTTTATATCTACTACCAAGAAGCCTTATGATCCTGAATAAGGCAGTTGCCCTCTCTAGGATTCAGTTTTTCTCATGTATAAGATTAATGTAAATGTGTAGAAGAAAAACTTTGACTAGAAAGAGAGACATCTTTGAGACAATTGGTGACATTTGAATGGGGACTGTGTATTTGATGATATTAAGGAATCATTATGCATTTTGTTAAGTGTGATAATGATATTAGGGTTTTGCAGAGAAAGTTCTTATCTGATAGTGGAAAAAATGAATTAAAATATTTTGGTAGTGATAATAAAGAATCGATACTCTTTGCTACTATCTGAACTTAGAGACCCACACATTTTAATGTTAAGGAATAAGATAATCTACAAGGTCTGTAGGATGATTTAACTCTGCTAAAATTCATGGACTGGTCTTTTAGCAAAGCTGCTAAAACCTAGATGGTCTTGAACTGTGATGATTGGTTTATTTAGGGGACATAAGGCCCCAGAAAAAAGAAGAGAACAGTATCCAGTGGTCGGCAAACTCATGAGTCAACAGAGCCAAATATCAACAGTACAACAATTGAAATTTCTTTTGAAAGCCAAATTTTTTAAACTTAAACTATATAGGTAGGTACATTGTTATTAACTTAATTAAGGTACTCCTAAGGCTTAGGAAGAGCCACACTCAAGGGGCCAAAGAGCCGCATGTGGCTCGTGAGCCGCAGTTTGCTGACCACTGGTATATACTATTAGTTCTGCCCTCAAACCTAGGCAAAAGGGGGTTCTTCCTTGGGCCCTTTGTTTTGGATGACCACACTGTGGCCTTTCTTTGGTGCATCTCTGCCCACATGGTAAGGAGTCCAAGGGACCAAGGGAATGTGTTCACCAGGAACCTATGTGGCCCCTCGCTCACTATGCCCTTGGGATCTTGAACCCCAGAATTCTCTGCCAAACTGCAGTTTCTGCTTTCAGGCCCAATGCCTCTCCTTGGGGCCTTTTTTTTTAAGGGAGAGGGAGAGAGATAGAAGCATCAATGCTGAGAGAGAACCATTGAATGGCTGCCTCCTGCTTGCCTAGCCCCACACTGGGGATGGAGCCCGCAACCAGGGCATGTGTCCTGACTGGGAATCGCACCGTGACCTGGTTCATAGGTCAGTGCTCAACCACTGAGCCACACCAGCCAGACTTTAAATTTGTTTTATTTTATTAATCCTCACCCAAGGATATTTTTTCATTGATTTTTAAAGAGAGTGGAAGGAAGTGGGAGAGACAGAGAGAGAAAGAAGCATCGATGTGAAAGAGACACATCGATTGGTTGCCTCCTGTACGCCCCCCAGCCAGAGCCAGAGATTGAGCTTGCAACCAAGGTATGTGCCCTTGAATAAAATAGAACCTGTGACCCTTCAGTCTGCAGGCTGACGCTCTATCCACTGAGCCAAACTGGCCAAGGCTCAGGGTCTTTCAATGTTGATACACCAAGGCTTTAAACATATTGGTTGGGTTGTTCACACGTGTGTGAAAGGCCCCTCAAGTTGCATGATGGAGCTAGGGGTGGAAGAGAAGAGCAGTGGGCCAGGGACCAGGGATTGGGGTCAGGCCTGGCTCTCCCCTATGTCATGTTCCAGTACAAAACTCCAGTGAGCCCTAACCGGTTTGGCTCAAAGGATAGAGCGTCAGTCTGCAGACTCAAGGGTCCCAGGTTCGATTTCGGTCAAGGGCATGTACTTTGGTTGCAGACACATACCCAGTAGGGAGTGTGCAGGAGGCAGCTGATCGATGTTTCTCTCTCATCGATGTTCCTAACTTTCTATCCCTCTCCCTTACTCTCTGTAAGAAATCAATAAAATATATTTTTAAAAAAACAAAAAACTCCAATGAGTTCCAAGATTTTAAATTTGAACCTTGTAAATTGTTATGGAGGCATGTTATCAAGGTAGGAGAAAAGAATAGATTTTATTTAATAGTTTGTTCATTTGATATTTAACTTTTAAATATTTAGGTATAGGGTGAATGGCTCTCTGTGTGTATTCTTAACCCAGACCCCATAGATATTAGTGGAAGGCCTGTGTACTAGGAAATCAATTAATTTGCTTATTAGAAGACACTTTTGAACCTTGTAGATTGTTGCATAAAGAAGGAAAGCAAGTGCCGAAACCGGTTTGGCTCAGTGGATGGAGCGTCGGCCTGCGGACTGGAGGGTCCCGGGTTCGATTCCGGTCAGGGGCATGTGCCAGGGTTGCGGGCGCATCCCCAGTGGGAGATGTGCAGGAGGCGGCTGGTCGATGTTTCTCTCTCATCGATGTTTCTGACTCTCTGTCTCTCTCCTTTCCTCTCTGTAAAAAATCAATAAAATATATTTAAAAAAAAAAAAGAAGGAAAGCAAGTGACACTTGAGAAAACTGCCTGGAGAATATAGAATCACTGTTTATGCCCTCTATTTATGAATTCTAAGCTTATTCTCTCTCTCTCTCCTCATCAGGTGAAAGGCCCTAGTGTTGGGCTTCTTGGATTCTCCAAAGGAGGTGACTTGTGTCTCTCAATGGCCTCTTTCTTGAAGGGCATCACAGCCACTGTGGTTATCAATTCCTGCGTGGCCAACACAGTAGCTCCCCTGCATTACAAGGATATGATTATTCCTGATCTCGGCAGCGACCTAGGGAAATATACAACCACCGAGTCAGGCCTGTTCAATTTTATGAACATTTGGAATAATCCACTGGAAAAACCCTACCACCAAAGTCTTATTCCACTGGAAAAGGCCCAGGGACCCTTCCTGTTTATTGTTGGCATGGATGATTATAGCTGGAAGAGTGAATTCTATGCTCATATGGCCTCTGAACGGTTACAAGCCCATGGGAAAGACAGACCCCAGATACTCTACTACCCAGGAACTGGTCACTGTATCGACCCACCTTATTTTCCTCCTAGTAGAGCCTCTGTGCATGCAGTATTGGGCCTACCAATATACTATGGAGGTGAGTTAAAGGCTCATTCAAGGGCACAGGTAGATGCCTGGCAGCAAATTCAAACTTTCTTCCATAAACATCTCAATGGTAAAAAATCTGACAACAGCAAACTGTAACTTTACAATCATAGATGAGATACTATTAATAAAAATCCTACCCATGCGACATGTATTGGGTTTTCCAGAGCACCTAGGAATATTTTTGTAACAAAGCAACTACCTTGGCTTCCTTGTCAGGTCCTACAGGATGCTCAACCTTTGCAACCCTATTTTCTTCACTGCTTGGTCTACCCCTTTCTCCCCTGAACTTTATCCAATGTATAGGCTTAACCCTGATTTTATTTGTAAGAACAATCTTAACCTTAAGCAGGAGAAACATAAGAAGTGCTTGCCCAACTTTCAATTGCTGGCTTAGAGTTGGCCTTGTGTTCTTGTTCTGTGGACTGAGATTCCGTATTGCTAAGAGTCCCATATACACCTTGGGCCCTAACTGACCTTACCTGAGCTTTGGGAACCTGCCCACTCAAGTTCTTTAAGGAATGGAGTCTGCTTAACTCTTACCAGTACACATTCCTGAATGTGTGCTCAAGACTTGTTTTTGAATTCCCATTGGGACATCAATACAGTAGTACCCCCTTATCTGCAGTTTCAGTTACCTGTGATCAACAGTGGTCAGAAAATATTAAATGAAAAATCCCAGAAATGAACAACTCATATGTTTAAATTGCATGCTATTCTGAGTACCTCACTTCATCTCATCACATAGACATTGTGATTGCACATCTTCATAAGAAGGGCGAGTTCAGTACAATAAGGTATTCTGAGAGAGAGAGAGCAAGTTATAGTATAGTTATAGTATACTATAACTATACTATACTATTGTGAATAGTATACTATACTATTCACAAGTTATAGTATATTGTTATACTGGTAATTGTTCTATTTCATTAGTTATTATTAATCTTTTACTGTGCCTAATTGATAAATTTTATTATAGGTATGTATACATATATATATAGGAAAAAGTAGTACTGACTATATAGGGCTTGGTACTATCCATGGTTTCAGGCATCCACTGGGGGGTCTTGGAATGTATCCCCATGGACAAAAGGGGACTACTGTACTAAGCTTTGTTTTTTTAAAAAAATGTATCTTTATTGTTGAAAGCCTTACTGATGCCCCTCTTTCTCCCCTGTTGACCCTCCCTACCCTGCTCCTGCCCCCTCCCCAGGTCTTCACCAAACTATTGTCCGTGTCCATGGATTATGCATATATGCAAAGTGTTCCCCCCACCCCATATTTCCATACATAGTTATCACAGTATTATTGACTATATTCCCTATGCTGTATTTTACATCCCCTTGACTGTTTTGTAACTACCAATTTGTACATCTTAATCCCTTCACCTCTGAGCTTTGCTTTTATTTTATGAATGAGGCCCTAGATCTCAATTTCTTCTTACTGATAAAGTATACTTCACACATTTTGAATTACCTTCCAGCCTGAGGAGATATGCTCAAATAGTGCAGAGCTGCATGATGAGGACTCCTAGAAAGTTAAGGGTATGTTAGGGTCACATAATTGAGTCTCCATAAACCAAATTGGAGAGTTCAGATTTAAAATGATAAGAAATAAGGGACCATTTGTAAACATACTGATTTTTTTAAAAATTTATCTTTAATGTTGAAAGTTATATAGATGTACCCTTTTTTTTCCCCATTGACCCTTTCTAGCCCATCCCCTCCCCCACTCCAGGCCTTCACCACACTACTGTGTGTGTACATATTGGTTTTTTATTTTTTTATTATTTTTAAAATATATTTTATTGAGTTTTTTACAGAGAGGAAGGGAGAGGGATAGAGTTAGAAACATCAATGAGAGAGAAACATAGGTCAGCTGCCTCTTGCACACCCCCTACTGGGGATGAGCCCGCAACCAAGGTACATGCCCTTGACCGGAATCAAACCTGGGACCCTTCAGTCTGCAGGCCAACACTCTATCCACTGAGCCAAACCAGCTAGGGCTACATATTGGTTTTTTAAATGGCTGTCAGCAATTTTATTTTGAAGCTTAGTGGCTCAAAGCAGTTGAAGCCTAAAATTTAATTGGAGACACTTTAAAAAAGAAAATGACAAAAAAAACACACACAAATCAAAAAATATAACCAAATTCAGCCCTTTGTTCTGTTTTCCTTAGTGCTCCCAATACTTTTGAATGTACTTCATCAGATGAGAAAGGCCAAGGGGCCATTTCGGAAGCAAATGGATGTTTTTGTCAACCACCGATCACTTAAAAATATTTATATAAACTTGTTACATACTTCAGCAAGTTGAAAATCACAAGCTATTATGTACATTCATTTTACATTGTTTTAAAATATATATATACTAGAGGCCCGGTGCACAAAAATTTGTGCACTCGGGGGGTGGGGTCCCTCAGCCTGGCCTGTGCCCTCTCGCAGTCTGGGACCCCTTGGGGGATGACCACCTGCTGGCTTAGGCCTGCTCCCCAGGGGATTGGGCCTAAGCTGGCAATCAGACATCTCTCTGGCAGCCTGGGAGCCCTCAGGGGATGTCCACTTGCCAGCAGAGAGCAGGCCTAAGCTGCAGTCGGACATCCTTAGAGCTGCTGAGGAGGCGGGAGAGGCTCCCACCACTACCACTGTACTGGCAGCCATCAGCCTGGCTTGTGGCTGAGCAGAGCTCCCCCTGTGGGAGCACACTGACCACCAGGGGCAGCTCCTGCATTGAGCATCTGCCCCCTCGTGGTCAGTGTGTGTCATAATTACCAGTCATTCCCAGTCTTTCTGCTGTTAGGGTGAGTTTGCATATTACCCTTTTATTATATAGGATTTGTATTGATTTCAGAGGGGAAGGGAAAAGGAGAGAAAGATAGAAACATCA
This sequence comes from Myotis myotis, assembly GCF_014108235.1. Lineage (NCBI taxonomy): Eukaryota > Metazoa > Chordata > Mammalia > Chiroptera > Vespertilionidae > Myotis > Myotis myotis. The sequence goes on from NW_023416313.1 coordinate 202,887,192, forward strand.
ATGATATGAGAATTATTGATTGGCTGCCTCCTGCACGCCTCCCTACTGGGGATCGAGCCCGAAGCCTGGGCATGTGCCCTGACCCGGATCGAATTGGAATTGAACCGTTACCTCCGAGTTACCAGTGAGCCAGGCCAGTAGGGGGTTTAAGTGGTTTTGAACACTGGAAAGATAAAAGCTTGTGGAAGGCATTTTATTTTCTCAGATGGCACATGCAGAGATGCACAAAATCCAAAATTCATGGGCACTATAATGATGGTTTTGTGGTGCAGAAGTAAAAATATCTTGAGCTATTTTTCTAAAACTGGGGGATCAGCCACATATGTATGTATTCTCCAAAGCCAGAGAGCCTTAAACAGGGTTGTTGCGTGAGGCAAGGGAGGCCATTTGTATGGAAAAGCCAATGGAAAATGGGTGGGACAGGGTCTCAGGGAATCATCAGGATGGGGCTATCAGGGTAAGCCAAGTTGTTAGAGTCTCAGATATGGCTTGCCTGCCAGCTCTGTGGGGAGGGCTCAGCAAAGAATAATGGCCTCTGTCAGCACGTCTGTCTGGGAGAAAGCTGCCCTTCAGCTTTTGCCTTGCAGCCAGACAATTCAGTTCTTCCCAGGATGTCCCTGGCTCTTTTGAGCTGCTGCCCCAGCATTGGACCTCAGAGGGAGTGAGTCCAAGTAAGTCCATGTGCCAGCCCTTTAAGAGGAACTCCTGGGCCCAGCCTGAGTGCCTCAGTGGTTGAGTGTCAGACCTATGAACCAAGAGGTCATGGTTCAATTCCCAATTCCCCATCAGGGCACATGTCCTCGTTGCAGGCTCGGTCCCCAGTGAGGGGGGCATGCAGGGGAAAGCCAATCAATAATTCTCATCATTAATGCTTCTATCTCTCTCTCTCTGAAATTGTTGTAATGTACCCCATGAATCACACAAGGACAACTCAAGAAGTTGAATTAAAGAGTCACATTTATTGCAAATCCGGGACTATGAGGGGGCATTTCACTCTCCCAGATCTCATAGTGATAAGATGGCCGCAACACCAGATTTATATAGGCAACAATCACAAAGGTATTGATTACATCCCAGGGTTTGGAATGAGGAACCTGATTTGCAAAAAAGTAGTTTACAGAAGCAAAGCAGCATGTTATCTAAATCACAGTTTTGGGGTCTCCAGAACACTGAGTCAACAGGGACACGTTAACTGGAGCCCTCTGACCTTGGGATAATTGTGCTGTCCTTCCCAGGTAAAGGAAAATGTGCTTTCTAAGACCAGTATGACCACAATCAATGGGATATTCACAGTACCATCAATAGGGTATTCAATCAAATGGGATGATTTATATAATTCAGAAAATCAAAATAACTTTTCCATTGTTAAACAAAGCAAGTAAGTACAGAAGCCAAACAGCAGGGTTAAAGTTAAACTATAGTTTCTACCTGAGATGATTGCTACCATACCTCAAAATCAGTAAAAATATATTCATTTAAAAAAAGAAGAAGAAAAATGCCTGGAACTTCAGAGCCCTCTGTCCTAGCCACAATCCCCACTGGTTTTTACAGTCAGAAGTTCTGAGGACTTGTCTTCCCAGCCCTAGAAGGCTTTGCTGGGGATTCTGGTGTGGGGCTGGGATCCCTTGTTCCTTAGGGGACATCCTGATAGCCAAGATATCTCTGCTGATTTTTATTTTATTATTATTATTTTTAGGCCTCATCTGAGGATATTTTTTTTTTTTTCCATTGAGAGCAGAAAGGAGGTTGGGAGGGGAGAGAGAGGAGAGAGAGAAACTTCGACGTGAGAGAGGCACATTGATTGGTTGCCTCCCACACGCGCCTGGATCTGGGCCGGGGATCAAACCTGCAACCCAGGTATGTGCCCTTGACCAGGAATCAAACCCACGACTCTTCAGTGCGAGGGCCGATGCTCTAAACACGGAGCAATGCGAGCCAATGCTGATTTTTAAAAATATTTTTTTATTGATTTCAGAGAGAGGAAGGGAGAGGGATGGAGAGAAACACCAAGCAGCTGCCTCCTGCATGCCCCCCAGTGGATATGGAGCCCGCAACCCCAGCATGTACCCTGACTGGGAATCGATCTGGCAAGGCCTTGGTCGGAAGGTCCATGCTCAACCTTTGAGCCTAGCACACGTTGCCTCCTTTAGGTTTAGTGTCACCTGGTGGCCAGTGAGGGATCTGAGAGAAGGTAACTGGCGGCATTTTCTGTCACTCTGGTTTGGTAGAGGGGTAGGTTCGAAATGAACTTGTGCCTCTTTCAGGCGGTCTACCATAGGACCTCCCAAAGCACCATGGACCCAGGGCCTGCAGAGGTCGCCCCTTTTTGCAGTCCTTCGCTGAGTGGCGCCCCAGGGACCAGCCCACGTCCTCTTGACCGCCCCGCCCACTTTGGCCCCGCCCCACCGGTCTTCTGGCTCCGCCCACTTCGGCCCCGCCCCTCCGGTCCTTCTGGCCCCGCCCCACCCCCTCGGGCCATAGCCTGCCCAGCTGGGCTGCGTCCCGGAGCCCGGACTCTCCGTCTGGCAGGTACCAGTCCCCTCTCCGACCCGGGTCAAACCCGCGAAGACCCTGGCGCCATGTGGTGGGCGTCTGGGGCCGCGCTCCAAACCCCCGGGGCGCCCCGCCAGCTCCGGAGGTGCCTGTCCACACCGTCCCGTTCCTCGCCACCGTCCCGCTCCTGGACATCAAAGCGGGAGGCTTGCGCCCCGGGAGCGGGTGACGCTGAGGGCCTCTGCTGCCAGCCACCGAGGCCGCCTCTTCGACTTGCTGTCCCACTTCGAGGCTGACGGCCGCGGGGGGCTGGACCTGGCCAGGGATCCGGCTCTGGGCGGGGACTTCGAGGGCGTGGAGCCCATGGGGCTCCTGGGGAGCCTCACGCCGGCGGGCTGCGGGGCCCCTGCCTCAGCCGGATGCCTAGGGGGGTGTTGAAAACCCGCTCAAAGTGGAGGTGACTGTCCACCGCGCGCCGCAGCAGACGGAGGGGCCGCTGGGCCCGGCGCTGGCCTCGGACCGGGTGCGGTGCTGGTCCTCCAGCCCCGAGCTGTCCCGCGTTCGGCTGCAGACGGCAGCGTGCGGGGCATCTTCCTGCTGCCCCGAGGGGCGTGAGCACGCCTTTCCCCAAGAGGGCCTTGCAGGGGCTTTAGGGCATACACTTACCAAAGCTGATGGCTTGGCTAGCTGATTTGTCCTCTGAAAACAAAGCGAGCGTCATAATTTCTTTATTTCTCTAATTGGTGGCTGGGATTTCGATGTGAATTTATCTGCCCACCCTCCAAATTCCTAGTGCTGCAGACACTTCCTTGGGAGCATATACCTTCTGATTTTGCTGTGTTAAACATGATGGCTGTAAAGTTTCTAGCGTTAAATGCTGGTTTGCCTATCTCTAGTAGGCAGAGCTTTGTGTTCATTTAACTTTCGCCATTATCATATCTTGGAAAACATGCCGAGAATAGTGATACATATCTGTCTTTCATTGGTGTCTTGCTCAAGCCCCAAAGTGACTGAAATTCATATATATATATATATATATATATATATCTATATATATATATATATATATATGAAGGCCCGGTGCACAAAAATTTGTGCACTCGAGGGGAAGGAGGGGTCCCTCAGCCCGGTCTGTGCCCTCTCCCAGTCTGGGACACCTCGGGAGATAACGACCTGCTGGCTTAGGCCTGCTCCCGGGTGGCAGAGGGCAGGCCCAATCCCTAGGTGCAGCCCCTGGTCGGGCTCAGAGCAGGGCCCATTGGGGAGTTGGGGCACCTCCCCTGTCATGCACAGAGCAGGGCGGATCGGGGAGGTTGCGATGCCACCCTCAGTCACGCTCAGGGTAGAGCTGATTGGGAGGTTGGGGCACCGCCCCCTGTCACACTCAAGGCAGGGTCAATGGGGAGGTTGCGGCACCACCCCCTGTCACACACAGAGCAGGGCCAATCAGGGGGTTGTGGCTCCTTACCCTGTCACGCACCGAGCAGGGCCCATCAGGGGGTTGGGGAGCTCCCCCCTGTCATGCACACAGCAGGGCCCATCAAGAGGTTGGGGAGCTCCCTCCTGTCACACACAGAGCAGGGCGGATCAGGGGGTTGGGGCGCCGCCACTGTCACACTCAGGGCAGGGCCGATGGGGAGGTTATGGCTCTACCCCGTCACACACACAGAGCAGGGCCCGTGTGGGGGGTGGGGGGGGTTGGGGCGCCGCATCCTGTCACACACAGAGCAGGGCCAATCAGGGGGTTGGGGAGCTCCCCCCTATCAGGCACAGAGCAGGGCTGATCTGGGGGTTGAGGCGCCTTCCCCTGTCACGAACAGAGCAGGGCCGATAGGGAGGTTGTGGCCCCACCCCCTGTCACACACAGAGCTGCAGGGCAATCAGGGGGTTTGGGCGCTGCCTCCTGTCACGCTGATCCCGGTGCTGGGAGGCCTTGTGGCTCCGCTGATCCCGGTGCTGGGAGGCATATTACCCTTTTACTATATAGGATAGAGGCCTGGTGCATGGGTGGGAGCCGGCTGGTTTGCCCTGAAGGGTGTCCTGGATCAGGGTGGGGGTCCCCACTGGGGTGCCTGGCCAGCCTGGGGGAGGGGATGATGGCTGTTTGCAGCTGGTCACACACCCTTCAGGGTGGGGGTCCCCACTGGGGTGCCTGGCCAGTCTGGGTGAGGGGCTGAGGGCTGTTTTCAGGCTGGCGGGTGACTGAAGCTCCCAACCGCTCCTTTTTTTCTTTTTTATTTTATTCTGGGCCAGCTTTAGCTCTGAGGCTCCAGCTCTTAGGCCTCTGCTGCTGAAAGCAGGTTTCTGGCCTTTGTTTACCTTCTGTATTTGAAACAATGTTGTGATCCTGCTGGCTGAAGCCCGGCGACTAAAGCAGGTTTCTGGGGTTTTGTTTAGCTTCTATATTTGTAACATAGTTGCTTAGAGTTGCAGCTCAGAGGCCGGCAGCGGCAGGCGGGGAAAGTTGGAATCCTCCGTCACTGAAGCAAGCAAGCCTCATGTTCGCTTCCAGCTGCCTGGCTGCCGGCCGCCATCTTGGCTGGCAGTTAATTTGCATATCTCCCTGATTAGCCAATGGGAAGGGTAGCGGTCGTACACTAATTACCATGTTTCTCTTTTATTAGATAGGATTACGTATGTATATATATATATAATATGACATATATAATATATATAATATATTTTTATTGATTTTAGAGAAGAAGGGAAAGGGAGAGAGAAATGGAACATCAATGATGAGAGAGAATCTTTGATCAGCTGCCTCCTGCACGCCTCCTACTGGGGATGGAGCCCTCAACCTGGGCATATGCCCTGACATGGAATTGAACCTTGACCTCTTGGTTCAGAGTTGGACATTCAACCACTGAGCCACACAGGCCAGATTGAAGTCCTATTATATCGTTCACGCTTTTATACTGGCTTCATGGTAGGGTAAAGATGACTTTTCTTTTTTAATTTATTTATTTGAGAGAGAGAAATAAGAGAGAGAAACATCTATTTGTTGTTCCATTTATTTATGCATTCATTGGTTGATTCTAATATATGCCCTGACTGGGGATCCAACCTGAAACCTTGGCCTGTTGGGAGGATAATCTGACCAACTGAGCTACCCAGCCAGGGCCAAAGATAACATTTTTTGTTGTTATCTGACATTCTCTAATGCCTTGGAGACCTTCACCGTAATGAGAAAACTGTTTCATTGCTCATTTCATACATCAAAGAACAACTTTATATTATACATGAGAAAACTGAGGCCTAAAGTATTTTAACCAAATCACACAGCTAGGTGATGGTAAAATCAGCGTGCAGTAAAACTCTTTGAGCTCCAAACTATGACCTTCTCCATAAATACAGGCTAAGTGAAACAATGAGTGAAATATTAAGGTTTTTGTTTTTTTTTAAACTCAGTTTAGCATAACCCCTACTCTCACCCTCAGGATTCTTAGGGACAACTAAGAATCTTTTTTAAAATATATTTTTATTGATTTCAGAGAGGAAGGGAGAGAGGGAGAGAGAGATAGAAACATCAATGATGAGAGAGAATCATTGATTGGCTGCCTCCTGCACATCCCTCACTGGGGATCAAACCCACAACCTGGGCAGGTGCCATGACGGAATGGAACCTTGACCTCCTGGTTCATAGGTCCATGCTCAACCACTGAGCCATGCCTTCCAGGCCTAAGAATGTGGGAGGGGGGGGGCGGGGGGAGGGGGGAAGGACAGCTTTTAAAAAATAGCCAATAAAGCCCTAGCCGGTTTTGCTCAGTGGATAGCGCATTGGCCTCTAGACTGAAGGGTCCCGGGTTCAATTCCGGTCAAAGGCACTTACCTGTGTTGCAGGCTCCTGGCCCTGGTTGGGGGCATGCAGGAGCCAACCAATCAATGTGTGTCCCTCTCACATTGGTGTTTCTCTCTGTTTTCCTCTTCCTTCCACTCTCTCTAAAAATCAATGGAGCCCTAGCTGGTTTGTCTCAGTGGATAGAGCATCAGCCTGTGGACCACTGGGTCCCGAGTTCAATTCTGGCCTAAGGGCACATGCTCAAGTTGCAGGTTCGGTCCCCAGTGGGGGTGGGGGGGTGCAGGAGGCAGCTGATTGGTGATTCTCTCTCATCATTGATGTTTCCATCTCTTTCTCTCCCTTCCTCTCTGAAATCAATAAAGAAATATATTTTAAAAATCAATAGAAAAATATCCTGGGGTGAGGATTATAAAAAAAATAATAAAATAAAATAGCCAATAATATCCTAGCAAATTTACATATCAGGGATTAAATTACTGAGTTGAAACAAAATAATTAAGTTCGTTGTGTTCTGTTTTTGCTTTTTAAAAACTTTTTTATTTTTAACTTCTATTTTTTTAATGTGGTAAATCCAATTAATATTTTGAAGCCTGTGGTTGCAAACTCTATTACCAGACTGATTTGAGGGTCTGTATGTTATATCTTTTTCATGGTTTGCTTTAGGCTTCTGAAATTAATCTTGAGTCCAGAAATGATTAAAGTTTATCTAATTTTAAAAAGAACAGATCAAGATATACTGAGATATCTGAATGTTAAGAAAACCACCTTAGGAGAGAACCAAGATGGCGGCATAGGTTAACACCAGAGTTTGCTGCCTCGAACAACCACTTCAAAAATACAACTAAAAGACAGAATGGACATCATCCAGAACCACAGGAGGGCTGGCTGAGTGGAAGTTCTACAACTAGGAGGAAAGAGAATATCATACCCAGACTCAGAGGAGGTGCAGTGCTGAAGTGAAATACTCAGGTACGGAGTGCGCGCAGAGCAGGCTGGTGGCTGAGGGCGCGGTTGTCTTTTCCAATCGGGAGGGAGTCTCAGATTCTGAGCTCCAGATCCGGGCGAGTCTCTAGGGACCCAGACTCAAACAGGAGAATCAGGACTGTCTGGCTTCGGTTGGAACTCGAAGGCAGCTTTCTCTCCGAGGTTTGCAGCGGTTGCTGGGACTCTGAGAGGCAGAGCCCCCAGGACGGGACTGAGAGCAGCCATAACTGCTCGCTCCGCCTGCCCTGTAGATCCCCTGGGACTTGCCCCGCCCAAGCCCTGCACAGAGCCATTTGCCGGATAGCCTCAGGCAAAGGCTAGATTAGCACCTCCCTAGAGGACAGAAGTTCTCTCACTGCAGACACAGCTGATTCTCACAGCCACTTGGCCTGGAGCTCAAATCCCCTCTAGTATTACCTACAACAATCAAGGCTTAACTACAACAAGACTGCGCACAAAGACCACTAGGGGGTGCACCAAGAAAGCATAAAAAATTGTGGAGACAAAGAAACAGGACGCAAATGTCAGAAATGGAAGATATAGACCTCAAAACCACACTTTTAAGGTCTTTCAATAATTTTCTAAAAACTGCCGATAAATGTAGTGAGATCCTCAAGAAATCTAATGAGACCCTCGATGTTGTGATAAAGAACCAACTAGAAATTAAGCATACACTGACTGAAATAAAGAATATTATACAGACTCCCAACAGCAGACCAGAGGAGCGCAAGAATCAAGTCAAAGATTTGAAATGCGAAGAAGCAAAAAACACCCAACCGGAAAAGCAAAATGAAAAAAGAATCCGAAAATACGAAGATAGTGTAAGGAGCCTCTGGGACAGCTTCAAGCGTACCAACATCAGAATTATAGGGGTGCCAGGAGATGAGAGAGAGCAAGACATTGAAAACCTATTTGAAGAAATAATGACAGAAAACTTCCCCCACCTGGTGAAAGAGATAGACTTACAGGTCCAAGAAGCGCAGAGAACCCCAAACAAAAGGAATCCAAAGAGGACCACACCAAGACACATCATAATTAAAATGCCAAGAGCAAAAGACAAAGAGAGAATCTTAAAAGCAGCAAGAGAAAGAAACTCAGTTACCTACAAGGGAGTACCCATACGACTGTCAGCTGATTTCTCAACAGAAACTTTGCAGGCCAGAAGGGAGTGGCAAGAAATATTCAAAGTGATGAATACCAAGAACCTACAACCAAGATTACTTTATCCAGCAAAGCTATCATTCAGAATTGAAGGTCAGATAAAGAGCTTCACAGATAAGGAAAAGCTAAAGGAGTTCATCACCACCAAACCAGTACTATATGAAATGCTGAAAGGTATCCTTTAAGAAGAGGAAGAAGAAGAGAAAGATAAAGATACAAATTATGAACAAGAAATATGCATCTACCAACAAGTGAATAAATAATCTGATGAACAGAATGAACTGGTGATTATAATAGAATCAGGGACATAGAAAGGGAATGGACTGACTATTCTTGGGGGGGAAAGGGGTGTGGGAGATGAGGGAAGAGACTGGACAAAACTCGTGCACCTATGGATGAGGACAGTGGGTGGGGAGTGAGGGCGGAGGGTGGGGCGGGAACTGGGAGGAGGGGAGTTATGGGGGGAAAAAAGAGGAACAAATGTAATAATCTGAACAATAAATATTTAATTATAAAAAAAAAGAAGAAAGAAAAAAAGAAAACCACCTTATAAAAATCACTGCCTTAATATCTACACCCTAGCTTTCACTTGGATAGACCTAATTCAGTGGTTCTCAACCTTCCTAATGCCGCGACCCTTTAATACAGTTCCTCATGTTGTGGTGACCCCCAATTTCATTGTTACAAATTGAACATAATTAAAGCATAGTGATTAATCACAAAAACAGTATGTAATTATATATATGTTTTCTGATGGTCTTAGGTGTGAAAGGGTCGTTCGACCCCCAAAGGGGTTGCGACCCACAGGTTGAGAACCGCTGACCTAATTCATTTCTAGATTTGAAAACTTAGAACTGGCCTCTGGTCCTGGGACTTCAGATCTCTTAATTTTGTTTCTATCTTTAAGTTCTTGCCTTTTATTTTTGTAGATTTGCCTGGCACTTTTAATTGGAAAACCACAGAAACTTATTTCTGAAAAACACTAAGAGGCAATTAGCTGAGAAATTCTTCTCTTGGAATGGTGAAGAATAGCACAATCTCCATTAGGAATGTTGAAACAGATAACAGATCAACATAAGGAGGATATTAGTTTGACATTTTACTATACATATTGTTCACTTTATATTACACCTTCATTAAACCTTTAAAATAGTTTAAACCTTGTTAAATTATGGATTTGTTGACTCTGTATCTTAAGTTCACTGCAAAGTCAAACGGCCCTTTAAAATGCATATCTTTTTAAAAACGAGGTATTATACTTTCATAACTCAAAGACTGCAGAACTGGTTGCTTAGATTTATTGGTACTTACACTTGAAACCAAAACACTTCTATACCTTTGGTGCTAATTTTTGTATTTTTTCAATTTCCCAATAACTTTCTCGTTGGGGAAAATATAAAAACATTTTATACTTACAGCTTCAAAATAGCCCAAACAAGAATTTGTTTCACCCACACAGCCCTGGCCGACGTGGCTCAGTTGGTTGACAGTCATCCCGTGCCCTGAGAGGTGGTTGGTTCTCTGGTTAAATTCCGTCAGGACACATGCTTGGGTTTCCAGCTCGATCCCCAGTAGGGGGTGTGCAGGAGACAGCCAATTGATTTTGATTGATGTTTCTCTCTCATCCATGTTTCTCTCTCTCCCTCTCCCTTCCTCTCTCTCTCTAAAGTCAACAAAAATATAAAAAAACAACAACAACCATACAACCTGCAACAATAATGCTATTTCAACCAAAACAGATGTTTTCTTTCAAAGCAAATAGGCAGATGTTTAAAAAAAAGATAAATGATACCATTAGAATTTGGCTTAGAAAATGTTAGCTGGGTATCACAGTTTATTAAATATTCTGTCACTTAATTCAAGATTAATCCTGTTTCCTGGTTTATAGGAGATGGTCCTTTTCCTGGTTTGATTGATATGTTCGGAGACAGAGGATTGAATGAATCTTGAGCAAGTCTCCTGGCTTGTCGAGGTTTTGCTGCTCTGGCTTTGCCATTTTTTGGCTATGAAGATCTACCTCCAATTATGAAGGACTTAAATTTAGATTACTTTGAGGAGGCAGCTAAATTTGTGCAAAGTCATCCAAAGGTGAGTGGGATGCCAGAGAGAAATGTATTTAAAATAAAGCCATTAGCGCTAGGAGAGAGTGAATATAGAAAGTGGTACTAGTGGGTTGGAAGGTATCTGTAACAAATACCAAATATGCTTTCTTTTTCTCTCTCCTTCTTTGTCTTTTTCTTGAATCTTCAGGTCAAAGGTCCAAACATTGGAGTGATTGTTTCTGGGAAAGGGGCAGAGTTGGCCCTTTCCATGGCTAGCTTTCTCCCAAATATAGCTGCAGTTGTGAGCATCAATGGCTGCATCTCTAACACAGCTACTTCCCTTACATGTGGTGGACTGATTCTGCCGGGACTGCTTTTAACCTGGACAAAATCTCTGCTACCAATTCAAGGGCATATGATATTAAAGAAGCGCTGGAGGACCCCTTGGATCCAGCCTATCAGGAAAGCCGTATCCCCCTTGAAAAAGCCAGTGCCCATTTCCTTTTTATCGTTGGAGAGGATGACAGGCATTGGAAGAGCTCTGTGTATGCTGACATAGCTGTGAATCACCTCACAGAGTATGGGAAGACAAATTTCACTCTTTTAAGCTACCCTAATGCTGGCCACAGAATAGATCACCCTTACAGCCCCTTTTTCTCTGCAGCCCTGGACCCGGTATTAGGGGTTCCTGTTTTAGGAAATGGGCAGCTCAAAGCTCATGCTGTTGCTCAGATTGAGTCTTGGAAGAAGATCTTGGAGTTTTTGCACTTGAATCTGGGATAACGTCTTGCAAACTAGACAGTTAAATTTAAAATATGCTCAGGACAAATTAGGGGACAGATTGGATATTTTTGACAAATGATGACTGAGATCTGGACTTCTCATGGCCTCGGCAAGCTTTTAAAAGAAGTAAAAACACTCACTTCAAGTTCATCAGAGCCTGTAGCTTCGGTACTATCCATGTTTCTCCATGTTTGTTTGAGCTTGAACTCAAGGTAATTGCTAAAAAACTGGTTTTTAATCTGCCATTTACCCACCCTTCCAAGGATTAAAAAAAAAAAGGTATAATTAGTTTGCTATATCTGTCCCATAGGTTTTACAACTGTTTTGAACAAGATAAATATAGGTCCTTGGTTTTACAATAGGGAACAATTGGCCTATGATAACTTGCTCATAACAGTCAGAGGCTGGAATGAATTCTAACAAGATAACTTGGAGGCTAATTGGTGGTAGACTGAACTCATAGAATCCTTTCTGTTGTTAATCAGATTTTGATATTTTTCTAGTTGCCACCCATTCTAGGATCTTTAAGAAAAGTTAGAAATCCCAAGATGCTGCTTTAAAAATGGCATCCAGTTACTAAGACATACTTAGATTCTCTACAGTGTGTTTATCTCTGTATTTGTACTTTTAAAAAAAACCTTTTCTTCACACTAGGTTTCTTTTGTTCCTTTTTTTGGTTGTTTGTTTGTTTGTTTTTCAATCCTCACCCGAGGATATTTTTCCATTGATTTTTAGGGAGAGTGGAAGAGAGAGGGAAAGACAGAGAGAAACATCAATGTGAGAGAAATACATCGATTGGTTGCCTCCTGCAGGAGCCCTGATCAGGGCCTGGGCCAGGGAGGAGCCTACAACCCAGGTAAGTGCCCTTGACCAGAATCGAACCTGGGACCCTTTCGTCTGCAGGCTGATGCTCTATCCACTGAGCAAAACAGGCTAGGGCCATAGTAGGTTTCAAAAATATATTTAAAACTAGGTAGATTACAGGTTCTAGTCCCATGTAGCAATGTAATTATCTCCAGGGAAGACAGAACTCATCACCTACCTTTCACCACCTTCACCAAAAATTAATTACAATTTGTTAGGTAAGCCTTACTTATTTAAATAATCTTAGCTGAATTTCTGAAAATTTATTCTAAACTTTAATATGTGTAGAGCCCAGCCGGCGTGATTCAGTGGTTGAACGTCAATCTATGAACCAGGAGGTTATAGTTCGATTCCCGGTCAGGACACATGCCCAGGTTGCAGGCTCGATCCCCAGTAGGGGGCATGAAGGATGAGGTCGATCAATTATTCTTTCTCATCATTGATGTTTCTCTCTCTCTCTGAAATCAATAAATGTTTTTTATTGATTTCAGAGAGAGGAAGGAAGAGAGAGAGAGAAACATCATCGATGAGAGAGAATCATGGATCTGCTTGCCTCCTCCATACCCCCTAGTGGGGATCGAGCCTGCGACCCAGGCATGTGCCCTTGACCAGAATTGAAACTGAGACCCTTCAGTCCACAGGCTGATGCTCTATACACTCAGCCAAACTGGCCAGGGCTGTATATATATTTTTAAAAGATAAAATGTGTGTAGAATTAGCAAATATTAAAAGTTCTGGCCCTCATCATAATTTTTTTCATATACTTGAGGGGGGAAATGAAGGTATTAATTACTAGACTTTGCTTTTGGTTGATCAGTGGAGCTTGTGGTCAAAACTATATTTTGGGTTCTTCTTGGCAGAAAATGAAGTATTGTCACCCTAATTTGTAGTATTAATAGTTCACCCAAAATTAGCATTATTTTTATTGTTTCAAATTATTAACATACCCACACATCCTCCTGAATTTTGAGTTATTCATATAAGATTTTTTAGAGGATTATTTTATTTTTTAAAATATATTTTTATTGATTTCAGAGAGGAAGGAAGAGGGAGAGAGAGATAGTATCATCAATGATGAGAGGAACTCATTGATGTGCTGCCTCCTGCACACCCCCTACTGGGGATCGAGCCCACAACCCAGGCATATGCCCTTGACAGGAATCAAACCCGGGACCCTTCAGTCTGCAGGCTGATGCTCTAGCCACTGAGCCGAACCAGCTAGGACAAAAGAGGACTATTTTAAAACAGACCAATAACAGTGAGGGGAGGAACTGGCTTTTCAGCAAATAACTATAATGAGAATCATAATCTGTGAAATTGACTATTGAAATTTGATACAATACTCATTCTAATTTGAATTTATACATCTCTTGACTTAATAACCTAAGAATTATTCACTCTATTAGGTGATAAAGTGTTTTTTTAAAAATTTTAGCTATTTTGCTAAATTTCTAATCATTTAATTGTGACAATTTTTCTCTTTTATTTGATTCACATTCTTGTTTAAAAATTAAAGGCTTCTTAACATATTTGGTTTTCTATCATTTCAAACTATGTATTTTATCTATACTTTTCAAAAGGTCTGCTATATTTTTTAAAATTTGGGGACACTGTTTTAATAATAATTTTAACTTTTCTCTCAACTTTCTGTTATCCAGGCCTGCAACAAGAGCAAATGGACCCAAGCCATATTCTCTGGTGAACAGCTTTTGGAATCTATTTCGTCATTTTGCAGGGTTTAAAAGAACAGAGAAAGGATCCAAGTTATATAATTCTTTTTCCTTTTCCTGTGTGAATATGTGTGTGTGTGTGTGTGTGTGTGTGTGTGTGTGGTGTGTGTGTGTGTGAATATTTTTAACCTTTGAGGATGTGAAACTCAAAATGCACTTGATGGGAAATATACCAAGATATTGTGAATTAATTTGCAGAGACAAGAAAATTTCTGTTTATATAGTGGTAAATAGTTTATATACAGCACATAAAAGATATTCATGACATGTAGAAATAATGTTCTCAGCAATCATGAAGATTGGGGTAATCTGTAGTTTTGAGTAAAAGAAATACTCTGCTGGGTTATGAGCTATGTTTAAGAATTAGATTCCATTACAACCACATCAACAAAAACAGGTTTTTGCAGGAGAATAATAATTCTAGTTTGGAGAGTGTAGACAGGTTTGAAGATCTGGGAAAAAAAAGTCACAGAGGTAGGAAAAGTGAGCCAGCTGTGTGTGGGCTTAGGAAAGAAGTTACAGAGGCAAAAGTAGGGCCCTTGGAGCTTGGGAAAGAGGAAGTTAAAGGTAACACACCTGGGGTGAAGAAGAGGAGGAAGGGAGAGCATTTATCTGGAGGTCTCTGGGGAGGATCCCAATAAAATAGTCCTCAGCTTTTCAGGTGTGTCCTTTCAGGGTTGTGGTTTCTGCTGATTGGCCGGTACCAGGGCAGGGGTCATAGTCAATGAACTGGTCCAGACGTCAGCCATGGCATCGCTTGTCTGGTTTTGCTGCTTTTCTAGGCTTGGAGCTGAAGCACAACTGAGGCCTAGATGTTATCGCTAGATGTTACCTTCATGCTAGAGCCCGTCTGGGAGTCAAATGGGGCCACTCTTCCAATCCTTGTTCCTCCTCTAAGGGAGTCTACTGCATAACAAGTGACATGCCAGGGGAGGAAAGGTCAGGGGAGGGCCCGAATGGAAATTGCATGACCTGCAATATGGAAAGGTCAGGGGGTCTAAACTGAAAGAAAGTTTACCCCCGGGGGCAAGGTCCTTGTTTTACCAGTTTTGCCTGTTGCTAGGTACCCGGGGCTTTCCACACTGGTGACCTTCTGTACCTGGCCCATCGTCCTTGCTCTGCTCATGTCTAACTGTCTACACACAAGAACAAAGTTGGATATGTCATAAATATACATTTTTATTTTCTCCAGTAAAATTTTTACTTTTTCCTAGTTTTATAAATGTGATTGTTACGTCTTTGAAAATGAAATTTGGATGAGGACAGTGGGTGGGGAGTGAGGGCGGAGGGTGGGGCGGGAACTGGGAGGAGGGGAGTTATGGGGGGAAAAAGAGGAACAAATGTAATAATCTGAACAATAAAGATTTAATTAAAAAAAAAAGAAAATGAAATTTATTTCTTATTCTAAAATTTAAAACATCCACATTATACAGCATAATCCAAGTGAAACCTAAATGCTATGTTTTCAGCCGCCTCTGGCACCCAGGAGGAAGGTAACTGAAGAAATTCGGCCGAGTTTAGCTTCGTGTACCCTCAGTGGGAGGGAACGCCAGGTTCCCTGCAGCAGGTAGTCCAGAGAAGGTCAGGAAGGGCAATTAGCAGGGGAAGCGAGCTTTACAAATCCTTTTATGGGCAGGGCAATGGTTATAGGGAGGTTTCGCAGTTTTAAACTTGCGGCGGGTACGTCGCTGCAGATTAGCGGCAACTGCTTTCTCTGGGAAAAGCACATCCCGACCACCGGGCGCGGTTCAGCTCCCGAGCCCTGCGCGGCACAGGCAGTGGCGCTGCAGCTACTGGGGAGCCATGGGCAGCGGGGCAGGAGGACCCGGGCGGCCGCCCCGCCGTCCCACAATGCCCCGCTCCAGCCACCTGAGGGCGGAGAGAAAGGACAGCGGCGGGGGTAGGGATCCACGGCGAACTCTGAGAAGTGCGCACGCGCACTGACCTCGGCGGGCCCTAGCAACCAGAGCAGTGACAGTAGCAACCGCCGGAATGGTGAGTCTCTTCCAGGCCTGGTAGCCAAGCCGAGAAGAGATTGGAAGTGGGAAAGGGTGATTGGAGAGTGGTGAGGGTTGGGAGGTCGGAGGGTGCCCTTGAACAGCGGAAGGGAGCCCGGGAGCGGATGCTGGCTCCTTGGAGTCAGAGGCCTGGGGCAAAGGAGAAGCTGGGTGGTCTGGGGTGACGGGGCTTGGACGGATTAGAGATTGGGTTAATGGGGAGGGACCCTGGCAAAGAGAAGGGAAGGCAAAGAGCAGGAAATTCTCGAAGGAGAGGGGCTTGGGGTGGGAACGGTGATGGAAGGGAGTGGGTGAATAAGGGTATCTTTTACAAAGAAGTAACTCCCCCCTCCCCCGCTAGCGAGATGGAGTGGGGGAGCTGGCTACGAGAGTGATGCGTGTCACACCATTGCGGCAGTATTTAAACCTGTGATGTGCGCAGGTTGCCCTGAATGACTGTGAGTGCAGTTAATAGGTAGCGTTGTGAAACCCAGCCTGATAGAATGCATTAGGGTACTGTTCCTCAAATGTCAGTGTGCGTATGTATGATTTTAGTGGGCCCAAATACTATGAGCTTGTTGGAATCCAGATTATGCATTTTTAATATGATGGGGGAGGTTCAGGCATGTGCATTTTGACAGTGCACCTCAGGTTATTCTAAAACTGGAGTGGGCCCCACCACACTTTGAGAAATACTGCCTTAGCTTTGAAATCTGTCGTCTGTTTATCCAGTGAAAACCGTTATGAAGTAATGGCTTGACCTAGTGATGCTCCTCAGTTCCTACTTAAAATGTGCTCTGTCTTGCTTGCATGCTTGGCAGTTCCCACTAGTAGCGTGAAGAGGGATGTTGTTGGTTGGTTATAGACCCAGCCAAAGCTGTTCAGCAAAGGATGTGATTGGCTGGCTGGGATGGAGATGTTTATGAAGAATAAGTATAATTCGTTGTCTTCATTATGTGATTCCAATGCTACATAGGTGGGCAGAAACTGAGCCCAAGAAATGGAAATGATGAGGTAGCCATTCATGCCCACCCTCAACCACGAGATTAAACACCACTCTTTTTAAAGTAGTCCCCGTCCCTTCCTTACTTTATTCCACAGGCATTTAGCTAAAACCACTGCCAAGGGAAGGAAAAAGTTCTGGAACCTAGGTTTATATTCAGGCAAAGAAACAATAAGCTCTAAATCCCACAAGCATGAACCATAAGAATTATTGCAAATCTTCAAATAAAGAATCAGAACCAGTAATTAGATGAAGTTAGCTGAGGCTGTAAATTGTTAGTTCTGGTCCCCTCAGAAATACAGGCCCACATAATGTGTTATTTACTTATAAAGGACTTTCCTTACATATTTTTTTATTGATTGATTTTGAGAAAGAGAGAGAGAGAGAGAGAAAGAAACAT
Source organism: Myotis myotis (assembly GCF_014108235.1). Lineage (NCBI taxonomy): Eukaryota > Metazoa > Chordata > Mammalia > Chiroptera > Vespertilionidae > Myotis > Myotis myotis. The sequence goes on from NW_023416313.1 coordinate 202,904,448, forward strand.
CTATTTGTTGTTCCCCCCATTTATGCATTTATTGGCTGATTCCTGAATGTTCTCTGACCTGGGATCCAACTGCAACGTTGGTGTATTGGGACCACACTTTAACCAACTGAACCATCTGACCAGGGCCTCACATAATTGTTTGTTTGTTTTTTAATTAAAAAAAAATTAGCTTCCAGTGTCTTAAAAAAGGATATTTCACAAGACTGAGATTTCTGGCTTCTTTGAAAAATCAGAAATACTATATTCCACCATAAGACATTTTTTTTTACATTTTTATATTATTGAAAATGTTTGTATTACTGTCGTATAATTGGCAGCATCTTTTCTTAATGGCACATAAAATAAGGATGCTGCTTTCATTAAGGGAGTTTTCATGTTTGAAGAAATGTGATATTAGGGTAATTCTTGTCCCAAGTCCCCCCTGTCAACAGTTTTCTAGAGCCAAGTAGGGGCTCTTTACCTGGCTAGCTTTATCCATTAATGATGTTCCATTGGTTCTTTAGGCATTTCAGTTTTTGATTCCTGCCCTCTAGAGAGGAACTTGTGACCTTCCGAGATCAGACATGATTGGGTGTGTTCAGGATGGTATGGCCTTAGACCAGTGGTTCTCAACCTGTGGGTCGCAACCCCTTTGGGGGTCGAACGACCCTTTCACAGGGGTCACCTAAGACCATCGGAAAACACATATATAATTACATATTTTTTTTGATTAATCATTATGCTTTAGTTATGTTCAATTTGTAACAATGAAATTGAGGGTCACCACAACATAAGGAACTGTATTAAAGGGTCGCAGCATTAGGAAGGTTGAGGACCACTGCCTTAGAATTAATGACCTTATAAACCAATTTATAGATAGTTAGATTGCTTCCAACTTGAAAGTGTTCTTATGTGTCTTTTTATGGACCCATGCAAGGATTTCTCTGGGAAATATACTAGTAGTGGGATTGCAGAGTCGTAGGGTCTATGCAGATTTAATTTACCTACACACTGTCAGACTGCTTTCCAGATTGGCTTTACTAGTTTTTGCTTCTCTCTACATTATCACCAACTTTCTAACTTTTGCCAGTCTGAGGATGTTTTTTAGCATTCCATTGTTTTATTCTGCATTTCACCAATTCTTAATGAGTTTGAATACCTTATGATATTCTTGTTAGTCATCTGGATTTCAGTTTCTGTGCATATTCTGTTTATGTTTTTTGCCAACTTTTCCATATTTCTTTTGGTTCTGAATTTTAGGAGTTCCTTATATATCTAGATATCAGCCCTTTGTTGGATTTACATTGAAAATATCTTCTCCCAGTTTTTTGTTTACGTTGTCAACAGTGTTCTTCACTTGCTGAACTCCATTTGTTCCAATATTTGTGAGTTTATTCTATATGATTTCTATATAGATGACCATCTGCACAAAGTGAGTTTTGTTTCCTACTTTTAACCATTGCAGTTTGTATTTCTCTTTATTATAACATTTTAAAGATCTCTTGTACCATGTTAAATAGTAGCAGTGATAGTAGACATCCTTGATGTGTTTGGGATCTTAAAGAGAATACTTTTAATGTTACCATTCCAGTCTGGCTCACCTTACCCACCTCATTTAAAACAAACATCCTCCACATACATATACACAGATCCTGATATCCTTTACCAAGCTCAGCATTTTCTCTTTCTTTAGCAATTGTCATCTTCTAATATAGTGTATAATTTCTTTATTTTCAAAATTGTATTACCATTTGTCTCCTGCTAATAGTTCTATGAAGGCAGAGGTCTTTGTTTTATCTTTTGATATATACTAGGTATGTAGAAGAATGTTTGGTATATGGTAGACACTCAATGAATATTTGCTGAAATGAATGAATTTCTCCATTAAGTATGGTGCTTATTATAGCTTTTTGGTATGTAGCTTTTCTTTTCTTTTTTAAATCCTTTCCTGAGGATATGTTTTTATTGATTTTAGAAAGAAAGAAAGGGGGGAGAGAGAGATAGAAGCATCATATGTGAGAGAAACATTGATTGGTTGGCTCCAATACACATGACTGGGGATTGAACCCGAAACCTAAGTATGTGCCCTGACCAGGAATTGAACCCACAACCTTTTTGATGTATGGGATGATGCTGCGATCAGCTGAGCCACTTGGGAGCCCTTTAACTCTTAAATGAGAGCTTTAAATATCAAATGTAGACTTTATGGGCCCTGGCCAGGTTTCTCAGTTGGTTTAAATGTCCCCATACGCCAAGGTTGCGAGTTAGATGCCTGGTCAGGGCACATACAAGAATCAACCAATGATGCATAAATAAGTGGAACAACAAATTGATCTCTCTCTCTCTCTCTCTCTCTCCTTCCCTCCCTCTCTCTCTTCCTTTCTCTCTAAAACCAAGAAATAAATTTTTAAAATTAAAAAATGTAGAACTTTATCAAGTGCTTTTCTCCACTTGTTGAAATAAATGTGATTTCCCCCCTTTTAATCCAATAATAAATGATTTACATTTATAATTTTTTTCTGTTGTTAAACAATCCTTATGCTCCTGGGATAAACTTTTCTTTATCATGTTCATTATACATCATTGGCTTTGGAGACCTATTATCATATCTAGGCTTTTCAAATCTGTGTTGAGAAATGAAGAGGGCTCCTTATCTCGTTATAGCATCAAGTTATTCTAGCCTCTTAAATACATTGGCAGCTTTCCCTCTTTTTCTGGTTCCTGGAACAACTTGTATAACAGGGAATATCTGTTCCTTGAAAGCTTGGTAGAACTCATTTGTAAAATTAGGCTTGGAGCTTTAGGGGAGGAGGATGAGGGTAAATCTCTTCAATTTTCTTTTTAATGATTTAAATAGTTATTGGTCTGATTCTTCTTGTGACAGTTCTGGCACTTTTCTCTTTTTTGTTTGTTTTTAGAAATGTATACTTGGCCTAACTTTTCAAACTTATTACCATGTATTTGCTTATCATATTTTATTTTAAAATCCCTGTGGTATCTATATTATTTCCCCTTATTTAGTTTATATTTTTAACTTGTATCTCTCTCTCTCTTTCTTTTAAATCCTCACTCAAGGATATTTTTACCATTGATTTTTTAGAGAGAGTGGAAGGGAGAGGGAAAGACAAAGAGAAACACTGATGTGAGAGAGACTCATCAATTGGTTGCCTCCCACATGCCCCAAACCAGGGCCGGGAGCCTGCAACCGAGGTAGGTGCCCTTGAGTGGAATTGAACCCAGGACCCTTCAGTCCAAAGGCCGATGCTCTATCCATTGAGCCAAACTGGCTAGGGCTATCTCTCGTTTTTGATCAATCAGGCTTGCCAGAGATTTAAGAACTAACTTTTAGTTTTATTAATCTTTTCCCCGCTGCTCTGTTTCTCATTGACTTCTTCCTTTGTATTTCCTATGCCTTTTTTGGGTTTATAATGATGTACTTTTTCAAATATCTTGAATACTTAGCTTATTTGTTTTCTATCTTTTGTTCTCTCTTCTTTTAAAATAAATGTATTTGAGGCTGTAAGTTTCCTTTTATGTGTTATATGTATTTCTCATATTTTTACTTTCTTGTCTTTTATTTTATTATTTTACTTTAATTTATAATTTTTTAACCCAAGAGTGATTTATTATTAGTATGCCCTTATTTTCTAGACATACTGCTATATACTTTGAAAACTTTCCCTTTGTTTTTGTTTAAGATTCTCTCTCTCCCTCTCTCTCTCTCTCTTTTTAATATATTTTATTGATTTTTTACAGAGAGGAAGGGAGAGGGATAGAGAGTTAGAAACATCGATCAGCTGCCTCTTGCACACCCGCTCCTGGGGATGTGCTCGCAACCAAGGTACATGCCCTTGACCCGAATGGAACCTGGGACCCTTCAGTCCACAGGCTGATGCTCTATCCACTGAGCCAAACCGGTTAGGGCTCTCTCTCTCTCTCTTACAGTGGTTCTCAACCTTCCTAATGCCACGACCCTTTAATACAGTTTCTCATGTTGTGGTGACCCCAACCATAAAATTATTTTCGTTGCTACTTCATAACTGTAACTTTGCTACTGTTATGAATCGTAATATAAATATCTGATATGCTATATGTGTTTTCCGATGGTCGCGACCCACAGGTTGAGAACCGCCGCTTTAATGTTTTTATTAATTTCAGAGAGGAAGGGAGAGGGTGAGGATCACTGATTGGCTGCCTCCTGCCTGCCCCACCCTGGGGATTGAGCCTACAACCTGGGCATGTGCCCTGACCGGGAATCGAACCATGGCCTCCTGGTTCATGGGTCAACACTCAGCCACTGAGCCACGCTGGCAGGGCTCTCTTTCTTTTTTTTTAAAGGAACTCTAGCAGTAATTCAATGGATGTCTTCCTTTCTCATCTTTAAAGTTTTAAATATCATAATAAATGGAATCTAAGGTATTATTGATTATTAAGTGCGACATTATTTTATGTTCTAAGAAAGAAAAATAAATTGGAATTGAACTATAACAAATAATTTCTTATCACTTAGAATTTTTATTTTGAACTTATTGGCAGAGTTCTTTTAAATGTATTTGGGCATATAGACTTTTATTATATGTCATCCTTTGCAAGCATAAAAAGGAATCAATGGCCGAAACCGGTTTGGCTCAGTGGATAGAGCGTCGGCCTGCGGACTGAAAGGTCCCAGGTTCGATTCTGGTCAAGGGCATGTACCTGGGTTGCGGGCACATCCCCAGTAGGAGATGTGCAGGAGGCGGCTGATCGATGTTTCTCTCTCATCGATGTTTCTAACTCTCTATCTCTCTCCCTTCCTCTCTGTAAAAAAATCAATAAAATATATTAAAAAAAAAAAAAAGGAATCTATGTATATGAGATAAAATGGTTCTTGTTTTTCTAAAACTTCACCACTGCCACCTGACCACAACAATTGTAAATTGTTCCTGGTTAGAAGATGCATCCGAATTTCAAAGATGTTAACATGTGAAAGAAGATGTAGATCTTAGAATCAATGAAATGACATATTTTAATATCAAGCTTTGAAAGCTATATATTTTTTGAAAGCCAAGTGGGAGTTATGTAAATGGACATTACATCATGATTCCCTTAATTTCTCGGAGAGGTATTTAAATAAATCTTTCTGATTTGAGAAAATTAAAAAACTCTTTGCATATAAAGTCTCAAAGAAACAAGTTAATTTTTTAAATGGTAGATACAAAGACTAGTAATTATTGCATGAAAAATTAACAGATTAGCCCCAGCCAGTTTGGCTCAGTGGATAGAGCGTTGCTCTGCGGACTGAAGGGTCCCAGGTTCTGTTCCGGTCAGGGGCATGTACCTTGGGTGCAGGTACATCCCCAGTGGAAGGTGTGCGGGAGGCAGCTGATCGATGTTTCTCTCTATCGATGTTTCTAACTCTCTATCCCTCTCCCTTCCTCTCTGTAAAAACTCAATAAAATATCTTTTTAAAAAAATTAACAGATTACACCAATAAAGACAGCCTTGTTTTTCCTTCTCTTTTTAAGGCAAAAGCAACAACAATCAAAGAAGCCCTCGCCAGATGGGTGAGTATATGAGTTTTTAACTTCTTTTACAAACCATGCAAGGAGAATTTTTAGATAGTTATTTAAATCTGACCTTTCAGTAAAAGGGACCTTTGTGGTATTGGAACTACTTAGTTATGTTGACTGTGGTGGTGGGTACATGAACCCACATAGGTGATAAAAATGCGCAGAACCTAATGCACCCATACAAACACAGTCACACCATATATATAAATGAGTACATGTAAAATTGGGAAAATCTGATTTAAATCAGTGGATTGTATCAATATAAGTATTCTGGTTGTGATATACTTAGAAAATATTATTAGGCAGCATATATTGGTAATTAAATTTTAATTTTGTATACTTAGTACCAAAATTAAACTCTAAGGTATAACTTAGTAGTAAATTACTGCAGAGTAAATAGTTGTGACCTCAGCTGTGCTGTAAAGAGAATATCTTCCAAAATTCTTGATATTTTGGGGTTCTAGTTCAGACTAAATTATGTATAAAAACAGAAAGATGAAATGACAAAGAAAACAGTTGATCTTATATAGGTCTGAACCTGATATTTAAGGAAACGTTATTTAGAGACAATGAATTCTTCCCAGGAAGATGTTTTTGTTGTTGTGTTTGCTTTTATTAATTGATAGGCTCTTAAAGGATCTATAATAATCAAAGCATAATATGCTAATTAGACTGGATAGCCAAACGACCTTCCCGACGTCCTTTTGGACGTCCTTCCAGACAACCTTCTGGACGAAGCCAGGGCTTTGAGGGCCACGGCAAGCCACCACAGCTGTGCGGGCCAAGCCTCTTGCACGAATTTCATGTATTGGGCCTCTAGTTTTAAATATGACAGAAATTAGTTATTTTCTTTCCTCTTTTTTCCCCTTTGGTTCAGATCTAACAATGAATTACTTTAGTTTTCCATGTAGAACCTTGATTATCAGAGTCAACAGTAAAGGTCAATAAGTGAACTATAAAGAATGCACAGAATTGCCCTGGCTGGTTTGGCTCTGTATAGGCAGCGGTTCTCAACCTGTGGGTCGCGACCGCATTGGGGGTAGAACGACCCTTTCACAGGGGTCGCCTAAGACCATCCTGCATATCAGATATTTACATTACGATTCATAACAGTAGCAAAATTACAGTTATGAAGTAGCAACGAAAATAATTTTATGGTTGGGTCACAACATGAGGAACTGTATTTAAGGGGCCAGAAGGTTGAGAACCACTGGTATAGAGTGTTGGCCCATGACTGAAGGGTCCCAGGTTTGATTCCAGTCAAGGGCACGTACTTACCTCGGTTGTAGGGTTGGCCCTGGTCAGCCCGTGCGGGAGGCAACCAGTCTATGTGTTTCTCTCACATTGATGATTCTCTCTCTCTGTCACTCCCTCTACTCTCTCTAAAAATCAATGGAAAAAATATCCTCAAATGAGAATTAACAACATCAAAAAATTAAGAATGCACAGAATTGCCCTGGCCAGTTTGGCTCAGTGAGTAGAGCATCGGCCTGTGGATTGAAGGGTCCTGGGTTAGATTCAGGTCAGGGCACATGCCCGGGTTGTGGGCTCGATCTCCAGTGGGATGTGTGTGGGAGGCAGCCAATCAATGATTCTCTCTCATCATTGATGTTTCTGTCTCACTCTTCCTCTCTCCTCCTCTCTGAATTCAATAAAAATATAGTTAGGAAAAAAAAGCAATGCACAGAACTACTAATTTCTAATAATTGTTTTGAAATAAAGATAGAAAAGCCTTAGGAAATTCTAGCCTCCTTTAACTCCACATTACAATCAGGGATCATTTTTTTCCAAATTAATTTTTATCACAGGAAGAGAAAACCAGCCAGAAGCCATCTGAGGCCAAGGAGATAAAGCTTTATGCCCAGATCCCTCCTATAGAGAAGATGGATGCGTCCTTGTCCATGCTTGCTAATTGCGAGTAAGTTCTCTTCTTTATTCATCCTTCTGGTTGTCTGGACAATTAAAGAATTATTCCCCCACCATATTCCCAGGTTTAAGGAACTCAATTTTTCCTTAGTACTTCTCGGGAGAGGGGGATGACTAGAAAATATGCAGATTTGATCAGTAATTTACACTGTACAGTAATTGACTTTGCTGTATCATGTAAAAAAATGAATAATTCCTCTTCAAGTCAAATCAGAAAGGATATGATCACATGTTCTAGAGTCAAACTTTTTAGGTTTTAAATTTGGCTATGCCACTTTCTGGCTATGGAATATTAGGCAAATTGTCTCATATCTTTGTACCTCAGTCTCTCAAAATATGGATACTAATATTTCACAAGGGAAAACCAAAATGGCGGCATAGGTTAACGCCGGAGATTGCTGCCTCGAACAACCACTTCAGAGATATAACTAAAGGACAGAACGGACATCATCCAGAACCACAGGAAGGCTGGCTGAGTGGAAATTCTACACCTAGGGGGAAAGAGAATATCATACCCAGACTCAGAGGAGGCACAGTGCTGAAGTGAAATACTCAGGTGCGGAGTGCGCGTGCGGAGCGGGCTGGCGGTGAGGGCGCGGTTGTTGTTTTCAATTGGGAGGGAGTTTCAGACTCTGAGCTCCAGATCCCGGCGAGTCTCTGGGGACCCAGACTCAAACGGGAGAAGCGGGATTGTCTGGCTTCGGTTGGAACTCGAAGGCAGCTTTCTCTCCGAGGTTTGCAGCGGTTGCTGGGACTCTGAGAGGCGGAGCCCCTAGGTACGGAACTGAGAGCAGCCATAACTCCTTGCTCCGCCAGCCTTGTAGATCCCCAGGGACCCGCCCCGCCCAAGCCCTGCGCAGAGCCATTTGCCAGATAGCCTCAGGCAAACGCTAGATTAGCACCGCCCTAGAGATCCAGCACAGAAGCTCTCCCACTGCAGACACAGCTGACTCTCATAGCCAGTTAGCCTGGAGGTCAAATCACCCCTGGTATTGCCGACAATCAAGGCTTAACTACAACAAGACTGCTCACAAAGACCACTAGGGGGTGCACCAAGAAAAGATACAAAAATGCGGAGACAAAGAAACAGGACGCAAATGTCAGAAATGGAAGATATAGAGCTCAAAACCACACTTTTAAGGTCTCTCAAGAACTGTCTAGAAGCTGCCGATAAACTTAGTAAGGCCCTCAAAAAGACTGGTGAGACCACCGATAAATGTAGTGAGATCCTCAAGAAATCTAATGAGACCCTCGATGTTGTGATAAAGAACCAACTAGAAATTAAGCATACACTGACTGAAATAAAGAATATTATACAGACACCCAACAGCAGACCAGAGGAGCGCAAGAACCCAGTCAAAGATTCGAAACGCGAAGAAGCAAAAAACACCCAACTGGAAAAGCAAAATGAAAAAAGAATCCGAAAATACGAAGATAGTGTAAGGAGCCTCTGGGACAGCTTCAAACGTACCAACGTCAGAATTATAGGGGTGCCAGAAGATGAGAGAGAGCAAGATATTGAAAACCTATTTGAAGAAATAATGACAGAAAACTTCCCCCACCTGGTGAAAGAAATAGAATTACAAGTCCAGGAAGCGCAGAGAACCCCAAACAAAAGGAATCCAAAGAGGATCACACCAAGACACATCATAATTAAAATGCCAAGAGCAAAAGACAAAGAGAGAATCCTAAAAGCAGCAAGAGAAAGAAACCCAGTTACCTACAAGGGAATACCCATACAACTGTCAGCTGATTTCTCAACAGAAACTTTGCAGGCCAGGAGGGAGTGGCAAGAAATATTCAAAATGATGAATACCAAGAACCTACAACCAAGATTACTTTATCCAGCAAAGCTATCATTCAGAACTGAAGGTCAGATAAAGAGCTTCACAGATAAGGAAAAGCTAAAGGAGTTCATCACCACCAAACCAGTATTATATGAAATGCTGAAAGGTATCCTTTAAGAAGAGGAAGAAGAAAAAGGTAAAGATACAAATTATGAACAACAAATATGCATCTATCAACAAGTGAATCTAAGAATCAAGTGAATAAATAATCTGGTGATCATAATAGAATCAGGGACATAGAAAGGGAATGGACTGACTATTCTTGGGGGAGAAAGGGGTGTGGGAGATGCGGGAAGAGACTGGACAAAAATCGTGCACCTATGGATGAGGACAGGGGGTGGGGAGTGAGGGTGGAGAGTGGGGTGGGAACTGGGAGGAGGGGAGTTATGGGGGGAAAAAAGAGGAACAAATGTAATAACCTGAACAATAAAGATTTAATTAAAAAATATATTTCACAAGATTGTTGTAATGGTTAAAATAGTTAATGCATGTAAAATACTTAGAAGAATAACAGGCATGCATTAAATATTCAATAAAATTAGTTTTTATTATATTTTTGCATGAAATTTACTAAGATATAAAAACATTTTGTCAATAAAGGAAGACTAAGAATTGTATATATTCTCCCTTTAAAAATTTGTCTTTATATAATTAAAGTATGTATAGAAAAAATCTAAGTAAATATATATGAGCTATTAAAAATTCCTTGAACTAAGTGATCTGGGGGAATGTGTGGGGTGGTTAGGATTACATATGACTTCTTACAATATACATTTCTGAAAGATTTAACACATGAGAAAATAAAATGTATTGTTCTGTTAGATGGTTTTAAAACTTAATTACATATCATGGACATATCAAGTTGGTGTCAATAGCCCAATGTCATTTGTTTTCATGACAGTATAGTAATCCTCAGTTGATGGATGTTTATAGATTTCCCCCCATTTTTTTGCTATCATAATATAATCAATAACCTAATTCATAGAACTTTTGGTATTTGCATTAGTATTTCAATGCAATGTATTCCTAGAAATGAATTACTGTGTCAAAGAATACATGCATTAAAATATTTAATAGATAACACCAAATTGCACTCAAAGAGATTTTTTAAAATTTCCTACAATGAGTCTATGTTAACTTTTGTAATCAGAAAAAACTATGAAGATTTTAAAATGAAGGAATTTATGCCATTTCTGAAGGGGATAAAAGAATTCACTGACAAAAGGAAGTATGACTTAAATATCATCTTTTATGGGCACTAGAGAATAATCTCTGATATACTATTTACAATTTTTTCATATTAATTCAAGTTTTCCTTTGTTCTTTTTAAGGAAGCTTTCACTGTCGACAAACTGCATTGAAAAAATTGCCAACCTGAACGGCTTAAGTAAGTGATCCACAGTAGCAGATGGTTCATGGATTTTCTAGTTATTGGAATAAACATTCCAGAGACACTACGTAATCCCAGAAGCCGGCACCTGTTTTAACCACAGTAATTGTCAGATGACAGAGAGAATATATAAATCATTTGTCTTAAGTTTGATTATCCAAAGAAAATTACAGATATATGAGACCTGAACATTTTAAATATATTTTAAAGTTAAGGGTTTGAATTGAGATATCTTAAATTTAAAAATCAGATTTTTTGTGTTCAGATTTGTCTTGTGTTTCATACTGGTTATATTTAACTTTTAATTTCTCATTTCTCATCATCCCTGTGTTTCCTGTGCTTCTTAAATTTGTTAACGACATTATCACCTACCAAGCTGCCAAGGCCTCTGACTCTCGTGCTAGTTTCCCATGGCTGCTGGAACTTGATGGCTTAAAATAACAGACATTTATTCCCTCCCAGTTCTGGAAGCCAGAGCCTGAAATCAGTTTCACTGGCCAAAGTCGAGGTTTTGTCAGCCCCACTCCCTACGGAGGCTTCAGCGGAGAACCTGTTCCTTGCCTCTGCTCGATTCTGAGGGCTGCACATTCCTTGAACTACATCACTCCAGTCCTGCCTCAGTGGTCATACTGCATTCTCTGTCTTTTTTTTCTGTGTCTAGTTTTTCTCTTTTGAGTTTACTTGTGATTGCATTTAGGGAACACCTGGATAATTGGGGATACTTACCTTAAGATTCCTAGCTTATTCACTAGTGAAGAAACAAACATTAAAACAAGATATTAATATTTTGCCTATCAAGTTGGCAATGACTTGTTTATTTATTTATTTATTTTAATATATATTTTATTGATTTCAGAGAGGAAGGGAGAGGGAGAGAGAGATAGAAACATCAATGATGAGAGGGAATCATTGATTGGCTGCCTCCTGTACGCCTCCTACTGAGGATCAAGCCCACAACCCAGGCATGTGCCCTTGACTGGAATCAAACCCGGGACCTTCAGTCTGCAGGCTGACAATCTGTCCGCTGAGCCAAACCGACTAACGTGTCAATGACTTTTAGAAAGTATAATACTTACCCGGCCAGCATGGTTCAGTAGTTGAGCATGGTCGACCTATGAACCAGGAGGTCATGGTTTGATTCCCAGTCAGGGCACATGCCTGGGTTGCGGGCTTGATCCCCAGTGTAGGGTGTGCAGGAGGCAGCCAATCAATGATTCTCTCTCATCATTGACGTTTCTATCTCTTCCTCTCCCTACCTCTCTGAAATCAATAAAAAAATATTTTAAAAAATGATTAATAAAATATTATTCTTGCCCCCCAAGGAGTTCATTATCTAAAGAGACAGAACATATTCCTCACTATGAAAATGACTAATATTTCTTGAGCATTTATATGTACCAGGCACTATTCTAAGTCCTTTATATACACTAACTCATTTTATTATTCACAATAGTGCCCTTGCTGGTTTGGCTTAGTGGATAGAGTATTGGCCTGAGGACGAAAGGGTCCCAGGTTCAATTCTGATCAAGGGCATGTACCTTGGTTGCAGGCTCTTCCCCAGCCCAGGCCCTGGTTGGGGCTCGTGCAGGAGGCAACCAATTAATGTGTTTCTCTCACATCGATGTTTCTCTCTGTCTTTCCTTCTCTTCCACTCTCTCTAAAAATCAATGGAAAAATATCCTCTGGTGAGGATTAATACAATAGTTATGAAGTAGGTAATTATTATTATAATCCAAGACCGTCTTTTATAAATGTTTACAAAGAAAGAGTAATTAAATTAATTAAAACCAAAGTTTATATAACATATATACCTGATACACACAAGACACAAACACACCATTTATTGTGTACTTACCATGGATTAGGCATTAGGCTGAATGTTTTATTATATATATATATATCTGATTTCAGAGAGGAAGGGAGAGGGAGAGAGAGCTAGAAACATCATTGATGACAGGAAATCATTGATTAGCTGTCTCCTGCACGCCCACACTGGGATCCAGCCCACAACTCAGGTATGTGCCCTGACTGAGATTCGAACCCTGACCTCCTGGTTCATAGATTGATGCTCTACCACTCAGCCACACCAGTCGGGCTAGGCTGAATGTTTTAGACAATTATCTCGGTTCTTTTTTTTAAAAAAATAATTTTTTTTATTGATTTCACAGAGGAAGGGAGAGGGAGAGAGTGACAGAAACATTAATGATGAGAGCGAATCACTGATCGGCTGCCTCCTGTACGCCCCCACCAGGGATCTAGCCCGCAACCTGGGCATATGCCCTTGACCGGAATCGAACCTGGGACCCTTCAGTCCACAGGCCAATGCTCTATCCACTGAACAAAACCAGCTAGGGCTACCTCAGTTCTTATATGCTTATAAAATAGATACTGTATTTCTTTATTTTACATAATAAAACTGTGATTCAAAGAGGTTTGGTTGCTTTCCTAGAAAGTTGGGATTTGAACTCAGTTAATTGGTTTTGTATTCTTAACTATCAATTTATGGATGTTATAGAACAGTGCCATCCAATAGAACTGTCTGCACATTCCCAAAACAGTTGCCACTACCCTTACACAGCTAGTGTGACTGAGAAACTGAATTTTAATTGTATTTATTTTTAATTAAGTTAAATAGCCATGTGACTAGTAGTTACCATATTGGACAGTGTAGTTATTGAAGTTTAAGTTGTGAAAACTAAATGTATAATTTATGCATAAGTAATCAAGTAGTTTTTTTTAGAACAAATGAGATTTCCTGTGTTTTACTAGGAATCTTTTTTTAATTTTGAAAATAATACATGTACGTGGTTTTATGTAAATAGTTCAAAAGAAGTCTTCTTCTGACCATATACTCTCAGTTCCTCCCCCACAGCAACCACTGTTTCTTCTTCCTTTTTTCTATTTCACAAATAATCTATAGATACACAGATAGAAACATCCTTATAAAAAATACAAATAGGCATCTTTTAAACCAAATCACAATCTAATTATTTAAAAGACTGAAAGTAAAAGATTTAAAAAATACTAATTAATTTGATTTCTAATCCTTTGTGGAGTGAGGTGTACTATTCTTAAATATGTTTTCTATTATGAGTCCTCATACCATAAAAGATTTGACGTATATACATGCTCTCAAATCTAAAGTTCAAATCTTCTTTGCTCTTATTTTATCCCTCTAATATTTTTATTAGCCATCAATTTAAGAGCATGCATTCTAAATAGCTAACAATTAAAAAAAATTAATACAGGCGTGATGTGAAATCTCAGTTGTAGTGTTTACCTTATTTTCTTTTAAATATATTTTTATTGATTTCAGAGAGGAAGGAAGAGGGAGAGATAGAAACATCAGTGATGAGAAAGAATCATTGATTGGCCGCCTCCTGCGGCCACCTCCTGCACGCCCCCAACTGGGGATCGAGCCCCAAACCCAGGCATGTGGCTTGACCGGAATCGAACCTGGGACCCTTCAGTCCACAGGCCAATGCTCTATCCACTGAGCCGAACCAGCTAGGGCATGTTTACCTTATTTTCTACTTGATTACCACTTTTAATTAATACAGCCTTTCTTACTCTTATACAAATATATTTATTATATAAAATTTATTAAAGCTATAGTATACTAGATTTACAATTGTGTAATATGATTCTCATAAACAAAAAATTGCTTTTTTTCCCCCCCGCTACAGAAAACTTGAGGATATTGTCTTTAGGAAGAAACAACATAAAGAACTTAAATGGACTGGTAGGTTGCTATTTATTGCTTTACAAAAGCATATACATCTTTCTTAGTATGAAAATAATACTTGTCCATTGCAGAAATTTTATAAAGTAGAAAAGTAACTTTAAAAAGTCCCAAAGCCCTGGCCAGTTTGGCTCAGTGAATAGAGTATCAGCCCTCGGACTGAAAGGTCACGGGTTCAATTCCCTGTCAAGGGCACATACCTCATGCGGGAGGCAACCAATTGATGTATCTCTCTCACATCGATCTTTCTCTTTCTCTGTCTCTCCCCCTCCCTTCCACTCTCTCTAAAAAGTCAATGGAGCCCAGCTAGTGTGGCTCAGTGGTTGAGCATTGACCTATGAACCGGGAGGTCAGGGTTCGATTCCCCATCAGCGCACATGACCACTCTAATCTGTAAAACATGGAATGTTAAATTGAATGAAGGGGTCTATTGAAAACTACTGGTTGCATAACCCATGGACACAGACAATAGGGTGGTAAAGACCTGGGGGGGCGGGCAAGGAGGGCTGGAAGGGTCAATGGGGAGAAAAGAGGACATATGTAATACTTTCAAAAATAAAGATTTCAAATTTTAAAAAAAAGATTAAAAAATAAAATAAACCTGGAAAACTGACTATTAAGGTACATTATAAGCCCATTTGTATATATGCTCTGGCCTCTGCCTTTCTTTCAGATCTCATTTCATATTACTCTTCTTTCTAGCTGTAATCTCCAGCTACTGGCCTTCTTTCTCTTCCTGGAATATACCAAGTCCATTCCCACCTGAATTTTGTACTTGCTGTTCCCTCTGCCTAAAAAACTCTTAGTTCCTATAGATTTCCACATTACTTGCTCCTTCTTAACTTTCACACTTCAGCTCAGATGTCACCTCCTCAAAAGTGACCCAGCTACCCTATATCTAATGTGGCAATAACTCTTGATACACACACACACACACACACACACACACATACACACATACATACACATACACACACACATATATAAATTACAGTCTGGAAAAAATTTTAAATTGATTTCAGAGAAGAAGGGAGAGGGGGAGAGAGATAGAAACATCAGTGATAAGAGAGAATCATTGATCGGCTGCCTCCTGCACGTCCCCCACTGGGGATCAAGCCCACAACCCGGGCATGTGCCCTTGATCAGAATCAAATCCAGGACCTTTCAGTCCACAGGCTGACGCTCTATCCACTGAGCAAAACCAGCTATGGCTACTGTCTGAAATTTATTGGTTTGTTCTTCTCCATCTTGTTCATCCCTCCCCCCCCCGCCCCCCCCCCCCCCGCCCTCTCTTTCTGTTGCTCGCACAGATCCTAATGCGCACGTCAGTTTTGCTCATTAGTATCTGCCTTATGCTTAATACAAGCAGCAGGCATTCTGTAAGCATTTCATGAGTGACTCAATATGTTTTATTACTAATTATAAAATCTATTAGGTTAAATTTTTAATTCTAAAAGTAATATATGTTCATTGTAAAAAACAAATCAAGCAATTTATAAGTATAGGAAATACACTATGAAAATCTTTTTTCTCCATACCTACTTCCCCAATTCCATGAGGTAACAAATAATATTGTTTTGTATACTTTAATATTTTTTCTGTGCAAATACAAATGGATATCTGTGTAAATGTGTATGCCTATGTGTTATATATTTTGTACTATTGATATACAGGGTTAATATATTTTTCTTCTGCTTTCTCACTCAATAGAGGGGTGGGCAAAAGTAGGTTATAATCATAAATAATACAATAATTAGTAATAATACACAAATAAACTCTGTTTTGTGTACTCACAACTGTAAACCTACTTTTATATTAGTAATATTTTTCATGTCAAAAGGTGACTATTGTAAATAAAGCTGCTATTAACATGAGTATTTAAATATCTTTTTGAAACCCTTTTTAAAATTCTTTAGGGTAAATGCCCACAAGAATTGCTGGATCATATATTTTTAATTTTTGGAGGACCTGCCAAACTGGTCCATAGCACCTGCAGCATTTTACATGCCCACCAACAGTGTGCAAGGATTCCAATTTCTCCATATCCTTGCCAACATTTCTTACTTTCTGTTTGTCTGATAGTAGCCATCCTAATGAGTGTGAGGTGGTCTTTCATTGTGCCAACCTCCTCATTTTACAGAGCAAGTCACTAAGAAATTATTTGTTTACTGGCAGAAGTGAACCAATTTGCTGAATGCTTGTTCACTCAATGCCCAGTTCTCCAAAGGGCCAGTTTATTGAATGACAGTTTTTACTGAATTGATTCAAACAAACTTAGCCAGGTTTCACTGATTATATTCACCAGATTGCTTCACCAAAATCTCATCTTTATTACTTACTTTTAATATATATAGAAAATTGTGTTTCTTGGAATGGTTTCACACCTTTTGAAATTTTCTTTAAGGTTTTGTTTAGTGCTGCTAATGTTATTGCAGCTGTTTCATCCAGTTTTTGGATTTGTCAGTCCATCTTTGTAGAATGTCAGTTTCACATTTTAGGCACTGGTCACTTCTCAAGTTATCAAAATAGTAATCTAATTGAGCTGGCTAGCAAGTACTTATATTTAGGGAAATATAAAAGACAGTAGAATAGATTGAAGATGTACTGAAAGACAGAACCACATCCTGGGCATTCAACATCTGTACAACATTTATAAGTCAATATGCCTTAAGAAATTCTCGTTCTACAAAGTAATATTCCCAAGTAAAGTCCCAAAATGTACTGAAATTTGGTAATGGCAAAAGAGCTGCATCCAAATGGCTGAAAACTAAGTAGAAGCTAAATTAGTACTTGGAGAATTGAACAAATTGGCTATATTAAAATTGACCAGCCGAAACCGGTTTGGCTCAGTGGATAGAGCGTTGGCCTTCGGACTGAAAGGTCCCAGGTTCGATTCCGGTCAAGGGCATGTACCTGGGTTGCAGGCACATCCCCAGTAGGAGATGTGCAGGAGGCAGCTGATCGATGTTTCTCTCTCATCGATGTTTCTAACTCTCCATCTCTCTCCCTTCCTCTCTGTAAAAAATCAATAATATATATATATATATATATATAAAAATTGACCAAAAGTCCTCATCTGCACATATAAAAACAACACTAAGTGGCAGAACCCAGAACTGAGCCTAAATCTTCTAGTCAGCATTTAATCAGCATTTTTTCTGCTATCTCATACTTTTTAAGTTGGAGACATGAAATGGGTGCAGATGCACTGCAATGAAAATACAAGCAATAAAGTTTAAATTACATGAAAACGGATTTCCCCTTCTGAAAGACATATATGATATACTAACTAGATCACTTTGGTGATTTAAGAGCGCCAGGACGGAAAGAATCACTACAGTCTGTCTTATGTCTGAAAGAGGGACATTTGTGCCACCACTGACTGTATCTATCATTTAAGAGCCAGTATGGTCTAATTTTCTTACTATAATGGAAACTGAATTTTATACATGCAAAAAAGTGAATTAATGGAATGATAGTTGTATGAAAGATGGACAGATATTTGATAGGTAAAGGATAGTAAAATATTAATGGTAGAATTTGGGTAGTGGATATGGCGTCTACTGTAAAAATTCTTTTGACTTTTGTTATGTTTGAAAGTTTCCATAATAAATATTGGGAGGGGGGGTGGGAATCCTGAAATTTAGACCCAGCTCTACTACTTAATAACATTGTGGTCTTAGAAAAAGCCTTAAGCTCTGTATAATAGAAATAAATAACCTGCTTTTCTATCTTAAATGTTACAAGGATAAAATAATAAAATATATAGGCAAGTAATTTGAAAGCTATACTAGTCAATAAAAGTGATCAAATAGTGCTGTTATTTTCCCTGTTGGTGGTTTCAGTACCTTTTCTTAGTTCAGATCAGTTTGAAGAGAGGAAGAGAATGTTCTGCTTGGCTTTTTTAATGCCAAAAACTCCCACACAGCCTTCAGCTCTCCTGCCAGGGGACAGGTGGGTCTGGGTTCTCTTTATGTCTATAAGGAAGGAAAAAAGCTTAAAAATAAGCATATATATAAAATTGCTTTCTTTTTCAGGAAGCCGTAGGGGACACATTAGAAGAACTATGGATATCCTACAATTTTATTGAGAAGTTGAAAGGAATCCATGTAATGAAGAAATTGAAGATTCTCTACATGTCTAATAACCAGGTGAAAGACTGGGGTAAGCTGAGGCTGGCTCTTTGCTAACTTCTACCTCCTATTTATAGAAAATAGCCCAATAGGGAACAAGGAACAAAAGGAGTACATTTATTTCTAACCACCGAGGGAAATAGCTAAATGCTTAAAATTTACATCTAAATATTTACTTAGAATGATTTTAATTGAATAGGTTCTGGTCCTATTAATCTTTAAAAATTTCAATTAATTGTCCAAAGCCTGGAAGAAATCAGTTTAAACTTAATAATTATTGTGTGGAAGGCTTATCTGACATCTATATTACTTTGCTTTTGTTTTTTAATATATTTTTATTGATTTCAGAGAGGAAGAGAGAGGGAGAGAGAAATAAAACATCAATGATGAGAGAGAATAATTTATTAGCTGCCTCGTATATACGCCACATTGGGGATTGAGCCCGTAACTTAGGTATGTGCTCTGTCCAGGAATCGAACCATGACCTCCTAGTTCATAGGTCGCTGCTCAACCACTGAGCCATGCCGGCTGGGCGCTTTGCTTTTGCATTGTACATTATTTATTCAGTATTTACTAAAGCCCTATTGTGTGCATGAACTATAGGCCAGACTCTTGAGATACATAGTTGAATAGGACACTATCTCTGCCCTCAAGGAGTTCACAGTTTAGTGAAAAGGTTAGTTTATCTATACTAATAAAAGGGTAATATGCAAATTAGACTGGACATCTTCTGTATGTCCTTCTGGACAAAGCCACGGTGGCAGGGGCCAAGGCAGAGTGGTTAGGGGCAATCAGGAAGGCAGGGGAGAGCAGTTAGGGGCGATCAGGAAAGCAGGGGAGAGCAGTTAGGGGGCGATCAGGCCAGCAGGCAGAGGCGGCTAGGGTAATCAGGCAGGCAGGCAGGTGAGCGGTTAAAAGCGAATGATCCTGGATTGCGAGAAGGTGCAGGCCGGGCTGAGGGACACCCCTCCCCCCCTTTCCTCCTGTGCACGAATTTCATGCACTGGGCCTCTAGTAAGCTAATAATTGTAAAACTGTGATAAATTCTGCAGTAGAGGCTCCAATGAGTTGCTTTAAGAATTCAAAGATGAGAGAGGGGATAAGTATAGACAGTTTAGCTTAGCCCATAGTGATGCAATACAACATAGAGAAGACCTGTCACTGCTGAATGATTTGTTGGGGGTTTTTTTGTAGGGTTTTTTTTTTTTATAATCCTTACCCAGGATATTCCTCCATTGACTTTTTTTAGGGAGAGTGGAAGAGAGAAACATCGATGTGAGAGAAACACATTGATTGGTTGCCTCCTGTACGAGCCCCAACCAGGGCCCGGAGTTGGGGCAGAGTCTGCAACCAAGGTACGTCCTCTTGACCAGCATTGAACCTGGAATCCTTTGGTTCACAGGCCGATGCTCTATCCACTGAGCAAAACCTGCGAGGGCTATTGTTCCTTTTTATTGTAAATCCCATTTCTTCTTCTTATCCTAGCCTTAGGCCAGCATAAAGGTAGAAGAGGTATGTCTTCTTTTCCCCTCCCTTTCTGTAATGTTTTCAGAGAATCAGTCCACATGGTCTAACTACCCTTCCTTCCTTCAAAATCTTAAACGACAAATTGTCTTGAATAGTCACCACCAGTGATATTGGAATTCGACCCCGAAAGCATAGCAGTAAAACCTGCCATTTTAATGTGGGAGATGTTCTTTGTACCTGTAGCTGAATTTGTGAAGCTGGCAGAACTGCCCTGCCTGGAAGACCTGGTGTTCGTCGGCAATCCCCTGGAAGAGAAGCATTCAGCTGAGGGGAACTGGATTGATGAGGCAACCAAGAGAGTGCCCAGACTGAAAAAGCTTGACGGTGGGTGTCTCTGAGCCAGCTTAGGGGCATTCATAGGCATAAGGGCTGAATTTATGACACGGAATCATGAAAAGGAGCAAAACTGAAGGAAATGATAGGTTGGCTCTATTCCAAGGCCATTTTTGTCCACAGGAAATTTTATGGTCCAGGTTTGAGCCAGGGTGAAATGAAAAACTTTTAGGAAATTTAGACTGGTAGAAGATCATCTCTAGATCAAAAGCTTATAAAAAAAAGTTGGGCTTATTCTGAAATCACAGGCACTATTTTGCAGAATAATTAGACATAAGTGGTAAGTAACTACTTTTTCACAATTGGATAAAAATTGTAGTGTTCTCTTACCCTCTCCCCCACAAACACACACACAGGATCTAAGATAGGTGTCTCTGTCAGTGGATATCCTTAATTGACTGGGTTCTAATCCCAGTTCTACCACTTAATATCTTTTTTGTCATTGTGGGAGTTACTTAATTTCACCAACGGTTTTTGTTTTTGAATCTAAAATCTGGAAATGATAATTTGTCACAGACCCCTTGGGGTCTCACCTATTCCCAGTGGTGCTACCAGGAACCCAGGTCAGGATTCCAACTGTTCCAGAACCCAAAAACTTCCTTTTCTCTGCCAGCCAGGGAAATATCTTCCTAGGAAAACCTATATCTATTCGGAGGAAAACCAGTATCCCCTCCTTTTCCACATCATTCTGCGTCTCCTCACAAACTCTGATCTTCTCAGTGATCTTCTTAGGCTTTTCACAGACAAAAGCCAGTAAGTCTGACAGTCTTTCTGCCCCTGAAGCAATGATGCACAGAGCCCATGGCCTACCTATTGTCTTCATCACCACATTCATACCGATATTCACAGTCCAAAACCAAAGGGCCTAGTTGTCTATGGCCGAGGTTTCCTTGTTCCTCAACCCTTCAGTCCCCTCTTCACCACCCGTTACTTTGCCATTCTGTCCTTCCTATTCTATGCCTCTTTATCTCTCCCACCACTTCTATCTAAAGGTCAGTACTCAACCCTTTTATCCACCTCAGCTTACTATGGTGGTGGTTCTTTCCCCCCACCCCTCAATATTTTTTTATTGATTTCAGAGAATAAGGGGGAGGGAGAGAGAAAGAAACATCATGATGCGAGAGAATCATCGATCGGCTGCCTTCTGCATGCCCACATTGGGGATCGAGCCCTGACCAGGGTCAAACTGGGACCTCCTGGTTCATAGGTCGATGCTCAACCACTGAGCCACACCAGCTGAGCTGGAATTAGTTCTTAATTAAGGATAAGGTTTAGATGGAAGGATAGTTGGGGAGGGCATTTCAAAATGGAAGAACTTTGTTAACCAGGAGTCCCGGGGTAAGAGTGTGCAAGATGAGTTTGGGACACAGTGAGTTTATTAGTTTAGCTGGATTGGAAGGTGACTGGCTAAAGAATTATGATTAAATAGTTGACTAGGTAAGATTGTAGGCAGGTTTCAAATGCTGGAGCTCAGAAATTCCCTGGTCCAGCCAGTGAGAGCTTGCAGATGTGCTTTGTTTTCTGTACTTTGGTTCTCCCCACCCCCCAACTTATTACCAATGTTTAATATTTTGGGGAATAACATAAAAAATCAGATATATTGGATTGCATATTTTATTGTGAAAAATGAAGAATATTTCTTTGTATTTAACATACAAAGTTTCAGTATATATAGGGCTTTATTTATTTATTATTATATTTTTTATTTGGGGTACCCACTCTTAGCCAATCATGCTGGCTAAGATTGGAAACTGAGATTCAGATAGGAGTCTCTTGGCCAAGACCCACCATGTAGTTCAGTGCTGAAGCTAGTGGTGAGCTTTAGGCCCTTTGCATAGGCTCTCAAGGGCAGTGAGTGTGTATCTCTTCTCAACTCCACATTGGGTGATGTCATGTTAGTAGCTCGGAATGGCCATGGTGGGAGTATTTACACCACAGGAAGTGGCAGCTGCTAC
This sequence comes from Myotis myotis, assembly GCF_014108235.1. NCBI lineage: Eukaryota > Metazoa > Chordata > Mammalia > Chiroptera > Vespertilionidae > Myotis > Myotis myotis. Next base: position 202,926,829 of record NW_023416313.1, read on the forward strand.
AAATCACAGCTGGTTATTAAACATCAGTACGTAGTGCTTTATTTTTTATGCCTGGCATCTGTAGGCATTTTTATTTGCAACTCTGCATTTAGAGAGCCATATATTCATAAGTACTTATATTAATCCCTTTGAGAATTCTCCTGAGAGGCTTTTTGGATCATTTGAAATTAAAGAGATTATTTTATGAAATTACTTTATTATGGCATACTTCACAGCATTTCAGAGCTTCTGAGGTTAACGGGAAAATATTTTCGTTTAGAATTTTAACAGTCTATTGAGAGTGACCAGAAATAATTTTCTTTTTCATTTTAGGTACCCCAGTAATTAAACAGGATGAGGAAGAAGAAAACTAACACCATGTTTTCCACTTCGTGTTAACTTATTTAAATGTCATAAGAACAATAGATAAGTTTTGTATAATTGTCTGTTTTAAAGATTCTGTGTGGAGCGAAAGGTTCTTAAGATAAAACATATCTATGATGTCTTTTTTTTTTCTTAACCTATTCAATGTCCCACCCCCCCGCACCCGCAGGTGGTAACACCAACTTTATATATTGTAGTCCTCTTTTTAGAAACTACAAATTTTCAGTTTTTTGTCTTCAGTCTCCATCTACTGAAACCTTTATAGACTGAACAATCATTTTTAACAAAAGAATAAATGTGGTTATTCATTCAATTTTTTTTAGGTCAGGCAGTGAAATATATACGCTTAACTTTTGAATCTGTAAACCATCTTCCTAAAGATCCATCCCCTTACGACTCAGAAGCACAAATGTGTCATGCCTTTGGTTCCAAAGGCAGCACGGTGGCAGCAGCCGTAGAAGCAAAACTCCAAAGTCATAGTGAAAAAGCTGTGGTGAAAAAAATGAAAAATTAATATCTTGGAGGCCTTAGCGCCCACGTTATGTTTACTTACTTGGTTTTCAAAAAATATGTACATTGTCAACTGGGATTTAGGTTGTGTGTACATGTGTGGCCACTCAGGTCACTGTGCATAGTCAGTCAGTCATTCCATGAGCCAGGTCAGTGGTAAAGTGACTGTCATTATTCCTTTGACTAGCGCTGTGGCCATGTTACCCATGTGGTCCTGATCTTAGGCACACTTTTGGGTAAATAGTTCTCTGTATGTTATATAAGGAAATATATATATAAGTGGTAGTTATATTTGGATGCCTAGTCTAAATCTTGGCCATTCATATATATTAAAATTTGCCCTAATAACTTTGATCTGTTGACCGCCATGTTGGTAGAAATGATTGTTCTAAGGGTATATAACTTAAAGACTAGATCTGGTACCTTTCAATAAATTAAATTTAGTATTTCAAAATATATTTTTAGAAAAGTTCTAAGTTAAACAGCTCTTAAAATGAATTATGTAAGTGGTATTGGAGGGAAAAGAGATGTTTCATTATGGGATCCCAGGCAAATGGCAGTATTTTTGAGGATTGCTTCCTCTGTAAAGCATTGTAGGTGATTTAACCTCAAAATTACAGAGCAATAGTTGGATACAGAGTTTAGAATTTATCACATAAGAAAAAAATTCTTTTTTGAGAATGAAGATATGGTAGTCAGTAACCAGATGAAGTCCATAGTAAGCCATGACCAAATCAGTGATAGATTGCAGTAAGGAAGTCAGAGGCCCTCTGCCAAATTGTGCCTGAAGTCCCTCAACCAGAGACTATTGATTTTCATTTCCCCATTTACTTGTGTAAAAATGAGTCAAAAACTGATTACATAAGTAGTACTGGGTTTCAGAAGTTTTCAGTTATCATTTAAATAGGAATTACATGATTTCTCAGTCATGCTGATCAAAAGGGACCACTGCTTCGACAATCAATCCTAAAAAGGAAAAATTAGCCCAACATTTCTTTTTTAGCTTCCTTTTAGCTCTTCCTCACAATCTGATAGGAAGAAATCTTAGCTCTGACTGACTTACACTTTCAAAGCCTTTGGGTCTTAGCTTCCGGGACCCAAAGTTTTCTTGTAGTATGAACTTCATCTAGTAGGCAGACTTGAAGCCATATTGCTATGTATGGGTGTATTTTCTAAAAGTTATTCTGGAAGTGACTATAATAGGGAATGGATGACTTCATATTTAATTTTTTTAATGGCTTACAGTCTTATTTTTGCTTATTTTTAGTTCTGCATTAGAGAAACTAATTTTCTCTCTTTCACCTTGTTCTCTTTCACCTTGTTCTCTCTCTCTCTCTCTCTCTCTCTCTCTCTCTCTCTCTCTCTCTCGGAGGGGAGAGGGAGAGATAGAAACATCAATGATGAGAATTATTGATCAGCTGCCTCTTGCATGCCCCCTACTGAGGACAGAGCCTGCAGCCTGGGCATGTGCCCTGACCGGGATTTGAACCGTGACCTCCTGGTTCATAAGTCCACCCTCAACCACTGAGCCACACCAGCTGGGCCCCTTTGTTTCTAAATCACTGTAGTTCTCAGAGAAATGTAAGATGCTTTTCTGTGTCCGTTTCACAAAATATCCATAGTCAGTTCCACTCAACAAATATTTGAATGACTTCTATGTATTTTTTGCGTGGAATGAAACTAAGAATCCACTAGGAAACAGAAGATAGAAAATAGAAGATAGAGTGTATTAAGAAGTTCAGAGTATTCTCTCAAATCATTCCTTAACTCATCCTTTACTGCTGCAAATTTAGCTGATATTAAATGCCTTTAATTTGTGCTTTTTGGGTTAGATCTTTAACCTACTTGTAATGGATTCTCTCTGTGCTCCTGGTTTGAAGCATTATGCCATTTTAGTGGATCATTTAAATTTCTTCTATTCTTGTAATGATGGTAGAGCTCTGGAATCAGTTCAGTATTTTAATATTTCCACAGGAAATTTTAGTCTACCAAGTAATTAACCTTTTCTGTGTTCCCTAACTCTAAGCTTATGGCTATCTGTATTACCTAGTCAGGCCTTGAACGTTTTTGTGTTCTCTGTTAATAGGAGTTGGTTCCTTTAAATCAGAGTCAACCTTGGCACTATCAACATTTGGGCTTGATAATGTTGGAGGGCTGTCCTGTGTGTACAGGATGTTTAGCAGCATGTCTGGCTTCTACTTACTAGAAGAACCCTCCTCTCAGTTGTGATAACCAGAAATGTCTTCATGTGTTGCCATTTGTCCCCTGGGCTAGATGGACTGGAATAAATCCACCCTTAGTTAAGAACCAGTGCTTTACTCCAACATTCCTTTTGTCCAGTGCCCATTTATTCTCACTCTGTAGCCATATGGCACCTGAGTTGTTACAGGAGAGAAGGTGGTGTGTTTAGTAATCATGGGGGAAGGAAATGATCATTGGTGTTTCCCTTCTTTGTAATGCTCACTTTAACAATTCTCACAACACATTAGAAACTCAGGACTGGAGAGTTCGACTTATTTTCCCCCCCAGCAGGACCTCAACTTTTACATCTTATCTTACTTAGCATTTTGCTTGTCTTAGGATAATGATTATTAACCTACCTCTCTCTTACTATCAACAGAATCCAAGTTTATGGTAGATTTTGCTTTGTCTCTAAAATTTAACATTTTAAGTATACTTTAGAAAATGCATGTCATTTTTTAAGTGTTCATTCATTGTCGAGTCATGCACAGGATTTTAAAGACTAGCAGTCATTAAATACAGAAAAATATTGTATAAAATTTGGTAATCATATATGAAAGTTAGCTGGTGTAGACACCAGTTTTGGATGTGATCAGAAGAAGCAGGTCTGGTTACTGGATCCATTCCACAAATAGGGGTGGTGTAAGCACTTAAATGTGGTTCCTGTTTGGAAAGAGAAATTTTGACTTGAACAGATGCTCTTCTGATACTTTCACCCGTGGGCTGAAGTAGACTAAGGAGGAATGAGAAATGAATTTTAATTGTTGACTTCTTGTCAGAATGGGTGATATGTAAGTAGAGTATGTGACCCCGAATCTTTTGCCTGGGCTTTTCCTGGGACTAAATGGGGAAAGTGTAGAGCTAGAAAGGTTGGATTTAGTCATTAACTTTAAACATTGGGGGAACTGTCAAGCATCGATCACAAGTTGTGTCTAACTGCAGTCTGACTTAGTCACAAAGACTTTACATTGTAAGTGGTGGTAAAGGGAGAAAGCTAACAGCTAACCTGGGCTGCTTACTGTGTCTGTAAATAGTCAAGTATAAAGCAAGCTGTAGTGTAGCAGAGTTGGTGTTTCTGACACAGCTAACTTGACCATATTCCTTTATCTTCCCTCTAGCTTGAGTTGTTTTTTGTAAAACCATAAAATAGGTGCAATGAAAAAATTTAAGGGTATTTTTTAGAAAATCACTGACCTTTAGAAATTTCACATCTATATCTCTATTCCTGCCTTTTTATAAACCAGTGACTGCAAAGGAAGAAAACTGAAAGGAAAAACTAAACTGAGTCTTACCTTTTCTGACTTAAGATAAATTTTCACTTGACACGTGGAAAAGTCATAACTGGATTCTAGTTAATTTCCCATATTGGGCAGGTTAGAGAGGAACCAGCCAACCAAATTATGATCTGCAAATTGAACAAAGGGATGGGGAGAGTACACTATTTTTCAGTAGATTTGCACTTTAAGATTATGAAATGGATGTTGGTTGAAAATACTCCCAAAGGGCAGATAGGTAAATACCTTGCCTGCATGTGGATATTAGAATCAAACCCATTCTTGCTCGCATTAGGCCCACCTCTGCAGTTGTCTGTTGACATAATCAGAGTTGGGATTCCCCTATTCCCCTAGTTGGTGTCGCCTTCCATGTCTACTGCATTGGCAGTCAGCCTTGCGGGGACGTGTCAGTACAGATTCTCCTGCTCAGAAACCTTATGAGTTATCTTTCCTACATCTAGATTTTAAAAATTTAGATATTGGCTAAATTAAGTTGTGGCTAATGTTAGGGAGGGTAGGAAGTTATTTGCTTCTTTGATCAGCAGGATCCCTGCCTCTGAGGTGCGATTGCCTCGAGGGATCAATCCCATCAACATCCTTGGGGGGGGGGGGGGTGGTAGCTGTAAGGAACATACTTTTGCCAGCTACTTCTCCCAGCGGGGCAGTCATGATCACGAGCATCATTCCAGAATCTTTGGCTTCTAGAACCAACTCCATTCTGAAGAACATTTTAACATCTATTAACATCTATTAATACTTTGGTAATTATCTTTTATATGCAGGAATTTTGTAGCATGAACTTTATGACTAAAGTTATTGTGTTAAATTATTTAGAAATGTTGAGTTTCTGAACGTTATTTTGTGAGACTTGTTTTAAAATAGTAATAAATTGTGTTATTTTATAAAAAAATAATTTGTATCTTTTTTTGTTACATAACCATTAATTTTAGCTAATAAAGAGCACTATCTAAACTTTGAATATTCAATTCCAAAATAATTGTCTTTGGATAACATATTCCACAGCTTCGTGTGTGTGTGTGTGTGTGTGTGTGTGTGTGTGTGTGTACATGTGTGAGTGAGGGAGAGACTGACTCATTTCTTTATCCCCCTCTCCCCTCTCCCCCAGTAGCTCATTTCCAATGATAATTTTCTCTCTGGGTCTGTAAATCTTCTTCAGTTCTCTGGGCACCATTTCAAAATGATTAGGATCCTAGAAAGAGTGCTACAGGTACAGCAAGTTACTGCTGCACTTCACCACTCCTAGTCCTTTCCTTAGTTCTGGAAGTGTACAAGGTTAAGGTTGGCTGATGAGCCCTTGATTTGTGGTCTGGAATAACCTCAGACAAGAAACAGTAAGAACTGAGCACTAGCAGTAACATTACACATTTTCCCAGCACATATTCTGCGCTGCCAGGCAAATGTTATTTTGGTCACAGAATAAGACCTACAGTGCAGTTTCTACTTTATTTTTAAAAATCTGCCCTAACTGGTTTGGCTCAATGGATAGAACGTCGGCCTGTGGACTCAAAGATCCCAGGTTTGATTCTGATCAAGGGCATGTACCTTGATTGCCGGCACATACCCAGTAGGGGGTGTGCAGGAGGCAGCGGATCAATGTTTCTAACACTCTATCCCTCTCCCTTCCTCTCTGTAAAAAAATCAATAAAATATATTAAACAAAATTTAAGGTATTACAAATAGTACATGTCTCCCCCCCCCATTACCCCCCTCCCCCCCGCCTCTCCTACCCCGGGATACTTGCCCTCCCCCAAATCCTTCCAGTGTCTTGCGTCTATTGGTTGTGCTTATATGCATGCATACAAGTCCTTCGGTTGATCTCTTACCCCCCAACCCTCCCCTATCTTCCCCCTGTAGTTTGACAGTCTACTTCTTTATTCCGTAGTTCTTTGGTTATAAGGATATATTTCTTGCTACTGTCCTCCTTTAAAAAGCAGATTGTAATGAAACCATAGAGAAAACCTTAATTTGAATTATAAATAGTTCATTATTTTTAGTTCATTGCTTTTTAGAACAAAGGATGGACATCTAAAATCCTGATAATGTTTTATACCATATACTTGTGTTGTATTAAGTATTTATGGGTGTGCACATATATACAATTGTTATATATAATACGAGAATCCTAGGTGATGACCCTCCCTCCTAAAATGCAATCAACACTGCACCTATAAAAAGAAGGTATATCCATTCCTATGTGCAGGTATAGGATGCCCATAACATATTGGGTTAAAAAATGAACCCATTATTTGTTTTTATGAGTGTATGTATAGAGTAGGAGTGTGAACATGTATGTGGAGAAATGGGAATGTATGACAGGGGTGGGATACTGGTATAGAAGGGGAAGCATGTTTATGATAGAGTGTTCTGGGGAAGGTGGGAGTGAATGTATGAAATAGCATTGTGAGAGGTGAGGGGAGTGTATGTGTATCCAGCACATTGTTGGGGGGGGGGGGGGCGATGGAGGGGAAGCCATGTGAGATGTGAATGGGGGAGAGGGGGAATGAGGACATGTCTGTGGGGAGTGAAGATTTGCCTTTCTGTTGTGGGAGTCAAATATGTGGAGATGTGCAGAGAGAAGAGACTGAAGGAAGTGAGATGAGTGTATAGAGACATCTGTTAGAACATATACAAATACTAGCCTTTATGAATAATTTTTACCTTATGATTGTTCTAACAGGTTGGCTATCGTTTTATTGTTTATTTGGTTGGTTGGCTTTAATTTTCAAGCCTTGTTACTGGGGGAAAATCTCCACTGAACATTGTTTATGTAACCACTTCTGGATTGACTAGGACCTGGATCTCAAAAGATGGACATCTTCAGTCACTGAATCTCTGTAGCCAAATAAACATGTTCTTAAGCCATATTTCCCTTTTTATATCCTCTTGATATAAAATGGCTGCTGTAAAACTGAAACATTCATTTTACACAGGTATGAATTATCCCTGCAGCAAAACACTTTTAGCTGAAAGGAACTTAGAAGGGGAGGAAAAAATGCTGGGTAACCTCTAAACCCCATTTCTGGATTTCCTAACATTTTATAGTAAGTTCATATTTACTTGAGGTTTGATTTTCTTTAGTGACTTGAAGTCTAAGAAAAGATACAGATTTTAATTACACTGAAAATTTTTTATACATCAGAAAATGAGACTAGAATTTTTAAATATATTTTATTTGTGTACATGTATTTGATAACTTCAAACTTAGAACACTTAGAACCGGCACAAAGAGAAATACAAATCAACAAGGATTTGAAATAGGGGAATGGATACTGTAACTGGTTCATATTAACCTTCCATGCGATTTATATCTTGTACAGTGAAAATTTTAGTTTACACAGCTCTATAATTGTACTTTTCTAATACACTATTTTGTAGTCTCAGGATACTTTCCAATTAAACTGATCCTGATGTTTACAGATGAAAAATAAGAAACAGCACTGTAAAGTTGAACCACTACGAATATCTAGTTCACATTTCTTCTTACCAATATAAATCAGGAACAATTTGCATCAAACAGAAAAACTATTCACGTTATTAATAACAGCTCCTATTTTTACTGAGCACTTCTTGTGTTAGCCAGGCTCTGAACTAAACATCTGAACATGCAATTTCACATTTAAATATCTCGATGAGAAGTCTCACAAGTTTCACATTTTTTCACAACTGATGTCAAGATGACAGCTTGCACTGAGCACCTGTCCAAGCCTTTACCTGGCATTTCAGCATGCTAGCATGACACTTACAGCAGCTCAGGGTGCTCCCTTGCACAACTTCACTAATGTTACATGCATATGCAGGCCTTGACCTCCCCCCAGAAACAGGCCTTGACTAAGAGACACACCTGTAAGACAGCGCAAAGAAGCTGTTACCTAGGTCTGCACTCAAACGCCACTTCCCTCGTCTCAGAAGTGCCCCTCCAGGCCTAACTGCAGGAGGGCAGCCTCAGCCTCCTCCTCCTCCTCCTTGGCCTCCTCCTCGCGGATCTGCACCAGCAACTGGAAGAGGTTAGGCGCCGGCCCCTCCGCAGCCCCGGTCAGCCACAGCTGCCTTCGAATGGCCCCGCTGTGGTTGGCGCCGGCAATGACCTGCTCCAGGCGCGCCTGGTTCACGTTATCTTTATCTATGGCCCCCTTCTCCACCACCTTCTGCAGCAGCGGCTCCAGACGAATGACATAAGCCGATAGCTTTTCCCCTGGGTTCTGGTAGGTGTTCAGAAACCTGACCTGCGCATCCCTAGAACTCTCCACGCTCCCGAACACCTGCTCCAGCGCCTTCAGGCACTCGGCGGTGGTGATGGCAGGGTTGTTGGTTTTGAGGATGCGGATGACATCCGCGGCGGGGCCTCTGAGGCTCTCCATCAGCCGCCGCCTCTTTTCTACATCAGACACCTGCCACTCCCCTATGACCTCATTCGTGTGCTCCAGCCAGGAATCGAAGGTCTCCTCCCCGGGCCCCGGGATGTCCCTCCCCGAGAACACCGTCAGCTTCTTGTACCAAATGGACTCCACAAGAGGCTGGATCACGTTATCCAAGATATAGTTGAGCATCTCCGCGGGCATGTCGGGGCCCGGGGCCGGAGCGGGGGTCTGAAACCCCAGGACGCGGGCAACGTCCTGCACGGTCCAGCCCTCCCTCGCCAGGAAGAGGTGCAGCCTCTCTAAGAACTCCGCATCGGAGGTCGGGGGCTTGAAGACCACCTTCCAGACCCCGCCTTTCCCCGGCATCTCCCGGGGGATGGCCGCGTAGTCCACGGCGCCCGTGAGCTCCAGCAAGGCCGCCTTCGCGTTCTCTTCCCTCCAGAACATCCTCCCCAGCACGCGGTAGGGCACCTGGGGCATCGCCGCCTGCAGGGTCTCTTCGATCTCGGCCTCGTCGCAGTTCACCGGGATCCCCCAGACCAGCAGGGCTCTCTGGGAGTTCACGTCCATCCCCCGGCACCAGTCCTCCAACAGCGTCATCGCCATCTTCCCACTCCCTGGGGCCCCACTCCACAGACACGGGTCAGACCGGCTCCCCGCGCCCCCGGGCCGAGGACCACGGCAGACACTCCCCCCGAGACGCCCGAGGGAGGCGAGCTGGACGTCGCCGCCGTTCGCCACCGGCGCCAGGCCCGGAGTCGAACCTGCGCTGCCCCAGGCAGTCGGCCGGCGGTCCTCGGGGCGCAGCGTCGGTCAGGCTCGGTCCGCCAGTCACGCGGCCGCCGCCATCTTGCGCCTCCTCGGGGTCCGCGGCCGGGGTCCTCCGCCTGCAGGCGCGGTGCGGCCTTGTGGCGGGAAGGCTCGGGGCGAGGGCGGTGGCGAGGGCGGGAGCCGCCGGGCTGGAGAGGCCGCCGGGGCGCGGGGGTGGGGCGTGGCCGCCTCCTCTCCGCCGCCCGGCGCGGGGCAGTCGCTGCTCCCGGAGTCGACGCGGGGTTCGCGGTCGGAGCCGGGCGTTCGGGCGGCCGAGGGCTGTGCTGCCCCCGGAGGGAGTGGCTGTCTGTCCTGAGGTCGCAGCGGCGGCGGCAGGGTCAGTCCGCTAGGAGCGTCTTCGCGGCGCAGGGAGCCCGCTGGGCGGCGAGGAGGGCGGCGGTTGTGGCGGGTTAGGCAGCGGCGGCGGGCTGCGGAGGGCTGCGCTCAGCAGCCGCTGGACGGTCCGCCCCGCAGCCAGCCGAGCAGTTACTGCCGCAGTGGAGGGCGGGGCCGGCCCAGTGCGTGGCGTCCGCGCGCCCCGCGGCCCAGCCAGCGCCAGTGTAGTCATGGCAACGGCGCCCGAGAGGCCCGGAGCTCCGCGCGCTCCCGCCGCCCGCGGGGGGTGGGGTGGGGGGGGTGTCCAGTGGTTGCCATGGTGACAGTCAGAGGCTCTGGTTTCTCTGATGGCTCATTTCTTTTTCCATATTTTCCGCAGGTGTTTTTTTTTGCTTTTGTTTTTTTTAAACAAAGCACCGCGTTTAAAAGATAATAATAATACAGTGGATTTAAGATGATACTGTTGAAAATGCGTCCGTTAAGACGAACGTGTCTACTGTGGCTGGTTCAACATGAAAACACCTTCTTCAGCCACGGGGCTTCCTTATCGCATTCTCCACCCTCCATATTTCATCCAAATGAAACTAAAATTTGGAAGAGTGCCATTTACGTGTTTTTTTTGTGTGAGACAGTGAATTGAGATTGCTCTTAAATTTTGTTAAAAGATTTATATTCAGTAACCTTTGTAGCCAGGAAAATGCTGGTGTGTTAAGCTCTCCAGTTCTGACATCATTGACAATGGGCTGATAAAACAGAATCCTTATGGTTCAAAAATGTCCAGTAATCCCCGCAAGCAAAACAAGGCCTACTTACGTCAATCCCAGATGGTGAATATCTCCCCTAAAGAACACAGCATTCAACTCTGAATTTTTAAAACCTTATTTAATAAAAGGTTTAAAGATACAGAAGAACATTCAAAAGTAAATAAGTTACATAGATACATTACAATCACATCAGCAAGATTTTCTTTAGTGTATTAATTTTTTTTTTATAAAAAGCACACAAAAAATAAAATCTTCAGTCTGGTCTATCACAACTGTACAGCAAAAGAGGTAATATTTATATATATGTACACTATTTTAATATGTAACAGTCTTTTAAAAAAGGGTGCCACAGGCAGCAAACACACAAAAGGCAGTGTCTGATCATTTTTTTTCAAAATAAAAGGAATATAGTTATTTATATGCTATTAAAATATTTATACAATAATTACAGACTGTCAAGGCTGTTCCTGTGCTGTTCCCTCCAACAAGGCCTTCAACTGAGAGACAAATGAGAAAAAGGTGAAACAGCTGCAAATGATCAGAGGCAAAGATTAACACAGCAAAATAGTGGAGGACATACAACTGTTTTATAAAAGTATGCATACTTCCTGTAAACCTAATAGGCTTGGCCAGTCTGGTAATAAATACCATCCAAGAACAGTCTGCCCCAGTGAAAGCATATTTAAACAGTTCGGGCTTGAGTATAAGTTGTAGTCCTCCTTCAACTTAACCTCTGGCACATGAGAAGAAAGAGGTTAGGTCACTGAGGCAGTTAAGTATAGGGGATCCCTTTAGACATAAGCAGCACACGACCTCTGTGCCAGGGGTGGAGGTGGGGCGGCAGGAGGGATGGGTGTGTACCTCCGCTGGGAAGGGGGCTGCTGAAGGCATGGAGGACAGTTCCGAAGCACTGTGTCCTCAGGTGGGTGAGAGACCTCAGAAATGGTCTGGAAATACAGGCACTAGGTTAGTTTCATGCCCTTGCCGAGGGCAGATGGAGGCTGGGAGACGGCTATGTGAGACGGTGTGGGAGGGCATTATGAAGCTGGAGGTGTTTGTCATTTTTAACTTCTTAAAGCAAAGAGCGCCGAGTAGAAGAAAAAAAACAACTAAAGATGAGCCTAATGTGTTCACAGGGAGAAAGCACCGTAAAGGACGTATACTTAAGCCAGCTCCTATGGCTGCACCTACTTAATTGGCAGGTCGCGTGCCGCAATTGCATCTGCCCTCTAAGCATGTTAACTTTCACAGTGCATTCTAGATATAAATCCATCCTGGAGCACGAACCCTTCCTTCTAAAATGCCGCGTTGTGGTGGGACTAATACAGAGAGGTACCATTTTTATTTTCTCCACCTACATTCACCTGGTCTTGTCTCCATGGGTTTAGAAAAAGGAGAATCACTCTCTAGACAAAGGAGATTTGTTATAGCATGTCCATAAGGAGGCCTGAAACAAAATACAATTTAAATAGAAAAAACCTTGGGAAACGTAAGTAGCACTTTGGGGCAAAGCTGCGAAGGCACTCATATTACACAAGTGATTTAGAAGAGAGACTAAATTTGCTACCTTCCTATGTCTGGAGGGTATGCCAGATGTTTGCAATCTTGGGATACGGAGTTTGTAGAAGCTTATGGGGGAAATTAACTGGGAAGTTGGAAATCTAGGTAGTTGTCCAGGAGCCTGGGGGGAGAATTTTGTTGCTCCTGTAGCTGGGATCTTATAGAACCATATAAATGCATGAATGCTGAAAAATACCTGATAGTGCATAGTTTAGAAACAAAACCTTTCTCCCTACCCCCAGCTACCTCATGAGTTAGCAGAATGCTTTTTGGCTCCTTCCTAACATGTTGGCCAGCCTTTTCCTTGCATTCACGTTGAACTTCTTTTACACAATGACAGTTGAGGGACAAGATCAGAAAAATAACTCAGCCCTCCTGTGGGACTGGCAAGTGAAGGGGCCTCCAGAATCTTCCAGTCCTTTCATTAGGGACTCCGTGCCAAATATGGCTTCTTCAAGCCAGAAACAAACCAGAATTCTGGCCTCCAGCCAATCCTCTCAGGCGATTTGCAAGCACAGCTAGAGAAGAGGTAGCAACAAGAACTGCCTTTGATCCCCTTGCTCCTGCTACTCTAGGTGTGACACCTTCCACCTTCCCACCCTCTTTCAGCAGGCACTATCATTCCTATTGGCAAGAGCTTCCAGAGCAGTGTGTGAGGGGCAGTAGGGTCTTGGGAACAGGAGGGTGGCGCAGATGCCAAGAAGGTGCCTTGTTTTGGGATAAATGCACTTGGGCCTCTGGAAAGCAGGTGGCCCCTGGTCCCTGAGAGGATGTTAAAAAATTAAATATTAAGAATAAATAAATAGCTCCCAAATGACACAAGTCAAGGAATGAAGGCTCCTGTCCAATCTGGTTAGGAGACCTCCCCCTCCCAGGGAAGGATCCAGAAATCTCCAGCACGCAGGACTAGGGGCTGGGCTGTGGATATCAGCGCTGGACCAGGTGGGGTGGGGTTAGGTGGCAGCTGCCAAGGCCAGGACAGAGGCAAGCAGGACACCTGCACCAAGGAGGGGCAGGCTGGGCCTGGGCTAAGCTCCCTTAGCAGTCTCTAGGGCCCAAAGGTATTTGGCAAAAAAGGTGGGAAGCAGGAAGAGCCAAGGCTTACCTAAAGTGCCCTCAGGCCCAGCCCTGCAGCTCCCATCCTCACAGCTCCCCTTCCTCCAGCAGGCTGAGAGCCTGGGCAGGAACACGGGCCTTTCCCCAAACATTTAAGAAAACATTCCAGCCCCAGAAGGCTGCTAGCAAGTAGCAAAGGGGGAGGCCTCTGTGAGGACAGGAGCGCTGGACCAGCTTAGGCCTGGACACGGGATTGCAGGGCTGAGCTCCCTTTTTCCAGAGCTTAGGGGAGGGCCTCTGGAGCGGAGGAATAATGCTACAATGGGGGTGAACTTGTGCTTGGCTCTCCGTGGTGACCAAGGGGAGCTGGGGGCAGAGGAAGCAGCGAGACTGCGCAGCAGCAGGGGAGCCAGTGTGAGAGGCACCAGTGGCAACAAGGCAACGGCTGGAGCCCCTCCCAGAGGGCAGCCCCAGCAAGCAGGGATGCTCATAGTTCCAGGAAAACATGAGGACAACTTCTGACAGACCGAATGCACAGAGAACTGGATCCTGCAGCCCTTAACACTGCTCCTGGGGCCTTTATAAATAAAAGAGCTGTTTATTTTATTGTCTTATTTGTTTTTCGGAGAAAAGTCCACGTGATCTCTCCTCGATCCCTCTGTAAGTTCCTGGGTGCCTGCGGCGCTTTGACAAGGCTGGTGCAGGGAGAGCCGGGCGCCCAGGCCGAGGGGCCAGTCCTGGGTCTCCAGGCGGAGCCTTGGGCCTCAGCTCCTCTCTCCAGCGCTTTCCGTCTGGTGGGGGGAGGCAGCGGCCTCGGCCGCAGCTGCTGCAGCCTCTTTCTCCCTCTGCCTCAGAGCTGCAGCCTTCTTCTCCTGCTCTGCGTGGCTCTTCATGTGGGCGCTGCGGCTCTTCACCTTGAAGAACACCCTGCAGCCAGGCAAGAAGGGCTCAAGTAAGAGGTCTGTCCCCACCCCCTGGGCCACCAGGCTAGAGTGTGTGTGTGGGGGGGGGGGGGGGAGAAGCTGGGGGGAGCGGTGTCCCTGACTCTTCCTGACTAGGCGAATGCCTCTAAGCCTACTCCCACCCTCCCACTAAAGCAGAGATGAGTTCCGAATTCAGTGCCATCTTCCCTCTCTGCTGAGTGACATCACAGCCCTAGAAACCCTCTGAGCCAATCAGAAGACAAGGCGGAAGCTCAGACGACCTCCTCCTCCTGCCCGCCTACCACCCGCCTACCAACCACCAACACTCTCCCTCCTCGGTCCCCATGGAGACACATCTTACCTGCCACATTTTTTACAAGGGAAAGTGTTCTCCTGATTCTGGGTCTTATTAAATGTCTCTGTTTTCTTCTTCTTCTCTGCAAAAGGCAGTGCCCTTCGTGGCTTCCCCGGCCCCTCCCTTGGCTTCTCTGAGGCCTGGCCACCAGCAGACCCAGGGGCGTTGGGCTCATGGCTTCGGAGGATGAGGATGTCATTGGCCTGGAGAGAATCAAACAAAGAGGCGTTGAGAGATCTGGGGAAGACAGGATCCCGAATTCTGGAATTTTAGGGACCAGAGGACTCCTAAAGGTCAGACACTTCCGCCCTGGCATTCTCTTGAATCCTTCCAGTGACAAGGCACTCACTGCCTTCTCAGCAACCCATTCCATCTTTGGCCAACTCTATCTTTTTTTTTTTTTTTTAAATATATTTTATTGATTTTTTTTACAGAGAGGAAGGGAGAGAGATAGAGAGTCAGAAACATCGATGAGAGAGAAACATCGATCAGCTGTCTCCTGCACATCTCCTGCTGGGGATGTGCCCACAATCCAGGCACATGCCCTTGACTGGAATCGAACCCGGGACCTTTCAGTCCGCAGGCCGATGCTCTATCCACTGAGCCAAACCGGTTTCGGCGGCCAACTCTATCTTTACAAAGTTGCTGGTACAGTAATTGTGGGACAGCCCTAGCTGCCACAGAACTTCTCCATGTATCTGACGGGACTTGGTGTCTCAATGAATGACACACGTGTTCATGTTGCAGTCATGTAGTCCATTCATGACCTGATTCCATAAGTGAGATTCAAGCCCATGTGATGCACAGGTGCTGGGGATACAGAGGTGACAGACAGGAGCCCCTCCTCGGAGAGTGCACAGTCCCGTGGAAGGGGAAGATGAGCAGGCATCTAGTTCACGACACCATGAGCCACCATGGGAAATGCCAGGCAGGTGCCAGAGAGCAGAGGACAGACACCTTGTGCTGACCTGGAGAGGGGTGCTCAGGGCATGTTCTCAGGGGCTAGGGGAGCCCCAGATGGCTCTTAGAAGTCATAAGCATGTGCACTGGGTCGATGCTACAGGAAAATGTTGACAAACGTCAGCAGAACTCCCTTGAGCCTGTCCACAGAGTGTACAACACCGAAATAAAAAAGCTCTCAGAGCAGTTCCCCCAACAGACTCTTCCCATCCCCACCCTCTCTCGGGGGACCCTCCCTGACAAGAAGAGCTCTGGCTGGAGGTCTTGCTTCTTGGCCTGTGATGTGGTGGACAGAGCACTGCACTAGGACCTGGGGTGGAACCTCAGGCAAGTCACTTAGTACCTCTGAGCCCGGTTTCCTCCCTCTGCCAAGCGAGGGTTCACACTGTACGGGGTTCTTGTGCAGAATTAATGAGATCAGGGGCAGGAAAGCACCTTGCAGAGAACATGGGTGAGGGGGCATTATTACTACGCCAATGACCTCAGCTCAGTTCCAGACATTTTTGTCAGGGACACAGCTCTCTTAGGGGAGCCCTGCCTGAGCTACACCTCATGAATGCCTCCCCCATGTCCCACACACCTTCCGCGTTTTCATAAACCCTTGCTTGCTGCGTCTCAGAGACCAAAGCGGTAGAGTGTAACATTTAATGGCAGCCTCTGGAGTCAGGCTGCCTACTAGCTATCTGACCTTGGGCCTCAATTTCCTATCTGTGAAATGGGAACAATGGCAGTACCTACCACATAGGGTTATGAGGATTAAATGAGTTAATAGCATCAGGCACTGAATACATTTCCTGCTCTTATGATGATGACAATCCTAGTCATGTTTCTGCTCTGCCTTCCCTCCCACCCTCTCGGGCCCAGCTCCAGCCCTTCTCCTGGCCCTGGGCTCCCCCAGTGGAGGTCACACTTACCGACTCATTGGCCTGTAGTGTCTGTGTGGCTTTGACAGCCGCTGCCCGCCGGCTTCTCTCTCGCCCCTCTTCCTGCTCCCCCTTCTCTTGGATCTCTGGCACCTCCTCCTCCCCCTCCTTCCTCGTCTCCTTTACTTCCCTCTTGGGCTCCAGCCTCTCTTCACTTGGGGACTCTCTTCTGGGAGCAGGCACCCTGGGGAACTTCTGGGAAGTCTATGGGGGACAAGAACAGGGGCAGTGACCCTAGAGCTCAGCCACAGAGCTCAGTCATGCAGCCATAGAGCACGGATTCTGACCCAGCCAGGGCTCACTTGTCCCTGCGAATCCTGGCCTGGCCTCCTGTGCTGACTCCACACCCTCCCTCACCTAGTCTGCCTGGCAGAGAAGAGCGAGCTTTGAGCCCTGGGAACCTTCAGGATGAGACCGAGCACTTGAAATGCAGCCAGGGGCAGGGAGGGAGCATGCCAGGCCCTCCCCTCAGGCCACCTATCTTCCCAGATGTGCTCAGGGACACATTCTTGGGCAGGGTGGTCTGGTGGAGCCAGGCAGCAACTTGAGCTCCATTCTCAACTATCTTGTAATGCTTTCTGTATCTCCGCCCCCTTCCCATCTGCAGAATGGGGACCCAACCACCCCCTCTTAGAGCAGCATGTCACCCAGTGTGGGCTTATAGCCGCAGAAATGACTTTAGGTGGATACACAGACAGAATTAAATAACATTCTTTTTTCAATCCTCTTTCAATCCTGATTATGTTAAGGAGAAAGTCTCCCGTTCGTGTTAATGTGTCTTTTACACTTTTCCAGACTTAAAGAGAGGTCAGGCCTCCGTTTCAGAGCCTTGGCAGATAATAGTATCTAGCTAGAATTTAATAACATTGTTTGACTTTCATACACTAATTTTTACTAGAACTGTCTATGCCAAGCAGTACTTGTTTTCTATGTATGACTGTGATATACAACTTGCCTTTAGAGTAAAAATGAGTTGATTTAAAAATATGAATAGCACAAGTGGTATGTGGAAATGACAGAAATAGTAATGGTAACATATGGTAGGATGCAGAAATAGCAAAAATCAAAAAGGTGATACATGAATGGCTAAAGTTTGGGAAACAGTGTTAGAGGTGTGTTATGAGGGGACAATAAATTGACGCTGGTGCAAATACTATGGGAAATTTCCTCCAAGTTCTGTGTCAACACAGGGTGTTATTACTACGTCACTGGCCAACAGAGAGGGGAACCCAAAGGCCCACAGCCAGTGCCCAGCCCAGGACATCAACAACTTGGGGTTATCAGGGACACTGCCTTCCTCTCTCTGCCCTCCAGGGACTCCTTCCTGGAGGGCTTGCCTTGGACCCAGCCCCAGCCCAGGCTCTCAGCAGCTGAGGATGGGAAGGAAATCACCTTAATATCCACTTCCACCTCTTCCTGGACTGACTTATCGTCACTCGTATCCACATCCCCGAAGGTGAGCGTCCCATTGCGGCCAATTTTCACCTGCTTCTTGTAGGTGTAGTAGAACTCCACACACTGGGCCACAGTCTTGGTCTGGATCTGGTTGGAAACGAAAATGAGGTCAGAGTTCTAGGTTCAGCTCACCTGCCTGAGGATACACCAGCCTTCCTCATGTCTCCCCTTAAACTTAGCAAACACTAAACTCAATCAATCCCCCAAATATAAGCATCTCTCTAACCCCTGCTCTGACAAACCACTGAGCAATCCAACTAACCCAAGCTTCAGCACTACTTTTCTAAAAAGCTAAAAAGTACACCATGGAGCCACTGGGGGACTTGAATATGGACTGCATATTGGGGCGTGTTATTTATCAGTTTAAGTTTCTTTGATGACAAGGCCACTGTGGTTTTACAGGAGAATGTCCTGGTTTTTAGACAATATTTGGGTCGAGTGTCATGATGGCTGTAACTTACTTTTAATTATTAATGCAAACAGAGAGAGAACAGGTGCGTGTTTAAGTTTATATGCAGACAGAAAGAAAGCAAAGGTGGCCAGTGTTAACAACTGGCATATCTAGGTGAGGGGTATGCAGGTGTTCATTATACTCTTCTTTCAATTTTCCTGTAAGTTTGAACTTTTTCAAAATAAAAAGTTAAAGGGGAAAAATGTCTGGCCCTGGCACATGCGGCTCAGTTGGTCGGAGCGTCATTCCGCACACCAAAAGGTGGCAGGTTCGATTCCCAGTCAGGGCACAGACCCAGGTTGCGGGTTTGATCCCTGGTTGGGTCGTGTGCAGGAGATAGCCGATCAACGTATCTCTCTCACCTCTCTCTCTCTCTCTCTCTCTCTCTCTCTCTCTCTCTCTCTCTCTCTCTCCTCTTCCTTTCTCTAAGATTTAAAAAAAAAAAAAGATTCTTTAAAGAAAAATGTCTGGGCACCCTCCACATTCAAAGCCAGGACACACCTTGCAACATAGACTCTCTTCATCAGTGTGGACAAACAATTCCATTCCTCTCCAGGGGCAGTGACGGACAAGCGAGGACAGAGGAATGTCACATTATCAAGGGAGGCTAATAAGCCCTGGAAAGCCCGAAAAGGAAGCAGGATGCCCAAATCTTGTTCCTAACTCTGCCACTGAGTAGCTGTGTGGCCTTGGACAAGTCTCTTCATGTATAAATAGTGAGTGGGGTGAGGCCAGATGATCTCTAAGGGCCTCCCACGGTCTGAAGTCCTAGCCCTCCCGTTTCACAAATCTATTTGGCCACTGGACTTAGTTTCTGGGCTACTTTCCCACACACAGAAAACACAGGCTGTTTTCTCTGACTCTCCTCACTCCCCCAGGCTCGCGGACTGCTCAGCCAGCTTCTGGGCAGCACTGAGGTCCTATGCACAGAGCCCAAGGAGGCAGAGAGGGTCCTCTGGGCCTGAGGAGAAACAGACATGCTCCATCTCCCAGGAATGGCCAAATCACAACTTTATTAATTAGATCCCGTTTACAGGTTTACTGCCAATTCTCTCTGATCATCCGTTTGACTACTGGTCTGTTCTTTGCATGAAGGCATTAGGGGCTCCTGAAATATTGCCCAATCAGGAACCCAGCAGATGTCTGTCCTCACAACAGGGCCCTTGTAGGAGAATTCATCAGCACTCTGTCCGGTCCCCAGAGCCACCCTTGGCACCATCTACCATCCCAAGAGGAAAGAGCATGTTCTTGGAGCCCTTTTCCCTCCGTGGGCCACACAACTCACTCTCCCACAGATTTTGCCAGACGGGGATGTTGGGAAGATGCACGTCTGCAAATTAGCAAAGCACTTTAGTTCCCCAGAAGAACATAGGGAGAGGACAAGATAAACCTAGGACAACTAGGCTCCGGCCTCCTCTACCTCGTCAGCCGAGTTACTGGAAAGAAGCCCTGGGTCTGACAAGACGTAGGCACAGGCCCCCACCCAGTTCAGTTACACAGTCACTCGTTGCTCTCAGTTCCCCTTATTGTAGGGTGACCTCTCCTCCCACAGACTAATTGTGGCCTTCGAGTGCTCCAGGCCCCTGGGGAAGGGCTCAGCTCGGCCTGCAACCCTCCTTCTCTTCTAGCTCTCCCTTGGGTAAGCCACTATTTTAAGTTGTTGTGGGTTTTTTTGTTTTTGTTTTTGTTAATCCTCACCCGAGGATATTTTTCCATTGATTTTGAGAGAGAGTAGAAGGAAGAGGGAGAGACAGAGAGAAACATTGATGTGAGAAAGACACATCGATTGGTTGCCTCCTGCACACACCCCAACCAGAGCTGGGGAACCTGCAACCAAGGGTCGTGTCTTTGACCAGAATCAAACCCAGAACCCTTCAGTCCACAGGCCGACGCTCTATCCACTGAGCAAAACCGGCTAGGTTTTGTTTTTTTAAAATATATTTTTATTGATTTCAGAGAGGAAGGGTGAGCGAGGTAGAGACATCAATGATGAGAGAGAATCATTGATTGACCACCTCCTGCACACCCTCCACTGAGGATTGAGCCCACAACCCGGGCATGTGCTCTGACTGGGAATCAAATCAAGACCTCCTGGTTCATAGGTCGACACTCAACCACTCAGCCATGCCAGCCGGGCACCACTATTTCAAGTTTGATGCCACTGAGTCTGATACCCATTCAGGCTTCTCTCTGGATTAAGACCCCAGGGTGTGGCCACACTATTCTAAGGTGAGGGAAGGGGGCTTAGAATCAAGGGCTGCGGGGAGTCCTTATTTTTCCCCCCCTGCTTGTTTTGTTTACAAAATTCTCTGAGGCTACTCAGTGCATTGAATTAAGTGCTTTTGAAGAGGGCTTGGTAAGCGACTGCAGGCCCCCACTGGTAGGGGGACCCCAAATCTTACAGGCAGCTCCTGCCCTCACTTGCCCCTTAAACAGAGCTCCAGCTCACCAGCTTCTGCACCAGGAAGAAATCCTTCTTGTAGATGGCAATGCCCTTGTTGAACAGCTTCCTCTCAGACATCTTCCACTGGTCAGAGCCTGCGGGGCAAACAGGAAGCCGGGGTAGTGAAGTGGGTAGGACTGTGAGCATCACGGGGGGCGATTCTGACCAGCTGACAAGTCAGAGCTGGCTCTACAAACTGCTTCTGCCACTTACTAGCCCCGTCACTTGGCCCTGAACCTCACTCTCCTCACAAGTGAAGCGGGAACTAATAATAGAAGCCGCCTCCCCAGTTGTGCAGACTAAATGAGGTCATGCATGTGAAACCCTTGGTGCCCAGCCTGGCACAGACGACATGGACCACTCCACAGGGATCGGTAACAGTAGCTGCTATGATGATGCCCAGTGGTCCATGTCCCTCTTAAAGCACAGGGTCCAGAACGGGACATGGCACTCCAGGGGTTGGCTAAGTTCCAGGTACCAGATGCCAGTTTGGATGGCAGTCCCCGGATCCCTGTCCCTTGCACTGTGTCCTGGGTTTCCTTGCCTGGACAGGCTCCCACCTGCCCACACCCTCCTGTCTTCCTCTCCAGGGCACAGTTAGCCCCTTGAGAGCCACCCCAGCTTTGGAGTCAGTGCTTTGGCTCTTGGCTTACCCACCCCCCCATCTCCCCCACCCAGGGCTGTGACTCAGCACTAACTGGGCCCCACTGACGGGAGACCCTTTGAGGCTCCAGGCTCTAGACCCACCCCCCACCAGGCCCACCTGTGTAGTGATAAGTTGCCAGTGGGTGGTTGTGGGGCCTCAGGGGCTTCTTCAGTAGCAGCTTATTCAGCGTTTCCTTCAAGGGGAGTGAAGAAAAGTCAGGGCCCTGGCAGGGTTTCAGTGGGCAAAACTTAGAGGGCCCCCTCAGGCAATCACAGCTGCAGAAGGCCCTCAGTGCCGCTCTGTCGGAGGCGGGGACCCAGTGACCCAGAATCAGGGACTGGGGTGGATGGCACGACCCTGTCCTCCAAAGTTTAGAACTAGGGTTTCCTTGGGCTGAGCCCCTACAACCCCCAACTTGGTTGGACCCTCTAGCCTGTTTCAGATCAGCATGTGAGCAGGCCTGGATCCTGGGCAGCAGAGATGGATCCAGGCCAGCCTCCCTGAGGGCCCTTCCCTCCACTGGGGGCGGTGTCTCACCAGGATGTCTCCCCTGGACTCGTGCAGGCAG
Source organism: Myotis myotis (assembly GCF_014108235.1). Classification (NCBI taxonomy): domain Eukaryota; kingdom Metazoa; phylum Chordata; class Mammalia; order Chiroptera; family Vespertilionidae; genus Myotis; species Myotis myotis. Next base: position 202,948,846 of record NW_023416313.1, read on the forward strand.
TGCAGGGCCAGCTCCTGGTTGGTGCCAGCTCCAGGGAAAATGCTGGAGCAGGCAGCTGTCAGCAGGTCTTCCACTGCATTGTGGGAGCGAGGGAGGGAGGGAGCACGGGGAGGGAGGAGAGGAAATCACTTTCAGGGCAGGCTGGGCTGGGCGGGGTTACGACCAGCCCACCCACCTACCCAAGACCATCTTGGCTTGCTGGCTCAAGTCCCCTCTCACCCTGCCTCTGCTTCTCCCGGCTGCTCTCTAGGTCCTCCCATGGCTGCCACACCAAGTCGGCCTTGTGGGGGTCTGCAGCTGCCAGGGCACGATCCCTCATGGAGGGGATTTCAGCTTGGAACCGGGAGCCTACATTGATCCGTCTGCAGGGGTGGAAAGGGCAGAGAGTGAGGCGTCACTTTGCTGGGGGGGGATGGGGGGCGGGGGGAGGCGGCAGAATCTGACTTTCTCCCTGGGGGACGGGAGAAGATGCAGAGGGCAGCTGACAGGCTGAGCATGGCAAGGCCTCAGCTGGGTCTAAGGCAGCGGTTCTCAACCTGTGGGTCGCGTCCCCTTTGGGGGTCGAACGACCCTTTCACAGGGGTCACCTAAATACATCCTGCATATCAGATATTTACATTACGATTCATAACAGTAGCAACATTACAGTTATGAAGTAGCAACGAAAATAATTTTATGGTTGGGGGTCACCACAACATGAGGAACTGTATTAAAGGGTCGCGGCATTAGGAAGGTTGAGAACCACTGGTCTAAGGCAATCTGGCTTCTGGGAGGACACCTGGCAAATGGCACCAAGTGCTGCCAGAAAGGCAAGGCCCCGGTGCTGGGAAGGGAAGAAGGAGCTCCAGGTTTACAGGCAGGGAAGGAGTCTCTCCGACTACCCTTCTAATTCTCAGAGGCAAATGCAAACCAGACCGGCCCCTTCCTTTTCCTGCAACTTCCACACAGAAGCAGGGCGAGGAAAAGAAAGCCCAGGGAGGCCGTGCAGCCCTCTGCAGGCCCTGCAGAGCCCTCTTCTCCTCCAAGGGCCTGAATGCCTGCACCCCATTGGCCACCCTCACACCACGGGCCAGAGGCAGGGCTGCACTTACGGCTCGATGCTCACTGGGGTGGCTTCCCCCATCACAGAGAGGACAGGTGGGGTGACTTCGGCACTATCTAGGGGACAAAAGGCAGGTTGGTAGACCGTACCCTCCTCCCTTCAGCAAAGCCCTCCCTCCCCAACCCTAGGTGGCTGCTCCCAGCATTAGAACCACAGTGGTGACTCACAGAGGTTCACACCTGGAAATCAGGCATCCTGCGTCTCGGCTCCCAGCCTGCCATGGTGACAACTGACTGCAACTTTACTAAATATGTGGGTGCCTCCATTTTCCACACCCCCTGAAAGGGGCTCCGACGGTTAATAATGTGAGGAGTGAATGAAATCATGCACAAAACCTAGCCCTGGGAGCTCCCCACACGCCAGGTTAACGCCGACATGAAACTGTGGTTGTACTAATAAGGCGGCCGAAACTTTTCTGCACCTCAGGGAGGTGGTGAAGGAGATCGCTGTTGCATAATTGTGTTCTCACTTCCTTGCTGGGTTCTCTGCCTCGGTTTCTCCTGAGCTAATCTCCTAATGCCTCACATGATCAAGAGACACTCCCTTGCTGCAAAAACAAAATTTTTGCTGACTCCTCTCTGCAACGTGAGCTAAAACCTGCACTCCTCAGCCGTCCCCTTCCACCTCGGCCTCCCACCGCCCTCCCGCCTGGGCCCTGGGTCCTAGCAGACTGGTTACACGTGGGCCCTCACTTTCCCTGCACAGTCTGTCTTACCTCCATGTCTTTGTCCCACTCCTTTCCTCTGCCTAGAGTGTCTTCCCCGCCCCTTCACAGTTCAAGCTCAGCTCTAGCCCCACCCTCTCGTGAATGCTTCCCTCCCTACCCCAGGCCAGCAGCCTCTGCAGGTTTTGGAGCTTAGGGTCTGCTTCACTCACTGATCCCACACCGCAAGGAACCTCTGCTTTTCTGTCTCCCAGGCCTCCATGTCAACTCTCTAACGACCCCGCATTTTCCTTATGTGGGGAAATGGTGTCCCCCCATATCATTGGCGCCCTCAGAGGATCCGATTCGAGGCTGTATTTACACCCAAGTTCTTGGTAAATATTCATGCATGGACAGACCTTTTCTTTGCTACTAATCTGGTCTCTACAGTGACTTCTTCCTGCACAACCCAGGCAGGGAGAGCAGCTTTGAATCTTGGCGTGGAAGTGTGAGGGCAGAAGGCCAGCCAGCCCAGGTGAGCCGTTTCTCACTCACGGACACCAGGGGGCACCAGAGAGCTAAGCCATGGGTGAGGTCAGGCTCAGAGGTTAATCTGGTGATGGCACCGCCTCACCCCTGTGCTATGTCTGGTAGAATTTACTCCCACTGAATCCTCTCCCACCCTAGGAGACAGCATTATCACATCCTTCTGGGAAATGGATCTTTTTGTAGAGCGGGCAACATTTTTCAACAATTCAAACCCACGCGAGCCAAAATGTCTGCTCTTGGTCAAAATGACCGAGGAGAAAGAATCTGCCACGTAATATTAAGAACAAACGTGACGCATCAGGCATGAAATTACGTGCTGTGCATATGGTAATGCATCTGAACCTCGCCACAACCTTCTGAGGTAGCTAAGCTATTAGGCTGAACCATAGGAAACTACTATATGTGAACCTAAAAATAGTTGAATGTTGGCAATTTCATCATCAACCAAACACTACACTGATATTCTCATCTAAACACCGAAGAAGCTGATGCCCAGGGAGTGTAAGCGACTTGCACAGGGGATGTAACAGTAAACGGTGCAACTGGGATTTGAACCCAGGCCGCGGGGCTGACACCCCTCCTCCACCCACATGTATTCTTGAACCAGGACAACTTCCTTCTCTTTCTCAGAGATGAGAGTGGAGCCCCTTTTCTCAGCATTCCAACCCAATCCCTAGCAGCCCCATAAAGTGAGTCTCATCCCTGCCCACTGCCTTCCCTCTCCACATGGCCCCCGAGGCAAGGGTTACTCACTAGACCGGAGCAGGGTGCGGTGGGCACTCTTTGGCGTGATGGGAGGAGGGGCTGGGATGCTGCTCGTTGACATGATGGCATTGAAATAGAGGCCGGAGCCTTCCCGCACGGGGCTGAGGATGGGAGGTGGTGTATAGGGGGGCAGCTCAAAGCTCCGCTCAGCGGGGTGGTCAGCCAGGCGGACAGGAGAGCGCAGGTGGCTCTGGTACGGGGTGATGTTGGAGTACACCGGAGGGGCGATGAAAGTGCCCGCCTTGGTGGGGATGATCAGGGGCTCAGGCCTCGGCCGCTGCTTTGGTTTCCGCACCGAAGGTTCCCCCTCCAACTTGACATTCATGTCTTCAGCCTGGAGAAGGAAACAGAAGCAAGACGGCTCAGCCTCCTACGTCCTGGGATGCTGAAGTCTTGACCACTGCTTGCTGGTCTCACCTTTGAAACTTAGTCTGCCCACCGCACCCATCAAGGCAAGCCTGAGACAGGTGGCAGGTCCCAGCAAACTGTTTCTGTCAAGGGCCAAACAGTCCATTTAGGCTTTGCGGACCACATGTCTGTCGTCTCTGCTATAAATTCTTCTTCTCCCCAGTCCCCACACCCCCATTTTCAAAAATAATCCTTTAAAGATATTAAAACCATTTTTACGTCTGAATTTGGGCCACAGCCCATAGTTCCTGCTGTAAAGTATGCTGTAGGGCAGAGGACTATAGTTAAGGGCCCAGGCCCTGGAGCTGGATTGCTTGGATTGAGATCCACCTCCCTTACCTACCACTTAAAGTAAATTACTTAACTCTCTGTGTATCATCATTTCTAACATGGGTATAATAAGTGCCTACTTAATGGGGTATCTATGAGGACTAAATGAATTAATATTGAAAATCACTGAGGACAGTATCTGGCACATAGTAATTACTCAATACATACTGGCTGCTATCACTACGTAAACTCTAGGCATTAATGGAAACCCCTCTTCCCCCCATGTGACATGACCTGAGCTGGGCATGGGGCCCATGTCTAACAAAATGAACAGGAGAGTCCTTCCTTGAAGAACTTTTATTTCCCCATTGATTTTTTTTTTTTTTTTTTTAAGAGAGAGAGTAGAAGCCGAAACCGGTTTGGCTCAGTGGATACAGCGTCGGCCTGCGGACTGAAAGGTCCCAGGTTCGATTCCGGTCAAGGGCATGTACCTGGGTTGCGGGCACATCCCCAGTAGGAGAAGTGCAGGAGGCAGCTGATAGATGTTTCTCTCTCATCGATGTTTCTAACTCTCTATCCCTCTCCCTTCCTCTCTGTAAAAAATCAATAAAATATATAAATAAAATAATAAAATAGTCCTTTCTTAAAAAAAAAAAAGAGAGAGAGAGAGAGTAGAAGGGAGGGTGGGACGAGGAAGGAGAGAAACATCGATGTGAGAGAGATACATCGATTGGTTGCTTCCCACACACACCCTGACCAGGGCCAGGGATCGAACCTGCAACCCAGGTACATGCCCTTGACCGGGAATCGAATGCGTGATATGCTTCAGATACAAACCAAAGTATTTATAGTTGCAACAATATGATGTTGGGGATTTGCCTCTAAATATCCAGTGGCAGGGAGAAGTGGAGGTACAAAGAAAAAAGATCGACTATATTCTGATGGCTAAATATTGGGGTCGATTATAGCATTCTCCATATTTCTGTGCAAGACTGAAAAAGTCTACTACAAAGCAAAAATAACTAAATAACTAAATTGAAACCTCCCCCCAAAACCCTGGTGTAGCGAAAGTTCTCCTGGACAGAGTTTCAGGAGATTCAAATTCCAGGGCTGGTTCTGGCATCACTTGACTGCATGACCCTAGGTACGCCTCTTGCCTTTTCTGGATCTATTTCCTCATCATTGAAATGAGTGTGTTGAGCTGTGCAGTTGCTCAGGCTCCTTCCTGCCCATCCTCAGGACAAGCTTCCCAGGCCTCCGGCTCCACCACAAAATTTTCCGCCAACCAGAGAATAAGACTCCAGAGAGCAGAGCCTGTGCTGCTCAGGTTAATCTTGGAGCTCCCCTTTCTGTTACGGAGGGCAGGCATTTAGGCCAATTTTCCAGCTGAGAATAACGAAAAAAATCTGGACTCAATATAAAAACCACATTTCTGAAGGTATCAGAGACCAAATAAGTTGGCAAAGAATTAAAAAGCCAAGATCCAGGAAAAGAAGGAAAGTCAAAGAGGTGAACCAGCGTTTGGAGTTGCGTTTTCCCTAGAGTGGATGCTGTGACTGGAAGAGGCAACTGAGAGGCTGAGAAACTGAGTAGAAGTTTTAAAATAAATTCAAGGAGGCAGCAGAATGAAACTGGGAGTTGAGGGCTTGGAACTCCAAAGGGCTATCGTCTCAGAATAGAGGCGAATCAGAAGTAGACGAGTCCTCACCTGGAATAAGGCCCAGCTTCAAATCATCTCATCTCTATCACCACTTAATCTCTGGTTAAATTAAAAGGAACCAGGGTAGCTGGTGCTATTTGCTACCTGTCAGATGCAAAGATAAATTCTCTCTGGAAGAGGAGAACTTCATCCAGAGCCTTCAGCTACCTCCACAAGTCTTTGTGTATCATATCTGACATTCAACAAAAACAACCGAATATACAAGAAAGCAAGATGCGATTTAAACACAAGAAGTAACAGATAATAGAAACAGACCCATGGGGATCCCATTAATGGAGTTCTCAGAAATAAGCTTTAAGAAAACTATGCAACAAGATAGAAGGCAAAGTTGAGAATTCCAACAAAGAACTAGAAACTAAAAATTAACCAAATGGAAATTTGGTAACTGAAAAACTACTAAAATATAACTCAATGAATGGGCTTAATAACACATTAAACCCAGCTAAATAGAACTGGAAAACTGAAAGACAGGTCAGACTCAAAAAAGAAAAATATAGAAAAGTACATGACAGACAAAATAGGGGACATGGTGAAAAGCTCTTACAAATGTGTAACCAGAGTTCCAGAAGTAGGAGAGGGAGAAAATGGGGCAGAAGAAATATTCAAGAAGCACTACAACCTCTAACCAGGAGAATCACAAAGAAAACCATATTTAGGTGTAACAGCAAAACTGCTGAAAATGAAAGACAAAAAAAAAAAAAATCTTAAAAAACACAAAAAATAAAAAGACACCTCACATTCAAAGGAGCAAAAATATGGCTTCTAGTGATTTCTCAACACTGTAGCTACAATGTAAGCCTGAAGACAATACCATGATATCTTTATCTTTTTTTAAATGTGTTTTTATTGACTTTAGCCTAAAAGTGGTTCTCAACCTTCCTAATGCCGTAACCCTTTAATACAGTTCCTCATGTTGTGGTGACCCCAACCATAAAATTATTTTTGTTGCTACTTTATAACTGTAATTTTGCTACTGTTATGAATCGTAATGTAAATGTCTGATATGCTATATGTGTTTTCCGATGGTCGCGACCCACAGGTTGAGAACCTCTGCTTTAGAGAGAGAGGACCTATGAGAGGGAGGGAGAGTGAAACATGGACATGAGAGAGAAACATGAATTGGCTGTTTCCCACACACACCCGAAACCTGGGCATGTGCCCTGACCAGCAATCAGACTGGCAACCTTTCAGTGTATAGGACAACACTCGACCAACTGAGCCACACTGGCCAGGGCTAGAATGCTTTCTTTAAATTTGCCAAAAGAAAATAACTACCAACACAGAATTTTCTACCTAGCAAAATTATTTTTCAAAAATGAAGATGAAATAAAACATATTCAGACAATCAAAGAGTAATAAAATTCATCATTGACTGACTCATACTACAGGAAATACTAAGGATGTTCTCCAAGCAGCACCTCAATAATCTGAGATAGAAGCCTGGTGATATGAGAAAAAATAAAAAGCGGAAGGATACAGAAAGGCATAAAGTAAAAAGATAGAAGAACCCTAGCCGGTTTGGCTCAGAGGATAGAACGTCGGCCTGCGGACCGAAGGACCCCAGGTTCGATTCTGGTTAAGGGCATGTACCTTGGTTGCAGGCTCCTCCCCAGCCCAGGCCCTGGTCAGGGCTCATGCAGGAGGCAACCAATCGATGTGTTTCTCTCACATCAATATTTCTCTCTGTCTTTCCCTCTTCTACTCTCTCTAAAAATCAATGGAAAAAGAGGATTAAAAAAAAAAAAGAAGAAATACACATCCCCCAAAAGAAAGCTAAACATCTGACAAAGTGGACTTTAAAAGGTGAAAAGATTACTGAAGATAAAAAGAAACATTTCATAGTGAAAAGTGTCTAATCCAGTTCTAAATGAATATGCAACTAACAACATCAATTAAAATGTATGAAACAGCCCATGACTCAGTGGTTGAGCATCGACCTATGAACCAGGAGGTTGAGGTTCGATTCACGTCAGGACACATGCCCAGGTTGCGGGCTCCACCCCTAGAATAGGGCTTGCAGGAGACAGCCCATCAATGATTCTCTCTCATCATTGATGTTTCTATCTCTCTCTCCCTCTCCCTTCCTCTCTGAAATAAAAATGTTTTTTAAAAAAGTATAAAACAGCCCTAACTGGTTTGGCTCAGTGGTTAGAGCGTCGGCCTGCGGAATGAAGGGTCCCAGGTTCGATTCCAGTCAAGGGCATGTACCTTGGTTGCGGGCACATCCCCAGTAGGGGGTGTGCAGGAGGCAGCTGATCAATGTTTCTCTCTCATCGATGTTTCTAACTCTCTATCGCTCTCCCTTCCTCTCTGTAAAAAATCAATTAAAAAGAAAAGTATAAAACAACACCATCAGAACTAAAAGAAGAAATGGACAAAACCTCAATTTTAGTAGGAGATTTCAACACGCATGTTTGCACCAACAGAAGCAGCAAACATTTACATCCCAGTGCCTAGCACAAGGCCTGACCCATATTATAGGCCCTATCAAAATTTGGTGACCTGAAATGGAAGACATTCACACACACTATATTTTCCCAGACAGTCCCAATTTCAAATATAAAACTGTCTCATTGTCCCCCATAGTGCCTTTGTCCAGTTTGGTTTGGAAAACAGAAATAGTTATTACCATGGGTTGCTTGAATTGCTCCTTCAGTCACACTGTCCTTCCCCCAGAGGGCCCCAGGACCCAGGAGCACTCAGGTACTGGAGGTTTTTGCAGGGGGAGCCTCTCATACCTGAGCCGGGGCATCAGTCCCGGGGACACGGGTGGACCGCCTGCGGGTGACGATGACCGACGGCTTGTGTTCAGTAGGGTTGTGTTCAGGACCCTTCCCATCCTCATCAACACCTCCAGCCTGGGCCGCCTCAGACGGGTCCACAGTCCGCACAGGCACAGACACTGGGATGATGAGGGGCAGCATCCCGCTGTCCTCTCGCGCTCGCTTGGCAGCTAAGGAAGAAGGCTCAGAAAACTCCACCCCGCACTTGGTAGTTGAAGCCAACACGCTTTTCCGCTTCTCCTCAGAGCCACTGGCATCCTGGGGGAGGGAAGGGAGGGAGAACGGAGGTGAGGTTCAGAAGGCAAGTCCGATGTGCTGGTCTAGGATCCCTAGTCCCATTCGATTCAGGGATTCGAACACCTATGATGGTTCCCAATGGTCTTTGATCACCTGGCCTTTTACCCTGACCACCTTTTCTCCCACCACATTCCCAAATACCCGCTATCACCTCCTTTCTGCCAGGTTCCCCCATCCTAGCCTGTGGTAGGTCCCGGATGGCCATCTCAGGCCACAGGTGCCTTACAGATGGACTCTGCTTGGCCTGCACAGTGAGTGAGTGGCATATAAAAAATTATCTAAATATTTAAAACAATATCTCTGTAAAAGAAAGCAAGCAGAGAACTTATGGCAGGTAAGGGCGGTCTTTGTATATCTATTTTCCCAGTGGCAGCTGGCTGGAATGAAGTCAGATTCTACAGCCTTCTACAGATCAGCCTGGCCCTACAGGTTGAGACCTCAAGTAGAGGAAGGGGCCAACACTGGCTTTGGAGTCAGACTTTAGGCCTCTATGCTAGCTTTATGACCTTGGGAAATCCCACTTGGGATTTCTTTAGCAATAAAATGGGATAAATGACAGCATCCCTATCAAATTATTTGTGACCAAGTGTAAGGAACTCCAAGTACAATATGGATGCTCACACTCTGTTCATTCTTCTCCCCCCCTGTCACTGCCTTTTCTGTTAAATCCACTTTATTGCAGTATAATTGACACAATAAAAGGCACCTATTTTTAATTACAGTTGGATGCATTTTGACAAGTAAAATCACCTGTATAATGACTACTACGTTCTTGTCTTTTAGCTGCTAACATTCAGCACACTGGATCTGGAAATGCAGGTACATGCACCTCCTGCCTGCATCCCTGCACCTGTATAAACCTCATCTCCCTTCAGGTTATGGATGCACCGAGGTGGAGATTCTTTGCATGCAGGGAGTTCAGAATTCCCTGAAATGTACAGGTTCCTTCATTTCCTTTAATGAAGTGAGACAAGTGCCCTCGTGGGCCTGGAGTCCCTGCTCTCCCCACACACAGCTCACCCCACACCCTCTGCCAGGTTCGGCTCCCACCCCATGCCACTCTTACCTTTGTGTTCTGCAGTGAGGCCAGCTCCACTGCCTTCTGGGCCAGGGTCAGCAAATTGGCCTCTTGGGACGCCCGGCGCCTCCTTCTCGTGCTCTGGATCACCCCACCCCGTAGCACCTGCCCACAGTCCCCTGCGCCCACTGCCTGCATGCCCTCCTCGCTGCCCATGATGGGAGCCTCTCGCTCCCGACCATTGGGTGCCAGTCTCTCCCCGTCGGACAGCAACTGCGACTCCCTCAGCTCCAGCGGGAATCCCAGAGCTTCCGTATGAGGCTGTCCCAGGGGGCCGTGTGGCGGCTGCTGCGGGGGCCAGTGATGTAGAAACAGGTTGGTGGCAGGCTCCTGCCCAGGCTGGGTACCAGCCCCATCCAGGGCGGTGGAAGGCAGGACGCCCTCCTTGGAGAGGCGTCGGGAGCGGCGGGGGAAGGCGATCTGGGCCTGAGGTAGCACGGGCTGCGGGGCTGACTCCTGCAGGAGGGCCTTGCGCAGTTCGGGGTTCATATCAGGGTTGTGGGGGAAGGGGTAGGGCACCATGCCGTGGTGAGTCAGGTGGGCCTGCCCCAGTGGCCCGGCCGGCTGCAGGCCAAAGTCCTGGGGCTGCTGAGAGGGCGGCTGCTGCATGGGGTAGAAGTTCTCAAAGAGCTGCATCTGGGGCAGGGCCGCCTGCTGCTGCTGCTGCTGCTGCTTCTGGAGCGGGTAGGCGGCGACGGGGTTGGGGGGCGGTGGGCCCTGCCGGAAGACCTGCCGGTTCACCTGGTGGCCGAACGCCAGCTGGAAAGGTTGCAGGGGCAGCGTTTGGTTTGGGGGCTTTTTGGCCACATGGAACGAGTTCAAGGGCGCTTGGGGCCGCCCCACCTCCTGCTGTACCTTCTGTGGCATCATGGGCCGCACGCTGTTTCCGTAGCGGTCCAGCTGTGGGCCCCCTCCTTTCTCCCGCTTCAGTGCCTCGGGGTGGTTATAGTAGGCGGCGACCATGCCGGGATGGGGGCTCCCTTTGGGTCCACTGTAGACGGGCAGGCTGTGGCAGTTCCACGTGGAGTGGGGCGGAGGCTGGCCCGGCTGCTGCTGCCAACCACTGTCGCTGACACCCCCGCCCCCACCCCGCTCCGGGCCCCTCCCTGGAGCCATCACAGAGTTGGGCCACTTGACCGAGCCCGAGCCCATCTGCTGGGACAGCATGGCGGCGGAGGTCCGCTCAGGCCCATACACCACGGAGTTCAGCAGGGCCAGGCTGTTGGAGAGCTCCACCGGCTGGGAGGCAGGGGCAGCCCCTGTGGGACCCTCGTGCCCGAAGTAAGGCTCCTCCTTCACTCGGGTGGACTGTGGAGGGGCCGGGGGCTGTGGTGGGGCCGGCAGGGGTGGGGGCTGCTCCTTGGCAGCTGCTTCCTGGTCCACAAAGAGGCAGCGCTTCCGCTTGTTCTGACCCCTGGGCTGGGCCTGGAGGTTCATGGTGTGGCCAACTGGGCCGGCCCGGGGGGATGAGACCTAACTTCACCAGTTGCCCATCCCCTAGGGGAAGGTCCTGCTGGGAGCCCCCTGGTCCGGGAGCCGTGGGAGCTGAACAGGGGCAGGAAAAAGTGCTGGGTGATGTGGTCAGGCACAGGGAGAAAGGACTGTTGGCGGTTCCTCTCTCTTCACCAAGATGCTCGTGAGCTTGTCTACGCTTCCCAGTTCATGATGCTCCGCGAGGTCCTGGAGCCTGCAGACAGAAGCATAGCAACAGTGTCAGCCACAGCCTCCCACAATGCCCCAGACGTCAGCACAAGGACAACGGAGGGGCCTCTAAGGCCCTGCTGCATGTGGTGTAATTTGTGAATTGCACAAAGGCATCTGCCACGGGGGATGGGGGCTTCGATCCAGCCAGAGCTCCGGCAGTCAAGCCGGGAAAAGGGGCGATGAAGGCCGTGTTCCGGTTCCTTTCCGTCGTAAGCCAGTCCACTGGGCAGCCCGGCCTGGTCCTCTCCCACCTGTCCAGGCAGTGACCTCACCCCCAGAGCCAGAAGGAGCATTTGTTCAGCCAATGCCTCGTCTGACGCTCCAAGCACATCTCAGACACAGAAAGTGGAGAGAACAGGGGTCATTCCCAACTGTGCCGTCCCAGAGTCAGGAGCCCACCAGGTCCTTGCAGAGTCCAGGCCTCAAGACTAGGCTCAGGTCCTTGGCACCAGGGCTGGCAGGTGAGGCCCCACAAGGGTGTGTGCTGTCCTAGCCCCGCCCCTGGGAGGAGCTGCTGGGTGGGAGGGTGGCTGCCAGAGTCTTCCCCAAACTAGCACAGGAACCTGTTCTGCAGCCCTGGCAGGCTGGAGGCGGGATGCCACCTAGCAGCTGGTCAGCAGTGCTCACCGCCCCCCCCCCCCCCCAATGCCAAAGAGCAAAGGTATGATGCTGAGGGAGCAGACTGCTGGACCTCGAGTCCAGAAGGTCTCTCTATGACATGGTGTGACTCAAGTGCTTCTGTTTGTCTTCTAACTTGATTTTAAAAAAGAGAGAAAAAAGAACCAGGTTGCTCTATTTATCCTGCTACAGAACATACAACCAAGACCAGCATAACTTACGTGTATTTTTATTACTTACGTGTAAGTGATAACTTACATGTATAACTTGCATGTATTTTCAAAGACTTTCTTCAGAAATGGTTATATTTTCCTCCCTGAGGGAAGTTGGTAAGGGTGGGAGCTGCATGACTCACTTCTTCCCCAGGTTAATTAATGTTCTGGTCCTGAGCCAGTCGGGCTGGGAGGGGAGGAGAGGGGGGCTAAGGAAGCCCTAGGAATGCATCTGCATGCCCAGGCTGACCTCAGCCCTCGCCCCTAGACGCTGCAGGTCGCTGTTAGCAGCCCAGGAGTTCCCAGGAGAGCAGAGGAGGGCTGGGGCTGGGCGGTACCGGGCAGGCGCTGGTATGAAGCCCCGGCTACACCCCAAGATGCCCCGGCCCCAGGGAGGCCGGGTGCTATCACTCCAGCGCAGGCTTCCGCAGCTCCCAGCCCTTCCCTCCCAGCGCTGGTGACTCACTCCGGCCCCTGCGTGCCTTTCACTTTCACCGGCACCAAGAAGGGGAGGAACTTCCTCCTCCATTTCCTTCCTCAGCTCTCAGCCCTGAAGTGAGGGAGACTCTCCCCGCTTGCACCCCCTTTTCTTCACATGTGGAAACTGGAGGAGGGAGAGCGGCTAGGAGGGCACCCGAGGCACCTTGGCCCAGCAGAGTGCTGGGGGCTACAGGAAGCACCTTTTGAACAAACCCCTTTCTCTTGCTTTAAACTCTCATTCCCTGACAATCACCCCAATTCGGAGCAGAAACCAAAGGCTCGCCCCAGACTGAAAATAACCCCGGGGGCCATTTCGAAGTTGCAGGATGGGGCTGTCCTGGCTACAGGAGCCCGGCTCTGCCTCTCCAACTGGCAGGAACCAACTAGAGGTACGAGTCTGCAGAAGCAAGACAGAGGCAGGAAGAACCAGGAAGAACGTGCTCAAGCCGAGGGGAGGGGAGGGGAGGGGAGGGGAGGGGAGGGGAGGGGAGGGGAGGGGAGGGGAGGAAGGGGAGGGGAGGGGAGCTGCCCAGGGCAGGCTGGAAGGTCCACGTGTCTTCCAGGGGCTGGGAGCCTCTCAGGCGCGTACACGCTTATCTCAACTGGGGCCTCTCCTCCACCAACAGTACACAGACATCACCCCCCCTCCCCCCCCACACACACAGCCCTGTCACCTAGTGAGACGCGCCAGTCTGGGGTGAGGGAGAGCCCACGTGGCAGATGGGACGTGGTGCACGTGTGCGTGTGCCCGTTGGGAGGGCACCCAGACACCAGGCCCAGGATGGCAGGCTCTGCAGCCGGGCAGGGAGAGGTGGGAGTGGAGTCTGTGAATGGGGCTCCAGGCAGAGCTGCTCCTGCCCCCACCTCCCCAGGCCCAACCACCTGCAGCTACTTGGTCAGGCCCAGAGGGGTTAAGCTCAGCCGGTTTGCCTCCCACCACTGACCCTGCACATCAAGGAGGGCCAGCAGCTCAGAAGAAATCCAGGGGCCAATTCTGGGGAGGCTGAGTTCCCCCAGAAGCTTTGGCAGAGGCCTCCCTGTCTCCCCCACTGGCTGGCTGGGCTAAGAGTGCTGATCATGGACACCCAGACCTAGGATCCCCTGGAAAGAAAGGTCATTATTTGGGGAATGGAGAGGAGTGTGGAAGATGCCTGGGAATCCTGGAGGCAGGAGGGGAGGAAGGCAGCATGGCACTAAAATAGCAGGAGTAGTAGTTGATAATAATAATAATAATAATAATAATAACAACAACAACAATAATGATAATAGTGTATTTGTACCAGGCAGATCCTAAGTGCTTTTTTAATATGTGTTTAATTCCCACAACAGCTTTATAAAGCAGCATGAAGCCAAAGCAGTACCATTAACATTCATTTCACAGGTGAGCTAGATGAGGCGCAGAGGGACTAGGTCACTTGCCAACGATCACACATTAACTATGATGCAGAGCCAGGACTTGAACCCTGGTGTGTCTGACTCTTAGACGAAGCTCTTGTTCCTTATCCCCAAGACATGCCACTAAGACACCAGGTTCCTCTCTGCACACCTTCCTTTCACAGCTCCCTCCCCAACATTTCAGAGCAAGGATTTCTGGACACAGATATTCCTTCTCACTGTCCCTGGGAAGCCCCTGCCCCTGCCTGAACCTTTGGCAGGTAAACCTCTTCTATTCTCCCCCAGGCCAGCTGAGACCCGCAGTCCTACATAAAGGGAGGGAAGAGGCGGGGGCTCACCACAGACGCCAGCATGTGTGTGAGGTCCACCTGCAGGCAGGTCTGAGGCTGCATGGGCCACTTTGGGCCCACCCTCTGGGCCTGGACTCCCCAGCCCCTGCAAGCCCACCCCGCCTCAGTTCTGGTTGCTGCTGGTGGGGCTTCCATCTCCTACCCCTCTGGTACGTCACAGCCTGCAACTCTGGCCAGGACTGAGCCACTTCCTCCCATTTCTTCTGCCTAGCCCCACTCCTCCTCTCCCCAGTGGCAGTCAGCCTAGCCTTCCTCACAGTGAGGAAAAGGAAGGAAGCCGTCTCTTCTGCAGGTTGCCGACCTGTGGGCCAACTCCCCAAGGTTGCAGGAAAAAGGGTGTAATGAGGAACTCCTGCAGGCAGCTCACCCCCAGGACCAGCTGCAGGCCGTCTGACATCAGAGGCAGGAGCACAGCAAAAGGAAACCCAGTCACCATGGGGCCCCAGGCACGGCAACCCACTCTCTCAATCTGACTGTCTGTCATGGCTCCATTCACCCTTCCCTTCCTGCAGGCGCCTCACTACTGCAACCAGTCCCTGGTCAGACCCACAGGTACCCTGGGCAGAAGACGAGGTAAGAGTCTGGTAATCAGAGGCTGGGGACCTGAGGGGCTTTGAGGAGGATCAATGGTGAGAAGGAGTTTCTCTCTGCAGAAGAAAGTACTGTGCGCCAAGAAAAGAAAACAACGCTGAACCTGCATATGTGTTTTGCAGACACATGAGGGAAGGTGCTGGAAAGGCCTTGGGCGTCCTGTGCTGATGGTGCCACCATGCCCGCCCAGGATGGCAACATGAACACATACCGTTCCCCATGTGCCATCAGCAACCCTGCCGCATGCCCAGCAGTAGCTGGGAGAGTCCAGTGAGCCCTCTCCACAGGGTGATGGGACCAATCAGGGGACCAAGGACACTTACATGCTTGGGGCATTCAGTGTGTCCATCTGAGAGAAAAGACTGTTGTGGGTCAAGGTCACACAGGCCAGGAAGGAGGTGCCCAGCTTGGTGCCAGCGGCCAATGGCTCAGCTCTGATGTGGGGACCCCCCTGACCCTTGGAGCTAATGTTCCAAGCTCCTGCTCTTACAACCGGGGCCACCCCTACCCCACAACATACACTAGGAAGAGGGAGAGTCAGAGCTCATGCATCTCTAACCCAAGTAGGGCACCCAACAAGGCCCAAAACCTCTAAGCAGCCAGTTCCCTGAGCACCAAAGAGGCTATCATAGGGCAAAGCCCAAACTTCCTGTCCTGCCCATAAGTCCCTGCAGACGGGCTCCTGCCACCTCTCTCACCCTCCAGGTTTGAGCCACCATTCAGTGCTGCTCCTATCTCAACGTGCTGTTCCTGCTTTGTCTCCAGGTCGTTGACCAGGCAGTGCCTCTGCCTAGGATACCTTCCACCTTTGTCATCTGGCCAAGTCCTCCTCATCCTTCAGGCCTTAGACTGCTTCCCATGGAAAATCTCCCCTCACCCCAAGGATAAGCCGGGAATTGCACCATGAGCCCCTAACGCCTCCTCAGTGCCTACCACAACCCTCAGCACAGTACATTCCAGGTAGGTATTTCCTTGTCCCCAGTAACTTGCCAGCTGCAGAACACTGTTCTTGGAACTTGGCTTGTATCTGCCTCTTGGGATGCTCATTCAAGACTGCACCCAAGGTGAGTCAGAGCCATGCCTGGGCAGAGGTACTGCTCACAGCCAGCGTGTCCACCCTGATTTCTAGTCTCCCCGATCAGAGTTCCCCTGACGCTGAGATAAAGTGGAAAGGCCCCACCTCCTAACCACCACCCCTTCCCATCCCACCCCATCAAAGGCCCCAGGCCCTCATCAAGTAAGCCAGTGGTCGGCAAACTGCGGCTCGCGAGCCACATGCGGCTCTTTGGCCCCTTGAGTGTGGCTCTTCCACAAAATACCGTCTTCTGCGCATGGGCCACTAAGTTTCCATCGCACTGTACATGCGCGCCCGCACGTGGTATTTTGTGGAAGAGCCACACTCAAGGGGCCACAGAGCCACATGTGGCTCGCCAGCTGCAGTTTGCCGACCACTGAACTAAGCTAAACACAAATCCTTCTCCAACTGCTGGTCCACAAGCTACCTGCCCCTTGACTGTCACTTGCTGCCCCGCATCACAGGCAGGCCAACTGGAAAAGCGCCAGCCCTGTCACTGCCCCTGCCTCATTTTTTCTTCCCCCGAGGCTTCCTCCTCTGCTGAGACCACAGCCAGGGACATGAGCCTGCGGGTCTGTCTCCTTGTGCGTCCTGATATGGCTGGGCTGGGCCTCAGGACACCAAGATGTCTGGCTAGGAAGCCAGGAGGGCAGTGATGAGGAGCCCTTCCTAGGGGAGCCCAGCACGGCCCAGCTGGCCCTGCAGCCCAGGCTCACATCTTGAAAAGCTCTCTCAGATACTCTGAGGCCTTTGGCTACAGCCAAACTGGGCATGTGGCCTGGAACTGCCATCTTGGTTGCTGCCCAGGCCCTAGATGAGGGGTGGAGAACCTTTTTTTCTGCCAAATATCCAAAGGCCTTTTGGATATTTATAACATCATTCGAGGGCCATACACAATTATCAACTTAAAAATTAGCCTGCTATATTTGGTCAAACATTTAATTAACTCACCCTAATGCCTTGGCAGGGCCAGACCAAATGATTTCGCAGGCCGAGCGTTCCCCACCCCTGTCCTAGATAGACCTTCCTCTGGACACAGTGCCCTCATTTGCAGTGCTGTACGTCCCCCTGTAACTGGAGTTCACAGCTAGGCTGAAGGGCCCCATTTCTCCCAGCCACTGGACACACAAATCCTGTTCTCACGGGGTTTGCAAACCAATAAGGAAGGAGACACCAGCTACAAAGAGGAGGACCTGGCTCCTAGAAGTGTCACTTCCCCTGGGGGCATGAAAGAGCAGGCCTTACAAGCTGCCCATTTCTAGTTTAGAGAGAGTCTTAGGTTATCATCATTCTCCAGACTGAACTTCAGCTCTGGAAGGCAGAGGCCAGGTAGATGGGCCAGGGAGCCACAGGTCCCAGGGGTCTCAGGGTCAAGCTGATCAGGCTCAAAAGGCTCAGCCAGGGTTCGAGCCGGCTGCTGTTTGAGCTTTGATTATAAAAATGCCACACTAGCCGAAACCGGTTTGGCTCAGTGGATAGAGCGTCGGTCTGTGGACTGAGAGGTCCCAGGTTCGATTCCGGTCAAGGGCATGTGCCTGGGTTGCGGGCACATCCCCAGTGGGAGATGTGCAGGGGGCAGCTGGTCGGTGTTTCTCTCTCATCGATGTTTCTAACTCTCTGTCTCTCTCCCTTCCTCTCTGTAAAGAATCAATAAAATATATATTAAAAAAAAAAAAATGCCACACTAGCCTGGCCGGCGTGGCTCAGTGGTTGAGCATCAACCTATGAATCAGGAAATCACAGTTCGATTCCGGTCAGGACATATTCCTGTGTTGCAGGCTTGATCCCCGGTGTGGGGCCTGCAGGAGGCAGCCAATCAATGATTCTCTCTCATTATTGATGTTTTTTTCTCTCTCTCTCCCTCTCCCTTACCTCTCTGAAATCAATAAAATATATACATATATTTTTAAATGCCAGCACTGAGGTGCTTTTAAAGGGATCCTGTGAGAGGGGAACCTTTGCCTGATGAGGCATTCTCAGAGTGGCTACCTCTCTTATCCCCCTCCCCCAGTGCCCGCAAACATCCCCAGGATGCTCATGAAAAGCCAAGATAACCAGGCCCGTTTCTTCGAGGGGAAGCTGAGGCAGAGAAAACACACAGTCCCAGGCAGAGCCAGGGAAGGACGGAGCCTCGAGGCTCACGGGCAGCCCAGGAAAACCCCTCCCAACAGAGCTCTGGAGCCCAGGGGAGGTGGGGTGGAAGCTGGTGGGGTCAGGCTCTCTCCAGAAGACATACAGCAACTTGTCCCTACCGCCAGGACCTCAGTGACTGAACCTTTAGAGGGGGGCTCACGGGGCCGGGTGGAGCCCTTGGTCTCCTCACAACCCTCTCTGTGCTCTACAGGGCTCACCCCACCGGAGGCTGCTCCAGTTCTTCCCTCCCTTTTCGGAAAGGCCTGGCTCCCCAGCAGGTCTCTGCCCTGGGCCAAGACACAGAGGGGACCACCACTGGGGTCTCCCTTAACATGGCCTCACCCTGCCTACGGTCCCCCACACCCAACACACAGGCAGCCTCTGCAGCACCAGAGGTTTGCTCACGGCCCCTTCATCCACCCCACAAGCATTTGTTGTGCACTAGGCTCTGGGGAGACATGGAGACAAGGCACAGTCCCTACCTGCACAGAGGAGTGGAGGAGAGACACAGAGCACAGATTGTAATGCAAGGTGTCCCGTGCAGGGGCTGGAGATACATACACAACAGATCACCCCAACGAGAGTTTCCTGATTTGGGACCTTTTCTGGAGCTGTTTCCTCTGCCTGGAACCTCTACCTCCACTCTGACAATCTGCCTTCCTTCAAGGCCTACCTCCTCCAGGCAGTCCTCCAGCACATGCTTTCCTTAGTCTTTTTGGATGGTCATGCCCTTGCCCAGTGTTAACCACTACCTCATAATGCTTCTTCAATTCCCTTCTGTTTATTTTTTAAATATATGTTTTAAAATTGATTTCGGAGAGAGGAAGGGAGAGGGAGAGATAGAAACCTCAATGATGAGAGAGAATCATTGATTGGCTGCCTCGTGCACGCCCACACCGAGGATGGAGCCCGTAACCCGGTCATGTGCCCTGACTGGGAATCCAACGGCGACTTCCTGGTTCATAGGTCCACACTCAACCACTGAGCCACGCCAGCCAGGCAATTCCCTTCTGTTTCTGCACCAAGGCTGGGAGAAGCAGGGCCCGGAGGCAGTGTGGCTCAATGGGGAGGGCAGCGGACTGTTTGTCAGGTAACCAGGTGTCTGTCCAGGAGCCACTATTCATTGGTTCTTGCCTGTGAGGAACTTAGGAGCCCAGGGAAGTGGGGACAAGGCCTGTGTCCAGGAATCAAAGAAACCCCGTTGTTATGAGCCACTGCCATATGAAATAGCCACCTGCACTGCCCGCATGTTCAATGCTTACTGTGCAACCATTTATTCCCATCTGAGAAATAAGGAAAGGTTGGCTCTGGAAACTAACTTATTCCAGGTCACATTCTGAGCTCAGGAGTGAGAAGCCAGGATTGGAATCCAAGCCTGCTGACTCCAAACCAGGTCTCTATCACACCCTGCTGCCTGTCTGTGTTGAGCAGTGGTTCCCAAACCTGAGAGATGGGTTCATGGGTCTGCTGAGGGGGGGAGGGTGGCTCAGGTGGGAAATCTGCAAGGCTTCCTAAGCAGCCCAGGGGTGCCCCAGTGTTGGGGCAGGGGAGAGGCCAGAGGACCAGCAGCTGGCATTAAGCAGTTTCCAAGGACCCACTGCTCCTCACTCCCCAGAGGGGCCGCCCGCCAGAGCCCAGGAAACATGATGGGTCCCACGGAGCCGTGGGTGTTCTTTGCTCTCAGCCAGCCCTACGGCGGACCGTGGCTCTTTCAGTGCCTGAGGCACAACCAAGTGCCCATGTCCACTGAGCACTCACTGTTTGCCAGGCACTGTGCTAAGCGCATCTCATTTAACCCCCACTCTTCTCCGTCTCATTTTACAGGTCAGGAATGGTACACTCAAAAACATCTATTTAACACAAAGAAGACAGCAACAGGAAAACAAAAAGACATAGACAATACAGGTGCTAAAAATAAAGCCTCTTTTGCAACCCAGAACTCATTGCTCAGTATGAGTTTTGATACATATAAGAAGGAACATGATAAAAAAAAAAAAAAAGAAAAAAAGACATAGACAGATAGAAATCAAATAGCAGAATGGCAGACAAAAATCCTACCTTGTCAATAATTACTTTAAATGTAAATATATTAAACATTCCAATTAAAAGGCAGAAGTTGAGATGATGGGTTAAAAAAAACCACGATCCAACTATATGCTGTTTATAAAAGACACACCCTTCCCCTGGCCAGTGTGGTTCAGTAGTTGAGCTTCGACTGATGAACCAGGAAGTCATGGTTCGATTCCCCATCAGGGCACATGCCCCGGTTGCGAGCTCAATCCCTAGGAAAGGGTGTGCAGGAGGTGGCCGTTCAAATAGTCTCTCATCATTGATGTTCCTTCTATCTCCTTCTCCCTCTCCCTTCCTCTCTGTAACCAATAAAAATCTATTTTCAAAAAAGAGAGAGACACACACTTTAAATTTAAAGACACAAATAGGTTGAAAGTAAAAGGATGGAAAAATATACACCATGCCAACAGCAATTAAAAGAGCTGAAATGACTGTAAACATTAGACAAATTAGACTTTAAGACAAGAATTCTTAGTAGAGGCAAAGAAGGAAATTTCATAATGATAAAAGTGTCTATCCATCGAGAGGATATGACAATGATAAAGGTATACGCACCCAACAGCCGAATCCCCAAAATACACGAAGTAAGAAAAACTGTCAGAATTAAAAGGAAAAATCAACCATTCAACAATAATTAGTGGGAGACGCCAATATTATACTTTCAATAATGGGCAGAACAACGAAACAGATTGGCAAGGAAATAGAAGACTCGAACACTGTAAAGCACTAGCCCTGAGGGATAGCTATAGAACATTCTGCCCAACAACAGCAGAATACTAATTCTTCTCAAGCGCACATGGAATGTTCTCTAGGATATAACCTACGTTAGGCCACAGAACAAATCTCAATAAATTTAAAAGGGTGGAAATCATACTAAATATGTTCGCCAATCAAAATAAGGTAAGATTAGAGATCAGCAGGAGGAAATTTGGGGAATTCGCAGGAAATGAAGGCTAAAAGGAACCTGTCAAGTTCTCACAGCTCAGAAAGGCCACTCCCTCCTTACTCAGACCATGGACTCCACACCTGCACAGCCCCAGGAGGCCTCAGATCTCCAACTTTTGCAAACGCCTCTCCCATCCCCACACTGAGCACACACTCACTGAGCCTGGCTCCAAGTTTGAGCCCAGAATTTAAAAAGTTGGGGAGGCACAGGTCCTTGGGGGCTGTAACAGCTTGCTAGGCAGCCCTGCTTCTCCTTGGGAAAATGGTCACATGCAAACATTTCACTCCCCCAACCAGTCTACGGAGTATCCAAAAGGCAAATCCTTCCTGAAAGAAGGAAGCTAACATGTGTAGCGCACTTCCCCCGTGCCAGGCACAGGACACACCCTAACCCACGCTTCCAAACTTCCCATCAAGGTGTCTTATTGTCTTCATGTTAGAGAGAGAAACGGAGACCCTGCTGTGAAAGTGGAAGAAGCAAGATCCAGAAAAATCCCTCCATGATCCTTCTAGAAAAATCCCGAATCTATACACGTGGGCCTCAAAAGGAATGCTACACGTGACAACCCCACAGAAACCGGCTGTGGACGCTCCCCTTCCTCACGCTCCCTCCTGCTGCTGCTTTTCTCAGGGGCATTTCCAAGTAGAGCACAGTATACAACACTCCCTCACAAGACCCAGTCCCAGGAACAGGTCCCCTCAAGATCAGGGAAATCCATAAAAACCCCGGGGAACTGGGAGAGCCCACAGGGTGCTGAGGGGAGGGGACTGCAGAGGTGAGCGGGGAGCTGCCAGGTCAGGAGGATCTCACTCTGGGATAAGAGCCTGCACACGGGGAAAGGTGGCCTGCATCCCTCTTCAGAGCCAACCAGCAAAGCAGGGCCCAAGTGGGGAAGCTGAACAGATTCCAAATATTAAGGGATGTCCGTGTTCACTTAGTCCAATTCCTCCGTCCACAAAGCAGCCCAGAGAAGGAAATAAATTTGCCTGGAGATAGATACACAGCCAGGAGCAAGCAGGGCACGGAATCAAAGACTCCAATAACAATGCTTCATGTCTCCATTTAGGCAGACCCCACCTTTTTTTTTTTTTTTTTTTTTTTTTTTTAAATATATTTTATTGGGAAGGGAGAGAGAGAGAGTAGACACTGGGCAGGGCTTGAAGCCAAGATGAAATCCCAACACCACCAAAATAAGGCTTTCTTCTTCACCACCTTCACCACCTCTAACACTTCTTGAGGGTGCTCCTATGTGCCAAGCACTCTACACACATGATCCTGTTTGATCCTCAGTGCAAGGTAGGTATTACTACTCTCCCCTTTCTCAGTGAGGAACCTGAATATCCAAGGGGTCAAATCAGCTGCTTGAAATCACAGGAGTATAGAGGCAAGGCCAGCACTGGAACCCAGAATTCTATCTGGAAACTTCCTCCCCAGGGCTTCAGGCTCA
The DNA here is from genome assembly GCF_014108235.1 of Myotis myotis. Classification (NCBI taxonomy): domain Eukaryota; kingdom Metazoa; phylum Chordata; class Mammalia; order Chiroptera; family Vespertilionidae; genus Myotis; species Myotis myotis. The sequence goes on from NW_023416313.1 coordinate 202,971,482, forward strand.
GCCTCCTGCTTGAGACGCCACACCACTGTCTGGGATGGATGCTGCTACACCTTCTCCCTGGAGAGCCTGAAAAACTCCATGATTTTCTGCAAGTGTGACTGGTCAGGTAAGGTGGGTAAGAGAGGCGGGAGGAGAGTGGCTTTGAAGATGAAGAGGCTACTGGTGATTACCACCACTGCGTCAACATGTGGGAGGCTCAACATCTGCTCAGGAGGGAGCCACACCCCTCCAACACTCTGCAGCCCCATACCCATGGTTGGCTAGCAGCTTTAAAAAATAAAGCCGACTCTCTCTTGCCTGTCAGATGCTCCAACTCCCATGGGGCGCAGACTCCTGTCCCCCTCCCCCAGCACGCTGAAGTCCGGAGCAAGTCGGCTCCAGGCTTGGGTTCCTACGAGTGCCAATGGTCCCCACCATTGAATATCAGTCCCAGCCATAGCAACCTTCTTCTCTGCATAGGGCTTTCAGATGGGTATCTTCTCAAGAACTTACATTCCTAAATAAACGCCGATCATTTCACATCCTGAGTAAGGGAGACAGATACTGCCTACTCCCTAGATCACTGGTCCAGATTTCTATTTCATAACTGATGAAACTGAAGCCCTGAGAGGTAGCGACTTATCCAAGGACACATGGCTGATGACTTGGAGAGCTGTGGTCAGGGCCTCCTGGGTGGATAGTCACACTCAGCACTCCTTCAGACCTGGTCCTTCTCAGTAGGGAGGTGGAGGAGGGGGGTCTAGGTGTGGTGGTTTCATCAGCCCAGGCTCTCCTGCCTGGCCAGTTCCAGGACCAAGACCTACCGGATAGCCGGGGGCTGGGGGAATCCTGCTGGTTTGGAGCAGAAAAGATGGGAACAATATGGCTTCCCTTTACCTGCTAGTGACCAAGAAGCACAAAAACGCCCAGTCGGCATGGCTCAGTGGTTGAGCATCAACCTGTGAACCAAGAGGTTGTGTTTTGATTCCCAGTGAGGGCACATGCCCAGGCTGCGGGCTCGATCCCCAGTGTGGGGCGTGCAGGAGGCAGCCGATCAATGATTCTCTCTCATCATTGATGTTTCTATCTCTCTCCCCCACTTTCCCTTCCTCTCTGAAATCAATAAAAATATATTAAAGAAAAAAAAGAAGCACAAAACCCAGCAAGGGTGGGGGTGGGTCCCTGCCTGGGGCCTCCTAGATGGGCTGCAGAGTAGGCACAGGGAGCCACCTGCCTCGCTTGCCCAGCCATCTAGTTAGTGTCAAGCCCTTTCTCAGGCCCTGGTCAAGATCCAGGACCTCTGCCAAATGCTCAAACATTCCTTTCGGTTTTTCAGTCTCTGAGCAGCTGCTGCAGGGCTTTTTCTCCCTGTTGATTTATTCTTTATTGTTCCTGAAATACACCCAGAGGCCTTTGGCACTGGGCACCAGCAGATCATCCAGCCCAAGCCCCAAGTACACACTAACCAGACTCCCTGGGACCTGGGCCAAGCCAGCTGGAATAATGGGCCCTGGGGTCAGACCCAGCAGCCACCAAGAAGACCCAAGAACCCACCTGCCCCCAGCCTATGGTCCCAGAGACAATCTCAGGGCGCCAGAGGCTGGGATGTTTGGGAGGAGGAGCGTTTGGAAGGTGTCCGGGAGGCCAAACTAAGCCTTTCCACTCCTCACATGCATGAGCAACTCCCCCAGCACCCCCCACCCCCAACCCACATAGCTGACCCCCACAGCCTATTGCCCTCCACAGCCGGCCTTGTGGCTCAGCTGGGCTTCTGGCTGTGAAGTGTTTGCAGATAAAGGCTCCAGAGGGTCTTCCCACCCTTCCCAGCCAAATATCTCCACTATCAGCCAGTCTAATGGTACCTGAATTCCTACCATCAGCACTTCATTCCAAGGGTCAAAGCATTGTTCCCTGTGCACACGAAAATAGCCTGGAGAAGTATGAAGTATGGGAGCTGCGTTAGAAAGAGACAGGCTTCAGGGTCCAACAGACTACGCCCTGGCTTCTCGAATCATCAGCCTCTCTGTTAGTTTCCCTATTGGGAAATGGGCATCATAATGTTTTCATCTCACAGTTATTGTGGGATTAAATGAGGTTAATATATACACGAAGTACCTGGCACAGGTAAGGACCCAATAAATGTGATTTCCTCTCCCCCTTGCTGGGCAGGAGTGGCGTCACTACCAGTCTTCACCACCTGGGAGGGGGAGGGAGGCTAGATGGTCTGATTCTTCCAGTTCTACAGTTGGCTGAGAGCAGGACTGGCCAGGAGCAGGACAAGGAGTCTAAGAGCCCAGGAGGGCACACCCGGCACACGCCTTCCCTGGACTCAGCTGTGCCAGCAGGGCCTGCAGGGACATGGTAGGACAAGAAGAGTCCCCTGATAATACCTGGCAGAGCTTTAAGGCCTGTAATGGGGTCCCCACCCTCCTGGGCTCACTCTAAGAACAATAAAAGGGAAAGTGCTAGCACCTGAGGGAGGCTGGGGAGGGGGTGGCCACAGGAAATCTGAGCAGGGGCCAGAGGAACCCAGGCCTGCAGGGAGCAAGCAAGGCTGTCCTGAAGCCACCACAGTGAATGTCCCACAAGTGGAAGTGCCCGCCTGGTTATTTTTGGCACCTCTTCTGCTCAAAGCCAGCAAAGAAAGGCAGCTGCTAGCAACATGGAAGGGCTGTTTACACTCAAGTGTGCAAGCGCCGCTGCAGGGACAAAAAAGAGCATCAGCAGCCACGGAGCAGAGGGGCCTCTGCCCCCTTTCTTCCTCGGCCGACTGTCCCTGTGAGTGCAATCTGTGCACTGCATAGCTGACATAGCGTGGGTACTTCTGCTTTCACTCAGATCCAGTCTCCCAACCGCAGAACTCACTCACATACACACAAACAGACAAATAAATAACTATGGAGCCAGCTGAGGACTGAGCCACACCCAGGAGCCGAGACAGTATTCCTCTGGGCTCTTCCTGCACTGACGAGGCCCTCCCAACTTCCACACTGGGAGGGGCAGGCACCAGGGACAGGCCACAGAACAGCTCCTCTTTCTGCACTCCTCAGGTGAAAGTGGTGGCAGTCTATGGGAACCTCGAGGAGCTCACTGCCTCCCAGCTTCCCCATTGGAAAATGAAGGAGCTGGACTAGATGTTCCAACACGTTTTCCAGCTCTGGGATGACTCCGGGGAGCTGGGAAGCCCAAGGCTGTGACCAGGGCCAGCTGGGGGTTCCGACAGAGCAAGATCAGATGGGGAAGGGTGTCTGAGCTGCAGCCAGGTACGCGCTCCAAGAGGGAGGAGAGGAAGAGGAGAGGGAGGGGGAGGAGAAGGGAGAAGAGAAGGGAGGGGGAGAACGACCAACCTACAAGCATTCTCAGGGATGCCAGTTCTACCACTTAAGCCTTACTGAGCTCCTTTCTGAGCTCTGGGGCCTGCCCCTCCAGGGAACTGGCAAATTCTGGCAACAGCAGTCTGGATTGGAGCTTCTGTCTCCCCAACTGCTGGAAAAAGCTGGGAATCGAAATCCCTCATCATTTTCCTTCCTCTCTGGACCCCATTTCCCCAGAGAAGGTGGGTGGCCTCAGAGGGAACCCCCTTCTGGCTGCACGCCTGGTATACTTCTCTCTCTCTAAGCTCTGGAGTGGACAGACTGTCCAGGCTGCTCCCCTCCCCCCTTCCTGAGACCCGTGGAGGAAGAAGCATTGCCTGGAAAAAATAACGCTCACACCAAGAGCTCCCTGCGGCTGGAGAGAAAGGCAGAGGGAACAGGGAGCACCTTCCCAGGCCACCGCAGTACCAGGCTATGTTCCAGACAGAGCCAGAGCAAAAAGCAATGCCAGGAAAGCCTCAGGCCCCTCGCTGCTCTTCTCCCCACCAGACCCTGCAAAACACAGCCAGCAACGGGGTCCCCCCGGGAGACACCCCCACCCCAGCAAAAACCCCAGCTCTTTTCTGACATGTGGCAACTTTCTTCTTATATATTATCTTGGTGGACAACCCTCTCTCCCCATTCAATTGGTGAAAAGAGCCAAAGTGATCTTTGGAGGGACAATTCCCACCCCAGGCTCCACCCAAAAACTCCATTGAGGTCACACAGAAAGGCTTCAGGTGAAGCAAAGGCAAGGGGACTTTTCCCTTGGCTGAGAGAGCAGCCTTCCTCCCACCCACGTGAGCAGTTCAGCCTGAGGCCTGGGCGGGTAGAGTCCCGATTGTACAATCTGATCTCTGGGAAGCTGAGCTGAGCAAGGACAGAATTGCTTGCAAAGGTGCACAGGCACCAGGGTCGGGCCGATTTAGGCAGTTGGGGCCAGGGCCTGGGAAGTTAGAAAATAAGCTTCATTTGCCCTCCTACCACAAGCAGGACACCCTTCATGTCCTTCTCCCTGGGAGGAGCCAAAGGCAGACAGCTGAACTAGCTGGGAGCCGGTGAAATGCTAGCCATTACCTGTTGAGTGCCTACTATGGGCCACTTGCTTTGCATGCAGGATCTTTTTTAGCCTTCATAGCAACCCTGTGAAGTATTACTACCATCCTCATTTTATAGATGAAGAACCTGAAGTTCAGGAAGTTAAGCAATGCCCAAAGCCATCCAGCAAGTAGAGAGGCTGGAGCATGAACCCATGTCTACCCAGGCCTTGTTCTCATGCACCAGCCAGGTTTCCTTCGGTCACTGCCCCGGTCCTGTCCACATACCATCCAGGAATGGTGTTCTGAGTGTGGGGGTGGCAGTGGGGGTAGACAAGTTCTGCTGTTATTGTTCCCAAGTATATGACTGTGAGAGCCCCTGTTAGTGTGTGTGTGTGTGTGTGTGTGTGTGTGTGTGTGTGTGTGTTGGGGGTGGAGGGAGGGCGATCTGGATTCCAAATAGCAGTTTCTAACACCTAAGTTATGCTGTAATGCTTCTGATTCATAAAATGAGCTCACAGTCTCAGGGTATCCTGGATGTTGCTCTGAATGCAAATGCAGATCCCTTAAGTAAGAACTGGGGATTTCAGCACATTCCACATAGCGCTAGCCCAGCACACACAGGTTTTTTTAGTTCACCCCCACAATCAGAGTCCTTTGGTGCTGAAACAACCCTTCCAACAGAATGAGCCCACTGGCTGCATTTCCTGCAACCTTTGGTGAGTCAGGGAAGAATGGAGTTTCCAGGCTGCTTTTAAACTGATGCATGCACATAATCCAGGAAGGGTGCCAATGTGCCTGGCTAAAGGAAATGCCCAGGTTAGCAGATTCCCAGGCAGGAAGCTCTTTCCTGTGAGGAGCAAAAGGCAGACAGCTGAACTTGGTCCTACTGGGGTCAGAATGACTGGGACGCATTCTCTAGAAGGCCAGCCACAGGGCAGAGCCAGGAACTGGGTTCACCAGCACTAGGATCACTGGTGCAGCATGAGTCCCAGCAGCAGGGTTCACTGAGCCCACCACATGCCAAGCCCACATTTTTTTTGAGGGAAATCTTTCATTTATTTATTCACTAACACATACTGAACACCTACTAGAGGCAGGCATTGTGGGAACAATACAGCTCACACTAGAGCAGAGGCTACCATAAAGCTGAAATGTGCTTTCAGGACTTTCCATATACACTAATTCATAGAATCCTCGCTGCAACTCTGAGGAGGTATAGAGACTCTAGCTCTGAGTTGGTGTTTTGTTTGTTTGTTTGTTTGTTTTCAGAGAGAGGAAGGGAGAGGGAGTGAGGAATAGAAACATCAATGATGAGAATCATCAATCAGCTGCCTCCTGTACACCCCTCACTGGGGATTGAGCCCGCAAAATGGGCATGTGCCCTGATCAGGAATCGAACCGTGACCTCCTGACCTCCTGGTTCATGGGTCAATGCTCAACCACTGAGCCACACCGGCTGGGCTCTGAGTTGATGTTTTTAACTACCACTATACAGTATATACACAAATGACTACATAAAGTGGAAATAATTGTTGAGAAGACTGAGGCTTCTCCAAAGAAGTGGCATTTGAAACAGGACTACGGAAGGAAAGGAAGAAACTCCCAGCTACTTGTGGCCATCCTACTCCACCACCAGCAAGGTTTCCTTCTGAGAGACCCAACTACAGGAGAGGAGCTATCAAGGCCAAAGAGTCCTGGACTGTGCCCATTCCCCTTCCAGGCCACTAAGCCCTGTGTGACCACCCGCACCATCCTTCTCTTACTCCTCCCCAACTCAGGGGCCCAGAGGGCCTTGGCTCCACTGGGCAGAACTTACCTGGGTTCTGGAGCCATAGGAGGTCCTCAGCTAAGTCTGTAACTACATATTGTCTTCTCTCTCTCTCTCTCTCTCTCTCTCTCTCTCTCTCCCTCTCCATTTATTAAAAGCAGTAGCCCAGCCCTAGCCAGTTTGGCTCAGTGGATAGAGCGTTGGCCCTCGGACTGAAGGGTCCCAGGTTTGATTCCAGTCAAGGGCATGTACCTCGGTTGCAGGCTTGGACCCAAGCCCTGGTTGGGGCCCATGCAGGAGGCAACCAATTGATGTGTTTTGCTCACACTGATGTTTCTCTGTGTCTCTCCCCCTCTCTCTAAAATCAATGGAAAAATATCCTCAGGTGAGGATTAGCCAAAAAAATAAAATAAAAATTACTGATTTTTAGAGAGAGACAGATGAAGGGAGAGAGAGAAATACCAATTTGTTGTTCCACATATTTATGCTTCATTAGTTACTTCTTGTATGTTGACAGGGGATCAAACCCACAACCTTGCCTATCAGGATGCTCTAACCCAGCGGTTCTCAACCTGTGGGTCACGACCCCTTTGGCGGTCGAATGACCCTTTCACAGGGATCGCCTAAGACCATCCTGCATATCAGATATTTACATGACGATTCATAACAGTAGCAACATTACAGTTATGAAGAAGCAACAAAAATAATTTTATGGTTGGGTGACAACATGAGGAACTGTATTTAAAGGGCCAGCAAGTTGAGAACCACTGCGTAACCAACTGAGCTACCCAGCCAGGGCTCTGACTATTTTTAAATCCCATACTTAGAAGTTGAACTGTCATCCCCAGGGGCAGTCTTTCCTAGGGTGGGGTGAGGGGCTGATAGGGGAGGTAGGGGTTCACTGGAGAGGCCACACTGGAAGTGGGCAGGCAGTCCCAGAGCAAGCTTCGTGGGTGGGGGGCTGGGAGGGTGCCCTCCAGGTTCCTAACCACCTTGTCCCCTGGGAGCTACTCAGACTAATCAGCCAGAGACCAGTCCAATTGGAGTGGAGACTGGGCCAGGGCCATGCAGGAGGTGGTTTATCACAGTAATTGAATGTTTACACCCCTGTTAGTCAGTGTCCAGAGCAGAAAATAAAATGAGGGCCCTTGAATTCTCAATCTGGGGAGGTTTCTCCTTTCCCCTCATCCTAAAACCGTCTAATACCTCCTGGAAATTTCCGGGGTGCATTTCTGACTCTAAAGGGGCATGTGCCACACCATCTCTGGGAGGTTCTGAGCAGGACAGGTGACCTCTTCCCCTCCGCCCGAGCCCAGAGGAGCGGCTTCTACTCAGAGCTGCAGTTACCCACACCTCCAATCTCAACCCTGAAGCTGCAGGGACGAGGAGAGAGGCCAGACCTCCAGGCCACTACCAGACCAGGCTCCCCCTGCTGGAGCAAGCCAGACCTCCCCTTCCCCCCGCCGCAATCCCCTGCACACACGTGCCACCAAGGCCTTCATAGTCATCCCAGCCAGCTCTCCACCCATCCCGCCGGCCCCAGAGCCGGGCACACAGGTCCCATATGGGATGGTGGAAGCAGGAAGTAGCCGACAGAGTTCTGACCAACAAAGTTTTAAATGGGGCTGGTAACTTCCCCTTTCATCCTTCTAGAGTAGCTCACTCTGGAGGTTGGGCTGGAATCCCCAGAGGCCTCCACTTTGAGTGGCAGGTATCTCCTCCAGGTCTGCTTTCTTGGGGGCTGAGGCTTGAAAGCCCCCAGGGAGGCACCAGGCCCTCATCCAGAGTCCTGGGTTGGGGCTCTCAGACGGGCAACCTGGTGCACACGATTCTGTTTGTGTGAATAGGGGAGGCGGCGATATGACGACCTCCAACAAGCTAGCCTTATGCAGGGGCCAGACAAAATCCAGGCTCCCGCGTTTGGCACGGGCACCACCAAACCAAGCACCCGGTGAAGCCCGGGGAGAGCTCCGCAGGCCTCAGCGCGCGGGCTGGCGGGGGCGGTGAGAGGGATGACAGGTCTGAGGTGCACCCGCAGCGCCGGGGTCCGTGGGGGCCAGCCCGCCCGCCCTAAACACTCTAAATTAGGGCTCGACCCGTTTCCTGCCACCCCTGCACCTCTGTTCCCAAACTCCCAGCGCGGGCAGTTCCCATGTCCACTTTCCCGTGCACACTGGAAGGAGAAGGGGAAGAGGCCTCCCGCACCAAGTTCCTGCACTTAGCGAGCTCCTCTCCGCGCCTCCGGGGCCTGAGATCTGTCACGCAAGCCGGTCCCTGCAGACACCACGTTTCGCTTGGGCGGAGGAGGAGCAGCCGTGTTCCTCCGCCGCCGCCAGCCTCGCGGATGGGGAGGGTTTTCCTGCCGGGGCCGCGCCCGGGTGGACCGGGGCCGCGCGCGAGTTGCGTAGCTGCACAAACACGGCGGCGAGTTGGCGCTGCACACGCAGCTGCGGAGAGGGGGGGGTCACGGAGGGGCGGGCTGCCGAGCAGCCAACGCATGTCCACACCCACGCACACCCACGCACACAGTTGCCCAGGCCGCAGAAGTTGACGCGCCGCGCCCCGAGCCCCGGCTCCCGGCCGCGCCTGCAGAGCTGCAGCCCGGGCGCCAAGCCGCCACCGCTTGCACGCAGCCGGGGGTACCTTGGCCGCCGCGCCAGGGCGGGCAGCGCCTCGCCTCGTGCAGGCCTGGGCCGCGGACCCGGCAGCCCCACTTACCTGCTCCTGCCCGAGCTCCGGCATCGGCTATCCCTTCTTGGCCACGGGCTGCCGCCTTCGGTCGCCTTTTAGACTCCAGCCGCCTGCACGCACTCCCCGATTTTAAAAACAAACAGGCGCCGCCGCCTCCCGCGGCGCTCGCAGGGCTTTCGCCAGCCCGCGCCTCCCGAGACTGGGAAGTTTGCTGGCAGGGCCCGGGAGGGACACGCGGGCTGTCACCCTTCGCTCTGGGCGCAGGAGCCTCGGCTCACCCCGCGCCGTGTTGTCCGCCTCGCGATCGCTCTCCCTCCCTCCGTGTCACCCCCAGTCCTGCGATGCAGTGTCAGGATTGCACTGCTCTGACTCATCGGTTGAGCTCACAGCTTGAAGAAAAAAAAAAAAAAAAAAAGAGCGAGGGCGAGAGGCAACAGCGAAGGAGGAGGACTCTGAGGTGCTACAAAGGATTGCACAACTCGGAGCTGGGAGCGCGGAGCCACAGCGGCCGGACGGCGCGCGCGGCCGGCGGCGAGCAGGAACCAGCTCTACCACTTCATCAGCACAACAGTCTCTGGTCGGCCTCTCCACTAGCAGGCCCAGCGCCGCCCACTTCCTGCGACCAAATAAGGCCTGGGAAGGCGTCTTTAAACCTCCGGCGGCTGGCCCGGGCTGGGGATTTCCAGCAGACCTCACCTCCACTCGAGTCCGTCGCCGCCCTCCCCGGGCGCAGGCGGCGCCCCCCGATGGTTTTGCTGGAGCAGGCCACGCGGCTCGTTCCTTTCACACCAAGGTCAGGAGGAGACGGTGACGAAATGTTTGGAAACCCATCGGGCCTGCCAGGAAAGTGTGTGTGTGTGTGTGTGTGATGTTGGGGAGGACACAAGTCGCTTTCTTCCACAAAGAATTACTCTCTGGTTTTGGATCCGGTAAATCATGCACAATCCTCTCCAAGGCACTTCATTAACAGTCTTCCCAAGTTTCACTTTGGCTCATCAGCATCCTAGTCGTGTAGAGTTTGTTGAGAAACCGGCCCCAGCCCCTATAAAAGACCCACCTCTCCATTACTGAGGTGATGAAAGCTGCTGGGTTTAATTCGAGCAACTGAGGCCAGGGTTCGGGCAGCTTTTCACTGCGTGCCCACATTTCCTCTACCTTCCCCACTATCCCCCTGATGCCTGGCTGCTGAACAGATTGGAAACACTTCTGCTACTCGGGAGGTTCTCTTGCTCTCCCCCCCTGCCCCCATTCAGTGAGGCTCCAGGGCCAATAGAAAGTCCAGGGGAGGGAATCCTGTTTTTTTCCTGGTTCCTTCCATTTTTGTTTTTGTTTGTTTGTTTTCCAAGGAGATGGGCCAGAAGGAGATCTTCATTTGAAGGAATAAAACATGTTCTGGCAGCCACTTTTTCCCTGTGGCCAGTCCTGACAAGCAGGTGCATCCCTTGCTTTTTCTCAGGGAGAAGAGGAGGGACAGCAGAATGGGTTTCTCAGGCCCTCTGAGCCTGCAGGGCAAGGGCATGCCCCCAAGCTCCCCCCGCCCCCAACTCCTGAGTGGATGACACACCACTCAGGCCTTCTGCCTAAACCTCGAAAAACCCACACGTGCTCCCAAGGGGCATGGCCTTCCTGTCCTCTTCCTCCCTTTGCTGGCCTGAGCACCTGTGTGCATCCAGCTCACACCCCACCTAGGAGGAAAGGGGCTTAATTGCACCCTGATATGACAGGTAGGTCAAAGTAACGACAACTTAAAACAGTCATATCTGCAAAACAAAGATAATGATGCCAGGGGACTGGGCTAGATGAGCTACTGAAATGCCTTCCGATTTAAAAGTCATGATTCTGTGACGGTAAGAAGTGAATGGAGGAGCGGGGGGACCACCTCCAAAAAGAAAAGCCCGTGCTCTCAGATTTAACGTCTTCTGTGTCAGTTTTGTTCACAGCGATTCTCAAAGCGCGTTCCCCACACACACTGCTTCACAGCCCTGCGTGCGAGAGAGCTTTGTCCCTCTCTTCTATGGATGAGAGCACTGAGGTTCAGAGAGCTAAGTGACTTGCAGAAGACCACAGTGCAAGCCAATTGTTTGTCACCTCTCCGCTCTTATCTCCCCCCCCCCCCCAACCCCCAGAGAAAGGCAGTGAACAATTGAAGGGTCGGATGCTCAGGTATGCGGGCCCCCAAGTAGAGACTAAACTCGCAAGCAGAGGCTCAGGGTAAAACCTTTTGTTTTTTTCCACTTGTCTCGTTTCTGCCGTCCCACCTCATGCAAGTGAGGAAAGCAAAAGCAAAACCACTTGGTCTCCAGTGCCCACTGCTGGCACTGCTGCCAGGTTCCTCTGCAGCTCTGTGGCCATCCTGACCTTCTTCTACAGCCTAGCTCAGGGGTGGGCAAACTTTTTGACTCGAGGGCCACAATGGGTTCTTAAACTGGACCGGAGGGCCAGAACAAAAGCATGGATGGAGTGTTTGTGTGAACTAATATAAATTCAAAGTAAACATCATTACATTAAAGGGTACGGTCTTTTTTTTTTTTTTAGTTTTATTCATTTCAAACGGGCTGAATCCGGCCCGCGGGCCGTAGTTTGCCCACGGCTGCCCTAACCCCTACAGCTGGCCTCAGGCCTCGCCCCTTGAAGGAGCCCCTGAGAGCCAGTGCAGACCAGCCCAGGGATGTTCCCGACCAACCAGAATGCCCAGCTGGGGAGCACATTCCTAGAAGAGCCTGCCACCACGGAGCCAGGACCCAGCCTCCAGGGAACAAGTGGGAGCCACTCCAAAGGACACTCCCCAGCCTAGTCCCGCCAGGACGTCCTCCCTGTCCCACGCTGGGCTGCTGCTGCTGACCAGGAAGCAGCACAGGAGGAGAGGTAGATGGCAGGATGCATGAGAAACAGAAGTCAGCGACCTGGAGGAGCTCTGCTCATGTTGGAGCAACTTATCCCTTCACCCCAACTAAACCCCCAAATTCAGGCATTCTCAGAAAGGAAGAGAGGAAGGAAAAGCTCTGTGTGTGGTGTGTGTGTGTGTGTGTGTGTGTGTGTGTGTGTGTGTGTGTAGGGGATGATGGCTCAAGACTGGCCCGGTGGCCCCTGCCTGGCAGGGGAAGCCTACCTCGCAAAGGCAGGCAGATGAGGAATTGTAAAGAAAGCTGCGGCTCTTCCGAGAAAGCCCTGGAGGTCAGTTTTGCTGCAGATATGACAGTGCAGAATCACTGACGTGTGAAGTGAAAGTTTTGGTTTTAGAAGCTCCAGCAAGCCCTTGCTACAGGCTTCTGGGGCAACCAATAAGGATGCCCTTTGGGGAAGGAAAAAAAGGGGCTTTTCTCCACCATCGACCTTCACAAACTGCGGAAAAGAGAAGCGTACAGAGTTCCAACTCACAGGGAGTGTGTCTGCTGAGAAACACTCCAGGCAGCAAAGCGCCCTAGACAGGATTCCAAACTCTGGGTCCCGGTGAGGGTAGAATATGGCCTTAGAGAGGCTTCCTGGGGCTGCATCAGCTCTCTGGACTTTGCTCAGAGTGATCTGCCCTGAGTCACTGCCCTGAGTGGCCAGCACGAGTGTCCATTTCTGGGAGAGCCTGAGACCATGAAGCTTCCTATAGTGAATTCTGTGGTATGTGAATTATATCCCAATAAAGAGGGGGGGGGCGAGAAGCTTTCAAGGAAGCCAGCTTCTCACCACCGCGCCCCCCCACCTCCATTAACTTTCTGCTGCTATCATTCGCTGTTTAAAAGAGGGTTTTCCTTCTCCCCCAATCCCTTGCTTGCCTTCCTGTTCTTTTTCCATTGTCCCTTCTCCGTCAGGACCTTTCCATTGAGGCCAGCACACATGGTGTGTACAAGTGAATAACCAACCTTTACCGGAGTGTGGGGGATTGGGGGGTACGAATACAATTGAGGAAATCACAAGCCCACAATGCTGGGACTGCCTTTGGGTCCTGCCTAACGAAAGCTAAAGTGCTGTGCGATCTTCGGAAGTCGACGCCTGCCTTCTCTGAGCCCGTGTGCTGTAACATATTTATTACACAAATAACGAAAGAATGCCCACCTTCTAGGGCAGCGATTCTCAACCTGTGGGTCGCGACTCCTTTGGCGGTCGAACGACCCTTTCACAGGGGTCGCCTAAGACCATCCTGCATATCAGATATTTACATGACGATTCATAACAGTAGCAACATTACAGTGATGAAGTAGCAACGAAAGTAATTTTATGGTTGGGTCACAACATGAGGAACTGTATTGAAAGGGCCAGCAGGTTGAGAACCACTGCTCTAGGGACTTGGGAGAATCACAGGACAAAACACTGCCTCATACTGCATCATGCTTTGTTCATATAAGACATTACAATTATTATTTTCTTTCTAAATCCCCTTTCCCCCAAACCAGCTTCTTCTCCCTTTCAAGAACCTAGTCCAGGCAAGATTTTTTTTTTCCTTCTATAAGACGGTAGGTCCACTCTATCAGCCTTAGGGCAACCCTCTCCTGGGCTCTGCCCAGAGAGACTCTTTCCAGCATCAATTCAGCGTCCCATCCTGGTGTCCCGCCAAGGATTCTCTCCCAGTCCCTGCTTTTCATGTCCTTTCCACCAAGCTTTCCCACAGTGCTGCCTGCCCAGCCTGAACAGGGACAGCCCTTTGATGGCTGTGCCTTTTCTGTACCTCTTTTTGCCATGTCCTTTCTGAGTGAGCTGGAGCTCAAAACCACCCAGCCATTAAGTTAAGCAATTGTGTGCTGAGAAGTCCCAGAACGGTCTTTCACCCTTTAAAACCCAGGGGACCCTCCTCCTCAGTTCACATTCACTTCACCTGTTCCGGGGTAGGGCCATGCCTGCCACACCAGCCCACAACTGTCCACATCTCTTGGCCCTCCCACCTACCTCCCTCCGCCCCCCTTCTCTTGCAGGCTTGGGCCAGGTTCTGACTGCCTTTGTCAGGCCTGCGAGGGAGCTTCTGCAGATGTCCCCAGTTGCTGCTGTCACTCTGGGAGAGACGTCTGGCTGGGCACAGGGAGAAGGAGGACAAAACAGGTGTGGCTGCCAGGCAAGGCCACGAGGACAGAAACACCCTTTCTTCACAGAGCCCGAGCCGCAAGCTTCCCAAGGGCCTCCCTTCATTTCAGCACAGCTCCATGCCCCCCAGACCCAGACCCAGACCCAGAGAGACGCCTTCACTAGCTGTTCTCTGCGGCTCGGCTTCCCTACCTTATGGCAGTGGGCCAAGAGGAGCAGAACCCCTGAGATCCAATAGGACATGCTTTAAAGAATTTTAAAAAATTGATTTTGAGAGAGAGACGTCAATCTGTTGTTCCACTTATTTATGTATTAGTTGGTTGATTCTTACATGTGCCCTGACAGGCGGTTGAACCTGCAACCTTGGTGGGTCGGGATGATGCCCTAACTAACTGAGCTACCTGGCCAGGGCAAGCATTATTTTTCAATGAAAACAAATTCCAGTACATCATGTACTGGAATCCAAAATTCACATTCATGGGAGTGTCCAGATTAAAAGCACAAGCTGAGACCTGAGTCCAAACCTTGGCTCACACTAGCTTGATGACCTTGAACAAAGTACTTAACCACTTGGTTTTCTCATCTACAGATGGAATGAGAAGAGCTGAAGGCAGTATGTGGCACATGTTCAGTCTTCTGTAAGTGCTGGCTATCGTTTTGGCTCACCTCCTAACTGCTCTCCTTGCTGCTAGTCTTGCACACTTACCATCCACACTGCCATCACCTTCTGAAAAACTGCTCCCATCACCTACTGAAAAAAAGCTGACAGTGGGGTAGCCAGCCTGTTAGGCATTTACACTTCCGGCACGATCCGCTTTGCCGCACTTCCCAGCCTCCGGTCCACACAGCCAAACAGCCTCAAGTTCCCCAAGATGTCTGCATTCCCGTGCATGCGCCTCCTCCCGCCACCTTCGCGTGCCCTGGTCCCCCACTAGACTTGAGCTGAATAGCAACTCTTCCGGGAAGCCTTGCTCGATGCCGCCATGCAGAGGGAGGACACTACAGTGTATGCTGCTGGAACCCTTTCGTATTTCTTCGTCAGGTTGGTGACCCTCCTCCAGCTGCTCAGGGCCCACAGCTGCCCCCGTCTCAAAGAGAGTCTTTGCTGGGAGAGAACACCGCAGCCAATGACTGGCTGGGGGAAAGGAGGGTGTGGAGGAAGAAGTGGATGGGTCCCAACGTTTAGCCCTCCTGCTTCAAGGTGGGATCAAGGTGGTGCAATCCATGTTCCAGGGCTCCCTGTGGGTCCCAGCTTTAGCAGCGTATCCTTCCTCGCTTAGCTTCTTACCCAGCCCTCGTCTGCTGCCCTCACTCCCTTCCTCCTGACAGCACTTCCTAAATCAACCTCAGGCACCCCAAACTGTCTCTGCTCCTAAGGATCAGAAAAGCCACTGCCTCCCCTAAACCCCCATGGCATCCTGTTGTTTATTTTTACTCCATCCCCTACACACTTTCCTACAGCTGCTTACTGTGCCATCTCTCTACTAGGATCGGCGCCTCTGAAGGGCACAGAGATCTTAGTGGCCTTGTGTCCCCAGGGCCTGCACAGTGCCTGCACATGGTGGGTGCTCAGTAAATGCTTGCTGATAAATGCACAGATAAAATCATATATGCAAAAGTTTAAGGCAAGCAGAACAATTTAATGTTATTTTTATTACTATTCCATTTCTTCCATTTTACATCTCCCCCCATTTTAACATCTCTGAAATCAGGATGCACCTTACAATTGATAGCACGTCATGGTTTAATAAGCAGCATTGTCCCTTTCATAGTTGTACATGAAATAATGGTGCAACTTATAATCACTGGCTTCTTAGGTTCCGTGTTGTATGGTATTTTTACTACTGTTGCTGCTGCTGCTACTACTACCTTGAAGCTTGATCTCCTGGGTTCTGGGCCTGCAGGTCCAAGTCCACGGAACTGAGAGCCCCATGACTTGAGCTCAGTACTATTGCACAATCAAACTCTCATAAAATGACTTGTAATTTCCCGGGATCAGAAGGAGGGCTGTGTCCAGACACCTCTGGAAGCTCCTATGAAAGCAGGCCAATGTGATATGGAACAAGCTCTGAACTGGTAGTCAAAAGAGCAAAGTTCTAAGCCTAAGCCTGGTTCTTCCTCTAATTTTTTTGGATGACCTCGCGCAGGACCTATCAACACATTTACTGAGCGCCTACTAAATGCTTGGCGTGATGCCAGCCCACCGGATCCACCCAGCACCCTGGGAGGAAGCCATTATCCCCATTTTATAGATAAGGAGGCTAAGGTTGCAAAGTTTCAACACCTCTTCCAAGGTCATTCAGATGGAATGTGACTGCTGGACTCCCTCAGTCCTTCTCCCTGCTATTTGAGGGTACTTCTCTGGGCCTGTGTTCTCCAAGTAAGGAAGTCAGATAATGAGGGGTCGCATATTGGAGGCTCACAAACCATTCTCACCTCCAGATGTAGTTTATCCAACCTATAGAATGTGTTTTATTTTAATTGACTTAAATGTATTGTCAAAATTTTTTAAAATCGGGAGGGTTAAGCTAAAAAAGCAGGATTTCTGGTTTGTCGTGAAAAATACTGTAGCACTGGCAACACTGAGCCCACTCTGGGAGGTGGAGCTGAGTAGCAGTGCAAGGGGAGTAGCATTACGAAGGTAATAGCGCTTCAATGGAAGTAGCACTATAATGGGACTCGCACATCCTAATTTCCCCCCCCAGATTCCCTCCCTTCCAAGGTCCCTGGCCTGTTGTTTATCATCTCACATGCGCTGTTTTCATACCCACGGCCAGCCTGTCATTGAGATTGCCCCTGGTCCCTACAGGCCTTTGTGTGGGTGACCACAGCCTGTGGCTCCTCCCAGAATCTCTCCAAGGAGGTCACTTGATGAACCTATTTTGGAACCACTCGGACAAGCCCCTGCCTTGCATATCTACCTCCCTTCAGCCTTGGTCACAGAGCCCCCCAGTGTCTGTCCCTCACACGCCCTCCCACCCCAGGAGAGTTCCAGCCAGGGGAGGGATGAGTGGCTGAAGGTGGAAACCAGGCAGGTGTGCAGATGAGTGAGCCCAGGTGAGGACAGGCCCCACCCAGGGAAGGAGCAGTGGGGAAGGCAGGACCTTGTGTTTCCCAATATAGATGGAAGTGGGGAGGCTCCACGGTGACAGGAGATGAGCATGATTTGACACACGAGGAAACACAACCAGTAAATCATTAGGAGGAAAAATTGTACAGTCTCAGCAGCAATTTAAGAAATGCACATTAGAACACCATTAAGGACCCATTATGGCCGGTGTCAGTAGAAAATAAGAAAATAAATAAACAAGGAAACTGCTGTTGGCAGGGCCATCAGTAAACAGCTGCACATACATTGCTGTGCCACTGTAAACTTCGAGTCTTTCTGGAATGTGATTTGGCATTGCGCCACAGGAGTTTAACACCTTGACCAGGTAATTATGGTCAGGGGACCAGATCCCATGAAAATAAACTAAAATTATTTCCTAAAAAGAATTTTTACAAAAGATGCCCACAGCACTTGTTGAAATCCATTCAGATTATGGCATGGCATGATAACAGAATTCAATTTTTTAAAAAGGACTGACACATGGCAACATTCTGATGAAACATTTGATGAAATATTCGGTGACAAAGCCAGCACAGAGAAATAGTACACGTAAACTGAGAAACTATGTCAAAATGTCCACTGGCAGCCCAGGAGGCATGGCTCAGTGGTTGAGTGTCGACCTATGAACCAGGTCATGGTTCGATTCCCGGTCAGGGCACATGCCTGGGTTGCAGGCTGGATCCTCAGTGTGGGGTGTGCAGGAGGCAACCGATCAATGATTCTTTCTCATCATTGATGTGCCTCTCTCTCTCTCTTTCTCTCTCTCTCTCTCCCTCTCTCTCTCTCTTTTCCTCTCCCTTCCGCTCTGAAATCAATAATAAAAATATTAAAAAACAAACTTCCACAGGCATATTAGCAGCAATCAGAAGAGAATTCTGAACAATGTAAATTGCTAAGGTAGAATGTTTATTCTGTTAAGTTGGTCAAGATGGTTTAAATAGCAATAACGATGATGACATTGATGATGTAAGGGCCGCTGAATAGGATTTATTAATCATAAAAATACCTCAACCCAAGTCTCAGGGGACAGGGAAGCCCAGGCTCCTGACTTGAGGAGGAAGGAAGAAAGAAGGTAAATTGGGAGAGAAGGGGTTACAACTGTGGGCGGGGGGGAGGGCCCCAGAGCTTCCCTTACCGGGGAGAGCACCTCTCATCAAAGAAACAAAAGTTACACACATTAACCAATACCATTTAACCTTCAACGTCCTGGGTGCTAACTCTTACTGCCGTATGTGCTCTCTCAATTTTACTAATACCCATTTCAGCAAGTCAGAGGTGACACCAGGGCTCTTTGGGGGCCGGCCTAGGAGCCCAACCACCATTTATAGCATTGTTTCTATGGAAATGTGTTTCAAGCTTCAAGAAATTGAGCTGCTAACAACCCTGGGGCAAGCACGTGGTCTCTAAATTAGGGAACTGAGATGAGCAGTTATTGCTGGGTCCTGGGCTCAGGAAGACAGCTTGTTACTTAGATTCTGTGACAGTTAATTCACCATCAGCAGTGATCTCGTTGGAGTAGGTCTGAGATCACTGCCGAGGGTGGTCATGGGATCAGAGCGTCTAGGAATGAACACGAGATTCCAGGAAGCACATGGACATACATCCCCACCCTTGCCTCCAAACATATAACACCAGCAGGCGTGTTGTGGAAAACGTGAAACTGGCCTGCGTCCCCCTCGTGAGTATCCAGGCGTGCCCTGAACCCACGCGCTTTCCAGTTTCTCTCTGGTCCTGGCAAACCTCCATCCATAAAGCCCTATTTCAGTCTGATCTTGGAACAACAAAAAAACCCCCTCCGAATCTCTGACAGTTCTGCAATATGGCCTTGGGAGATGTATGCTTGAAAAAACCAGGCACCAGCAGGGTCTGGCCATCTCTCCACATGTGCTCTGCTGCAGTGGCTTCTGTTGTGCAGGCTACAACCTGCCCGGCCAGGCCTGCCCAGAGCTCTTGTTCTTGTGTCTCCAAACAGCACTACGGAGTCTCCATCTCCTGTGCCGGTCACAGGGAAGGTATGATCATGGGCCCCCCAAACAGACCTTCCACATGTCGAGGAAGTTCCCCACTGAGAAGAAAAGCTACACACATAGACAGGCAAAGCCAAGGGGGAGTGGTGGGTGAGAAGGCTGTTCACTGGGCATCCCAAGGCTCTGAAATGCCAGAGATAGGAAAATATGGTCAGAGAAGGATCAGCTGCTCAGTCACAAGGCCATACCTGCAGTTGGCAAGTCCCGGCAGAGCTCATGGCAAGCTGGGAGGCCGAGGGTCCTGCCTGCTTAGCCAAAGCTAGACGGGAGGGTGCGGGGGGGGGGGGGGGGCTTAATGAGGCTAGCACTAAAGGGCAACTCTAGATTTCAATACCTTAATGAATATGTGCAACCCTGGAAACACCCCAGACAGTAACTGACTAGGCTCCACCTGGGTTAGGGAGGGCTGCAAAGCACATCCTCCCTGCTGCCTGTTTGAACTGCAGAAAAGAGAATCTGTTGCCTTCCCCTGTGGCTGGGGCCTGCAGGGCCAGGCAGCCTCCAGGTGAGTGGGTGGCTCAGAGACTAGGCTCAATGTACACAGGCTCGCTGCTCTGGTTCCCTGGAAACTCAGGTGGGGAACAACTGTTCCGGGCTTTGAAGCCAGTTGGAAGTCGCCGGCACCAGGCAGAGTCCACGCGGGGAGCCCCACAGTTACACAGTTAGTGGGCCTGTGAAGTCAGATCTCCAGTTATTAAATGACCCAAGTCAGCCAATCTGAATTCTCCAGCCCTGCAGTGCAGATGGTTAAACACAGCAGTTCTGTCTTCGTGGAAACAGACGAGAGGCTTAGAGTTTCTCCCCTGGCCTCCTTCCTACCCAGATCCAAAGTCTTTGATATGTTAAGGTCTTTTTTTAAGCATGTATACTATATATATATATTTCTAAGACGATTTCAAACACACAAATGCTCCATTCATAGCCGATTCACCTAAATCCAGTACTTACTTTATGCCAATGTATATTACAGCCAATGTAATCAGTTTGTAGGCACTCATCAAATGTATGTGCAATTTTGCCTGCTAAATCAGAAGCCACTTTTCCACCAAAATTAACCCACATTTCCCCATGAGTTAATATAATTTTCATATTAATTTAACAGTGGCACAATATTCACTGTGTCTTGATATCATGAATTATATGCCATCTGGAACATTTAGGCTACTTACAGGTTTTTGCTATTTTAAACAATGTTGCTCTAGATATCTTTGTGCATATAGTTCTTTTCCTGTTTAGAATTATTTCCTTACAATAAATTCCCAAGAGTAATACTAATAGGTAAAAGGAAATTAACATTTTTACAGTTTCACATTCTACCTTTTAAAAATATATTGTTTTGTGTGAATTACCTGGATTATCTATTTTCCAAAGCAGTTTTCCTGATTACACCTCCCAATCCTACCAGTCAAGATCGCCTCTTAAATCCACTTTTCCCAGCTCCCCAGTGGGCTGGGCATCTGGAGCGCACACCCCATGATTGGATGGACATTGAAGGTAGCTCAACTGATTTGCTGTGGAGGAATAATAATAAAGGAGGACAGAGAGCTGTGGGTAGCAGGGAGAGGGCTGGGATGGGTAGGAGCAGGCTCTATGGAGGCAGAAACACAGGCAGATCCCACATTCTGTCCCTCCCAAAACAAACCAACACCTCCCTGGACATCAAACCCACCCCACCCCCAACTTCCCCGAGCTGGTCTTCCAGGAGCCAAGAACAAAGACACGCTTCAAATTTCTAAAGGAAATTTGTGCTTCTAGGGTCGGAAAGCATACTTTGCAAATGACATAAGCCATGCACTCGTCAAGTAGGCCCAGGCACACTGTGGCCTCAGCCCTAAAGGTGATTCCATTTTAAGAAAGAACATCTTTTAAGAAAGAAAGTCCTCCATGTCAGCCTGGTGGGAAAGATGCTACTGCACAGCACTCTCTAAGTGGCATGCAGGCCCCAGATAACTATTCCGTAGGGCCCACTATGATGCACCAAACACACTACCTGCCAGGCTCCGTTCACAGGCCTGTGGAATTTTCAAGCAGGAAAGGACCACATACAGTCGAAGCTTCTCATTTCATAGACAGGCCAAGGCCCGAGGCCCTGCTTCTGGGCTCCCGCTGCGGTCTGCAATCACCGTCAAGAGGATCTCTTCCTCTTCCTCCTCCACGAGAAGAGCCACAGCCTGTCCTGACTGTCACCAGACCAAATAGGGCTTCTGTTTTAAAGAGCCCCAGACTCTCTCTCATGATCTGCTGATTGGTTTTCTCTAGTTCCTTCTCTGGGCAAAGCCAGCGGACAGCACCAGGCGTGGAAACTAAAGGGTCCACGAAGGGCAGCTGATACTTATCCTTTTTTAAGGGTTGGGGCCCGTGGGAAGGGAAGTCTCTGCCACCATTAAACCAGCACCTATCACAGATGCCTCTTCAGAATCCTCAGGGTGAGGGGGACCCAGGCGCCAGGCTTTGTGTCCCCGAAGTCCCTTCCCACCCTCACCAGTGTTTCCTTGGCAATGGCTCCACCAGTAAGTGCTAAGACAGGCCATCATGCAGACGACCAGTTCACCAACCAAACGTCCACCGGACCCAGGCCAGGTCCTGGGCCTGCCCACTGCTCCCTCACATCCTCTCCGGCTGCCCATGGGGCACCTACTATGGGCCAGGAAGGAGAAGGCACACCTGCAGCTGATGCCAGCATCCTACAGTGAGGAAGTTCCACCACAGAAATGCTAAGGTTGGGGCTCAGGAAGGCAGCAGGAAGCAGGTGACTTCTGGCAGGAGGAAAAGGGCAGGGAGGGCATTCCAGGCAGAGCAAACAATGCACACAGCACAGAGCAGCTTTCTTCCAAGCCCACTGAGGAGCAGAGAGGACACACATGGGTGCTAGGGAAGGGCGAGTGGCAGGAGAGAAGGTGGGAAGGTGGGCTGGGGCTCCCACAAGCCCCATTCTGAGGAATGTGAGGTTTCTCCTGCAGAACTTGGGCAGGTCTCAAAGGTTTTTAATAGTGATGGGATCAAAGCTGTGTTTGAGTGAAGGAACTCGGGTCCCTCAAGACTCCTTTTCTGCTTCAATGCTGCTTTTAATGCGATCTCATTTCAGCCAGGCAGAAATGGGCAAGTCAGTGTAAACTGTACCAGAGCCAGCACTGGCTGGGAACAGCCCTGCTCCATCCCTCCTAGGGGCCAACTTGATCCCATATTGGTGACCAAGCCTCAGCCTCAGGAATCACCTCCAGTCTGGTTGCGAGAATCCAGCCCAAGACACGCCCAGCTCTGTGGAGGCAGCAGCTTCCCGCTTCCAGGCACCAGGGCAAGGGCAGGGCGGGGGGGGGTGGGGGGGGTGGGGGGGGGTGGGGGGGGGGACCTCTTGGCACAACAGTGGACACCACAGCCAAGAGTCCAAAACTGCATTTTCTTTTTAACCGAAATGAATTCCTTTGTCTAAGCTGATGGGGACTGAATTACCAAGATTTCAATCATCATGCTGTTGCTTCACAGAGCTATAAGCCAAGGATCTGAGGGCAAGAAGTGAGCAGGCACTCACCTCGCTGAGACCCTCTTTATGGAGGAGGAACCTGGGCAGGGATGCTACGAAGCCCTCTTTCCTTTAGCTCTCTCTCCGGCAGGATATTGGGTAGAACATCTCAACTAGGTCGACATCTTCAGAACTGGAAAGGTGCCCAGTCCTGTCGCCTCAGCCAGCTTGGGCACCAGCGATCTCAATCATTCCACGAATCAAGCCTGAAGCCAAAACTCCGACCTCCCAACTGAAGAGCAAGGTAGCGCCTCCCAAATACCTCATGGCCCTGCCAATCTTGCCCAACGTCAGAGGAGAAACAGAATTCAAACTGTAACTACGTGTTAGCCAGAGAGAGCCAAGCCTGGGCCTCTGTCCTTTTTCCAAGTGAAATCTAACGTGTAGGGGCGATCCAGATGCTGGATCCACTGGAATCATTCAGATTCCAGAGGAGAAGTCCAATCTACAATAATAAAAGCATAATATGTTAATTAGACCAGAAGGATGAAGCCGGGGCTTCGAGGGAAGCCAGGGTCCGGGTGCCAGAGGGAAGCTGGTGCTGGCAGCGGGTGGGGGGGGGGGGGGTAGGAAGGAAGGCCTATTCTTGCATGAATTTCGTGCATCGGGCCTCTATTTGCTAACGAAATGCTCAGCTCTCCAGAGCAGGTAAGAACCCTGACGTTTAGCTGGAAGCTAAAGGATTCAGAAACATGTCCAAAAAGACTAAGATCAAGATGTGGAAATTTTCAGTGGCCAAGGGAAATGCCCCCTCTCCTCCTGCCATGTCCAACATTGCCCCACCGTCCCAATCTGAGGATGAGAATGGGGTCAAGCTTCTACAGTGGACACATGGCCATCTGGCACATGCACCTGTTTTTAGGTTTCAGGCACCTGGCATTGAGTCCTGGTGGGAAGCAGAGTTCCACCTGCCACTGGGGAAGCTGTAACCTCCAGTCTTCAGGACCTCCCACAGTGAGAACATGGACATGTGGGCTAAACTGACAACCAGATGCTCAGCCTGGGTTTTGCCTCTGGAGTTGCACAAAAAAAGCAAGGCAAGCTCAGAACTCACTCTGAAGGGGGTGGCAGCATCCAGGTCAGTTGGCAGCAGTGATGCCAGGCCAGTGGCATTATCACCTTGGCTATAGTTCCAGCCACCCAACTTCCCACAGGTCCTCATCGAATTCTGAGCCTTGTTCTCCAGTCTTCCAGGACATTTCATGAGCCACCAGATAGCCTTCCAATACATTCTTTTCTCCTTATTTTGGCAAGAGTCAGTTTCTGCCGTGTGCAGACCTAAGACCTAGACTTCCCCAGCATATCCTTCAACCTCCACACTGGCTCCTCAGGCACCCGAGACAACACATCTGCTCAAGTCTATCTTTTCCTTTGTGAAAAAAGTCTAATCTAAATACCCACTCATCTGAGAGGATCACAGCCACAAAATAATCACACATATGAACAAATACCATACATGCTGCAAATACCAGCCTACCCTATTGCTGGTTCTGACCAAATGCCCTCGTTTGGGGCACTGATATCAGAAATGAAAGGTATTACTGCTCCCTTGGCCCCGTGGTCGGCAAACTGCGGCTCTCGAGCCACATGTGGCTCTTTGGCCCCTTGAGTGTGGCTCTTCCCTAAGCCTTAGGAGTACCCTAATTAAGTTAATAATAATGTACCTACCTATATAGTTTAAGTTTAAAAAATTTGGCTCTCAAAAGAAATTTCGATCATTGTACTGTTGATATTTGGCTCTGTTGACTAATGAGTTTGCCGACCACTGCCTTAGGTGGTTTTAATGCATTTCCCCACTGCCTTGGCCTCATCCCTGTTTCTCCAGAAGCTCAGGGAAATTGGGTTGGAGTCAGGAAACCTGGGTTCTAGAACTTGCACATGTCAGCTCAACCCTCGGGCAGGTAACGTCTGCACCGCCTGTTTCACAGGGAGGTTAAATCAAATGAGACACCCTCAGGGCAAAGCCCCAATAACTTCCTAATTCCTAAATCAATCCTTGTTTTCAGTCCTCCTTCTTGACCTTCCTCAAAGATCAACAGTTGATCAATTTCAATTCAATTTAATAAGTACTTATGGAGAACTTCCTGTACTAGGTGCACAAAATCATGGTTTCTGTTATCATAAATTGCAAAACTCCCTCCTCCAACACACACACACACACACACACACACACACACACACACACACACACCAGTCCTCTGTGGCTTCCCCACTAAGAGGTAAGGTCCAAACCTCTTGGCTGACACAAATGGCTAGCCACGACGGGCCCCGGCCTGCCCCTCTCAGCACCCCTGCCCACCACTGCTCCATCACACCTCTGCTTGCACCTCCCAAAGCAGACCGTGTTGTGTCACGCCCGGGCCTTACCTGAGATGCTCCCAGGCCTAGAAAGCCCTGACTCCCTTTGCCACCTGGTGGACGCCTACTCATTTCTCAGGATTCAGCTCAAACATCAGCTCCTCCAGAAAGCCTCTCATTCATTCATTCCACAGCATTCACTAAGCACAGGTACCATGCAGGGCACTGGGGCCACCCTACGCCTTCCCTAATATTCTTCAGTCCGCTAGCCTGGCAGAGATGACCAGTCTCTCCCCTGGTGGTCAATGCGCATCATAGTGACCAGTCGTTCTGCTGTTCAGTTGATTTGCATATTACCCTTTTATTATATAGGATTCTTATTTTTCAGCTCACATGCTGATTTTAGAAACTGATCCCCAGAATATGCAACTCTACCAAATTCCATTCTCCTAGGTGACAGATCCACCCCAGTGTCTGTTTCTACCTCTGGGTACAACCTATCTCAGAAGCTGAACTGTCAGTCTCCTGGGGAGAAGGAGCAGGAGCAGGTGGGACCCCACTTTGCACCCCTCATTGTGCCACATATAGTGCTGAGAGCACTGCAGCTGCTCCATAAATGCCCAGTGAGGAATGGCCGATGGCCCTACGTTAATTGGCCATTCATGGGGTGCCAAGCGTGTGTTCCTGGGCCTTCTCCTAAGTCCCTCATGAGACCACTGGGAGGGTTCCTCCACCTCCTCAGGGTTGCACAACCTATGTTCCAAGCATAGACAACACCAAGTAATTTTACTGGCCAACTGAGGCTGATTAGGAGGTTTTAGGAACTCAATAGGTTGATAACAACTAGGATCAACTAAGATTGCAATGAGATAATATAATGGTAAGAAGTCTACTAAAAAAGCACCCCACTTTCTCCTTAAAGCCCTCCCCTGCACCCATTTTTCTTTTTAAGTTTCTTTTTTAATCTTTGTGTACTGCCTTAAGGAAACGAAAGAGATAGAATCCTTGGTTTACAAACAGACCTGCTGGAACTGCTGATTACACAAACTGTGGCTCGGCAAACCGCGGCTCGCGAGCCACATGCGGCTCTTTGGCCCCTTGACTGTGGCTCTTCCACAAAATACCGGCTCTTCCACAAAATACCGACTTCTGCGCATGGGCCATGAAGTTTTAATCACACTGTACGTGCTCACCCGCACGTGGTATTTTGTGGAAGAGCCACAGTCAAGGGGCCAAAGAGCCGCACGTGGCTCCGAGCCGCGGTTTGCCGACCACAGGGCTAGGTGATCAATGCAGGATGGCAACAGGGAATGGAATGTGGAGTTCGTGCTCTGACTCTTCCATTCACAGCTCTGTGACCTTAGAGAAGTCACTTATCCTCTCTGAGCCTTCGTTCAAAATGAGAGAGTTACCAGTGGAGCCCTTCCCAGTTTTAAATACTTCACGATTCTCTGAGATACTGTTACTGCAATTACCATAACACAGGGGCTAGATGAAAGCAGTCCCAAAGGTCCTACTCAGTTCTAAAAACTGATTATCTACTGAAACAGCAGATCCTAGAAAATATTGTTTATTAAATGCAGTTTATGCATAACTTTTCTATGTAAATCCCAGTTTCACCTATATATGTTCATCAAGAATTTCCCATTAAAACTGAATTCAGCATACTGACTGCAGCATTGGGTGTAGAAGCAAAAGACTGGGAAAAAACCAAATGTTCTTCAGTAGGAGACTAGTTAAATAAATCCTGGCGTTTTCATCCAGTGAGAATAATTTAGCCATTGGAAAACAGGAGGCAGCTCTATATGCATTGACATAAAACAATTTCCAAGATACATTAAGTGAAAAACACAGACATCAGAATCCTCTGTATAATATGCTAGAGTTTATTTATTCATATTTTCTTCTATCTGCAGAGGCTACATCTGGAAGCATAACTAAAAAATGACAAATTATAGTTGCTTAAGACAAGGACACTGAAGGCTTGAAAACATGGGGACCATAAGAAGATGGGAAATTTATTCTTTCAAATTTTTATGTTATTAACTTTATCAATATTTTCTTATGGCTTTTGCTTTGTGTCTTTTCTTGCTTCCCTCAAAGTTAAAACAGATATTTATTTTTCTAATTCTATTGTATTTATATATGTTTGTATATTGTACAATAATAATCTCTTGTCTATGTTGAAATTCTTTTTTAGACTTACTTTACACTGTATAATTTATCTTTTTAAATTTTTGAATTCTAGGTATTAACTTTTTGAATAGAAAACTGAGGAGAAAAGAATCTATCAGATTTTTTTAAATTTAATATTTTTATTGATTTTTAGAGAATAGAAGGGAAAGGGAGAGAGAAAGGGAAACATCAACCGGCTGCCTCCTGCATGACCCCCATGGGGACTGAGCCCGAAACCCGGGCATGTGCCCCAACTGGGAATTGAACCAGCAACCATTTGGTACTTGGGACAACTCCCAACCAACTGAGCCACACTAGCCAGAGCCAGATTTTATTTTTAAGTAAAACAAAATTTTTTTAAAATCTGGCTTAGAGGGTGCCTTTTATGGCATGTGAGTTATATCTCAATTAAAAAAGAATGAATTTCGTTTATATGGCAAGGTTAAGATTAACAGCATGAGAACTGGGTGGAGACAACAGAATCTTCTTAGTCAAGCCCAATGTTAGGGTTTAGCCAGGATCTCCCCAAGACTCAGTTTTACAGTTTGGCCTAGTTTTTTGTTTGTTTGTTTGTTTTGGTTTTTTGTTTTTTTTTAAAATGTTGTATTTATTGATTGATTTTAGAGGAAGGGAGAGAAAAACATTGGTTTGTTGTTTCATTTATTTATGCATTCATTGGTTGATCCTTGTATGTGCCCTGACCGGGGATTGAACCTTCAATCTTGGTGTATCAGGAAAGTGCTCTAACCCCGTGGTCAGCAAACTGCTGCTCGCGAGCCACATGCGGCTCTTTGGCCCCTTGAGTGTGGCTCTTCCACAAAATACCACGTGCGGGCACGCACATATAGTGCGATTGAAACTTCGTGGCCCATGCGCAGAAGTCGGTATTTTGTGGAAGAGCCACACTCAAGGGGCCAAAGAGCCGCATGTAGCTCGCGAGCCGCAGTTTGCCGACCCCTGCTCTAACCAACTGAGCTACCTGGCCAGGGCGAGTTTGGCCTAGTTTTATAAGTTCAATACCTGTTCAGGCAAAAGAAACCTGCAACCAACCAAGAGGTATCTCTTTGCCTTGCTCACAAGTCTTACCTGAGAGTTGTCCCTGACTCCTTCTATCAGTCTGGTTCCCTTGGGAGGCCAGGTCAACCCAGGCAACAAATGCTCTTCCCTGAGAGCCGGTGGTCAGGCATAGGACAGCATGGGGCATAGGACAGGCCAAAATCAGGACAAAGAGGAGCCGTTCGGAAGCTGGACAGACACTGTCTGGCACCCAGAAGTTAGGGGTGCTGGAAATGGAGCAGAATATGAGGTGCAAAGCCAGGAGGCGCCAAAGAGAGACTAACAGACAGAAGGAGGCAGCGCTGGGAAAGGGTTAGAATGAAGTCTGGGAACCATGGTCCTTGGTGCGTGGCTTGGCTGTGTGTGCCTTTGCACAAGCAGACAATAATGCCATTTGTATCACTATTGTCATCATTTATGGGGACCTGCTATGAGTGGAGGAGCACCAGGCCCTGGGACACAAAGACATATAAGCAGGGCCTTTCAGTATACCCGAAAAGTGATCATACTGATCCACCCAAAGGCACATTACAAAGCTGAATATGGGGTATGACTGGAGCCATGGCCCACCAGAGAAGCTGAAAATCCTTGGATTTTCTTCAGATTGGGGCCCCAATGGATGTTACTGGAATCCCGGGGCGAGGCCCACAGAGTGTGACGGGGGAATTCTTGAGAAGGTGAACATGAACAGGAGGGTGGACTAAGAGGAGAGCAAGGCTGAGTCAAGTGGAAGAGATGAAAGAAGAGACATTCCAGGATTCCAGGGAGGCCTGGGAGGCAGGAATGCTGCCACCAGCAGTTTGGACAAACACACAGAGTGGGTCACTGGGTCAGAGCAGAGGTTCAGGCAGGAGAACAGCGAAGGCCAGACCCCTGTGTAGAAGGCCCTGACGGCCAGCCTAGAAGTTTGAACCTTACCATGCAGACAGTGGGGAGCCATTGAAGGTTGCTGAGCAGGAGGGTGACTCTTGCAAACAGGCATTTTAAGGGAGATTACAGAGGGGCCCTTTATCCCAGGCTTATTCAAAGCCCTGTGTGTATTTCAAGTGGCACTTGAGACAGAAAGTCGTAAAGCATTGCCCTGTGTCATGTAGACGAGGGGGAAAAAAAAGGTTTAAGGGTCTCACAAAGAGATGCTTCAGTGAGAACCAAAAATGGAGGGCGGCCGCTTTAAAGAAGGAAACAAATTCACAGGACAGAACCGCCAGGCGTCGGGAAAACAGCAGCACTTTCTTCAGAATCTAGAATGCCCCCTTTTGGCTGGGGGTGTTCTGCCTCCTATTTTGGAGGTAAATCGTGATGTCAAAACACTGCATTGTGGTGTAAGGAGTGAAACAGCTGGGAAGAGGCAGATGAACAGAAATATACATAAATAAAAGGCCTCCATTCTAAGACCACCCTCTTGCAGGGGACTTCTCCATCTGCCTCACTCAGGGGCATCTTGGGGTTTTTGCCAGAGTTGCTGAGCCCCCTAATTACCTCCAACAGTTTTTTTCCTCTTAAAACAATGAAATTATTTTTTAAACATGTCAAGTTTTGATTCGGAGCTTTTCCAATGTCGTTCCCAATTGTGCACAGCGAGGCAGCAGACAGGGCTGCTCAGGGGCCACGAACTGGCCAGCAACTTCAGGCCATAAATCAGCATTTAGGTAAGGTGGGAGAGGAAGTCAGGATTATGTTTCCGGTCTTAAACCTCTGCAGGGCAAGCTCTGTGAATGCAGAAGCAAAGCTGAACAAGCGAGGGGCAGGGCCTGAGTTATGCACAAAACCCGGCCAGGGTGAGCTGAAGGTAGGGGCAGGCAACTCCTTCACGTGGCTCCATAACTCCAGGGAGTCTGTTTCCTTCTTTCTCTGGCCTTTGCAAGGGGTCCCCCTTCTGCCCCAACTCCTGGGGGGCCTCTGGGCAATTGTAGTCTCTGTAGATCCCACATGAACACAAAGGTTTGCAAACTCAAAGCTGTCTTTCTTTGGGGGTCAGAAGGGCCTGCTCCCACCCCCTGTTCCTCAAAACTAGTGCTGGGCCCCAGTAATCCCCTAGCTAAAGCAGCCCTGGTCAGGAGAGACAGCTAATCAGGACCTTGACAAGTCAAGTTCAATAAAAAACCAAATGTACCCAGAACAGGGGGTTGTGCAACTCATGGGAACTCCTCCTGTGCTGGTGTTATCACTTTTAACCTCATTTCCTTGTGGAACTGTGTCTGTACATCCCAGAATACCCAGAAATGTTCTAATTTCACATGTTTTTCCTCAAGTCTCTGGAAGCACAGAGGTGCCTGCCCGGGATTGTGCCTAATGTTTTGGTTTGACAAAAGGTCACTGTCAGCTCATGACACACAGCTGGCACGAGGCTGCAAAAAAAGCATTTTCCTTCCAGGTGAAACCCAGTTACGTGGCTGGGGAGAAAGCCAGGCGTGGAGGAGCTCCAGGGTGCCAGGGCCATCGGTGCCTGCCACTCTAAGCAGAGAGGCTGCTCTAGCACTACGGTGGGTGATGCCACTGAGCCACACAGTACCCTCAGCAGGGCTGGGTGCTGTCCCCCTCCCCCTCGAGAGTCTCCCACCTAGGGCAGGAAGAGCGTGGGCTGAGATTTGGAATGTGAATGGCTCTGCATGCAACCTGTACATGCTTTTAAAAACAAATGTTTTTATTGATTTCAGAGAGATGAAGGGAGAGAAGGATAGAAGATAGAAACATCAATCAGCTGCCTTATGCATGCAGGGGATTGAGCCCACCATCCCAGCATGTGCCCTGACTGGGAATCAAACCAGCGACCTCCTGGTTCATGGGTCCACGCTCAACCACTGAGCCACACCGGCTGGGCAATGTACGTGCTTTATGACTGTTTTAAATCCCTCTGTTACAGTTAGCCACCTCTGAGGCTCAAGGAGGACCTGCTGCCTTCTGTCCGCACTTGCAGGCTTGTCTCCCGTCCTGCAGCAGGCAGCTCAGTGGGTGGGGGTGCAAAGACCCACTACCCTGGCCTGTGCAGCATGCCTTGCTCAGGCCGTGGGTCTGGGGGTCCTCTGGAGAAAAATACATGAGTCACTCCTCTGACTCCCCCACCCCCACCCCAGACACTGTCACAGGCACGTAGTCTCAAAGTCCCAGCACTTTTCCCTTTGCCTGGGACACAATAAAGGAATTAGGATCCACCAACTAAGTTTCTGCAGCTGACACTTCAAGGCTCAAAGTCTAGCTCACCAGCCAGCTCAGTCACACATGTCTGACGTGTCCTTTTAGTAAGGAGGCCGCAATCAAGCCACCATGCAATTCTGCTAATTCACACTGCTTTCCCGTTTAGGGAGGTTGATAGCCATCTCCCGGCTCCTTTTCCTGCTGACGTCATCCCGCATTTTCTACAGACACAAATAAGGGAACGGCTCCTGGGATAGTTTTCAGGCTGCCCAAGGTGGTGGGAGTGGAGGGATCCTGCCCTCCTGGGTCCACTTCACTTATGGAGTGTTTGGCAAATTGTCCAAGGTTAAGGGAGAGGCAAGGAAATAAAACACCTTAGCTAAGGTTAAAAACCAAAAAGAACTCGGTGACTGGAACTCAGGCCCAGATCTGTCCTGGGCATTTGCAATGCAAATCTGCGTTTTGTTCCCTGCCACTGACGGCTTGCACAATAGCCTGTGTATAAA
Source organism: Myotis myotis (assembly GCF_014108235.1). Lineage (NCBI taxonomy): Eukaryota > Metazoa > Chordata > Mammalia > Chiroptera > Vespertilionidae > Myotis > Myotis myotis. The sequence goes on from NW_023416313.1 coordinate 203,003,146, forward strand.
CATACACGCCAACAATGCCTGACTGTGCAATCGCGCTGTAATTACAGGCCGGCAGGAAGCTTGCTGCTAGGAACTGCACCATGCAACCTCTAGCCATCCCGAGTGTGGAGTCTCCACCGCACGGACGTACATTCCTGCACACACCAACGCGTCCCGCCGCTGCTGTTACAGTGGCCCGAGAGCCACCCACCCGGCTCGCCAGTCCCCAGCCCCGGAGTACTTTGCAGGGATGTCATAAACTTCTCAACTGTTCTTAAAAACAAAGCAAAACCCTGAGCCACGAGGCTACCGAGAGCGGCGGGAACCACCATCGAAGTTCCCCAGCACATTCCTGCAGTCCCAGCAGTTTCAGAAACCAGAAACGAGCGACAGGCCACCGAGTCCATTGGAAGCGGGTTTTGGAGTTTTGTATAGAAACCACTCCTATGTACGTGGGTGTGCTGACAGTTTTTACGGCTAAGTTGCAAAGTGTGAGGCCTTAGTGATTACTGTCAGGTTCAGGGCGCGGAGTGGGAGGGGGAAGGGTGGGATTTGTTTGAAGGGGGCTGGGGGGCAGTTCTGGCTTTGCTTTTGGGAAATGGGGAAGGTTGTTTTCCCAAGCTTTTAAGCTGCTCTGCTCTTCCTCACAGGAGGGCAGAGCAGAGAAAAGTGGGGAGAAAGTTCCTTTAACTTCCTACCTGCGACCTCACTGAGGGCCCAGAAGAGGAACAGCACGCTTCCCCGGGAAGCACTGCGGAGGGGGAGAAGCAGGGAGGGGGCTGGGGGGTGCTGCGCCGCCCCGCCTGTTGGGCTGGGGGGCGCGGGGCGGAGGACTGGCCCCAGATGCAAGCCGCCCTAAGTTCCTTCCCTGCACCCCCTCCTATCCGATCAGCACAGTCCGGAGCGGCCCGCCTACGGCCAGGGCTGCTTGAAGTCCGGCGGCAAACCAGCGACCACAGGGCGCAGCCCGGGCCCCCACCCCGGCCGCCGAGCTCCCTCCCTGCAGCGCCCGCCGCACCCCGGCGCCCTGAGCGGCGGGCCCACCACTTCCCCGCCCGCGCGGCCAAGCCCCCGCCCGGACGCTTTCCGAGCTCCCCGGCGGCGCCTCGGCGGTGGGGGGGCGCCGAGTCCGCGGCTCACCTGCGCGCCGGTTCCCGGGGCGGCTCGGAGGGGCGCTGGGCGCGGACCGTGCGGCCCGCAGATCAAACTTTGTTGCTCTCGGGACGGCGCAGTCGTCACTTCCTCGCCGAGCGGGCGGCGCGGCCCAGGCTTTGACCCAGCAGCTCGCGCGGCGGCGCGCCGGGCCCTGCAGCCGCCCGCCCGCCCGCCCGCTCAGGGCCTCGGGTGCCGTCTCCCTGGCTGCGCGCCCTCGGCTCCGGGGAGCAGCCGGCGGCCGTCCGCCAAGGCTGGACCCCTCTGGGGAAGGCTGGCTCCGGCCGGGTCGTGTCTGCGCTGAAGAAGTGCAGTCGAGCCTGTTCTCGGGTCTGGAAGGTGGTGTTGGGGTGCAGGGGCCCCAGAGAGCTGAGGTTCCAGGAGAAACACACCCAACCCACAAACAAAGCAGTGGGGGAGGAAGGAGAGAAAGTTTTTCTGTTTGGTGTTGCCTAGCTAGAAGGTCAGGTAAGAAAGCAGAGTGCTCTGTTTTGCCACATAATTGCCTAAGCAGGACCTTAAAAAACACGGGTCTCCTCCCCACATTTCCTCAAAAGGTCTGCACGCTTATCCGTCGTCACTCCCACGGTGCTAAGTGTGCAGGATGGTTACCATTTACGACACTTCAGGGGGCTATTCAGCGACTGCAAATGTTGAGGCTGCAAAATGGTTTCCTCCCCTGCGGATTTCCACCTCTTCCTTTACACTCAACACCGAGGATCTCTTTGGGGCCTGATGCATTCCGTGTTTCATCGCCAGCCGAAGGCTTAGAGGAGAGGAGGGAGTCCGGAGAAGAGGCGCTTCAGGCAAGAGTCATTCTGAAAGTTATCATCGCCCAGAATAAATTTGCTCACCCCTGAGAACTACAACAAAAAGCCATCTTTTTATTTCTGATAAACAGCAACAAAGTAGTTAAGCAGCAGTCTTGGGGGATGAATTCCTGATCCAGTAAAGCTGGAGAGAAAAAACGGGGTTAGCCTTTGCTGTGGCTTTAAAACAACAACAGCAAAAACACCAGACATTTGAAACTGCAGTGGAGGGCTTTCATAACAGAAACATTAGCTTCATTGTAGCTTGTTGTGGAAAACAGGGACCTTTTTAAAGGTGGCTCAAAAGCATCATTTAGGGAAAATCCACCATTTTCCTTCCTCCCCCCTCTCCCCCCAAGTACTGCTTCTGCTAGCACATTGGCTAGATCACAGAACCTCAGGTTGCAAGGCTTCGTCTTTTCTACTGAAGTACAGGAAACCATAGAGTTGAGTGAAGTCTTTGCCCAGAAAGGTGGATGTGAAACTGATGGAAAGTGGCATCTGGGAAATGATCTGTAAGCCTGCCTTCACACCCAATGGGAAACCACAAAGGCAGACTCACTCAAAGGCTGGGGAGCATGAGAACCAGAGCTCTCCTAGCAACAGGAGAATCCATTTCCGGGCCTTTTCCAGCTTGCAGAAGCCACCCACATTTCTTGGCTCGTGACCCCTTTTCTCCAACTTCAAAGCCTGACGTCTCTCTGGATCATTCTTCCATAGCCACGTCTTCCCCTGACTGATTCCTCTTCTGCCTCCCTTTTCCACTGTTAAGGATCTTTGTGATTACATGGGTCCACCCTGAAAATCCAGGATAATCTATTTTCAGATCAGCTCATTAGCAACCTTAAGTCTATCTTACCCTTAATTCCCCTTTATCGTGTAACCTAATATAGTCACAGGTTCTGGGGATTAGGACGGGGACATTTTGTGGAGGACTGTTCTTCTGTCTGCCGTAGCCCCTTCCTGAATTACATTTGGGCAATCGGACGTAAGTCAATGCAGAGACGTGCTCAATGACTGTCTTCCTAGCTGGCCTGTGTGGAGGGGTCACTGAGACTCCAGGAAGAAATCCAGTCCTACCAACACCTTCATTTTAGCCTGTAAAATAAAAAGCTGTTTATTTTTCAGCTACCGATTTTGTGGTAATTTGTTACAGTAGCCATAGAAAATGAATGCAGTGGCATTTTCCAAACATCGTGTTATTAGATACATGTATTACACGGAGTAGGAGAAGGCCCAGTTTCCAGATTACAGCTGAGCAGGAAGTCTGGCTGGGTGGGCCTGGTAAAGTCCCAGGATGCCAGCTCACAGGGAGGTTCCCACAGTGACAGGCTGCTAGAAACTCTAAGACAGTGCCTTGAACGTTCAGTCTGTATACAGCCACCTGGTTCAGGAATGAACTCCATCCAATTCACAAACCATTTCTTGGAGCTTGTTCTCAGATTTGCTTACTGTAGTACTTGCCTGCCACCATGTAGAGGCCAAATGTAGAAAAGGTTAACAAAAGTAAAACAAAAGCTGCTATGGAAATTCTGTGCTTTTTGGTGAGCACTGTTCCCCAGCAAGGCTGTCCAACCACCCAGAGTTTATAAATGAATCTTTTTTTTATGTTGTTGTTGTTGTTTAAGTGATTTCAGAGAGGGGAAGGGAGAGGGAGAGAGAGAGGGGTAGAAACATCAATGATGAGAGATAATAATTGATTAGCTGCCTCCTGCACGCCATCTACTGGGGATTGAGCCCGCAGCCTGGGCATGTGCCTTGACCAGGAATCAAACCATGACCTCCTGGTTCATTGGTTGATGTGCAACCACTGAGCCACACTGGCCGGGCTAAATGAATCTTTCTTTTCACAATAAACAGAAACGCACAAACCCAGGAACCTGCACAGCATTTCTGGGATGGAGGTTGGAGTTCAATCACCTTGTACAGGTTGCTTTTTCCTGTTTAAGACAGATGAGCATTTACTGGTGTGCACAGCTCAAAGGCTAAGCTCACTGCACCAGGGAGGAAGTCTTTTCACAATCAGTAATAAATATTGGTCCTGGGGCATCAGTCTTAGGTTTTTGTTGTTTTTGTTTTTAAAGATTCTCCACTTAAATTTTTATTTTATTATTCTTTTTTGTAGAGAGAGGAAGGTTGAAAAGGAGAGAGAGAAAGAGAGAGACCAGGGATTGAATCCACCACCTTTTGACACTCTGGAGACTAGTTAAGCCCAGTGGCCAGGGCAGTCTTAGCATCAATGTGGGAGGTGTCACTCAGTTCACAGGCCAAGAGATTGCTAGACATTCTTGAGATGACTTTAGGTCTCATGACTTCTTAGGGGAAGAAGCAGCCCTCCTCTTCTGAGTGTGGTACTGTCTGGGATTACAACAAGGGTCTATACACTGAAGCAGCATATAGAGTCCGTAAGCAGCTATAGCTCTTTGGGGATCTTCATGAAATAAAACTCTTCACAGCAGCTCCAAGGAACTTTGTGTAAAAGTTGTTTGTGCATTGCTTGGGTAGGGAAAAAGACCCTTATTTATCTCCTTCTACTTCCTAATTCCGAATAGAGTTCTCCAAAAGGTAATGAGATGGAAGGACCACTTTGGGTCATCAACTCTAAATTATATTTATACTAGTGGCCCGGTGCACGAAATTCATGCAAAGGGGGGAGGGGGAGTGTCTCTCAGCCTGGCCTGCACCCTTTCCAATCTGGGACTGCTGGCTTCTAACTGCCTGCCTGCCTGATCGCCCCTAACCACCTCTGCCTCGGCCCCGCCACCATGGTTTTGTCTGGAAGGACGTTTGGAAGGTCTCCTAGAAGGTCTCCCGGTCTAATAAGCATATTACCCTTTTTTTAGTATAGAGTATATTTATACTTAGAGCAGCCTACTACACTAGCTGGATAATCTGTGGCTTCCCAGCAATTTTAGAATTACTCTCCAAGCTATTCCACTTAAATGGCCTTTGCTCTGTAGTGATGAGTTTTGCCTGGTTTCCTGACATAATGTTTGCCCTTTGCCCCTAGTTGGAGGGTGTGGTCACTGACTCACCTTCTAGGCTCCAACTACCTCAGTCCAGCCCATTGAATAACTCCCATCTGATGCGGCTGCAAAGAGGCTGACGACCTATATAGAATGCCACAGAATCTCTCCACGGACCATCTCCCAGGTCCTGGTGTGGTTCTGGCAATATCTATAAGCTTCTGTACAGAACTGCATTGGTCTTCTTTAGTCTAGGACAGTGGTCAGCAAACTCATTAGTCAACAGAGCCAAATATCAACAGTACAACGAAATTTCTGAAATTTCTTTTGAGAGCCAAATTTTTAAAACTTAAACTATATAGATAGCTACATTGCTATTAACTTAATTAGGGTACTCCTAAGGCTTAGGAAGAGCCACACTCAAGGGGCCAAAGAGCCGCATGTGGCTCGTGAGCCGCAGTTTGCCGACCACGGGCCTAGGAATTCATCCTCCTCCAGACAGAGGAACAAAACTAACAGCCTTGAGACCTGACAGCTAGAGGCCTGAATTCTGGGTCTTGGTTGTAGATACAAACCATCTGCCTTCAGAGATGGAGCTCATTTAACAAATAAAGCCTGACTTTGTGACCCATTAGTCCTGGTTTGAAATTACAGACTAAACCAAGACAGGGATCTTAATGATTGGTGACTGGCAAACCTTGTCACATTTATTGCAGGTATTGATGGACATAATGCAAGACATGGGTGTACATCCCAGACATGATTGAGGTATGGCCAGCATGGGTTTTCCCAGCATGCACTATCTCCAGAAGCAAATAACATTTGGAAGGCTATACTCTTCTTCTTTCTGTGGAGTTACAGAGCTTCTAGAGGTTTCTGGCAGTTATGCAAAAGGAATAATTTGAATTGTCGAAATCCTGTCAAGGCAGTGAATTGAGGCTACATGCATCAAAAAAGTGGAACACATGTCAAAATCCACAAGCAAGCCTCCACATACTCTTTCCATAATTGAAACCAATAAGAATCAATATACAAAGAACAGGACTAGTCAACCTGTGTTTCCACTTGCCCATCCCTTGCCTTCTGGTGTAGCTAGAGGACTGTGAGTTCACTTGCCATATGTGTACTTAACAGTTGTTGGGAGACAATTCTCCATGGGTCTGTCATATTTCTGCATGCCTGTGAGCAGTCACTGACTGCCCTTTGTTCCTGACTATCTTTATAAGATAGTGTCTTCCTCAGAGCAAAGTACAGGCGTGCTTGCTGCCTGTCATTTAAGATCTGGTTCCCTAAGCTTTGGATTCCTCTCTCGTGATGTATCTTACTGTGTGCTCAGGTATCAACTGGCCCTCTTTGCACCATCTTTGGGAATTGGGGATCAGGGAACCAGCATAAGAAAAAGTCCAACCCTGACTGGTTTGGCTCAGTGGATGGAGCGTCGGCCTGCGGACTAAAGGGTCCCGGGTTCGATACCGGTCAAGGGCATGTACCTTGGTTGTGGACACATCCCCAGTGGGGGTGTGCAGGGGGCAGCTGATCGATGTTTCTCTCTCATCGATGTTTCTAACTTTCTATCCCTTTCCCTTCCTCTCTGTAAAAAAATCAATAAAATATATTAAAAATTCCCTTATTAAAAAAAGAAAAAAAAAGAAAGAAAAAGTCCATACTTTTGCTACTGCTATTGCTGTGACTAAAGAAGTCCTCTGTTTCTGACCCAGAAGCCTTGTGCGTTCTGCCAGCATCCATAAAACTGTGGCAGGCTAACTTTTTAGTTTGCGAAGAAAGTAAAAATCTCAAAACTACTCATCAGAGGTTGTGACAGACCAAAGGATCAAATTAAAGAGTAAGACTGAAGCTAGGTCAGCACCGAGATATCAGGAATTTTGTTAATTTAAGTTCAGGACCAGAGAGGATCATATTAATTCTGGCCTGTTTGTAGCTGTATCATTAGTTATATGTCCTATTCAACTGACTGACAGGCAATTCTCAACATGCTTAGGTGAACAAATTCATCGGTTTTTCTCACATGTAAAATGAAAGGAGTTGCATTAGATTATTTCTGAGGTTCCCTCTAGCTATAAAATATATGCTTTGTGAATTTTTAACAGGGCTGTCTAGCACACACATTAGGCATTTGACCAACTTAAATTAATGACCGCAGAGAGGACTGTGATATATAGTGCAAAGAACATAGTGTTAGAAGTTTAGAAGCCTGGACTCCAGATCCAATCTGCCACTACCTAGCTGTGTGACGTTGGACAAGTCACTTTCCTTACCTTAAAGAGGCAAGTGTGGGATGTACACACAGGGTGATTATAGGGAGTCCAAGGATGTGGCATTAAATTGCACAGTGAAAAAGTAAGTTTCTTTTTAATTATCTTTTAATTTTTCTGATTATGCTAAAAATAGGGTCTCAGTTTGCTGCTAATGTGTCTTTTTTTTTTTTTTTTTCTCACCAGAGGATCTTTTTCCATTGATTTTTAGAGAGAGAGAGAAACATCGATGTGAGAGAGATCCATGAATTGTTTGCCTCCTGACCTGGGCCAGGGATTGAGCCTGCAACCGGGGTACCTGCTCTTGACCAGGAATCAAACCTTCAACCCTTTGGCTGGAGGGTTGATGCTCTAACTACTGAGCAAAACTGGCTAGGGCACTAGTGTGTTTTTAACAGCTCTTTAACACCTACTGATCTCCCTTTTTGGCAAAAATTCTCAAGCCCAGATACCTCACAGGCTGTGCTAACTAGAGAGCATTTAATAACAATGCCTAGGTGTTGTTGCTTTTTTTTATTTTTGTTTTGACTGCCATTTATGGTAAATAACATAAGTTTTCCATTTATGGAAACAATAAAAAGTTTCCTTTAAAAGTAAATTTATTACAAAAGTGTTCTAAAATATATTGTGGGAATGGTTGCGCAACTCTGTGACTATACTAAAAAACATTGAATAATTCGCTTTATATGGGTGAACTGGATGCTATGTGAATTAAGATATCAATAAAGCTCTTTTTAAAATATATATATTTTATTGATTTTTACAGAGAGAAAGGAAGAGGGATAGAAAGTTAGAAACATCGATGAGAAACACTGATTAGCTGCCTCCTGCACACCCCCTACTGGGGATGTGCCCACAACCAAGATACATACCCTTGACTGGAATCGAACCTAGGACTCTTGAGTCCACAGACTGACGCTCTATCCACTGAGTCAAACCAGTTAGGGCTCAATAAAGCTCTTTTTAAAAGCAAATGAATTAAAGCAGTGGTTCTCAACCTTCTGGCTCTTTAAATACAGTTCCTCATGTTGTGACCCAACCATAAAATTATTTTCGTTGCTACTTCATAACTGTAATGTTGCTACTGTTATGAATCGTAATGTAAATATCTGAGATGCAGGATGGTCTTAGGCGACCCCTGTGAAAGGGTCGTTTGACCGCCAAAGGGGTCGCGATCCACAGGTTGAAAACCGCTGAATTAAAGTAAAAATGGAGACTGATTTTAATAAAACATCAGGCAAAGACTAGTATAGGTGGTCAGTTGATAGAGAAAAAGTTGTACAGAGAATGCAGACCAAAGTTCAGAAAAACACTGGTGGACATTGGAGAAAAACACATTTGCTGGCAATTGATTTTGGACAGATTTCTTAATCTTTCTGAGCCTATTTCCTGGCCCACAAAATGGGAATCATAATATCTCCCTTAGGGAAGGTAAAGGCACCGAAACCCTCGACCCAGGGCCCAGCACATAAGTGACTTCTGATAAAGGTGAACAGTTGATGGCTTGACTGAGCACCTACTCTGGCCTTTCACATGTTAACCTCCATATCCTCATAGCAACCCTGTGCAATAGGTACTGTTATTCCCATTCAATAACCCTGGAGTAGATACTGTTATCCTCATGTTATAGATGAGTGAGCTAAGGCTCGGAGAGGTTAAGTAACTTGCCTGGAGTCGTAAACTAGTAAATGACTCCAGATGAGGTCCCAACTTCAATCTGTCTGTGGTCAAAGCTCTGTTCTTTTCCTTCACGGCATTGCCCTGTCCCACCGATCTTGAACCCAGACCCGATTAAATAGGACCCATCTGGCTGCCGGCAGAGAAAGGGGCGCAGAGAAGGAACTCTGCATCTCTGTCTTGCAGATGAGCACCCTCAGTCTCACTGCCAGTCCAGAATAGCCTCGGGACCCTGTTCCTGGTGCTGCTTCCCGTTGACCCCCCATTTCTACTTGTCCAGTGGAAAATTCTCTTTCCTCATCCAGCCTGCCAGGAGTGGAAGTCTTTCATTGGCCTCTTATTCCTGTTGCTGAGTCCCCACTACCTTTTGCTGGATTTTTTTTATAGCATCCACTTACCTGATTAGACTTTGGCCTTTTGCCGGACATTGGACCAGTGCTGACCCTTGACCCACTGAGGCTCACCTAGGTGTCTTGGTCTCCACCAATCTTCTGATTTTAGGGTGACCTCCTCTACAACAACGTAATCAAACCTAGGCTACTTTTCTCTCTTGCCACTGCCAAGCCCCTCTGCAGGCCACCGCCATCTCCTGACTGGACAACCGTAATGGCCTCCTGTCTTGCTTGACTCTATTCCTTCTCCAAAGTATAATTAAAAACTGAGCTTTCTGAAGTGCAATCTGATTGTGAAACTCCCCTTCAGCGTCTCTCCACTGTCCTTTGGCCTGGCTTTTGAAGGCCTTTGTGAACCGGTGCCTGCTAAACCCTTTAGCCTCTTCTCTCTCCAGTCTTCTCTCCATTCACTACGAGCCAGTGATGTTGACACTGATGTTACAGCTTCTAGATGTCCTTGGCAAACAGTCAGTGTTTACTAATCAGTAATTAATGCACCCTGGCCTTTGCTTCCAGTCTCTGTACATGTGGGTCCCTCAATCTGGAATGCCTTTTCCTCCCCATTTTCCTTTTGGACTCTGCTTATGTGTCACCTCCTGAAGGGAGTCTCCCCTGCCCTCTCCCGTTCAGTGTACTTTTATGTGCCACAATCGTATCCTGTGCGTTCCTCTACTATGCTGAGACAGAGCTATAGTGGAGGAACGGGAAGCGTTGGCCCTATAGTAAAACTATCTCAATTGAAAATGTAGGTATGCCACTCATTCCAGCTGTGTGGCCTTGGGCAAGTCACTTAACCTCTACACACCCTATTTCCTCATTTGTAAGACGGAAGTAATAGTAATACCTACTAATCGGTTCCTGTGAGGACAACCTGAAACAATGCATAGTCAATAGCTTGATGCAGAGTCTGGGATATAGTGAGCACTCAATAAATATTAGCTATTATTATTTCCACATGCTTCATAATCTATTGTAAATACCAGTTCCCTGCTTTGTCTTCCTCACTCTAAACATCTTGAGGGCAGAGAGTCTGTCTCATTCATCACTGAATCTCTGGGTGCCTAACATAAAACTGGACACACAGGGTACTCAATACATATTTATTGAATGAATGAATGAATGAATGAATGAATCAGTGGATGGATGGATGGATGGATGGATGGATGGATGGATGGATGTCTTTCTCCCTGGTTTAGCTAAGTTGACTTTGCCTGAAGTTCTCTTGGCATTCCCAAAACCAGTTTCCCCTGCTCTGACCTGGGCAAGCCACAGCCCAAATCTTGTCTATGGCATTGTGGGTTCAGATCTAAATAACTAGTGTCAATACAAGACATAAATACCCCCAGGTGGCGTAGATGAAAAATAACTTTTACACAGTTTGTCCTCTCAACACCTCCGCCTCCCTTTGCCGTAGTATGTTATGACTAGATGTGGGCAGCACCCAAACAGAGCAGGCCATTCATCTCTTCAACAAGGGTTTGCTAGGCCACGGTGGGTGCTGAGGATGCAAGGGGGGGGGGGGTGGGCAGGGTATGAGACTGCTTCCAGGAGCTTCCTCAGGGTTGGCTGGGTCCAGATCTGGCTGGCCAGACCAGCAGACAGGCTGTTTCATTGTTAGAGTGCATGCAGCAGACGGTAGGATCTGACCTAGCCTCGTGGCTGGGAGCCAGAGTGTGACTGCAGGACCAGGGAATCTGTTTATCAGGATCTGGAACAAGTCAAAGGTTAAGGCAGGAGATTAGCCACATTCAGGAGGAGCCAGAGCAGAGCCCAGCAGAGGCTGGAGTCCAGAGGTGAAGCCCAGTACCAGTGTGGGGGCTACTGTCTGCTTGCTCTTTTCTTCTCTTCAGGGAGGAGCCTGAGGCAGAGAGAAAGCCACTCAGGATTTCCCACACTAAACCGTAAGAATTAATAAAGCAGCAGCAGTGGCCACAGGCCAGTACGTATTCAAAAGCAGCTTTGGGTCTCCTGTCAGAAAGGCAGTGGCTGTGGGCTGGATGGCCAGGCCTGCTCCTGGGCCAGCTGCTGGCAGCATGACAAGAGGGAACACCAAGGACTGAGGCACTAGGCTCAGAGCCTGCCACCAAACCAGCTGTGTGACCTTGCATCAGTCATTTCACCTCTGGGACTCCATTCCTCCACTGAGACAATGCACAGGGTTTCCAACATGCGAATATGAAGGCTTCTTTCCCAGAGCAAAAAAATTCAAAGATTCCAGATGGCAATGGTAATTTTAGTATCTGTTGAGCCACACAATGCAAAATGATAAAAACAATAATCAGTTTTGTATCTTTTAAAAGAATTTGTATGGTGAAGGCCTGGGGTAGGGGGTGGGCTAGAAGAGGTAAATGGGGGTGGGGGGAAGGTGGGGCATATGTAATACTCTCAACAATAAAGATTTTTTAAAAATTAAAAATAAAAAAATAATAGAATTTGCAGCCCTGGCTGGGTAGCTCAGTTGGTTAGAGCACTGTCCCAATATGTCAAGGTTGTAGATACGATCCCCAGGTAGGGCACATACAAGAAGCAACCAATGAATGCATAAATAAGTGGAACAGCACATTTATCTCTCTCAAGTTAATACATACAAAAATAAAGGAATTTGTATTTTATGAATTGCAGGAGCTTCTACTGTCACTTACAAAAATTTGGGATGCAACATCGTTTAAGGCCCAGAGTCTGAGCCTCCATGAAATCCGACCCAAATCCAGCCAGCAGAGCTTCTATCTTCCTTAGAATTCACAGAAATTAGTCACCTATCCCTCTGACTTGAAAAACATAAGGGACACCAGAGCAATGGGCCAGTGTTTTTCAAACTTTTGCTTTTTACGAAGTCCATCAATGATGCTAATATGATGGAACAAAATCTGAAAGTAGGGGTGATGGATGACATTTGCCATATTTTGGGTGCCCAGCCTTAGAATCCCTTCCCAGGTGTGGGGAAGACTCCACCCTCTGAGTCTCAGTAGAAATTAGAGCCCACGGCTCACCTCTCACCATAGAGGTTGAAAAGGCCAGACACTTGCTTCCCAGCTTCCTTCATCTGCAGAGCTTAGACATATGATCTGTGTTTGGCCAATCAGGTGCACTGCCCTGGCCTGAACCAGGAACCACAGAGGGCCTTTTCCCGTGCGGGTGGCAGCTGTGGTCGTCATGTCCAGATTCCAGGGTATCAGCAGCAGCAGGGTCATCATTCAGGCCCCAACCCTGGTTGTGGCACAAGCTTCCCAGGGTTCTGAGGCCAGGGCAGGACTCTAGACAGCTTCTGTGTCACACTTCTGGCCATGCTCTTGGCTGCTGTCCAGCATCCTTTGTTGTCATTCCTGCGCTGAGCCTGGCTCTCTGGCCTTCCCAGAGATTCTATGGGCTACCCAGCATGCTTTCTGTAAATTCCTCTTATGCTTAAGTCATCCAGAGCCAGGTCCTGTAGCATTTTTAAATCGGAACCCTGACCGATTTACAGTCTTATGTCAGTCTTAGCATCCAACTTGTTTTTGTATTTTGCTTTGGTCACAGAGTTCTGAGAAAATTCTGGTAATACAGATGAATGGTTTCTTAGTCCATTCATGCTGCTATAACAAAACACCATAGACTGTAGCTTATAAACAACAGAAATTTGTTTCTTACCGTTTTAGAGACTGGAAGTCCAAGGTCATTGTCTGATGAGGGTCCTCTTTGGAGTCGCAGGCTTCTCATAGATCCTCACATGACAGAGGAAACGAGAGAGATCTGCGGGTCCTCTTTTAAAAGGCACTAATCCCAACCATCAGGGCTTTACCCTTATGATCTAATCACCCACAAAGGCCCCACCTCCTAATGCCACCTTGGGAATTAGGGTTTCAACACAGTAAGTTTGGGGGGATACAGACACTTTTACCATAGCAGATGGTGTAAATAATAATGACAGACGCCATTACACAGCACCCACTATATGTCAGGCTCTATTCTAATCAATTTATGTATATTAACTCAATTAACAAACCTTTGAAGTAGGTCTACCATTAGCAGGCCCCTCTTATAGGCAAGAAAACAGAGGAACAGGGGAGTGGAGTAGTTTGCCCAAGGTCAAGGATTTAAATCAAGGAGGTCCTGTGCCAGAGTTTGTGTTCTTAACTCCTACCCACAGCCTCCCCCCCACCCCCCAATTTGAGATTATAATAGTCTTCAATTAAATCGATCTAAAAACTAGAAAGAAAAGTACTGGAAATTTTTGTTTGAATTGAATGAGTAATTATCAAAATATCCAACAACTGCTCTTTATCCTCATCATAAACATAAAAATTAGGCAATACACAACTAAAACTTACAGCAAGTACTAAACAAACAAGACAATGTCATCTCTCCATAGTCACTGCTAAAGGTGTTTGTGGAGCCCGGTGGAGCTGACGCAGGAAGTACTCAGTTCTTCATTGCTCTGCTCTTTACAAGCAGACGTGCCCAGGCTGGCGCAGCACGGATTCTTGCAGACACACCCACTATCGGTGCCAGCCGCTCTCAGGGACGCCAGATGGAACTTGTGCCAAAGTCCTCACAAAACCGAGTTTACACAAAAAGCCCGCATTGATGGGGGTGTGACACGGGGCATAGGAGTTGACAGAAAGCTCCCAATGGCCAAAGCCGGAACAATTTGAGGAATGAAACAAAGTAGTATTACATTATAACCCGAAGTATAAAATAAATATCTATGAGTTCACACTTCTATAAATTTTTTAAAAGAAGAAAACCTTACAGTGGGGAAATCTGACAAACACTACTTCAGGCAGGTGGTCAAGATTAACATCAACAACCCTGACCGGTTTGGCTCAGTGGATAGAGCATCGGCCTGCAGACTGAAGGTCCCAGGTTTGATTCCAATCAAGGGCATGTACCTGGGTTGTGGGCACATCCCCAGTAGGGGGTGTGCAGGAGGCAGCTGATCAATGTTTCTTTCTCATCGTTGTTTCTAACTCTCTATCCCTCTCCCTTCCTCTCTGTAAAAAAAAAAAATCAATAAAACGTATTTTTTTAAAAAAGATTAACATTAACAGTCATAAATCATGTTGTAGCACAGGCCGTTGATATGATGTGATGAGAATGGCACTTTACCTCTGCGATCATCCTCCCCAAACCCACAGCTCCAGTCTATCACGAGTAAAGTACATAAATCCTGATGGAGGGATTGCAAGCAGAGGAAAACACTCACCCAGCACGCCCAGAGTCATCAAAAACAGGGAGCGTCTGGGAAAGCCAAGAGAAGCCCAAGAAGACCAGACACCTTAATGTAGCGTGGCACCCTGGATGGGACCCTGGACAGGAAGAAGGCCAGTAGGTAAAAACTAAAGAAATCTGAATAAACTATGGACTTAATTAATAATAATGTCTCAATATCGAGCCATCAATTGTGGCAAATGTACCATATCCATGAACGATGTTAATAGGGGACAGTGGGTGCTGGGAAGGGGCGGGTAATATGGGAATTTTGTACTATCTGCTCAGTTTCTTTGCAAATGTAAAATTTCTTTCTGAAAAAATAAAGTCTATTGATAAAAAATATAATAATAAAATTGACTGCCTTCCCCAGGGTGATGCAATTTAAACCTCCTGGGATAGATGTGTTTATTTAATGCATCCATATAGTTTTAGGCTACACACTTTTGAATAGCAGCTTTTTAAAATATATATTTTTATTGATTTCAGAGAGGAAAGGAGAGGGAGAGAGAGATAGAAACATTAGTGATAAGAGAATCATTGATCGGCTGCAAGCTCCACACGGGGATCAAGCCCACAACCCCGGGCATGTGGCCTGACCAGGAATCAAACTGTGACCTTCTGGTTCATAGGTCGACTCTCAACCACTGAGCCACGCCGCAGGGTTTAATAGCAGCTTTAAAAATACTTAGATATTTTAAAATGAAGTTCTAATCTTCACATTGCATGCCTGAATCACCTCAGAGTAGCTGAGCACAGTTGGAGCTGCTCTGGTGGAGGGGAAATCACAAGGAATGTCCTTTGTCTCTGTCCCTAAAACTGGCTGGATCTCTAAGATGAGGGAAAAACTCCACGTCTCAAGGCAAAGCACTTAAAAACGATGCAATGACTTCCCTTCCCCCCACCTTCAAGACACAGCGTGAGCAACTGTTTGAGGCCAAGGCTGCAGTTGTCTTTGTCCTGCATTTGCTCGTCGAGCCCTGCGCTCCTCAGCAGCGGGAAGGGCAGGGGCTGGTATGAAGCAGGGCAACAGATGGCTGGGACACGTCCTCTTAAAGCTCAGCTGCCCTGGCCAGCCTGCCAAGCTGTGTACATTTCAAACGTCTGAGGTCCAACCAAAAGAGACGAGTAATGATTTTCAATCACTTGCTGAAACACATGGCTAATCCTCGGGGAGCCAAGAAGAGTGTGTTCAAGATTCACTTAAACCCAGTAGGGGGGACAAGGAAACCCTGTGCGCCTTCTCGGCTTTGTCCCCCGGCCAGGCCACCCTGGAGGCAGCTGGGCGTTTGTCCAGGACCCCAGCGTGCATCCTGCTTTCTATGCTTTGGGAAAGGGTGCGATGTTTGGTACGTGTGTCTACCTGGGGTGAGGGGGAGACGGAGAAAGGCTGTTTGGCAGGTAGGTTTGGATCCTGAGAAATTATCCACCCTGGCCTTTGCCTCCTGGTCTGGAATTAGGAGGTCTCTAGGTCAACCTGCTTCATAAGTTCAGTCAGTGCCATTTCCCTGGCCTGATCCAGGCCCTTCTTCTCCCTTGCCTGGGTCATGCCGGGAGTCTCCCCCATTCTTCTCAGGCCTGCATCATCAGATCAGGGCAAGGGGATCTCAGGGAGCATGTGAATTTGTATTTGTTCCAGCAGGTTGTTATAGTTTTAATTAGTGGAGTCAGAGATGTTTGGTCTCTCAACATCATTTCCCACTGAAGGGGCTCCTAAGAGAAATGTCTTGTTCAGGTCTGGGCTGAAAATGTGTAAGATGAATCTGGAACATCTTGCTACACTAGAAAGCAAAGGGACCAACAAAGACTACTGGAGTGGCATCAGAAGGACTCAGAAGCCAAGTGCCAGAGGCTCCCACTGGCCAAAGATGGGACGATTTGAATGTCTAAAAGAATAATAATAGCAATGGATCAAAACATATTCATGTCAAAATCCCTGAGTTCATAATGATACATTCAAGGGAAAGAACACAACTCATTGGTCACCTTTGGAGGATGCCAGGGAACTAATTACTCTGAAAAATGCATAAATAAAAAGAATTAAGCATGCATCTTACTTTTCTTATATGAAAATGACCAGGCAAACCAAATAGTTGGTGGGGGAGTTTCTCTTCATAGACATATTCTAGCTAAGAAATGAAGAGGAGCCCTGGCCGGTGGCTCAGTTGTTAGAGCGTCAGCCAGAGGACCAAAGGGTCGCAGGTTCGATTCCCAGTCAAGGGCACATACCTCAGTTGTAGTTCAATCCCCAGCCCAGTCCGGTCCAGGACCAAGCGGGAGGCAACCAATCAATGCATCTCTCTCACATCAATGTTTCTCTCTCTGTGTCTCTCCCCCTTTCTTCCACTCTCTCTAAAAATCAATGGAAAAAAATATCCTTATTTCGCAGGTGAGGATTCAAAAGAAAGAAACGAAGAAGAAAAAAGGTAGAATTAGAACATCATAGTTTTACAACCTCTAGGGAAATAATCAATTTAGGCCATGATCATCATCACCAGCCACTAACATCGCTAAAAGAGAGACGGCGAGATAGTAGAAACGTCTTGATGGGTGGACACAATACCTCTTATGAAGGAGTCAGGGTTGATTTTTAAATAAATAACAAATAATGTTTAGTATAAATATGTTCAAATTTGCCGTGTTTATATAAAATTCAAATTTAGCTGGGCATCTTATCTTATTTACCAAGTCTTGCAACCTTAGAAGTAGTAAAAAAAAGAAAATTAAAAGTAAGTGCTGCCACTCTGAAAAATAATCTGCAGACGAGGTCACATTACTCTGACTCTAGGCTTCCTCTCTGGCCTCTGGCTCCCTGCCTTACGCGCTACCGTCCAGCAGCACCGGACACATTGAATTGAGGCTCCCTGAAGCAGCCTTGAGAGACACTTGAGATAAGTCTTTTTTTAAAAAAATAAGCCAGGTTGCAAGTGGAGGGGTACGGTAGGGCGGAGAGAAAAAGCTAAGGTCCTGCTTTTGGGGTGGGATGAGGTGACAGGCAGAGTTTGGGAAAGGAGCAGAGAGGTTTTAAAGAAAGAGGATGATGGCAAGTTTTGTTGATGATGAGCACTGTATGCCCCTCCTTGGCTGCTCATGGGACGCCTCGAGAGCAGGGCGGTTTGGATGCTGGGATAGGTCTCCAGCATACAGCAGAGTGGCCCGAGAGGTCCTGGTTACATTCAAGTCGGCTTATATCTCTCTCCCCACTATGAGCCCTGCAAGGGTAGAGACTGTGTTTCTAGCTTTAGATTTCCCGTCATCTGCCAAAGTAGCCTGTCACTTCATACCTGTCCGGTGAGTGAATGAATGAGAAAATGCATCCCTCTTCACCCTTTGCAGAGATGGTCTTATTCTGACATAACAAAAGGTGGTTATTAGATAGACGATTGCCTCACGAAGCACTGAATTTAACCTTTGCCATTTCCACACACCATAACAAAATAGTTTCGAGGTTGAAACAAAGGTCAGCTCACCGAGGCAGAAGCTGGGAGTCATTCTCCAAGGCATCTGAGACAGTTCCCTCTGGAATGGAAAGCCTCGCCTGCTTCCTGTTTTCACTTGCAGCTTCAGCTCTGAGTGTGTGCCATGTACGTGTCTCGTGACGTGTTGTGGCAGCTGTGATGGGGCTCACATCACAATTAGGTGACGGCCTTGGAAGAAGACCCACGGGCAAGTCAGGAGGAATAATGAGGGCAACCGAGAGTATCGCTCAGGGAAGCCCTGGCTGTCGGGAAAGGTCTGAGACCTGCATCATCTATTTATTTACAAGTGAGATTAAGAGAAAGAAAGAAGAGGAGATAAATATCACACTCCTTGCCCTGGCCAGGTGGCTCCACTAGTTGGAGCATCCTCCTTTGCACCCGAAGGTTTCGGGTTCATTCCCAGTCAGGGCACATGCTTAGGTTTTGGGTTCGATCCCTGGTCCAGACATGTACAGGAAGCAACCTATTAAAAATTCTCTCTCACATCTTCCTTCTTTCTTTCCTTCCTTCCTTCCTTCCTTCCTTCCTTCCTTCCTTCCTTCCTTCCTTCCTCCCTCCCTCCCTCCCTCCCTCCCTCCCTCCCTCTCTCCCTTTCTCTCTCTGTCTCTTTCTCTCTCTCTCTCTCTCTCTCTCTCTCTCTCTCTCTCTCTCTCTCTCTCTCTCTCTCTCACCAATGAACATGTTCTCGGGTAAGGATTTTTTTTTAAAAGTTAAAGGTCCTGCTCCTTTAGAGCAAAGGAAAGGAGGGAAAGGCTACTAAGTATCGTAGGCTTAAGAATTTCCTTATATGACCATGATGTAACAAGACATTTAAAAAATTTCTGGCCCTAGCCGGTTTGGCTCAGCGCATAGAGTGTCAGCCTGCAGACTGAAGGTCCCGGGTTTGATTCTGGTCAAGGGCACATACTTGGGTTGCAGGTTCTCCCAGGCACCAAGCCGTGTGGCACATGTGGGAGGCCCAACCAATGATGTCTCCTTACATAGATGTTTCTCTCTCTCTCTCTCCCCCTCCTTACTTCCCTTCCACTCTCTCTATCCCTGGGTGAGGATTTAAAAAAAAGAAGAAAAAAACAACAGAAATGTATTGTCTCACAGTTCTGGAGGCTAGAAGACCAAATTCAGAGTTCAGCAGAGTTCAGCTCCCTCCAAAACCCATAGGAAAATCCTTCCTTGCCTCTTCCTGGGTTCCTGGTTAGCTGGCAAACCCTGGCACTCCTTGGTTTATAGCTGCATATCTCCAATCTCTGACTTCATGGTTTTCTCCCCGTATGTCTGTCTTCATGTGACCGTCTTCTTACTAGGACACCAGTCATATTGGATTAGGGGTCCTTTCTATTTCATCCAGTATGACCTAATTTTAACTAATCACATCTGCAAAGACCTATTTCTAAATAAGGTCAGATTCTGAGATTAAGATTTCAACATATCTTTTTGAGGGAAACACAATACAATTCATAACAGAGCCATTTTTTGGAACACGTTACATTAAAACAGGATTCACTGATCCAATTGACCCAGAGAATCAAATTGTTACCTGCTCAGCCTCAGTCTTCTGAAAGTCGGTATGAAGCATCCGTCTCCAGTTGACCAAATTTCCCATTGTATTTGCTAGGCCTGCTGGTTTATAGAACTCTAACCCAAGGGTCACCCTAACGGTGAGTTACTTATTTGTGGGAGACAGTAGTATTTCCCTACCCTTTCTTCCTGAACAGAAACTACGATCATAGTTGTATTGCTATGGCAAAAAAGTTATTTACTCACCAATCTCTGGCCCTTCTTGGTAAGAAAGAGTTTGAGGTCTAGGGCTGGCGATGCCACTGATGCTAGATCAATGCTTCCTTTTTTACTTATATCACGGCACACAGAGGGTAAAAGGGAGCATTTGCAAAGCACTGGGGGAAAGGGACAGGGCTCCTCTAGCCACCTCGCCCTGCCCAACTTTCTCAATGCTAAAGAGATCACCATCGCCCCAACTGGTTTGACTCAGTGGATAGAGCGTCGGCCTGCGGACTCAAGGGTCCCAGGTTCGATTCCGGTCAAGGGCATGTACCTTGGTTGCGGGCACATCTCCAGTAGGGAGTGTGCAGGAGGCAGCTGATCGATGTTTCTCTCTCATGGATGTTTCTAACTCTCTATCCCTCTCCCTTCCTCTGTGTAAAAAATCAATAAAATATATTTTAAAAAAATAAAGAGATCACCATCTCAGGCACAGGACACCCACCTCAGACCCTGGGAGGGAAGCCTAGGGCTAATGATTATACAGATAATCTAAAGGTGGGGGACTCTGACCCCCACCCCACTGCCCCCTCAGTGGATCTTCATTTGGTGACTTGACTTTTTCTTCACATGCACGTACACCTGTATAAAAGGAGAGCATTGGCTTAAATTATATAATCTACATGAAGAATGAGCACAGTTCTAATTCATTAGGGGAGAAAACTGTTCACAAGTAGAATAGATCTAAGGTCTCTACCATTATAAAGCAGTGCAGTGCCTAGTCCAGCATCAGAACTAGAATCTGTGACCACAGTTTTCTTCTCTGGTTTAGAGTCCTTCCTCATGGAAGATGAAGGTGTCAGGAAAAGGAGAGATGATTAGTTTGTGAGCTGTGATGGGCTCTCCCTGAAGAGGGTTAGTCAGCTTCACTAGATTGCATTTTCCTGAAATGGCAGCATCTCCTCAAAGGCATGATTCCTCTCAAGTGCCGCCTCCTCCTCCAGGCAGCCCTCCTTGATCATCTACCCTGAATCTGGTGATCCTTCTCTGTGCTCTGGCACCTACTTTCATCATAGCACCTGTTGTATTAATAGAGTAACTTATCATCTGTCTTTCTCACCAGGTTGCAAGTCCCTGGCTCTTATATTCCTTTTATTGCCTATGTCTAGTACCTGGTAGGCCCACAAGCTTACTGAATAAAATGAATGTCACAGATCACTTTGGGGACAGTGGATGACTACTTCCATAAGTCAGTTTCCTTAAAAGCCACCCAATATCTGCTTGGTGCCCTGAACATCTCCACCTCTGCTCACACCTGGATCCAGGCAACTATACAATTGACTATGCTTTTTAACTCAGGGAATACCCCTGCTCCTTCTCCTACTTTCCTGCAATCCCTCTTGCTCAATTCTGGTGTCCTCAGCTCCCATGACTTGCCAGCTCCTAGGATTTTCCGACTGAGAAGGGACATCTTATGAGGTATTGGTTACACTTCCGTCCATGAGTGTCTCCTCCTGATTGTCCCTCACTCCTCCCTTGGCAGTCACATGTGGGGCAGGTCAATATATAGGGCACGGGGGCTCCTGCTCATCAGGGAGAGGGGCTCGGAACTGTCTGTGACTTCCCTCCCTCCATCTTTTCCTTTCTTTCTTTCTTTCTTTCTTTCTTTCTTTCTTTCTTTCTTTCTTTCTTTCTTTCTTCTTTCTTTCTTTCTTTCTTTCTTTCTTTCTCTCTCTCTCTCTCTCTCTCTCTCTCTCTCTCTCTCTCTTCTTTCTTTCTTTCTTTTTTTATTTTACTATATTTTATTGATTTTTTTTACACAGAGGAAGGGAGAGGGATAGAGAATTAGAAACATCAATGAGAGAGAAATATCGATCAGCTGCCTCCTGCACACTCCCCACTGGGTATGTGCCCTTGACTGGAATCGAACCTGGGACCCTTGAGTCCTCAGGCCGACGCTCTATCCATTGAGCCAAACCGGTTAGGGCCATTTTTCTCTTTCTTTCCTTTTCTCCCCCCCCCCTTTCCCTCCCTCCTTCTCCCTCCCTCCCTTCCTTCCTCTTTCCTTCCATCCTTTCCCTCTGAATTTATTTGTGTATCTATTTTGACAGTTTTATTGAGATATAATTCACATACTATAAAACCCACCTTTTTAAAGTGTGCAATTCCGTAGTTTTGGTATATTCATAGAATTGTGCTGTCATTACCACTATCTAATTCCAGAACGTTTCCACTACCCCCAAAAGGAGCAGTCCCTTCTCATTCCCTGCCTCACCCAGGTCTTGGCAAACACTAATCCACTGTCTATCGCTATGAATTTGCTTACTTTAGATATGTCAGATAAATGGAATTGCAGGATGTGGCCTTTTCATGCTCTTATTAACCTATTCAATTCCTTTGCCCACTTTAAAAATTGAGTTATTTGTATTTTTATCATTGCGTTGTAGGAGGTTTTATTTATTCTGACTGCAAATGCCTTATCAGTTCTATTATTTGCAAATATTTTCTTCTATTCTGTAGGTTTTTTCATTGTCTTAAATTTTTTAAAATTACAATTGATATTACATTAGTTTCAGGTATAGGTTTTTTCACTTTCTTGATGGTGTTCTTTGGAATGCAAGAGTTTTCATTTTGGTAAAGTCCAATTTATCTGTTTTTTTTTAATTTTGTCATTTGTACTTTTAATGTGATATCTAAGAAAAGATTGCCTAATCCAAGGTCATGAAAATATACTCCTTTGTTTTCTGCTAAGAATTTTAGTTTTAGCTTTTACATTTAGATTCACCATCCCCTCTCTTCATTTTTGGTCTATCACCTCCCAAGGACAAATGCATTTTACAGCAGGTTTGTTTGGTATAATAGTCTCTGATTGTCTGTTACCTTTACATTGGGATGAGATACTTCCTTAATAAAGTTATTCACATATTTAGTTGTTCTGCAAAATGGACATTTATACCTTCAATAAACTTTGGCTTCCATCATGTAAAAAAAAAACAACCCACAGACAAACAAAAAATTAAAAGAACACTCCCCGCCCCCTCCCACAACATTCTTTCTGGGGTCCAACCAGGCTGTGCTCTGCCACAGACCGAGGCTGGAGAGACTCCAGGCAATGACAGTTTTGGAGGTGGGTTGAAGCTCAGTAGTGTAAACAGGGAGGGGAGATCATCTGTGACCTCAATACTGAGGAAGAAGGACTTCAGCTGCAGAACTCTTCATAAGGGCCCTCGAAGCTTGGCACGCTGTCACCTCACTACTGACCCTGCCCTTCTGCAGCTGTGGCTCATTGTTCCTCTGCTTTTGATTATTCCGTTCAGCCACTGTCTGAGCCATTGTCTGTCAAGATGTTTGGTTTTGGAAATCCTGCATTACACCTCTGAGCAAACGATACCACATCTTCTCTCTGAATCCTGCAAAGTTGGTAACAAAATTAGTCTTAGTTTTCTTAGTCATTGGTTTTGTGTGGTTGTTGATCCTCTCCAAAGGGTATGTTTGTTCTACTTATCAGCAAATCCTTCAACTTTCTATTTATTTGAATCCTTTCAAAAACAAGAAACAAATTCATTAAAAAAAAAAAAAAATCAAACTCTATTTTTCATCCGGTGAAGTTTTCTAGGCTTCAGATTTAGTGCCACTGGAAGGATAGTGCCAGAAAGGAAGATAATTTAAATCTGTCATATTTTTGCAGGTGAGGCCATTACTTTATTCTTTTGGAACAAAACCTCCCAGAAGGATGTCATTAGTAAGGGCTACATTTTTCATTTCTACAATGAGATAATCACCTTCTCTAGGAGCAGCAGCTAACATCTATCTGTCCAAAGTCTACTTTCTAGTAAGTCAGCCCACACAATATGCAGAGGGACAGCTTGGTCACTCTTCCGAGAGAGATTTTAAAGCTGATCTGTGATGATCTCCTGTCATCCAATAAATGGAAATAACACCCACCATCCAGGAGGCCACGGTGTGGGGAAACAGACAAAAGGCCACAGAGGGACGTAAGCGCTTGGCTGTCATAACTCCACACCATTTGGAGGTCTGGATCCAAAGATGGCTTGGCTTCTTTTGCTGCTGATTTGCTCTTAGAAATGTCAGGCCCTCCAGCTCAGAACGTCATGACCAGACTGGAAGCCCAATGGCATGGAAGTCTTGGTCTATCCTGCTCAGTGTCAGGATGCTTTTAATGGAAAAACAGGATTAATAACGTGCATGCAAAATTAACTTAATATTGACCCCTTAAAAGATGCCTACGCAATCCTGTCGATCCACTTGAAAAGAAGCAGCTATAAAATGGTATGTATACTATGCTGGCCCTTTGGGTAAAGTGATTACATATGCTTTTAAAAGTCTAGAAAAGAGATACAGTAAAGTGTTTTCTCCAGATAATAAACCTACAAGTTTCCCACTTTATACTTAAAAATTGTAATATATTCACCTTCCATAATAAAAAAATAAATATGTTGGACCAATTCCATTTTGAAAAAAAAAAAAAAAATAGGCCTTTCCCTGAACTCAAATGCATGTTCAGAATTTTAAAAATATGCAGCGAAGAGTAGATATTCGAATCTGCTACTCTATGAGAAAACTTAAAAATAATCAGTCTTTAATGGTGGAGAAGCAGGCCAAATGTCTGCTGCTCAAGGAGGCGGGGCCAGCCCTAATTCCAGGTCACAGGGCAGTTTGCCAGGGCTGCGGGCTCATGATGCTTCTGCCCCCTGCTGGAATGCTCGGGAAAGTGCAAGCTCTGGCCCAAAAAATTTCTCCAGGGATATGACCCAGGAAGATGAGTGCTTATGAACCCAGTGCCACTTCGAAAAACTGGCCTTATTGC
Source organism: Myotis myotis (assembly GCF_014108235.1). Taxonomy (NCBI): domain Eukaryota; kingdom Metazoa; phylum Chordata; class Mammalia; order Chiroptera; family Vespertilionidae; genus Myotis; species Myotis myotis. The sequence goes on from NW_023416313.1 coordinate 203,027,604, forward strand.
TCAAAACTTCTGGAAGGTCTTGCCACAGAGACACTAGCCATGTAGCAAACCTTTAAGGCTCCCTGGCCTGCTTCTGACACCTGTTTATTTTTTAAATGCCCCAGACTTCATTCTAAGCATTTATGTATATGTAGAACATATATAGATAAAAAATAGCTTTCTTTTTTGTGCCAGCCCACATTTTATAGTATATATTATATTGTACTATAGCTTTTCCTTTGACTTGCTTTTTTTTTAACCTATCACTATATCCTGGCAGGGCCAGGACTAAGGTGAGGCGGGTGAGACCTGCACAACCCTGAGAATGGCCTCCTTATAGTTTTGTGCCCTTTGACAGCACATGCAGGTTAGCTTCATTCTTTTGACCTTAAATAGTATTCCATTCTATGGTATTAACAGGCCACAACTAACCATTTCCATCTGGATGAACCTTTAGTTATTTCCAATTTTTAGCTATTACTAAAATGCTGTGTTGAAATCTTATAGCTGCCCCCTTGTGCATGGAGTCAAAGTTACAGTTTTTTTCCTCTGTGGTTTATGCGTTTTTACCTTGTTGAAGAAGCCTTCCCTACATTAAGGTTATAATAGTGTCTTCCTATATTTTCTTTTTCATTTCAGGCCTGAGGTGCAGAATTGATCTAATCCCACTCCTTGGCTCCTGCGTGGTTCATACTCCACGCAGTCGTCATTGGTCCATATAAGACACTTTTTAAAATATTCCCTTTTACCCCCATTTCCCAACCCAATTCCTCCTGCCCACCAGACAATCACTCTGGTGTGTTTGTATGTTTCCTTATAAAATATGTAGTATGTGTATGGAAGATTTATGTGAACGATATTGTGTCACAGACCTTATTCTATTTCTTACTGTTTTCATTCAACATTGTGTTCCAAGCTGTCCACATGGCTGTGGTACATGCAGTTTCTTGCTCTTGACTGCTTCACTCATCCCTTCCCCTAGTAGGGAGCCCCTGGAGCCTTCAGCTCCCATTACCAGAAACAGCCCTGCAATGAATAACCTCGTGTGTGGTCCATCCTGTGTGAGAAGTTTTCTAGGGTATATTTCCAGAGTGCTTACATTTTCTTCTAATACTTTTATAGTTTGTTTTTTTCTCCTATTCATATACCCATCCACATTTGATTAATTTATCTGAGCACATTTAGCTTGTGCTATGATCTCAACTCTTCGTTCTTATAATTCTCTTGTAGAAAAAGAAACCTAATTTCCATTTGATCACGTTTCTTCAGCTCTGTTGAGCTAGAGGTTGGGAAGGAATGTTTTATGTTTTGTTTTGTTTGAATTTCAGCTCTCAGATTTATGCTACATGATAATAATATAATTTAGCCCTAGCCAGTTTGGCTCAGTAGATAGAGTGTTGGCCCATGGACTGAAGAGTCCCAGGTTTGATTCCAGTCAAGGACACGTACCTGGGTTTCAGGCTTATTCCCTGGCCCTGCAACCAATCGATATGTCTCTCTCACGTCAATATTTCTCTCTCTTTGTCTCTCCCCCTCCTTTCCACCCTTTCTAAAAAAAAACAAAAACAAACAAACAAACAAAAACAATGGAAAAATATCCTTGGGTGAGGATTAACAAAAAAAGATAACAACATAATTTAGTTTGAGTCCTTCCTAAAGCAGAACTGAGACAAGGATGTTGGTGACAGTATTTTATTTGGGAAGCTACCCCAGGAATACCAGGAGGAGGGAAGAGTGAAACAGGGAAGACAGGAAAGCCAATGAAAGATGCATTACTGAGCTAGTTATAGCTGGCACAGTTTCCCTGGAGACCCTTTGAAGAGCCATTTAAAATTACCTGGAATTGTCCCTTTGAAGGATGGAAAATTGAGACATTGGCTCGCGTGCACGCATACACACCCTCACACTTTCCTGCTGTGGCTGTGCCTGCAAAGTAGATTGGGCAAGCTGTAAGCCAGGAGAAAATCCTGAGACGGAAAAGCTGAGTGACTTCTTGGTGTTTGAGTGGGAAGCCACCAGCATGCATAGGAGCTGCTGACTCTTGGCTGCCCACTTCTTTCCCTGAACCTTGCTATTCATGTATAGATGACCTCTGACCTCTCTGTCCCCACCCAGCAAGACCTGCTCAGACTGCTGCAGTCAGGACCTATTATTACAGCGTTCCCTCTGCCTCCCTGGCCCCAGCCGCTCTGCTCACCCCTCTGACTGGCCTTTAGCCACCCACCTCTGGAAATCTGGCATTTTCCTCCTGCCTAGCACACGTGCCCCTTTTATTTCTCTTTCCAGCTTCGCTTTTGCTTTCTTTCCCTCTTCTCTCCTGTTTACCTCCTTAAACCTGCCCAACAGCCTCAGTGAACCCTACTAAGATCATTTGCTACTGGGCTCTCACAGAAAGTGTCCACACTCAGCTTCAAAAGTTAAAATAATCAGAATGATACCGAATACTGTCTGAGCAGTTACTAAGTGGCAGGCGCTGCTGTTTGTATTGGTAGAAGAACCACCTCATGAAGTAAGTACTATCATCATGTCAACTTCACAGAGGAGGGAACCTGTTGGAGAAGATGGCTTATCTGGCTGATGGAGCTGGGCCTCAGGTGTGGGTGTCTGGCCTAAGGATTTCTTCTTGACCACTTCAGTTAGCTTAGCCATTAAGTGCCAGCTGACTTGGGTAAGGGGTTTCACTCCTTGTGTCTGGTTTTGGACTTTTCCAACAGCACAGTCTTTAAGGTTCCTTTTCTTTCACGAAATTATTGAACGTATGAAATAAGATTTTAAAAAAATGTAACACCTTGGTATTTTTCATGTTTGTTTTGATTTTTTGTTTTTAGTTTTCTTGGTTCATGTGTTACTGCTATACATTTTTCTCAGGGCTCACCCTAATAGATTCCCCACCCCCCCCGCCCCAACCTCCAGATAGTTGAGATTCTACTATTAAAATTAATTCATTTGATGTCAGTTTACTTGTATGGAAGAGCATGAGTGAATTTAATGACCTTTCCTGAGAACTAGTTTTGAAAGAGGAGACCGGGAAGAAGCATGAATGTGCTAAGCCTGGATTAAAGGGAAGCCATGCTAGGTCATCACCCTAGAAAAGCTCTCGCACATGTCACCGGGATTTATGTCCAAGAATGTTCTTGGCAGCATTGTTCATAATGGGCTCAAGCTGGAAATAGCCCTATCCGTGCAGAATAGAATGGGGAAATGCATTGTAGCATAGGTATCAATGCGATGGACTACAATACAGCAATGAAAATGAGTGACTGACAACTAACTACAGCCACATCCTTGACTCTCACAAACATAATGCTGAGGAAGAGAATGTTGACAAGAGAAAACTATATTCCATGGGAATCCATACTGGCCAAGGTTCAAAGATAGGTGGTAAGATTATAAAGACAATGAAGGAAATTAATAGCATGAATGTCAGGATAATAGTAATTAATTATAATGGACATGGCGGGGATTGTGATTGTTCAGGTGACACACAGGCATCTTCTTGGATGCTGATAGTTACTATTTCTTTATCTGGATGTTGGTTCCACAGAGGGTTGCTTTGCAATTATTTGTTAAGCTGTCCAAATGTGTTCTATGCATTTTTATGCCTGTATGTTTTATCTCACTCTTTTGAAAAACTGAAAGCAGGGACAAAAGGGAGGGAGAGATGGAGGAAGGGAGGGACAGACAGGAATGCCAGCCCCTCAAACCAGATCTCATTTCTTTGTTTTTTTTCTTTTTTATTGAATTTATTGGGGTGAAATTGGTTAATAAAATTATATACGTTTCAGAGGTCTAATTTATGGGTTCTAGCAAATCCAGACCAGGTTCTAGGAGACCTGGAAGAGAAGTGGTCAGGTTTGAGGCAGGTGCCGAAAGGCTCTGTGCATAGCATCTGTGGACACTCAGCTGCCAAATAGTTTTCCGTTGAACCAATTTGTTCTCTCACCAGCAGTTGCCATTGCTTTGCATCTTCACTATCAGCTGATATTGTCAGATTTTTAAATATTTACTTCTTTTGTAAGATGTGTAAAGGTATCTCATTCTTGTTTTAAGTTGCATTATTCTAGTAATTAATGTTGAGCATCTTTTTAATGTTTTGTTTTTGTCTTCTGTGAAATGCCTTTTCAAGTCTTTTGCCCATTCCTCCCCTCCCCTTGGGGTGTTGTCTTTCTTATTGATTTATTGCAGTGTGTATTTATTTTGGATATTAGGGCTTTGCAAGTTGAAAATATCTTTTCCCATTCCATGGCATGTTGCCTGGGTTTTGCTAGATGGATGGCATGGAGGTAGCAAGGGTTTGCTGCTCTGAATTCCTTTGCTTATCCCTTGGGTGCCTTGGAATTGGCTCAGCCTTCCGGGGCTGCCTTTCTCATGCATCTTGGAGTTCCTGGCCCCACAACCCCGGCAGCCCTGCTGTCCCCTCCGGAGGCAAGCTGCTGAGAGGTAAGCGAGCCCCCATGAGAGGGACAACGTGAGCCCTGTGCAGATAGAGCCTGTTTTGTGTGTTCTTCTCTCCTACTCTCTTCCATTAGCAGAGAAAATAGAGTTTGCTCTGTCTCACCGCATTAACTTTCACTTTGTACATCAGCGCAGAAAAGAGTGAAATGAGAAAGGATTTAGAGGTGAGTCAGTTTCTGAAGCCCTTTGTACTGGCCTGGATTTCAGTGTGTGGACAATGGTAGGTGCTACCTGAGAACTGGGAACTTGACTGTGCCAGGGCAGAAAGAGAAACTCACATCTTGCCAAGGGGCATTGGGCCATGCTACCTGCATCAGCATTTGAAGCCAACATTAAGAAGGTTACTAATGGGCTTGGAAGCCGTTAGCAACCCTCCCTGTAATACCTATGTAAAAACTAGGGACTGTCTTCCAGTCGAAGTGAGCAGTAACTGAGTACTGTTATTCTACCCTAATTTTCTTTGCAAGGAGGCCTGACTCTGGTGAGAAGGGTATGGTGGATCCCGAATTGAGGATAAACTTTAAGAATTAAAATTTACATGCAACAGGGACAATACGATTTTGAAATAAAATCAGTCGGTCTTCCCTCCCCACTACCTTGAGCCCTTCTCTAACCCCAATCTCTTGAGCACAACTCTTGGTTTGTGTGACATGGAAACCACACGTGCAGACTGGGAGGTGGGGGGTAGTGTGAGCCCACTGCAGGCTGGAGCTGCCGGAGAACTAAAGACTTAAGCAACTGCAGAAAGGGTGCAATCTGGGGGCTGAAGAACTTGCTGTGTGTCCGATAATGTAACTCTTTCCTCAGCGGAGGACTGTGAGAGAGATGTAGGAAAGGCTTTGTTACTTTCAAGGTTGTCTGGAGTCGGATGTGAGTTTCTTTAGACCAGAGAGCACACCCGAAGGCAGGAAATGGCGGCTCAGATGTAGATCTGGGTCATACTCATGGGCTTCTCTTTGTCGGCACCGGCGGCATGCTATACACAAACAACTCGTTTTCTCCTGGTGTGGCTGTGCAGGATGTAAATTTACCAAAAACCTGGGACGCCTGGGACCCCCTCGACTTCTCACAGGCACAACCAGAAACCGGCTCCAGCTCTGAGACCTGCAGCTGCTCTGGTGGTGCCCACACTGGACCAGCGATTAGACATTGTATCTCCCCTGTAGATGGTTTCTGAACCCTTAGAGCAGATCTTCACGTTGAACCTGATCAGATTCAGTCCATTGTTCCCTGGGGGTTTCGTGTAGGTTTTCTCAGCAGCCAAGAATAAAATAACAATTTGAGTGCAAGTCGTTGACATTGGGAATCATCTCAGGAAACAAGGAAGCACAGCGGGAACTGGAGGAGCTGGGGGCTCTGCAGCAGTGAGGTGAGCCAGGAAGTCAGCAATGACGTGTGAGCACGGTGACACCCAAGGCCCTGAATCAACCTCCGGAGCACCAAGGCCGCCGCCTCACTTCTGCCTTCCGACTCTCACGCGATTTTTCTCTTGTGGCCAAGCCTAACGGGTTCCACACAGGGAGGAGGCTGGAAAACGGAGCTCCAGCTCCACGGCTCTCCCCATGAATGTACAGACAGTTCGATGCTCAGTCCACACAGTCTGGCGCGCAGAACAGCACTTGCTTTGTTTTCCGTATCAGTTGAGTTCCTGCCTGAGTCTGGCCCCATCCCCACAGACAGGCAAGATGTTCAACTTCCGCCATTCCTGGGGTTCCCCACCTTGGGGTCAGGTGAAGATTCCACCGTCTTACCCAGTTCCAAGTGGGAGGTGCCCTGCTGTCACCGGGTCATCCGTGGCTGTTGAATGTTAACACTGAGACGACATTATGCCTCTCCCAGGGGTCCCTCCAGATCTGGTGGCACTTTTGTTTCCATGCCCCACTTGGGGGACATGAGCTTGTTTTCAAGGCTGGGGCCCTCCACGCCTTTCCTCTGTGGGGTTTTGCCACCTCCCTGAAGCCCTGCCAGGAAGGGAATCTGTTCCCTTCAACTTTCTTAAGCGTCCCACTGTAAAACTCCAGCACCTTTTCCTTTACTCTTTCTTCTGTTTCAGACGCAAACCTACATTCACCGAAGGATTTGCTAATCAAGGAACAAAAGACTGCCATCTGCCCTTTCATGGATATGTTAAAAAAATCCTCACCCAAGGATATGTTTCTATTGGTGAGAGAGAGAGAGAGAGAAACATGGATCAGTTGCCTCCCGAACGTGAATCAAGCCCAAAACCTGGGTATGTGCCCTGACTGGGGATCAAACCTGTGACTCTTCGGTGCATGGGACAACGCTCCAACCAACTGAGCCACCCGGCCAGCGTTTCTAAGGCAATAAAACATAATGGGAAAGAGAATATGCAGGGAGGGGAAAAAACAAAAGTTAATCTTTCAAAATACTATCCATGTACCTGGGGCTGTGATGGTGCTTCTTCTGTGTCTGGAGGAAGCCACTAAGTGGTCATGGCAGCTGCAGCCGGAAGTCAGCATTCCCTGGGCTGTCACCATCCTCTCTGCTGTCACCAGCCTCTCTGCCTTGCCCCCTGCCCAGGACGCTTCTCCCCTTCTTCCGGTTGTGCTGAGGCAACGTGCTGGGGAGAGAGCGGCACCAGCGTGAGGCCTCCAAGCCATAGACCGCTGGTCGCCCTGTGGGGCTGAGACACATGCTGTTGAGGGAATAGTGCACCTTGTTGCCGGTAGCACTATCCCTGGTTTCTGTGGGCTTGGTAAGCCTTCCTGCCTCAGTGACCACCCCACAAGAACTGCTGGTCACTTTGGTTTATATTCGCCCAGCAGAGAAAATACAGCCACCCCGTCAGTCACAACTCAGGGCCTGACAGAGTCAAGATCTGCTAAATGAAACACACTTGCAGATTATGAGTGACAGAAGCATAGAGAAAACGATGAATTAAAGGGGGAAAAAAAACATCCCAATGGGTCTCATAAGCATGGCCATCTGGATACCTGACCCACACAGGCTGATCCTCGGGAAACACCAAAGCAGCTGGGTTTCAGACAAGTCTAAGCAGATCTTTGGGTCTAAACCAAAACTGTAGGATTAAATTTGGCCCTGGGAGGCCTCGAGGGAGCAAGCAGCAAGCTTCCAGGTGTTTCAGTGGTGCCCGTGTGCATGAGCTGGGCCTTATGCTATTCTTTACAGTCAGAGGTAATGTGTTCTATGCACATACATACTGTACTTGGTATGTGGAGACAGTGTGTGTGCACAGACATCTAAGATGGGGAGCTCAGCAACTGCAGCATTGCATGCACCACGGAGCATAGGGAACAATGTTGGATGACTACATCACCTATTGAAGTGGCTGTCACCTAGAGTTACTTAATAAGAGTTTCTTCTGGCTGAGCCTTAAGTATAAAATTCCTAATAAATTACTCAAAACAGTATGACTTCTAACACAAAAATGCTTATATCTTTATCTAGATTCATCTATGCACTTTTGCTATGTGTCTGTCATTCAACTGTTTCTCATGATGATGTTCAGCAGCCTGCTGCTTAGCAATCCTTTCCAACTAGTTTCTGAAAATAGTTTGGTAAGTGAATGTTCTCCCTGAGAGTCATTCCATGCCGTTGCCAAGGATTTGGTTGCACATCGTGTTTTAGACTAGCTGCACTTGATACCCCTTGCAGTTTATTTTCATTCCTCAGTTAATTATACATACCCTCCCCCCGATCGTCCCTAGTCCCCCATCTCTCACACGCCCCAGCACGTCGATGGTGTGCTGTCAGAAGATATTATTGGATTTTGTGTCCAGATTGATGAAATGGTAAAATCAACTAAAGGAGGTATGTTTATAACAGCGTTGATTGGTGATATCAGGAAAAAATGGGCGATGACTACAGTAGTGAACGGATAACTGGTTAAAAGCCCAAGAGTGTGCTGCTCATGTGACGCTTGCTGTTCACATGCACATGGGTGAGCATCTCCTGGTTCCAGTTACTTTTCTCCTTGTGAAGAATTACAGGCATCATTCTGAAGAGAGAGGTACCCGGGTGGTAACAAATACAACTTAGTCTATTTTCACTTCATATCATCTCTACATCTCTACACCTTTTTATGAAACAATCTCTTGCCATAATAAACACTGAGACAGGGTGTTGATTGCATTCCACTGAGTCTGGTTCTGATGAGAAGGCATCCTGAGGTGTGGATTAGCAGCTCTTTTTTTAAAAAATTTTTAATCCTAAAAAATTAGGATATGTTTACTGATTTTTTAGAGAGAGGAAGGAAGAGGGAGAAACATTGATGAGAGAAAGAAACATTGATCGGCTACCTCCCTTACTCGCTCCAACTGGGAATCGAACATGCAACCCTTTGGTGTATGGGACGATGCTTCAACCACCTGAGCCACTGGGCCAGAGCTGGATTGGCAGCTCTTAAACCACAAGCTCTTGCCCGTTATTTCTTCAGTGGCCAAGAAGGCCAGGAGTAGCTGGGGCCAAGTGCTAGGAAGTCCTCTCTGGAGTACCCGAGGGCCCACGAGAGAAGTCTCACGGGACTGGTGGAGCAGCTAGGGAAGAAACAAGAACTACTTAAAAGAAGTGTTTGAGGCTATATGATGCCGAGACTCATCTTCTTCTGGCTTTTCACAGATTGAATGTGGGAACAGAAAAGGAAAAAGTGAAATGCAAACAATAGCTTTTCAGGTTGTTCCTATGGCACATGCCTTTCCTCTGAAGGTCTCCTAAGCTGAACTCCTGTTTTAAGATTCTTGTGAGATGACAAGATCAGAAGTGAGGGTGTCATTACTGCAATAACATATGCTTTGTTTTTCCATTACCGAAGGAGAAAACTTTCTGGGGAGTGAAATTCAACACTCTATTTAACAACAGCACTGCATACTAATTCATGTCAAAATATAAAACCAATCTAGTCAAGAAAACATCAAGATTAAATGAAATGGGCCATGGTAATGGTATGGGCTCATGTTATGAGGATTACAAATTCTTTCTCAATCTTAATTACGGTTCCTTCTTGTAGCCCTAGCAATGCAGTATTATAACTACCTGATTATTTATCCCAGTCCCTTCTAGACTAAGCTTGGTGAAGGGAGGGTCTGTGCTGATCTTGTTCACCATTGTATACCACAATGCTTGCATGTAATGGACAATTAATAATTATTTGCTCAATGGGTCAATGAATGAAGAATTTATGGCCAATCTCACTGTTTTTGGTATTTATTATATCCTCCATATACTGTTACTTCCCTGTCTTCCCAACTGGATTACAAACTTCCCTGGGTCAGGGACTCTTGCTTATGTATGATATATTACTAGCACTTACTATGGTGTTAAGCACACAAAGGCATCTACTCATTTGTTTATTAATTTGACAAGTATATATAGTGTGTGTACAATGTTAAGGCAAATGTGGTGTTTGGGAGAAGGGAGGTTGGAGATGAGAAGTTGGAAAATGGGTTTGATTTAAACACCTTAAGTACTTCAATTTTTTATATCATGTAGTGCGTGTAGAGATGGCCTTAATCACAGATAAAACATTATATATTACTTGCTTAGTTATCTTTCCAGTTATTAAGGAACCAAGGTTTAAAAATAGATTTATAAAAAAGTACTTAACATGGAAGAGCAAGAAGAAAAGAGCAGGAGAGAAATAATAGAACTAAATAGTCCCCAGGGGCCAGGTCTACAGCCAGGGAGGAGCCGCCTCCTGTATTGTGCAATATGTGTGGCTTGGCAGAAATGAGATGAACATGCACTCTTCCCTTCTATTAAAGGCTAATTATTTTTTAAAGTAAAGTTATGACTTATACAAATACAAACTTAGCACGTGTCCAATATTTTATTTAACTCATTAATGAAGGGGGGAACTAGTAAGATATTACAACTGATTCAAAAGATAATCCAAAGAAGCAGAAACATATATAGACAATTAACAGTGCTGCAATTCATTTGATTAACAGACACAACACTGGTTTCTTGGGTGAGGGGAAGAGAGATCAATTGTACTCCAAGAACAATTTGCATTTGTATTTCTATGGACAAGAATCATTTGTACTACTGTCAGGTTGGTTTTTTTTTTTTATATTTTTATTGATTTCAGAGAGGAAGGGAGAGGGAGAGAGAGATAGAAACATCATGAGAGAGCATCATTGATTGGCTGCCTCCTGCACACCCCCTACTAGGGATTGAGCCTGCAACCTGGGCATGTGCCCTTGACCGGAATCGAACCCATGATCCCTCAGTCCTCAGGCTGACACTCTGTCCACTGAGCCAAACTGGCTAGAGCCTACTATCAGGTTTTTTGCAACACACAGAGTTGTAAAATAGCTCAAAGTCAGTGAAAGCACACTTAATCTGCTAGATTGGACACCCAGTAACCTTTAGTACTCACTTTAAAGTCTTTCATAATTTCTGTTGACACTAATAGATCCCTCAACTTGTCTTCCAACACAATGATTCACTGTGTGAAGTCTTAGTTTTTCTCTGAAAAAGTTTAAGAAAAATAAAGGGTTTTTAACAAAAACCATACAAAGCACATTAACCATACAAAGTCTCTGAGTTCCTTAGATAAGACCAGAGTGGAATAAAAATCTCAATTCTTCATAGATGCTTGTGTGCTTCAAAAGACAACCTGAACCTTTTCTTTGACATGTAACCCTCCCCCCCCTTTTTTTAAAAATATATTTTATTGATCTTAGAGAGGAAGGGAGAGGGAGAGATAGAAACATCAATGATGAGAGAGAATCATTGATCGGCTGCCTCCTGCATGCCCCTTACTGGGGATCGAGCCTGCAGCCCAGGCATGTGCCCTTGGCCATAATCGAACCTGGGACCCTTCAGTCCGCAGGCCAACGCTATACCCATTGAGCCAAACCAGCTAGGGCGACATGTAACTCTTTTGTCCTCCTTAAAACAATATAGCTGGTATTTAATGGGTTTTTTTTCAACCATGAGATATTTTATAAATACAGGAAGTTTATAGAATAATATAAGAAACATCCAGCTCTGGCTAGGCAGCTTAGTTGGTTAGAGCATCATCCTGATATGCCAAGGTTGCAGGTTTGATCTCTGGTTACATAAAGGCTTTTGAAAAGAAACTGGAAGTCTTTAAGAGGGATGTGGATGGTAAGAGATTTAGATATTTCCCAGACTTCAAGAGGCACATCAAAGACCTCCCAACAGATGACAGAACAGACTGTCAAAGCCTTCAAAAGCTGTTTTTAAACATCATCGAGTCAACTATTGAGCAGTTCTTCCCAAGATTTGCGAAATTCAGAGACCTGGAAGAGACAGCAAAATTCATGTGGTTTCCAGATAGCATGAAACTGGAGGAACTAAACTTACAAATGTTTTCATGGCTAGACATGGCTGACTTTGAAATGCAGTTGATTGAATTTCAGAGTAGCTCAATTTGGAAGCAGAAATTTATTGACCTTAGAGTTGACTTGGAAAACATTGAAAAAAAAGCGATTAGAGACAGGAGTACCAGAGAGAAGTGTCAAAAACGAACTATTGAGGACTCGGAATGCCATTCCAGAAAGATTTTTCTGTTTAAAAAACTTTGCAACAGCGTTACTCTCCATGTTTTCATCCACATACGCTTGTGAATCTTTGTTCTCAGTGATGACTTTTGTTAAGTCTCATAATAGGAGTAGCCTGATGGATGAAAGTAGTAGCTCGTGCATATCTCTGAAGGTCACGAAATATAAACCTGATGTAAAGTCTCTGTCATCAGTGATGCAGCAGCAAAAGTCCCACTGATAATTTCAAACGGAGTCATAAAGTTTTCTGTCGGACTATCAGTGTACATGTATACATTAAAAAATAAATGTTTTTTTCATCATCATATACTGTGTTTTTGTTGCTCGAATGAATTTTTTTAAAAATATATATTTTATTGATTTTTTACAGAGAGGAAGGGAGAGGGATAGAGAGTTAAAAACATCGATGAGAGAGAAGCATCAATCAGCTGCCTCCTGCACACCCCCTACTGGGGATGTGCCTGCAACCAAGATACATACCCTTGACCTGAATCAAACCCAGGACCCTTCAGTCCCCAGGCCGACGTTCTATCCAGTGAGCCAAACCGGCTAGGGCATCGAATGAATTTTATTATTTCTTCCAGGTTCTTCACATATGTACACCTTAAGAGATATCAAGTAGGCGTAACATGTTCTCAAAAAATTAGGGTTGGCATGCAGAAGAATTTTGAGTCAGAGATTTTGCTGGTTTTGGCACGCACTCACAAAAAGGTTGCCCACCCCTGACCTACACAGTTCAAACCCACATTGTTCAACTGTAAGCAAAAAACCCTCCATTCTACCTGTTATTATTGGTATATATTCATGGTATAAACATTTTTTAAATGTTTATAAATCATTATCATAATTATTTTGGTGTTCAAGTTGTTCCAGAGTTAGCTAGTAGGATCCTCTTCAAGCTGGCTTTTGTGTCCCGTGATATGCCTCATCATTTTTTTTGAAAACTTCCTTAATTTCCAGCAAAAATAGATGTTCCAGGCTCATCTGAAATCAGATTATTTCTCCAAGGAACACTAATTCTTCTTTAGTGTGAATATTAGCTATTTATTACTGCATAATCAGCTACCCCAAAATTTAGCAGCTTAAAACAACAAATTATGATCTCACACAGTTTCTTCTGAGGTTTGGGAATTTGAGAGAGGTTAGCTAGGTAGTTCTGGGTAAGTTTCTTTCCTCTCCTGAAGTCACAAATACCGCATGATGCTCATTTTTTGGCTTTTTTTTTGGTATGGGAATTCATTCTGGGAAGAAAAATCACACTTGATACAAGGAGTTCTCAGGCACTAGAATCAAGAGTCAAAACTAATTTAATATTGCAGTTTCCGTTCTACTTTGAAAGATTGTTTCTTTTAAGATCAAGTTCTAAAAGAAAATTTTAGACTACCTTTATTTTCCTCTATTACTTTTAGTCTGAGCATTTCTTTTTCATCAGTTGGCTCAAGTTATTACAACAAAAGGTATTGAAGATCTACTTGTACAAGACTGATAAAAGAAATAAGATCTGGCCTAGAGGAATTTGCAAAGTAGTGTAATCCTACTTCTTTCCTGAAATTTTCTCAAAGAAGTAAAAATTTCAGAGGTGAAGCTACTAGGAGCTTCAACTTGTTTAATGATTCTTACCCCCTTGCTCATCATTCCAGTTATTTTTCAGCTACTGAATACCACAATTTGTGCTGCACTATTAGCTCTGACATGAATGCAATGTAAAAAGCAATTCTTTACACCTGCCTAATCAGGGTAGTCTGTTTTAGGTTCCCTGGGGTTCCAAAGCTGCTCTGGGAATAAGCCTTGCTCAACCCACTTGAGCACAAAAGGAAACAATTAATAATTAATGAAATTGAGAAGTCTCCCACACTGGGTAATCCATCTTTGAGGAATTTGGGATTCTTTGAGAAAGAAAAGGGAGCCTTGCTTTAAAGCAATGGGAAAGGGCCCGGGGCCAGCAGTCTTACAGAGCCGGGTTTAATCACGGCACTGCCCCCCCGCCCCCCCCCCCCCCCCCCCCCCCAAACCGGCTGAAAGGTGGGTGGTCCAATCATATCAGGTCTCGGAACCTGTTTCTCCATCCACAACATGAGGCTTGACGGCCCCTCTCTCACTGCAATTTTCCAGCCCAAGGCTCAGGGAGGAATCCATCAAACGAGTAAGTGAACTCACGATTTGCTCTTTGTGGACAAAGAGTAGGGGCGGCCAGTCCGGCTAATTTATTAATACACTTTGACTGGACTCGTGACTGTCCTCGCTCTGCTCCTCCCCCGCCTCTCACCTCCCTGGGAGGACCTGGAGCAAAGGTCTAGCCGTGCGCCTGCGTACTGCGGTCGGAGCGATGAAGTCGCGCAGCCAGCCGCTCTTGGCGCCCAAACCACGCGATATTTCCTCCGGAGCTCGGTGGCGGTGAGTGCGGAGCGGAGGCGGCCGCTGGGACTGGGGGACCTGCCGTTGGGTCGGGCCGTCGGGGGGCGGGAAGATCTGGGGGCCAGGGTGGCCTCAAGGCTTCCTCCTGGAGCTACTGGCGTTATAGCGAGGACTTAGAATAAAGAATGCTGGAGGGGCAGAAGCAGGTCTTTTTGAAAAACAATTGTGGGGAGTAAGCAACCTCAGGATTGGACATACTTGTGTCCAAGGTGCCTCCGAGATGTTTATTTAACACATTTTTTTGAGTATCTACCATGTGCCAGGCATAGGGGTTGGACATAAATCATTGACCAACGGATACAAATCCCTGTCCTCCTGGTGCTTACGGTCTGGGAAGTCAGCTTGAAACTCTGGGCTGCGGATGCAGGTGCCTAGTCGTTTCCATGAGTGACGGGTAGTGGGAGCCCAAGAGGAAGGCGAGGTCCCTGAGAAGGGAAGGGTCTTGCAGGAGGAAGGAGGAAACAAGAAGACTCAAAGGATTACCTGGCCAGCTCTGGAGGACTATATCGTGCTGTTTCCTTTTAATCAAGCCTCAGTAGGAGGCTTACTAATGATGGTATGAAGATGAATGTGTTTGCATTCTGAGGCCAAAAACATTCTGCCCATTCAGTCTTCAACAAACTTGTTTCTATTAAAAATTCTAATTAGACTTAGTCCTTCTTCATATATTTGTTTTAGGAGGCAAACGCTGACAGGGAACTATATCTTTTCTGGATCCTAAATATGATTTGTCTTCTCCCCACAAATGTGCTTTCTTATTTTTAAATTGTTTAATATTTTCAAACTTCCTTGTGATTTAAAATGTTTTATATCAATAGGAATTACTTTATACAGAAATCTTGTGAGATCCCTGTGCAAACAAGGTGATGATTGTACAAAGAGTGGTACTGAATTCCCGACCTGGTATGTATTTATCTGTGATGAATGAAAAGCTATGGTCTTTGATAATTATTAATGAAAATGGAGGAACAAAGGTATCCATATGATGTCAATGTGGTAAACTGAGGTAGGAAGATATTAATAGTAGCAGAAATATTAGAAGAAATTCTTTAAACAATGTACTATTCAGTTTCTCAAGTGATATCAAGGCCATTTGTTGAAAAAAATAAGGTATTTCAGAATTATTATTTAAAAGATTATGTTACAAATATGTGGCTTTTGTTTTTTATTTATAGTATATATCATTGGTTCTTAAAATTTGCTTTTTTTTTGATGTGAACAGCACTGACTTATGTCTGTGCTGATCTTGCAACCTGAGTCATAGAAACAGGTATGGAAGTAACCTGAGAGGTTTGGGCTCATGCTGCCTTGGTTTTGTTGCCTTTTCATAATAGTATGTAATAAAAGGCTAATATGCAAATCAACCAAACTGCAGAACGACCAGTTGCAGTGACATGCACTGACCACCAGGGGGCAGACACTCAACACAGGAGCTGCCCCCTCATGGTCAGTGCGCTCCCACAGGGGGAGCGCAGATCAGCCAGAAGCTGGGCTTGTAGTTGGTGAGTGCAGCAGCGGTGGCAGGAGCCCTCTCCCACCTCCACAGCAGCGCTAAGGACCCCTCAGCGGATGTCCCCAGTCAGACATCCCCAGAGGGGTCCCGGACTGTGAGTGGGTGCAGGCCAGGCTGAGGGATCCCTCTCCCCCCTCCAATACACGAATGTCGTGCACCGGGCTTCTAGTATTTAAAAAAGCTGGCTATGATTTTTCATTTTTGAAATCTTCCTATATGTTAAAACAAATGAAGTGATTTACCTTTAGTCATCTCAAAAAAGAAATCTTAAAGTTGACAGCAATATTCCAAAGGATCTTTTTGGAGAAAATGAAGAGCAAGTAAAACTACTTGAAGAATTTATATTGAGTTACAGAGAAATTACAAAATAATATAGATTTATTCATGCCCAAGTTAAAAGACAGTGCTCTGGAACCTAGAGTGACCTTTTAAAGAATAGTAAATAATTATATAGGACAATGAGTTTTTTACTTTACATTTTTACCTAATATTTTAGGAAAAAATGGTAATCCAGTGGCAGAAAATTTCCGAGTAGAAGAAGTAAATTTACCAGATCATATCAATGAAGGACAAGTACAAGTCAGAACTCTTTACCTTTCTGTGGATCCTTACATGGTAAGAGTCAGGATTTTGTGACTTGGTGAAAATTAATTTTACTTTTCTATTTTTTAATGCTGCATCTAAATTTTATTGAGCAATCCTCATGATTAACGAATATTTGAGCAATTATATTTTGATACCTGTGAATTACAGATTGCCTTTGTTTTTATTCACTAGTGTTATTAAGGAATGTTATAGAAGGAAGATTTCCATTATAGTAGCACATGTAGTTATCAGTTCTTTCCAAATGTCCAGACTACTGCCCAGTAGTAAGTAAAGCTTGAAGATCGTAAATTAGGATTGGAAATTCTCTCAAATTTATCCAGTTTATAAGATCTTATTTATCACTCCATCTCCAGGGACTAGCATGGTGCTTATTAAGTATTAATTAAAGGAAGGAAGGCTGGAACTCACTTCTTTCCCCAGGTGGCCCTGCATGGGACGGTGTGCCACTCCACTTGGGAATTATAATTAATCACTTGCCTTCACTAGAAATTGTTCTATAAAAAAAAAAAGAACATAAACAACTTTAAATGAAAAAAAAGGAATCTAATGAACATTAAATCATTGCAATTTTATATCATTCCAAAATCACAACTAATTTCAATCACCATGTGTGTACAGTATTTTACGTGGTTATATTTAATGTGTATATACTATTTTGATTTCATATTTAAGTGACTTTATATACATATCTTTATATGAAAAACTAGTGGAAATATCATTACATTGGTGGTTCTGTTTTTCTCTTAGCCTTGTTTGAGTCAGGTCCTTGGTCTGGCCAATATCCAATGGCTGCTGCACTTGCTTTCCAAAAATACATGGGATGGACACAGAAGCAGAAGTGTAGCATATACCTATAGAAGCTTCTGCTTCAATTCCTATTTGGTCTTTTCTGACTGAACTAGACCACCCTTAATCAAGCAGTGTTTCCATCTTTTCCATCTCCTGGACCACACTGTAGGCCTCCAATTCTTGGCTTCATGAGAGAAGCAAGAGTGAGCCACAGAGAAGAAGAGAGCCTTCACTAATTTCCAGGATGTCTTTAGCATAGTTTCATGGGAGGCTGTGGTGTCATTGTGGCATTTTTTTCTTGGCTGAATAAAGAGAACATCCACCTGAGGTTAGGGGTATGATGTAGTGCTTGGTCTGAAGTTTTCCCTATCATTGTTTTATTGTGGAAAATTGAACAGTTGGGGAAAGCTTAAAAATGTTTTGGGAATAGGTAGTATTAGAAATTAGGAAGAGGAGTTCAGAAGGGATGGTGATAAACAACTGTATAAAAATAGTTTTGCCCGGTCGGTGTTGTTCAGTGGTTGAGTGTTGACCTATGAACTTGGAGGTAACAGTTCAATTCCCAGTCAGAGCACATGTCTGGGTTTCGAGCTTGATCCCTCATAGGGGGCATGCAGGAAGCAGCAGATCAATGATTCACTCTAATCATTGATGTTTCTATCTCTACCTTCCTCTCCTTCCCTCTCCCTCCCCTTCTGAAATCAATAAAAAGAAAAAATAGTTTCATTTTTGTATGTGTTATTTCCATTGGGGAAGTGGAATTGCTAGGCCAAAAGAAATGAGTACCATTATGGTCTATATCAGCGGTTTTCAACCTGTGGGTCGAGACCCCTTTGGGGGTCGAACGACCCTTTCACAGGGGTCGCCTAAGACCATCGGAAAACACATATATAATTACATATTGTTTTGGTGATTAATCACTATGCTTTAATTATTTTCAATTTGTAACAATGAAAATACATCCTGCATATCAGATATTTACATTACGATTCATAACAGTAGCAAAACTACAGTTATGAAGTAGCAATGAAAATAATTTTATGGTTGGGGATCACCACAACATGAGGAACTGTATTAAAGGGTCGCGGCATTAGGAAGGTTGAGAACCACTGGTCTATATGATACTAATTTGTTTTCTATAAAAAGTAGACAGTTTCATAATATTGTCATCAACATATAAGTATACTTAATTTGCCAAAATCCATTGAAACCACTGGCACAGTAGTTTGAATTAATTTTGTTAGTATAATGTCTGTAACATTACTTAAATTGTTTAAAAATTTTAACAGCTTTATTGAAATATAATACACGTATCATATAATTCACACATTTAAATGTACAATTCATGGTTTTTAGTCTATTCACAAAATTGTGGAACTATCATCACTTTAGAATATACTTAAATTTATTTTCTTTTTTTAAAATATATTTTATTGATTTTTTACAGAGAGGAAGGGAGAGAGATAGAGGGTTAGAAACATCGATGAGAGAGAAACATCGATCAGCTGCCTCCTGCACATCTCCTACTGGGGATATGCCCGCAACCAAGGTACATGCCCTTGACCGGAATCAAACCCAGGACCTTTCAGTCCGCAGGCCGACGCTCTATCCACTGAGCCAAACCGGTTTCAGCCTTAAATTTCTTTTGAATTGCACTTCTTTACTTGTTAGAGAGAAGATACAGTTTTTTTTTCCAGAATAAAAAACTGAAAGGAAGATAGAAATTAAGATAAATTTTGTTTGATTAACACTGTACTTAACATTACTTATATACCTTTCCTTAGGTCACTAGATAAATTGGTAAACTGGTTCAGTATTATTAGACAGAATTTGCTAATCAGTGTTTTCTTTTTTAGCGCTGTAAAATGAATGAAGATTCTGGGTCTGATTATTTAGCACCTTGGCAGTTGTCTCAAGTGGTTGACGGAGGAGGTATTGGGATTATAGAAGAAAGCAAACACACAAATTTTACTAAAGGCGAGTTTGTGACTTCTTTCTACTGGCCCTGGCAAACCAAGGTTATTCTGGATGGAAATAGCCTAGAAAAGGTGATGTATAATATAAAAGTATTTTTCTCCACTGTAATTCTTATTTTGTACCTTTGGTCTTCAGTTGTTTGATAAGGGGGAGGGGAGGTGGGGAGCATACATTTTCTTTTAGATATCTGCAAAAATGTGGAAAGCCTTTGTTCCTTTTCCACTATTGGCTGTAACTATATATGACAGTTCTTAGATTACCAGTGAGTGGTGGTGTTTTCCATATTTAATTTATTTCTCAAATTTTACAGATATAAAATAAAACCTGAACTATAAGCATCAAAAAATATTTTATACTAAGAACCAAAGGCCCCTTGTAGTTGTATGCTTTAAAGTTTCCTGAGAAATTGACACTTAAGAAATTCCTTTGGTTTGAGCTTGAAATTCCATCTTGTGTCAGAAATCTTGAGTTTGGTTTCTGTTAGGTTGAACCATGTGAAACTACCAATATTTTTCTGTTTTGACCTGCAAAAACTGGCAGCTTCATGTACAGGGTGGGGCAAAAGTAGGCTTATAGTTATGAGTATGGAAAACAGCACAATAATTAAAAAATAATAATACAAGAATAAACTGTGTTTTTCATACTTACAACTGTAAACCTACCTTTGTCACCCCTGTGTAGTCACATTAAGGGTTAGGTATTCAACATATGAATTTTAGGAGTGCCAATGTAAGAAATGTCCAAATCAGTAGAGAATTTTATAAAAATATATTTTTATTGATTTAGAGAGGTAGGGAGGAGAGAAACATGAGAGAGGATCATTGATCAGCTGCACACCCCACACTGGGGATTGAGCCTGGGACCCGGGCATGTGCCCTGCCCAGGAATTGAACTGTGACCTCCTGGTTCATAGGTTGATGCTCAACCACTGAGCCACGTGACTGGGACTAGAAAATTTTTATAAGAATTTATTTGAGCCTGACTGGCATGGCTCAGTGGTTGAGCATCGACCTATGAACCAGGAGGTCATGGTTTAATTCCCGGTCAGGGCACATGCCCAGGTTGCAGATATACAGTGTGGGGTGTGCAGGAGGCAGTCGATCAAGGTTTCTCTCATCATTGATGTTTCTGTCTCTCTCTTCCTCTCCCTTCCTTTCTAAAATCAATAAAAATATATTTTAAAAAATGTATTTGAGCCAAACTGATGACAGTTGCTGGGAAGCAAGATCTTAGATATTCTGGAGAATAAGTTTTACATGTTCTTTTATACATTTTGAAATTAAGAAAACATAAAGAAGATTACATGCAGGAGGGAGAAAGAAAGGCAGCAATTGGATTACAGGATAGTTAACAAGAATGGTAACCTAAGATAGGCTTACTTAAGGCAAAAATAAACCTTTTACTAAAGAAGTTATATGTTTGGGGAGTGACCACCCACCAAGACCTGCCCTGTTAGGAATTTATGATCAGATCACCCTGGGAGGTTACTTTCTGTGGAAACCCTTTTTTTGTCCACAGGAAGACATGATTCAGCCTATAATAAGTTGTTGCTACCTTGTTGACTTAAAACTGGGATTCCTAGGTTTTTTTTTTAAAGATATATATTTAGACAAAATAAATAAATACAAATAAAAGATATACATTTCATTTTAGGTAGACCCGCAACTCGTGAATGGACATATTTCATATTTTCTTGGAGCTATTGGTATGCCTGGTTTAACTTCCTTGATTGGAATACAGGAAAAAGGTCATATAACTCCTGGATCTAATCAGACAATGGTTGTTAGTGGGGCTGCTGGTGCTTGTGGATCCTTGGCTGGGCAGGTAATAATTTCTGAGAATCATTTGATTTTCTAAAAACGTAGTCATAATTGAATCTCTGGATATATATATATATGTATATATATATATATATATATATATATATATATATATATATATATATACTAGAGGCCTGGTGCATGACATTTGTGCACTGGAATGGGGGAGGTCCCTCAGCCCAGCCTGCGCTCTTTCGCAGTTCTGGAGCCCACGGGGAGCGGGCCTAAGCCGTCAGTCTGACATCCTTAGTGCTGCTGCAGAGGTGGGAGAGGCTCCCGCCACCACTGCTACACTCACCAGCCGTGAGCCTGGCTTCTGGCTGAGTTGCGCTACCCCTTTGGGAGTGCACTGACCACCAGGGGGCAGCTCCTGTGTTGAGCATCTGCCCCCTGGTATTCAGTGTGCATCATAGCGACAGGTTGTTCTGCCATTTGGTCGATTTGCATATTATCCTTTTATTATATAGGATCATTTAAAATATAAAATTGAACAAATTTATGATTATTTTGCACATTTCTGGTAGAAAATATATTATTACCTGCTTAGACTGTCTTTATAATAATATGAAAAGTGTTGTAGATTTTTGTATCTTGTTCTCTGTTAACCAAAAATAGACACAGGAAATGCTAGAACGATCCAAGGAAGAAAATCAAAGTACCTATGTGGAATTCATGAACTAAAAATAAAAAACAAACTCGCCCTAGCCAGTTTTGCTCAGTGGTTAGAATTTCAGCCTGCAGACTGAAGGTTTGTGTGTTCTATTCTGGTTAAGGGCATATACCTCAGTTGCAGACTCAGTCCCTGGCCAGTGCAGGAGGCAACCAATCGATGTGTCTCTCGTACATTGATGCTTCTGATGTTTCTGTCTCCATCTCTCCCTCTCCTTTCCTCTCTAAAATCAATGGAAAAAAATATCCTCAGGTGAGGATTAACAAAAAAACACATATTGTAAAAAAAAGTCTTCAAATACAGTAAATATTATGATAGAATTTTATAAAATGCACTAGAGGTCTGGTGCATGAAATTCATACATGGGTTGGGGGGAGGGAGTTCCTCAGCCCAGCCTGCACCCTCTCCAATCCGGGATACCTCAGGGGATGTCCGACTGCCTCTCACAATCCGGGACTGCTGGCTTCTAATCTCTTGCCTGCCTGCCTGATCTCCCCTAGCCCCTCTGCCTGCCTGCCTGATTGCCCCTAACCGCCTCTGCCTCACCCCACACTTGGGACCCAGGATTCCCTTCTCTGGCCAGCCACAGGCACCCAGGACCCGGGCCGGATTCACCTGGACCGGTCACAGCCACAGGGGACCCTGGGCAGGTGGCTTTTCCTGGGCCGCAGCCGCAGGCGCTGGCACCCAGGACCGCAGGGCAGGCGGCCTGTCCCTCTCCTGGGCCGCAGCCTGGCTGGTCCCATTCTTCTCTCATGAGCTCATTTGTGCCTGGCTGGTCCCCATTCCCCTGAAAAGTACAGTGTTGAGCGTTTGAGCCATTATAACATGATGCTGTGAGTGTGTGACAACCATTTGCATATTAGCTCTTTATTATATAAGATTGTTTTTATGAATAATAGCCTTTATAGTATGAAACCTCTGAAATAAAATATTTTTTTCTTAGTAGTGATTTTACTCACAGGCCTGAAAAATATTTTAAAACTTTTAAAAAATTTAATTTATTGGAGTGACATTGTTTAATAACATTATATAAATTTCTGGTGTACAACTTTATTATATGACATCTGTGTACTCTATTGTGCACTCACCATCTGGTCTGGTCTCCTTCTGTCACCATATACTTGACCCCTTTACCCTCCTTGTCCTCCCCTTACCTTCTTTTCCTTCTAGTAACCACCATTCTGTTGTGTCTATGAATTTTTGTTTGTTAATTTGTTGCTTTTTGCTTTATATACCACATGAGTGAAATCACATTCTCACTTTTCTATCTGACTTATTTCACTTAACATAATACTATATGCTCAAGGTCCATCCCACTGAAAAATAATAAATTGCAAGTTAGTGATGTTTGGGATCTGACTATTCTTTTTATGAAATTAGCTTTAAATTCTGAAATTTTAACATTCAAACTAAGTCTAATTTTATTCAATCTTAATGTTTTTAAGAATGGCATTATATGTTTTCTGTTCTGATTTCAAATTACTTTTAGCTGAAAGCCCTGTAATCTAACCTAAATTGTGGTGAACACTCTCATATACTTATAATATCTTGCATGCTTTCACATTTTAAAATGTAAATATGACATAGAAAGTTGTTTAATTTTCAAAAATTTCCCCCCTAGATTGGTCACTTGATGGGCTGTTCCCGAGTGGTGGGAATTTGTGGAACACATGAGAAGTGCCTCATTTTGACCTCAGAACTGGGCTTTGATGCTGCAATTAATTATAAAAAAGAGAATGTAGCAGAACAGCTCCGGGAACTATGCCCAGCTGGTGTGGATGTTTACTTTGACAATGTTGGCGGTGACATAAGTAACACAGTGATAAGTCAGGTAGTTTGTTGATTTGTTTCTTATAAATCTGAATGCTGTTTTATCTGACGTGATATATTTTTACCTGATACTAAGAGATAAAAAAACTGTATAAGATTGTTGGGTTTATTGAGAAAAAGAAACTAAAGATGATCAAGTGATCAACTGTAATTAAGTGAAACAGAAGAGCTTGCTGATATATCTACTTCCACTTACTTACAGATTTGCACTATGAACGTCAGTTTCAGTTCTTTGCTAGCATTATTATATTTTTCACCTGCAGTTAATTTTTGTGAAAAGTACAGTTGTATTGTTCAGATGGTGAAGTTCTGACTCCTAACTTATCATGAACCAACTCAGCCATGGCCCCTGACTTTGGGTAGGGAATGGATTTTCATTAGGTATTTACCTGTTTTTATTGACAGTTTTATAAAATGTGAATATCAGCTATTAACACTGCATTGTCCTTTAATATAGGTAAAATTATTTGCAATTGAGGTTAAATTATTTAAATACAAAGAAATACTCTGCTACTATTACTGTTAAAAGTAGCAACGACAGCAACAATTAATGTAATTCTTTTGCTGATTACCAAATTCTTATTTACCTCTAATTCTTTGGAAGTGGACTTATTTTCTAGCCTATTAAAACTCTTAAATACATATACTGGGTAAATCTTTAAAATGAAATATATTAATTGGCACTAAAGGATTAAATTCAGTGGTCAAGGAGGCTTTCTTTGAGACAGCCATAAAGTCATATATGGGAAAGGCATATATCTTAGGGTATAATCACCTATTTTATCTGAACAGATGAATAAAAACAGTCACATCATCCTGTGTGGCCAAATTTCTCAGTACAACAAAGATGTGCCTTATCCTCCTCCACTACCTCCTGATGTAGAGGCAATTCAGAAAGAAAGAAACATTGCAAGGTGTGTTCTATCTTTTCCTGTTTTTACCGGATTCAAGGGGTTTAAAGATCACAGGTGTATGTGAATGCATTGTTCTCCATGTATAATTTTTTCTTATTAAATAAAACTTGAAAATATATATATTTAAGTTGATTCACTACTTAGGCTTTAGTTAATTAGCTCTTTGGCAGAAAACTTTTAAAAAATTGCATCTGTTCTATAAATCTTTTGCAAGTCTTTTTGCAAGTAATAGAAACTCAATCACATTGGCTTAAGTACAAAGGAAATTTATTGGCTCATGTATTGAGAAGTCCAATATTAGTACAGTACTGGCTGAGCTCTGGCTGGATAAAGGGTTTGTATAGTGGCATCACGACTGTTTTTCTCCACCTCTGGGCTGTGCTCCCTCCCAGGCTCTCCTCTTGCAGCAGCAGGAGGATGGCTGTTACCTCTAGTCTTACATTTTACCAGGTTAGCAATCCAAGCAAAAAGAGAACAGCTTTCTTCTTGCAGTTTTATCAAGTCCCAACGCTGATACTTTATGGCTCATACTGGCTTGGCTTTGGTTACATAGGGTAGGGAAAGGATGTTACCCACAAAGTAAAATCATAGAGCTATTACCAAATGGGGTCATAAATGCTGGATAGACAAAACAGTAGAACTCCACTGCACTTATCCCTGTCTCTACACCTAAAACTGTATCTGGCCAGACTCTGTGATTAAGTCCTAATGTTTGAAATATTAACACATAATAGAGATGTGGAATGATTTCATTTTGGACTCTTATTCCCCCACTGGTCTCTGATCATTATTCTTTTCTTTCCCAATACAGAGAAAGATTTATGGTGTTAAATTATAAGGACAAATTTGAGTCTGGTATTCTACAGCTGAGTCAATGGTTTAAAGAAGGAAAGCTAAAGGTAGAATTTGCTTCTATTCTTTATCAATAACATTCTTCCTGCTGTTTGACATGCTTTTGAATTTATTATAGCAATGTACTAGTTTCATAATAAAAATTCCTACAAAAGGGAAGTGTACTGGATATTATAAATTAACTTTGCCTCCCAGGCGATATAACCTCCTGGTTGAGAAGCCCTT
This sequence comes from Myotis myotis, assembly GCF_014108235.1. Taxonomy (NCBI): domain Eukaryota; kingdom Metazoa; phylum Chordata; class Mammalia; order Chiroptera; family Vespertilionidae; genus Myotis; species Myotis myotis. The sequence goes on from NW_023416313.1 coordinate 203,053,160, forward strand.
TCTTATTATTCCCTTTACCTGAAGTTTTATTAACCTTATACTTTTCTTAGATTATGTTGTAAGATCAATAGATTTTCCTTCCTAAATTTTAATACTCATTAATTTAACAAATATTAATATGGAATTCTACGTGTTAGAAGCTGTGCTTTCTCAAAAATCTTATAAGCACCGCCTAGTACCCCCACCTCTCCACTACCATATGTCTCTCCTGCCCTCCCAGAACATTCTGATATATCTCTTCTCTTTGCTTTAAAATCAGGAGTTATTAATCTGGGGTCCAGAAACCCTGACCTAGCATGTTCTTAAAACCTGCAAATGATAGGCAAAGTTTATATGTGTATGCTTATGTGCTTTTGGAAAAGAGGGTATATAGCTTGTGCTGTTACCAGTGGAAGATTAGACAATGGGAAAATAGGATTTTATTTTAAAAAGTTAATTGATAGGAAACCTTTTTGGGTTACCTACATGAAATTAAGAATATCTATTTTTAGACAGAAAGTGCTAAACAGTATTGCTGTCTTTTGCAAACATGAAAATTATTAACTAGAAACATTGAAGTCTAAAGAATACTAAGTATAGCTATTTTGATTTACAGATTAAAGAAACTATGACAAATGGATTAGAAAACATGGGAGGTAAGATGAATGTAGATTTATTATATATATGTGCTCAGCACAAATAATACCTTTTTTCTTTTGCTTCTATTTCTCTGGTGTTTTTTTCTTTTAAATATTTTTATTGATTTCAGAGAGGAAGGTGCCGGAAGCCGGTCCATCCTTGCTGCTTGACACAGTCGCTGCAGGGAAGAAACATCTGTACAGCATATGTTTCAAGGGACCTGGTGTATATGGCATACTGTTCTTAATATGTTTGCTCCCCTTCTTAGCGCTGTGTGTTTTAACCAAGGTCACCTCTCCGAGAAAGGTTGTTTCCCCAGGTGGGGATTTTTCCCTGGAGTTAGGGATTAACAGGACTAAGGAAGGGAATAAATCAGTAAAACCCCTTAACTAAGTGCCAGGCTTAAACTACATAATCTTTACTTAGGATAATCTCCTTCAGTTACTTCCTTGTAGCTTAACAGAACAGTAGAGTAGTGACCTTGGAATGGAGATAACAAACGCCCTAACCTTTGGAATAGAATGGATAGGATTAAAATCAACAGAACTAGATGGAGATGGGATTTTTGGCAAAGGTCAGATAAGAAACTATGGACATGAAACAAGGAAATGTAGGTCAAGGGAGGACCCAAAACATACCATGATGTGATTATAGAAGCATGCTTATAGGATCAAATGGTGTAAATACAGATGTAACAGGACAATAAAGAGACAACCTGGCTAGAACACCTGGCGAGAGAACCTGGCTAGTATGCTGATCAACTGAACGCTGCCTCCGTGTCCATCCTTCTTCGCTGACTCCGTCCACACCTTTGGGAACCCCTGGACCTGATGGGGCTGAACCCCAACAGGAAGGGAGAGGGAGAGAGAGATGGAAACATCAATGATGAGAGAGAATCACTGATCAGCTACCTCCTGCACTGGGGATCGAGCCACAACCCGGGCATATCCCCTGACCAGAATCGAAATATGACCTCCTGGTTCATAGGTCAATGCTCAACCCGCTGCTGGTTCTTTTGTTTGGTTTAAATAGAAAGGATTAGCTCGGCTGGTGTGGCTCAGTGGTTGGGTGTTGATCTATGAATGGGGAGGTCAAAGGTTGTGGGCTCAAATCCCAGTAGGGAAATCAATAAAAACATATTTTTAAAAATAAAAGGGATTAATCAAACAACTTTTTTCTTTCTCAGAAAAAAATTTAATGTATTTGGTTACTAAGTTTACCAAACAGAAATATAATTTCACTTATTTTTCTGGCATAATGTGTATTTCACTTAGTAAAACTTTGTGATTAGATTTCTGACATTTTAACTGTTATATAGAAACTAGAGGCCTGGTGCATGAAATTTGTGCACTCCGGGGGGAGGGGTCCCTCAGCCCGGCCTGACCCTCTTGCAGTCCAGGAGCCCTCAGGGGATGTCTGACTGATGGCTTAGGCCTGCTCCCCGTGTCAGCTGGACATTCCTTAGCGTAGCTGCAGAGGCGGGAGAGGCTCCTACCACCACCGCTGTGCTCACCAGCCGTGAGCCCGGCTTCTGGCTGAGCAGCGCTCCCCCTGTAGGAGTGCACTGACCACCAGGAGGCAGCTCCTGCGTTGAGCATCTGCCCCCTGATGGTCAGTTCGCGGCATAGCGACTGGTCATTCCGCCGTTTGGTCGATTTGCATATTAGCCTTTTATTATATAGGATTTGTTTTGCTGATATTTTACCTTCAAACTTACTTGCCTCTAGTTTTCAGACTGTAAGCCATGAGTGTTGATATAGACACCAATTAAACATTTCTAGTTTGGGTAAAAAAATTTTTAAAAATATATTTTTATTTATTTCAGAGAGGAAGAGAGGGAGGGAGAGATAGAAACATCAATGATGAGAGAGTATCAATTGACTGGCTGCCTCCTGCATGCCCCACATTGGGGATTGAGCCTGAAATCCAGGCATGTGCCCTGACCGGGAACTGAACGTGACCTCCTGATTCATAGGTCTACACTCAACCACTGAGCCACGCCAGCCTGGCGAGTAAAGCCAATTTTTAAGATGCTGATTGGGTTAGTTTACCCTGTAACTTTGCCAGTGTATATGTGAGGTTTCTTTTGATGACAATTTTCTTCTATACTTAATATTAAAATCATTGAAGTAATTTTTCAAATTACTTGTGTTTGACCTACCAAACGATATGTATGATAGTGACATTTATGTTTTGAGATAACTTAGTTTTTTTTCTTTTTCTTTCTAGCTGCATTCCAGTCCATGATGACAGGAGGTAATATTGGAAAGCAAATAGTTTGCATTTCAGAAGAAACCTCTTTGCAGTCTCTATAAACATCTTCATCAAGGAAATATAAATTTCTTTCCATTTTGCACAAAGACTTTCAAGACACATTAAAAAACACCTGAGAGTACAGATAGCTTTTGGCTTAAATGTACTAATAGGTGATTATTTTCTTAGTTGCAAAATAAGTCTTTCCTATATCTTCAATATTATATATATACTCTATATCCAACGTATTACATACAATAGGTTGAAGTCAAAATGATCTATTTTTCTTTCTTTTCCTAAAACTATTACATACGATATTTTTATCATATATACTGAAACCACTGGAGATTTGATACAACTATTAATGGTTCATACAAAACAGCTTTTCAAAATTAATAACTTTTATTGAAAACGGAATGGTTGAGAAGGCATTTAGTAAATGTTTATAGAACTGGGAAAGTTTTACATAATTCTTGAACTGAAACTTGGCATAAGAAAATTGGGGTGGCCTTTCTATACATGGAAAAGGGACTTAATGGCAGGGTGTTTGTCTGGAGTTTGGGGGAATTCAGAGCTCTGTGTTGGGACTAGTATGAGAAGATAAGTAGAGGTTGATTAGGTTGATGGAGAGACTACATTTGCTACAGAAGATGATCTATTTGTGTTATGCCAAATAATTTACTGTATAGGAACTCAAAATATTTATTGATAAAAGCATATGTTTATTTTAGGTTAGCAGGCACATACTGTCAAATAGTTGTCAAGATTTCCAGGGCAAATAGATTTAAACATTACTTGGAGTTTTAGGTGATTAAAAAGATTGAGACAGCCTGGCTGGTGTGTCTCAGTGGTTGAGCATCGACCCCGGAACCAAAAGGTTGCGGGTTTGATTTCTGACTAGGCACATGCCTGGTTTGCAGGCACCATTCCCAACAGTGGGTGTGTAGGAGGCAGCCAGTCGATGATTCTCTCTCATCATTGGCGTTTCTGTCTCTTCCTCCTTCCTCTCTCTCTAAAAATCAATAAAAATATATATATTTTTAAATATTTTATTGATTTTTTACAGAGAGGAAGGGAGAGAGATAGTTAGAAACATCAATCAGCTGCCTACTGCACATCCCCACTGGGGATGTGCCCGCAGCCCAGGTACATGCCCTTGACCGGAATCGAACCTGGGACCCTTCAGTCCGCAAGCCGACGCTCTATCCACTGAGCCAAACCGGTTTCGGCAAAAAATATTTTTTAAAAGGATTGAGACAACAAAGACAGGTTCAGAATATTAGGACTGAGTGGGCAAATTAACAAATGATGGTAAACATGAATGTCCAAGACCTACAAATGTAACTCTAAATTAGAGTTTGCTGGGGTGGGGGGAGGTTGAGGAAACTATAGGGGGGGATAAATGGTGATGGTTGAAGACTTGACTTGGAGTGGTGAATGCACAGTACACTGTACAGGTGATGTGTTGTGGAACTATGCATCTGAAACCTGTCAATTTTGTTAACCAGTGTCACCCCAACAAATTCAATAAAAAGGAAAAAATTAGAGCAGTGATTCTACAAAAAAAAAAAGGGGGTTTGAATAAAAAGAGTTTTGTTTTGTAATCAACCCTATAAAACAGTAAAATTGGGGGTAGTTTTCTCCGAGTGTCCTGCTGGTTTATGGTCTCCTGTTTATACACTGCAATATACTTTTTAAAAACACCTTATCTTATTGGTAAAAGTATTATACATATCCCCCTCTCCCTGGCCCCATTAACACCCTCCACATTACACCCCGCTCCTGCAATATACTTTTGTTTATAGTATAAACAAAACATTTATAGAAAGTAGATTCAAACTGTGTTAGTAATCATTCCAGTTGTCTTTAGTGGCCTTCTTTCTTGTTTTATATAATTTTCCAGGGCCATTTAATCTCTGTATGTTGATAACTCCCAAATCTACATCTCTATTTTTGACCTCTTTCTTACCTGAGTTTGGGACCTTTACCTCCAAGTAAATATCCCCTTGGGATAAACGCACTTTATCTAAAGAGGAATTATCTTCCCCTGAACTGTGTTTCTCCTTTGTTTTGCAAATCACCATAGTTTATTTGTATATTCAAACTACTACTCTCTCACCCATTTATATGCCTGTCTTCAAGGCTTACCTTTAATCTTACGCGCCTTTCTTAGAGAACTCCTTTAATTCCCACTGCCACTGTCTTCGTTGAGTTCTTCATGGTTTGGCAAGCAGCACTATCAAAAAATTAGTAATTTCAAGAAGTCGGTCAAACTCATAAAGCTCTAACAAGTGGTGGCATCCAGCCTGGAACGCAAGTGGTCTAGCCCCCAGGCAGGACACCTGAGAGCTCTTTACATCCAAATACAGTGGGGCTTTGACTTACGAGTTTAATTCGTTCTGAGACCGAGCTCGTTAAGGAGCTTGTTAACTCAAATTACTCTATTAACTCAATGCAAAAAATCAGCCGAGAGACAGCTGGTATCTCAAAAAACTCGTTAGTCGGGACACTCGTAAGTTAAGGCCCCACCGTATGTGGAACCCAGACGCTAGGGAATTCATATTCCAAAAAAAGTTCTAACTACACGAGTCTCAATTCTTACCCTGCTCGGCATACAATGCAGAGGTAGGTTCTGCAGTTCCCTTCCCGGGGAGGTGAAGCTTCGCGATCCTCTTCGCTGAGAACTCCGATGAAAGTCAGCAGTGACCGTTCTCGCCTCCATTGTAGCTGGCACAGACCTCAGCCGACAGGTACCACGGCCCGTCCGCCGCTGCAGGGAAGCGGTGACGTCACGGCGGGAATGAACCGACCCGTTTTGCGGGCTTTGCAGACCTCGGAGCCCCGAAGGCCGATAGAGAATGAGTGGGAGGTGGGAGACCACGGCGCCTTGGGTCCGGGCGCGGAGCCCTGCGTCGCAAACCGGGGCGCCCGGCGGCCCCCCGCTCGGCCTGGAGGCAAGAAAGTGGGTGTGTGCGTGGGGGGCGGCCAAACTTCCTGTCCCGCGCTCGAGCTGCTTCCGGCAGGAGCCGGAAGACGCTGTGTGTGGACGGAATTTGGGACCGATTGACCCACGGGCGGCTGCAGGGGACGTAAGGTGAGCTCCAGGGCGGGCCGGGCCACACTTGCTGGGCGAGGCGGTCCCCGACAGGGAGGGAGCCAGGACCAGCTCCTCGGGGGCTCGGGCCCAGGGCGCCCTCGGGGGGGACAGGGAAACCGCCCCCCTCAGGCACCCCGGCGGGACCTGGCGGGCCCGGAGCGGCCGGTCTGAAGCCCCACGGCGTGGACCCTTCCCCTCGCGGGGTTTTGGGGCCGATGTTTCGGCTCCTTTGCTTGGTTTTGGGGGCCGGGACGTGGGAACCAGACCGTCCCGAGAAAGCCGGAGTCAGCGAGTCCCGTGGGCGGGGGCTGCCGGGCTGCACTGGCAGCCGGGCCTGCCCGCGGACCTGGCGCCCGACACGAAGGCCGTCGTCCTGGGGAAATGTGATGCCAGAGGGACTCTGCCCGGGATAGTTCATCCCCGAGCTGCACCTTCTTTCATACGCCCCTTACTTTCTGGGTCTGGAAGAAGGAAGGCTGCCGACTGGGAGGGGCTGGACCGCGGGTTCTGCGCCGCCTGTCATTCCAAGGCGGGGGGTGTGGGCCGTGGGCTGTGTGCACAGCCTGGATGCATTTATCAGGTTGAATTTATCCTCTGTAGTTTCTTCAGATAACAGATACAATTAGTTTATTAAAGTTTGTTGCACTTGCTCATGAGACTCTGAAATGCATTTAGGCACTACTTGGAGGTTACAGACTATTAACTTGGGACCTAAGAATTTGCACTTCTTCCTCACTTTGGCAAAAGGTCCTTGCAGCGTATTTTCAGAGAGCCTTAAAAAAAAACCATTTTGAAATAAAGTCAGGGACATTTTGTTGTTAAGGAAGAAATTCCACTTTGTGTTATCTTAGTTGTGGACAGAGTATACAGTCAACTAAACTAGCAGAAGATTTAGGTTCTAGTTTTTAAAGTTTGACATCGAAGTAGATGCCTAATTTTTGGCAAGTTACATAATCTCTAGCTTTTGGCTTTTTCTTTTTTCTCTGTAAATTAAAGAGCTTACCTATTTATCCAGCAAATATTTCCTGAGTGTTTACTTTGTACACAGCGTCGTCCTAGGTTAATGGAAAGAAGGGTGAATAAACTCAAACCTAACCAATGAGAAAAATTTCCATGTAGACAACTAACACCCTAAGGGAAATGAAATAATTGCTGAAAGAGGGGTTAAACTGTTTTTGTGAAAACACGGAGGTAAGGACAGATTTGTTCTGACTGGAGGGAAAGGATCAGAGTCTTAATGGATGAGATGGCATTTGAGTTGAATTTTAAAGGCTGGGAAGGATTTCACAAGATCAGATCTAGATTGGGGGTGTTTATTACTGATTGAAGACCTAGCCCAATCAAAGACCTTGAGCACTGACAAAGGTTAGTGTGTTCATTTAATAGCGAATTTAGTGTGGCCTGCAGTAAATAGTTTATTAAGGAATATAGTGGATGCTGGTGTCTGAAGACATGTAGAATATTTAAAATGCCATGCTTAGGTGTTTGACTACTGAGGCACTGAGCTTTGAGTAAGGGGAATAATACAAACATTTCTATGTTTTGGAAAGGTAACTCGAGTGGTTGTGTAAAAGATGGATTGGAAAGGGGCATTTTAAGGGCTGGGTGGCCAGATAGAAATCTATTTTAATACTGTAGTTGGAAGATAATGAGAGACCTAAACAGGGCATTACACTAGGAATACATTTGGGGGAATCGAAACCACTGGGATTATTTCAGTAGGGAAGATGAAAGGGATTGTTAAAGATGGAGAATTTGCAACTGAGTGGGAGGAAGATTGGGCAATAATTGAAATGAATGCTGCAGGAAGAAGAACGGGTTAGGTGGTGGAGATAATAATCTGGATTTAGTACATTGTTAGGTTGAGTTGCTGTTGGATAGCTATGTGAAGATAGTAGCAAGCTAGTTAGAAATGAAAGTTTGAAGTTCAGAAGAGGTCAGGAATAGAGACAAAAATTTAGGTATCATTTGCAATGTCATTCATTTATTATACAGATAGTTATTCAGTGCCTACTAGGTGCTTACATGGAACCTTGTGTGGAAGCCCTTTAAGCTCATAGTAAAGAAAACCTTAGAACATGGACAACAGGGGGATGGGAGCATGAGTGTGTGTGGGGGGGAGGTTGGGGGTTAATGGGGGGGATGAGGACACATTTGTAATACCTTAACTAATAAAAAAAAAAAAAAAAAAAAAAGAAAACCTTAGAGCGTCACAGTATCAGAAATGACACTGGAAAACCTAAATTCCTTATGACTTACATAAAGTGCTCTGCCAGGTGCTGGGAAACATAGTAGTGAACAAGACTAGTTCTTACCCTTGTTTATGGAGCCTGCAATTTATGGGATAGCCCACAAAAAAATAAAGACTATATAAAAACAAATGAAAGAATTAGAAGTTGTGATTAGTGAAGATGGTAGAGGGTGTATGGCAAACCTTCCTTGAGTAAGGTATCAGGGAAGGCCTTTCTAAATGAGTTAACAGTTAAACTGAACTATGAAGGATTAAAACAAACAAAAAAAGAGCTAACCAATGGAAGAGAATGGCAAAAGCATTCCTAGGTAGAGCAAATGTCATGTGCAAATCCATAATATAAGAAAGAGCTTCATGTGTTCTCAGAGCTAAGGGAGCTTCCTCTGGCTGGGACTTGGTGAGCAAGTAAAGGAGGGTGACGCTGGAGGTGGGGATGCAGGAATGGCTCACATAGGTTTTTACAGGCCAGAGTAAGGAGTTTGGATTTTGTCTAGACACATTGGAAAGCTTAGAGAAGAGTTTGAACAGGGAAGTATATCTATACTAGGATTCACATTTCAAGATGATATTTATTGCTGTGAAGAGAACAGAACGGAGGGTGGCAAGAACAGAAGCAGGGAGACCAGTAACAGTGCTTTAGGGCAAAAGGTGATGGTGGCCTGGAGTAGGGTGGTGGCAGTAGAGAAAGAAGTAGGTGGATTTGCTATATTTCCTCCTTTGGAGATAGAATCAATAGGACTTGGCAGCTGGATTGAGTATTGGGAACAAAGGAAATAAAGTAATAAAGATTACTCCTAAATGACGTAAATAGTGGTCCTTGAGTAAAGGGTTGTGGTGAGAGGGGCTGGTAAGGAAGGATGGGAAACAGGCTTGAGAGAGAATTTGTTTTGAACATGTTAAAATGGAGATATTAAGTTAAAATGTTAAATAGAGATGTATATCCAAGTCTGCAGCTCAGAGGAGATATCTGGGCTACAGATAAAAATTTTGGAGACCATATGATTTAAAGCAGGGGTGGGCAAACTTTTTGACTCGAGGGCCACAATGGGTTCTTAAACTGGACCGGAGGGCCGGAACAAAAGCATGGATGGAGTGTTTGTGTGAACTAATACAAATTCAAAGTAAACATCATTACATAAAAGGGTACGGTCTTTTTTTTTTTTTTAGTTTTATTCATTTGAAATGGGCCGTAGTTTGCCCACGGCTGATTTAAAGCCAAGGAACTGGGTGAATTCACAAGAGGGAGAGAGTATAGCAAAAAAAAAAAAAACGGGTCTGAAAACTATCCTGAGGAACATTAACATTTAGGGGCTGAGTGGAGGAGGATTATAGGAGTTATCAGAGGAGACTGGAGAGATGGCCAATAGGTATAGTGAAGTAAGGAACATGTATCTTGGAAATAAAGAGAATAGTGTTTGAGAATGGAGGCAGCGCCTTTGAGAAACAGGGCCAATGATGCCTCTTTGGTTGCAAGTGAACAATTTACTTCAGAAGAGGAATTTATAACCAGGATGTGAGCAACTCACAGGACCAAAGAAAATGCTGAAGGCCCTGACTTTATAAAGGACTGGAATATGAGCAGCCCCAGGGAAGGCTGCTAACTGCAGTACTGGAATGAATGGGCTGCTGCAGCATTTTTCAGTCCTTAGTTACTTTCAGGATTCATGTTCTGAGGAAAAGTGTCTGATTTGTTCACCATGGGTCAAGTGTCCAGTAGTTGGCCAGGATAGAAAAGAACATCTTAATCTACAGTCCTGCCAAGAATGTAATTAATGGGGGGGGGGGGGGGGTAAATCCCCAAACAAAATGGATCCTGTCACCCAGGCAGGGGAAATGAAAGTAAGACAGTCAAAAACAATAGTTGTCCATTGCAAAGGTCAAGTAAGGTGAGGACAGTAAAGTGTCCATTGGACTTGGCAACATGAAGATCATGGGTTATCTTTACAAGAGAGGTTTTGGTGAATTGACGGGGTTGGGTAATGATTGGAGATGAGAAAGTAGAGACAACTCCTGATGAATTTAGCTTATAGAGAATTAGGATTGTGGAGAAATGGGGAGGTGAATGGAATAAGATTCAAGGCTATAGGAATGGAGCACCCAGAAGATCCTGGGAAGAGAAAGGAAAAGGCCTAGGGTGAATCCTATGGTTTTAAAACTCATTCTGGCTTTACAATTCTGTATTCCAAATTTCTTTCGTTAGTACCTGTTACCACTTTATCATTAGAATTTAATCAACTCCCATAATATGCTAGGTATGATGTAGAAAGTTACCTCGTTTTCCTGTTCCCAGCACTGTTATACCAAAATTTAAACTGCTCTTTTAAAATAAATTCTAATTTTTCGTCTTTGTAATTTACTAATGTCAGTAGAGTTGTCTGGATCTATATCTGTGGTCAGCCACAGGTGGCGATGGAGGGAGCTGAGAAGCAGATTGGCCCATGGTCAGAGAGACTAGTCCTTTTGGTTGAAATCATGTGCTTTATTTTAGCCTTTGTATGAATGGTGACCAGATGTGGGGAGCACAGTGTTTCTCAATTTCTTTTTTCTTTTTTCTTCTACCCACCCACCTTCCACTTCTTCCTAAAACTGGGTCAAGGTCAAAGCATTGTTGACCTCCCTCAAGTTAGAGCAGTACTGCTATTCTGGGCTTTGTTTTCTAGGGTGGAATTACTTTGCCTTTTATTTTTATTTACTTTGTATCCTTTCCATTATTTATGGAGCTAAATAAGAACTTGAGGATATGTTCTTATAGATTTTAGAGAAAGAAAGGGAGGGAGAGAGAAAGAAATATCGATGTGATGTGATTGGTTGCCTCCTGTGTGCATTCAGACCAGGGATCAAACCTGAAACCTAGGTATATGCCTTGACCAGGAACTGACCTTTTGGTGTTCTGCACAATACTAACCCACTAATCTACCCAGGGTCACTCTGCTTTTTAGAGGTTAACACAATGGTGTTCTCTGTCTTTTATGAGGCAAAGTAGTAAAAGCCCCTGGTCATATTTCCCTTGGAAATACACTCCCTTCTGCATAGCAATCAGGACTGAGACAGGAGACTTGTATCATCTCTGTTCCCCTGTTGCTTGCTTACTTTGGATTGGTTTTCTCTCCCAGTATGTGAGAGGTCTGCATTGGGACTTGGGACCAAAAACTTCTTTTTGTTGCTAATCATTTGCCTAGTTTGTAATATTTTCCTCTGCAGAACTCACAGGGAGGGCCAAAAGATAAGATTCAAGTAATCTATTTCACCAAAACTCCAACAATAATAATGGCTGATTGTAATATATATATATATATATATATATATATATATATATATATATATATATATATATATTGAGTTCAGAGGAAAGTAGAAGGAGAGAGAGATAGCAACTTCAATGATGAGAGAGAATCATTGATCAGCTGCCTCCTGCACACCCCATACTGGGCATGGAGCCCACAACTTGGGGCATGTGCCTTGACTGAGAATCGAACTGTGACCTTCTGGTTCATAGGTTGATGCTCAACCACTGAGCCACGTTGACTGGGCTGTAATATATATTAAAAGCAGGTTTATATCTATGGGTTTACACTTTGTATGTGATGCTATCCTATATAATAAAATGCTAATATGCAAATTGTCCCTACGGGCGAGAGTTCAACCCACCGGGAGTTAGACATGCGCTGAGCACTGGGGGTGGCGCGGAACATGGTGGACGTAGGCGATGCACCGCTGGCAGTAGGTGGCAGTGGAAGCACTGCTGGCCCCGGTGGGCCCTCGTAAGAGCAGGACTGCAGCTGGGGGCGGGGGTTGGCGAGTGGGCAGCGCCAGGCCAAGGTGGGTGTGAGCGGGGGCCCTGATCACCCCGCCAGTCACCCCACAGATCAGCCCTGATCACCGGCCAGGCCTAGGGACCCTACCCGTGCACGAATTTTGTGCACTGTGTCTGTAGTGTTTCACATATGTATTTTAGACATTTTGAAGTTACTTTGAAGTTACTTTAATAAAGTGTTTTTCAATCTGTGGGATATAACCTGTTAGTTTGTGAGATCAGTTTATTGGGTCTCATCATTAAAAAAATATTTTCAGAGTGCATGAGAGTCGTTTGTATAGTATTGTTTCATGAAACTATGTTATCTGTGTGTGTTTAGTTTATTGGGTTATGATGGAAAATGTATCTTACTGTGGGTTGCAGTCTCTATAGGAAATTTGGACTCAGTAATAGAAGGCATAGTTCTTAACCTTCTATGTATACTAAACATTTGATAGACTTACTTATTTCTTAAGCACCTCTAGAGAAGTTTATTTCTGAAGAATTTTATAATTATTTCTATTGACTGATATAAAAATAATCCTAGGATTGATCTGTTTCATTTCTATATTTCAGATGAGTTTCCTAGGGCCGAGAAGATGAGTAGCTTGCCCAGGTCTCAATCTAGTCAGAGGCAGAATTAAGATTCCTGCTTTAGAGACCTTGCATTTTTGTTTCTTTAAAAAACATATCTCAGCTTCTTTATTTAATTTGTTTAGCTACTTAGTGTTAATGCAGAAGTAGGATGTGTTGCAGAAAAAGAATGCAGCTTATCAAGCTTTAGTCCCCAGGATTTGTTTATTGGTTGAAAACAGAAGGAGAGTTGTTCTCAGGATAGTCCTGATCATAGAGATTGCTGTTGTCCTAAATCTACGTTGCTGTTGTTAGAGTTCTCTAATTACTTCTTTTCAAGCCTTGTGTTTTGCTTTTGTTCATTGCAGAGGTTTTTTTTGTTGTTGTTGTTGTTGTTTTGTCTGCATTCTTTTTAATCTCTAGGCTGAACAGTGGCAGGGTCAGTGGATTTCTAAAAAATATAATATATATGCTGGGCCAATTATTTTTTAAGCAGTCTAATATGCTTTGATGGCCATGCACACAGTAAAAGGGGAGAAGGAAATAGGTCTGGTCTGAACAGTACTACTTTGACCAATTTCTAAGATCAGTTTGTTTTGTTGTAAAGTCTTAATCTAGAGCCAAGATTTCTTACTTATGATTTGTGGAAAATATGATTCGATGGGCCTGGCCTTCATTGCTGATAGTTAAATGTTGTTGTCTCTTCCATTATTTATGGAGCTAAATTAGTACATTTTCTATTTTAAAGGAAATAAAGATATACATTTTGCCTGTCCACCAGTTACAGATACAAAGTAAAAATGAACAAATATTACTGTCCACATTAAAGAACTTTGGATGATTTAGGTGACTACTGTGTATATTGCATTTTTAATCTCTTATCTTAATAGCATAAGAAAGCCAGGGAAGAAATTTCCTCTGATATCCATAATTTTTCTGAAAATATCTTCCTTTTGAGTAAGAGCAGTGCCTTTCACTTCAGTGTCATATAAGTTGCATTTAAAGGAAAAACATTGCATTGGGACCCTCCCTACCTCCAATACTTGCAAATTATTTTTATTTTAAATATACTCAAACATAAAGCTAGGTGATTCTTATACCTCCTATGCTGAGCCTTTATAGCTCTTAATCAACTGCAACATCAAAACAAATTTACAAATCAATAATAGTAGTGCCATGATCAGTGAATTTCTAAAATATATATGCTAAACAAAGATTATTTTCTTTAGGCAGTCTAATATGTTTTGATGGCCATGGGGAACCATGTACATCATAAAATTTAGATTATCAAGATTATGTTAGTTGTTGCCATGGATTTATATCTTCATGAATAAGTATACAGATGTAAGCAATACCATACAACAAGAAAATTCAAATTAACATTCATATTATGTGGTAGAGATGTTGTTTGTTAAAATGAACTACATATTTAATATTGAGCTTAACAGTGGAAAGATTTAGCCTTGGATGCAGTAATATATTTCATTTGTTTCTAAATTTCAACTTTAGAAAATACTAGCGCAGAAGATAGCATACAAGGTAGTATTTGTAATGTCAAGGCCTTGTTACACAGTTTATGATAATCAGATCTTATATTTAACCAAAGGTGACTGAGAAGTCCTTGAATACCAGTTTTAATGAGGTATTATTTGATGACTTTGTAGAGTTAGAATTGCCTTATTCAATTAAAGATTTGCTTTACAAGCGAAAAGATAACATAGAATGGAAGAAAGGTTGTGCAAACCAATATTTGATAAGGTCTAAGATATAGACATATGCCCAATAAGCTCAGGAAAAGATACTCAGCATCATTAGCCATCAGGTAATGTAACTCAAAACCACAGTGAGTTACTACATCATACCCACTAGGATGGCTATTATAGAAAAGGCAGATACTAATTAACAAGAGTTGGTGAGGGTGTGGAGAAATTAGATCCCCCTTATATACTACTGGTGGGATTGTAAAGTGACACAACCACTTTGGAAAACAGCCTGGTATTCCTCACGAGGTTAAACGTAGTTACCAAATGACCTAGCGATTTCACTCCTAGAAAAGTACAGAAAAGAATAAAGATGTATGTCCATGCAAAAACTTGTACATGAATGTTCATAGCAACATTATGCATAATAGCCAAACTGGGGAAACAACTGAAATGTGGAAATAATCCAAATGTGCATCAATTGATAATTTGATAAATAAAATGTACATCCATACAGTAGAATAGTATTTTGCTACAAAAAGAAATGATGTACCAATACATGCTACATACAATAGGATAAACCTTGGAAACTTCATGCTAAGTGAAAGCAGCCAGGCACAAAAGATCACATATATAATTCCATTTATAAAAATGTCTAGAGTAGGTAAAATCCATACAGACAGAAAATAGATTAGTAGTTGCCTAGGCCTGCTCAGTGAAGGGCTTGGGAGAAAATGGGTACAGGCTTTCTTTTCTGGGATGACAAAAATGTTATAAAATTGATTGTGGTTATGTTTGCACATCTGTGACTATACTAAAAACAATGTACTTGTCCTCTTTAAGTAAGTGAATTGTATGGTATGTGAATTATATCTCAGTGAAGCT
The DNA here is from genome assembly GCF_014108235.1 of Myotis myotis. Lineage (NCBI taxonomy): Eukaryota > Metazoa > Chordata > Mammalia > Chiroptera > Vespertilionidae > Myotis > Myotis myotis. The sequence goes on from NW_023416313.1 coordinate 203,068,330, forward strand.
GTTATTTAAAAAAATTTGCATTGCAATTTTTGAAATCTGTTACATGGGTAACTGGAATTAGGAATAGAATTGAATTTGCCATCACACTTCGCTGGTGCTGTGCTGAAGATGAGATCCACACAGTACACAGTATGGTACTGAGTGCTCCAATACAGATTCTTTTGAGGTCATCCTGCCTATTGTACTGCATCCGACTATTCTCTTTTTTGTTTACACGGCACACATACAAACCACAAATTTGGATACCAAAATTGTATGGCAGTTCTCAGTTATAATACAGATACCCATTTGTTCCAGGAAGTGATTGTGCTAATTTTTAAGATTATCATTGAAATGAAAACACTAAAATAAAAGGGTGTCATAGATAACTTTGGATTGAGAAATGATGATGTAGAGGTGGTCCTTAAACTATAAGAGAAGTGGCAGCTTCCTTCTCTAAGTTGTTATTACAGCTTTGCAAAAGTGTTTAAGATCTGCTATATCTGATTTTTCCCTTGTTAAGGGCACATATTCTTATCCTTTATTTTTCATTAGGTAAGGAAACAGAAACCTATCCCTGGAGCCAGCACCATTAGTTTCTTAAAAAAAAATAAAAATGAACAAATATAAAGACAGTAAATAATTGTCTAGTTTCTTAGAGATTTTACAATCCTGGAATCTCAAAATTGGAGGAACATTAAGAATAACTTAAATAGCCGAGACCGGTTTGGCTCAGTGGATAGAGCGTCGGCCTGCGGACTGAGAGGTCCCGGGTTCGATTCCGGTCAGGGGCGTGTACCTGGGTTGCAGGCACAATCCCCAGTGGGAGATGTGCAGGAGGCGGCTGATTGATGTTTCTCTCTCATCAATGTTTCTAGCTCTCTGTCTCTCTCCCTTCCTCTCTGCAAAAAATCAATAAAATATATTTAAAAAAAAAAAAAAAAGAATAACTTAAATAAACATTTGGTAATTTCTTGGCTTCTTGAGATGACCTGGAATTGGGGAAAGGGAATTCTTACACCCTGGTGACTCAAGATCAAATTTAGAGAGATATAATCACTATTTATGCCAACTATTCATGCCAACCTCCTCTGTGGGTAGGTGTTTGGCTCTGAAGCTTAATAACTTGGACAAGTGATATTACTGAGCCTTGGTTCCTTTCAATGTAAAAGAGGGATGGGTAAGCCCCATTGAGCTATTATAGTGCTTGAATAAGAAAAATGTATGTGAAAGGAAAAGTTGGAGATTTATGCTACTTTATGTGGGAAACTTAACATTTTATTTACATCTTGTAAATAATTTTTTAATGATGAAAAATACAGATTTCTGGCAGCTAACAAAAGGGAGAGGAAGGAACTATCAGGGCAGTAACACTTATTCAGGTACATTTAAGTGCTCTTTTTGTAGAGTAAATCTTTCTAACTTTTCACTTTACTTTGATATTAATTGAAAACTCTCATCTTGAGTACATTTTACACTGTATGACCACTTTGTATATAGTAGTGCTCCCAATTTTAACAATAATTGTACAAAATAAAATGAACTCACTTTGCCAAAATCCCGGGGGGAAAAATTAAGCTATAAGAAAGTAAGAATTTAGCCCTAACCGGTTTGGCTCAGTGGATAGAGCGTCGGCCTGCGGACTAAAAGGTCCCAGGTTCGATTCCGGTCAAGGGCATGTACCTTGATTTTGGGCACATCCCCAGTAGGAGGTGTGTAGGAGGCAGCTGATCGATGTTTCTCTCTCATTGATGTTTCTAACTCTCTATCCCTCTCCCTTCCTCTCTCTCTAAAAAAAAAAAAAAGAAAGAAAGAAAGAAAAATTAATAAAATATATTTTAAAAAAGAACAATATATGATTAAAAAAAAGAAAAAGAAAGTAAGAGTTTAAATTATGGGTAGAAAACAGCTGCATCAGGGTCCTGAGAGTACTACTTTGGGAAAATATTATTCAAATATTGACTGACTGTATAAATATTTTTAGAAAAATTGGGAAATCGAGAAAATAGTCACACCAGCCTACCACTCAATAAACTATTATCACAGCTGTGTGAATTTCCTTTCACTTGTTCCTATGCTTATCTTAACTAGTTTTAATATTGGCAAGTTTGTAATTTCATATTTTGTTTTTGTAATTTAACCAACATTTATCAACACTCCCCAATTGTTGGGTATATGCATGTATTTATATGTTGTTTGAAGTTGTTTATTATCACAGATGATAAGATGAAATTCTTTGGACATATAGCTTTTCTCATATTTAACCCTTTGCGGTCGTTTGTCTACTCTCAGCCACCAAAGCTTTTTTACCGTTCCGGTCGTATGTCTGCTCTCAGCCACCACAGCAAGGAACCGTACGAATCTTAACTCTATTCATTCCTGCATCAGTTCATAATTTCTCTGAAAGCTCTTACGTGTCTAAGCGACCTTGTCACGACCCAAAACATTGCCCCGACAAATCGGAGTTATCGAAACTCAATATAAACAAACGCGGTCGTTCCACACTCGCCATGCAAAACACTGTGGCGAGTCAGTTGCCTTTTGAGAGTGAAGAAATCGACAAGCTTTGGAGATACTTTGCAGAATTTCAAATAAAGCTTTACAAATTATGTTTAACTGTAATTAGGCATTCTCGCTTGTTAAGATATTTCAAAATAATACTCCAAAATGGCAAAAAGAAAGTTACCGAAAGAAGTGTACTGCGAATCTGAAAGTAACGATGAAGAGTTTTATTTTGGCCAAAACCGGTTTGACTCAGTGGCTAGAGCGTCGGCCTGCGGACTGAAGGGTTCCGGGTTCGATTCCGGTCAAGGGCATGTACCTGGGTTGCGGGCACATCCCCAGTAGATGTGCAAGAGGCAGCTCATCGATGTTTCTAACTCTCTATCTCTCTCCCTTCCTCTCTGTAAAAGCTCAATAAAATATATTTTAAAAAAAAAAAAGAGTTTTATTTTGGCACCTTGAATACTGACTCTGACGTAGAAAGTGATAACGTTTGTAGTGATTCTACTAGTAGTGACGTAGTTCCAAAAAAGAATTAATAAATCTTGTTTATCCTTCATAATCTTGCATGTTATGTATCACTGCTCTTTCAATGGAAATTAATTCCGACCAGTACGACACCCATGTCCTAATTTAATACGACCTCAAAGGGTTAAGACCTTTTATTAGAATAGATTAGTAGAAATAGAAATTCTACATCAAAGTAAAACTTTTTATGGGTTTTGAGACCTATTGGGTTTGTTCTATTTTAAAACAATTGTTTTAGGACAAATTCTTTATTGCTTGCTGTGGATATACCAGGGTGGGAAATAGTGGAAAAGGACATGCAACTTATGATTATTACAATAGATAAAGTCTTTGTTTATTTAGCTACATTTTTCCTCTGCTCTTAATATTCTCTCTCGCTTTCCCTCATTTTAGGCTAAATTGATTACCTACCCAGCACAGCATCTTACAGGAAAAGCATAGCATTTCCTAGAGGAATATGAGCATAAACAGGAAGGTGTCATTGACTTTGAATTAAAAATTTAACTTGTTGCCTGAACAGCTACAGGATTTGGAAGCTGAATCAATGTTATCAGATGAGTTAGAATCCAAACCAGAGGTGAGCCAAATCAGCTTTTCTTTTCTTTTTGGTGGGCTCTATTCCAAAGGTTGTCCTTATTTAATTTGGGGGTCAACAGACTTTTTCTGTAAAGGGCCAAATAGTAAAATGTTAGTCTTTGTGGGCCATATTGTTTTGATTGTAACTACTAGTTTATTATTTTCCTCTCACTAAGTACTTTTTCAAAGATTTAAAAATTCCATTTTTACCTCTTATGACTTTTAATATTTGTTATTTAATAAGTATAAAATTATACATCTAGATAATTATATGACAAAATTTTATATTTTATATATGGCATATATGTGTAATGTATGTATACATTTGTAAATATTTATTACCACAAACCATTCTTTTAATTTTTCTGAAAGTATTTTCAGAAAGTATATATATCTGAAAGTATTTTCTTTCTAAATGTAATTGGAGGACTTAAACTTTTTTAAAAATAATTTTTATTGATTTTTAGAGAGAGAGGAAAGGAGAGGGAGAGAGAAACATTAATGTGAGAGCACAGCATCGATCTGCTGCCTCCCACATGTGGTCTGACCAGGGATCAAATCCGCAACCTAGGTATGTGCTCCAACCAGGACTCAAACCTGCTACCTTTTGGTGTATGGGACAGTGCTCCAACCAACTGAGCCACACTGGCCAGGGCAACATTTTTTTTTTTTTTTAATATCTTTTTATGGATTTTAGAGGGAGAGGGAGAGAGAGAAACATCGATAAGAGAGAAACATTGATCACCTGCCTCCTTCATGCCCCCTACTGCAGATCAAGCCAGCAGCCTGGGCATGTGCCCTGACCAGGAATTGAATCAGCAGCCTTCCGGTGGATGGGATGGTCCTCAACTAAGCTACACCGGCCAAGACAACATTTTAAATTTTTATTTATTTTTCTCATTTTAATTTAAATGTACCTGTGTTACATAATGAAAAGTCACTGAATTTGGAATCAAATTACTTAAGTTTGAAGACTGACACTGCTCCTAACTAGTCTTATGACCTTAGAAAAGTCATTCAGTGTCTTCAACTTGATTCCTTATCTTTAAAATACATGTTCAAGCTTACTGATTTATAGTGAGGCTTAAAGGAAGCCAATACACAGAAAAGTGTTTTATAAAATGTAATCAATACAATATGATTGAGTTTTTAATAGCCATCATTTAAAAATATAATTATTTTTATCATTTCTTTGTTTGGTGGAAAATGACAGAGGTTAAATTAATTACATAATTTAACCTTTCTCCAGAACAGATGACATGATAAAAATAACTTTAAATTTTATTTGTTGTTAATTTAGTTTTACAATGAATATGGCTGAGATTAGTGAGCAATTAAGACTTAATTACATCATCACCTTTTGGGAAATTCAGACGTTTATATCCATTCCTAACAACTTATATATCTTTATGTTGTTTCCCCTCCCCCATCCCCTAGCTCCTGGTACAGTTTGTTCAGAATACATCCATCCCATTGGGACAGGGGCTAGTAGAATCAGAAGCTAAAGACATTACTTGCTTGTCCCTCCTTCCAGTGACTGAGGCCTCAGAATGCAGTCGGCTAATGTTACCAGGTAAAAATTAAGAACACCACAGTTAAGATAAATGAGTCCTAAGAGCTTAGCCTACTCTATGGTACTGGTGGAATGGATTAACTGATTTTATAACAGACTGGTGGAAACTGTAAAAATTAGGAATCATGGAGAAAAGGAGCCATGGAAGTCATAAGTGCATTGATAGTTTACACCATAGGGATGGATATGATCACCCATAGAATATGAAAGTGAGAAGAAAAGAAGGGTAAGGTAGAACGCCTTGGAATATCCTATTTAAGGAGAGCCTGTGGAGGGGAGAAGGAAAGTCTAGAGTAGCATAGAATACAGGCATGGAACCCAAGGGAATACTCAGTGTGTCAGATGTTCCTAAGAGGCCCAGTGAGATAGGGTCAACAAGGCCATTGTTGACCTAGCAGGACCAGTTCCATGGAAAGGGGGTAGAAAGCCAGGCTGCAGAGGATTTCGATACTTGTGTAAGATATGTATAGAGGAAGTATCTATACTTTGTAAAGACTCTCCTGCTATGCAAAGGAAAAACAAAATAGATGGAAGAATTCTTTTCTCAGATTTGAAATATTTAAGGGTGGTTTTTTCCTAAAAGAAAAGAGCCAGTTAGAGACGTTGTGGACAGAAAATGTGGATAATTGGTGAGGAGGCTTCAGGAGAGTAGAATGAAGTGGATGCTAAGCATAGGGAAGTGAGATTATTAGCTTTGGATGAGAAGAGGGTGATCCAAAGCTAATAACCTCCTTGACTATTACCAAGGAGAATATTATTTTTAGATGCAATGAATTATTTGTTTTCTGGTCCTTGTTTTAAAATTTGGAATACTAATGTTAAATCAGGTGAGGATCAATATTTGTTGGTAACAAATTATTTGTTATAGTCTTCTGGTTACTGTCTTCTAGTGGTGTTCCTTTTTCTTTTATTTTTTTCAAGTGACTTTCTATCTTTTTCAATGTGTAAAGATTCAAGAAGGGCAGATATAATGAACTAACCAAATGTTGACTTAAGGTTTCCCTAACTAGCTCCAAATTTTTCCACATTTCCTACCTTTCAATTCCCATTTTTCTATTAGTATATTGGGAGTCTTTCCATATATTTATGGATTTTCAATATGTGAAAATTTCCATGTGCTAATAAATTTTTATCTTCATTAGGCTTTTCCCCCAACTTTTCTCTCCCAATTTTAACTTATTATTTTATTTTTTATTGTTTAAAGCAGGGGTCCTCAAACTTTTTAAATAGGGGGCCAGTTCACTGTCCCTCAGACTGTTGGAGGGACGGACTATAGTTTAAAAAAAAACTATGAACAAATTCCTATGCACACTGCACATATCTTATTTTGAAGTAAAAAAAACAAAACAGGAACAAATACAATATTTGTATTTGCATGTGGCCTGCGGGCCATAGTTTGAGGACCCCTGGTTTAAAGTATTAACATATGTCTCCTTCACCCCCAATTTTAACTTATTGAATAAATAATTAACAATAATAAAGGAAATGAAAACAGAAACAAAAGCATGTCTTCTTTTGCACATTACCTTCTTTTAGTTTTAATTTAAAATATTTTCAAGAACCAATTATAGATAATAAATGAAAACTCATCTACGCACCTGTCAGCTAATGAAATACAATATTACAATAGCAAATGTATCTGCACAAACCTCCCTAATCTCATTCCCCTCCCTCTTAAGTATGTGTGTATCATTCTAAACACACGTGTTTGGCCTGCATGTTTTCTTTTTACTTGAGATATATGATAGATTCAGAAAAGTATAAAACCACATGGATATACATATTGAATAAAGGAGATACCAACCACTTAATAAAGAAGTAGAACATTGCCAGCTCCTAAGCCCTCCATAGGAGCCCCCTCTGTTAAAGACAACCTCTATTGTTCCATAGGTCACCACCGTCCTTAGCTTTTGAGACAGTTCTTTGTTTCCAAGTTTCCAGTAACTACCCAAGTCTAAGTAACACAGTTTGATTTTAGCTGTTTTTGGACTTTAAATTAATGGAGTTATATGAAAGTATGTTGTACCTTTCTTCCTTTACTAGTGCTCTGTATTTGTGAGATTAATCCAATTCATTCTTGTGTGTAGCTATGGTTTGTTTGGTTTCATTGCTCTAGAGTATTTTGTTATATGAGTGTACCACAATATTCATGTCACTATTGATAAATATTCACTTATTTTCTATTGTTCAATGACAAACTGTCTATGAGCTTTATTTTAAAAAATGTTTGTGGTAAAATATACATAACAAAACTTACTATTTAACCAGTTCTGTGGCATTAATAAGTATATTTATATTGTTGTGCAACTTCATTAGGCTCTGAAATGGCAATACTGCCCCTAGCTTTCCACTTTTATTCCTATAATTTTGTCTATTATTTCCTTAAAATAGGAAAAAATATTATCTGCCTTTGATAAAGATGAAAGAAACCGCTGAAAACATTGGATGCTTCAGCACTGTAGTTCAGTTCCTCATTATATTGCAACCAAAACCTTTGTAAATTCATCTCCTCCTTACAATAAAATTAGAAAGTATTTTGATTATTTCTTTATATCCAGTGTAAACCCAGACTATAATGAAACATATTGATGATTCTGTAAAATTTCAGTTATTTCCCCAGCTATGCCCCCCCATCCCCCAATAATTCACCAGAACTGTCACATACATGGAAGGGATCTCTCCCAAAGAATAATAATTTAAAATTTAGAGCCTATTCTTAGGTTAGTATTCATTGTATAACCATATTTTTTTAAAGGGGAAAGTACTGATTTCTGGCCTCAAAAGAACAAAGGTCTATAATTCCAAATGTAGATGGTTGGCTATTAGTTACTGCCAGGTGTTAGAGGAGTATGTCCCTCACTTGTTGACTGACTTTCTTTAGAACTTAAAGCCATATCTTTGTTCTTTTCTGAGGCAAATTTTGTATTTGTAAAATGAAAATGTCTGTTCCTGTAAGGGTGTTGTTAGATGCTAAGAGAGGTTACAAGGGTATTAGGTGCTATGTATCAATATGGTGAGCTCTTTGGAAATAGGTGCTTTATAAAGCTGTACTATTTTTTCTTTACTAGATGATACTCCAAATCATACTAATTCCTCCAAGGAGGTCCCTCCTTCAGCTGTGTTAAGAAGCCTTCAGGTGAATGTGGGCCCAGACGGAGAGGAGACAAGGGCTCAGACTGTACAGAAGTCCCCGGAGTTTTTGTCCACTCCAGAGTCTCCTAGCCTGTTGCAAGATCTACAGCCAAGTGATAGCACTTCTTTTATTCTTCTTAACTTAACAAGAGCAGGTATTTTTTTATCCTTTTCTGAACTCTGCTCATGCTTAAAAAAAAAAAAAATTGTGCTGGGCCATATTTAACTCAGACATACTTAAAATGAAACGAAGCCTTATTATTTTATTACTTTGGAGAATTGGTATAGTCTAGTGATCAATTAAATGTGGATAGAGAGAGGGCAGATTCTAGGGTGAATCAAAAGTTTCTTGTATGGGAAATTAGGTGGTGCTGGTCACCAAGATATTGAACACAAAGAACAGGGCTGGAGGGAGGATGATTAGTTCCCATTTGTGCCTGTTGATGTTGAGCTGTGGGAGGGACATTCAGGAGGAGGAATCCTTTAGCATTAGAAACAAATCCAGAGCTACAGAGAGGTCTGGTATGAAATATGTAGTTTTGGTGCTTATCAGCATTCGGGAAATGTATGAAACAGCAGGATTCTTTGATTCAGGAGTAGTCTAGAACATAAACAGAAAAATAGGCAAATCTGGGACGATGGGGAAAAACCCAAACATTTAAGAGGGTAACAGAAGAATAGGAAGAAATTGCTAAAAGGGGGTGGGGAGGAGGTAGTAAAGGGTAAAGGGGATCAAATATATGGTGATGGAAGGAGATTTGACTTTGGTTGGTGAACATACAATGCAATATACAGATGATGTATTATATAACGATACACTTGAAACCTATATAATTTTATTAACCAATGTCACCCTAATAAATTTAATAAGGAAATAGAATGTGAGTGGTGAAGGGGAATCCAAGGAAGGAAAATGTTTTAAAGAAGAAAAGTTACTAAATCATGCCAAATACTTCAGAATGGGCTAGTGAGATGAGGACTAGTGACTTTAGCAAGAGCAATTGTTTTTGCAGTAGTAGAAGTGGAGGTCAAGGTTAAAGAGATGGGGAGTACCCCTGGCCGGAGCTCAATGGTTAGACCACTGGCCTGCGGACTGAAGGGTGGCAGGTTCTATTCCCAGTCAAGGGCATGTACCTCTGTCACAGGTTCCCCAGCCCCAGTAGGAGTACCTGCAAGAGACAACCAGTCGATGTTTCTCTCTCTCTGCCCCCTCCTCCTCCCATCCTTCCATTTTCTCTAGAAGTCAATGGGGGGAAAAAAATCCTTGGGTAACGAGAGAGAGAGAGAGGGAGGGAGGGAGTGAGGGAGAGAGAGAGAGAGAGAGAGAGAGAGAGAGAGAGAGAGAGAGAGAGAAGAAAGGTGGGGAGTAGGTGGCAGGTGAGAAAGTGAATATGCAAGTTAGCAGTTATACTTGTTCAAGAAAGTTTACTTTGAAGGAACAGATGGAGGTGGATAGCTAGAGAAGTACTTGGGACTTTTTGTTCTTTTTAAAAAAGTAAAGATAGAAGAGACTTGAACTTGAACAGGTTTAAAGGCTGTAAGGGAGGCTGTAGGCTGGCCAGTAGAGAAGAGACAGCTGGAGGAGACATGGGTTAATTGAAGGGTAGAATGGGGATACAAGAGGAAAGGGTTAGCCTGGTTGCCGGGAAGGACATCTTTGCCACTGAAATAGGAGATAAGATGAAGACAAGTCTGCAGGCTGGGAGTGGAAAGGTGATAACCTAATCTTGTGTGAGAATTGAAGCTTGAGGTAAGAGGTGAAAATCTGGAACAGCTGATTCAGGACACACAGGGTTCCAATAAAAGGATTACCTGATGGCTAACTTTCATATGTCTTCTTGTTTCTACCAGGTCTGAGCTCTTCAGCTGAGCACTTAGTATTTGTACAAGATGAGGCAGAGGATTCAGGAAATGATTTCCTCTCCAGTGAGAGCACGGACAGTAGCATCCCATGGTTCCTCCGGGTTCAGGAGTTGGCCCATGACAGTTTGATCGCTGCTACTCGTGCACAGCTGGCAAAGAATGCAAAAACCAGCAGCAATGGTGAGACCCCTGTGGTGTTTTCCAGTATTCTATGCAGAGATTTTGGTAATGCGATGGTTATATTTTGAGGAAACGAAATTGTTGCTCATGACAAGTTAGCAACTAGTTATGCGGGCTGTAGTACTGTTTCATTTCTTTTTTTAATGTTAAACTTTATTTTTTTTAGATTTATCTTTATTGTTGAAAATAATATAGATGTACATTCTCCCCCCTCGCACCCCCATTGACCCTTTCTAGTCTGCCCCCTCCCCCTGTATTGTTTCTTTTGAGTTTAGCATGTCTGTACTATTTCCTCTGCCACTTTTCTCTACTCAGTAATTTTCAAAATGTGGTCCTTGGATCATCGGTATCACTTAAGAACTTAGAAATGCAGGTGCTTAGGCCCTATCCTAATGAAGATCAAATTCTTCCTGTGATGCTTTTGCTGATTTCTGGATCCTGAAATCTTCAGCGTCCCCATATTACATTGAGGGAATAGTGCTATATTTGCCAATGAGAAGCAGTATAGGGAGGGACCTTGTGATTTGGACTCTGGGAGCCTGAGATCCATACCTGGTGCCATTGTTTACTAGTTCCCTGCCTGGGGAATATAATCTTCCTTAGCTTCAATTTTCTGCTGTTCAGAACATAGAGGTCAGGTAGCATATCTGATTAGGTTGTTATAGAGATTAAATAAGATTCTATCTGGGAAATGCTTTATAATCAGCAAAGCATTGTGTGGATGTTTTTATTACTCTCAAAATATGTTACTTTGAGATAGCATAACAACTATCTTATATGCTTGAGTATAAGGTGAGTCCAAATCTACACTAATAAAAGAGAAACATGCAAATTAAACATCACTCTGCCACACCCACAAGCCATGCCCACCAGCCAATCAGGAGTGAGTATGCAAATTAACCCAACTAAGATGGAGGTGGCCACAGAGCTGGAGTGAGCAGGAGGCTTGGGTTGCCCCCAGCGATGGAGGAAGCCAAGCTTCCCGCCTGACCTGGCCGGCCCTGGGCTCCACTCAAGGCTACAAAGTTTCAATTATAGAAGATAAATAAATCTAGAAAAAAAGGAGAGGCTGGGAGCTTGGGTTGCCGGGGGGCATGGCCAGCCTGAAAACGGCCATCAGCCCTTCACCCAGGCTGGCCAGGCACCCCAGCGGGACTCCCCCACCCTGAAGGGGCTGTGGGCAGCCTGAAAACAGCCCTCAGCCCCTCACCCAGGCTGGCCACACCCCCATGGGTTGAGGGTCCCCACTGGGGGGTTGGTCAGCCTGAAAATGGCCCTCAGCCCCTCACCCAGGCTGGCCAGGCACCCCAGCGGGACCCCCATCCTGATCTGAGGCACCCTTCAGGGCAAACCAGCCAGCCCCCACCCATGCACCAGGCCTTTATCCTATATAATAAAAGGGTAATATGCAAATTGACCCTAACAGCAGAACGACTGGGAATGACTGGTCACTATGACACACACTGACCACCAGGGGGCAGACGCTCAATGCCGGAGCTGCCCCCTTGTGGTCAGTGCGCTCCCCCAGCGGGAGTTGTGCTCAGCCACAAGCCAGGCTGACGGCTGCCAGCACAGCAGTGGTGGCGGGAGCCTCTCCCGCCTCCTCAGCAATGCTAAGGATGTCCAACTGCAGCTTAGGCCTGCTCCCCGCTGACAAGTGGACATCCCCCGAGGGCTCCTGGTCTGCCAGAGGGATGTCTGACTGCCAGCTTAGGCCCGATCCCCTGGGGAGCGGGCCTAAGCCAGCAGGTGGACATCCCCTGAGGGGTCCCAGACTGTGAGATGGTACACGCCAGGCTGAGGGAACCCCCTCCCCCCGAGTGCATGAATTTTTGTGCACCAGGCCTCTAGTATATGATAATCTTCCATTTTCTCAATAAAATGGTTGCCTAAAAGCCTTTTTTGGGGGCTATTATGTATTTTAGGCATGTAGATAAAATTAAACATTGTAAATTGCTATTTGCTAAATGTGGTTACACACACATTTTAGATTATATGAAACATATTAATTTAATGTTGCTTTTTACCCAATAACGTAATGAAATTTCATTCAATATTTTAATACATTTAAACAAAAACCTTTGTCATTACTGAAGCCACGTTGTGAGTCCTGTAGCACAGTTTATCAAAGCACATCATCTTCACACTCATCTAAGTTGATGAAGACATTAAAATATTTTAATTTTGCATTGGCTGGTGTTTCTCAGTGGTTAGAGAGTCGACCAGCATAGCAAAGGGTTGCAGGTTAGATTCCTGGTCATGGGCACACCTGGGTTGCAGAATTGATCCCCAGCCCCAGTCGGGGCATGGGTGGGAAGCAACCAATTGATGAGGCTCTCTCACATCGATGTCTCTCCCTCTCTCCCCCTCCCTCATTCCCTTCCTTTCTCTAAAAAAAAATCAATGGAAAAAATATCCTTTGGTGAAGATTAACAACAACAAAATTTAATTTTGCATTTGATACTTATATCAGGGTAGGCAAAGGTCCATGGGCCAAATACCCACCTGTTTTTGTAAATAAAGTTTTACTGGAACACTAGCATGCCAATTAGTTCTACAAATCGTCTATGGCAACTACCATGACAAAGTTTAGTACTTACAACAGAGATCATATAGCCCTCATAGTAAAAAATATTTACTATCTAGCTCTTTACAGAAAAAGTTGACTGATCCTTGCTATGTATGATAACCTCACTGGAAATTGCATCCCAAATGCAAAGACCTGCTGGCATAACCGTAGGAGATTTAAAGTGTTTACAGTTGTTATCCAGCTTCTGCAATATGAGGTGTTGAATTTCTTTGTCTTTCTTTTTGTTTGAACCAGTTCATCAGGTGACCTCTAAATATTCAAAACTATCATTGTTGAAGTCATTTTAAGCTAATCTGTCTTCTGCAAACAGTACTCCCCCCTCCCCGCCAAAACACAGTAATTGAGGGAGCAAGCACTTCTCTAAGGGAGTAATTTTATAAGGACTCAAAATACAAGGCAACTCACTCTTTGCTGAGGGATTTTCTTCTGCTTTATAATTATATCATTGTGTCTACAAAATTGAATGCACAGAGCCCCAACTGTCACAGGCTTAAATCTCTGGATTAGCCAGAGGTTTCTACAGACCTTTCATTAGAAATTAATTAGTGGAGCTTTGGAGTTGGGAAATTTCCTTTGTGGTGTGTGCTGTTTAAATTGTACCCATGTACAGGTGTTGCTTTTTCAATTAAACAAATAAAAAGAACTGAGACAGTATTTTAAAAGAGAAAGTTAATATTAACTAGCAGAAGGCATCTTAGCTTTTACTTTGACCTTGGAGCAATTAGTTTTATGACTAGCATTGATGGAGTACAGGAAAGTGAATGTAGGGCAGGAAGATAATAAGATTAATAGATGGGACAAACACTACCTTTGATCAACTGTCAAGTTCCAAGGAGTGTGATAGGAACAACATATGTACCTAACTCTTGTCTTTCTAAGGTATGTGTGAGTGGAAAGATAAAGTCTTTATGTCTATAGCAGAATTAAATGAATGTTTTTCTCAACTGATGTCCAACTATGTCTAAAAGGATAGGAGCACCACCTGCTACTTTGGAATATAAATAATTTTTAATTAACTGATTTATTTAAATTTAAGGAGGTACTGCAATGTGTGCTTCTCTCCTTTTATTCTGTTGAACAAAAAACTTCAGTAGATATTATCTCTCTCTTGTACAGTGTGGTTAGAAATTTTAAAATCTGCTGAGTTTTTGCATTCTTAACCCATTGTACGCCATAAGCGTCTGTAGACACAAGCGGCAGACCTTTCCCACACGCCATGTAAGTCTATTAAAAAAAAATATATTTTCCCTAATTGGCAGCCCTGACCAACTTTAAAGTCATTTTTCATAAGAATTTTCAGCTGGAAATATTCAAGAACACCCGAATTATGAGTAATATATTTATTTTTATAATATTCATTGCAAATTGATTTTTTAAATTAAATTCAAAATATTGTGGCGTGTGGAGATGGTTTTCCTTTTGGACGCGTGGCAGTTAACTGGTTAATATTTTATAACTGAAGAGGGATGGTACAGAAAATTAGAAGGTGGCTCTTACTCTGTAGAATGATAGGAATAGCCAAATTGACTTCAGAAGATTGAAATGTAAGAATGGCCATCTACAAAAGAAATTAACTACTGTAAGCCCAGAACTATGCCAGAATGGCTGTTCCTCCTTAAAATACAAGTTTTTGTTACCTATGACTTTAAGTCATCTTCTGTAGCACCCCACTCTGGGTGTTGATATACCTGTTTCCCACCAATCTGTGTAATACAAAATAGGTTTAACTCTGCTTTTTGATACAAAACCATTTTTGACATTTCTTAACATTTGCCAAGAGGCCTAGTCTATGCAACAAAGCATGATGGCTTTGGCAGTTTTTAGCGTAAGGGGATGGGCATGTGGAACACTCTCACTTCTTTTGTTAAATGGATATGAAGAGTTGGGGAAGAGGAAGATAGGTATTTGATAATTGATCACTAGGAATAAAATATAGGAGTTTTCTTGTTTGAACCAAAGTAGCTGAGCAGGGTTCTTTCCTGGATTACAAATATGTGACTCTCTTATAGGAGAAAACGTCCACCTTGGTTCTGGTGATGGGCAACCCAAAGAATCGGGGCCCCTTCCTCAAGCGGAAAAGAAGCTCAAGTGTACAGTTGAAGGCTGTGACCGGACATTTGTGTGGCCAGCTCACTTTAAGTACCACCTCAAAACTCATCGGTGAGCAAAGCTGAGCCTCCACACTTGGAGCCAAAGACATTGATGTTTTCAGAGGAACTTGTACCCCCAATTGATAAATGAATGGAAAGCAAGGGCTGCCACTATTTGTGGTTAAGATATCTTTTGTTCTCTAGTAGAAAGATCATCATTGTCTCATTTATCTCATTCTTGGCAAATATTTAATAAGACATTTGGCATCTAAATGAGCTGCAGCAAGCGTTCTCAAATCTCATTATAAATATAACTTCTTGGAGAACTTAAAAAGAATAATGCATAAGCTTGGGCCCCACTCTAAACCTATGAAATCCATATTTTGAGAAGAAGGGCCTGGGCGTCTGTAGTTTTAACAAACTTCAGGTAATTTCAGTATATCCAGGTTTGGGATTTACTGTCTGCCTTCAGAGTCAATAGGAGCTTTGACTCGTCCTCTCTAACAATAAGCATTTTTTTAAAAAAATATATTTCATTGATTTTTTACAGAGAGGAAGGGAGAGGGATAGAGAGTTAGAAACATCGATGAGAGAGAAACATTGATCAGCTGCCTCCTACACACCTCCCACTGGGGATGTGCCCGCAACCAAGGTACATGCCCTTGACCGGAATCGAACCTGGGACCTTTCAGTCTGCAGGCCGATGTTCTGTCCACTGAGCCAAACCGGCCAGGGCAACAATAAGCATTTTTAAGTATGGTTGCTCATGCGTGTTTGTTTGTTTGTTTTTCAGAAATGACCGCTCCTTCATCTGCCCTGCAGAAGGCTGTGGGAAAAGTTTCTATGTGCTGCAGAGGCTGAAGGTGCACATGAGGACCCACAATGGAGAGAAGCCCTTTATGTGCCCTGAGTCTAGCTGTGGTAAGCAGTTCACTACAGCCGGGAACCTGAAGAACCACCTGAGGATCCACACAGGTGTGTGCAACCCTCCCCTTCCCATGGACAAACTGTTTGGCTTAGTGCTGGCTTACATATACTTAGGAAAGGCTCTGAGGTAGAAATAGAGGCGAAGGTTGTTGCTAGAACTATGAAGATGGAATTTCTTTATTTCAGATTCCTCATGGTACGTCAATTCATTCAGTAACGTTTCTTGAGCTTTCACCTGTGTGTGAGGAACAGACAGTGTTAATTTCTGCCTCTAGGAGCCTAAAGTGTAGAAAGGAATATAAAACCTCTGACAGCAATGATATGATGAGAAATGGACAAAATAAGTCTTTCCAGATATCTTTGAACATTATACAACTGTAATTTGGGCATGAATATTGAGTCACAGAAACCTTACAGAGCCTTTTCTAGGCACTGAATGGGGTAAGATGGGGGAAATACAAAGGTGAAGATATAATCCCTGACTTTGAGGAGCTTGCTTGCTTGTTAGGGCCTCACAGCATGAGAAACAGAATAGAGAATTAACTTGTCTGTGTCAAACAACATGTTCATAGCAAAGTGGCAAAATAAAGATACCCTGACTCTCAGTCTGAGAAGGAGACATGAGGGGATAGCTGAAGGATAGGGTGACTTGCCAAGCCATTGCCCAGCATGTGCTGAGTCTCTTGCCAGAGCTTACTCACTGAACTCAGGTCACTGCCTCGGGATGTGTAACTCTTCTCTACTTTCTCGCCACTTCCTTTGTCTCTTCCTTGTTCATTCTTGCATTACTAACATGGCAGCAGGTATGATTAAAGGGCATTTTAAAAGTCCAAGCCGAAGTCACATTTGTTCCAGGCGTGATCCCCTCTAGATTGACATTACCATTGGCTGTGTTTCAGGGCAGAATAGCTCTGTTCTCAGCTCGTCCTCTTTGAAAGAGGAAACTATACTTGCTCCAAGAAAGCAGTTTGAATTAAAAAAACAACCAACAACACTAAGAAAAACATGTAGCTGAACAGATTAGGAAAGAAGTAGAGTTCACCATGCCTTATTGTTAAGTACAGTGACCAACCTTGTGCTGCTCACCTTCTTTGTAGCTTTTCGTAAAACTGAACATCTTAAAATGCTTTCTTTGACTTCAGAGAATGACCTGATTTTCTCTCTTTATTCTAACTTTTACTAGCTCTCCCTTGTTAATCTTCCAATTGTTCACCAGTATCAGAATTTCCAGCTTCTTTCATTTTCACTCGGTGTGCTCTCTCATCGAATTCCCAGGCCTTAATTCAATCACTTCTCCCAGGATGACTCACAGATCCGGGTCTTAATAATTAATATAATAGTCCTGGCTGGTGTGGCTCAGTTGGTTGAACGTCATCCCCGTGCACTGAAAGTTTCCTGGTTGATTCCTGGTCAGGGCACATGCCTGGGTTCTGGGCTCGATCCCCAGTAGGGGGCATGCAGGAGGCAGCCAATCTATGTTTCGCTCTCATATTGTTGTTTCTCTCTCTTTCTTCCTCTCTTTTTCTCAAAATCAATAAAAAAAATCTTTTAAAAATTAATATAATAATAAAAGTTAGTATTTATTGAGGAATTTAATATGTGCCGAGCACGTGTGTGTGTGTGTGTGTGTGTGTGTGTATCTTATTTAATTTTCAAGGTAACTTTATTCAGTACATACTGTATTTATTGATGAAGAAACAGAAGATTAGAGAGTTATGTAACTTGCCTAACATTACGCAACTAGGAAATGGCAGAGCTGCTAGTTTTAGTGGCTTACTAGGAGAACTTACTATGCCAGGCACTATACTGAATACTTGTGTTATCTCATTTAATCCTCAAAATAATATTTTGAGATTGTATTATGTTCATTTTATAGATAAAAAACTGATTCTTGGAGCCACCCAACCAAAAGGTTGCTGATTTGATTTGATTTCTGGTCAGGGCACATACCCAGGTTGCGGGTTTGATCTATGGTTGGGGCACTTAGAGTAGGCAACCAATTTCTCCCTTTCAAATCAATAAACATATCCTCTGTTGATTAAAAACAAACAAACAATATTAATTCTTAGAGAGGTTAAATATCTTCCCCATACTAGTAAGTGGTAGTGCCAGGATTTGAACTCAGAGTTAAGTAACTCATGCTTTAACCATAATGCAACATTACCTTTTAAGCCTCTTCTTCTCCTTTGTACTTTATCTCCGCAAAATCACCACCCTCTCAGTATCCAAATAGGGAGGCTGTGTCTATATCCTAGGCAGCTTGATGCAGAGATTCATACTACTCGATTCTGTTTTCTAAATCCTCTACTTTAAGGTTATATTAGTTCATCTCATTAAACATTTAATCTTATTTATTACTAGAATTTTCAATTTTCTGACATTTATTCATATTATTATATTATATATGTGATATTGTTCAGTCAGCAACTTTTTGAGTACCTAGCATTCTGGGGTAGATGTAAGTACACAAATATGCTTTCAAAAAAGTTGCAGTCCACAGGAATGTTATAAACATAAAGCTGTGTGGCCCTAGCCGGTTTGGCTCAGTGGATAGAGCGTCCACCCAGAAGGTCCCAGGTTCAATTCTGATTAAGAGCACATATCTTACTTGCTGGCTCCTGATAGGGGCTTGTGCAGGAGGCAACCAATCGATGTTTTTCTCTGTCTTTCCCTCTCTCTTCCACTCTCCCTAAAACTTGATGGAAAATATCCTCATGTGATGATTAACAAAAACAAACAAACAAACAAAGAAAAACACATAAAGCTGTGTGGTGCAGTCTGAAAGAACAGGATAATCTAGAGCAGTAGCCCTTCCTCCTTCAAGGCCAGCTCCTGTGTTATCACCATGCCAGCCTTACTTGCTGAGTAGGAGAAACTCACTCTTATGTTTCTCCTTTATTCTCACACAACCACACTCACAGCACTCTGACACCAAATGTGTGGGTTTTCCCGCACACCAAGC
Organism: Myotis myotis; assembly: GCF_014108235.1. NCBI lineage: Eukaryota > Metazoa > Chordata > Mammalia > Chiroptera > Vespertilionidae > Myotis > Myotis myotis. The sequence goes on from NW_023416313.1 coordinate 203,087,232, forward strand.
CATTCTCTGCAACAAGATGTTAGGAACCCTGCATCAGCAACTGGGATTAAAGCAGTGGTTCTCAACCTTCCTAATGCTGTGACCCTTTAATACAGTTCCTCATGTTGTGGTGACCCCCAACCATAAAATTATTTTTGTTGCTCCTTCATAACTGTAATTTTGCTACTGTTATGAATTGTAATGTAAATATTTGATATGCAGGATGTATTTTCATTGTTACAAATTGAACATAATTAAAGCATAGTGATTAATCACAAAAACAATATGTAATTATATATGTGTTTTCCGATGGTCTTAGGCGACTCCTGTGAAAGGGTCATTCGACTCCCAAAGGGGTCGCGACCCACAGGTTGAGAACCGCTAGATTAAAGACTCAATGTTAGAACAAAAGAGTCTCCTAGTACCCTTATCCATAAGAATTGTAGGAGCTCTGTGTGAAGAACCAGGGCCAGAGACCAATGTATATATTTCTTATTATTTCTCACTTGCCGTTTTCTGAACTTGCCCTGGGCACTCTCAGTTTCAAGGCTCTGCTTATGCTATTCCTTGTGCCTGGAATTTCCTTCCATCCTTGTCATCTTTTAAGACCAGCTTAAATTCAGCTTCTTTAAAAAAATTATCACAATCAGTGTTTCTTCCCTTTCCAAATGCTTATGGCCTTTTTTTTGTACAAGAATTTACATTGAAGTTATTTATAAATACATTTATCTCTCTCACACTAGTCTGTGACCTTTAGAGGATAGAGACTACATCTGATTTTTTTCACTTTCTATTTTGAAATAATTATAGACTGACAGGAAATTGCAAAAATAGTACAAGGAGTTCTGTGTGTGCTTCCCCCACTTCCCCAGAAAGTGACATTTATACAGTCATAGTACAATATCAAAACCAGGATGTTAACAGTACTGTCAGTCCACACACAGGCCTTACTCAGTTTTTACCATGCATGTTTGATTTTTAAATAAGATTGTAGAAAAAAATTATAGAAAAGCAGAAAGAAAATAAATCATCTATAATACCACTATGAAGATATCTGCTTTTAACATAATTTATAGATTTTTTTGTGTATCCTTGACTAAACATGTTTTTTATTTGTTTTCTTTTTAAATATATTTTATTGATTTTTTACAGAGGAAGGGAGAGGGATAGAGAGTTAGAAACATCGATGAGAGAGAAACATTGATCAGCTGCCTCCTGCACACTCCCCACTGGGGATATGCCCGCAACCAAGGTACATGCCCTTGACCGGAATTGAACCGGGGACCCTTGAGTCCGCAGGCCGATGCTCTATTCATTGAGCCAAACTGGGTAGGGCTATTTGTTTTCTTTATAAAATGAGAAAATATAATATCTACTTTATAACTTTAAAAAATCTATACTTTTTAATGGATCTAGAAACTGATTCTTAAAGAGAATTGGTACATAAGTTTAAAATCCTAGCGGCACATATTACATACTGTAATCTCGATGTCCTCAGGGGGGATGTGGTCACTAAAGAAGGTAGGTCAGTGCAGTTGAGGGTCAGCTCTTGAGCCAGGAGGGAGAAAAGGGCAGGGCAGTCTGGTGGGCTGTATCCTAGCAGAACATTGAGAGGTGACATTTGCTAGATAGCCCAGCTGAAATTATATAGCCTGAATTAAAGAAATCAGAAACAGAAAACGGTTGGTGGGAAAAGAGAGAGAGTTCACCAGAAGACTGAGTCTTTATCTCATTTTCTGTTTCTAGGAGAGAAGCCTTTCCTTTGTGAAGCCCAAGGATGTGGCCGTTCCTTTGCTGAGTATTCTAGCCTCCGAAAACATTTGGTGGTTCACTCAGGTACTCCGATCATTGTTCAGAACCCCCAGGGTGAATGTTGAAGACGAGGAGAGTGTGGCAGGGAATCGGATAAGGTGATATTGTGAACCCAGGGTTGGAGTCCTTGAGGATGGTACATATCCTAGAGGTCTGTGGAGGCCTGTATCTGAAAAGGGAAGTAAATACTCTGTGTGGCTGCCGTGACCTTATAGCAAAGATGTTTTATGAAGGCAACAATGGGTCTGGAAAGGACTGGGGCCTGGGAACAGTGAGCATGCTAAGTCTTCCTGGGGTACTTTTCCTGCCTTCTTACTGAAGCCTGAGAGGCTGGGGAAGGTGGGAAGTGGGAGAAGGAGCAGCCTCTAACGTGATTTAACATTCTCTGGGCTTCTCCATCGAGGCCTTGAGTCCATTTTCTGGTTGTCAGGAATGTACCTTGTCGTTTTGGCTCCCTTGTCTTAACCTGGTCCCTGTTTCAGGAGAGAAGCCTCATCAGTGTCAAGTCTGTGGGAAGACCTTCTCTCAAAGTGGGAGCAGGAATGTGCACATGAGAAAGCATCACTTGCAGATGGGAACAGCTGGGAGTCAAGAGCAGGAGCAAACTGGTGAGCAGAGAGGGTTTCATGGAGTGCTGTTTCTTCTGGCCAAATAACTGGCATGCCTGGTTATCTGGAAATTTTCTGATTCTGTTTTGGGAAGAGACCTGGTCTCATTTGATGGGCTAGTGGTTTCTAAATGTAGCTATACAGTAAAACCCTTTGCAAGCTTTTTAAAAAATACATATATTTTTATTGATTTCAGAGAGGAGGGAGAGGTGGAGAGAGAGAGAGAGAGAGAGAGAGAGAGAGAGAGAGAGAGAGAGAGAGAGAAACATCAATGATGAGAGAGAATAATTGATTGGCTGCCTCCTGCATGCCCCCTACTGGGATCAATCCTGCAACCCAGGTATGTGTCCTGACTGGGAATCGAATTGGCAACCTTCTGGTTCATAGGTTGACAGTCAACCACTGAGCCACAAGCTTCTAAAATATATACAGTATATTCATATTGTCTACTCCTCCCCCTAAACAAAACAACCTGATGGTGAGATTATTTGGAAGTAAAATCCCAGAATCTTGTAGTTTTAAAAGTTTCCTGAGTGAGTTGGATGGTAACTAGTGCTGATCCATGAACCAGCATTTGAGTATCACTGTGATAAAGATTTCTGTATGACAGGAGTTTAAGCATATTTTACTTATCAGTCATGACTCCCTTTTTACCGTAAATTTGATACTTTTTGTTATTATTCCTTTTCCATGTCTTTCCTTAACCAGTTCTTTCACTCCAAACGCCCCTTTACGGGCATTCATCCTATTTTATAAGCTAATTATCCAGCTCACAAGCAAGGGTGTTTATTCATAAGGCTGAACCCTTTCCTTGTAGGCTTATTCTTGCTTTCAAAAGTAGGTGAAATAGGAGGTGGTATCCAAGATGCAGGTTAATTTTTAGTTCTGAAAGAAAAGGCAAGCTTCCTGTGCAAGAGTGGGGACCAGGTGCAGCCTTGACTGCTGTATCTCTCACATCCTGTTCTCTGTGCAGCTGAGCCACTAATGGGCAGTGGTTTGCTTGAAGAGGCGTCAGTACCCAGTAAAAACCTGGTGTCTGTGAATCCCCAGCCCAGCCTTGGTGGAGAGTCCTTGAACCTACCAAGTACCAATTCTATCCTAGGAGTTGATGATGGTAAGAATTTCAACTCTCCTTTGTTTGGGGAAAGTGGGCTGCACTAGAGACTAAGGAATGGGGTTGTCTCCAAAATGGAGGTTTTAATTTCGTTTCTTGTGAGTAGCTGTGGTATGATTGAGTAACATTTGTGTTCTTTGTCTCTGGGGTGGATAAGTGAACTTGTAAAAAAAAAAAATTTCATTGAAAAGATGTAACAATAGAATAAAGAGAAAAAAATTTTAAGAAGATTATCCATAATCCTAGCATCCTAGCCCAACTATTTCTATTTTTCCTATTGCAGTTATGGAAGAACTTAACTTTTAAAACATTTAAACAGAACATAACCAGGTTTTACAGAGGAGATATAAAGCAATTTCTCCATACCATCAAAAGCCATATCTTCAGGAGAAAAGAAAGGGCTCTCTAGGAAACAGTTGCTTCTCTCTGGTGTAGAAATTTCACCCAAGTTACACAGGCCAGGCCCTCTTCTCTGAAAAACGTAACAGGTGAGGTCAGCATGCATTTATTCAGTGCCTATTCTATGCCTGGCACCATGGGAAAGATTAAAAAGTAGAAGACAGGAACCTTAAAATCTAGTTGAGAAGTCAAAACTTACACATGGGAAACAGAAGATAGTAATAAGCAAATGTTAAATTACATGGTATAGTTAGGAAGAGCAGTATAAGTTTAAAAAAGCCACTAAAATAAACTGAAATTTGAAGCCTAAGTGGTTTATGCATAAACTATTTCCAAAAGGTCTTCATGGTGATATCACTAATGAACATTTAGTAAGTCTGAGACCCGTGTTTTAGTTATTCATATCGTACTCAGTCAATTCGGGCATAAGCGACCATATCTGTGTGACTTCTCCATGGAGCCGACAAGGCCTTCGAGTGCTCTACCACTTACCCCTCCTGTTTCATGAATGATACGAGTGGCTAACTGAAGCAGGAGGCACAGACATCGCATGGAGGTACTTTGCCAACCTGAAGGAAGAACGTCGTAAGGGAGGAAGGGACACAGAGTAGGAACTTTGAAGTGAAGCTAGGTTTAAGTTCTTGACCTGCACACATTGTGCTCTTTGTATCATTGGTGACTGCTTTAAGGGTCACCTCTGGTTTCCTGATTTGCCTGCCTAGGCAGCTTTTGTCCCGTTTCCTACACAGTGTTAATCCAGTTAACAGTGTTAACCCAGTTAGCAGTAATAAAGCCATATTATTCTAAATCGGCATATTAAAAACTGGTCAGCTCCTACATCAAGATTTTTTCCCTTTTCTTCCCATTCCCCTTTTGTAATACGGTACTTTCCAGATTCACTGATAATGATTATTAGATAAGAGTTAATTTGGAAGAAATACAGGAACATGGGATTCAGTGTTTCAGGGGACAGTTTTAAAATTCTTAATAAGAGGCTTGATAAAGTAGGTAGGTATCTGTGGATTCACTTTTTGTTGAAACATTTTTTTCTGCTGTTTCACAGAGGTGCTTGCTGAAGGATCCCCACGTACCCTGTCTTCAGTGCCTGATGTGACACATCACTTGGTGACCATGCAGTCAGGGAGGCAGTCATATGAGGTTTCTGTCTTAACTGCCGTAAATCCACAGGAGGTAAAATGGTTTCTTGCCCTTGTTTTGTTCCCGTGGAAACTAATGTAGAGAACAGCGGTTCTCAACCTGTGGGTCGTGACCGCTTTGGCGGTCGAACGACCCTTTCACAGGGGTTGCCTAAGACCATCCTGCATATCAGATATTTACATTACAATTCATAACAGTAGCAACATTACAGTTATGAAGTAGCAACAAAAATAATTTTATGATTGGGTCACAACATGAGGAACTGTATTTAAAGGGCCAGAAGATTGAGAACCACTGGGGTAGAGAGTGATTGGGAATCTAGTTCAGAGGATTTGAAAAATTCTCCAATTTCAACTTCCCAGAAGCTTTGAATAGAATATCTTCCTTTAAGCTCAGAAAGGAGCCTGAGTGGTAGGGTTTCCTGAATTGAGAACTTGGTCAATTACAGGTGAGATTCTGAGTTTTAAATTTCTGTATTCACATGCCTTAATGAATATCTGCTCCTTCTGTTTTCTGCCTCACTATGAGATGAGTTTGCTTTTTACAAAGAAAATAACATCCTTGGACAAAGTGGTACTTAAGCAAAAAAAAGTACTGACAAATAATTTTTTAAAATTATTGTTCATTTTGATAGGAGATACCAAGCTGAACTAACTGGTCATATAGAAATGTGTTCACTGGCTTATTGAATGAGAACCATCATCTAAATTAAAGAGTTTTAAGATCATTAAGAGCAAAGATGTGTCATTAGAGACCAAGGCTAAGATTGCTCACACGCTTATATTCCCAATTACTATGTACAGATGCAAAACTTTGATAGTGAAGAAGGCTGATAGGAAAAAAATGGATTCATTTGAAATGTGGTGATGGAGAGCTCTTATGAACACCCTGGACCCCCAGAAAGATGAACAAGTGGGTCCTAGAGAAAATTAAGCCTGAAATATTGCTGGAGGCAAAAATGACAAAACTGAAGTTGTGCCCTAACCGGTTTGGCTCAGTGGATGGAGCGTCGGCCTGCGGATTGAAAGGTCCCAGGTTTGATTCCAGCTAAGGGCATGTACCTTGGTTGTGGGCACATCCCCAGTAGGGGGTGTGCAGGAGGCAGCTGATCGATGTTTCTCTCTCATCGATGTTCCCAACTCTCTATCCCTCTCCCTTCCTCTCTGTGAAAAATCAATAAAATATATATTAAAAAAACAAAACAAAAAACTGAAGTTGTCCTACTTAGGGCACATCTTGAGCAGGCAGGGTTCTTTGGAAAAGACAGTAATGCTGGGAAAATAAAAGGCAGCAGGATAAGAGGAAGACCAAACATGAGCTGGACAGGCTCCATCAAAGAAGCCGTGGACATGAGTCTACAGGAGCTGAGCAGGGCTGTTGAACATCACGATGTTCACTAGGAGTTGGAGCTAATTCAGTGGCACATAACACACATGTCCACTGGTTCTTTCCTAAGTTACCTTCTCCTGGTTATTGCCTTGGAACACGGCTCACCTATATAGCCTTCCTTTATCTATTTTATCCTTGTTTATTTTAAAATCTTTATTATGGAAGTGTTCAAAGAGTATAGAGAGAATAGTATATCTTTTATAGTTGGTTGGTTTGAATTAGGATTCAAACAAGGCCCATACATTGCAGTTCTTAATAATTCTTAATTCTCTTTAAAATAGTTCCTGCCACCCACCACACTTTTTTTTTTCTTTTCCAGTATGGTTATCTATTTAAGGAATTGGGTTACTCTGCCTATAGAATTTCTGATATTCTGATTTTGACTGATTGACTCCTTTTGTTATTTAATATGTTTTTCTATTCACAGATTTTCTAAAAGCTGGTAATTACATTTAGAGGCTTGATTAGATTCATGCTCCTCCCTAAACCCCACAAGAATATTTCATAGGTGGTACTCTTGCTTCCTATGACATCTCATCAGGAGACACATGATAATCAGTTGTTCTCCTCTTACTGATCTTAAGATTGACCAATGAGTCAAGTAAAAACTTTGGCAGCCATTACTGATCATGGCCTAATCTATTTTTATATTAGAGCTTGCAAAATGATGATGTCCTAATTCTCTTTTTCCCCTTGCTTTTCTTTTATAAAACAAGTACTTTTTCTCACCAACTATTGGGTTGCTCTGAAAGTCAGTTTAGTCTTCTCTTTTACAAATTATTACCTGACAAACTAATCTGCAACACGCAACCTTTTTTTATAGTTGAAGCTTTGGAGCTTTTCTCTCCTATACTGTTAAATACTTTTTTTAAAAGTTTTTATTTTATTTTACTTTACTTTTTAAATGTTTTTATTGATTTCAGAGAGAGGAAGAGAGAGGGAGAGATAGAAACATCAATGATGAGAGAATCATCGATCTATGCCTCCTGCATGCCCCCTACTGGGGATGGAGCCCGCAATCCGGGCGTGTACCCTGACCAGGAATCCAGTCATGACCTCCTGATTCATGGGTCAATGCTCAACCATGGAGCCACACCGGCTGGGCAAAATACTTTTTTTTTGTTTTTTAATTGAAGCACTCCAGGCAACCCCAAACTAATGCCGGATGTATAAAATCGTAATTCAGTCAACATACATTTCGTACTTAATATGTGTGAGGCACTGTACTGGGTACTAGTTGTACAGTGTAAATAAAGTACAATGTCTGCCTCAAAGAATTTACAGTCAGAATTGGGCCCTCTACCTTTTATAACTCCATAACTATGTAAATGGTGTCCCTGGAGTGGTGCTGCACAGAGAAGTTAGAATGGGAAGGGTGAAAGATCAATAACTGGCAATTTTTACATGCTGTAGTAAGTGCTAGTCTTGGGGGAAGTCAGGGAATAAGTTTTAGTGTTTTTTTTGTTTTTTTATTGAGTTCAGAGAGGAAGGGAGAGAGAGAGATAGAAACATCAATGATGAGAGAGAATCATTGATTGGCTGCCTCCTGCACGCCCCACACTGGGGATCGAGCCCACAACCCAGGCATGTGCCCTTGACCGGAATCGAACCTGGGACCCTTCAGTCCACAGGCCAGTGCTCTATCCACTGAGCCAAACTGGCCAGGGCAAGTTTTAGTGTTTGAGATCTGAGGGATGATAGCAATAATCTTGATGGATAAGTGGGAGGGGTTGGAAGGAAATAATAGGCATAAGGATAGCAATGTGTACTAAGGCAGAGGATGAGAGGGAACAGGGAACTATGGAACCACAGAGGGTTGAGTATGATGGGAGCTGGAATGGAAAAATGGGAACAGGAAAGATAAGCTGGCCCCTGTCTTGCAGGGCCTTCCAGGACCTGATTGTATCCTGGGGGCAGTGGCAGCCACTGCAGTTTTAAATGAGGTATGTTACGGCCTGATGTGTGTGTGCAGGAAGGCCAGTAATAGTGCATTTATTCTCTTGAACCTGGGTCATGGAATTGACTGCAGAGTGTCCATTTCCAGGTGATGCCCACTTACAGCTTCAGGCAGACACAATAGCACAGGCCACCTAAGAAACAAACACTAAGGATCTATAGCGACCTAAGTAACTAGTTTCATAATGGAAGACCCCAACACTTAATAGAAAAGTATTAACACCAAGTGGGAAGTGTTGCCCTTAGATGTAGCTAAAAATCCTATACTATCACTTTTTCCTCATGGGTCCTTGTATATTTATTAACACACTAGAGCAGTGGTTCTCAACCTTCCTAATGCCGTGACCCTTTAATACAGTTCCTCATGTTGTGGTGACCCCCAACCATAAAATTATTTTCGTTGCTACTTCATAACTGTAATTTTGCTACTGTTATGAATCGTAATGTAAATATCTGATATGCAGGATGATTTTCATTGTTACAAATTGAACATAATTAAAGCATAGTGATTAATCACAAAAATATGTAATTATATGTGTTTTTCGATGGTCTTAGGCGACCCCTGTGAAAGGGTCGTTCGACCCCCAAAGGGGTCGCGACCCACAGGTTGAGAACCGCTGCACTAGAGGCCTGATGCACAAAATTCGTGCAAGGTAGGCCTTCGTTCCCCGGCTGCCGGCACTGGCTTCCCTCCAGCACCCGGGGTTCCCTCCCGCTGCCGATAGGCACCCGGGACCCAGACTTTTCTCTGGCTGCTGGCAGGTACCCAGGACCCAGGCTTCCCTCGAAGCCCCAGCTTCGTCCAGAAGATCATCTGGAAGGACGTCCGGAAGGACATCTGGTCTAATTAGCATATTACACTTTTATTATTATAGATTACCTTTATTACCTTCACCATTACCATTATTGCCTTCCTCTTACAACACTGCTCACCCCTCCTTTTCCTTTCTCAGGGTAGGCTTATCACATCCTCCAGTACCTTAGTGGTTTTCAAGCTACAAGCCCCCAAGGCTCCAGCCTTAGTCCTCTTCCTCATCCAAGGTCTAGGTACTAACTGACCATTCCTCCAGTCAGTGAGGAAGGTTGATTCCTTGGGGAGACTCAGATGCCAGAGAAGGAGAAGGCAATTTGCAACCCTAAAACAACACAAGCCCATTCCAAATTCTGTTTTTGGAAGTCACCATACATTATATATTATACCTGTTAAGAATCTACTGATGCACCAGTTGGACTCCTGTAAATATGCTCTAAAAATAAAAATAACTTATCAAGAGTATCAGAATAACCAAATCAAGTATCCAAAAATTTCATGGAAAATATATCAAAACTACGCCTCATTCAGATGGTACAGATTGGACAATTTCTGTCATCCCTCAATATTTCCAGGTCTCCCAAGAATCAGAGGACTCATTGTGCAGGCCCACTGGGACCCCAGGGCTTTTGGAGCTGCCGAATACAGGTCATCCCAACTGGGGTCCCATGTCAGAAAGTTCACATTCTATTCATTCATTCATTTATAGAAACATTGATTTGTTGTTCCACTTGTTCATTGATTGCTTCTTGTATGTGCACTGACTGAGGATCAAACCTGCAACCTTGGTGTACCTGGATGATGCTCTAACCAACTGAGCTACCTGGCCAGAGCGAGTTTACATTCTTTTTTTTTGTGTGTGTGTGTTTAAAAAAAAATGTTTTATTACTACCAGCAGGAACGGCCTGCATGGGGTGGCAGGTACACTGGGCTCAGGGTGTGTGTGGTCTGTGAGAAAAGGATGATTGGGAAACTTGAAGGAAAGGGGCTGGGGATGGAGGCCAGCTCCAAGGGTTCTTCAGACAAATTTCTGGGAACGCTTAAAGGTATCATGGCAAGCTAACGCCAAGCCGCCGATAAGGTTAAGAAATTCTTGGAAATCTAGCTGCCCATCAGAGTTGAGGTCCAATTTCTTCATCATGCGGTCAAGGACACCGGGGTCCTTCTGGTTCTTTGTGAAGGCAGCCAGTTCCGTGTTCATGAAGGTTAGGAACTCCGTCTTTGAGAGTGTGAAGTTGTTACTGTCCCTCCCAGCGTACCTCTGGAAAACAGCAATCAGAGACTCGATGCACCGCTTGGTCTCTGTAGGGCTGGCCATTTTTGCCATGTCGGAGCGCAGCGAGGCGCAGAGGCTGTGAGCGGGAAGCGGCGCGGCGAGCTCTCGAGTTTACATTCTTGAACTCAAGAACAAGTATAAGTGATTGCCAGCTAGTTTGACTATATCTTAGCATGTTTTCCAGATAAAACAAATTACAAATTCTATACCATCTCTAATAAAGTGCCATTGCTGAGTTTTTGAGTTCAAATATCTGGATCTTGGCCTAGATTAAAAGCATACCATTCTATATCCCTACCACACAGCATCAAATGAAATCTGTCCTTTAATTTGTTTAAATGTCTTTAAATTCTGTACTGTTAAATTCTGTATAAACTACCTTCATCCAAACTGAGGTCAACAAGTAAATACATCTCCAGCTCAATAATTTATCTGATTAGATTTTAATAAGCCAAATTTGTATTCTGAATTTCACTATATTCCAATCTCATTTTCTTTTCATAATAAAATGGAACCCAATTTCAGCAATTATTGTACAAAACCGCTTTTCAACAAAGTATAGAGTAGAATGTCCGTGTTAGCTGCCACCCTGCTGGAGTCTCAGGCTTGTCTCACTTCATCACAGGAAAAGTATTCCTTAAGCCCAGGGAATCCCTGAAGTTCTTCTGAGTTGGGTCTAGCTCTCAGGTAGAACTCTTTGGGACTAGCCTTCCATTCCTTTTATTTCTGCTTGAACTTGCAGCCTGTACTTGGGCTAACACTGACATAAGATTTTTGGTTTCACCATTTCCAATTTCCCTGTAAGCCAGATTCCTCCTTCACTGACTAGTAAGTACACGAATATGCAAACAACAGTTTGATTTATAGACTCAGGACATTTTATTGCCGTAGTGCAAATGACAGCATCGTGAAGTGTCCACAATGCTGTCTCACGGCCAGTATCTGCATGGCTCTTGCTTTGGAACTAGATATCCTTGACTCAGCCCCTGCAGTGCATTCCCCACTCCCACTCATCAACCTTTTACTTAGTATGAATTATTTTTCTTTTATTCATCGGTAACCTATTTCAGATTTTGTTGTACTCTTTTTCCAGTTACTAAACCAAGGAGATTTAACTGAAAGACGGACATGAGCATGGATATTGAATCCTGAAGAGCACTCACTCTATCTGATCCCAGGAAGCATATAGTGGGAACAGCTTGCTTATGGCTCACAATCTGCCAGAATCAAAATGAATCTGTGAATGACAAGACCCCGCTTTTTCCTCTGTGCATCTTCCCTGGCAAAGAAGATGAATGCAAGAGAGCTTCTCTTCAGACTCTCATCTGATCCAGAAAAGGAAGAAAGCAGGGAATGTGGGCTAGGTCACTGTACCTACCTCTCTTCCCACTGGAAAATTTTGGGATGGACTTCTCCCGAAAAATGAATTTGATTATGTGTTGGCTGACCTATCTCAGTATAACAATTGAGAAGAGATTTTCCTCTGCTGTCTTATCACCTGGATGAACTAAGTCCTGACACCAACCATAAAACTTCACCAAGACGTTGAGCTTTCAAGATGCCTTGTTGCTTTGGAGAAGGGAGTGATGTCAGTTCTGTTGTGATGCTCTCCCTTTAGCAACCTGAGTAAGACACTCTCCGCCAGTGGGCTGCAAAAAAATAAATTACTTGAATCCCTACTTGGCCCAGACTGAGGTACTATCTTGTCCCATACACCTCTACTTAGCCACTTTGCTTTCTTTGTTTATGGAACATACAGTAGCATGTTTAAAGGGCTTTTTTTTTTTTAAGTTAAATCACATGATTCAGAGCTTCAATTGTTTTCCCTTTAAATAAACAAAATAGCCCAGTCAGTTCTTTGGCTTCTTGTTTTAGATAGAATTTGTTCTCTTAGAAGATTAAGAAAGAAGTTCAGTCTTCACCTTTAAGATAAGGTATTGATTTGCCCTTAGGATTCCATGCAGGTAAGACCGAGCTCAGGCATCTTGGGGAACATGACATGAACATCTTCATCTCTAACTAGCAAACCCAGATGATAGCTATTGCAGGAGTGTCACTCTATCCCCATCAGAAAGAACCATGTCTGAGTCTGGAAAATTAGCAATGAATTTTCCCAGAAAGTTCAAAACAAAACAAAACGGGAAAGGTGCTTCTGTTAGAGTAGGTACTCTTGCTATTATCCTGTCTCTACAGCTACTGAGAGAACATCTAATTATAATTAGTGAGTATTCCAAAGATCACTTACTAGTAGAAAATCATGGCTGTCAAATTTATTTAAAGTGAATCTCATGCTGACACATACATGCTCACAGATAACATTCTAAATATATAACAGGAAAGAACTGCTTTTTTAAATAAAGTAATTATAGTTCTCAGTTTGTTAATGACATGTATATAATCATATGGTGCTATGTAGATTGAGTTCATGTCAATCACTTGTATTCTTAAAATGCCAGTTTTTACTTCCTGTAGCCTCACTCTATACTAGAGCAGTGGTTTTCAACTGGGAACATTTTGCCCCCAACTCTCCTAGGGACATTTGGCAATATCTAGAGACATTTTTGGTTGTCACAACTGGAGGGGTGTTATTGGCATCTAGTGAGTTGAGGCCAGCATGCTGCTAAACACCCCACAGTGCACAGGACAGCTCCCTGTCCCTGCACCCAGCAAAGATTCATCTGGCCCAAAATGTCAATCGTGCTGAGGCTGAGAAACCCTGTGCTAGAAGTTGCAAACTTGTCATCCCCCAGGTGTTTTATTTTGCCTGTACAATATTTCCAAGTAATTTTTAAATTAGGTGACAACATACAGATTTCTGGCTTCTGTTGAAAAGGCAGTTGATCTGGCAATTCTGGGCCTGTATTCCAGCAGAGACTCCAGTCTCTATTTTCCCAAACTCCCTTACAGCCAGCCCATTCAACCCATTTATTTTCTGACTAGCCTCTGTAGGCATTTGGGCCTGTGCCTTTTTTTCTGTCCCTAATGTTTAAGTGTGAGGCACAAAGTAAGACCCCTTAGCTCGGCTATGATCCCTCCACCCTGAGCTTCACTTTGATTTACCTGAACCATTCCCTGTTATCTGCTACTTTTCTTTTCCCCATTCTCCAAGAATAGCCATGACTCAAAACCCAAGTTTTCCTTGCCTTGATTCAACCTTAGTTGCTTAATATTATTGAAAAGCAGTAATGAAGTCTACTGGTTAGGCAGGTGATTCGAGATTATCTAGCAGTTCATAAGACAGCTCCTCCTGCTCTTTCTTGGGGCTGGTAGGCTGCTCTAGAGGTTCTTCTAAATCCTGCTGTGGATTTCTGATGCCGAGTTTTGTAGTTTCATGGGTGCTGCAGAATAAATAAAAATATGAAAAAACGTTTAAAGTATGTAAAGCTTAAGGATGGTCTCAACATTTTTATTATTTTATATGGGATGCAAAAGGAAATTTCTAGGTGGAAAATGGGGAGAGGAATTAGGACTTAAGAGACAACAAAATTGAAAATATTAGAGATGCTTTACTCCCTTTGATTTATATGATCTCAATGGAGGAGGTGGTGCTAATGAGTTATTTTTAAAGAGCACTAGAAAAACAGTTTTATCATTTTATGGGAAATAAAAATATACATGATTTTTCAAAAATAAAGTGGAAATACTTTTGACTGGTGGCATTGGAACTGGAATAGAAAAATGATGTTTCAAGTTTTAGGAATCTAGACCTAATATACAATGGTTATATATGTATTTTTTTTTAATATATTTTATTGATTTTTCACAGAGAGGAAGGGAGAGAGATAGATAGTTAGAAACATTGATGAGCGAGAAACATCGATCAGCTGCCTCCTGCACATCTCCTACTGGGGATGTGCCTGCAACCAAGGTACATGCCCTGGACCGGAATCGAACCCGGGACCCTTCAGTCCGCCGGCCGATGCTCTATCCACTGAGCCAAACTGGTTAGGGCTACGATGTTTATATTTTATTCACAACTGCACTTCTCTCCAAATTCAAATGTGTTATCTGGAGATGTCTGGATAGTATTCTGTAAGTACAGGATAGTGGCTGTCCTAAAGGTTCCTGCCAGGAACATTACGAGGAATGGCACCTGGAGGACTGCAGGGGGACGGCAGCATCTGGGATTACCTGGGACAATCATGCACTTCTAGCTGCGCCTTCCACTGTGCAGCCCTGGTGCCCTGGACCTTGTTCCTCACAAAGTCTTCATCCAGCCCAGCCTGCTTCAGGGTGTCTTGATACCTTTGTTCTGCTTCTTTCCTGGCAAGGTCCTGTGGAAGGAAACTAATCTGTAACTGTCTTGTGAATTACTTGTGAATTCTAAATTACTAGCTTAACCCATATCCTTAAAATACTGCTCACCACCACCCTCTCCCATTAGTGGGGATGAGATTTGCATAGAAATTACTTCGAGCTTTGTTTTCAAGCCTTAAAGTGCATAGGAACTATCTGAAGATTTTGTTAAAAAGTAGACTCTATTTTGGTAGGTCTCAGATGGGGCCTGCAATTCTGTATTTCTAACAGTCCCAGGAGATGCCAGCCATTGATTAGGGAGCCACACCTTTGAGAAGCAAGGACTTAGATTTTTGAAAGACCAAGTGAGGTCTAGATGAAAATGATGGACTTAAAAACCCTTGGAGACCTAGCAATGTACCACAGATCTAGAGGCTGGTGATGTTCCACCACTATGAACAATGGCTCTGGACAGCAGAAAAGACTGGATTTTCAGTCACATTAATACTAATAAGTTAAAGATGTGCTTGCTAACACAGCCAAACTCACTGTGTGTATGGGACCTAACTCCCACTCTGATTCATACTGAAAGCTAGACTACAGTGAAAACTCCAGGAATTGAAATTTCCCATTTTAGATGTCTTTAGAGTCCAGTCTTGGATGAATTTAGCCCAAGTAGCTGACCTAACTCCCACTCTGATTCATACTGAAAGCTAGACTACAGTGAAAACTCCAGGAATTGAAATTTCCCATTTTAGATGTCTTTAGAGTCCAGTCTTGGATGAATTTAGCCCAAGTAGCATGTACTATTACTACTTTGGTAGTAATCAAATGGGCCTAATTTAGAATCTTTCTGAGCTTCAAGGAAATGTTTAATACTCAGATAGTAAACTTTCATGTCTAAGAACCCTTAGACAGAAAGAAGATGACTGTTTAGTTTTACCTTGGTAACTTGTTCGAAGAGATATGGCCTCGTTTGTATTCTCTTTTTCATTTCTTCCAATTCTTTCTTACACTCTTTTGCTCTTTTACGGTCTTTGTTCCTGAAATTAATAAGATTTTTAAAATCCACCTTTTTCCAATCCAGAATACCCTTCATTCCAGTTAAACAGAGTAAGTCCCATGGACATTGTAAATTCCTAACTGTGCCTGGCAAAACTCATGACTGCCATTATAGGAGCCCACCCTAGTAACTCCATTTTGCTGTTTTCAAGACCAATGATCTGCTGGATCCCAAGACACAACCCTTTGACGCATGGAAGACACTGACCGGTTTTCTTTCAACTTTGCTTTGAATACCTCCTCCAGGCTTTTGTGGGGATCCATGGCTTTTGCCCGCAAGGTCACGGATTTGGACATTGCTTGACACTTCTTTTTATGCATCTCCAACCACTGAGTATTCTCATGTGCTTTGTTCTTTTTTTCAAGTGAACTTCTAAAGGGAAGAGGCAAAAAAAAAAAAAAAATACAGATGACCAACTTGGATATATTTAAAAGCAATCTTGGTAACCTCTCTGGAAAGTTGGTGTTGTCTATGAAAGGGGGTGGGGGAGTAACTTACCTCCCTGGCATTTCAGAAAGATTAAGATTCTGGCATCAAATGCATGGGCATATGACACCTTCCCAGCACTCTAGATACAGTGATATTCTACCCAGGAGAGTCTCACTCATTGAACTAAAAAAAAGTGTGAATAAAATATCCTTACTTAAACAGCCAAACATTCAGGCTTGGTGTCTATCCTGAAACAAAATACTAATAGCTACCAGTAGCTGAGTTATGTATCCTGAACCAGTGCAAACAGTCCGCAAGTGCTTTATGTCCACTCTCTTGTGTAATCCTCATAACTGCCCTGCGAACTAGGAGCATTCATTTATAGGCGAAGAGATGTCGCCTCAGACAGGGTAAGCCACTTGCCCAATGCCACCCAGCGTCCCAGTGGAAAAGCCAAGGTTAGAATCAGGGTATCTGCCTTGTAAGTCTCTGCCCTTGGTATATACACTGCTATAAACAGTGGGTTGGAAGGTGCCCGAGTTTATGGTCCGTTGGGAATACAGATAACTAGAAATGGACTTCTTTTAATGCACAATTTGGAATCAACTTTTAGCACTTCATTTGTGTAAATATTCTACAAGGTATTATGGAGAGTTTTACCAAAGGAAAAAAGTCTAGACTTGCATTTGGCCTGCACTCGAAGTGGACAGATTAGGAAGAAGGACATCAAAGTTTTATCTACTGCAAGGAAGCAGCTGTGGACATCCTCTACAGGTGGGCCAACCTCTGGTTCATAATACCTAATTGGGACCTCAGGATATTGCTACATTCAGCCTTGATTTAGTAGCTCTATGAAATCTGAGGGAAAGGGAAATATCCATTGGATTCTAAATAGATTTCTACGATCTGTGTGGGTCTTAAAAGGGCCACGTCGGTTCTGTTACTCCTGTGAGCTCCACAGGAAAGCACCGATATGCTGGTCCCCTGCTCACTTCGTCTCAGAGGCCTAGTGGAGGAACTCTAGCCGGCTGGATGAGAACAATTCCGTGACAGAGGAAGGTCAGCTAAAGAGCTAAAAATAAGGAGGCACCTGATTCCCAACTGACCTCTGATAGTTCCCCAGGATGAATCTTGGAGAATTTCAAATACGTGCAATGGATGCTCCTCTCTGTGGCAGGCTCAGCCACCTGTCATGCTTCTCTGAGTTTTTGCTCCTAATGGGTTCCTTCCTTTTTCATCTGTAGGTCTTTACCAATGTTGTTCTTTGTCTGGAAACTTCTTTCTTTCCAGCCTTTGGCTTATTCCTCTTTCTTCAGGTTTCACCTTAGACATCTATTACAAGAGTCCCCTGCCCCAGGCTTCCCAGTGCCTCCACAGTCCCCTGTATTCCCTCATCATTGCACTCACTAACAAAATAAGGTCGTTGCTTCATTTCTTTTCTGTATTTCAGATTAGTTATTCAACTATAGGTTCCATAGGTATCTCCAGCCTTAACATTCTACCTGGCACAGAGTAAGGCCCCGTGAATATCTGCTGAATGAGACATGTTTTCCAGCCCTAAGTGTGGAGGACCACATGTGTTCCTGTCCTGATCAGAGAACTCCCTTCCACGCCTTTAGGCTTTCCGCTAACAGGAGAGGAGGCCCCGCAGTGGGGTGGTTTCCATCACGTGGGCCACAATCCGGGTATTATGAGTCTTCTGCAGCCTGAGCACTCACCTGACTGCAGATTCCCGCTTCCTGGTGGCATCTGTGATGTGCACAGGTAGGGTGTTGGCAGAGAGGGAAGCAAGGCCACTCAGAGAATGACTCCTTGGCCGGGGAGTAGCAGGTGGCTGTGGAGAGTCCTAGAGGACACAAAGGCTGGTGTTGGTGGGACCGCATGTGTGATTAGGGTCTATCTTCGCTGGAAGCAATTTCAGTTAAGACAGAAACTAATCAGACTAAATCCTTTTCCGGGGATTAAAGCCAAGGGTAGTAAGATTTCAAGTTTAGTAATTGGGACAGACTTGGATGTCAATCCTGAAGGTTTTTTTCGTTGTTAATCCTCACCCAAGGATATTTTTCCATTGATATTTAGACAGAGTGGAAGGAAGATGAAGAGATAGAGAGAAACATCAGTGTGAGAGAGACACATCAATTGATTGCCTCCCACACGTGCCCCAACCAGGGCCCTGGGCCAGGAATTGAGCCTGCAACCAAGGTACATGCCCTTGACCAGAATAGAACCCGGGACCCTTCAGTTCAGGGGCCGACGCTCTATCCACTGAGCCAGACTGGCTGGGGCAATCCTGACGTTTTTAATCAAATGAGAAGAGTTCTCTGGAATTGGTATAGGGACACAACAATTGATCCCAACTTCCTGCCTCCCAGACCTGCTTGAACTTATTTCTTCAATTTCTCTGGAGAGAGGGAAGAAAAAGAAGTATTCTTGTGGTCTTAAGTTTATAGGAATTGTGGATCTGTGATCTGCTTACAGCTGAACTGGTGTTTAAAAAAAAATTAAGATAGAAAAATGCCTTCCATTGAGACGTGGCCCTCTTTGGATTTCGGGCCTCCAGGCCCTTGACCCCCCGCAACTGCCTGGGCTCTCACCTTCCTCCCTCCAGTGGCGGCAGCATCACAGGGCCGCCGAGTGTGACACAGGCTGGTGGTTCTCAGCAAGAAGGGCTTGTTGCGAGTCCCCTCTCGGGTGTCCCTTCTCTTTGCAGCTCTTCTCTGGAAGGCCTTGTAAAGGCCCTCATAGTCAGGGACAGCAGGATTCACCCGAGGCTGGAATCCAAAGTCAGTCTGCAGAAACCCAAGCTTTTCCTGCCAGGTTCGGGTGGCTGTGCGGAGCTGTGGGTCAGCCCTGCAACTGGAGGAGATGATGGGGGAGGAGGCCATCTTGAGCATGTCCATGGCTCTCATTTGGATGCGAATTTTCCTGAAGAGCTCAGCTTCTATGAAGAAAAATCAGGGTGGTGATGGGTGAGAAGGGACCGAGCCTCATACCAAAAGGTTTGGAGAATGTTCCCTCTTTTAAACACTAGCAGTAATGTGCTGGAACCAAATGTTAACTTTTCAGGAATTTTGTGATCCAGCTGACTTCATGTGGGAAGCTTGAAATTGGCCATGATAGGCATATTTACACCACAGAAAATGGCACACACTACAAATCGGTTTGCCTTTTTTTTTTTTTTCCTGGAGAGCTCATTAATGCTGACAAGAACACTGCCAGATACCAATCGGGTTGCAGAATCAGCTGCCATTCACATTTACTGAGTGCTTTCTCTGGTTCCTTAAGGATGACCAGGAGGAATGGGCCAGTCACCTGCTCCTCTCCCAGGTCTCCCCTGTCTCAGAGGTAAGGCCCCACCACCCACACAACTGCCCAAGCCCATTATCCAAATCATTCTTGACACTCCCTCCCTCATCTTATCAGTCACATGTTCCACCGTCTCCACTTTAACCTGTCTCCAGTCCAGTCTCTTTTCGTTGTCCCTGCTACTAATTTCATAATTTCTCAACTAAATTGTTGAAATAGCCTCCTGTTATATCAGCATCCCTGAGTCTTGCACCTCCCCCTTTAATTATCTCAACAGCAATCAGAGTGATCTTTCTGAACTTCGTATCTGATCATGAGCCACTCTACTTAAAACCCTCCAGTGGCTCCCCAGTGCCCTTGGGTGAAGTCCAAACCCGTCCCACGGCCCACCAGGCCCCAGGTCTGGCCTATGCCTGCCTTTCTCCTCCCCACTCTCCCTCTCCTCTCCACCCTCTACCTTTTCACCCCTGACTGTGCCCAACTTTCTCTCACCTCCATGCTATAGCTCTGCTGGTACTCTTCCTCCCTCTTCATCAAGTTAACACAGCTCACCCTTCAGGGTCAGCCTCAGTGCTCACTTTCTCTGGGGACCCTAACTGTTCCCACCCCTCACCACACCCTAAGTTAGGTCCTCTGTTATAAACTCCACAGGACCCTATAATCCCTGCAAATGGCTCATCACAGTTGTGGTTATTTATCTATTATCTGTCTCCCTCCCATGTCCACAAACTCCATGACTATTTATTCACCCTAGAACAATGCGTGGGACATGGCATATGTCACTGAATGAGCAAAGAAAGCCTGAGTCTCTTATTTGAGCTGCACTTCTTGAATTGAGTACCTCACCAGGATGGGGGGTTGGGGGGCGCTTTCCTCAGAGGCAGGTGGCACCGATCTAAGCCTGTCTTTAGGTGTCTCATTGGTTCTCTGTTCTCATATCTGTGCGGCCACAGAGGCCTTCACGTGCACTCACTGCGAGAGAGGCCACCAGGGCAAGGCTGGTGGGGAGTGCTGCAGGACATCTCCTGGTTCCTTGCTCCTTGCAGGGTCCCCCTTGTGTAAACACACCCAACCTACGCCATGGGCTGCACTGAGTGGCCTCTAGCAGGGCCACCTGAACAGCGCATCTCCAAGCCGGGCTAACCCCTGAGCCTGACTAAATCCCCACTGCACCCCTGGCAGGAGGCAGCAAGGTGGCAAGGTTGTCTTTACCCTGGAGTTTGTCCCCGAGAGCTGGCTCCAGAATGGACCTGGGGATCCTTCTAGTGGCAGTCGGCTTGGGGGCCTTGGCCTTCGCACTGGCGGCCAGTTCCCTCCGTTGAGCGGCTTCCTTCTGTTGCTCCTCCTTCTCCAGGAAGCTAAAGGGTTTGAAAGAGGAGAGGAGCAGTTCTTTCCTCTTCTGGATCCCCGCCTGCCTTCGGGCCTCATTGCGCGCCATGATTTCCTGGTAGAGGGGCAGGTAGACATGCGCAGGCACGGGTTGTGCTCGGAACTGCCGGTGGCACTCGGCCTCCTCCTGGCCCTGCCTCTGGGCCTGCTGCCTCTCAAGCTCGAAGGAGGCAGGTGAGGCCAGCCACTGGGCCTTTTTCTGGGCCTCACGCACCGTCATACGGAACGGCTGAGGAACAGTGATGGAGGATGCCCAGGAGCTGAGACTTCTGTGCTGGGAAGGAGGCCTGGAGCCTGTGGGTGGCTGGGACTGAACTTTGGGAATGTCGGTGGGTAGGTTGCTCAGGGAGCTGCAGCGCCTTGTGTAGCCACACCTGGGGGAAGAAAGCAGTGTGCCTGGAGGACAGGGTGGCCAGGAGGCCCGGCTCCTCCCAGACCCTCCTCCCCACTGCTCCCCAGACCTCTCTGCCAGCAGGTTGCATCTAGCTTTTCAGCCTAACATCGCAGCCCCACAGGCCTCTAAGCCTTTCCCTTCCTCAACCAGGCCTCCCTCCTTCCCAAAGGCCATCTAGCAGCCTTAATAAGAAATCTCTTCTCAAAACTGATCCAAAAATTGCCACTTTGCACTCTGATAGTTTCATAGGGGGACAGCACAGTGGTGCAGAGCAGGGCTTTAGAGTCAGACAGAGCCAGAGTCAAATCCTGCTTCTAACAATTGCCAGCTGTGTGACCTTCAGCAAGGTTCTCTTGGAACCTCAATTCCTCATCTGTAAAATGGCAAAATAATATCTATTTACAGGGTGATGTGGAGGAGAAAAATAAGTATTAAATGAGGTAAAGCATACCTACATATAACAGGGCTTGGCCAAGGCAAATGTGCCCTGTTGCCATTCTCAGGGAGGTAATGTGTTTGGGAAAGGCATCAGTTTGATCGAGCCCAGTGCTTCGGGTGACTCAGGGTTACCCAGAGTGATTTAGGACTGCTGGGTAGGAATCAGAACCCATGTTTGGATCCAGAAGCTGATTCTTCCGGAGCCTGGGTAAATGGCAACCTGAAAAAGTGGTCTTTGCTTTACTGGGGAAGAAACACAGTGAAGCAGCTGTTGAACAGCAGTGCCTCACCTTGGCGATGGTGGATACTGGACCTGCGGCTTCCCCCTGCCTTTGTTCTGGAAGAAACTCTCCAGGTCCTCATCATCTTCAGAGAGGCTCTCATCACTGTCTGGGTCAGACTGATGAAGGGATTCTGACAGGCACCATCTGCCTTTCTGCATCAGTGCTTGCAGGGTCTCGTAAAAGCTCCCAGTTGAGTCAGCAGAAGTAGAATCTGTCTCCTCCAGGCTGAGGAACTCATCAAGTTTGCCAGCCCTAGGCAAAAACAGCCCATCCCCAGACAGCTCCTCTTCTGCCTCTGTGTCTGAGGAGGATTTGGGGGGAAATATCTAAAATGAAATAGGATAGACCGGGGTCAAACTATAATTTCAAATTTATTCAAAACATAACTCTTAATTTCACTTTGAATAAGCCTCTATATATTAGGGACTGGAGAGGAACAAAGAAAAATTTTAATTAACAGGAAAGACAATGTGGAAATAAGATGTGTTCTAAAGAAATTTCACGCCCTAGCTCGTTTGGCTCAGTCGACAAGAGTGCGGGCCTATAGACTGAAGGACCCAAGTTCAATTCCAGTCAAGGGCACATTCCCCAGGTTGTGGGCTCAATCTCCAGTGGGGATTGTGCAGGAGGCAGCCAATCGGTGATTCTCTCTCATCATTGATGGTTCTATCTCTTTCTCCCTCTCCCTTCCTCTCTGAAATCAATAAAAATATATTTAAAAAAAAAAAAAAGAAACTTCAATGTTATCACCGATAAGGGTTTAGAATCCAACATTTATAGGGAACTCATACAACTTAACAAAAGGAAGATAAACAATCCAATCAAAAAAATGGGCAAAGGACCTAAGTAGACACTTTCCAAAAGAGGACATTCAGAAAGCCAAGAGACATACGAAAACATGCTCAAAGTCACTAATCATCTGAGAGATGCAAATCAAAACAACAATGAAGTACCATCTCACACCTGTCAGAATGGCTATCATCAACAAATCAACAAACGACAAGTGCTGGAGAGGATGTGGAGAAAAAGGAACACTCGTGCACTGCTGGTGGGAATGCAGACTGGTGCAGCCACTGTGGAAGACAGTATGGCGTTTCCTCAAAAAGTTAAAAATGGAACTCCCATTTGACCCAGTGATCCCACTTCTAGGAATATATCCCAAGAAACCAGAAACACCAACCAGAAAGGATATATGTATCCCTATGTTCATAGCAGCACAATGTACAATAACTAAGATTTGGAAACAGCCTAAGTGCCCATCAGCAGATGAATGGATTAGAAAACTGTGGTACATCTACACAATGGAATACTATGCTGCTGTAAAAAAGAAGGAATTCTTACCATTTGCAACAGCATGGATGGAACTGGAGAGCATTATGCTAAATAAAATAAGCCAGTCAATGAAAGAAAAATACCACATGATCTCACTCATTTATGGATAATAAAGCCCATTATAAACTGATGAACAAAAATAGATACACAGGCAGAGCAGCATCGAACAGACTGTCAAACTACAGCAGGAAGGCCAAGGAGGGTTGGCGGGTGGGGGAGAGATTAACCGAAGGACTTGTATGCATGCATATAAGCATAACCAATGGACACAAGACACTGGGGGTTAGGGGAGGCCGGGGGAAGGTCAAGGGGGAAAAAAAAAGGAGACATATGTAATACTCTTTGTAATACTTTAAACAATAAAACAAAATTTTAAAAAAAAGAATTTTTATCCAAGAAAAAAAAAAAAAGAAATTTCACAAATTGGTATATGGGGTGTGCTTGGTTGAAGGTGTCAATCCCAAGAAAGAATATACCTGCCAAGGACTCCTTGTGTTAATTGGGCTCAAATTCATAACCAGAGTGTAGTAGCCATTGTCTACAATGGTCCCTCACCCCCACGGCATGTCAGGGAAAACCTCAGCTGGAGCTGCCAGCCTCGTACTGTATTCCTGCCATCTGAGTTGACCCTTATAATAGAGCTCCTGGAGCTATAATTCAACCAATGGGCTGAAGACCTACCTTATCCAATTGGAGCTGTGCAACTATATCCTCATTTGCATATTAACTGACCAATGAGAACACAAGAAGTCTGTGGTTCATTTGTATGAAAACTGATCAATCAGAGACTAGGAGGCAGACACTCTTCTCTGTATAAGCCAGCAGATTGTGTTTCCCAGGTTTGCAAACTGAGCTGCAACCCTTAAGTTGTTTTACTGAATAAAATCTCTCCTGGACCGCACCCAAAATTGGGGAGTTCTGTTGGTGTTGAATTGTGGCAGCAACCTTTGGTTGACGAAAGACGGGAAAGAGAAGCAAAGAGCTGACATTGGGTCCCTACTTCATGCAGTGCAGTGAGCATTTACAGAGAAACTAGTCTGCACCAGGCATTCTGCTCCCTCCAGGAATCCTACCCATGACCTTGGCCACTCTTTGGGCCCTGCCCTATTTGGGTTTTACCAACTTTTGTCAATCTTCCTTTTCTTGCTTCCTCTGTCTATACCTTTGCTTTCCTCATATTCTAGCTGATTTCCACTGTGTCACTAGAAATGAATAATTAACAGGAGAGACAATGTGGTCTAGCTGAATGAGCAATGTTCTAGAATATGGGAAACCCAACTGGGTTTAAATACTCCAGAAAATATACATTATTAGGTGATTAATATGCTCTAGGAATTAAGCTGAGAACAGGACAAGGCCCCTACCTTCATGAAGCTAACATTCTAGTAAAGGAAGACATAAGATAAAAGATAATAATTTAGTGAAATCCAAAACTATGGGATTATAGAGTAGCTACAGGAAGCTTTCCTTATATCTGGCCTAAAAAAACCATCAGGTAAAGACTATATATATTTATGTAAAGATAGAAATATATTGTGGTAGGTGTGTATGCTTGTACTATAATCAGAGTTAGGTTTATTAACTTGCTGCAGTAAGCTATGAAAAATTATAGGGAACTCGGGAGGGGCTAGCTTTTAGTAAGAGGGTGGGAGAGGGGCTTTTTCTAGAATTAGCTTGTCCTGAATAATTCTGATGAGAGTTAGGGGAAGCAGGGATCAACTCTGAGTGGATGCTGTCGTTAAGAGGGGGCAGTTTACTAAGTGGATGACTGAGCAATTTTTACTCAAAAGGTGACAAGAACAAGGGGGTGGGTAAGTAATTGATAGGTAAGCATAACCCTTTAGAAGGGGGTGTTGGTCATTTTACAGTATGGTGTGGTCCTATGAGAAACACCGTTCTCTGCTGATCTTGCTGCTGCCTTATTTGTCTACTCCAGTCTGAATTGTACTTTCTCAGACCTGGGATGATTTTCACTTCTCACGGTGGAGGAGTTCGGGGTTTACACATGACTGATGGGAAGGAGCCAGCCTTGCTCAGATCTGGGGTAAGCGGTTTCTGGGTTCAAGGAACAGCAAAGACCCTGAGGCAGGGACCTGAGGCAGGAACACACTTGGCTCTTGGAGAGGTGGTAAGAGGGCCAGTGTAGCAGGTGTGGTGGTGCCAGGATGCGACCAGAGGATGACTGACTGCAGCTGGACTTGCTGATGATTTTACTGGGTTCTCTAAGGTCCAGCTCTAACACTG
The DNA here is from genome assembly GCF_014108235.1 of Myotis myotis. Classification (NCBI taxonomy): domain Eukaryota; kingdom Metazoa; phylum Chordata; class Mammalia; order Chiroptera; family Vespertilionidae; genus Myotis; species Myotis myotis. The sequence continues at coordinate 203,112,849 of NW_023416313.1, forward strand.
CAAAGAACACTAGACTGAGTCAAAGGTATGTAGGTGCTCTAGCCCTCACTCTGCTACTGCAGAGTGTGTGATCTTAGGAAGCTTCCTTTCTAAAGGACTTTATTGAGATATAATTCACATAGCATGCAATACATACAATTCACTTGTTTAAAGTGTGCATTGGGGCCCTGGCCGGTTTGGCTCAGTGGATAGAGCGTCGGCCTGCGGACTGAAGGGTCCCGGTTCGATTCCGGCCAGGGGCATGTACCTTGGTTGCAGGCACATCTCCAGTGGGGGGTGTGCAGGAAGCAGCTGATCGATGTTTCTCTCCCATCGATGTTTCTAACTATCGCTCTCCCTTCCTCTCTGTAAAAAATCAATAAAGTCAATTTAAAAAATAAAAATAAATAAAGTGTGCAGTGGGTTTTAGTATATTCACAGATGGGCAACCGCCACCAGTTTTGTACATGTTAGTCACTCCAAAAAGAAGCCCCATGCCATTTAGCAGTCACTCCCTGTTTCCCACAACCTTCCCAACCCTTCCCCACCTCGCTTCCCAGCACACCCCTCATCCTTCCCGCCAGCCCTAAGCAACCACCATTCTACTTTCTGTTTATATGGATTTGGGGGCAAATTTCTTAATCTCTCTGTGCCACGGTTTTCTCTTATACAAAATGGAGACAACAGTCCACGACAGCCCTAGGGTAGCTGAGAGGATAAAGCGAAAACTGAGGGCCACTGCACGGTTCTGCAAAGAGGAGGACATAGGGCTCATGGGTTCAGGCAGTGCTAAACGCGACCAATTTTAACCCCACGCCCCTCGGGACCACGCCTCTACGTCGGTCTCCAAGGCAACGTCAAACACTTTCCTCTCCTAGGCACTCCTTTCCGGGGCCCAGACCAGATTTCCCCCGCTGTTTTCTTCCTCACCTGAAGGCTCCGAGCGCCACCCGAGGCTCCCGCACGCCTCCCCACGGTCATCTTCTCAGTGGGGCAGAGACAGAGCGTCCGCGACACCTGCGGTGACCGCGGTGGCGGCACTACCTACGCGAGCCAAGTCCCGCCCCTTTCTAGACCTGTGCTCTGATTGGCTCCCCGGCGGATGCTTGAACCAGTCCCCTACCAGGGAGCCTCCAATCCATCCCGCCCAACGAGGTAAGGCTTGTTCTCCGATTGGCTATTCCCTTTCACGTCCTATTTCCGGTTCGGAGGCCGGGAGGCTGAGGCGGCAAGTGATTGGAGGGCTCTGCTCTGGAAGTGCTACCGAAGGCGGGCCTAGCGGGGTGCCGAGGAGGGAGCGAGTCTGCACCATGGCGGCTCTGTTGGCTGGGAGCCGGGTCGGGGCTGCACGTGCGGCTGCCCGCAGAGGCCCGCTAGTCTCCTGTCGGAGGTGGGCCGGTGCCGCGGCAGACACCGTGTACGATGTGGTGGTGTCAGGTGGAGGCCTGGTGGGCGCCGCCATGGCCTGTGCCTTGGGTAAGCGCATCTCCAAGGCCAGCCGTGTGGGGGAGAGGGGCCGTGGAGCGGTGGGGACCCTGGGAGTTCGGGCACTGTTTTCCCAAAGTCTGAGCGTTGCGGATCTTGCGGCCCCTTCCCTCCCCCAGAGGATCCCCAGGGCCCCAGGGCAAGCGTTTGGTTCTTCGGGTGCCGAAGGGTCAAAAGTGGGAGGTACCTTAGGAGTCCTTCCAACCTGAAGGGAAATACACTGAGTGGCCAGATTATTATGACCACCCCATCAGTACAATGAAGTGAATTAGTTATGCAAGTAATAATAATAAAACCTTGAGAGTATTTGCTTAGGGAGTTTTCAGTATTCAGTATTTTTGGAAGTACTGATGGGGTGGCCATAATAATCTGGCCACTCAGTGTAGACCTGCTCAGGGTTGTTTAGCTATGGGCAAAACTGGAAGCAGCCAGGCATTGTTGCATTGGGCTAGGGTGTTTTCCCCCTCCCCCTCCCTCTCCTCCTCTTTCCTCTTTCTGTGTGTGTGTGTGTGTGTGTGTGTGTGTTTTAACAGCTTCATTGAAATATAATTTGCATACCATAAATTTCACCCATTTACCACTATTTTATTTATTGACGGATTTGAGAGAGAGAGAGAAACATGGATTTGTTGTCCCACTTATTTTTGCATTCATTGGTTGATTGTTTGGATGGAACCGCAACCTTGGTGAATGGGACACTGTAACACACTGAGCTACGGGGCCAGAGTTAAAGTCCACCCATTTGAAGCATACAATTTAATGTGCGTGTTTTTTTGTGTACTCACACAACTGTGCAGCCATCACGACACATTTTGGAACATGTTTATTACCTCCAAAAGAAATCTGAACTCATTGGCAGCCACTGCCCATTTCCCCCCAATCTTAGCTCTAGGCCAGTGATTTTTCAATGGCTTTCATCTCATGGCACACATAAACTAATTACTGAAATTACAAAGCATGTATTTTTTGCCGATCTGACAAAAAATAGGTATAAATAGTTATAATTTTGATTCATTCACACTAACGGCTATTGTGTTGGCAATTGCCATTTTTGAATTTGACAAGGGAAAGAGGTCAGTGCCCCTGACTAGTCAGGGATTACATGTTTTAAAAATTCCTGCAGCACCACTGGTTGCAAATCACTGCTCTAGGCAACCACTCCTGTATTTTTCTGTCTGTAGATTTGCTTTCACTGGACATTTCCATCTACATGAAATCTACTTAATGTTCTCAAGGTTCATCGGCTGTATCATGTGCCAATACTTCATTCATTTTATGGCTGAGTAATATTCCATTGTGTGGATATAATACGTTTTGTTCATTCATTAAGTGGTGAATGATTTTGTGTATACGCTTTTGTGTAAACATATTTTTGGTTATCTTAAATAGATTCCTAGGAGTGGAATTGCTGGGTCATATGGTAATTCGGCCAAACAGTGTTCCAAACTGGTTGCACCATTTTTCATTCCTACCAGCAGTATAGGAGTGGTCCTGCCGAAACCGGTTTGGCTCAGTGGATAGAGCATCGGCCTGCGGACTGAGAGGTTCCAGGTTCGATTCCGGTCAGGGGCATGTACCTGGGTTGCGGGCATATCCCCAGTAGGAGATGTGCAGGAGACAGCTGATCGATGTTTCTCTCTCATCGATGTTTCTAACTCTCTATCTCTCTCCCTTCCTCTCTGTAAAAAATCAATAAGATATATTAAAAAAAATATATATATATATAGGAGTGGTCCAATTTTTCTACATCCTGGACACTTGTTAATGTTTTTTTGTTTTTAGTCTTTCCATTGGGTGTGAAGTGGTATATCCTGGTTTTGAGTTGTATCCCCATAAAGACTAATGCTCCATAAAGCATCTTTCATATGCTTATTGGTCATTTGTATATCTTTTGGGGAAATGCCTGTTACAGTTTTTGCCCATTTGAACTATTTGTCTTTATTTTTGAGTTGTAAGAGTTTTTCATGAATTCTCAGTACACATCCCTTGTCAGATAAATGATTTGCAAATATTTTCTCCCATTTTGTGGGTTGTGTTTTCACTTTCTTGATGGTGTCCTTTGAAGCCCAAAAGTTTTTTACTTTTTATTTTTTGCTCCTTACCTGAGGATATTTTTTCCATTGATTTTTAGAGTGGAAGGGAGGGGGAAAGACAGAGAGAGAAACATCGATGTGAGAGAGACATTGATTGGTTGCCTCCTGCACACAGACTGACTGGGAGTGAGGATCCAGCCTGTAATCCAGGTACATGCCCTTGACTGGAATTGAACCCCCAACCCTCAGTCCGCAGGCTGACACTCTAACCACTGAGCCAAACCGGCTAGTGTCAAAAGTTTTTAATTTTGATGAAATTGAACTTACCAGTCTTTCACCACTTATATTTTTGGTGTCATATCTAAGAAATCATTACCTAACCCAAAGTCATGAAGATTCACTCCTATGCTTTCATTTGAGAGTTTTATAGTTTTAGCTCTTACATTTAAGCCTGTCATCTACTTTGAGTTAAACTTTGTGTATAAGGTGAGGTAAGAACTTTGCTTCATATTTATAGTTTTGGCTGCTTCACTACCCTGTGAGGTAGATATTACTTTCATATCTTATATGAGAAAAGTTGCCTGGCAAAGGTTAAGTAAGGACCAGAGTCTCATAACCAGGCACTAGCAGAATCTGAATTCAAACCCAGGCCACCAAACTCAGGAAAGTTTGCTTTTAACAACTGTACAGTGACTTTCAGAAATTAGGTTTGATTTTTCTGGCCTCACAAAGATCACTAATAGTGTTTGTTGACTTGAGAATTAGAGTGTGGTTCCTCTTCTAGGAAACTGGTGGGAAACAATGCTATGTATAAGCTGATGGGCTTGAGTCTCAAAGTAATTATAGAAAACATAGTTATCAATTATTAAGCACTTGCTATGGATAGGCATATTTTAAAGTATTCTACATACATTTTTATTTAATCTTCATAATTTTTTTATTTATTGCTTAAAGTATTACAAAGGGTATTACATATGTGTCCATTTTACATAATAATCTTGATTGTTGATTGTGCAGGTAAGGAAGTTAAAGCTCAAGAAAACTTAAATAATTTGCACTCAAAAGCCAGTAATTAGGAAAAGCAAAGATTTTTGTGTATATACCCTTTCTCCCTGACAGCTATTTTGGTTGTACCTATTGATAAATGCATTAAAATAGTGGTTCTCAGGTGCATTTAAGAATCATCTGGGTTGTTTTGTTTTGGGTTTTGAAAAACTAAGACAGGCACATATGTAAAATTCAAAAGGAATTTTGAAATACAAAGAAAAAGCCTAAGCAACCGTTTGACCGTTCAACCGGTTGCTATGATGCGCACTTATCACCAGGGGGCAGACGCTCAATTGCAGGAGCTGCCCCCTGGTGGTCAGTGCGCTCCCACAGCAGGAGCACCGCTCAGCTGACCAAGGGGTGCCAGATTCAGAGCTCATGGCTGGCCGCCACAGCCTGGAGACCGCAGCGGAGTGGCAGTGAGCCTACTGAGGGGTGGCAGCAGGCACAGCGGTGTAGGGATGAGCAGGAGCTGCAGGCAGCGTTGGACTGCTGGTTTAGGCCGATCTCCGCAGGCCATGCTGAGGAACCCTCCTGCTCCCCCACAAGTCCGTACACGAGCCTCTAGTAAAGCATATAAAGTAAGACTTCATTTTTTATTGTTAGCCACCCAGTTCTCTTCACGGACAATCACTGTTGCCCGTTTGTGGGAGATACTTTAGAAATGAGGGTTTACAGTTCTACCCCCAGTAACTGATTCAGTTTGCCCAGGTGAGGCCCTTTATTACATGTGTCCCTGGGGATGGATGCAGATCTGAGGACCACACTTTGAGAATGAGAAACACAGGGAAGTGCTTAATTGTCTTGTAATAACTTTACCTCTTAACTTTTGTGCAGTGTTATACACCTTTCATAGGCAGGTGTAGTGGGAGGTGTTTTCTCCTGTTGAGTCAAGTGAACTACCTGCTTGGCATTTTGTGTGTGCTGATGTCTCCCCGGATCGTCATGGCAGGTATCCCAAAGAAAATGCCTTGTCAGTAGTTGGTATCCTGACTGACCTTACTTTATAGTTCCACACCCATTTGATTTTAGATAGATGGCTCTTCATCTTGTCGTATCAGTCAGCTTATGTTTTCCTTGATTTTTCTTCAAACTCAAATTTCTGTTCTAGGCTTGAAATATCTGTATTTCCCTTTTACATTGTTATTTGTAAACTTGTAAATTCTCTAATATGTTTTTGACACATGAGTTTTCTAAAATGTTACATTAAATAGCTAAAAAATAAAGTATTAAACTTGGCTATATCTTATAATGTGTTTGGAAATCTAATTCTTTTCCTGTTAGTTTCCTGGTCTCTTGTTTAACAAAAATCTCTGTGAAGACATTATCTACTTTATGGATTGAGGAGATAACAGCATTTGCTGCTGGGGATATTAATATAAGGGGAAAATAATTCCTGTCCCCTAGGAGTTTAGAATCTAGCAAAGGAGAAAGATTTGTAAATAACTGATCAAAGGAGGAATGAGATGAAGCTCTCCTAGAGGAACGGGGTAGGGGGAGGTGGTCGGGCAATTCTATCACATATTTTTCTCCTTTATTGGCAGCAGCAGCTCACTGCATGTTTTTGCCCTGTGTCTTTTTCTGAGACACTGGAGGGACTGACTGTAATGTGCTACAGACACCCAGTGATGGAATCCCCAAGTCCCCCGCCCCCCTTTTTATTTTAAATAATTTTTTATTGATTTCAGAGAGGAAGGGAGAGGGAGAGAGAGGTAGAAACATCAATGATGAGAGAGAATCATTGATTGGTTGCCTCCTGTACACCCCACATTGTGGATGGAGCCTGCAACCTGGGCATGTGCCCTAACCGGCAATCAAACCCTAACCTCCTGGTTCATAGGTCGATGCTCGACCACTGAGCCACGCCAGCTGGGCCCAAGTTCCCTTTTTACTTCCTCTGCAATGTTTTAGGATCAGATTTGCAGGCACAACTGATGTATTTTTGACCCCCTTTTACAGACTAATTCTTTATCCTTGAGTTAATCTTGACGCCACAGTGAATTTTGCTTATTAACTACATTTTTCTGTTGAACAGGATTTGTAATTGTCGGTGATGTTATTCTTTGAGGATTAGAAATATCTGGTGTCTAAATACTACCTTACGGCAGTTGGCAGGGTGGCTCGCATGGCTGAAATGGTGGTATATGTTATTGTTTAGGACTCCGCATAGCGTTTCCTTTTTGTGTGCTTTGTAAGAAATTTGTACCTAAGGGTTCAGGAATTAATTGTTGCTTCTCTTGGCAATGAAAAAATAAATTCTGATTTTCCTAAAATGATATAAAATTTTGCCTGTTCTTTTGTGTGTGTGTTTTTGTTTGTTTGTTTGTTTTAGGATATGATATTCACTTTCATGATAAGAAAATCCTGTTGCTAGAAGCAGGTCCAAAGAAAGTATTGGAGAAATTGCCAGAAACTTACAGTAACAGGGTCAGCTCCATTTCCCCTGGCTCTGCAACCCTTCTCAGCAGTGAGTAGAACATCCTCCCTCATAGAACCAATCTCCTGTCTCTCTCGGCTCCCCGAGCATCTGGGCGGAGGGAGCTCGCTGAGGCGGGTGGGAGAGAGAGGTGTGGTTGGAGTCTGGCAGGTAGTTGAAGATGCGGACCTCTGAAATCGTTAATGTGCCAATTCCCAGTCTGAGGAAGACATCCTTGGGACATGTGGGTCCATCACATAGACTTCATTTGTGATGTGGGGTCCTTATAAATGAGTGGAACTAAAACTATATGAACTAATTATGAGCATTCACTTCCAGTAGCCCCACCCTCTTCATTCCCAGAGTCCGCCCTGTAGGAAGCTAGGGAGCCTGTGTAATAAATGCTTTTGGGGTGAAGATGGATATGTGCAAACAGGAGCAGCTGTCAGCAAATTGTCTTTAGGTCTCTGCCAAATGTTAATCACTCAGACTATCCTGTCTGGAACCACCTTATCTAAAATAGACTCTCGTATTACTCTGTAGCCCAACCGTGGGCAAACTACGGCCCGCGGGCCGGATTCGGCCCGTTTGAAATGAATAAAACTAAAAAAAAAAAGACCGTACCGTTTTATGTAATGATGTTTACTTTGAATTTATATTAGTTCACACAAACACTCTATCCATGCTTTTGTTCCGGCCCTCCGGTCCAGTTTAAGAACCCATTGTGGCCCTCGAGTCAACAAGTTTGCCCACCCCTGCTCTAGCCCCTTATACTGCTTTATTTTTCTTCATAATACTACCACCTGACATTATATTACGTATTTGTTTTTTACTACAAATAATACATTAGAATGTTAGCTGCAGAAAGGTGGGGACTTTGTCCATTTGGTTTCCACTTTTTGCTCAGTACCTAGAAATGTATTTGTCACATTTTAGGTGCTCTGTAAATATTTCCTCAATGAGTGAATCTCTTCAGTGCCATGGGGATAACAAAAGGTAGTCTTTATTCAGAGAGTTTATAACTTCAATAGGATGGCAAAGAAAAAAGAACAGTATGGCTTAGATTTCCTTATTCATTTCCCCTACTTTACAATGTGATTTGACCTGTTGATCATGAAAGCTGGGTCTTGTTCATACTGTGTAATCTGAACTGAGGAACAGAGTAGCGTAGCTCCTGCCATCAAACAGGACAGAAGGGGAGAGTATTTCTCTATTATGGAGAACACTGAGAACAACTTCTAACAACAGGACGGAGGGACACAGGGGAGCCCAGGAAGGATGCTCTGCTCTCTACATAGATCCTTTCTTTTGTAGGTTTCGGTGCCTGGGACCACATCTGCAACATGAGATACAGAGCCTTTCGGCGAATGCAGGTGCTTCCTTTATCACTCTTGGCAAGATACCTTGGTCTCTTGTGTTAAGATATTAGAGTCCACATTCTCCAGGTTTTCTGAGAACTTGGCAAGAATCAGTGTCCACACTCCGTCTAAGAAAGTGGGGCAAAGCATTCCCAAGAGAATTTTCTTCTCACCTTATGTCCTGCCAGAGGGATTGTCAGTTTGTGATCATTCTGCTCTGTCACTTGGGAAAGCAGTGATGTGTCCTTTTCCTTGGGTTGTCATACAGACGCTCCCTTTGTGTTGCCAGGTGTGGGACGCCTGCTCAGAGGCCCTGATCATGTTCGACAAGGATAACCTGGATGACATGGGCTATATAGTGGAGAACGACGTCATCATGCATGCCCTCACGAAGCAGCTGGAGGCCGTGTCAGGTGAGGCCCCACCTCTCCATCTCCCTTTCATTCTCTGGAAGGTGAACTCTTTAGAATTACTCTGGGCTCACTGGAAGAAAGGATCCCTTTTACAAATACTGAATGTGCACCATAAACAAACATTCTGATACTTAGGGTTTTTCTTTTACAGCTTTACCCAGGTATAATTTACACACCAGAAAATTTACCCATTTTAAGTGTACAATTCAATGATTTTCTTATTTATAGAGTTATGCCACCATCATCACATGACTTTAGAATATTTCCATTACCTCAGAGGAAACCTGGAGCTCATTCATAATATTCCCCAATCCAACCCCCAGCCCCTGGCACCACTACTCTACTTTCTGTCTTTTGGGATTTGCCTGTTCTGGACATTTCATAGAGTTAGACTCATAAAACATGTATTCTTTGGTGTCTGACTTCTCCTATGGAATGTATTTTTAAGATGTATTCATGTTGTAACATGTCAGTACTTTATTCTTTTTTATTGCCAGTTGTATTCCCTTGTATGTGCCCTGACCAGGGATCAAACTCATAAACTTGGCATATTGGGAGGATGCTCTAACCAACTGAGCTACTCGGCCAGGGCTCCTACCCCCCCCCCCTTCCTTTTTTTTTTTAAATAGCTATCCCAGTGACTGGAATAGTATCTCATTATAGTTTGGATCGTATTTCCCTGATGACTAATAATGTTGAGTATCTTTTCATGTGCTTTTTGGTCATTTGTTTGTCTTTGGAGAAAGGTGTATTCAGAATCCTTTGCCCATTTAAAAACTGGATTATTTGTCTTTTTGTGAGTTATAGAAGTTCTTTTTTAATTTAAAAAAAATTGATTTCAGAGAGGAAGAGAGAGCTAAAAACATCAGTGATGAGAGAGAATCATTGATCGGCTGCCTCCTGTATCCTCCCAACTGGGGATTGAGCCCGCAACCCTGGTATGTGCCCTGATCAGGAATCGCACCGTGACCTCTTGGTTCATAGGTCGACCCTCAACCCCTGAGCTATATCGGCCAGGCCAGAGTTCTTTATGTATTCTGGATATAAATTCCTTATTCAATATATGATTTGCAAGTATTTCAGGGTTATTCTAAAGAGAAAAAATTGGAAGCAACCTGAAATGCTTTTGGTATGGGTAGTAGTTCACCCATGTAATGAGCTTCTGTGTATCTTTTAAAGATAATTTAGACCTAATATTTAGTAACTTAGAAACGTGTCCCACAGTCTATTGGTGAAAAATATTACATGTCACATGATCCCACTTGTGTGTGTGAGGGTGTGCACGCCACATAAACATGTATGGAAATTGTTTGGTAAGCTCTATGGCAAAGCCTTAACTGTAGTTGTCTCAGGGCATGACTGAGGGTGGTTCCCCCCACCCCCCTTTTAAACTTTTCTTTTGTTCAGACTTTTACAGTGAGCATATCATTTTTATGGTCAGAGAAGTAAAATGATTTCCAGGGGGAAGAAAAATGTTCTGAAATCTAGAAGTTTGAGCCCGTGGTATTTCCATGCTGTTTACTCTGAAAGCACACATGGGCCCATTTAAGCGTAGAGTGAACTGGAAGAGCAGGGGGGAAGAGTGCCTGCTGTCGGCTGACCATTCACTGAGAGATGGATTTTTCACACTGACTCATCCCTGTGGTTTTGTTGTTTATCAGCTCTCAGACGGTAGCACCCGTCACATGAGGATTTTTTAGATCTTTTCTTGTTTAGGAGTAAAGGACAAGAGACAGCTGTCCTGGGACCTGCTTTAGGTTTAGTTATGGCTTTTCTTCAAGCCTGTGTGGGCCGTCTTCCTAATGTTTTGTGTTTTCTCTTCTGACCTCCCTAGACCGAGTGACTGTTCTCTACCGGAGCAAAGCAGTCGGCTTTACCTGGCCTTCTCCCATTTCCATGGCAGACTCCAGCCCGTGGGTTCATGTTACCCTAGGTGATGGCAGCACCCTCCAGACCAAATTGTTGGTAGTTAAAGATTCTTGTTTCGCCAGGGGTCTTGCATAGCCACATGGTAGCCTCAATTCTAGGGCCTCTAGTTTTCCATCTAAGCTTACAGTTGATGTTCATTTTAGGCTAAGCTTTTGGTTATAAAGACCAGTACCCAGTAAGCCAGCTCCAGTTAAGATGGTCTTGTTGTAAATCCTGTACAGGACCAAATCTCCTGGACCATCTTAGGTCATGAAATAAGGACAGCTGGCCTCACAGAGACAGGAACCAGAGTATCAGAAATTGAGGCTGTTCTTTCCCTCCCAGGAGTCCTGTAAGTCATCTCCTTGTGTCTTATATTTTTCCTCTCTCTGCTCATCAGCTTTCCCTTTTCCATGGCAGCCCTCCCTCACCTTACATCAGGACTGTTCAGCTCTGGTGCCTGCCTGTTGCTTTCTAGTCTAAATAGCAAGGGAATTTGGCTGCGTTTAACCTGTGGCTGGCACCTTGTGGGTCAGATGTCCAGCTTTGGTCTGACCCCAGCTGAGGCCGGGGTCACATATGTAGAGCCACCCCTTTAGAGCTGTGAGTGAGGCAGGCATGATAAAAAGTTGTCTGCCATAGATGGGCTTGCCAGCAGTTAGAACTAGAGAAATCTTTAGGAGGCAGAGACAAACTTCTGGAGCAGTTTCATTTACTCAAAGATTATAAGACTTAGCTGGCTCTTGTCTCTGTGCAGATTGGTGCAGATGGTCACAACTCAGGAGTACGGCAAGCTGCTGGAATCCAGAATGTCAGCTGGGACTACGACCAGTCTGCTGTTGTGGCTACTCTGCATTTATCGGAGGTAAGAGCCTGAGCCCAGCCCTGGCCAGTATGGTTCAGTTGGTTGGGACATTGTCCTGTATACCGAAAGAGGGCAGGTTCAATTCCAGTCAGGGGAATCATAGGGGTTCATAGGTTGACTCTCAACCCCTGAGCTTTATCGGCCAGGCCAGAGTTCTTTATGTATTCTGGATATAAATTCTAGGTTGCGGGTTTGATCCCTAGTTGGGGCACATATAAGAGGCAACCGATGGATGTTTCTTTCTCACATGGATGTTTTCCTGTCCCTTTCTCTCTCCCTTCTTCTCCCTCTAAAATCAATAAACATATCCCCAGGTGAGGATTTAAAAAAAAAATAAGACCCTGAGCCCACCATCTGGGGGCCCTGCTGGTGTTTGATATGTGTGCTTCTACAACCGGTCTCCTTTCTATTGCAGGTCACAGAAAACAATGTAGCTTGGCAGAGATTTCTTCCCTCAGGGCCCATCGCTCTGCTCCCGGTAAGACGTCTGTCTGGCTAGTCTGCTTAAACACATCCAGCCTCCCTTTTAGGACTTCATTTTCTCTCAGCCATTTTCAGGTTCCAAGTGAAGTATCTCCCGGCTAGCTCCGTTTCTCCTTCATGCCTTTATGCATGATAGTGCCCAAGAACAGAAGTTTCAGCTCTCAGTACTGATGGTGTTCTTTTGAGACAGCTCTCAGACACCTTGAGTTCCTTGGTCTGGTCCACATCCCATGAGCATGCAGCAGAGCTGGTCAGCATGGACGAGGAGAACTTTGTGGATGCCATTAACTCCGCCTTTGTGAGTATCAACTTGTCTGCCTGATGAGGCGTTGCAGGGGTATATACAGAAAGGCAGTTTGAGTAGGAAAAAGAAGTAACCAACCAGCTGCCCTTTTATAACTGAAAGGCTTGGTCTGGATGACGTGGAGGAGGGCATTCAGGGGAATCCAAACAATAGGAATCAGTAACTTGTGTGCTCTTTTGAGGGTCATGGGCTGCTGTTATGCTGATTCAACAGCTGCCTGGGTGGAAGTTAGCACTGGCCTCTTTTGAAGCTGTAATTCTTAGGTAATCTTGAGCAGCTCTACTGGGTCCCAGGTACCTGAACCTTTGAAGCCTAATTCATCAGGATGTTTTGGAGAGGGGTTAATCACATTTCAGTGGGGGTCTTAGACCAGAGGTGGGGATTGTCCGGCCCATGGGCCACGTAAGGCCCGCAAAATCATTTGGTCTGGCCCTGCCAAGGCATTAGGGGTGAGTTAGTTAATGTTTGACCAAACAGCAGGCTAATTTCTAAGTTGATAATTTTGTATGGTCCTTAAATGACGTTGTAAATATCCAAATGGCCCCTGGCAGAAAAAGGGTTCCCCACCCTTGCTTTAGACAGACATAGGTTCAATACTGGTACTAACTGTAAATCTCCTGAAAAATGGAAATACTATCACCAACCTTTGAGAGGTTAATAATAATAAAAGTCTAAAGACTTAAGATGAGAGACTTTATGTAAAATGCTTGCAGCATACCTCATACATTATAGGTGCTCAAATAGTAATGATTCTGGAGTAATATGGCTTTTAGATAATATGGCACATTATTTCTGAAGTTCAAATGCTACATTTATCTAAATTCACTAATATGATAATTGGTAACATTTATCGAGTGCTTACTATGTGCCAGGTACAGGGGAAGAGTTTTACCTGCATGTATGTATTTAAATCAGTGACTCTCTGAGGTAGGTACTGTTAACATGCTCATTTAGAGATAGGTAACTTGCCCAAGATCCTATCTCTTGTGCAAAGCTGGGTTCTGAAATGAGGCTCTCCCTCAAGTCTATGGTTTTAACTACCAAATCCACTACTTCACTAATAATTCACACCAAAGAACTTAAGTTTCACTGCTGTATGGTAGTAACAGTAAAAGGAACTAAACATACTGAAGTGGCTTCCAAGATAACTGCTACCCACCCTGGGCCATTTAGCATATACTAGTATTCCTGGCACAGGCCTCTGTAGGACATTCATTTAGCAACTAGAGGCCTGGTGCACAAAATTCATGCACTTGGGGGGGGGGTTAGGGAGGGGGAGGGTCCCTCAGCCCGGCCTGCACCCTCTTGCAGTCCAGAACCCCTCACTCCTTATTGCCCACCTGCTCGCTGCTCCTTACCTCGCTCGCCAGCTGTGAGCCCGGCTTCTGGCTGAGCAGCGCTCCCCGTGTGGAAGCGCACTGACCACCAGGGGGCAGCTCCTGCGTTGAGCATCTGCCCCCTGGTGGTCAGTGCACATGATAGTGACCGGTCGTTCTGGTCATTCCACTTAGGCTTTTATTATATAGATAATTACAAGTGCCTTCTACATAGAACGGTCTGGTGATAGACACAGTCCCTGCTTTTAGGGCAGCTCATAGTCAAGTGAGGAGAAAGGTACATAAATGACAATTTCAGAACAGTGGTAGAATATGCATAGGATGCTATGGGAACAAAGAGGTGAGCACACACAGGCGAGTTTGGAAGGTTTATAAAAAGCTGACAGCCTCAGGTGCTCTGAGGTGAGATCCTGGTGAAGTCTAAGTGGGAGGGCATTCTAAGCAGAGGGGCGTGTCAGAGGCAAGAGGATGAGCTACATTGTGGCTGGTGCAGGTGATTGAGGTTGGGACTTAGCAATTTGGCTTGATCCTACAACCTGGAATCTGTGTTTTGCCTTTATTGGAGGGACTTGTCACTTGGGGGGTCTAGGTTGTTTTAGGCATGTTAGGTACCATTGCCCTTGGCTTTGGTTATAAAAAGAGTTTCCTTGTTTAATTTTAATTCCCTGCTAGTCACTGATGAAATTTCACTTTTGTTTTGTGGCCGATGCTACTCAGTGGAGTGACGCTAACCACACAGACTTCGTTGACTCGGCCAGCACCATGCTGCACTACGCCGTTGCCTTTCTGAAGCCCACTAAGGTCTCAGCTCGCCAGCTGCCGCCAAGCGTAGCCAAGGTGGACGCCAAAAGCCGCGTACTGTTTCCTCTTGGGTTGGGACATGCTGCTGAGTACGTCCGGCCTCGGCTGGCGCTCATCGGGTAAGATGATGGCAGAGCAGCTATTCCCTTCTCACTCTGCTGCTGGAGGCCACACCTAAACGCTGCTTCATTCTCAGGGATGCAGCCCACAGAGTCCATCCACTGGCAGGACAAGGTGTCAACATGGGCTTTGGGGATATCTCCAGCTTGGTCCATCACCTTAGAACTGCAGCCTTCGATGGGAAAGACTTGGGTAAGGATTCCGGTACCTTAAAGAAGTATCCAGGGGTCATGTAGTTAGAGAAAATCAGGACCCCTGAATGCCCCTCAGTAGCCAGATGTGGTGGACATAAGTGTGTGTGCTTTTCTTGGAAAGAAAACTTCACTATGGGGTTAGGGTGTAACTTTCCTTTTTTCCTCCAGGCTCCATGAGCCACCTCACAGGTTATGAGACAGACCGACAACGTCACAACACTGCTCTTCTGGCTGCTACTGACCTGCTGAAAAGGCTCTATTCCACCAGTGCTACCCCTCTTGTGCTGCTCAGGACGTGGGGCTTGCAGGCCACAAATGCAGTATCTCCACTCAAAGTAAGAGGTCGCTCATGGCTCTCAGAGTCTTGGTCACCGAGGAATGACTTTGCCAATGACTTAAATTTGAATTAATTTTCTTGGCTGTAAAATTATCCTTCTTATCTTCTCCAATAATGAGCAAAAAAGACCTTGCTGGGCTTGTTGGTGCTAGGGCCTATCTAAGCAGTAATTTTATACAGGATAAGGAAGGGCTTAAAATAGCAAGTAGGGGCTTTCAAAGATAAAGATGCTTCAACTCCTTTTGCTGCTTGGTCAGCTTTTTCTACTGAGAAACATCCATTGAAAGGCACTTTGGAGGGACTCTTGTGAAGAGCATCTATCTGGGACTTTTGCTGAGTTTTTGCTTTAATCACTTTGGATACTTCAAAGTATTTTCTTCACCCGCCCTCTCACAATGTCAGGGTATCACTCACTTTGTTTCATTTCTCTTTAGGAACAGATTATGGCCTTTGCAAGCAAATGAATGCTCCTCTTCTGCAGATTATATTGAAGAAAAAGAAACATCTTTTCCCAAGGCCATCATACAGTTTCAAGATTTAATTTAATAAACTGACTTTATATTAGCATTCTCTAGTTTCTTTTTCTCCTTTATTTAAGGGGTCTGTGGAACCCAAATAATGAGTGATAATTTGCTGTGGGGAGGGGTATATAAACCAAGCCAAGAAAAACCCCAAAGAAAGACTATTATGATTTTTGTTGAAAATAACTTTTTATTACTCAAACAACTTAAGGTGCTATCTCATTCATTTTCACTTGTTAACAATCCTTTCTAAAGAGAAGATCTATAGTTTTTTTTTAAATGCTGGTCATAAATCTATACAATTATCTTTTGATAAAGAAGAATTAGAAATATTCAATTGATGAATTTTTGTTAGAATTACTGTTTTAAAATTAAAAATAAATTGCTTTAACCTTTGTTGTAGGTGCACTGGACTTTCTAAAAAGAAAACCAAATCTGTTGCTCATTGTTACTTCCTTATCACAGCACCGGATTTCGCTTTTATTTATGGTTCCTCTCTGGGACACCACTGTCTGTTCAGTGACAAAACAATAAATAGTTTCATTGCACAGGTGTGAGAACTTCAGGAGCCAGGTCAAAGGGAAAATCTGATTAGCAGCAGAATTTGTCATATTTGGTTGCGACCTGGTGGCTGATGGGTGTAGGGGTGCTGTGGGTGTTTGAAGAGCTCACTTCGCAGAACCAGAGATGCCTCTTGAAGAGATCTGGGGACCCATTAGATTTGTATACTGTAGAGAAAATTTTGTCCAAAAGTCTGATTTGTTGATGAAATGAGAAGAAACAGTCTGCTTTTGAACCAAGCTAAACTATTCTGTTTAGTTTAGCTTAGTTACTGAAGGAATGAGAAAGATGTTTCTACAGGGGAGCTTTTCAGGCAAATGCAGAAAA
The DNA here is from genome assembly GCF_014108235.1 of Myotis myotis. NCBI lineage: Eukaryota > Metazoa > Chordata > Mammalia > Chiroptera > Vespertilionidae > Myotis > Myotis myotis. The sequence continues at coordinate 203,129,338 of NW_023416313.1, forward strand.
TTTATAAGATACTAGAGTAAAAAGTGATAGTGTCACAAATGTTCCTGGAATCTCTGGAAAGATGTGCCCAGAATGAAAGATGGCAACTACTGTGAAAGTTGTATGACTACTAGCAGAGTCCAGAAAGGTCACCACTGAATGGGGGGGGGAGGTCATCTTTCACAAAAATTGGAAAGGTAGCCCAGGAAAGAAGAACATGGACTCTCCAAAAGTATGCAAATAAAATCAGGCAAAATAGGAAGAATTTTAAGGCACATCTTACAAGGCCCTCCGTTACCACAGAGGATGTTCTTCATATGATGATGGTGAACACACAACATCTACTATGTGCCAGGCCAGGTCCTAAGTATTTGAAATATATAAACACATTTATAGAAAAGAAACTTAACCAGCAATATTAGCCACTATAGGATTCCTCAATAAGAGGCCCAAAAGGTACACTAAGGGGCAAAAGGACATTATAGACAAGTCATTTTTTCTAAGAAATAAAAATTCTTATTCCATATTGCTCCTAACATGGATAAACTGGTTAATTCTCTCCAGATGTTCTAGTCAAGATTATCAAAATTTAGGTAAACACATTTCTGGAGTTAATGCATCTATCCAAGAGTTCTAGAGGTACTTGGGATGACCAAAGGAGTCTGAACAGCCTCTGTCCATAAGAAAATCTTCACAGACAAGCTATGACAAAGACCAGGGAATCTTGCCTCTCTCAACCGTCAAACTGGTGGAGTCTTTAGTGAACACAGCTTACCTCTTGGGGAAAACACTTGGTTTCTACTAGAGAAACTGGTCTCTCCCTAATCATGTGGAACAACATTTAGTGTATGACTGGTTCTAGCACTCAACCTGTGTGACAAAAATGGTAAGGGGTCCAGAAGCCAAGTGTTCTATTAAAGGAGAGACCACAAAGGACTCGGGAGGAATTTTCTTCAGGAGATGGAAAGGCTGTGAAAGGAGCGATTAGAGAAGACCACTGAGAGGAGAGACTGCAGCGCCACATTAAGGGATGTTTAACATCAGTGCTGTCCCAAATGCAATGAGCTGTCTCCAGACATGCTAACCAGAAGCTAAGTACAGCTACTTAGAAATGTTAAGGGGATTCTGCAACAGTTAGAAGGCTGGATTCTATCTTTGGGCTGTTTCCAACTCTAAAGATTGTATGACGTATTAGCATTCTTTTGAGGAAGACAATAGGTATCAAGGTGACCTTGGTATAAAAGTCAGTGTGAAAAAAGAAAATAAAGTCAGTATGAAGAATCTGAAAAAATTCCACAATGAAATAAAGAAACCAAACAACACACTAAAATGTGGGAGATAAAGATAAAATTTGGCTAGCTACTTGCACATCAGATGTTAACCACTTACTGACTCAGTGGAATAACTTTAAAAAAGGAGCTCTTGTGAGGGCCAGGTGTTTAATAACATTTTTGGTGAGACAGCCAGAAGAAAGCTTCTGTGATGGCTACAAGTGTGGAAGATACAAACTGCTGGAAAGAAGCTGGGGGTAAAGAGCCAAGGTCAAAGAGCCAGCCAACAGGAAGATCCTTCAAGCCCAAGGGCGCTGAGCGGGCAGACAAGAAGCAGGTGATGGGCCTATGGGAAAGTACGAGATAATGAATTTTAGGGGAAGTAATTCACAAAATGAAGGGCTCAGAGCATTCCAACCCAAAAAGAGAATCCACAGTGTGAGGGCCCAAATGGCCAGCAAAATAAAATGTTAGCTTATCATCGAGAAGGGTATCAGAGACCCTGGAACTAGACAATTTAGGAGACGGTAGCTAAAATGATGAGGGGCCAGGTAGGAGGAAATGTTGCTATAAACAATAAAAGGGCAAACTGAAAGGAGCTACGGCCAAAATCTGGATCCTCCAATAGAAGGGCAGAGATGCACTTCTCCGAAATACAAAGAAATAAGATCAGGATGACAAATTACTATAAACAGAGCCTGGAAGGAGGCACTGGCACTGAATAAACACATTCCTAGAAGGTCGGACATGCTCATTCACCTCACGGTTGACATAAAAAGTTGATTAAAAGAAGGTGGCCTATACAGGGCAGCCACGCTCTCCCAAAACATGTCCTTAGAGACTGGAGGGCCTCTTTTCTTAAGGCTGTACAGGTAGGAGTTGCTCTCCTGCTAAGAGGACAGCTCTCAGCTGGCTGATTGGAGCTGGCACAAAGCAGGACCACACAACTGCAGAGATGGTACCTTTCTTTCCTCTTGAATTACAAAACCAGGTATTTTTTCCTCTCTCTTTTGGGCAAGTGAGTGGATGGGTGTGATAAGGGTGGGACAAGGCAATGTGCAGGGAGGAAAAATATACTGGTGTTGACAGGCTATGGGATTGCAATCAGTCAGCTAAGATTAGCATGTAAGAGGAAACTTAAAATGTTCAAAAGGAAAGAGGCACTCAAAGGGTTGATATGAGATTTTTCTTTGGTTAAGTTCCAAAGCTATTCCTTTTGGCTCTCTGTGACACACAAGCATGCTCAAAAATTTAGACTCTAGTACCAGCTGTGCAAGCAGAATGGTTAGGTACCAGTTCCTATTAGATGTGTAAAATTAATTAAACCCAAATCTCTAGACTTAAGGGCAAGAGCTGTCTACAAAAACCTCTTCCTCCTGATGAAGCCAGCTGCTGGGTTTCAATCCAGGTGGTTTCCAGACCGCCTCATAACATGACTGAGTCTTGTCTCCTTCTCCCGTTAAAAGGTTGTTGGCAAATGCGGGCCTCAGAGGAAGGGTGTGGCCTCAGTGGGAGATGCCCAGAGACTGCAGCAAGTGAAAGGTGGCCCCCAAGGCCCAGCCTGTCTCTATGTTGTTCACTTTCTTTGTGAGCTGTTGGGGAGGAGAAAAAAAAGCCTTCACATTTTCATTCAATTTTAGCAAGCACGACATGGGCAAAGATCACCCACATGGCCAAACCAAGGCAAATTGGACGTAGCCAGTCTGGAGGCCTCCCCACAACCCGTTTCTGCAAGTTTCCTTCCTGCCGTGGCCTATTACTGGCCCCTTGCCAAGCTGATCCCTGAATATTCTGGCCCAGAAAGTGGTCTCACCCAGGCTTTCGACAGGACCTTTGGAACTCTTTCCCTAATCCTGAAATTAGATATAACAGGAGTTGGGAATAGAGTTAGAGGTATGAACGCACATACTAAAGCTTCCCCACTCATACTTTGTAAGTAACTGCTGCTTCTTAAGCACTATTAACCATCTAAGGTTTTTAAGGCATTCTAGGCCAGGTTGAGCCTCAATTAGTTCATGACCCCATGTTAGACCCCAATTTCTCAACTACATAAAAGGGATTCAGTTAGTATTTATCAAATTGTTTTCTTCAGAATCCTGAGGGTTCCTTGGAAGTGCTTCAAAGAGAAAGGGGGGCCACCTGGTGAGGAGTCCCAGGCCCTGTACCTCTGCTTCAGTCAGATACTCCACATACCAGTGTTACTGGCATTCTGCATAAGCTTTTGTTGAGTAAAGACCACCACACACATGCACACAAGTTTGGAAACCAGTGGATTGGTTTTAGTCTGTCTTTCTAGTACTCAGTTTTATGACACAATACTTTGTTGACCTGAGGAAATCCAATCTAGTCACTGTGCCAAACACTGGGAGAATGGCATGTGGATCATCTTGAGGTTTTGTCTGAGATACCTGAGTCAAACTGGGAGTGTCCCCCAGTCAAATGCTCTCCTCTGTTCTGAGGACTGGGGAAATGGCAGAAACTTGTCCTTACATGATTTGGTTATAGTTGTTACTTAAGTAGAGAAAGTTGTTAACTCAGTACTATGTACTAAGGGCTTAGGATGACCTCTCTAATCCACAAATCTCTCCCCAACTGTCTATACTACTAGCGACACCAATACTAATAACTTACACTATGTGCCAGGTAATGTGTTTCACAGGCATTATCTCAATTTTCATAACAATCTTATAAAATAGGAACTCAAAGGATACCTGTGCTTTGGGTGAAGAACCTAAAAATTAGAGAGGAAGTAAATCATCTAAGGTCACAGAGCCAGCAAGCTTGCAGAATCAGAACTTGAATCCAGATATGACGGACAACAAAGCCCATGCTTTAAACACCACTATACTAATGTACTGGCAGGTAACTCTTCTGTCTTAAGCACTTTAAATGCTGAAGCTCTTGGCAGGCAAAACACATGAAGTTCAAGTACCTTAGTACGAATGAGTTTATGACATCTGTATAACCCAACAAATTGGATAATATAAACTCATCCGGAACTGATGAAACAGGAAGGGGAAATGGCACAAGGAGGGGGGAGGAGGCTCAAAAAGAATACAGTCTACGTACTAGACCCCAAAGTTCAAAGCTGCCTTGTGCCATCTCCTTTAATAGACTACATGATATCTGAGGACAAAGACTACATCTTACCCATCCTTGTAACTGTGGATGAAAAAGGGTCACATAGTAAACCTGACAAGCTCAAGGTGGTCTGAACATAAAAAATCCTAACGAAAAGTGGGTCAGGGTGGGTAGTCATGTCCTAGGCCTGTAGCTTCCTTGAGAAAGGTCAACCTTTACCTTTGAAATTGTCTATTTTCTTTGTGCATCTAAGATAACATACCTTTGAAATGTCAGGGTAATTTTCTTTTCCAGACCCCTCGAAGGCACAACCACCCGCACCAGAGCACGAGACCACACTGTTGTATTGTTGCCCACGTGCCATTCGGTGTCCCGTAAATATTTACTATCCTGTACCCACCGATGTATAAGATGCATCTCTGTGTTTTACTTTTTATCTAATCTCAGAGATTTCTCCACTTTGCTTTCTCCCACCTCCCTAATCTACCACCAAAAGGATTTCATGTAACCCCCTTATATCTCCTTTGATTCTAATGTATAAAATAAACTGCAAACTGCCATTCTCTGGAGCATTTTCCCAATCCACTGAGATTTTGCTTCCCAGCAATGGTTGTCAGTTTGGCTCAAATAAACTCTTATAAGGCTTTTTCTAACGCTGGACATTCTTTCATTGACATAAACATATGTGCAATTATTTAATTATTGTACTGAAGACCAGAAAATGGGATGGATAAAAGATATAAGATGTGTTTAGAATAAATAAATAAGTTACTACAATGTTGAGCCTGCCTATTCTGGAACAGGTGGACAGAGACAGGAAGATAAAGGGGGACCCAAGATTCAAGAGGCACTAAATATACAAGACACATATCAAATATATATGACATACTACATACACACAGGCATTCAACATTCATGAGGTCTTAAGCCACTTGTTTGTGACACCCTTTTGGTCCCTCATGTCCTCTGCCAAATAAGACCATTTATTGGGCTGAGTACGCTAATATTACCAGATAATGTACTTGCCCCTATGCCTCTCCAAACAGTGGAAATTTGTGCAATGGCTCCAGGCACCTCTGTCCTTGTGCCCCCTTGATTAAACTTCAGGTCTAGTACTTGCAACCAACCACACTGTCAGCAGCAGCAGAGGGAGGTAGGACATACATACCCAGAATTCAGGAAGTGTGGCACTTCCAACCTGCTTGCACCCTACACTGTGTTCACCTGTCCCATTTCTTTCCTGTTGCTTCTTGTCCTGAGTTTCAAAATTGATTTAATAAACCATGGGGCCTGGGCATCTTCATTTGGATGCAAGCCTTCTGCTCTGTGACCTCTAGGATAGCTTTCCTGGTAACATATTTAGAAACTGCCTTTGCATCGAGGTAATTTCCCACACTCATAGTGTCTTGCACAGTGCTTGTCCATAGCCCGAATAAAAATCCTCATAATTCCACCTATAGTCACTCTTAACTCTTTCTTCCCAACTCCCAAATAAGAAGTCTGTTATGAGATTCCTCTGCCCTCTCTCTTGCCTGTAAGACGGTGCTGTCTGCAAAGCCAAAGCCATCCTTCAACAAGGCTGTGATGTAGCTGAGATCCATGCACAGGAAAGGACTGCCTGAGGTGAAATTTTCCAAGTTGTCACACACTGAAGGGGAGAGAGAGTAAAGAGTAGAATTCAAGTTTGCAGCCAACTGAGCGGTGTGTAATTTTCTCTAAATATAGACTTGGAATAAGCAAAGCAGGATTCTCCATTTGGCTGATGCCCTGGAGTCTTAGAGGCTAGAACTGTGCACTGACAGCCTCTACAAGACTGCAGCTTCTTACGAACGTGCAGATTTCTGATGTGATATCTTATCTACTCAAATTTACATGGGCCCTTGTTTATTTGCTAAATTTCTATGTCTATTCTTTGGGCTTAATTCAACCACATTCCTTATATATTATTAATGCTGAAGCCCTGAGGACAGGGAAATACCAGTTAGCATTACTTTGAGGACACTGGATAAGATTATTTATGTTTTCAATGGACTCTTTCCAGGAAACCTCTGTGGCTATTTCCCATATATTTTGGTGTTTGATGTTTCATTAGCATTAATAACACTATTTCAACTAAAAAGCACACACCAGAAATGTAGAAGAGCAGGTTTTCACCATCTTCCTAAAGCCTCTTCTATTCTCACATTTTTCTATGCCACTTATGCTTTAAGTTCCTGGCAAGGACAGAAAACCAGCCTCTGAGAGGCTTCCTGCTGGCTGTGGAACGTCGGGACAAGTTAAGGTCCCTGGACTTTGCAGAGCCTCTCAGACTCACTGTTAAGGGCTGCCACTGACACTTACCTTCCTTTGCTTTTCTTTCAAAGTCTTCAACTTTTAAAATACCCCCCTTTTCATAATCTGGAATGAAGCAGAAGAGTAGCTGATGTCAAAAAGTGTCAAAGAAACATAAGAAAATTCATCCTAGTGAGATTTGTAATAAAGAAAAACAGGAAATAAAATTCCCAACATTAGAGAATAGATTAAATATACATGATATTCATACAAAATAATCTATGCAGTCTGTTTATTTATAATCTATTTTATGTTATATGCATTTAACCACAATAAAAATTTGATTCATTTGCAAAAACACATTAGAAAATAGAAAATCAATTCATATCTCAGGCCATGACAGATTCCATACATACATCATCATAGCTAAACAAAAACATTACTACTGTGATAAAAAAAAGTTAAAAAGGGGAAGGAGGAAACTTTAGGGTAATATATATGGTTTTAAATATTGAATTTGGTAATGGTTTCAGGGGTGTATGTCAAAATTAGCAAAGTATACATTTTTCCACGTCACACGGGTAATGTGCTGATGTAACAAGGTTTGAGGGAGGCACATCTCACAAAAGAGTGTGAATACCCAATCATCACACTTATGAACTACCTGTACACTTTAAAATATGCACATTTTATGCTGAATGGAATAAGTCAGGAGACAAAAACTGTATGATTTCACTTATATGTGGACTCTAAAAAACAAAACAAACAAAATGAAACAGACTCACAAATATAAAGAATAAACTGATGGTTGCCAGAGGGGAGAGGGATGGAAGGATGGGCAAAAAAGGTAAAGGGGACTAAGAGGCACCAACCTCCAGTATAAAATAAATTGGGGAGAACCAAGATGGCGGCATAGGTTAACGCCGGAGTTTGCTGCTTTGAACAACTACTTCAAAAGTGAAACCAAAAAACGGAAGGGACATCACCCAGAACCACAGGAACGCTGGCTGAGTGGAAGTCCTACAACTAGGAGGAAAGAGAAACGCATACAGACACTCAGAGGAGGCGCAGTGCTGAAGTCAAATTCTGAGGTGCGGAGTGCGCGGAGCGGGCTGGCGGCGGAGGGCGCGGTTGGCGTTTTCAATCGGGAGGGAGTCGCAGAATCTGAGCTCCAGATACGGGCGAGTCTTTAGGGATCCAGACTCAAGCGGGAGAAGCAGGACTGTCTGGCTTTGGTCAGAGCGAGTGCAGCTTTCTCTCTGAGCTTTGCAGCGGGTGCTGGGACTCAGAGAGGCAGAGCCCCTGGGGACAGGACTGAGAGCCGCCATAACTGCTCTCTCCGGCCCACCCTGTTGATCCTGTGCGACCCGCCCCGCCCAAGCCCTGCACACAGGCATTTGCCGGATAGCCTCAGGCAAAGGCTAGATTAGCACCTCCCTAGAGGACAGAAGTTCTCTCACTGCTGACACAGCTGACTCTCATAGCCACTTGGCCTGGAGGTCAAACCCTCCCTGGAATTAGCTACAACAATTAAGATTTAACTATAAGACTGGGAACAAAGACCACTAGGGGGTGCACCAAGGAAGCATAACAAAATGCGGAGACAAAGAAACAGGACAAAATTGTCAATGGAAGATATAGAGTTCAGAACCACACTTTTGAGGTCTCTCAAGAACTGTTTAGAAGCCGCCGATAAACTTAATGAGATCTACAAGAAAACTAATAAGACCCTCCATCTTATATTGGGGAACCAACTAGAAATTAAGCATACACGGACTGAAATAACGAATATTATACAGACTCCCAACAGCAGACCAGAGGAGCGCAAGAATCAAGTCAATGATTTGAAATGCGAGGAAGCAAAAAACACCCAACCGGAAAAGCAAAATGAAAAAAGAATCCAAAAATGCGAGCATAGTGTAAGGAGCCTCTGGGACAGCTTCAAGCGTACCAACATCAGAATTATAGGGGTGCCAGAAGATGAGAGAGAGCAAGATATTGAAAACCTATTTGAAGAAATAATGACAGAAAACTTCCCCCACCTGGTGAAAGAAATGGACTTACAGGTCCAAGAAGCGCAGAGAACCCCAAACAAAAGGAATCCAAAGAGGACCACACCAAGACACATCATCATTAAAATGCCAAGAGCAAAAGATAAAGAGAGAATCTTAAAAACAGCAAGAGAAAGAAACTCAGTTACCTACAAGGGAATACCCATACGACTGTCAGCTGATTTCTCAACAGAAACTTTGCAGGCCAGAAGGGAGTGGCAAGAAATATTCAAAGTGATGAATACCAAGAACCTACAACCAAGATTACTTTATCCAGCAAAGCTATCATTCAGAATTGAAGGTCAGATAAAGAGCTTCACAGATAAGGAAAAGCTAAAGGAGTTCATCACCACCAAACCAGGATTATATGAAATGCTGAAAGGTATCCTTTAAGAAGAGGAAGAGGAAGAAAAAGGTAAAGATACAAATTATGAACAACAAATATGCATCTATCAACAAGTGAATCTAAGAATCAAGTGAATAAATAATCTGATGAACAGAATGAACTGTTGATTATAATAGAATCAGGGACATAGAAAGAGAATGGACTGACTATTCCTGGGGGGGAAAGGGGTGTGGGAGATGCGGGAAGAGACTGGACAAAAATCGTGCACCTATGGATGAGGACAGTGGGTGGGGAGTGAGGGCGGAGGGTGGGGCGGGAACTGGGAGGAGGGGAGTTATGGGGGGAAAAAAAAGAGGAACAAATGTAATAATCTGAACAATAAAGATTTAATTAAAAAAAAAAATTCTGAAAAATAAATAAATAAATAAATAAATAGATCCTGGCATGTAATGTACAACACAGGGAATATAGTCAACAATATTGTAAGAACTTTGCACAGTGACAGATGATTACTAGACTTACAGGGAGATCACTTTGTAAGATATATATAAATAAATGTTGAATCACTATTTTGTACACCTGAAACTAATATTATGTCAACCATCTAATCTAATAAAAGAGAAACATGGTAATTAGCCATACCGCTGGTACCCTTCCCATTGACTAATCAGGGCGATATGCAAATTAACTGCCAGCCAAGATGGCGGCCGGCAGCCAGGCAGCTTAAAGCAAACATGAGGCTTGCTTGCTTCAGTGACGGAGGAATCCAACGTTCCCCACCTGCCGCTGCCGGCCTCTGAGCTTGCAGTTTGAAACACTGTTACAAATATAGAAGCTAAACAAAACCCCAGAAACCTGCTTTCAGCCAGCCGAGATCTCAGAGCTGGAGTTGAAACAGTGTTTCGATTATAGAGCCCAAACAAACCAGATGCCTGCGAGGCCTAAGAGCTGGAGCCAAGCCTCAGAGCTAAAGCTGGCCCAGAATAAAAAAAAAGAAAAGAAAAAAAGGAGCGGTTGGGAGCTTCAGTCACACGCCAGCCTGAAAACAGCCCTCAGCCCCTCAACCAGACTGGCCAGGCACCCCAGTGGGGACCCCCACCCTGAAGGGTGTGTGACCAGCTGCAAACAGCCATCATCCCCTCATCCAGGCTGGCCAGGCACCCCAGTGGGGACCCCCACCCTGATCCAGGACACCCTTCAGGGCAAACCAGCCGGCCCCCACCCGTGCACCAGGCCTCTATCCTATATAGTAAAAGGGTAATATGCCTCCCAGCACCGGGATCAGCGTGACAGGGGGCAGCGCCCAAACCCCCTGATTGCCCTGCGGCTCTGTGTATAACAGGGGGCGGGGCCACAACCTCCCTATCCGGGCTGCTCTGTTCATGACAGGGGAAGGAGCCCCAACCCCCTGATCAGCCCTGCTCTGTGCCTGATAGAGGGGAGCTCCCCAACCCCCTGATCGACCCTGCTCTGTGCATGACAGGGTACAGAGCCCCAACCCCCCTGATGGGCCCTGCTCTGTGAGTAACAGGGGGCAGCGCCCCAACCCCCTGATTGACTCTGCTCTGTGCGTGACAGGGGGTGGCGCCGCAACCTCCCCATCGACCCTGCCTTGAGTGTGACAGGGGGCGGTGCCCTAACCCCCCAATCGGCCCTACCCTGAGCGTGACTGAGGGTGGCATCACAACCTCCCAATCCGCCCTGCTCTGTGCATGACGGGGCAACGCCCCAACTCCCCAATCAGCCCTGCTTCTGAGCCCGACCAGGGGCTGCACCTAGGGATTGGGCCTGCCCTCTGCCACTCGGGAGCAGGCCTAAGCCAGCAGGTCGTTATCACCCGAGGGGTCCCAGACTGCGAAGGGCACAGGCCGGGCTGAGGAACGCCCCCTCCCCCCTGAGTGCACAAATTTTTGTGCACCGGGCCTCTAGTCCTATATAATAAAAGAGAAACATGCAAATTAACTGTCCCTCTGCTGTGCTCAAGCCACGCCCACAAGCCATACCCACCAGCCAATCAGGACTGAGTATGCAAATTAACCCAACTAAGATGGTGGGCGGCCACAGAGCAGGAGCGAGCAGGCAAGCTTCCCTCCTGAACGGCCCTGGGCTCCACTGAAGGCTACAAAGTTTCAATTATAGAAGATAAATCCCAGAAAGAAAAAAGAAAAAAAGAAGAGGCTGGGAGCTTGGCTCGTGGGGTGGTTGGGGGGGTCGTGGCCAGCCTGAAAACGGCCATCTTCCCCTCACCCAGGCTGGCTAGTCACCCCAGTAGGGACCCCCACTCTGAAGGTGGTGTGGCCAGCCTGAAAACAGCCCTCAGCCCCTCACCCAGACTGGCCACACCCCATGGGGTGAGGGTCACCACTGGAGGGCTTGACCAGACTGCAAACAGCCATCAGCCCCTAACACAGGCAGGCCAGGCACCCCAGTGGGGACCGCCACCCTGTAAGGCAGCGGTTCTCAACCTGTGGGTCACGACCACTTTGGCGGTCGAAGGACCCTTTCACAGGGGTCGCCTAAGACCATCCTGCATATCAGATATTTACATTACAATTCATAATGGTAGCAACATTACAGTTATGAAGTAGCAACAAGAATAATTTTATGGTTGGGTCACAACATGAGGAACTGTATTTAAATAGCCAGAAGGTTGAGAACCACTGCTGTAGTGGGTGTGGCTGCCTGAAAACGGCCCTCAGCCCCTCACCCAGGCTGGCCAGGCACCCCAGCGGGACCCCCACCCTGATCCGGATCACCCTTTAGGGCAAACCAGCCGGCCCCCACCCTTGCACCAGGCCTCTATCCTATATAGTAAAAGGGTAATATGCAAACTGACCCTAACAGCAGAAAGACTGGGAATGACTGGTCACTATGACACACACTGACCACCAGGGGGCAGACGCTCAATGCAGGAGCTGCCCTCTGGTGGTCAGTCGCTCTCACAGCGGGGAGCTCTGCTCAGCCACAAGCCAGGCTGATGGCTTCCAGTACAGCGGTCGTGGTGGGAGCCTCTCCTGCCTCCTCAGCAGTGCTGAGGATGTCCGACTGCAGCTTAGGTCTGCTCCCTGCTGGCAAGTGGGCATCCCCCAAGGGCTGCCGGGCTGCCAGAGGGATGTCTGATTGCCAGCTTAGGCCCAGTCTCCCGAGGAGGAGGCCTAAGCCAGCAGGTGGTCATCCCCTGAGGGGTCCCAGACTACGAGAGGGCACAGGCCGGGCTGAGGGACCCCCTTCCCCCGAGTGCACAAATTTTTGTGCACCAGGCCTCTAGTATTTTAATAAAAAATAAAGTATGTGCATTTTATTTTATGTCAATTATACCTCAATAAAAAAGAAAAAAGACTTCATGTAAAATTTTAAGGCCATTTTCTAGCTTTAAAAGATTCTCAATCATATGCCCCCTTCCATTCGAGTAACTAGCGCCACTCAACAACCAGCACTGAAGAAGAGTAGGATGATCACCTCCGACCAAGCATTTCAGAGAATCCCTCTCCCTTTCCCACCAGGGCCTTGCCCAGTGTCCTCCCTGACTTGACACCTGGAGTGAACTTACCAATCATGTGTGTGTCAACAGCTCGATCATAGTAGTAAGAGAAAGCATAGAAGGAGCTTCTCTGGATCTCATCTGGCTGGTGAAGTTTTCCTTGGACCACCCTCAGGACTTCAGCATAGCAGGGTTCAAAGCCCACTTCCCCTGCCAGGGCAAAGTGCACAGGGACACGGTGAGAAAAATGACAGGGAAGAACCACTCTCTGAGACAAGCTACTGGCGCCAACGAGGACACAGGAGGAGGAAACAACGACAGCTGAGGCTCAGGACAAAAGGCTTACAGAGGTGAGCGAAATTCCATAGCCTCGCCGTCTGGAGGAAAGGCACCTGCTTCTCTATGAAGCGCCCTCCCTGACCTGTGCTCATCAAAAACAGCCCCAGTCAGCCTAGAGCTGCTGCCTCACAGTATGTTTCATGGTGCTTATGAGAAGTAGCTAGAAGGCTTGCCTGCTTCCTTTACTAGAAAAATCAAGTTCTTCCTTGATTTCAAGGTCTATGCCTTTTATGAAACTTAAAGTGAATTATTCTCCCTATCATCTCAATTTTCAGGTTCACCCTGCTGAGGGCAGAGACCCTTAATGCATGAGACCCCAGGTCTAATGAATCCACAACACTGGGCCAGGGAAAGAGCAGGATACAGAACGACAGCTGTTCACTGTCACTTCCCACTATTTCCTGGAGGCGTACCAATCTCTCTTTGCAATGAGTCTCTGCAATATGGCAAGTTTCTCTTGAGCTCTGTAAAAAGTTTCACATGGAACTTCTCCAGACTTCAAGTGTAAAAATAATTTCAACCAGTGAAAAAACATCACTTGCCTTCTTGGATGCCGCCATACTGGTATTTCACACCCCCAAAAATCCACTCTGCTTCTAACCATCTTGGTAGACAGGCACTTCGAAAAGTACGTCCCTCAGTCCCTGAAAGGAAAACACCAGACCACAAAGTAAGAGGCAAGGATGTGAGAGAGGGAGGCAAGCAAGAAGCCACTAAGGTGGAAAGTAATCACCAAGGTGGCTGGGCTTTCCAATCATATTAAATTGGTTCCATGACTACATCCTAGGACAGGAATTCTTAACAAGGGTTCATGGACGGGCTTCATGGTGTTGGTGAAGCCCCTAAAACTATGAGCACATTTCTGTCATATGTGCATTTGGTGGAAGGATCCATGGCTTTCATCACATCTGAAAGAAATCCCAAACCTACAATGGAATAAGTTCCCTCCTTTCTAAAAAAAAAAAAAAAGGGTGGGGGGGTGGGGGTTGAGAAATACTGTTCTACTTTTCTCATTGGTTGTTATGAGGCTTAAATGAAACACATTTATAAACTGAAATGCTATACAATCATCACCACAATAATAGCTTACTGGCTATTATTGCAAAGTAATACAAAGTGCTTTAAATGTAAAATCTTACTTAAGGTGAGGAAAGGGGCACAGAAAGGTAGCTAACTTGCCCCAAATCACAAAACTGAAACTGAACCCAATTCTACCTGACCGCAAAAGCTGAGCTCTTGCCCAGCCCATGTGGCTCAGTGGTTGAGTATCAACTCATGCACCAAGAGGTCGCTGGTTTGATTCCTGGTCAGGGTACATGCCCAGGTTGTGGGCTTGATCCCCAGCCAATCGATGTTTATAACTCTCTCTCCCTCTCCTTTCCTCTCTCAAAAAATCAATAAAAACATACAAAGAAAAAGATTCGGTTAAAAAAAAAAGCCAAACTTTTAACCCTTCTACCACCTGTGAGGAGGTGAACGGAGTTGCTCAGCTATTCCACCCTGCAAGTGGATTTTTCTGCATCTGTATCTCCCATGTAAAGCCAAGGGCTTGAGTAAGCTTCTACTAAATTTGCTCTCTGAGCCTTGAATTTCTGCAGATACTTCAGCCTCCTGGCCACAGGCTATTGCCCCATACAAACAGACCTTATTCTAGAAATGACTAATAATGCATACCAAAACTTATCTGAACTCATAAAGGCAAAAAAGAATTTGCCATTATTATGTCCATTGTATAACATACTAAAGGCCCGGTGTACGAATTCGTGCACCGGTGGGGTCCCTCAGCCTGGCCTGTACCCTCTCAATCCGGGACCCCTAGGGGGATGTCGGACTGCCAATTTCGGCCCAATCCCTGCAGGCCAGGCCAAAGGACCCCACCAGTGCAAGAATCCATACACTGAATCTGTGCACCGGGCCTCTAGTATGCATATAAGATCTTTGGTTAATCTCTTCTCGTCCTCCCCCGCCCTCCTTCCCTCTGAGATTCATCAGTCTCTCCCATGTTTTCATGCCAAGGTGTTGAGCACCTGCCCCCTGGTGGTCAGTGCACATCATACCTACTGGTTGAACGATCAACTGGTCACTTGGGTTTTTATATATATAGGTGCTTCCTAATTTAGCTTAACTCTTTCCTCCACAGAATCATTGCCAAGGGAGGGAAAAGGATTGGGTTCACTCTCACCAAACCCCAACCAGCACAGGTACCCAGACGAACCTTCTGTTTCCAGGGCTCCCAGAGTTGCTAGTCTTGCAGCTTTCAATCCAAATCCCAAGTAACTGTAAAATACAGGATTGACTACCTTCATGCTGGTCCTGAAGTCCTCCAGCCTAAAGCTACCTCTTTCAAAAGTAACATGGTTCCTCTGTAACCTATTCATCTAGTGTGGCTAAGTGGTAATTTCTGCACAGTTTAGATCAGGGCCCTGTAGTAACTACTCTCCACAGCTATGACTTAAAGGTCAGAGATAGTGACGCTGCCTAGGGTCCCACCCTGGGAACTATCCCCAGAAAAGCTCTCATCTTAGCTCCCAGACTCACTGTGATCAAATCCTAGGCTGGATTTTGAACATCTGAAGGCAAACTCAATAGAGTTGGCACAGAGCTTTGGCTGAGCTTTTACTGAGTGTCCTCTTTATAGAGAAAACTTTTGACTCTTTAAGTCATATATGTTGGAAGCCAAGAATGAATAAATCCTTGGATTCCTTGGTACAAGCATGTCAAACCCACAAGTTTGACATGCTTGCCTTGGCATTTGGTAAGTGAGTTGATTTTCAGGTAATAGGCCTTCAGGGAATGGTAAAGACCATGTAAGGCTTGTCAGATGCAATAATAGATGTGAAAATGCTTTAAAAAGTTAAAAGAGCCCTGACCGGTTTGGCTCAGTGGATGGAGCGTCAGCCTGTGGACTGGAGGGTCCCAGGTTCGGTTCCGATCAGGGGCATGTAACTTGGTTGCGGGCACATTTCCGGTGGGGGGTGTGCAGGAGGCAGCTGGTCGATGTTTCTCTCTCATTGATGTTTCTAACTCTCTATCCCTCTCTCTTCCTCTCTGTGGAAAATCAATAAAATATATTTTTTTTAAAAATTAAAAAAAAAAAAAAAAGTTAGAAGACTTGCCCGGCCGGCATGGCTCAGTGGCTGAGTGTAGACCTATGAACTAGGAGGTCACGGTTTGATTCCCAGTCAGGGCATGTGCCCGGGTTGTAGGTTCAATTCCCAGTGGGAGTCATGCAGGAGGCAGCCAATCAATGATTCTCTCTCATCATTGATGTTTCTATCTCTCTCTCCCTCTCCCTTGCTCTCTGAAATCAACAAAAATATATTTTTTTTAAAAGTTAGAAGGCTCATACTACATGAAATATTATTCCTCCCTGTCCCCCTCCTCACCTATATGTATAGAGCTTATAAGTTCTATTAAACATCTCAAAGGAAGTGAGGTAGCCCCTAGGGGTTTGTTCCAGGGTGTTCTGAAAATTAAAAAAAAGCAAAAAGGCTATTTAGAATCTGTGATTATTCTAAGGATGTCATCACCACCATCCCTGTCCCTCCCCCAGAAAACAAGAGATGACAGAGACAGATTAAACTGCTAATCTCATATGGCCTGAGGAAGCAAAGGGACTCTGAACAGTGATAAAGAAAAGTCCACTCAGTTATTAATTTATTCTACTCAGCCTATTTGTGGTGGAGCTGCTGCCTAAAAATAGGGCACCACTTTCCTAGCACCATGATATGCCTGCCAAGTGAGTTGCTAACCAAACCTTCATGGTAATGACTCACCTGAAACTGGGGTAGAAATGTGATTTGGGTGGAGGCTCCCCCCAGGTCCAAGGTCCCCACAGTCTCCTGACTGTGGCCATGCAGCTGACCTGTGGATGAGAGCCAGTTTGAAAATGTTCTGCTCCTGGACAGCCCAATACTCCTTGGTCTGCAACTTCTCTCCTGCCCTGGAGGAATTCCATAAACACTCCATTGCTCCCTGCCCCCACGGATTACAGGCAAATGTTAACCACGAAGGACTCTTGCTGCAGCTGAGGCCTTGAAGGCAGGTTATAAACACTAAATCCTGTCTTTCCTTTTCTCTTTTTTACAAAAGGAAAGAATAATACAGGAAAAAAGAAAGGTAATTTTGCAGTGACCCTGTGTGAAACCCAGTCAAAATCTTAAGATACACTTGAGAATGTATTACCTGTCAGAAAATTCACAGTGATCCAAGCTAATATGCCTAAAAAAGACAGAAAGACAAGGATTACATCACAGAGCACTTTCCCTCTCTTCTTGGGCCCCATCTTTGTTCTCTTTTCTCTCTAAAGTTCATGTCTAAAGCGCACACTTCCCTTCTCCCCATCCTACCATTTCCTGCTATTCCATTCCTCTATGCTTATTTGTTTCCCCTTAGTTCCTTTTTCTTCAGTACCCCCATCCTGTTCACAGTCCTTTAATCAGATCTTTTATTAACCCTGGCCCTCTCCCTCTAGAACATATATCAACACCTCTCCACCTTCGTAGGATCCATCCATGATGCTAACACTGTCATCTGGTACCAGGAAAGGTGACTTCTTGAAGATCTCTTTTACCTAGAGAAAAAGGAAAAAATTTGAATTCCCTAAGGCAATAAAATAGATTTCCATATTTTGGCTATGTCCTAAAAGGCTTAGAAAACTACTCTCTTCATTTTCCCTAAATAAAATCTTAGAACTCATTCATTTTCCCTAAAGAAACTAGAAAAGGCCCAGCCGGTGTGACTCACGGTTGAGCATGAACCTAAGAACCAGGAAGTCAGGGCATATGCCCAGTTTGCAGGCTGGATCCCCAGTTTGCAGGAGGCAGCCCATCAGCGATTCTCTCATCATTGATGTTTCTATCCCTCTCTCTTTCTCCCTTCCTTTCTCTGAAATCAATAAAAATATATTTTAAAAAGAAAAAAAGAGCTGGAGAAGGAACTAAGCAAGCTATTAGTGGTTTCTTGTAAAAAGAAAACACAGGGATTCCCTTGACTTTAAAATAAATTGCAACCAAATCATCTACATTTATAGGTGAACTGGACCTAGGAAAGGGCATACATTTGACCTTGCTCAAATCAGGATCCTGTAATTTTTTTAAAACACCTGACTAATTCTACCTGGATATGTACTGGAAGCTAGGAGGACCCCTTCCCACTCCATTTCTTAGATTAGCAGATAAACTTGGAGAGTAGAGAAGAGTTGGGCCTGGGGGGCTCCTTAGGCTACAATAAAATTTCTGCTGCTCTCCTATCAAATTCTAGTTTTTGTCCTTAGTGGTAAAGGAGCTCATGTCCCTGGGCTGAAGTACTCTGCTGCCAGCCCCTATCAAATCCTGGCACATGGCTAGGGACTCAAATTTGAATTTACTTATTCTATTTTAGAAGATGAGAATGAAGAGCTTGCGCAAATGCTCTTGACTCTCCATAAATATAGGTCAATAATGTGAGTGTTATGTCTTATTTTTATATGATTATCATGTTGGGGAGGGAGAGGTCCCAAATAGAGATAGGAAAAATTCTAGTCTTGGTTGTTCTCATTTCTGACAGGACAAAACACTTCTTGCAGTGACCTCTGAACACTGTTTCAACCAGGAAAGGTCAGTTAAGTGATCCATAAACAAGCATTTAGGAAGATAGATAAGCAAACAGGAATAAACATAGTTTCTGCTCTTGCCCTCTCCACTCCATGCCTCTGCTCACAATTAATTCTCAACACTGCAGCCAAGAGTGGTGTTTTAAAAACAGACATCAGATTATGTCTCTCCTTAGCTCAAACCCTCCTGTGGCTTCCTTCTTAGAGAAAAAGCCGAAGTCCTTACATAGGCCTTTGATGCCCTACATGATAAACCCCTCCCACCTCTCTGAACTTATCTCCTACTTCCCTTCCATCACTCCCTCTCCTCTAGCCACCCTACCCTGGATGCTGTTCCTTGAACATGCCAAGCACATTCCTGATTTAGGTCTTTACACCTGTTTCTCTAGTATGGAATATTTTACTTCACAAACGTTTTACATAGCTTGTTTCTTCATTCCCTTCAGATCTCTGATCAAATGCAACTTACCCATGATGTCTTTCCTGACCACCCTATTTAAAATAGCATCTCTCTCACACTACCACCAGCATTTCGATCTGCCTTACCCTGCTTTATTTTTTCTCCATAGCTTCTAAAGTACCTGACATACTTTGTATTGACTTGTTCATTCATTTTGTCTTGGAAACTAGGATGTTAGTTCCATTAAGACAGGGACAGTGTTATTTTTGTTCCCTGCTCTATGTCCCACTTCACCAGTGCCCAGTACATAGTAAAGCACTTATATGATGAATAAATGAATGAATGAATGGATGAATGAATGAAGAATAGGGATTCAGATTTTCATAAGGACATTCCAGGCAGTTTGTCCTTGGGCAAGGGACTTAAGCCCTCTGTACTGACAGTCAAAGGAGAATCTATAATAATAAAAGGTAATATGCAAATCGACTGAATGGCAGAACAGCGGAACGACCTTCCGGACGAAGCTGGGGCTACGAGGGCCAAACCTCTTGTACAAATTTCGTGCATCAGCCTCTAGCGGATTTATAAGACTGAATTAACACACCTAAATACAGAATCATTTTTTTGCTGTGATTTTTTTTTTGTTATAATGGGATTCTGCATATATTCTTCACAATATTAAATCTTATTAATCTTATTAATTTACACATTTTTGTATAATAAAATGTACAATAATGTTTAAAATATTGAGTTTTTTAAAACTCTCTGTACTTAGTTTTGATCTGAATGAGCGATAAAATAGATATCTTTAAAAATCTTTCATACTTTACAATTCCATGATTCTTCTCAAAACCTTTATACTGAGAGAAAAAAGTAAGACACATACAAAAAAGAAATATAAAACTGTATGACTCCATTTACAGAAAATGTAAGAACACGTAAAACGAATCTATAATGACATAAAGCAGATCAGTTGTTGCCTGGTTTCACTGGAGGGGGAAATTGACTACAAAGGGGCACAAGGAACATATGTATTTGTCAACATTCATTTAATTGTATACTTAAAATTGACACATTTAATTGTATGTAAGTTATTTCTCATTAAAGTTGATTAAAAACAATTCTGCTGTAATAAGTTTAGAAAATTAAGAGCATCATGATCCTGGCCAGTGTGGCTCATTAGGTTGGGTGGTCTCCAGTGCACCAAAAGGTTGCCAGTTTGATTCCTGGTCAGGGCACATGACCAGGTTGTGGGCTTGATCCCCGGTAGGGAGCGTACAGGAGGCAGCCAATCTATGTTTTGCTCTCACATCAATGTTTCTCTCTCTCTCTCTCTCTCTCTCTCTCTCTCTCTCTCTCTCTCTCTCTCTCCCTAAAAATTGCTAAAAATATTTTTTTAAAAAAGAACATCATGGATAGAAAGTGCTTTAAAATTTTTAGGAAAAACTCCATAAATTCAAGAGTAATATTTTGAAATGCAAATAATTAGCTACAAAAGAGCCCAAAGTCACCACAGTGCTTTAGCAATGGTGCAATACTAAAGGTTAACACGCCAGAGGGCTTTAAACCCATAAAGAAAATATTTATATAGGGAAAAAGAATTACCCAAGATGCAGATGATTTCAAATATTACCTCAAAGAGCAGAGCCTGGGCTTTCTGTTCTGGCAGTAAGCGCAGTCCCGCTGTTGCCTTCAAAACCACTGGGGTCCTTTTCCAATGACTTCGGGGGATTGAGTCTTTGGCCACCTCCAAGAGTTCTTGAACAGTCTCAGCACCCTTCAAAGAGAGAAGAGCCGCTCATGCAGTAAAGAGTCCATATGGTGGCACTTGTATATTCCCTCATCGTGTTTCTGTAGGAGCAGAAACCTAGACAAATGGGCTTCTTTGAAGGAGAATCCATTTCATTTTGGTTAAGTAGTAATAAAAATGATTCTTTTATAGTGTGGTCATTTTAATTGACTGCTATTTTGTGTCTCATATAAATTAGCTTCAGGCCAAAAAGTTGAATATAGTGAAGGAAACACATAATGAGGAGTTAGAAGGCTTGCTTGCTAACCCTGTGCCTACCATAGGGGCTTCCTGGACTTGGCTTCCTCTGCTGTGAGATGGGATAGATTCCTCACACCACCACAAACTGCTGTGTACATTAATGAGGCAGACTGTGTGTAGCTTCCACACAAAGGCCAGCTGTAGCTATTATTATGCTACACTTTATATTATTTCCATTAGGACAAAATATGTCAGGTTCATTTTTACATCACTGACATCTACATGCATGGTGCACAGTAATGCTCAATTTATGATTAATTCAAAAGCATTATTTTAAATCCTCTGTTTCCCTGAGTAAACACCTATCCTGATACATGCTGCCTCTTATAATCATTATAATTAACAGCAACCATAACACAATCTTCTTCTCTAAATGTTGACTCAGTCTTTTATAATGCAGTTGCTTTCAAGAGCTCCTAGTTTTCTAGCATTTTTGCCATTTCAAAACAGTGAGCTGAGAAAATAAGCATCTTCTCAGTTCTCCAAGTTCAAACTATTTTTAGCACTAGGTTTCCCTTTGGTTAGTGATTATGCTTGAGGCACTGAATAATATCTTTACAGCTGCTACCAAAGTTCAACATTCTATTTTATTCTGAATTATTATATTTTAATGTGGCCTCTGACACACTGGGTGTTGCATATGTTGTGGGTGCCCCAATGTGAAACACACAACAAAACCATTCATCCTCTGCCACCAAAGATTTTTTCATCATATATTCTTGCCTAATTTCCAGAGTATAGGCATGGTCTGTCCTATATCATGGTGTTCTGAAAGGAGTTCAATGGGTCAACATTCCCTAAATTGTCTGTCATGTTTATATCTCATACCCTATAGAACTTCATGTTCATCTTCTGCATCTACATTAATCAATGCAGCTGATGGCTTCAAATAAAAATCTTAAACAGTAAATACAAAGGAAGCAATCTCTTAAAGAGATTCTAGCCTCCTTCCACCAAAGCCTTAATGAGTTCAGGATATAAAATTTCTGTTATCCAGGAGATTAGCAGAGGACAGAAAATCAATCTCACACATAACCTCAGTATCAGTAGTGTACAGCACGAGTTATTTAACAGCAGCTGTGTGGTGAAATTATCAAGATATTGAGAATCTAAACATCTTATTAAAATTAAAAAAAACAACAACCAACAACTCACCTGCTTAGGTTGATCTACAAAAGCAGAAAGTCCTGGCTTCACAGAATCAAAAATTTCCCCTTCCAGAACTGGAAGCTGTCCTATTTTGTCCAGGGATTAAAACAGAAGAGAGATGGCTGATTACCAAAAGTTAAGCTGCTTCTGATACTGGGCTGTGTGTCACACGACCTCCTAGATTAACCTGCTATTCCCTGAGCTATTCCAGGTGATCCCCCCTGTGAGGAATGGCTTGCAGGAGTATTGAGGAGGAGGACAGAGGATGATAGGCAATCCCTGAGAGTCCCCTTGTCATTTCTCTGGTGGACACCTAGTTCCTACTCCTTTCCCTAGGCTTTATATGTAACCTGAAGACAGAAACCCTGGAAATTCAGAAAAAATTATACTTCAGGGTCCCTTCTCCCCTTCTCCAAGGATGGTAGTGATCCTTCTCTCAAGACTACCTCAATATTCTCAATATTCTGCACCCGGAAGTATCAACCACCTTTCAAGAAAAGGAAAGACAGCCATAACCGGTTTGGCTCAGCAGATGGAGTGTCGGCCTGCGGACTGAAAGGTCCCAGGTTCGATTCTGGTCAGGGGCATGTACCTTGGTTGCGGGCACATCCCCAGTGGGGGTGTGCAGGAGGCAGCTGATCGATGTTTCTCTCTCATCGATGTTTCTAGCTCTCAATCTCTCTCCCTTCCTCTCTGTAAAAAATCAATAAAATATATTTAAAAAAAGAAAAGGAAAGGAAAGACAAATTTCAGCTATACTTCTTGGACACATGGGTTTCAAACTACAGGCAACCCAGATCCCCCTTAATCTCACACTGAATTAAACATTATGTACTCAATTATAATCCAAAATGTTCTCTGAAGAAAGACATTCAGGAGCCATAAGATTCTGTAATGCACATTACACACTCTCAGTACATTTGTTTTTACTAGAGTATGGATTTATTGACTCTGGTGAGGGTACCAGTTGCACTTACCTGCTATTTTCTGCACAAAGGTGTAAACATGAATTCGTGTTCCAGTGCTCCCTGCATCAAACATAATTCCATACAAGGTGCTGGTACTGACATTGATGGGGCACATGGAAGACAGGAAGACACCCTCAAACCAAGTCTGCTGGTCTCTGTGGAAGATAGTGCTGCAAACACAGGATGTCACTAACATGAAAAAGGCTGCTCCCCAGGAAGTGGCCATTCTCTTCCCAAGATGTGGTGAGTCTCTAGACCTTTGTTGTAGAAGCAGTGCCGCTCAAACACCTGCAGTGGCTTATAGGATAAAGACACGCAAGCTTAGATCAAGTGGCCTTTTTGTTTACACCTGTAAAAGAAGAAACACCCATCATAGAAGTACCACCCCTTTCCTAAGGTGCTCCTTCTTCTCTATTTCTAATAACCAGAACAACCAGATAGACCAGGGTGACACAGACTCTTAGGACCTTTTCTGAAGGCTATCTGGTTGCAAAAGGAAATTTGGGTTTTAAAATATATTTAACCAAGCTCTGCTTTTAACTGTAGGGTGGATCTCACATATTCAAAAGCTCTCTCTGACACCTTGCTCCTATTGTAGTCAAATTTTATTCTCGCCACTTTGACAACTTTGTCTTTAGATCATATACTAACCCTCTCTCCCTGCTACCTCTCTTTCTTCTTTTTGATATAAGAAGCTTCAATTTCTGAAATAAAGTTATAAAGTTCCAAAGGAGTTATAAAGTCCCAGCACCAGGGTGTTCCCAACCTTCAAAAATCAGGTCTTTGGACTGACACTGTGACCAACAATGTTGACATTGGCTTGCACATGCAACCACATTTCAAGGAAATAATCAACTTAATTTAAAACAGCTAAATAGGCCTTAACCCAGGGGTGGGCAAACTTTTTGACTCGAGGGCCACAATGAGTTCTTAAACTGGACCTGAGGGCTGGAACAAAAGCATGGATGGAGTGTTTGTGTGAACTAATATAAATTCAAAGTAAACATCACTACATAAAAGGGTACGGTCTTTTTTTTTTTTTTAGTTTTATTCATTTCAAACGGGCCGGATCCGGCCCGCGGGCCGTAGTTTGCCCACGGCTGGACTAGACCTTATATAACTTACTAAGTGATCATCCTGATAAATCTCATACCCAAATGACACCATACATAGTTAATAGGATATTATTGACTATATTTCCTATGCTATAATTTACATCCCATTACTATTCTGCAACAACCGATTTGTACTTCTTAATCCCCTCACCTTTTTCCCCCCATCCTCCCAGCCATCCCCAAATCTGCAACCATCACAATGTTTTCTGTATCTATGAGTCTATATCTGTTCTGTTTGTTTATCTTGTTTTTTAGATTCAATTGTTGGTAGATATGTGATTTGATTGTTTATTTTTTATCTTTCTTCTTCTTCTTCTTAAAGAAGAGGCTTTAATATTTCATGTAATAATGTTTGATGGTGATTAACTCCTTTAGCTTTTTCTTGTCTAGGAAGCCCTTTTTCTCTCCTTCCATTAGAAATGATAGCTTTTCTGGGTAATTTTGGTTGTAGGTCATTGCTTTTCATCACTTTGAATATTTCTTGCCATTCTCTTCTAGCCTGCAAAATTCTGTTGAGAAATCAGCTGACAGTCTTATGGAAGCTCCCTTCTAGGTAACTAACTGCTTTTATCTTGCTGCTTTTAAGATTCTCTGTCTTTAACCTTTTGCATTTTAATTATTATGCGTCTTGGTGTGGGCCTCTTTGGATTCATCTTGTTTGTCTACTTCCTTCACCAGGTTAGGGAAGTTTTTCTGTCATTTTTTTCAAATAGAATTTCGATTTCTGTTGTTTTTTTTTCTCCTCACCCGAGGATATTTTTTCCATCCATTGATTTTTAGAGAGAGTGGAAGGGAGAGGGAGAGACAGAGAGAAACCTCAATGTGAGACACATTGATTGGTTGACCAGAGCCGGGAGCCTGCAAGTGAGGCACGTGCCCTTGACCAGAATCCGGAATCGAACCTGGGACTCTTCAGTCCACAGGCCGATGCTCTATCCACTGAGCAAAACTGGGTACGGCTCAATTTCTTTTTTTTTAAAAATATATTTTATTTTATTTTTAAATATATTTTATTGATTTTTTACAGAGAGGAAGGGAGAGGGATAGAGAGTTAGAAACATCGATAAGAGAGAAACATCAATCAGCTGCCTCCTGCACATCTCCCACTGGGGATATGCCTGCAACCAAGGAACATGCCCTTGACAGGAATCGAACCTGGGACCCTTCAGTCCGCCGGCCGACGCTCTATCCACTGAGCCAAACTGGTTTCGGCCTCAATTTCTTTTTAAAAAATATATTTTCATTGATTTCAGAGAGAACTGGAGAGGGAGAGATAGAAACATCAATGATGAAAGAGAATCATTGATCAGCTGCCTCCTGCATGCCGAACACTGGGGATCAAGTCCACAAACTGGGCATGTGCCCTGACTGGGAATTGAACAGTGACCTCCTGGTTCATAGGGCAATACCCACCCACAGAGCCACACCAGCTGGACGGTTTTCAACTTTCTGTTCTCTCTCTTCTATTTCCAGCACTCCCATTATTCAAAGTTGTCCCAGAGACTCATTATACTATCTTCATTTTTATTTTTTATTTTTTGGTTGGGGGTAATTTTCTTTTCTTTTTGCTGTTCTGATTGGGTGTTTTCTGCTTTCCTTACATTCCCAATCTCTGATTTGATTCTCTGTTTCATGTACTCCACTGTTGACTCCCTATAATGTATTCATTTCAGTTAGTATAGTCTTCATTTCTGACTGGTTCTTTTTTGTTTTCTATCTCCATTTTTATGTTTCCTCCCTCTTTGTTGAAGTTTCCACTAAATTCATTGAGCATACTTATAACCAGTGTTTTGAACTCTGCATCTAGTAGATTGTTGCCATTTTGTTTAGTTCTTTTTCTGGAGTTTTGTTCTGTTCTTTCCTCTGGAACGTGTTTCTTTGTTTCCTCATGTTGGCTGCCTCCCGGTGTTTGTTTCTATTAGGTAGAGCTGCAACATCCCCCGAACGGCAGGGTGGCCTTATGTACTAGGTGTTCTATAGGGTCCAGTGACACAGCCTCCCTATTCACCTGAGCTGGGCACTCTAGGTGCACTGTTGCAGGAAGCCACCACTTTCCCAATACTGCCATAAGAGTGCGCCAAGGAACGCGGGAGGCCAATGGACCTTGGACGTTAGCAAGGCTGTGTTGAGATAGTGGTGGCTCAAAGCAAATTCCTGACTTAACAGCCTCCAAGTAAATGTTTGCTGAACCTTACTGATCTTCACTGATGTTTATTGACCTTAGAGACGGTTTGTCTGCTACCTGTTTGCTGTGCTTTACTGAGGGCAAGATGTATATCTAAAATTGAATAAAAAGCGGATAAGGCCAGGTTTCAATGTGCCTCTCCAAGAACCTGGCCCCCCATGCCTTCTAAATTCATATTTCTTGTCTAGTGTTTTCATTTGTGCGTCAGCCCCTTCTTCAGATCCTGAACCCCCGCCGCAAAAGGTTGCGGCACCCTGTACTCTCCGATCCCCGCCCCAGGTGGGCTATGTACACCCTCCTGTGTAGTTGAGCCTTGATTGCTGTATGTACAACAATGGGAGGGATTTATCCCCCAGGCCAATCAGCTGCAAGGACTGGCTGTGACCACCAATGACCGTGGAAGATCAGCTATGCAGGGCCCACCCCACAAAGCAAGACTTCGGCAGGGCTTGGTGCCTGCTGAGTCCACCTCTGAAGTGTGCCACATGTGGAGGTGGTTGGGTGGTGCTTCAATGTGGTCTGAAGCTGTCCACTGGGTGCACTGACTTTGGGCCTCCCAGGAAGTTCAGGCTAAGGTCAGCTGCTGCCTGTGCTCTGCCTGGGGCCACGCAGCATGAGCTACAAAGTGATCTGCAGATGGCTGCTACTTGTGCTGGGCTTGGAGGTGCCCTGATGAGACCAAGCTGCAAACAAAGGCTGCTGCTACTTACTAGTGCTGGACCTGGGGTCACTTTAGTGAGAGGTATGGGGCACACTGAGGCCAGATGCTGCTTGAGAGATTTTAGGAAAATCTGAAGCACAAGCCAAAACAGACCATTCATGTGGAAAAGCCACTGGAAACAATTTGGGTGGGGTCTCAAGGAATCACCAGGGTGGGGCAAACAGTGTGAGCCAGGTTGATGGAAAACTCAGATATGGCTCCCTCCTACTATCTCTGCAGAGGGGGTCTCCAAAAAAGAACAATGGCCTCTGCTGGCACTTTCATCGGGAAGAAAGCTGTCCCCTAAACTCTTGCCCTAATGTCAGATAATTTAGTTCCCCATAAGTCCCTGGTTCCTTTCAATCTGCTGCCCCAGCACTGGAGCTCAGAGGGAGTGAGACCAAGTTAGTCCAAGTGTGAACCCTTTATGAGGCAATACTCCATCTCACTCAGCTATAATCCTTGCTGGTTTTTACAGTCAGAAGTCATGGGGATCTCTCTTCCAGGTACTAGAACCCTGGGCTGGGGGGCTGGGTGTGGGGCTGGGACCCCTCGCTTCTCAGGGGGGACCTCTGCAGCCAAAATACTCCTCCCAATTTTTATCCATTACACATGGATGTGGGATCAGCCTGTTCTGTCTCACCCCTACTACCAGTCTTACTGTGGCTTCTGCTTTAAATCCCTAGTTGTAGGATTGCCATTCAGCTAGATTTCAGATGGTTCTGAATGATGGTTGTTCTGTAGTTTAGTTGTCATTCTGATGTGCCAAAACAGTTTTTTGGGGGGTTTTCTTATCCAGCTTAATCTCTGAAATTCACCTGGTATAAGCCATAGTTACTGGTTAAACAAGATCTAATTCCAAAGTCCCCATTTCCCAGTCCCCTTATCTCTAATAGAATACTCAGTATATTTGGAATACTGAGTGAGGATTTTCAATCATTCTGAAGTTTGTTGATCTCCTATATCAAAACGTAACACTCTCCACAGGGGACACATAAAATAAAAGCAAATTAAAATTAATTGCATTTGGAATTTTAAACTATTTAAAAGAGAGTTGTTCTGAGATACTACAAAGGCAGAGTTAGAATTATCAGTATGAACACTCTTCAAGGCTGAAGAGTTAAGAATGAGAGTTATTGGTTAGGAAAGGAGAATTTTTAGAATCTTACACAAAGGAAACTTCATCCCATGAAATCAACCACTGAAACCAGGGCAGATGCCTGGCCAGATTCATACTCACGTCTTAAATTACTCCCTTTGGCTGATTCTTCTTTTACAGAAAATAAGCTGGTCATGTAGATCAATCTAAGTAACTGAAAACAGAAACCACCTTTAGGATTCTCTGAGCATTAACAGATCCTGGCCTTGTCCAGAGCTCAAACCATATTCAATACCTGATCCCTTTTCTCCCCAGGAAGTGTATTTAGGGACTTTCCAGTCACCAGTCTTCCCCCATCTCCATGACTGATGTACAGCTTCTTCAGGGCTCATTCATATTTTCTCTATTACTGTTGTTTCTGAAAAACCTCTCCATCTTCTATTTCCATTAAGCAAGAATTTGTTTTTCAAAAGAGATTTCAAAGGGAAAAAAAATGCATACTAGGTATCCTTTTTTCATGGAGTGAAAACTGCAGAGTCATACCAGGTGTTCAGTGTACTAGTAAAACTAAACATTAAAGACAGCAAAGGATGAACACATAAAACGCCTCTTTTGCTCTCATTCCCACCTTCTAACACCACTTCTAATCTCATTTTTTAAAATGAGCTACTTTAAGAATGGTAATAGAAAGGTTTACAATTTAGAATACATAGAATAGTGTCCTATTTACATGACACCAGCCTGCACAGCTTGCTCATTCGCTTTAGTTTTTGCTCAATTGCCATTAGATTCTCAGTGAGACCTTCCTTGTCCACTCTATAAAATGCAACCCACCCAGTCACATACACATCTACCTTCCTTCCCTGTTATATTTCTCCATAGCACTTCTCATCTTCTAATGCACTATATAATTTACTATTTTGGGTGTGTTGTTGTTTTTTTCATACTTTCTGTTCCCCAACTACCTCTTCCCCTTCCCAATGTGAGTTATACACGGACAGGAATATCTGTTTTGTTCACTGATGTGTTCTTGGTGCTGGAAGAGAGCGACCACAAAGTAGGTGTTGAATAAATACTCTGAAGGGAAGAACAGTGTTCAATAGCTCAGGGACTGGATCTCACCCACTTAAGAAGAATAGAATAGCTGACTTCTTTCCAAAAGGAGATTTCCTACCCTTTGGAAGACCAAGATTCCAAACTTCCAAGGAAGGATTGTTTCTCCAAATGTGTCAATTATATTAAAAGTTTTAGATGCTACTGAAAATAATGTACATAGTCAGGTTTATTTTGTTTAAACTGGTGAGTACATATCAGTTTATTTAAATCCACTACTTTCAGAATTGGTCTTCTCAATATCTCTTGCTCTCTATCTCCTATTCACTCCCAACAAAGCCCCATCTTCAATTCTTTTCATTGAGACTTTGGTGCCAGCCAGTGTTTGTCACTATGCTCATCGCCTTCTAAAGTCTTTTCAGTGTATCTTTGTCTCTATAGTAAACACTATTTTTCCCTTGTCTGCCTCTCCAGAGCTTCACTTCTGGGCTCCCTCCCTCCTTGTCACTCAGAGCCTGAGAGACCACAATCCCACAGGACCCATGTCCCACCTGGGTGCTCACCTGCTCGCATGCCTGCCTGTTCTCTGTGAATCCTTGCTGTCACCGTTGGTTGCCTTTTGCTCTTTGCTCCTATTTCAGCCCTTCTGAGTCAAGCTACCTTCATGAAGCACATTCACCTTTGTGCTAGTTTGCAAGTAACTGTGTGGCATTTTGCTAACTCACTCCCTTCTTTATCCTTCACTCCTCCCTTACCCACCTTTTTTCTGGGTACGCGATAGTCTGCTTCATCTACTTTTATGATAGTTAAGTGCCAACTGGTAGATTATTGCTTATAGGACAGAAGTTGCTCAGGAACTGAATTCTGTATTCTTTTTACAGAAGAAATTAATTGCCCACTAATAAATGTTTTACAACGTTATTTAATAATGTTATTTTTACAGTTACAAATACGTAACTATGTAATGTTATTAATTCCTTACTAATTCATGTTTTTACAACACAGCCCAATAATAGAGAAATTAATAGTACTCCTGATAACTTCCATCCCTGAAATGAGTTTAGAAAGCTGGGCATTGAATTGTCTAATTAATAAGCGTTTACTGAGTATCAAATATATAACAGACACTGCGCTAACTTCTAGATACAAAAGAGGAATCAGATATAGGCCCATTTATTGGGGAGACTTCAGCTTGCTAGGAGAAACAGACAAGTAAACTAATAGCTATAATGTACTGCGGTAAGTTCTCTGAAAGAGGCACAGTGTGTGACAGAAACAGACATAAGAGGCAAGTAACTCATCCTAAAAGGGGAAGGATGGAGGTGGGAAGGGAGGGGTAGGTTTCTTAAGGGATGAGAGGCCTGAGTCCTAAAGCAGAGGTAGAAATTAAGTGGTGAAGTGACACAAAAAGAATTCTGAGAGCTTCAAGTATTAAAAGAGTTCAACTGAATGACTGGAATATAAAGGTGCACCAGAATAGAGGGCACGTGTGAGAAAGGATGGTTCTGAGACACTGAAATGTTTCAAAATGAGTGGACTTGTTTTTCTTACATGTACAATACCATGGTAACACCTGACTGTTACGTATGTCTATTTCCTCCCTAAGCAAGTATCACTATTGATCGACTTAAATAAAATGACACAGTATTTCCCAACAGTGGAAAATAATAAAATGGGAAAGATGACTAGAAAGGTCCACCCGAAAGTCTGAAACCAGTGAAATGTAAAAGTACCCACTGCCAATTTTTCTGAGCTCCACAGTAAAGTTGGCTTTAATAAAGTTAAAAATTAAACACAAATCAAGTTTAAAATGTAACTGGGATAAAACTTCTAAACTATGGGAATGGATTAGTCAAACCAACCAAGAGCATAAGTTAGCCAAGCACAGCCAAGCCAGTGTCGTTCTAATAAGGCAAATCTGTGACAGATTTCAGCACAGTGAGCACTGCCTCACTTGGGGATATGACTTGGCACCTCCATACCAAATACCAACGGCCAGAGTCCTGGAACGCCTTGCTATCTATCTGAAGGGTGCCTAAGGTGAAAGTACACGATATTGTTTGTATTTCTCAAGCCAAGTAGTGAACCTGGAACATGTCAGGCGTCAATGTGTCCTGAATGGACTTGTACAATTGGGCTAATGGTATCTGCAGGAGCATTGAGCAGAGAGTACCCCTTTCTCAGGATCTTATTATGGCAAGTATCATACCCTCAAATCCCCATTACCCTCCACCTCAGCCCATGGGTAGGAGTACTATTCCAGGAAGCCTATTTACTCAGATATTAATTAATTCATTCGTTTAGCCACTCCAGAACTTATCAGTTGCCTAATGCTATTCACAGTAGAGCAGACAAAATGAACCATCTTAGACCTGCCCTTTAAGAGACTAAACAGGAAAAAAATACCTCTATAAAGTTAAAATGTGATTAAGTAGCAGTTACCATGTTCTGAGATTTCAAAGCAAGGAGAGATGACTTCCAGCTGGGATGATCAGAGGCTTTGTGAAAGAGGTGGTATCTAAGGGGAATTAGGACAGGAGAGGAGTGCTTTTGGGGGGAGGAGGGCAGACAATATAAATCAAGACACGGATGGGGGGAAAAAAGGATAGGGGATGGGAGTCCCTGGGGAATAATAGACAGATCAGTTTGACTAACTGTAGAAAATAAAGTTGGAAGGGCAAATTGAGGCCAGATAGTAGAGCACCAAATACTCAGTTAAGAGGGGAGGAGGAGAAAGAAAGAGAGACAGAGAGGTCTGTTGATCCACTCATTTATGCCTTGGCTGGTTGATTCTTGTACGTGCCCTGCCCTGACCAGGGATCAACCCAGGGGTGGGCAAACTTTTTGACTCGAGGGCCACAATGGGTTCTTAAACTGGACCGGAGGGCCGGAACAAAAGCATGGATGGAGTGTTTGTGTGAACTAATATAAATTCAAAGTAAACATCATTACATAAAAGGGTACGGTCTTTTTTTTTTTTTTTTTTTTTAGTTTTATTCATTTCAAACGGGCTGGATCCGGCCCGCGGGCCGTAGTTTGCCCACGGCTGAGATAGAGCGTCGGCCTGGCCTGCAGACTGAAGGGTCCCAGGTTCGATTCCAGTCAAGGGCATGTACCTTGGTTGCAGGCACATCCCCAGTAGGGGGTGTGCAGGAGGCAGCTGATCGATGTTTCATCCCTCTCCCTTCCTCTCTGTAAAGAATCAATAAAATTAAAATAAAATAAAATAAAATAAAAGCCTAACATTCTAAACAATGAAACAAGGCAGGTTTATTCAGCAAAACAACCCTGACATTTCATAGTAAAACTACCAGAAATTAAGGAAGGAAATGCTACCAGATGAATTGCTAACCTGCAACTTCCTACTCTACTATTTGTACCATCAGATATATCTTACTAACAGGAAGACTGAATAAAAACATCAAGTTTTTTGGCAGAGAATGTGGAAGTTCAGAAGACTATATTCTAGACCTACCTCTACTACACTAAGAATCTGGACATTTCTCTTAGTCATATTCATATCTCAATGGTTCTAACTATAAACTCAACCTAATAGTCAATAAAAATATGCTGTATGATAAAATAACTATAAAGTGCATACTATAAAAGACAAGTAGAAACTACTGTGCTCATATTAAGAAATAATCATGTTACAATCAAATTTTCATGTTTATAAATGAGTCTGTAAACTTATGAATAAACAACGAAAGTTTTGAACTGAATTTCATATTAGTTACTAATTTTTAGAATGCATTCCAAATATAGCCTGTGTTAGAAGATGCCCTACCCATTTTCTGCAGGTTATCAATAGAGTGCACTTTCAGAACCTTAGGCATACGAAATGAATCATCACTTTATAGATTCCATACCAAGAGGAAACCTCTTGGATTCCACCATAGACCCACTGGAGTGTGACATACAAGAGGGGACAATGCACCAAAAATAGAGTAAGCCACGATGGTGCCAGCAGATGGTACGTCTAAAAAGGTTTTCAGCGCTCACTAACAAATCAGCATGTTCCCTCTGACCACAGAATTCAGAAACTGAAACTAAGTAAGTGAAAAAAAAAGGGGGTGTGGCAGCGCACCAGAGGTCAAAGGCCTCTGGAAAGGGTGTCGGCCATTAAGTTTTCCCCAGGGAAATGGGGAGGGACGATGCACAATGACGTTTTTAAAAGAAATGCTAAATCAAATTTGAAATGGAGGACGTCGCACAGCTGAGCTTCAAGCACTAGTTTCCTGACTCCGGTCCGGGCGCCCAGAATTCCCTCTGTGCCTAATGACTCACGCGCTCGCATGAACGAGGCTTAGTCCCAGCGCTCCTCCCAGGAAAAGAACAAAGCTTAGGAGTGCTCCTTCCCGCGGGTGTGCTCAGGGGGGCGCAGCGAGAGCCTGCGACTTCATGCAACTACAGGAACAGGGGCTGCGGCCGCAGGGGACACCAGCAAGGAGGCATCCTGGGCGGACAGGACCGAACGGGCCGAGGGCCCGACGCCAGGGCTCTTCGCGAGGCCGCGCGGCCTCCAGGTGGCAGCACTGGCTTCCTCGCCCGGCTCCAGGAGGCCCGCGGGCGCTGCCCGGCCCAGGCTGCCAGCCGCACGCCAACCACCGTCTCCTCAAAGTCCTCCACCGCCTCACAAAAACAGGTGTCGCCCCCAGAAGCCCGCTATGGGGCGCCATCCCTTCAGCGGTTCTCAACCTGTGGGTCGCGACCCCTTTGGCGGTCCAAGGACCCTTTCACAGGGGTCGCCTAAGACCATCCTGCGTATCAGATATTTACATGACGACTCATAACAGTAGCAACATTACAGTTATGAAGTAGCAACGAAAATAATTTTATGGTTGGGTCACAACATGAGGAACTGTATTTAAAGGGCCAGAAGGTTGAGAACCACTGCTACAGAATTAGCAAGCGTTAGAAGCCTGGAGAGGAAGAAGGAAACCAAACGGGTCGGGGCACGCTCGGGAGAGGCTGCGGCGGAGCAGGGACGACAGTCTGGCGGCCGGGCCACGCAGGCTGGGCGTGAGGAGCGCGGAGGATGCGCCGCAGGGACGCGGAACGCTGCAACACTGGCGGGGCGGGCGGACCCGTTCGGTAGCAAGACTCCGAGGCGAGGGCGCCCCGATCTCGCGCCGCCGGAGACGCCCGGCCCCAGAACGTCGCGCCGCGGGCTGGGGCTACCTGCCCCGGTCTCCCCGCCCGGCCCCGGGACAGGGTCCGGTCCCTCCGCCACTCGCACACTCACCGCGCGCGCCGCCCCGGCGCGGCCGCCCGCCGCCCTCGGCGCGATCTCCGCCCCGCCCTCCGCGCCCGGCCCGCTGACTGGGCGCCCGCCCCGCGGCGGCGTGGGAGTCACGTCAGGGCGCATGCGCTCGCGGGCACTTGCAACGGCCGGCACGGAAAGTTACCGGCGGGGCGTGCTGGTTCCCTTAGAGACGGAACTGGGCTGGGCGGCGGCGAGACAGCCCGGCCCTTGGAGAAGCCAAGATGCCGGTTAGGGGCAAGAGCAAAAGGAAAGGCAAGAACAAAGACAAAGACAAGCTTCTTAAGAAGTAAGGAGAACCCACGCTGGGGTCCTCTCCCGGGATTCGGGCCGGGGGGCCGCAGGGGTTGGCTGACTGGCACCTGGCCGCCCGCTCTCCTGGACTTTTTACTCGCTCTCCCGGATTCTGAGGACAGTTCCCGTTGTTCAGAGATTCCCAAATGCATGCCCGACTTGACTGCTTCAGCTTAGCCACTAGGATGAGATTTGGGACCCTGACGTCATTTAGACACAGCCCTTACCTATGTGTAATGCATTAACGATGGAAGCAGACAGGTTCCCAAAAAACAGACCGAATGAAATAGGTGCTTGTGGAGGAACAAAGAGCTGAGAATGAGGAGGAAGAGGTCTGACACTAGAAGTGAAAGCCAGGATAACATTTATTGGGATATTGGAGGTCCTCTAGATCAGCGCTGTCCAATAGGGTAGTCACTGGTCATGTGTGGCTACATTAAAATTAAATTAACAATTCATATCCTCAATTGTACTAGCCA
Organism: Myotis myotis; assembly: GCF_014108235.1. NCBI lineage: Eukaryota > Metazoa > Chordata > Mammalia > Chiroptera > Vespertilionidae > Myotis > Myotis myotis. Next base: position 203,164,505 of record NW_023416313.1, read on the forward strand.
CATTTCATAACCTCAGTGGGCACATGTTGCTAGCGGTAACTGTATTGGACAGCCCAGACATCTAACATTTTCATCATTACAGAGAGTTGTATTGGACAGCAGTACTCTAGATGAGTGGTTCTTAACCCAGGGCGATTTTGCCTTCCAGGGCACATTTGGCAATATCCCTGGAGACATTTTTGATTGTCACATCTGGGAATGTGTGCTACAGGCATCTAGAGATGAGTAGAGATGCTGTTTTACATCCTGCAATGCACCGGACAACCCCCTCACCCCCACCCCAAAGAATCATTTAGCTCAGAATGGCCGCAGCACCAGAGTTGGGAAACCCTGCTCAATACTATAAACTTCTCTACAATAGGCACTGAGCATTATTCACCATATCTCCAGTGCCTAGCAGAGAGCCTGGCACACAGCAGATGCTTATTATTTGTTCAATAAATTAAGGTATCTGCCTGTGTATGCTTCAACTTAGATGTTTATTCCACAAGAACTGTGCTCTGGGTTCATTCTTTCTTGATCCTAGTCTGAGATCTCTCTACTGTGCAGTTGAGATGATCTTGAACATCTAAAGGATCTCTCGATGATTGAAGCAGTCCTTGGGTCTTCTAGGGATTCCTTTTGGTTCAAAGGAAAGCGTAAAGGATTTGACCAAATTGGCTAATTGTTTCGATTTCTCCAAAATTATCAGAACTAACTGTAGCACTAATCCTTTCCAAGTTTGGAGCTGCTGCTAATTGTCACTTAACCTATTAGGTGGCCCTGGTAGTTCCTAGACACATTGGAGTCATACATGGTGTCCAACAATACTATATATGGGACTATAAGAGAATCCCCAAACTTGTAAAGTTTGTGAAGTTACTTGTTTAAGAGAGTAATAAATTCTCAGTACAGAAAGTTTAGGAAACATGGAAAGTCAAAGTAGAATATAGAAATCACCTGTAATTCATCATTCAAATATAACTACTACTATCATTTGGGGATATTCTTTTATCTTTTGGAAATGATAGCCTAATGTACATACTTATTTGTAACTTTCCCCATTTATTAATGTAAGTATTCTTCTACAGTGTGACTTTTAAAAAAACACCACATAACTGCATAGTTAGTCTAGCACTTTAAGAAGTGCCAAGGGCGGGAGAAACCAAGATGGCAGCATAGGTAAACACCAGAAATTGCTGCCTTGCACAACCACTTCAAAAATACAACTAAAAGACAAAACGGACATCATCCAGAACCACAGGAAGGCTGGCTGAGTGGAAATTCTACAACTAGAAGGAAAGAGAAAAGCACTGAGACTCAGAGGAGGTATGGAAGTAAAGTACAGAGGTATGGAGGCGCACGCCAAAAGGACTGGCAACTGAGGACACGGCGCACATGGAAAGGGCTGGCAGCTGAGGACGCGGCGCACATGGAAAGGGCTGGCAGCTGAGGACGCGGCGCACATGGAAAGGGCTGGCAGCTGAGCATGTGGCGCACATGGAAAGGGCTGGCAGCTGAGGATGTGGCGCACATGGAAAGGGCTGGCAGCTGAGGACACGGCACATGTGGAGAGGGCTGGCAGCTGAGGATGCAGTTGTCTTTTTCAATCCGGAGGGAGTCTCAACTCCCAACTGCTCTGAACTCCAGTTCCGGGTGAGTCTCTATATAGGGAGAAACTAGACTGTCTGGCAGTGGGCAGAACTCAAGGGCGGCTTTCTCTCAGAGGTGCTTGCAGCTATTACCAGGACACTGAGACCCGGGGCCTCTTAGGGTGGGACTGAGGAGCAGCCATAGCTGCTGGCTCCGCTCTGATAATCCCCTGAGACCCTGCCCCACCCAAGCTGTGCACAGAGGCTTTTGCATATGAAAGGCCTGGCCCTTTACAACCTGAAAATTACCTAACAAACTGCAGCTGAATCAGAGAGACCCAGAACTTCCAAAAGAAGGCCCAAGGCCCCACAGCAGCTTGCATTGCTTCACAGCTGGGCCTCATCTGGGCACCTCCAAACCCCAAACAAAGAAGAGGAATCTCTCCATAGCTCCTGCTGGGTAGCCTCAGGCAGAGGCTAAATTACCACCTCCTTAGAGATCCAAGAGCCAGTGTACCCAGTGGACCATCCAATTACAACTCCTCAGATCCATAAGGGACACACTCAGGGGGCAGACTCAGTGAGCACCGAAGCCCCACTGAAGCAAGTCTTGCCCCAGAAGAGTGTCTCCAGCTCAGAAGTTCTCCCACTAAAGACACAGATGATTCTCACAGCCAATTGTCCTGGAGGTCAATTCCTCCTAGTGATACCTACAACAATCAAGACTTAACTACAACAAGACTATGCACAAAGCCCACAAAGGGGTGCACAAGAGTGTCCACCTCAAGTAATCGGGGAGTCTGAGCCACTGGACCCTATAGAACACCTAACATAGAAAGCCACTCTATTAACACAGGGAGGCATAAAAAATGCGGAGACAAAGAAACAAGTCACAAATGACAGAAATGGAGGAAAGCAAACTACTGGATATAGAGTTCAAAACCACACTTTTAAGGTTTTTCAAGAATTTTCTAGAAACCGCCGATAAATTTAGTGAGACCCTCAAGAAATCTAGTGAGATCCTCGAGGTTATGAAAAAGGACCAACTAGAAATTAAGCATACACTGACTGAAATAAAGGATATTATGCAGAGTTCCAACAGCAGACTAGAGGATCACAAGAATCAAGTCAAAGATCTGAAATACAAAGAAGCAAAAATCACCCAACCGGAAAAACAAAAAGAAAAAAGAATCCAAAAATATCAAGATAGTGTAAGGAGTCTCTGGGACAACTTCAAGCGTACCAAAATCTGAATTATGGGGGTGCCAGAAGAAGAGAGAGAGCAAGATATTGAAAACCTATTTGAAGAAATAATGACAGAAAACCTCCCCTACCTGGTGAAAGAAATAGACTTACAAGTCCAGGAAGCGCAGAGACCCCAAACAAAAGGAATCCAAAGAGGACCACACCAAGACACATCATAATTAAAATGCCAAGAGCAAAAGACAAAGAGAGAATCTTAAAAGCAGCAAGAGAAAAACAATCAGTTACCTACAAGGGAGTACCCATACGACTGTCAGCTGATTTCTCAACAGAAACTATGCAGGCCAGAAGAGAGTGGCAAGAAATATTCAAAGTGATGAATAGCAAGAACCTACAACCTAGATTACTTTACCCAGCAAAGCTATCATGTAGAATTGAAGGTCAGATAAAGAGCTTCACAGATAAGAAAAAGCTAAAGGAGTTCATCACCACCAAACCAGTATTATATGAAATGCTGAAAGGTATCCTTTAAGAAGAGGAAGAAGAAGAAAAAGGTAAAAATACAAATTTTGAACAACAAATACACATCTATCAACAAGTGAATCTAAAAGTCAAGTGAATAAATAATCTGATGAACAGAATAAACCGGTGAATATAATAGAATCAGGGGCATAGAAAGAGAATGGACTGACTATTCTCGGGGCGGAAAGGTTATAGGGGGTGTGGGAAGAGACTGGACAAAAATTGTACACCCATGGATGAGAACAGTGGTTGGTAGGGGTAAGGGCAGAGGGTGGGGTGGGAACCGGGTGGAGGGGAGCTATGGGGGAAAAAAAGAGGAACAACTGTAATAATCTGAACAATAAAGATTTAATTAAAAAATAAAAAGTGCCAAGGTTTTATCACATTCTTGGAACTCACTAGCATATGTTTTCCATTTTTGACCATGCATCTACAGTACACATATCAACAATGAAGAACACTGAGCCCTTGCCAGGTGGTTCAGTTGATTGGAGTGTCACCATGTTCACCAAAAAGATTGTGGGTTCAATTCCTGGTCAGAACACATACCTAGGTTGGTGATTTGATCCCCATTCATGGCACATACAGAAGGCAACTGATGAGGTTTGTCTCTCGCATCAATGTTTCTCTCTCTCTCTCTCTAAAATCAATAAACATGTCCTCCAGTGAGGATTAAAAAAAAAGAGGAACATTGAGGGTAACAGATCTCTATATTCCTTGGATTTTCCATGACTCATAGTTTGAGAAACACTGCTTTGTTTTTACAGTCAGTATTAGTGGTCCTTTTATGAGAAATCCTATCTGATTTCTTTCATCAACTCAGAGCAAGTTAGACTTGATACCTTCAGGGAGCAATTTGATGACTGTAGCAAGGTAGTCTGTCACTATTGCCTAAATCATGCTGGAAAGGGAGTTCAATAGCTATAACAGGGTGAGGGTTGGAGATGAAGCTGGCCATAATTTGCAGAGAAGAAAAGGTGAGAGTGGGACTGAAAAGGGATCAAGAACCAAAAGTTGGTGGGGATGGAGGGTGACAGTATATAAATGTCCACACATACTTATGTATGAAAATATTTAGAATTCAAATACAGGTGAAGTCTTTATTATCTAAATACTAGTGTCCTGGTGCATGAAATTCGTGCACTGGGGGGGGGGGCGCGGTTCCCTCAGCCCAGCCTGCACACTCTCCAATCGGAGACCCCTCGGGGGGATGTCCTGTGGGATCAGGCCTAAACCGGCAGTTGGACATCCCTCTTGCAATCCGGGACCGCTGGCTCCTAACCGCTCACCTCTCTGCCTGCCTGATTGCCCCTAACCCCTCTGCCTGCCTGCCTGCCTGCCTGATCACCTCTAATCTCTCTGCATGTGGGCCTGATCGCCCCTAACTACCTATGCCTGCCTGCCTGATTATCCCTAACTGCCCTCCCCTGCCGGCATGATCATGCCCCCAACTGCTCTCCCCTGTTGGCATGATCTCGCCCCCAACTGCCTCTGCCTGCCTGATCACCCCCAACTGCCCTCCCCTGCCTGCCTGATCTCGCCCCCAATGACCCTCCCTTGCCGGCTTGATCTCACCCCCAACTGCCCTCTCTGCCTTGGCCCCCACCACCAGGGCTTTGTCCAGAAGGAAGTCAGATGTCCGGAAGATGGCTGGTCGACCCGGTCTAATTAGCATATTACCCTTTTATTAGTATAGATAGATTATATAAGATAGGACTGCTTAAATGGGGGGGGTGGGGTAAAGCCTTTTCTGCAGGAGGAGATACTCTTGGCAGACAAAAATACATAATCCCTATATCTGGACTGATAGCCAGACTGATATGCACTATACTGCTAAACTGGTCATTAAAAAATTGAACCGCTTTCTTTCACCTTACACCAAACAGCTGTTGCCCTTAAAAACCCTCGTCAGCCCCAACCATTGGTTCTGCCTTTGCAGTTCACCCAGATTAGGTTCTGATTGGTTGGTTTCTATGCCAGTCAGCGTCAAAAGCTCCACCTCCTAGGCAGCCATTGGCTCCTTGCACTTCACCCAGAGATGGTTCTGATTGGTCAGTTTCTATGATAGTGAGCATCTCCGGGCCTGTCTCTGGGCCTAATCAGAGAGGTGGGGCTGATCAGCAGCCCCTGCAGAGGCCCGGAGAGAAACAGGCACGGCTGCTGGCGAAGCCCGGAGAGAAAGGGGCAACAGCTGATCAACAGTTTCCACGGAGGCTGCAGATCAGACCCTGCCTCTCTCTTCGGGCCTCTCTCTGAGCCTGATCTGCAGCCACAGCAACCCAGCACTGACTGCAGGACTGACTTCCAGGTGGTTGAGCCTTCGGTTTTTTCAGACCCTGGGTTTTTATGTATTAGGATGCATGTTCACTAATACAAAGGTTGAGAGTTCAGGCCAGAACTCTTAGCTACTTGAATTTTATTTTCCTTCCCCAACAATCTGCTAGATACTTGCACTGTTCTTTACTCTCTATGGCATTCCCAGGCCCAGCAGTGAAGCAGCAGGCGGCTGGGGAGGAGCCCGAGCCTGGGCCTGGCATCACACTGCTCCTGCTCATCCCGGTCCCACTGCACCTGCCGCCACCACTGCTCAGTAGCGCTGCCCAGGAGGCAGGAGAGGCTTGGGCTGCCACAGCTGCGCTTGCCAGCTGTGAGCCGGTGCCTGGCACCCATTGGTGAGCTGACCAGCACTCCCGCTGTGGGAGCACACTGACCACCAGGGGGCAGCACCTGCATTGAGTATATGCCCTCTGGTGGTCAGTGTGCATCATAGCAACTGGTGGTTCTGCCATTCGATTTGCATATTTGCCTTTTTTTATATAGGATATACCCAGCCGACGCCTAACTGCTCACCTGCCGGTCTGATTGCCCCTAACTGCCCTCCCCTGCTGGCCTGGTCGCCCCCAACTGCCCTCCTGCTGGCTCAGTCACCCCTAACTGCCCTCCCTGGCCAGCCTGGTCACCTCTAACTGCCCTCCCCTGCCAGCCTGGTCACCCCCAACCACCCTCCTCTGCAGGCCTGGTCCCCCCAACCACCCTCCCCTGCAGGCCTGGTCTCCCCCAAATGCTCTCCCCTGCAGGCCTTGTTCCCCCCAACTGTCCTCCCCTGCAGGCCTGGGTCACCCCTAACTCCCCTCCCCTGCAGGCCTGATCTCCCCCAACTGCCCTCCCTTTCAGGCCTGATCGCCCACAACTGCCCTCCCCTGCCAGCCATCTTGTGTCCACATGGGGTGGCCATCTTTGACCACATGGGGTCGGCCATCTTATGTGTGGGAGTGATGGTCAATTTTCATATTACTATTTTATTAGATAGGAGTTCCACTTTACCTCTGTACAAATGATTATGGTTTGTTTATCAGGCATCCTTGAAGCCTGATGCATTGTGGAACTAGCAGATAAAATATTTAACATACTAGTACTTGCTCAAGTGACTTGAATATTTGTCCAAGGCCTAGCCAAGAAACAAACAAAAAACACACACAAAATAACCTTGCCGAAACCGGTTTGGCTCAGTGGATAGAGCGTCGGTCTGTGGACTGAAAGGTCCCAGGTTCGATTCCGGTCAAGGGCATGTACCTGGGTTGCAGGCACATCCCCAGTAGGAGATGTGCAGGAGGCAGCTGATCGATGTTTCTCTCTCATCGATATTTCTAACTCTCTATCTCTCTCCCTTCCTCTCTGTAAAAAATCAATAAAATATATAAAAAAAAAAATAACCTAGAACAAAAAGAAAATTGGGATTGGGATAGGTGGAAGATTACAGAAATATGGACTTAAAGTTACATTTACACTATGAATGTATCTTCATGGTGAAGAGGAACTAAGGTAATGGATTTGTAGTAGAGAGAGCCAGGGTCTAAGACTGAGCAAGTCAGAATAAAAGACAGTTCAAATATGAGAGAATCAAATAAGTAAGTGAAAAGATGTGAAAGCTTTATGAAATAAATTTAACTTATTACGCCTTTCCTCTTTGTTTTTCTAGTCCTTTGGAGTTATGCTCCAGAGCTTTCCTCTTCCAGGAAGAGGTACCTACTAAGATAACTCCCTTGTCAAGTAAATATGTCTTTATTATTAACTAATTCATCTAATAATGTTTGATCATATGTGCCAGGCAATATCAAACAAAACAATAATAGAGAAATGTAGTAGAGAATAATTAGTTATATGTTGTCAATGCCCTCTTCCCATGTAGGAAGTCAACAAAAACTGAGGAAACTGCAGTGGAAAGAGCCAAGGCCAATGCCACCCTTTGGGAGGCCAGGCTGGAAATCACAGAGCTCTCTAGGATCGAGTATCGTGATACTTCCCTGAGACTTGCGAAAACTAATGAGGACTTAAAGAAACAGCAGTATAAAATGGAGAAAGACACAATGTCCGTATTAAGCTACCTGAAGAAGCAGGACCAGGAGAAAGATAATATGGTAGGTGGGTAGAAATCCTCATTACCTAGAAACTTTGTGGCCTGCATTAACTAATTGATATTGGTCTGCCTTTATCAGTATCACTTACATTTTTTTATTTTCATCTGCCTCCATATATCAAAGGCCTACATCTATCTGTAGCAAATGTATAATTTTTCACAATTATGGATGTTCATTAAAACCAAAGAAATTATTTTGCAAAGTAAAGCAGGTTCAAAATATCCTGGTTAGCTAGCTCTCCGATATTGTTTTACTCATTCTTCTATATCATAGAACTATATTATTTTCTTAAACTGTATTTAAACTGTTAATTATAGAAATACTAGAGGCCTGGTGCACAAAATTCGTGCACAAGGGGGGTGGCCTGCACCCTCTCCAATTGGCAGTCGGACATCCCTCTCACAATCTGGGACCACTGGCTCCTAACCGCTCGCCTGCATGCCAGCCTGATTGCCCTCTAACTGCTTCCCTGCCAGCCCGATCATCCCCAACTGCCCTCCCCTGCTGGCTCGATCGCCCACAACTATCTGACCCACCTCCTCTGCATGAGGCGGTGGAGATTCCAGGACTGGCCTCCTCCGTGCCACGTGGAGCTGTGGGACCCCCAGGCCTCACCACGTGGAGCGGCTGCCAGACCCCACCTCTGCTGTGCACGTGGCCATCTTGTGGCAACCATCTTGTGGTGGCCATCTTTGTGGTGGCCATCTTGTGGCGGCCGTCTTGTGAGGGCATCGCGCGAGGGCATCACGCAAGGGCGTTGCACAAGGTTGTGGTGCCACCTAAGCTTTTATTATATAGGATTAAAAATAAAATGTTCTGCCCTGGCTGAATGGCTCAGTTGGTTAGAGAATCGTCCCAGTATGCCAAGTTTGTATGTTCTATCCGCAGTCAGGGTACATACAAGAATTAACCAAAGAATAATGAATGCATAAATAAATGGACCAATGAATCAATGTTTCTCTCTCTCTCTCCCCCCTGCTTCCTTTCTCTCTGTCTATCTCACAAGTCTATCAATAAGAATTAAAAAAGAAAATGTTTTTAAAATTATATCTTGAACAAAATTTGGAAATTTTCCTTAAAAATGGGTTTTTGTTTTTAATGCTTTGTTCAATCAATCATAAAATAAATAACATTACACACCCATCCTACATGGTTTAGGACTATCCCTATTTTTTAGAATTTGTAGGTTTTTCTTAAATTAATCTAAGATATTGTTTACAACAGTATTCCACTTCTGGATCCTCTGATTGTATAACCAAATCAAGGAGTTTTTAGTTTAAAAAACTACTTAGGTTCCCTACTAAAACCAGCATCCTAGGAGAAATGACTAGTTCCAAGAGTGGGGCAGGGAAAGTAAAAGATGAGTCTGGAATATCTTATTGTGCCAGAGAGTAAGTAAAAAAATATTAATTTGGGATGGTGAACACACAGTACAGATGATGTGCTGTGGAATTGGGCACCTGAACCTGTATAATTTTGTTAACCTGTGTCACTCCAATACATTCAATAAAAAGGAAAAAATATTAGTAAGGGGAAAAAAAGTAAAAATAATTAGAGGACACAAGAACTAGTTGAAAGGGGCTCCAAAAGGCCAAATCTGGGAAAATCAAAATAAATAATTATTAATAAATTAAAACTCATTGAAAAGAGTAAGTCCATGAGCACATACTACCAATAACACTTCTGAGAGTGGGCGTCCATTTTACAGGATCACCAAAAGACCTAGTAATTAATGAGTTGGGACCTTTTTTAGTTACTTCCCTTTGTCTGGGGAATTGTCCTGGAACCTGTGTTATCGGCCATGTGTACTGCTCGTATTCTCTCTCCACCCCCACATTCTGTTTGCTCTGGGGAAATTTAGTAATGGCCTGGCCATCTTCTGTTTCTTTTCTATGAAGATAAATTAAAGGCATGCTTCATAGACTAACAATAAACACATTAAATCAGACAGAAAAAACAACAATCAACAGACAAGCACGCATAACACACAGACAAGACTTAATAAATCAGAGCTCTTCTCATGGATCTTTCAGATGTTTTACATTGCCTGGGACTTACGGCCAGATGCGGCCCAGACCTTAGCCTGTTGTTCATATATTTTACCATATTCTGCTCTCCATAGCACTGACTGGCATCTAAAGTTGTTTTAGCTAAAATCTGCCTGTCCCAAGGCATCATATGGTAATTTTCAGACCAAGCATTAAAGAGTCCTTTTGTAAAATGACTGCCTCTTTTTCTCTAGTGGATGAGCCTTCCCTCACTAGAGGCAGAGGATCCGAGGCCTTAGGTTTTACAGACTTTTGATCCCCAATACGAAGTGGGCATAATGCAGTTTGAATAAGAGTCCACATAGTTAAAGATGACAAGGGCACTCCTTTTCCTTGAGCTTGATTTAAGAGAGTACCTTTTGACACCTAATTCCTTTATCCTTGAGCATGCAAGCTAAAAATTTACAATGATGTTTTTGCCTCTTACTCGAATTCTTCCCCATTATAACCTGGCTGAATCAAAATGTTCCTTGTCCGCTTATGGTTGCAACTCTGAAGCTGGCACGGGCTTTGTGCGCAGTGAACGTCCCACTTTTCTGGTGAATTTCCACTTTTCCTTTTTCACTTTGTTTTTCGCTCAGGTGAATCTTCTCCTCCAGGTCCTGCTCATGGCACCAGAATGCTGCAGCCTGCATGGCTAGTGTTCAGGATCCGAAAGAGGGGCTGACGCACAAATGAAAGTACTATACAAGAAATATGAATTTAGAAGGCATGAAGGGCCAGGTGGAGACCCCTTTCTTGGGGAGCCACACTGAAACCTGGCCTTATCCACTTTTTTTTTTTTTTTAAGCTTTTCCTTTTTATTTTATTTTAATTTTTTTTTTAATTAAATCTTTATTGTTCAGATTATTACATTTGTTCCTCTTTTTTTTCCCCCCATAACTCCCCTCCTCCCAGCTCCCGCCCCACCCTCCTCCCTCACTCCCCACCCACTGTCCTCTTCCATAGGTGCACTATTTTTGTCCAGTCTCTTCCCGCATCTCCCACACCCCTTTCCCCCCCAAGAATAGTCAGTCCATTCCCTTTCTATGTCCCTGATTCTATTATGATCACCAGATTATTTATTCACTTGATTCTTAGATTCACTTGTTGATAGATGCATATTTGTTGTTCATAATTTGTATCTTTACCTTTTTTTTTCTTCTTCCTCTTCTCAAAGGATACCTTTCAGCATTTCATATAATACTGGTTTGGTGGTGATGAACTCCTTTAGCTTTTCCTTATCTGTGAAGCTCTTTATCTGACCTTCCGTTCTGAGTGATAGCTTTGCTGGATAAAGTAATCTTGGTTGTAGGTTCTTGGTATTCATCACTTTGAATATTTCTTGCCATTCCCTTCTGGCCTGCAAAGTTTCTGTTGAGAAATCAGCTGACAGTCGTATGGGTATTCCCTTGTAGGTAACTGGGTTTCTTTCTCTTGCTGCTTTTAAGATTCTCTCTTTGTCTTTTGCTCTTGGCATTTTAATTATGATGTGTCTTGGTGTGGTCCTCTTTGGATTCCTTTTGTTTATGGTTCTCTGCGCTTCCTGGACCTGTAGGTCTATTTCTTTCACCAGGTGGGGGAAGTTTTCTGTCATTATTTCTTTAAATAGGTTTTCAATATCTTGCTCTCTCTCATCCTCTGGCACCCCTATAATTCTGATGTTGGTGCGCTTGAAGCTGTCCCAGAGGCTCCTTACACTATCTTCATATTTTCGGATTCTTTTTTCATTTTGCTTTTCCAGTTGGGTGTTTTTTGCTTCTTCGCATTTCGAATCTTTGACTTGATTCTTGCGCTCCTCTGGTCTGCTGTTGGGTGTCTGTATAATATTCTTTATTTCAGTCAGTGTATGCTTAATTTCTAGTTGGTTCTTTATCACAACATCGAGGGTCTCATTAGATTTCTTGAGGATCTCACTACATTTATCGGCGGTCTCACCAGTCTTTTCGAGGGCCTTACTAAGTTTATCGGCAGCTTCTAGACAGTTCTTAAGAGACCTTAAAAGTATGGTTCTGAACTCAATATCCTCCATTGACAGTTTTGTCCTGTTTCTTTGTCTCCGCATTTTTTATGCTTTCTTGGTGCACCCCCTAGTGGTCTTTGTCCGAAGTCTTGTTGCCTTTAAGCCTTGATTGATGTCGGCAATACCGGGGTGATTTGACCTCCAGGCTAACTGGCTATGAGAGTCTGCTGTGTCTGTAGTGGGAGGGCTTCTGTGCTGGATCTCTAGGGCAGTGTTAATCTAGCGTTTGCCTGAGGCTATCCGGCAAATGGCGCTGCGCAGGGCTTGGGCGGGGCGGGTCCCCGGGGATCTACAGGGCGGGCGGAACAAGCAGTTATGGCGACTCTCAGTTCCTTCCCCAGGGGCTCTGCCTCTCAGAGCCCCAGCAATGGCTGCAAACCTCGGAGAGAAAGCTGCCTTCGAGTTCCGACCGAAGCCAGACAGTCCCGTTTCTCCCGTTTGAGTCTCGGTCCCCAGAGACTCGCCCGGATCTGGAGCTCAGAGTCTGAAACTCCCTCCCGATTGAAAACAACAACCGCGCCCTCCGCCGCCAGCCCGCTCCGCGCGCACACTCCGCACCTGAGTATTTCACTTCAGCACTGCGCCTCCTCTGAGTCTGGGTATGATATTCTCTTTCCTCCTAGTTGTAGAATTTCCACTCAGCCAGCCTTCCCGTGGTTCTGGGTGATGTCCGTTCTGTCCTTTAGTTATATCTCTGAAGTGGTTGTTTGAGGCAGCGATCTCCGGCGTTAACCTATGCCGCCATCTTGGTTTCTCCCTTATCCACTTTTTATTCAATTTTAGATACACATCTTGCCCTCAGTAGAGCATGGCAAACAGGTAGTAGACAGACTGTCTCTAAGTTCAATAAACATCAGTAAATATCAGTAAATATCAGTAAGCTTCAGTAAACATTTACTTTGAGGCTATTCATTCAGGAAATTGCTTTGAGCCACCACTATCTCAACACAGAACAATCGGTGCTTAGTGTCAGCCTGCTAAAGCCCAAGGTCCATTGGCCTTCTGTGTTCCTTGGTGCACTCTTATGACAGTATTGGGAAAGTGGTGGCTTCCTGCAGTCACAAGATAGTCCCAGGGATGTAAAGTACAACATAGGGAATATAGTCAATGATATTGTAATAATAGTGTACAGTGCCAGGTGACACCCCCCCCCCCCCGCAACGAGGGGACCATTTTGTAAGTATATGATTGTCTAATCACTGGGGTATACATCTGAAATGAATACAAAATAATATTGAATGTCAAATGTAATTGAGAAATGAAATTTTTAAAAAGTTACCCAGATAAGAGAAATGCATATCAAAACAATGAGATACCCATAGCTACTATCAGAAAAACAGAAAATAACAAATGTTGGAAAGAAAGCAGAAAAATTAGAACCCTTATGCACTGTTGGTGGGAATGTAAATTGGAACAATTACTATGGAAAACAGCATGGAGGTTCCTCAAAAAATTAAAAATAGAATTGCCAGATGACCCAGCAACAAGAATTTAAAGCAGGATCTTGGAGAGATACTTGCATGCCCATGTTTGTTCAAACATTAGTCACGTAGCTAAGAGGTGGAAGCAACGCAAATGTCCATTGATGGGATAAAAAAGGAAAAAAATGGCATATACAGACATTTAATGGAATATTATTACACAGCCTTAAAAAAGAAGGAAATCCAAACAACCTAAGTGCCCATCAGCAGATGAGTGGATTAAAAAACTGGTACATCTACACAGCGGAATACTCTGCTGCTGTAAAAAAGAAGAAACTCTTACCATTTGCAACAGCATGGATAGACCTGGAGAGCATTACGCTAAGTGAAATGAGCCAGTCAGAGAAAGATAAATATCACATGATCTCACTCATTTGTGGAATATAATGAACAACATAAACTGATGATCTAAAATAGACCCAGGACATAGAAGCATCGAACAGACCATCCAACTTCAGAGGGAAGGGGAGGGAGGTGGGGGCGGGGGAAGGGGAGTAGAGGAGGAGAGACCAAACAAAGGACTTGCATGCATGCATATAAACATAACACATGGACACAGATAGTAGGGGGGCAAGGGCATGTGCTGGAAGTGGGGTGGGAACAACCAGGGAGAGGTCAATGGGGGAAAAGGGAGACATATGTAATACTTTAAACAATAAAGAATCAAAATTTTAAAAAAGGAAATCCTGTCACATGCTACTTACGACATGGATGAACCTCAAGGACATTATGTTCAGTGAAATAAGCCAGTCATGAAAGGATAAATATTGTGTGATTTTATTTATATCGAATATCTAAAGTAGTCAAAATCCAGAAATAGAAAGTAGAAAGGTGATTGCCCAGGGCTTTGGGTAAAGGAGGAAAAGGAATTAGTATTTTATGAGTATAGAGTTTCAGTTTTTCAAGATGGTAAGTTACAGAGATTCGTTGTACAACAATGTGAATATACTTTACTGAAGTGTACATTTAAAAATGGTTAATATTTCTTTTCTGAAATCAATAAAACATATTTAAAAAAATAAAAATGGTTAGCATGGTCAATTTAATGTTCTTTTAAAAATTTTTTATTGATATTTAGAGAGAGAGGTAAGGAAAGATATAGAAACATCAGTGATGAGAGAGAATCATTGATCGGCTGCCTCCTGCACGCCCCCTACTGGGAATCGAGCCCCCAAACCGGGCATGTGCCTTGATTGGGAATCAAACCATGACCTCCTGGTTCATAGGTTACCAATCAACCGCTGAGCCACACAGGTGGGGCAATGTTGTCTCTTTTTTTTTTTTTTTAAACATGTATTCATTAACTTGAGAGAGAGAGAAAGATAGAGAGACAGAGAGACATCAATTTTTTGTTCCACTTATTTATGCATTCATTGATTGATTTTTCTATGTGCCCTGACTGGGTACCAAATCCACAACCTTGGCATATTGGGACAATGCTCTAACCAGCTGAGCTACCCAGCCAGGGCTTAATGTTGTATTCTTTTACCACAATTTAAAAAAAAGAGTTACTCAGGTAATTCTTATGATAGCCAGGTTTGGGAAACTAGCAATAGCAGATTAAAGGTATGAAGTATGTTCCCGCTCCTCTTCCCTCCTTACTCAACCTCTCCAACCCTACTGGTTTTAATAAGTGAAAACAAGGCTACTTAATAAAGGAAGAACACAGCAATTTCATCACCTTCCTAACTCTGTATTTTCATCTTCTACAGATTGAAAAACTAAAACAGCAATTGAATGAAGCAAAGGAAAAAGCCCAAGAGGAGAAGGAAAAATTGGTAAGTATCAATGTACATTAATACACTTACTGGTTGGTCAGCTTTCTGACAAGCTCATTTTTAAGACACAATGAGATTAAATGAATCAGTCACCTGAGCAGCTCAGTGACCTTACAGCTCACACGTCTGTTGTACAGAAGCTCAAAAAATAACATAAAAATATGTTATTATAGAAAACCATCTGGTATTAGTGGTGCTTACTGATCCCGAGTTTTACATTCTTCCTACGGCTTTTCAGTGGGCCAAAAATTAGGAAATATGTATACACAGTATTTTTAAAAGATTAAAATATAAATAAAGAAATTTTTTAAAAGATTAAAATATATCACAAAATATATTATAAGTCCACACTAATGTTTTCAATTCAGATGCAGGAATAAAGGGTTTTTACTTAACTATATCTCCTTATAAAGTTAAGTGTGTCCTTTCTCCCTTGCCCAAAATCCTGGCTCTTAATGATACCAATATAATTTTGTAGTTGCTTTAAACCTTAATACATCAACAGTCACAGAATACTGATACCAATGCTACCACCAACATAGATTAGTGGGAACAGTTTTAAGATTTTGTGAGGCCCTTTTCTCCTTGATATATGCCAATATGAATCTTCTATTAAATTATAAGGTTTAAAAACCATTTGAAATAATTCCTTTCTGTGAGGTTATGCCATCAACTCACCAACACAGTTTGCTTTTGATATTTAGGAGTTCCTTTTGAAAAATTTAATCGTGCATATAAAAGTATGTAATTATATAAATATTTATAATTATGTGGTTTCAAAGTCAAATCTATCAAACATGGTATATTCTGAGAAATCTAACTTCTGTCCATGTGTTCAAAATATACCAGATAGGTGAGAAATGGTGTTTCAGTGTATTTCAATTTGCATTTCTCTTTTTGTGAGCTAGGTTGAACATATTTTCATATATTTGAGGGTCATTTGCATTACTTTTGATATATCAGGTGTGGTGGTTTTTTTGTGTGTGTGTATGTGTGTTTTGTTTGTTATTGTTGTTTTTGCTGTATTGGCCCTTTTTCTTCTTCCTCCTCCTTTTTCTCTCTTTTCTCTCTCCTTTCCTTCCCTCTTTTCCTCTTCTTCCTTCTCCTCTCTTCTCCCTTCCTTCCTTCCTTCCTTCCTTCCTTCCTCTTTCTCCCACCTTCTCCTTGCTTTCTTTACTAGAGATATTAGCCCTCCCATTGTCTCTTAATTTACTAATTTTAATTTAGGGTCAGGAATGTTATTTATTGTTCTTACAGATTAATTTTTTTTTTAGTCTTATGCCTCTTGTTAATAAATATCTGCATTTTCTATACAAGATCAGTTTACTTAGAATTTTTCTTATTCAAGGCACTTGATATTTTTTAACAGAAAGTAAAACTTTATGCAAAAATAAAAAGGGAACATTTATTTAAAGAGGATAGACAAATGGCTTAAGGCTTCAAATGGAACATGATTCTGTGGGATATCTGTTCTTTTTCCTAACTCATTTACCTGTTTTTCTTTGTTTTTATATACAGGAACAAAAGTATACTGTGCAAATAAATGAGCTGGAGGGACGTTTCTATCAGAAATCCAAAGAAATTGGCATGATTCAGACAGAGCTAAAAACAATAAAACAATTCCAAAAACGAAAAATCCAAGTGGAGAAAGAATTAGATGATGTAAGTTTCTTTCTTTCTTTTAAAAAGGTTAGAATTAACTACTATGTCTGCAAAAGCCTTCACTGACATTTACTCATGTAAGATGGTAAAGGGATTTTTTTTTTTACAAT
Source organism: Myotis myotis (assembly GCF_014108235.1). Classification (NCBI taxonomy): domain Eukaryota; kingdom Metazoa; phylum Chordata; class Mammalia; order Chiroptera; family Vespertilionidae; genus Myotis; species Myotis myotis. The sequence goes on from NW_023416313.1 coordinate 203,181,300, forward strand.
AAAAGTGTAAGACATCTTACACTTTTATTGTAAAAAAAAAAAAAGTCACATATGTAATACCCTTTGTAATACTTTAAGCAATAAAAAAAAAAGTGTAAGACATCAGTTTAGGGCTGGATACAAAAGGTCTCGATGGTTAGACTTTTCTTTTTCTAAGCATTGATTCCTTTGTAAATTAACCAAATCTTAGCCAGCACATAACTCCCACATTTATCAGCAGTCAAAATTTTAGAGTAACTTCAGTAAGAAACCAACTACAGTTCTTTGAAAACAGTAGGGGCAAAGTAGCAAAGTCCTAAAGGAAAATATGTTTAGACGGATGAATGATAATTTTAGAAAATTTTAAAAGGATCTCTGGGTAGGTGTGGGTGAGATGAAGAAAACAGTACTTTTAGAAAATTCCTCTGACCTTGCTATGCTCTTTCTCTTACTTTCCATCCTCTCATCTCAGAATATAGTTTTATTGCATTGATCATAATGCAACAAATGTCATAGATGAGTGCCAGGCATAAGTAGCTGAAGTCAGCTTTGTGACTCTGGGCAAGCTACTTAACCTCTCTATACCTTGGTTTTCTCATCTGTAAAATGAGGAGAATAAGAGTCTTATAGTGTTATTTTAAGGACTGAGTTCATATATGGAAAGTGTTTAAAATAGTGTATTTGACATAGAATTATATTAACAGTGGTGTGTAGCTCTCTGAAAAATAAGATTATTAGCGAAAAAAAAGTAATAATTTTCTGTGTCCCCATAGCATTTTGTATCTTTTTATACCACTTAGCCTATTCTATCTTGATACTATAGTTATCATTTGTTTTATCTCCCCTAGTGGATTGTAAATTCTTCAAAGTACAAACAGTGTTGTCCTTTGTATTCATCAAAAATACAAGATAAACAGTAATTTAGCTCAATAAATATTTGTTAAATGCCGAGTGGGTCTTTTCATTAAAAATGTAATTGGAGGGAACCCTGCCGGTGTGGCTCAGTGGTTGAGCATCGACCTATGAACCAGAAGGTCATGGTTCGATTCCCGGTCAGGGCATATGCCCAGGTTTCGGGCTCTATTCCCAGTGTGGGGCATGCAGGAGGCAGCCAGTCAATGATTCTCTCATCATAATGTTTCTATCTCTCTCCCCCTCTCCCTTCCTCTCTCTCAAAAAAAAAAGTAATTGAAGGGATATCAACTTTTCTTTTAATTAGATGGTAGGACCCTTTTCACAATGTATACATATATCAAATAATCACTATGTACACTTGAAATACTTTACAGTTTTGTCAATTATGCCTCAATAAAACTGAAAAAGAAAAGTTTAGAAGGAATATTAAGTTCTGTTTTATATGAAAATGCTGCATATTGAATCAAATTAAGTTCCTTAACTTTTCAGGAACTCTCAAAATAGACATCCTATGTGGAGGTATACATTCTGAATCAAAGTGAATGAGGAACTAGTTCATAATCTAGTGGGATGCAGCGTGATTTTTTTAAAGAACAATGTTGCCACCTAGGGGACAAATAGATTTCATATCTCTTCAAAGAGGACTGTTGGGCCAGGAAGACTTAAAATTCTAAGGCTTATGGGGAAAAATAAGGTGGTTCTGTGGAATATGGAAGAATTAAGGCAGGTGTGGAGGCCCGTGAACTTAAAATTAAGGGTAGAGGTAATACATAAATGAAGAAAATTAATTATGCTGGGTAATAAAAATCACGGTATACATTTAAAAGAGGCTAATTACATTTAGATTATAAAAAGGTAGTCAAAACATATATTTTAAAGAAAACAAAATTCTATCCACCTGATTAGCAGAAGAAGCATACATTGGTAGGTTGCAGGTTTTTTTTCCTCATAAATCGTTTTGTCTTTGTTTTTGACAAAATGATGATACACATTTCAGCAAATTTAGCTGATAAAAAAAGTTGTCCTCTCCCCACCACACACACAAACACCTAGAGATAGCCATTGAATCCTATATAATAAAAGGGTAATATGCAAATTGACCCTAACAGCAGAGCGACTGGGAATGACTGGTCACTATGACACACACTGACCATGAGGGGGCAGATGCTCAATGCAGGAGCTGCCCCCTGGTGGTCAGTGTGCTCCCACAGGGGGAGCTCTGCTCAGCCACAAGCCAGGCTGATGGCTGCCAGTACAGCGGTGGTGGTGGGACCCTCTCCTGCCTCCTCAGCAGCGCTAAGGATGTCTGACTGCCAGCTTAGGCCCAATGCCCCAGGGAGCGGGCCTATGCCAGCAGGTGGTCATCCCCCAAGGGGTCCCAGACTGCAAGAGGGCACAGGCCGGGCTGAGGGACCCACCCGAGTGCACACATTTTTGTGCACTGGGCCTCCAGTATATATATAAATATATATATATATATATATATAGAGAGAGAGAGAGAGAGAGAGAGAGAGAGAGAGAGAGAGTTTATTACCACCAAGCCAGCAATGCAAGAAATCTATTTTTTAAATTTTTTACAAAAATGAGGTCATGATGTACAAATTATTTGTTAACCTGATTTTTGTGAACATTTATATATTGTGAGCATTTTTCAATGCCATTACATATTTTTTCCTGTAAAATCTTGTGACTAGATAAATGAAATTCTATTGAGTAAATGTATCATGATTTATTAATTGGTCCCTTGTTGTTGGACATTTTTACTTTTTTCTAATTTAAAAAAATATATATTTTTATTGATTTCAGAGAGGAAGGGAGAGGGAGAGAGAGAAACATCAATGGTGAGAGAGAATTATTGATCAGCTGCCTCCTGCATGCCTCCTACTGGGGATTGGGCCACAATCTGGTCATATGCCCTGACCTGAGTGGAACCCTTATCTCCTGGTTCATAGGTCATTGCTCAACCACTGAACCACACTGGCCAGGTGAGATCATAGCTTTAAATTAGCTCTACTTTCTTTACCTAGAAGAATTTTATGTCATTTTTGTCCAGCTGGCATGACTTAGTGGTTGAGCATTGACCTATGAACCAGGAGGTCACGGTCAGGGCACATGCCTGGGTTGTGGTTCAATCCCCAGAGTGGGGCATGCAGGAGGAAGCCAATCAATGATTCTCTCTCACTGATGTTTCTATCTCTCTCTCCCTTCCTCTCTGAAATCAACAAAAATATATTTTAAAAAATTTTAATGTAGTTTTTATTATATACTAGAGGCCTGATGCACAAAGATTCATGCAAGAATGGGCCTTCCTTCCCCTGGCTGCTGGCACCGCCTTCACTCCAGCCTGGAGCCACCTTTCCACCTTCCCACGCTGCCCAGAGGCCCAGAGTGGCTCGGGTGGAGCTGAATGCCTGTGTTGTTGCCATGGCGATGATGCAAGCATCTCGCCCCAGCCACTCAGTGGCTGCATATGCAAATTAACCTGCCATCTTAGTTGGGTTAATTTGCATACTCCTGATTGGCTGGTGGGCATTGTGAAGGTATGGTCAATTTGCATATCTCCTTTATTAGTTTAGATAGTTTTAGAGGACAGAATGATTCATCTGTGGGAATCATAAGGAGATGTTTTTTAAGATTAATACTTAGAAGAATTTTCTAAAAATAAGAACTATTAAAGGTCAGCTTAGTGAATTAATGGGATTTGAACTAATGATATTCTGTTTCTAAATGTTCTTCTCATAGGAGGGATTTCCATATTAATTGAGAGATTATATAGTCTGACTCCTCAGGTCTCTTCCAGTTTAAAATATGATTCTGTGTGTCCACATGGTTAAAATGAAAGACATTTAGAAAATATGATTATGAGGATAACTTGTCTGAATGTTTTGAGAACTGTTATTCATGGAAGGTTTTTTAGGAACTTGATACTGATCATGTAAATCTAGAGAAGATTGGGGGAAATATAGTACTCACAGGCAAAGACTTGGAGTTTTTCTGTGTGTTCAGGATTAAGAGGTAAAGTATAACAGAAAATGTTTCTTTACTGAGAATTTCCTAGGAATATGCCCCAATCAACCCCAATTTCATTTCCTATTGACCAGGTTTTCTGTTGTTGTTGTCTTTGTTTTGCTATTTTAATTTAGCTGAAGGAGAATCTAAGGAACACGGAGCGGAAACATCAAGAGATGCTTAGAAAATTGGAAAACAGGTTTTTTAAAGAAAAGGTATGACATATTAAGGTTAACTTAAAATTCTTTTGTTTACCAGAAAAACATAAATGTATTTACATGCACTCTGAGATATCAACCTTCCATTTGGTACCTTGTTAGTTTTGTTTTGTTTTTTTATCAAATCACAGTAGACTAAAAAATAGGGAAAATAAAACCTATTTTAGATATGTCAAAGTGTAGTCTTTTTTCCCTTCCCAGTTCGAGATTCTTGAAACCCCCAAGTGAGATTGTCATCTTACCAATGCTTTCAGACATATCTCCCTCAGTTTGGTGTTTCCCTGGTGGAACTAAAGATGCATGTACCTCATTATATAGGGGAGGTGGGATTGGAGAGGTCACTCTGGTACACATGATGCACATTTTAATTATTATTATTGTTTGGGTCCAATCATAGTATGTAATCTCCATGAGAGCAGGGACCCTATCTGTTTTGTTCACCACAGAATCTCCAGTGTTTAAAAAACCTGGTATACTATTATTGCTCCATAGGAATTTGTTGAATGAATGAATAATGACTCTCATCCCTCTCATAGATACTGACTCTCCTCATTTATTTAGCAGAAATTTCTCTCAGCTCTGCTTTGCCATACTAATGTGGAATTTTTTTCCTATTTATTTGTCATGTTGTTTCTTTAATGAGATTGGGAGGTACCCTAAGGTTCCTGTGTTCACATTATTCTTCTGACTCCTCTATCAATAGGTGGAGTTCACATCAGGTCATGTGGACAGGAGTATTTTGACATTATAAAATACTTACCTTTTTGATGTGTAAATTTGTTGTTAGAAATATAACTCTGTATTAAAACAGACTATTTTCTTCTTTAGCACCGACTAGAACAGGAAGCTGAAAAGAAGGTAATAATGCTGGCAGAGAGAGCCCATCATGAAGCTGTTGTGTAAGAGACTGCTGCCATTCTCCCCTTTTTAATAGCCTCTCTTACTTCTTTCAGGTTTGTTTTGTTCTTATCATGTTGTTTTCCTACTTCTCTCCTGGTTTGCTTTCTTTGAATTTTCTGGCTTATTTTCCCTCACTGTTTCCATAAAGAAAACTTTGTGTTTCCACCCTCTTCCTCTCCACCCTTTTTGTAGCAGCATCATGTGCAGGTAAGAAACTGGGCTTTGAAATTAGACTGGTTCTCAACACATATACCAATGGACTGTGGTAGATTCCTTAATTTTTTGAAATTAAATTTCTTTATCTACAAAATGGGGTTAATACCTTAACCCCATTTTTTGGCCCAGTGGATAGAGTGTCGGCCTGTGACTGAAGGGTCCCAGGTTTGATCTGGTCAAGGGTACATGCCTGCATTTCAGGCTCGGTTCCCAGTAGGGGGCGTGCAGGAGGCAGCCAATCAATGATTCTCTCTCATCATTGATGTTTCTATCTCTCCCTCTCCCTTCCTCTCTGAAATCAGTAAAAATATGTTTTTTAAAAATGGGGTTAATAATAGCAACCTGTCAGAGTTGTCCTTATCATTAATTTGAGGGGATAAAGCAATAATTGTCCTAGTTTGGTAATATCTGAAACTTAGACCTCTGTTTTGAAATCTTGTGTGTCTCTATTTCAGGCAATTGAACAGTGCTGGAAGAGCTGTTTTTAAAGAGAATGTTTCTCTCCAGAAAGCTCTTGACTACCACCTGAAGGAAGCTGATGCTCTACAAAAAGAATCTGCGAAGCTGCTAGAGTCTAAAACTTCCCTTTTATATCAAAAGGTTCCAATTCTCTTTTAGACTTTGCTTCCTATCTTTTTAAAAAATATGTTCTTACTGATTTTAAAGAGAGGAAGGTAGAGGGAGAGAGAAATATAAATATCAATGATGAGAATCATTGGTCAGCTGCCTCCTGCATGCCCCCTACTAGGGATCTAGCCTGAAACCCAGGTATGTGCCTGACTGGGAATCGAACTATGACCTCCTGATTCATGAGTCAAGCTCAACCACTGAGCCACACTGGCAGGGCCCTATCTTTTTATTTTTAAGGATTAAGTTGATAAATACTAAGCATCCTATCTAATAATAGACAAACATGGTAATTGACCATACCTTCGCTACGCCTCCCATTGGCTAATCAGCACGATATGCAATTAACTGCCAACAAAGATGGCGGCTAATTTGCATACTGCAGGCAGGGTGGGACAGCACGAGCTGCCAGCGCACTGCTATCCAGTGCAGCCCCACCCCAGAAGCCCCAGGAGCTGGGCCCACCTTGCCGCCCAGGACCCGGTCGATTGGTGGGTCCTGGGCGGCAAGGCAGCCCCGCCCCAGAAGCCCCAGGAGCTGCCTGATATGGTAGTAACTCTATCAGTAAGCACTCTGAAAGTCAGTGGCATAAATGCACCAATTAAAAGACAGATTATGAGGGTGAATCAAAAACAAAACCCACTTTAAATATAAAGATACATGTAGATTAAAAGTCAATGAATTAAGCTGCAGCCTGTTTTTCTATGGATAGAGCATTAGCCTGTGGACTGAAGGGTTCCAGGTTTGATTCCAGTCAAGGACACGTACCTCAGTTGTTGGCTTGATCCCCAGTCCCTATCAGAGCATGTGCAGGAGGCAACCAATCAATGTGTCTCTCCCTTTCCCTTCACTCTCTCTAAAATTCAATGGAAAAATATCCTTGGGTGAAGATTAACAAAAACAAAGTAAATGGATTAAGTAACATTAAAGAGATTATAAGAAAACTATATTCCAAATTTTGTTAGTTACATAATGGTTATGTTTAAATTATTAACACCTAAGGAATTGGATGAAGGGTACATATAATATGCTGTAGTATTTTATAGTTTTTTTACATGTATGAGATTATTTCAAATTAAAATATTAAAAAATTAAAGATTAATAAAATATTAATTGAAGTGTGTATGCATTACATGAAAAATCTCCTAATTGCTTCTAGCATAATTTATTAAATTGTGCTAAAATTTACAAGGGTTCAATTAAAAAATATCTTAATTCTAAATGATACAATAGAAAATATATAATAGTGCAGTTATAAGCACTAATCTGAAAATAAAAATTTAAAGAAGTGAATTTAAAGAAGGGATTAGCTAAAGAAAATATATGCACAACCCATGGACACAGACAACAGTATGGTGATGGCCAGAGAGAAGTGGGGGCAAGAGCTGGGTAGAGGGGGCAAAAAGGGGGAAATAGGGACATTCTATATAATAATAATAAAAGGCTAATATGCACATTGACTGAATGATAGAATGACCGGTTGCTATGATGTGCACTGGCCACCAGGAGGCAGATGCTCAATGCAGGAGCTGCCCTCTGGTGGTCAGTGCACTTTCATATGGGGAGGGCCACTCAGCCAGAAGCTGGCTCATGGTTGGCCAGTGCAGTGGTGGTGGCAGGAGCCTCTCCCACCTCCGTGGCAGCACTAAGAATGTCCAACTAACGGTTTAGACCGGATCCCTTGGGGGCCTAAGCCTTTAGTCGGACATCGCCCTAGGGCTCCCTAGCTGCCAGAAGGATGTCTGACTGCAAGCTTAGGCCTGATCCCCCGGGGAGTGGGCCTAAGTCGACAGGTAGACATCCCCCAAGGGCTCCTGGACTGTGAATGGGCGCAGGCTGGGCTGAGGGGACCCCCCACTCGAGTGCACAAATTTTTGTGCACTGGGCCTCTAGTTGAGTATAATAAAGATACATAAGGACAAAGGGATCATTTTTCTTCTGTCTGAATGATGTACCTTTCGTATCTCAAAAGATTACTGAATGACTAAGAAGCATTAGACTTAACATTATAAAGAATATATCAGAAACATAAATACAACTCCTATTATCTACTACTTGAGAATACTTGCTTTGCTTAGAGTTGGTCTCTGAATCACTTAGGAACAGGTTCAGCTGTAACAGCTCTGACAACAGAGGCATCATCACATAAGGGTTTATTCTCTCACCTAAAGGAAAGTCAGAACTGGAATGGTAGTGCCACAAAGCCAACAGAGCCCAGGTTCCTTAACTCTGCTCTGCAGCATGTGGCTTACATCCTCAAAGTCACCCCATGGCCCACAGCAGCTTCTGGAGCTCTAATCATTACTAAAACAGCAGGAAGGAAGGACAAGAAGGAAAAATATATGCCCCTCCCTTTAGTGGTCTTCCTGGACTTTCTACACACATTTCTACTTACACCACATTGATCAGAACCCACATCGCTATGCTGAACCACACGGGAGACAGGGAATTTTCAACTGAGTTTACTGCCTTCCTGAAAAAAATTGGGGTTTTATTACTCAGGAGGAAAGAGAAAATGGACATTGAGATAGGTAATTAGCAAACTGCCAGAATTTCCAGTATATAGTTGTGAAATTAATGTTTTTACTGTATAGTCATACTGATTTTGGAATTACCCTTTTGATAATATAAAATATTTAACCTTTCAGAACTTTAGGGGAAGGAAAGTGTCTTAATTGGCAAAATCAGTGGTCTTCACAAGTCTAGACAAGGACCCTAGGATGTTTTTTACTCTCTATACACAGAATTCTAAAATATCCCATCTCAAATTGGCATCATACTCAAATCTCACAAAGTAATGGAAATTGGAGAGGAACTTTTAAGTTCTGAAATTGACTAAAGAAAAAAGAAATCTCTCACCTCTTTCTGTTTTTAGGAAATCAACGATCTGTTGGTTAAAGAAAAGGTTATGCAACTTACCCAGCAGAGGTCACAAATCCAAAATCTTCAGAAGAAGGTGGTAAGCTTGGAGACTGCCCTGAGTTGTCTGACTAGAGAGTTTGAGACTGAAGTTCTAAAACAGAAGCAGCAGGCAATGGTAAATAACCAAAGTGATCAGATTGAAATTTACAACCTGAAGAACCTGCTTCAGAAGAAGAATAGGGAAATGAATAGAGTGAAGAAACTGGCCAAGAACATACTAGATGAGAGAACAGAAGTGGAAAGGTTCTTTTTGGATGCTCTACACCAAGTGAAGCAAGAGATTGCATTTAACAGGTTGCATTATAAGCAGATGGCACAAGCTGCTTTCAATTTAAAAATGCGAGAGGCATACGCAGGAAGAACAGAATATCCCAAAATTCGAACATTTGATGGCAGAGAGCACAGCACCAATAGTGTGGATCAGGATCTTAAAGAGGCTAGTAAATGGTACTAATAATACTTTAATATTTTATCTTTTGTGCTGCTATTTTTGTGCCTTTAGAGAAATAAGAACCCTGAAAAATTCAGTTTGGTAATATCTAAGTACTGAGTAGATTACTTAGTGAGGTACTTGAGGATAGGAACTAACTCATCTTTGTAACCCCTATGCTTGGCATAGTTTGTGGGGCCTAATAAATATTGTTAGTGGTGCCCTCTTTTCTTCATAAGAGAAACTGTTAAAGAGACTAGATTACTTTTTCCCATAGGATGTCATTGCAGTATCTTTTAACATGTTCTTTTATTTCATTTCCTATAAACTAGTTACAAAGGTTTAATTAGATTCAGGTTAAACATTTTTTATAAACATACTTTCATAAATATTTTATAATTAGAGGCCCAGTGCACGGATTCGTGCACCAGTGAGGTCTCTCAGCCTGGCCTGTGCCCTCTCGCAATCTGGGACCCCTCGAGAGATGTCGGACTGCTGGTTTCGCAGGCTGGCCTGCGGGGATCGAGCCGAAACTGGCAGTCCAACATCCCCCAGGGATGTAGTAGTGCACAAAGTGGTGCCGCGCTGCTCCCGCTCATCCTGGCCCACTGCGCCTGCCGCAGCTGCTGCTCGAGCACCTGCCCCCTGGTGGTCAGTGCGTGTCATAGCAAACGGTCAAACGGTCATTAGGTCGCTTGGTCATTCAGTTGCTTAGGCTTTTATATATATAGATTTATATATATAGATATTCCCTTTACTATTCTGAGATGAAATTTATAGGTAATAATACCTAACTAAACATATTATTTAAAAAATCAATATACCAGTAACAATTCATTGTAACAATTCTTTTTTTTCTTTAAATTTAATTTTATTGCTTAAAGTATTACAGATAATAGTACATATGTCTCTTTCCCCCCCCTCCCCCCATTGACCTTCCCTGGCCTCCCCTACCCCCCGGCACATGCCCTCACCCCACCCCCCCAGTGTCTTGTGTCCACTGGTTATGCTTATATGCATGCATACAAGTCCTTTGGTTGATCTCTTACTTCCCCTCCCCAACATTCCCCAGCCTTCCCACTGTAATTTGACAGTCTGCTCAATGCTTCTCCATTGATTTTTATTTTTTTTAATTAAATCTTTATTGTTCAGATTATTACAGTCGTTCCTCTTTTTCCCCCCATAACTCCCCTCCACCCGTTTCCCACCCCACCCTCCACCCTCACCCCCCCCCCACTGTCCTTATCCATAGGTGCAAAATTTTTGTTCAGTCTCTTCCCGCATCCCCCACACCCCTTCCCCCTCCCCAAGAATAGTCAGTCCACTCCCTTTCTATGCCCCTGATTCTATTATAATTACCAGTTTATTCTGTTCATCAGATTATTTATTCACTTGATTTTTAGATTTACTTGTTGATAGATGTGAGTTTGTTGTTCATAGTTTGTATCTTTACCTTTTTCTTCCTCTTCCTCTTCTTAAAGGATACCTTTCAGCATTTCATATAATACTGGTTTAGTGGTGATGAACTCATTTAGCTTTTCCTTATCTGTGAAGCTCTTTATCTGACCTTCAATTCTGAATGATAGCTTTGCTGGATAAAGTAATCTTGGTTGTAGGTTCTTGGTATTCATCACTTTGAATATTTCTTGCCACTCCCTTCTGGCCTGCAAAGTTTCTGTTGAGAAATCAGCTGACAGTCATATGGGTATTCCCTTGTAGGTAACTGAGTTTCTTTCTCTTGCTGCTTTTAAGATTCTCTCTTTGTCTTTTGATGTTGGCATTTTAATGATGATGTGTCTTGGTGTGGTCCTCTTTGGATTCCTTTTGTTTGGGGTTCTCTGCACTTCCTGGACTTGTAAGTCTATTTCTTTCACCAGGTAGGGGAAGTTTCTGTCATCATTTCTTCAAATAGGTTTTCAATATCTTGCTCTCTCTCTTCTCCTGGCACCCTTATAATTCGGATGTTGGTATGCTTGAAGCTGTCGCAGAGGCTCCTTACACTATCTTCATATTTTTGGATTCTTTTTTCTTTTTGCTTTTCCAGTTGGGTGTTTTTTGCTTCTTCATATTTCAAATCATTGACTTGATTCTTGCGATCCTCTAGTCTGCTGTTGGGAGTCTGTATAATATTCTTTATTTTAGTCAGTGTATGCTTAATTTCTAGTTGGTCCTTTATCACAACCTCGAGGGTCTCATTAGATTTCTTGAGGGCCTCATTAAGTTTATCGGCAGTTTCTAGAAAATTCTTGAAAAACCTTTAAAGTGTGGTTTTGAACTCTATATCCAGTAGTTTGCTTTCCTCCATTTCTGTTATTTGTGTCCTGTTTCTTTGTCTCCGCATTTTGTATGCTTCCCTGTGTTGATAGAGTGGCTTTGTGTGCTAGGTGTCCTATAGGGCCCAGTGGCTCAGCCTCCCCAATTACCTGAGGTAGACACTCTTGGTGCACCCCACTGTGGGCTTTGTGCACAGTCTTGCTGTAGTTAAGCCTTGATTATTGTGGGTAACACTGGGAGGGATTGACCTCCGGGCCAATTGGCTGTGAGAATCAGCTGTGTCTGCAGTGGGAGAACTTCTGAGCTGGAGACACCCCTCCGGGGCAAGACTTGCTTCAATGGGGCTTTGATGGTCACTAAGTCTGCCCCTTGAGTGTGTCCTTTATGGATCTGAGGAGCTGCAATCTGGATGGTCCCACTCTGACCACGGGGCACCCTGGCTCCTGGATCTCTAAGGAGGTGCTAATCTAGCCTTTTCCTGAGGCTACCCAGCAGGAGCCAGCTGTGAAGCAATGCATTTGCCCTGGGGCCTTGGGCCAGCTGCAGTTTGTTAGGTAATTATCAGATTGCAAAGGGCCAGGCCTTTCATATGCAAAAGCCTCCTTGCACAACTTGGGCGGGGTGGGGTCCCAGGGGATCAACAGGGCGGAGAGAGCAGTTATGGCTGCTCTCAGTCCTGCCCTCAGAGGCCCTGCTACTCAGTGTTCCGGCAATCACTGCAAGCACCTCCAAGAGAAAGCTGCCCTTGAGTCCTGACCGATGCCAGACAGTCCACTTTCTCCCGTATGAGTCTGGGTCCCCAGAGACTCGCCCGGAACTGGAGCTCAGAGCTTGAGACTCCCTCCCGATTGAAAAAGACAACCATGTCCTCAGCCACCAGCCCTCTCCGCATGCACTTCTGTACCTCTGTACTTTATTTCCACACCGCACCTCCTCTGAGTCTCGGTATGCTTTTCTCTTTCCTTCTAGTTGTAGAATTTCCACTCAGCCAGCCTTCCTGTGGTTCTCAACAATTCTTTCTTATACAGAACTGTCTCTTGGATTGGAAGACACCCAGTAGTGCCCCTATCATTGTATTAACCAAAAGTCCCCACAAGTTTCCTTGAGATGTACTGTTACTATGATAAAGGTTCCAGAATACTTGAAACAGTTGTAGATTATATACTGTGATTAATTGCTTCCTTAGCATTTCTATCTGTTGGAGCACTCTTCCCCCTATAAACCATAGATTAAATTATGGTGCATTTTTATTTTTTTTATTTTTATTTTATTTTATTTTTTAAATATATTTTATTGATTTTTTACAGAGAGGAAGGGAGAGGGATAGAGAGTTAGAAACATCGATGAGAGAGAAACATCGATCAGCTGCCTCCTGCACATCTCCTACTGGGAATGTGCCCGCAACCCAGGTACATGCCCTTGACCGGAATCGAACCTGGGACCCTTGAGTCCGCAGGCCGACGCTCTATCCACTGAGCCAAACCGGTTTCAGCAATTATGGTGCATTTTTAAAGATTATTGTTAAAATTATGTTTTATACCCCAATGAAATTAGATTCTTCAAAGGCCTTAAGTCAAGAAACTTAAAAGGACTCCAGACATCTATGTACTTAACATCTTACTAAGAGTGCTTCCAAATGTATTTTCTGCCTTAAATTATTTTTTAGTGGATTAATTTGTATGCTCTTCTAAATTAGCTGCTAGAAAGGTTAGACATGGTTAATAGCTTCTGAAAGCTAAGACTCTTCTTCAAAAATGTCCACACAGTGTATAATTTTTAACTCTTTTTTACCAACAGATCCTCTACAATTCCCTCTAATTTATTTAATGCCAAGCAAGTTGAGTCCCTATCAAACATAAGGCAGTTTCTTTTAAAGTTTTTTGTCTATGGCCCCAGCCAGTTTGGCCCAGTGGATAGAGCATCGGGTCCCAGGTTCGATTCTGGTCAAGGGCACATGCCTGGGCTATGAGCTTGGTCCAATGTGCAGGAGGCAGCCAATCAATGATTCCCTTTTATCATGGATGTTTCTATCTCTCTCTTCCTCTCCCATCCTTTTTGAAATCAATAAAATCTGTTAGAGCACTCTTCCCCCTATAAACCCTCAGCAGGGCAGGTAGAGTCAATAGGAAAGTAAAAGATAAGTAAATGATTTATATATATATATATATATATATATATATATATATATATATATATATTTGATTTTTTACAGAGAGGAAGGGAGAGGGATAGAGACTTAGAAACATCGATGAGAGAGAAACATTGATCAGCTGCCTCCTGCACACTCCCTACTGGGGATGTGCCTGCAACCAAGGTACATGCCCTTGACCGGAATCGAGCCTGGGAGGGACCCTTTAGTCCTCAGGCTGACACTCTATCCACTGAGCCAAACTGGTTAGGGTAAGTAAATGATTTTTAAGAGGCTTAAAAGGCAGATTGGAGAAGGACAGTTGAAGTATATGGTGATAATAAAGCAAAACCTAAACTTTTTTGAAAATATTTTTTTTTTTATTTCAGAGAGGAAGGGAGAGGGAGAAAGAGAGAGAGAAACATCAATAATGAGAGAGAATCATTGATCGGCTGCCTCCTGCATGCTCCATACTGAGGATGGAGCCTGAAATCCGGATATTTGCCCTGACCTGGAATTGAACTGTGACCTCCTGGTTCTTAGGTCGACACTCAACCCCTGAGCCGATTGGGCAAAACCTAAACTTTTAAAGAAAACTAACATGCCGTGGCTCAGTGGTTGAGCACCAACCAACCTCTGAACCAGGTCGGCTTACATGTAGAGTGAGTATTGATGTATAATGTGAGAAATTTTTTGCACATAGAGCACTTGTGTTAGTTTTATTTCTTTTTTAAAAATATATTTTTATTGATTTCAGAGAGGAAGGGAGAGGGAGAGAGATATTTTCTTTTCTCATATTTACATATTTTGGAAATTTTTTCTCATATGTACATATTTTATATTTAAAAAAAAAGGAGATGCTTACTTTGACCATATTTTTCCTTTTCACTTCCTTTTCCTTTGATATTCTTCAGGACAGATATTCAAGGAAATGTGGATATTGGAGATTTGACTTGGGAGCAGAAGGAGAAAGTCTTACGATTGCTTTTTGCAAAAATGAATGGTTTTGGTCCCAGGTAAATCCCTGTTTCTATAGTAAAATACCAAGTTGTCATCAATCCTTAAAATCATTTAGGAATAATGAACTTATTCTCGCTTAGAATGAAAGGATTAGGAAAAGATCAGAAAATATAAAAGGGTCATACTGCTTAGCTAAGCAATTCTCAGAGATAAATAAATAAGGGGGTAGAAAAGAGATTAATTTTAGATGTTTAAGGTAATGCTTGCTAAAAAGGTACAATATTGCACAGCTGAATGAGCGGTAATGTAGAGAAGCATAACAATTGTTAAGATTTTATTAGTCTACAAAGATAAGTAAATGGTTTTTTAAGCTGATTATTAATCTCTAATAAGAGAGAATCTCTTATTACCTAACAAGAGACTCTCTAATACCAAGGAAAAGACCTAAAAAGGAAAACAAAAATCTACAGATATTTTTAAAAATTATTTTTAATTAAAAAAAATGATTTCAGAGGGAGAAAGGGAGAAGGAGAGAGAGATGAAAGAAAAAGCATCAACGATGAGAGAGAATCATCGCTCTGCCTCCTGCACACCCCCTACTGGGGATCAAACCCACAACACGGACATGTGCCTTGATGGGTAATTGAACCTTGATCTCCTGGTTCATGGGTCGAAGCTCAACCACTGATCCACACCAGCCAGGCTGAAATAATTCTTTTTAATGATTTGTTTTCACTTTCTCCACTATGTTTTATCAGTAACTATAACCCTGGTAATGAACTATAAAGTGGGTAAAATTAACCACTTACTGATTGCCTGTTATGTGCTTGGCACTATGTTAGGTATTCTGGGGATTCAACAGAATTAAGAGACATTGCCTTTGATCTCAGAGAGATCAAACAAAACCAAAAATAACAAGGAAAAAAATAGATGGTACAATTGGAGTTCAGACAATATGTCAATGGGCTAGAGTAGTCAGGGAGGAAGACTTCAGTCAGAAAGACAGGAAGTATGACTCTGTGGGTGCCTTGTAAGAGAGTGGAATAGTTGAGAGAGGGGGCAGGACACATTAGGCAAGGGGCAGACAGCATAAGCAAAAGCCCAAGGTAGAAATGGGTATCAGGTATTTTGGGAACCTTGAGGAAAACTGCCTAGCTTGAAGAAGTGTGGTAATGCTAGATCAGCGGTTCTCAACCTGTGGGTCGCGACCCCTGTGGGGGTTGAACGACACTTTCACAGGGGTGACCTAAGACCATCGGAAAACACACATTGTTTTTGTAATTAATCACTATGCTTTCATTATGTTCAATTTGTAACAATGAAAATACATCCTGCATATCAGATATTTACATTATGATTCATAACAGTAGCAAAATTACAGTTATGAAGTAGGAACGAAAATAATTTTATGGTTGGGCGTCACCACAACATGAGGAACTGTATTAAAGGGTTGCGGCATTAGGAAGGTTGAGAACCACTGTGCTAGAGAATAATTAGTAATAAGAAATAAGGATTAATCTATATATTATGCTGAGCCTTTAAAAACCATGCAGAAAAGCCTGAACTTATGCTAGTGTAGATTGTAGAGCAGTGTAACTTATTTTTCTCCTTTACCTTAAAGGAATACAAAGAGCAATAAGCCATACTCTCATACTTTCAGTGGAAGGGCTCACAGGTTATTGTTCTCAGAGCTGACCAGAACCTAGCAAAGACAATATGATGGCTTGGAGGACAGAAATAGAGGTGGGGACCAGCAGAAGCTGCTGCACTACTCATGTGGTAGTGAGGGGGTTAGGGAAGAGTGGGAGCAGTCAGAAAAAAGGAAGCTGAAAGATGGGAAGGAGAAATAGCTTAGTGATCAAGGACAAAAGGAATAAAGACAACAAAGTATAAACGTTTAAGTTTTTAGATTAAGAAATAAAAGAATGGCAGTATTAAAGTCAAATGAAAAATCTGAAACGCCAATGTGAGGGAAATATTTAAATTTTATTTAATCTATCCGAGTCATTTAACAAATGCATATTGAGTGCTGCCATTTACTGAGGATATCATGGTGGGCAAATAAAGACATGCCTAATACCAGGGAGTTCATGGTCTATGTGGAAGAAAGTCATTATTCAAATCATCACATAAATATATTCAAAAGTACAACTATGCCATAGGCTCAAAGGAGTGGTATGAGAGCCTTGATTAGGGGAATCTGACCTAATTGAGGTCAGGAATATTTCTGAGGAAGTAAAAGCTTGAGCTGACCTCTGAAAGGTAAGTCGGAATAAAAAAGGGAGAAAAACCATTCTAGGCAGAAGAAACAGAAAGTAGCAGAAGAAACAGAAAGTAGTATTTTCAGTGTCAAATTGGAGATGATGGCAATATTGAAGTAAAAAATACTTCAGGCATGTGCAAATAGTGTTTGGAGTACAGGTGATAGTTTAGGGAGAGAGATGTGAGCATGTTTAATGAAAATTGGTAGTTGAGTTTAGGAAAGTGGATGTAGGTAGAAAAGTAAAGGGCTGAGGCTAGAACCTTTAGGAATAACCACAATTAATAAACAGAGGAACAAAGAAGAGTACAACCAAACAAGAGGAGTTTAAAGTATTGGCTAACTGGAAGATAAAGGACTTCGACGTTTCCTTGTGTCTCTGGTAGTCTTTTGAAGATGTGGAGGTACAATCTAGACCAGTGATGGCGAACCTATGACATGCGTGTCAGAGGTGACATGCAAACTCATTTTTTTGGTTGATTTTTCTTTGTTAAATGGCATTTAAATATATAAAATAAATATCAAAAATATAAGTCTTTGTTTTACTATGGTTGCAAATATCAAAAAATTTCTGTATGTGACACGGCACCAGAGTTAAGTTAGGGTTTTTCAAAATGCTGACCCGCCGAACTCAAAAGGTTCACGCCATCACTGATCTAGACTATAAGTACTGAATGTCTGTCTCATTGTGAGTTGACTTCTCCCAGGGAATACAGCCTGAGTTCCAGGCCTTGAGTTCCATACTGTGTTGTTTTCAATACTGGAGAAACAGGAAATTGAGTGAAATCTTAGTAATGAACTTGAACCTGGCCGCAATGAAACCATGTCTAAGCCTACTGGAATCTCATGCCAGTGATAGATGAAGGAAAAAGAATATAGGAATAGAATGGTGAAATGTTGAGATAAAGATGAGATTAAGAAACCTAATATTAGGGAGGAATTAAATGATAAAAGGTCTACCAAGGAAAGTAGATTAATTAGGAAGTTGGTAAGAATTCACAGTAGATTGTATATGATTGTGAATCCAGTAGTTCAGTATTTTTCTTTGTGAGTGAGCTAAATCGAAGGGGTATGTACTAGTATAATCAAAAAACTGTACTCTAATGCATCAGGAACAACTCTGGCTATAACTTAGGCACTGGTAGTACCTAAAGTACATTATTAGACTATTTAAGATAGCCAGATTTTGAATGGGTTAAAAAAATTGACTTGAGAAACATTGATTTGTTGTTCCACTTATTTATACATTCATTTGTTGCTTCTTGTACGTGCCTTGACCGGGGATTGAACCCACAACCTTGGCATATCAGGACAAAGAAAATGCGCTAACCAACTAAACTACCCAGCTAGGGCGAGGATAGCCAGATTTTAAATAGGTTTATGCTTCTTTCATGTGCACCTAGTTGAGGGCAAGTTTTAGGAGTGAGATATGTGTCTTTATCTGCTGGCAAAAAACAAAACAAAAAAACCCCTCCTATACTTTTTGTAACTGTTAAGCTCACTTTCAAATTAAAATATTGACATAGTAATATGTTTATTTCCTGTGTTTTAACCAGACTTGCCAAAGTATGAGAGAAATTTTTATACGGTGTCTCTCCATTTATGCTGTGTTCTGTGGTTCATTTTGTAGGAAGGAAATTTTTCTGGCCATGTTTTATGTTTGTTTTGTTTTGGTCAGTACTCTGGTTTAACCTTGCCCATCACCATTAATAGCTGTTATGTAGCATCATCATGATCATCTCCATAAGTATTTCCCATTTCTTAAGTTCAACATGTCTCAACTTTAAGAGACTATAAGTTTATATTAACTTGCCTTAACATTACACTGCCTCTATGTGTGTGTAAAAGATCATTTTTTTTGAAAATGAGAAGCCCATCCAATGGAAGCATTAATTTAGCACTTTTAGAGTATAGTTGAAATAAAGGCACAAGGAGACACTGCCTCATTGTTAACTTTTACCCACCACAGGAAATATAATCAGAGGTCTAGATCTCCAGGTTCAGAATATGTTGTTCCAGACAATGGACAAACAGAGGAATTTGGGTAAGGTCTCTCTTTTTTAAAAATCCTCATCCAAGAATTATTATTATTTTTTTAAATATATTCTACCGATTTTCTACAGAGAAGAAGGGAGAGGGACAGAGAGCTAGAAACATCAATGAGAGAAATCGATCAGCTGCCTCCTGCACGCCCCCCACGGGGGATGCGCCCGCAACCAAGGTACATGCCCCTGACCGGAACCGAACCTGGGACCCCCCAGTCCGCAGGCCGATGCTCTATCCACTGAGCCAAACCGGTTCGGCCAAGAATGTTTTTTTAATTGATTCTAGAGAGGAAGGGAGAAACATCAATGTGTGAGAGAAGCATCAATCAGTTGCCTCCTCTACGTGCCCTGACTCAGAATTGAACCCACAATCTAGGTTGTGCCCTGACAGGGATCAAACCCACAACCTTTTGGTGTATGGGATGATGCTCCAACCGAGCCATATGGCCAGGGCAAAAGTAAAGTCTTTCTTGACAAAGCAATGAACATGAGCCTGATCACAATGGTTCTATTGTTCTGAACTAGATTCTATGTGTGCATGGTTGTTGACAGGTCTCTTTGTCTTTATTTAAGGGATGAAAGTAAGCTTAAAGATCAAACGTTCATCACCCAGCAAGTACCAATCTCAGAGTCTTCTCATGAACTGGTAATATCCAATAATCAGAAAGGATCACATGAGTCTGACATGGTAAGGAGTCTGTAATCTAACCAAACAATACATATAACTGTTACCTGCCAGGGTCCAACCCCAGCGGGTCCAGGGGTTCCCAAAGGCGCAGATGGAGTCGGCGAAGAAGGAATGACACGGAGACAGTGTTCAGTTGATCAGCAGCCTAGCCAGGATCTCCAGCCAGGATCTCCAGCCAAGTTCTGGTCTGGATCTCCAGAGAGGTTCTGCTTCAGATCTCCAGCCAGGTTCTGTGTCCATGTTCTCTTGCTAGGTTCTCCAGGTTCTCCAGCCAGGTTCTGTAGCCATGTTCCCTCGCTAGGTTCTCCAGCCAGGTTCAGTCACCAGGTTCTAGTCAGGTTCTCTTGCCCATTTCTGTAGTCAGGTTCAGTCCAGGATCTTTTGCCATGTTCTCTCCAGCGAAGTTCTTCTGTCTCTAGTTCTGTAGGTTCTGTCTTCTTAGTTCTGTGTTCTAAGTTCTGTGTTCTAAGTTCTGTGTTCTAAGTTCTGTCTCTCGCTGTCTTGTTACATCTGTATTTATACCAGTTGATTCAATCCTATCAATCTCTATTACAAAGGTTAGGGCGTTTCTTATCTCCATTCCAGGGAGTAAAGATTATGTAGCTTAAGCATGATTGTTTGTAGTTAAAGTGATTAATTACCCGCCTGGCACTTAGTTAAGAGGTTTTATTCCCTCCCTAACTTCAGGGGAAAATCCCTGCCTGGGGAAACAACCTTTCTCAGAGACCTTGGTTAAAACACATAGTGCCAAGAAGGTGAGCAAACATATTAAGAACAGTATGCCATATATGCCAGGTCCCTTGAAACAGCAAGCATGGACTGGCTCCCGGTAAATTCCCCCTTTTTTATTTTTTAAAAGCAGGCATTAAAAAGAAAAACCCCAAATGCTCTCTTATATCCATTTTAAGAGTAGGATTGGCGCTTTCTGCTATTACCTGAGTCCTGATCTATCACCCCAGAGAGAGCTTGCCAATCCTGCACTTTCCCAGGGTGGAAAGGCTGCAGTGGGGTTAAGGATAAGGCTCCTTGGGCCTACCTTCTCTCATGCCTTTACATTTACCTTTCCTTCCTCAGAAAAGCATGGCCATACTTCTTGTATAAAACGTTCTGTCTGACTGGGAGTAACCTTAATTCCTCTGCTAGCAAGCATATGTGTTAAAAGATCAATACAGAATCTTATTTCTTTGGACTCAGTATGGCACATCTTCTCAATCTAAGAATCAATACAGAGTCTTTTTTCTTTGGACTCAGTATGGTACATCTTCTCAATCTAAGTTCTGTACTATCCACCTTCTTACCCTACTTATCCTCTATAGGGGGGTCTGCAATACACTGGTGGAGTCCTATCCGTCCCGAATGTGGGGGTTCTCAATGGGGGGGGGCTTACCTAGGGGAATCCTGTTCCAGGGGTTCCCAAAGGTGTGGACGGAGTCGGCGAAGACTATCCACCCTCTTCCTATGGTGGAGTCCGATCCGTCCCGATTGTGGGGCAAAGACTATCCACCCTCTTCCTACGGTGGAGTCCTATCCGTCCCGAGTGCGGGGCGCTTACCTAGGGGTCCCTGTTCGGGCGCCATATGCCGGGGTCCAACCCCAGCAGGTCCAGGGGTTCCCAAAGGTGTGGACAGAGTCGGCGAAGACTATCCACCCTCTTCCTACGGTGGAGTCCTATCCCTCCTGAGAGTGGGGCTTACCTAGGGGTCCCTGTTCGGGCGCCAGATGCCGGGGTCCAACCCCAGCAGGTCCAGGGGTCCCCAAAGGTGTGGATGGAGTCGGCGAAGAAGGAATGACACGGAGACAGTGTTCAGTTGATCAGCAGCCTAGCCAGGATCTCCAGCCAAGTTCTGGTCTGGATCTCCAGAGAGGTTCTGCTTCAGATCTCCAGCCAGGTTCTGTGTCCATGTTCTCTTGCTAGGTTCTCCAGGTTCTCCAGCCAGGTTCTGTAGCCATGTTCCCTCGCTAGGTTCTCCAGCCAGGTTCTGTCCAGGTTCTCCAGCCAGGTTCAGTCACCAGGTTCTAGTCAGGTTCTCTTGCCCATTTCTGTAGTCAGGTTCAGTCCAGGATCTTTTGCCATGTTCTCTCCAGCGAAGTTCTTCTGTCTCTAGTTCTGTAGGTTCTGTCTTCTTAGTTCTGTGTTCTAAGTTCTGTGTTCTAAGTTCTGTCTCTCGCTGTCTTGTTACATCTGTATTTATACCAGTTGATTCAATCCTATCAATCTCTATTACAAAGGTTAGGGCGTTTCTTATCTCCATTCCAGGGAGTAAAGATTATGTAGCTTAAGCATGATTGTTTGTAGTTAAAGTGATTAATTACCCGCCTGGCACTTAGTTAAGAGGTTTTATTCCCTCCCTAACTTCAGGGGAAAATCCCTGCCTGGGGAAACAACCTTTCTCAGAGACCTTGGTTAAAACACATAGTGCCAAGAAGGTGAGCAAACATATTAAGAACAGTATGCCATATATACCAGGTCCCTTGAAACAGCAAGCATGGACCGGCTCCCGGTAGTTACCTTTCCCCATGAGCTTCTTGCTAAGTCACAGTTCTTTAGCTCTACTATCTCAGGTATCAGTGAAATGAGTATTACTAGTATGAGATTGTGGACATTTTTATAACTATCCACATAAGGAAGGCATATACTTAATGCAAATGCATGTTTTGCCTTTTAGTGTTGAAAACATATAAATTGTCTTTTGAAATCCACAGCCTAGCCAAAATATGTACTATCTTTTATGTAAGAATTAAAACATAACGTCCCATTTAACTCTTGGCTTTGGACAGAGGTGGGAAGTCTAAGTCACTACAGGTAGGGGACAGAGGTCTTACTGGTATAAGTAAGTATGGCACCATTTTTTTAAAGCCAGATTTTCTTTTTAAGAGCTTTTTATTTGTGCTTGTTATTCATAATTAGTACAATGTAAAATCAGAGAATGAGGCCACATCAGAGCAAAATGAAAACAAAACACTCATTTTTTTAGCTGCTACTAGCATAAACAACTGTACAATTATTTTTTCTATCTAAGAAATAAGAAACTTCTGAGTAGTAAATAACTAACCAAATAAATTGATTCCAATTACAGGAACACCATTCTTTTTTTTTAAATATTGAAACATCTTCTAATTTAATTATACCTGCCATTTTCATGATTCTGATTAGTATTTTTAAAAATATATTTTCATTGATTTCATAGAGGAAGGGAGAAATGTCAATGATAAGAGAGAATCATTGATTGGCTGTCTCCTGATTAGTATTATTTAAAAAGTGATTTCCGTTAAATGTAAGGAAAATTTAGAAGTCTCTGTGATTCAATTCCACTTGGAATTTAGAGAGTATGACCTTTTATTCAATCCAGCCTCTAGTTGTTGGATTGGATTAAATATCACTATCAGTTGCCAGCTGTGACAAGAGATAAAACAAGGGACATTCTATAAATTTCTACTGCCTCATCTTTAGGAAGGCAAAACTGAAATAAAACAAAATAAATCAGGAAGACCCAGTAGGGTCATAAATGTATTTTATTAAAATTCTAGTCACCTTAACTCAGTGATTTTCAACTGGTGTGCCATAAGAATTTTTAAAATATGCAAAACCTGACCTCTTTTCCCTTAGATTGCCAAATAAAAGAATGACAGTAGTCAACACAAAATAGCTGTCTGGTGTGAATGCCCCCCCCCCTTTTAAAAATTAAATCTTTATTGTTGAAAATATTTCATTTGTCCCATTTTCCCCTTCCCCCCATTGACCCCTTCTAGCCTGCCTGCCTGCCTTTACCCCCACCCCCAAGTCCCAGGCCTTCACCACCCTATGGTCTGTGTCCATGGGTTATGCATATATATATACAAGTTCTTTGGTTGATCACTTACCACTCACCCACACTCCCCTGCCTTCCCTCTGAGGTTCCACAGTCTGTTCTACGCTTCTATGTCTCTGGATTCATTTTATTCATCAGTTTATTTTGTTCATTAGATTCCACATGAGTGAGATCATGTGATACTTGTCTTTCTCTGACTGGCTATTGCACTTAGCATAATACTCTCCAGGTCCCTCCATGCTGTCTCAAAGGTGAATGCCCTCTCTTGAACCATAAATATATAGGTCATATAATAGCGTTGCAACTTATTGGTCATGTTGCATAATAAGGTTGTATCTGATTGGTTAATTCTGGGTACCAAAAATCCTTATAAGTATATGCACCTGATTTTGAAAAAAGTAATTTTGGAGCAAAAAGGGCAGGTAATTACTATTGTTATTATTTTTTTGTAAATCAATCAAAATTATACCAATTTTTTGTCAGCTTGGCAAAAAATATAAATTTTTAGTAATTAGTTTATGTGTACCATGAAATGAAAAAGGTTGAAAATCACTGCCTTAAGTGACTGAAGATTCTGATATTCTATCAGTAGGTGGTAGTAATAAGCCTAAATTATGTAGAGTGTACAAACATTTTCAAGGTTTTCACTACCCTTAATTCACTGAGTAACTCCTATGGAGTAGGTCAACATTATCCATATGACTGAAGGGAAACAGAAAAATAAATGACCTATATCATCTGGCTAGGGGCCAGAGATTACTTACTCTATCTGAGCCAGAAGCCTTCTCCTAGTTCACTGGGTGAAAACTGCATCAGAAAGACAGGATTCAACTGAATGTAGAGCAAAAAGGCAGAAGCTGTTTTGATTAGCATATCAATATCTATTTGACTTAAAGCTTAGCTACATCAAAGACATAGTTGAATTAATTGTAGCAAAAGAATCTGTCAAAGCATTTCTTTTATTTCAAATATGTTTTTTTTATTTTGAAGAAAGGGAGGGAGGGAGGGAGAGAGGGAGGGAGGGAGGGAGAGAGAGAAGGAGGGAGAGAGAGAGAGAGAGAGAGAGAGAGAGAGAGAGAGAGAGAGAGAGAGAGAGAGAGAGAGAGAGAGAAGGAGGAGAAGGAAACATTGTTTGGCTACCTCCTGTACACATCCCAACCAGGAATTGAACCCACAATCTGGGTATGTGCCCTGACCAGGATTCAAACCCACGACCTTTTGGTGCACAGGATGATGCTCCAACCAACCGAGCTGCATCAGGCAGGGCAAAGCATTTCTTTTTTACTACTTTATGTCATGAAAAGCTTTAAAAATGTCTTAGACCCTAGTCAGTTATTCTATATTAAGGGTTGTTTCATTAAAAAGTATAATCAGGCTAGACTTGCTTAAGGCAAACTCCCTTTGATATCTGGGTCTAGAAACAAACAAAAAACCTATTGGCATCTGAGTTAATAACTGAATTGTTAATTAATGATTGTTGAAGCAAACCCTAAACTTTAACATTTGGCACACACTACAAAATGGAGATTTATCCAATGCATACTGAGGTATCTTTGAAAAATTATTTGAAGAAGCAGGACAGAGGTGATGATAGAATTTAGTGGTCATGAATCACTAGGACAAAGTGGCATTCAGCAAAAAGAAGGAAATAGTTGTCACAACTGTGGGATAAGTAGAAATGGACTATATCTTGTGTAGTATGGGATGATAGGCTCAGGAAAGCCTGGCAGTGGTGTATCCCCCACTGGCAATTATGTAGGGCTATTTGAAGGTCAACCAAAGGGTGAATTATGGATGATCTTTACAAACACTAATCTTCCCTTCAAGTTATCAGAAGAGGGAAGAATTTTTAGAAAACAGCTCTAAGCTCTCCTTCAGATTAACATTTCACAGTTAACAACAGTTACCTCAAAAAGAGAAGTATGAAGAGTAAGTAAATCCGGTTTCAGATTTACACCAGGAGTCTCTCTATAGCAACTGTGCAGGGGCTAATGGTCCTGAGAAAGATTTAGTTACAAGGTATTCCATTCTCAGGGATCTGATCTGAGCAAAGTTGGCAAATGAAGGTGGTCAAGAATAAAGGGAGATGACTCAGGATGGACTGAGTCTGGAACAACTCATTCTAACGGCCCATGGTAGGCATGACCACAGCAGGTGAGGAAAGAGTAGCATCTTCTTCTTTCCACTGAGAAGTGATGGTCTTTAGCTGAGTGTAGAATTGGATGCCCTAAAGAGAACAAAGGAAGAAAGAGAGAATTAGCATATATTTTGGGGAGATTTCATGATTCCTCTTTTAATCAACTTTTGAACGAGGTGCTGAGAAGTACTACTCACTCTCCTACTTGAGGAATAGGTACAACTAAAATCCAATATATTGTTCATATAAATTTATCTAAAACATTTAGCATAATACCTGGCACATAGTAAACAGTCAAACCTTAGTTATCATTATGCTGATATTGGCCAATTCAACACTGTAATCTGTTAAACTTGTAGGTCATTCTGAATATCATGTGCTCCGAGGTCTTGAGGCATAGCTCAAATCCTGCCTCTACTCCTTGTTGACTGCCGTTTAACCTTCGGCCTTATCTGTGACATAATGTTCACCTCATAGCAATGTGTGAGGGGAAAATGAAATGGCATACAAATCTCTCCTTCCCATGAAGAAGAGAAAGGAGTGAAAGAATGAAATATATATTAGGCATTTCTGACAACTGTCAGTGACGAATAGCTATACTGAAGCAATAAAATCCACAATATCTTACAAATCTAAAGTAAAATGTCTGGTATACACATTCATTTCTAAATAATCTATAACATGTAAGTCAAAAAAAGTTCAGCATATTTAAGTCTTTATAATCTACATGGTTTATTTTATAATAGGCTTGAGCAAAAGAGAATAGACTATACCAGTGATGGCAAACCTATGACACATGTGTCAGAGGTGACACGCGAACTCATTTTTTTGGTTGATTTTTCTTTGTTAAATGGCATTTAAATATATAAAATAAATATCAAAAATATAAGTCTTTGTTTTACTATGGTTGCAAATATCAAAAAATTTCTATATGTGACATGGCACCAGAGTTAAGTTAGGGTTTTTCAAAATGCTGACATGCTGAGCTCAAAAGGTTCGCCATCACTGGACTATACAGATCTAACACCAAATTACTAGAAAGCTAAAAAGATATTGTTTGGAAAAAACCAGCAGTTTGATTGAAATACTCTTCTAGAATTACTTGACATTCTGGGCCATGTTAATATATTGAAAACAACTTTAGAGATTATTATATACTTTCAATATAAGATACAACTAAAGTTTACATTTTATTACGTAAGAACTAGAGGCCCAGTGCACAAATTCATGCACATGGAAAGGAAATTAATTAGAAGAAATATTTTAGAGGCCAGACAGCGACCGTGGGAGGTTGGCTCCAGTCCCAATTGGCCGGACCACAGCAGCAAGCTAACCTACTGATCAGAGTGTCTGCCCCCTGATGGTCAGTGCATGTCATAGCAACTGATCAAACGGTCGACCAAATAAATGGTCGACCAATCAGTCGGACACTTAACATATTAGGCGCTTATATATATATATATATATATATATATAAAAGAGAAGTATGAAGAGTAAGTATGAAGAGTATATATAGACTAGAGGCCCAGTGCACAAATTTGTGCACTGGTGGGGTCCAGTCGGCCCACCCCTTTGGGGGCTGATTGGGGGTGGGGCCGGCCAGGGGGAGGGGGCATGGTTGTTTCAGTGTTCTGGTCGTTCTGCCATTTGGTCGCTGGGCTTTTATTATAAAGGACTAGAGGCCTGGTGCATGAAAATTCATGCACTCAAGGAGTTCCCTCAGTCCAGCCTGCACCCTCGCGCAGTCTGGGACCCCTTGGGGGATGTCCACCTGCTGGCTTAGGCCTGCTCTCCGGGGGGATCGGGCCTAAGCTGGCAGTCAGACATCCATCTGGCAGCCATGGAGCCCTTGAGGGATGTCCGACTGATGGCTTAGGCCTGCTCCTCCCGGGCCGCACTGCCGCTGCACTCGCAGCCATCAGCCTGACTTGTGGCTGAGCAGAGTTCCCCCTGTGAGAGCACACTGACCACCAGGGGGCAGCTCCTGCATTGAGCGTCTGCTGGTGTCAGTGCACATCATAGTGACCTGTCATTCCACCATTAGGGTCAATTTGCATATTACTCTTTTATTATATTGGATTATTATATAGGATGATATTTTCATTTCTAAAATACAAATTAGCAATTTAATTACCTGAGGATTTTAGACTTCAAACTCTATATGAGGTCAGTCTTTTCCTGCAAGAAGCCTCACTTACAGAGTAACTTATAAAGAAATTTTTGTTAATAGTATAAACTAGTTAGTTTTATAAAAGCTGTCATTTTTGTCACAAACTGTATAATAAGCCTCCAAATAATCAAATTTTTTCTTAGCCAGTTCGCCACACTGCCATATTCTGCTATGTAAGTCCACTGTTAATTTTTTATTAACATTTAAAAGAGAGACCTTTATAGAAAAAAAATGTAATTTATTACTGAATATTCCAAAATGGCTGAATTTCTGTAGGACTATAAAGAACTTCCACTAACCCATTTGTTCAACATATGTTTGGGCACCTGCTCTGTGCCAGGTGCTGCAGATAAGTAACTAAAGGATGATGAGGACTTCTTAGCATAGCTTAAAGATTCTTACATGGCTTGTCCCTGCCTACCTCTCTAGCCTCATCTCTTACCCCACTGTCTTACTCATTCACTCCCTGTGCTCCAGACCATTTCTGCTGTTTGAATATGCCATGACTGTTCCTGCCTTAGGAAGTATGCACCTCCTGAAGAATGTGATAACAGTGGTAACTTAATCCTCATAACCTCATGAAATATAGGTATTGTTGTTATTTTCATTTTACAGATGAAGAAATCTGAGACAAAGAAAAGGTATCTCCAAAGTCACACAGTTAATAACTGGCCAAGCTGGGGTTTGAACCCAGGCAATTTGGTTTCAGATCTGCTTTTGTTCAGTGCTGTATTTATAGTGCCTAGAATAGTGTTTGGTACAAAGAAGGTGCTCAAAGAAATTTTTTGTAAGTGAATAACCATTACAGGGAGAAATATGTGGATTGGCGGGAGCACATGAGGGCATACCCAACTGAGCACTGAGGAAAGGGCTTTTGGTAGTCAAGTGGTTTTCTAGAGGAGTCCATTCTTTAAGTGGAGACATGACAGGTGATTAAGCGTTAGTCAGATGAAAATGAGGAGGCAGAGGAAAGAGCATATATAAAGGCTTGGACTTCCGTATGCTTTTTCCCTAAAACTCTGTTCTCTTTCAAATCTTTTCTAGGAGACCTACTGACAAGCAGTGCTGAACAATGTATGACCTCACAGAGGCTGCTGGCAGACCCTTCCTTGCAGAATCCTTGTTCCTGAATATATAAAAGTTTCTTAGAGGAAAAGACATTTAAAAAAACTTTGTTACCTGTTTGCCATAGAAATTGGTGTCTCCCCTGAAGGAAGATCGAGAGCCAGTGAATGAGAACATTGGTAAAGGCACTGGAATGGGGACATTCACACCCACCTAAAGCAGAACAAATTCACATCAGATATTAAGAAAAGGACTCAAACAAAGGAACTCTCCATTTAGAAGCATAAATGCGTGGCATTAGAGTCAAGTTTAAATACCCACCTTCCACCCTATATCCATCTCACTGAACTTTTATTCCTGAGGAAGAAAATGGGGCATTGTGGGAGATCAGAGTGGTAGCAACTGATCACTGTTTACCATCTCCCCAGGAACCAGTAAATGGCTATAAGAATCTCCTAAAAATTATTTTCACAAACCTGTCCAACATCCACCAAGTGGGAATATTTCCTAGCGGTGGCTCCATTGGTGGTGAAGATGGCAGTTCCATTTCCATATGGGTTATCATTTACAATCTTGATGGCTTCATCCAAAGTATCTGTCTCCAGAACCACAAGAACTGGACCAAAAATCTCCTCTTTGTAACAAGTCATATTTGGCTGCCAGGAGTGATGTATCCAGAAAAGAAGTCAGTATTTTATGCTTATTTGTTAATTTAGAGCCCACTGTTTACATAGACAGCTTTCATGTTAGTAATCTTTTTTCATTTTAAAGCACTTATTTTTTTTAAAAGTGCTTTCTTGCTGTGTTCCGTCTTCCAAGCTACCAATCTTTATCAATAACTTGAAATTTCTATTAATTACAATTACAAGCCTTTCCTTTAAGCACTGTATTTTTAGGTCCCATGACCCATCACTAGCTTCCTCTTTTATAATTGTATAACCTGTTTATACAATTATTATGTTACTGAAAACTTACATGAAAATTCATTTTTTAAATGAATCAAATATATATTTAAAATACCACAGAAGATTTCTTTCTATTTAAAGAAACCCTGTGCTAAGTTTTCTATAACATAACCCATTCTCATTCATTCCTTTGTTTCCCAAATGAGTCTGCACATTTATATTTTGATAGCAGGTTACATTAAACATACAAAACATTCTTTACCACTGTAGCTAGTCAGCTGTGTTTGTTATTTATAAGTGGGTATTTTCCTCCATGGTTCTTTGGCAAGAGATTTCATAATTTCTACTACACTTAAATTCAACTTAATTATTCAGGATTATAGTAGGATTTGTGGGGACATATGTATTTCAAAAAAAGCCTCCTAACCTCAACTTAGTCATTAATTTTAGCTGAAAAACATGTAGAGTTTTAATAAATAAACATTTTTATTTGATAATAAAAATTATCTTCCTTTTGTCACTTTCTGGTAAAGATGCAGCTAAATTTAGAGCACAGAGTAAGTACTCAATAAATATGGGGTGGTTGATATGTTGGTGGAAACACTGCAATAACTATAAGCTAGGAATAGAAGGAATGGGAAAAAGATGGACATTAAACAAATAAGTAACAAGTATAAGATAGGGATTGGCAAAATATGGTCATTGGGCCAAATATGGCTGCCTGTTTTTATACAGCCAACAAGCTAAGAATAATTTTTGTTGTTATTGTTAATCCTCACCCAAGTATATTTTTCCATTCATTTTTAGAGAGAGTATGGAAAGGAGGGAGGGAGGGGGGGAGAGAAAGAGGAACATTGATGTGAGAGAGACACATTGATTGGTTGCCTCCTGCATGTATCTGACCAGGGCTGGGAATGAACTTGCAACCCAGGTACTTGCAGGACTGGGAATTGAACCCATGACCTTCCGGTGCTCAGGCTGATGCTCTAACCACTCAGAAACACCGGCCAGGGCTCTATATTTTTTAAATGGTTGAAAAAAATCGATCATGGCATATAAAATTATTTGTAAGTAAAGTTTCATTGTCCATAAATAAAATTTTAACAGAAAACAGCTACATAATGTTAATGGTTGCTTTCATACTAATATGTCAAGAGTTGAGTAGTTGTGACAGATATTGCATATCCCTGCAAAGCCAAAAATATTTACTATCTAGCCCTTTATGAAAAGTTTATTGAATACTAGTAGAGTAGAAAGAGATCATGAGTGAAAAGGGAGGTTAAATCAGACTCTAAATAGATAAAATAACTGAATAATTCTGGCAAGAAATGAAGTCTCTAGTCATTAAATGTTCTTTATTTATAAACTAGAGGCCCAGTGCATGAAATTTGTGCAAGGGGGGTTTCTTCAGTCTGGCCTACACCCTCTCCAATCTGGGAACCCTTGGGGGATGTCCAACTGCCTCTCACAATCCAGGACCGATGGCTCCTAACCGCTCACCTGCCTGATCACCCCTAACCGCTCACCTGCCTGATCACCCCTAACCCCTCTGCTTGCCTGCCTGATCGCCCCTAACTGCTCCCCTGCTGGCCTGATCGTCCCTAACTGTTCCCCTGCTGGCCTCATTGCCCCCTAACCGCCTCTGCCTCACCCCACATCCCAGACCCAGGATTCCCTCCTCTGGCTGGTTGCAGGCACCTGGGACCCAGGCCAGCTTTGCCTGGGCCAGCTGCAGCCGTAGGGGACCGTGGGTGGGTGGCTTCACCTGGGCCGCAGCTGCAGGCGCCTGGGACTGCGGGGCGGGTGGCTTGTCCCTTTCCTGGGCCGCAGCCACAGGAGCTGGCATCCGGGACCGCAGGGTAGACGGCTTGTCCCTCTCCCGGGCCGCAGCCTGGCTGGTACCCATTCCTCTCTAGTGAGCTCATTTGTGCCTGGCTGGTCCCCGTTCCTCTTGTGAGCTCATTTGTACCTGGCTGGTCCCCATTACTCTCTTCCCAGTGTTGAGTGTCTGAGCAGTTCCGGCACAAGGGCACAAGGGTGTGAGGGAGCGATGACCATTTGCATATTAGCTCTTTATTATATAGGATTGGAGGGAAGAGATAACATAGCCTCTAAAGTGCCTTCAGCTCCCATATCTGGGAAACAAATAATCCAGAGTTGTTTACCTTGACATTTGAGATGATGGTTGGTCCAACAAAGTTGCCATTTTCATAGCCTTTGACTTTAATATTTCGACCATCTAGAAGGATGGAGGCTCCCTCCTTTGTTCCACTATCAATCAGATTACAGACTCGCTCTTTGGCCTGGGGTGTGATCAGAGGGCCAAGATCAGCTCCAGGCTGGTCTCCTATAAACAACACAGAAGTGCTTAATGTCTTCATTAACATAACTTATGACTGCCAACTAAAGATTAATCTAAACAGGTACAGTATAAAGAGAGGCAATGGTAAAAAATGATATGATTGCTCCCATTGGCCAAAGCCAATGTTAAAACCAAGAGCTTGGTTTTAACAAATGCAAAGTCTAAAGAAGCTAGGCAGATAACATATTACCTGCGTTGACTCTCAGGTTTTTGGCACGCTCCACCAGCTCTGGCAGCCACTTCTTAGCTTCTCCCACAAGGATCGCTGTTGAAAGAGCCATGCAGCGCTGACCAGCAGCTCCAAATGCTGCCCCAACCAACTGGTTCAGTGTATTTTC
The DNA here is from genome assembly GCF_014108235.1 of Myotis myotis. Taxonomy (NCBI): domain Eukaryota; kingdom Metazoa; phylum Chordata; class Mammalia; order Chiroptera; family Vespertilionidae; genus Myotis; species Myotis myotis. The sequence goes on from NW_023416313.1 coordinate 203,213,657, forward strand.
CTTATTGGCATCTGGCATGACTACCCCATGGTTCTTGGCTCCCTAAGGAAATATAGAAAGCACATGAATCTTCCTTGACAAAATAAAATTATGCTAAAAATTAGGCAAATAATATGAAATTTCAAATGAACATTTAAGGTAAGGACTAGAGAATTTATCCTTTGCTGCTTTGAGGATAGACTGATTATTTTGATACTGCTAAAGTCTTGGTGACATTGAGCAAGTCTCCAGATTACTTTCCCCCTTCTCAGCTGATAAGCTGATACATGTTTATTTAGATTAAAAAAAAAAAAAAAGAACCCCAATCATCACATTTAAGTCAAACTGATAGGCTAACACTGCATCCAGGACCAATGAGAACTACTTTCTCTTTCCTGTTAGATAGGAAAGAATTTGTTGTCTGCTGGGGTTTCCAGTTACATGAATAGCAGTGTAAACAACTGCCAGTAATAATGCCAGTAGCCAGATGAAACAAAATAGGAGGTAGCCCTCTCCTGATAAACAAGTTCTGGAAAGAGGTTCCCCAGACTGGCTTGCTTCTAGATACACATCCTCATGAACTTCTATGAAGGATAACATCTGGTCATTTCCACACACAGATGTTTTCAGATACAACTATAATTGACTACATGGATAAATACCATGCCAGCTACTTAATTTTATCCCATTACACATGGTATACTGTGAATTGGGAGGAACTTAAGTCAAACTGGCCAAAATACACTCGGCCATGAAAAGAAAGAAGTAGGCATATCATGAAGTTTCCAAACCTGTGCTCGGGTGGCTATCCTTTATGCAACATTAGTCAAAGAGTAAGAAAGTAGCAATTGGACTTTATATTTAGTATCAAAGAATTGCCAACTATTTGACAAGGAACTAGTAAGAGAACAGCAAAACTATGCAATCTAGTAAACCACACATCTCGTATAGGGATATGGGGCTCTTCTCAGTGCCTTAGTCTGAACTCTTAGGGAAGAAGATATTTTGACATTAGTAGTTAGGATACGCCTTAAAAGAAGGAAAAGGTTAAAGGGCTAGAAAAGCATGGTATGAAGGAAGAAACAGGGCCAGAACCAGAATTCAGCTGTTACTGCTAAAGCTCAAAGAATATGAATAACATTCTCAGGGAAAAATGTGCCCCTTGGCACCCAAATTTGTTGTATAAGATAAAAGGTAGTTAAAGTTGCTCAGCCAGTGTGGCTCAGTGTGGTTGAGCATCAACCTATGAACCAGGAGGTTAGGGTTTGATTTCCGGTCAGGGCACATGCCCGGGTTGCAGGCTCAATCTCCAGTGAGGGGTGTGCAGGAGGCAGCCGATCTATGATTCTCTCTCATCATTGATGCTTCTATCTCTCTCTCCATCTCCCTTCCTCTCTGAAATCAATAATACACACACACACACACACACACACACACACACACACTTTTTTTTTTAAATAAAGTCACTTAGAATAAACCTAATCACAATATTCATCATTAAAGGAAAGCTATTCAGGATGAAATGGGAATAAGGAAACATTGGCGTTAGAGTGGGAGGAGAGGCCCCTCTGCTGCAGGGCTGTTTCTAGGTAATTTTAATACATATAACAAAGTTTGAGAGAAAAAAGGAATAAGAAGTCACCATATTGGCTTGAACTCTCTTGCCATGTCTTGACCCTCTCTCGAAGATGTACTCTCCTGCCTGGTTGGATCCCACAAAGCTGATTGCTTTGATATCCGGATGATCACAAATGAAGTTCACAGCTTTAAGAAGAAAATAAATGATCACCATAAAGGAACAAATGGCTATGGGTTTCTCAACATAACAAATTTCCCCTTTCCCCACTGCTATGAGGGAGAAATTTTCATACTTTTGTGTTTCAATGCTGGATTCCTATTTTGAAGTTCTCTCTTTCTTTGTCCTCTTAATTCTTTAAACTATAAAGTCTATTTAGCATCTTCCCTTTCATTATTTTTCTCATTTGCTATTCCAGAACTTCCACTTTTAACTCTGAAACTTACAACTCCTATTTTTCTTGAAAGTAACAGCCCTTCAGAGCATTTGAGATCGTGCTTCCTGGCACTGTCCTCAGTTTGGGCTCAAACACACTCTTATAAAATTCTCCAAAATAACAGCTCTTCAATACTCAACACTTCTGTTCTTTAAGAATATGATATTTCTTCAACTGTCACTACATACCAGAACTCTCAGATACTGCTGTGCCCTTATGTGAGAGACAATATAGCATAGTACACTCATGTGCTGCTTACCCACGGGGACAACATTCTGAGAAATTCATCATTAGGCAATTTTGTCATTGCGCAAACATCATAGAGTGCACTTACACAAACCTAGATGGTATAACCTGTGGTTCATAGGCTACAAACCTGTACAGTATGCTTCTGTATAAAAAATATGAGATTAAATTAAACACAAGAAAAAATGATGCAATCAACAGGTGCAGTAAACGTGAGATGTATAAGGCTGCTGCCAGCATAATACGACATACTATTTTACAGCAAACTTCTCTTTTAAGTAGAAAGAGTACACTCTAAAATACCAAAGAGAATAGCATAGTAAGTACACAAATCAGTTATATAGTCATTTATTATCATTATTAAGTAGTATGTATTATACATCTTTGCATATGCTATACTTTTCTATACCAGCATCACCACAAACTTGTGAGTAATGCATTGCACTACAATGTTACCATGACTACAATGTCACTAGGTGATAAGAATTTTTCAACTCTATTATAATCTTTTTGGACCGCTGTTGTATATGCAGTCTGTTGTTGACCAAAACATCGTTATGTGCCACATGACTATATTTAAAAGTAAAAACCAGGTTCAGCCTTCCTGGATATATACATCTTGGCTCTGATAGGTTTTAGCAGTGTGACTTTGGGCAAATTACTTAATTTCATTATGCTTCAATTTTCTTATCTGTAAAATGGAAAAATAGCATCTATCTAAATGGGTTCTTATAAAGATTAAATGAAGTAATATATGTAAGATACAAGAAACAGTGCCTGAAACACAGAAGCAATTTTTAAGTAGTAGCTATTATTATATGAATTAGAAGGCTTTTAGTCTCTCTGAGGTCCATAAAGTGAGTCTCTGAATTAAAAATCCTCATAAATTATCTCAATATTAAAGTGAAAACTTTTTCTTTAATCTTATCTGTGTCATGCCCTAATCCATATTTCTTTGTCCCAATGTATTTCGTAGGGCAAGAAGCACTGCTACTCCCTAGTTAGTTACCTTAGCACACAGACAGCAAAACAGTTAACAAATATTACCTTCAAACATGGAGGTAACTTAGTAAATCCCTTCATCCCTAGGTTCCTCATTCTAGAACACCCATCACCACTCAACACCTTGATATTTGGGAAGCCAGATTAAGTGCCATGTGCTGAAAGGCAGTTACCTTCATGTTGTCCATGGATGATGTTCAGTGTTCCATCAGGGGCACCAGAGTCCTGAAGCAACTTAGCAAGAAGCATAGTTGCTCCAGGGACTCGCTCTGATGGCTTCATTAGGAAGGTATTTCCACACACCATGGCCATGGGAAACATCCAAAGGGGGATCATGGCAGGAAAATTGAATGGAGCAATGCCTGCACACACCCCCAGAGGCAGACGGTAGGAATAAAGGTCCATGTCTTTGGTGATGGATGGCATGGTCTCTCCCAGCAGGAGGGATGTCACACTGCAGGCATGCTCAACCACCTCTGCAACAGAGAAGAAGCAGTCAGGCCAGCAGCTGCCCACAGGGTACACTACCTGCCTTGGTCACACTCCAATAAGCCCTGAGGGCAGGGAGTGGCTCAGGCCAAGGACAGAGCGAAGAAACACTGACTTGACCTTCCATGAGAGAAGGGCTTGTGCAAAATGAGATTCTCTAAATGGGAAAAAGACAGTGAAATGTACATACCTACTGGAAGGTCAGTTGAGTAAAACAAAAAATGAAGTAAACCAATTTCATAGATTGCTGAGAAGTATTGCCATTTTCCACAAGTATTAAAAAAGATATCATGGGATAACAAAATCAACATAAAGGAAGAAGCAATCCCTCATTAAGGGATCTTTGCCTCCCATTTTCTTTTGCTCCTTTTCCAAATGTCCCTGAAGCTCCCCAGGAGGGACACCCAGCTTACGAAGGCCTCGAAACACATCTCCTTCAGCATCCGCTAGGGTCTTCCCTTGTTCCAGAGTGATTAACCTGGCAATTTCTTTCTAGAGAGAAAACACACAAATAGAAACCAATACAAGGGTGTGTCTCCTTTTAGTTCTCAGGCAGCAAAGGAAGGACAAAACTGGGGAGAAGTAACATGAGAAAGAGAACCATGATCTACGTCTCTCTGGACTGAATAGTAAGGGAGTGCAGCTAAAAGGGCCTCTGTGGGTGTGACAAGTCTCCTATAGACAACAGTTTGGAAAATGGTGTCATTCAGATTTCTTACCAAGTTTTCTTTAATAAGTTGTTGATAGCGAAGCAGAACCTGCTGACGGCTTAATACTGAAGTGTCTGCCCATGCGGGAAAAGAACGTTTGCAGGAGGCAACAGCTGCATCCATTTCAGCCTTGGTGGCCTGAGGGGCCCGACCAATGACCTCATTGGTGGCCTGATGGGAAAAAGCAGCACATCATCCTTTGCCCCGGCCTCGCCTTCTCCATTTTTCATGGCTACAAAGGCAACACTATGTGCTTCACGATAGACACCCAGGTCCCCACTTTCCCCCCATGTTCCCAGGATTCTAGGCTAGTCAGTTTAAGCAGCTTTGCTTACTGGGTTGTGGATGTCGATCCATTTGTCACTTTTGGATTCAACAAATTTCCCATCAATGAAGAGCTTTACAGTTGGCTGGAAAAAACAACAATAACACACACACACACACACACACACACACACAAAATACTGTATTAGTTAATTGTTTTACTTTTCTCTCTCACTATCACAAAAAGGAAGGAATTTGGCTTGATAAGGAATCTACTGCTCTTTAGAAATGTTGCCACTCCCAAAGCGATACACAATAGACTTGTTTATAGTGTTTGTTAAGATGTGGCAGAGTCTCTGAAAACTGTGATCTCTCTGAAAATGGGAAATTCCCAGCTAATCACACAGTGGAACTTCATGAGTAAACACATGTCACTGTAAAGCTTACACTAAAAAAGCAGCAGATTGTGTGTTAACAAAGATTAGCTCTATTGTGACTTCTTGGTCCATCTGATGTTCTGTTACATTAGCATGATAATGTCTTACCTTTATGATCAAAATATATGTCTATTTTTAATCCTCACCCAAGGATATTTTTCCATTGATCTTTTAGAGAGAGTGGAAGAGGGGAAGACTAAGAGAAACATTGGTGTAAGAAAAACACATCGATTGGCTGCCTCCTGCATGATCCCTGACCAGGGCTGGGAGGTGCCTCGACTGGGGAGGAGCCTGCAACCAAGGTAAGTACCCTTGACTGGAATCGAACCCGGAACCTATTAGTCCGCAGGCCAACCTCTATCCACTGAGCCAAACAGGCTAGGGCTATGATCAAAATATTTTTAAAATGTTTTTATCTGTGATTTTTTTTCTGAGCTTACTTTTGTTAAATTTTCAAAAGGGTCTGTGGACCAAAAAAGGTGAAGGGCGACTGTGCTACAGTGTGTGCATGTTTTATAGAAAGGATTTTGAGCACCAGTCCTATTTATTAGATTTTAGGTACTACATATGGCTGACAGACACAAGGTCTGTAAAAACAACTCTAAAGGTTGTCAAGAAGTACAAATCACCTGGCGGGATCAACTAAACATCTAGAAGCCATGAAAATGTTTGTAACTTTTAACATAGTTATCTTATTTCAGAAAAGAAATAATCTAAAAGAAGTAAAAAAGCAAACAAACTGTAAATAAATGTTTGTAAAACAATATTGAAAAACTGAAGCAATCTAAATGTCATATGGAGAAAATATGAGTTAATTCAGGTTATGTATGCTTAATGGAATATAATGCAGCCATTAAAATCCTAACATAATAGACATAATAAATAAGAAAACCCAGAAGAAAGTTTCACATACACTATGATCACAGTTACATAAAGAAGATAAATTTTGAGGAATATCCAAAAATTATACTGGATTCCTTCTCAGAAGTCAACTTTTCATGCCAAATAAACTCACCACTGAAGAAGAGAAGGAGGAGGATGCTGAATACCAAGTGGAGTTCACCTTGGAAGAAACCTGTGAGGGAAAAGAATGATTTTTATAAATGAGAGCAGAAACTTATTAAAAATGTAGTGAATGGCTACTATATGCTTAATATTATCCTAGTTACTGTGGATATATGAAAAAGGACTTGGATGTTTGTTGTTCTCAAGGGTCATATAATCTTGGAAAAGACATGAGACTGAGATACAGCAAATTGTGAAAACAAGAAACTATAATGACAGTATCCTGAATTTCTGGACAGTCCTGATTAAAAAAAATAATTTTCGCCCAGCCCGGCTGCTCAGTTTGGTTGAGCATTGTCCCTGGGCATATACTTAGTGGCGAGTTCAATCCCTGGTGGTGGTGCCTATGTCAGGCAACCAATGGATGTTTCTCTTGCACATCGATGTCTGTCTCTCTTTCTCTCTATTTCCCTTTCTCTCTCTAATATCAATTAAAAATACTTTTTCTTTCATTAGTCCATATTTTCCTTATTTTTGGCCTGGAAAATGTAGTCACCATAAATCTAACAATATGAAAACACTTAGCATGGTATCCAACACAACAGGCATTGAATGTAAGACAGTATATAACCAAGTATCAAATATAAGTATAACATGCCCATACAAATACTTAAACACAAATGTTCAGAGCAGCTTTATTTATAACAGCCCAAAACTTAGAAATATACCAAATGTCTACCATTAGATGGTGAATAGAGGAACTGATGTGGTATATCCATACATTGGACTACGACCCAGCAATAAAAATGAATGAAACAACCTGAATAATTATAGTAACTATATTGAGTAAAAGAAGTCATACATAAAAAGAGTACATACTGGATAACTCATTTATATAAAACTAGAAAATTCAAACTAATCTGTAGTGTCAGAAAGCACATCAGTGGTTACCTAAAGATGATGTGGGAGGTGGAGAGCAGAGGGTAGAGGGTAACTTTTGGGGATATGGATATAATCATTATCTTGATTGTGATGATGTTTTCATAGGTGTATACAAATATTAAAACTTATCAAATTGTACATTTTAAATATATATAGTTTCTGTCAACTTCATTTCAATAAAGCTATTTTTTAAAATGCCACATGTACTTTAGAGATTATGATTAGAATACTGGAGGGGGGGTCAGTTACAATAACTCTCTAAATCAAGCATGTCAAACTTGGGGCCTGTGGGCCACATGCAGCCCACAACAAATATTTTTGCAGCCCAGCCAATATAATGGTATGTAAGAAACATTTTAATAAAATTTCATAACTTAATTTTTATAATATCCTGTTATACATAACTAGAGGCCCAGTGCACGGATTTGTGCACATTGAAAGTAAATTAATTAGAAGGTGGCCGGCTAGGCGAGATGGGCTCGACATGCCCTAGCCAACCTCCCATGGTCCCTCCTCAGCCAGCCGCACCTGGGGCAGTGCTGGGGCTCGAAGGGTGTCTGTGGAGTGAATGGGGTCCCCCTGGCAGGTGGGGTCCTTGGCCTGGCCTGCGGGGATTGGGCCAAAACCAGCAGTCCGACATCCCCTGAGGAGTCCTGAAGAGAGGCCACTCTGCAAAGTTGCTGTTGCTCGGCAGCTCCTGCATTAAGTGTCTGCCCCCTGGTGGTCAGTGCATGTCATAGGTACTGGCCTGTCAGCTGGTCACTTAGCCTTTTATATATATAGATTATCAATAACAAACTATAACATTCCCTGACTGATTACTATAATTGTGTTGTGTTCATTTCCCTTATGCACCTTACGCGTAGGCACACCATTTCTCTCCACTAATACTAGCAGCGAATATTTTAGTAGCCTATTGCCACATCATTAGTCTTGGACTGACTTATTTAGTGTATGCAACAGGAAATATTTTGGCTTTTGGAGAACAAGAAAAATACATTTATTTGTGTTATGCTTATTAATTTGTGCAGTTATTCAGTGTCTGATAGGTTAATGTTCAAGAAAAAATATTAATTTTTATTAAAATGTTCTATTATTTTATGTTAACAATTAATCATTTATATCAGCCCTTTGTATTGAGCATGTCTCTATCGAAATAAACCTGTATTTCTATGAAAATTGAAACTTTTGTTTTTTGGCGGCCCACATAAACTTAAACCTTGTTTATTTGGCCCGTGTTAGCCTTTGAGTTTGACATGCTTACTCTAAATAAATAGTTTGTATATGTATATGTTATGGATGTTGATTTAATAAATATTAAAGTCTAATCAAAGTGAGCAATATGAAATACCTTGGACTGGAATATACTAACCTATTTTCTTGTCTGAATAGAGAACACATTAACCAAAGGTTTAGCGCTGCATGAAGTGCAAGAATTTGTGCATCTGTAGCACTGTCCAGGAGAAAGGGTCCTTTGGACCAGCAGATAAACCTTCTAAATGCCTATTCTGCTTCTTCCTCCATTCCTCACAAAAGCTATCTCAAACCACCAACACTGTCCTGGAGCCCACTGTGTCTTATTTATAGCCATGTCCCCAATACCAATGTGGTACATAGTAGGTGTTCAATAAATATCTATTGAACAAAAGAAAGGTGCATTGGGCTGGACTCCCTCCACCTCAGATTAGTTTAGGTGTTCCTTTTTTTGTACTTCCATAGCAGCCAATACTTCCCCTATCAGGTTTATTTGTCTCTGTTGTAATTGCCTAAGTACTTGTTACCCAAAAGATTGTAAGTTCCATTAGGATAGGCTTGTTCACCTGCTTTAAAAATATTTGTATTGCCCTAATCGGCTTGGCTCAGTGGATAGAGCGTCAATCCTCCTACTGCAGGGTCCTGGGTTTGATTCCGGTCAAGGCACGTACTGGTTGCTTTACAGAGTTATTGTGATCAAAACTGTACAGATATGAAAAATGGTTGGTGTATAATAACTGTCATTATTATTTTATTATTATAAATACTTACTTGTTCTCACTCCTTGCTATTTAAAAACTTATCAATTCTCTTAAAACTTCCAACTCTGCTACTTCCTCTCTTACTCTCAGGAGCTGACTTTGCTTTCCTAAATTTCAGAGGAAACAGAAACCATGAGATGAGAATTTCCTACTAGCAAATCTATAAAATTGACCTGCAATTATACCCATCTTTTTTCCTTCCTCCCTCTTATAATGGAGAAAGTAGCTAGCAAGCTCTGTGAGAACAAAGTGACTGGGAGACAGAGGTGCACAATCAATATCTGTGGACTGACTGAAATGGTGTCTGTCCTCCAGTCTAAGGCTAATCCATGCACCAACCTTTCCTGCTGCCTCTTTTTAAAAATTTCTTTCTTTAAAAAACAAATATTTGTATTGCCCTAGCTGGTTTGGCTCAGTAGACAGAGCCTCAGCCTGCAAACTGAAGGATCCTGGGTTTGATTCCAGTCAAGGGCACGTACCGGTTGTAGGCTTGATACCCGGCCCTAGTTGGGGTGCATGTGGAAGGCAACCAATCAATGTGTCTCTCTCACATCAATGTTTCTCTCTGTCTCTCCCTCCCCCTCCTTTCCACTCTCTCTAAAAACAAATGGAAAAATATCCTTGGGTGAGGATTAACAACAAAACAAAAAAATATATTTTTATGGATTTTTCATGAGAGAGGAAGAGAGAGGGAGAGAAAAACATTGATGTGAGATTGAAACATTGATCAGCAGCCTCCTGCTTGCTCCCTAGTGGGGTTTGAACCTGAAACCCAGGCATGTGCCCTGACAGGGAATTGAACCAGCAACCTTTTGGTGCACAGGATGACGCCCAACCAGCTGAGCCACCTGGCCTGGGCTTCTGCTGATTCTTACACTTCCATCAATTATCCTTTCTTTCCTGTATCTTATAAACCTCTCTCCATCCAATAGCAAGGGTTCTCTATACCAGCGGTCGCCAACCATGAGGACCTCACAGACCACCGGTTGGCCACCGCTGCTCTATACTAATTACCTTTATTTCCTCATCTCCCACTAACTCTTCAATCTATTCCAACCTTCATGATTGAACACCAGTAACTTCCTACATCCCATGGACTCCATCATACTTGACCTCTTAGCAAAGGTGACATGGTGTGGAGGAGAGACTATGCCATGATATGACAGCTATGGGGCCCTGCTAACTAGATCCTGGCCAGAACAAAGATTGCTTCCCCCAAATCCCCCCAAGGACTATCTAATTTACCCCTCACCTATGCCCCAAGCATGCTGGTTCCTGGAATAGGTCATTACCCCCACCCCAATCAAGCACACAAAACATTTATCTGGGGTAGCTCATGCCCCAGTACCCCATCCATCCAGCCCTGTCCTATAGAACCCTTTAGTGCAAGCATGTCAAACTCAAAGGCTAACATGAGCCAAATAAACAAGGTTTAAGTTCATGTGGGCTGCAAAAAAACAAAAGCTTCAAATTTCATAGAAATATAGATTCATTTAGATAGAGACATCCTAAATACAAAGGGCTGATATAAATTGGTAATCGTTAACATAAAATAGAAAATTTTAATAAAAATTAATATTTTTTCTTGAACATTAACCTACCAGACACTGAATAACTGCACAAATAAGCATAACGCAAATAAACCTGTTTTTCTTGTTCTCCGGAAGCAAAATATTTCCTATTGCGCACACCAAACAAGTCAATACAAGACTAATGACGTGGCAATCAGCTGCTAAAATATTCACTGCTAATATTAGTGGGGAGAAATGGTTCACCTGCGAGTAAGGAGCATAAGGGAAAAAAATCATACAACATGATTATAGTAATCTGTCATTAGCCAATGTTGTAGTTTGTTATTAATAATTATGTCTAACAGAATATTGTAAAAATAAAGTTACAAAATTTTATTAAAACGTTTTTTTACATACCACTATATTGGCTGGGCCGCAAAAATATTCATTGTGGGCTGCGAGTTTGACATGCTTGCTTTAGTGCCTGCCACATGGCACAAAGGATATCCATACCATCTTCCAGTCACACAAGAGGAGCCTCAGATATAAGTTCCCTTAATAAACTTTATGTAATAAAGGAATTGTCGGCCTTTCTTTGGTCTCTCAACCCTAGGAAATCCTATCTAATAAAAGAGAAACATGGTAATTAGCCGTACGGCCGCTACCCTTCCCATTGGCTAATCACTGAGATATGCAATTTAACTGCCAGCCAAGATGGCGGCCGGCAGCCAGGCAGCTTAAAGTGAACAGGGAGGCTTGCTTGCTCCAGTGACGGAGGAAGCCAGGTTCCCCGCCTGCCTTGCCAGCCTCTCAGCTGCTCTCTAAGAAACACTGTAACAAATATAGAAGCTAAACAAAACCCCAGAAACCTGCTTTAGTCAGCCAGGCTTCAGCCAGCAGTACCGCAACATTGTATCAAATACAGAAGGTAAACAAAGGCCAGAAACCTGCTTTCAGCAGCCGAGGCCTCAGAGCTAAAGCTGGCCCAGAATTAAAAAAAAAGAAAAAAAGGAGCAGTTGGGAGCTTCAGTCACCCGCCAGCCTGAAAAGGGCCCTCAGCCCCTCACCCAGACTGGCCAGGCACCCCAGTGGGGACCCCCACCCTGAAGGGGGTGTGACCAGATGCAAACAGCCATCATCCCCTCATCCAGGCTGGCCAGGCACCCCAGTGGGGACCCCCACCCTGATCCAGGACACCCTTTAGGGCAAACCAGCCGGCCCCCACCCGTGCACCAGGCCTCTATCCTATATAGTAAAAGGGTAATATGCCTCCCAGCACCAGGATCAGCGGAGCAGCGAGGCCTCCTGGCACCAGGATCAGCGTGACAGGGGGCAGCACCCAAACCGCCTGATCGCCCTGCAGCTCTGTGTGTGACAGGGGGCAGGGCCACAACCTCCCTATTCGCCCTGCTCTGTTCGTGACAGGGGAAGGCGCCCCAACCCCCTGATCAGCCCTGCTCTGTGCCTGATAGGGGGGAGCTCCCCAACCCCCTGATCGCTCTGCGGCTCTGTGTGTGACAGGGTGCGGCGCCCCAACCGCCCCCCTGCCCCCCACGGGCCCTGCTCTGTGTGTGATGGGGGCGGTGCCCCAACTCCCCTATTGGCCCTACTCTGTGAGTGATAGGGGGGAGCTCCCCAACCCCCTGATCGCCCTGTGGCTCTGTGTGTGACAGGGTGCGGCGCCCCAACCCCCTATCGGCCCTGCTCTGTGAGTGACGGGGGGAGCGCCTCAACCCCCTGATCGGCCCTGCTCTGTACGTGACAGGGGGGAGCTCCCCAACCCCCTGATGGGCCCTGCTCTGTGCGTGACAGGAGGGTGCTCCCCAACCCCCTGACCACCCTGCGGCTCTGTGTTTGACAGGGTACAGAGCCCCAACCCCCCTGATGGGTCCTGCTCTGTGCGTGACAGGGGGTGTCGCTGCAACTCCCTATCGACCCTGCCTTGAGTGTGACAGGGGGCGGTGCCCCAACCCCCCAATTGGCCCTACCCTGAGCGTGACTAGGGGTGGCATCGCAACCTCCCGATCCGCCCTGCTCTGTGTATGACAGGGGGCGGTGCCCCAACTCCCCAATCGGCCCTGCTCTGACCCCGACCAGGGGCTGCACCTAGGGATTGGGCCTGCCCTCTGCCACCCGGGAGCAGGTCTAAGCCAGCAGGTCGTTATCTCCCGATGGGTCCCAGACTGCGAGACGGCACAGGCCGGGCTGAGGGACCCCCTCTCCCCCCCAAGTGCACAAATTTTTGTGCACCGGGCCTCTAGTCCTATATAATAAAAGGCTAATATGCAAATTGACTGAATGGCAAAACAACTGGTCACTATGACACACACTGGCCACCAGGAGGCAGATGCTCAACACAGGAGCTGCCCCCTGGTGGTCAGTGGCTCCCACAGGGGGAGCACCACTCAGCCAGAAGCCACGCTCAAGACTGGCAAGCACAGCGGTGGTGGCAGGAGCCTCTCCCACTTCCGTGGCAGTCGGACATCCCCTGAGGGCTCCTAGACTGCGAGAGGGCGCAGGCTGGGCTGATGGACGCCCCCCTCGAGTGCATGAATTTCGTGCACCGAGCCACTAGTTTTATATAACACAGTAATCATGTCCTCCTTCCTGAACCCCCTTTTCACTTGCCTTCTGTGATACCCGGGTATCTCTTCTTTCTCTTGGGCTATTTCTCTGCCTTCTTTTCTAGTTCATTCTCCTCTGCCTGGCCACTTTGAATTGGGTCTTAGGCCTTCTTTTCTTCTTATTCTGCATACTCTCCTTGAGTGATTTTATCTCCTCCTGTGGCTTAAATAGTTAGATCCTGATGATGCCCAAATTTGTAGTTCCTAGCCAGAATCTTCCTCTTCAGGTAATATCCACATAACTAACTGTCTTTGCTCTATCTCTACTTGTTATTTAGGTAAAGGTTGAATTCATCTTCTTCCCACCAACCTTTCTGCTTCCTATAGGCCACCTTGCAGTGAATGGGACTGCTTATTGTTCACCTAGTTGCCCAACCAGAAACCTGAATGCCATCCCAACTCCTCCCTTTCTCTTCACAGTGAATAAAATAAGTCCAGGCAATTTGTTCCCCCAGAAATCTTTGAATACACCACTTTTCCTTTACCCCTCCTGCCATCACCCGTACCATCATTGTCCCTAACCTGGATTTCAATCTTAAATCTTGTGAACCTAGTTTCCATCTCATAGCCAGAGGGTCTTTCTAAAACACAAATCTGGTTAGACCATCCTTTTGTTTAAAACCCTCCAATGGCTTCCCACTGCCCTAGAGATAAAGACTAATCTTGATGTTGCTGAGAAGACTTACATAGTATCTTTACTTCTCTAGTTTCATAGGTTCCTCTGTGCTATGTTCCTGCCATTTGGAACATAGTTTGAGCTCTCTTTGTTCTTGCACAGGCTGCTGCTTCTTGCCTGAAATTTCTTCATTCCCTTGCTTGATTCATTCCTACTTTCTTCTCTACTTAGCCATCACTTTGGATCAGTTCTGTAGGTTTGCTAGTAGGAAGTTGAGGAAGTTCTCACTTTATGGTTTCTGTTTCCTCTGAAGTAGAAGAAACAAGGTTAACTCCTGAGAGTGAGAGAAGTAGCAGACTTGGAAATTTTCTTTTTAAATGTTTTCATTGATTTTTAGAGAGAGAGGCAGGGAGAGGGAGAGAGAAATATCGATTGGCTGTCTCTGGTATGCCCCCTCCCGGGGATTGAACCTGCAACCTGGGCATGTACCCTGACTAGGAGTGGAACCAGCAACTTTTCGATGCATAGGATGACAGCCAACCAACTGAGCCATACTGACCGGGGCATTACTTAGAAGTTTTTCAGTCTTAATCTCAGGTCTAAGCGAAGTACCTAATTGTAGAGTTCATAAAACACCTGAATTCCTTTATTTCTCATGTCGTATTATGGAATAACATCTTAATTACTAAGTCTCTCTCCCCTTAGATCACTAGATGGTCCTCATCCCCTTGCACTGTTCTGGAATAGAATAAGCACTCAGTAATATTTTGCCAAATGAAAGAATGAGTATACACCAAGCAATCGTTTGATATTAATTTTGTTTCATGAATACTCTCTTATAGGGCAGAAAATGCATGCATCAGTCAACTTGAGCATTCTAGGTTACTTAGTTTTATTTTTTTCACGTGCACAGAGCCTCCCTGCTGTGAAGAAGGCATAAAAGGCATTGCATTTGGTATAATAAAACTATCACATAGCCCTGGCTGGCTTGGCTCAGTGGATAAAGCGTTGGCCTGTGGACTGAAGGATCCCGGGTTTGATTCCGGTCAGGGGCATATGCCTGGGTTGCAGGCTCAGTCCCCAGCGAGGGGGGGGGGGGCGCGAAGTGGGGTTGGGAGGGGAGGTTAGGGGCCCGGGGGGCGTGTGGGAGACAGCCAATTGATGATTCTCTCTCATCCTTGATGTTTCTGTCTCTCTCTCCCTCGTCCTTCCTCTCTGAAATCAATAAAAATATATTTAAAAAGAAAAAACAAAAACAAAAAATCTACCAAATAGTTTTTGACAGGTTATATCTATAGTTTCTTCATTTCCTAAGAAACAATTATTAGCACTGTTGCTGAAGAAACTACCCTAAGTCCAGTCACACCAAATTTCTTGTTCTCTAAGCGTTTATTTTTGTACTTGCTTTACCAGGAACTCCCTTCTCTCCTTGGCTAAAGGCCTGCTAGTCTTGCAAGACTCAAGCCCAGAGCCAACTCCTTTTGGAAGCTTTTCCTGAACTGCACAGGTTGAGCCTGGGGCTCTTTCCATATGTTCCTGTAGTACTCTGTGCACTCCTATTATTTAGCAGTTACTGTTGCATTAAAATAGGGAAGCTTTCAGTGAGTATTTTATTTACCTCTTCTTTCCCAAAGCCTGGGGAGAGTGCCTGACACAGAAAGAGATGCCAAGACTTAAGTCCTGAATTTAGTTCCTAGTTGGGAAACCTTGGATGACTTCAGCCATAAGTGTCAGGTAACTTACTTCGTTATATTCATGAATTCTAATCTTCACAAACATTCTTTTCTTTTTCTTCAAAATTCTTAAAAACTAGAAATGGTGGAGCTGGGATAGAATCTCAGTATAATTGTGAAGCCTGTGCTTTTTTAAAAAAATCCTCACCTTAGGATATGTTTTTATTGATTTTTTAATGGAGAGACGAATGAATTGAGAAAGAGAGGAAAAAACATGGATGAGAAAGAGAAACACCAATCAGCTGCCTCTGGCATGTGCCCTGACCGGGGATTGAACCCACAACCTAGCTCTGTGCCCTGACTGGAATCAAACCCGCAACTAACTGAGCCACCCAGCTAAGGCTGTGCTTTTTATACCTCATCACTGAGGCAAATCACTGAGACTCTTTAAGACTGGTTTTCTGAATGGGAATCAGAAAATACCACAAGAAGCAGAAGTTCTAAATTTTACTAACAACCATAATAGAGATGTTATGTTGACTATGTACTTAAATAACTGAAAACATGAACTCTCTCCTTTACAGGTCAGTTTGACAGTCCTCTAAATTTTTTTAAAATCCTCACCTGAGGCTATTTTTCCATTGATTTTTGGAGTGGAAGAGAGGGAAAGACAGAGAGAAATAGCGATGTGAGAGAAACACAATGATTGGTTGCCTCTTGCATGAACCCCAGCCAGGACCGGCTGGGGAGGAGCCTGCAGCTGAGGTACATGCCCTTGACTGGAATCAACCTGGGACCCTTCTGTCCGCAGGCCAACGCTCTACCCACTGAGCCAAACTGGCTAGGGCGATAGTCCTCTAATATTCATGACTGCCAGAATCTAGGCTACTCTTTTTTTTTAAAAATATATTTTATTGTTTTTTTTACAGAGAGGAAGGGAGAGAGATAGAGAGCTAGAAACATCGATGAGAGAGAAACATCGATCAGCTGCCTCCTGCACATCCCCCTACTGGGGATGTGCCCGCAACCCAGGTACATGCCCTTGACCGGAATCGAACCTGGGACCCCTCAGTCCGCAGGCCTACGCTCTATCCACTGAGCCAAACCGGTTTCGGCTAGGCTACTCTTTATCAAAGTTTCATGTTACAGTAACTACTATTTGGCTTAAGGATTACTATTTCTGTTCTAAACTCAGAAGTTTCTCTAAATGACTAAGAAAATAGTGTATTTCCAAAATAAAGTATATGGGGAGGGAGGTTCTTCACCTTGATGAAAAAGACAAAATATAGTGCCCTCTTAAGGATCTTTCTCCCTCTCTTTTTTTTAATCCTCACCCATGGATATTTTTTTCATTGATTTCTAGAGAGAGTGGAAAGGAGGGAGAAGGGGGGAAGACAGAGAAAGAGAGAGAAACAATGACAAGAGAGAGACACATCGATTGGTTGCCTCCCGCATGTGCCCTTGACGGGGAATCGAACTCGAAACCCTTCTGTCCCAGGGCTGAGCAGCTGTTCAGGGTTAAGGCTCTCTTCTTAATGATTCATTGTGATTGAGGGGAGGGGAAGGAGGCAAAGGAAAAAAAGGAAATTTCATTGAAAGATTTCAAGGAGAACTGGAAAACACAGGGTGGAAATTTCACTTGTCCTCTACTAAAATAGGACACTAGAAAAAAAAAACTTGGATCACAGTAAGAAATATACAAGTGACGCTATATCATCCATCTGACACACCCGTCCAATCCATTCTCCACACTTTCCCATTAAATAGCATATTTCAACATAGACCTTTGCTGACTCTGCTAAGAATCTTAAAAACGATTACGTTTCTGCAGTAGAATTCACTAAAAAGTGGTAAATACCAGTATTATGTAAAAGTCCAGTAATATGAAGGAAGAAGTCCCCGGGCTGGAGGTAATGAGTAAGAGGGCCATGCTGTCGGCAGTAAATCTCGCCTCCTCTTCTAAGTCCTTGCTCAGCCACGAACAAGAAGGGAACGGCTATGGAGAGAGCCGGAGGTCACAGGCCTCAGGCACGAGCTCCTGCAGCTCTATCACCTCTCGGGCTGGCTCCCTAGGACCCAGTCCCCCGGACCCCGTGCCCATGGGCAATGCTGAGGGTGCACCGGCCCGCTAAAAACGGACTTGGGAGCAGGAACTTGGGACTTACACTTGTTTTCTCTCACCTGTGTCAGATTTGTTTAGTCCCTGGCACGTGCTTGGGGCCAACTAGTAGCCTAGATATCTTCTTGTTTACTGCCAATACGAACACTATAACTCTGCTGAGAAGAAGTTTAACAACGTCTCAGCAAGCAAGGGGGCAGCCCGGGGCGATGGAAAAGCAAATGGCCACAGCTGGGGAAAACAGCACAGGGCTGCTTTGGGGGGAAACCTGGCGTAAGCTTCCAGAAGCAGATTCAAAGTTCACCCACTGACCCTCGCCCCTCAGTGCCTCCTCCTCCCCACCCCCTGCAGCTCGGATTAGAGACAGTGAAGTAAGGGTGGGGGAAGGACACAATCTGGACGCTCCTGGCAGGTGAAAAGGCTCTTAAAAAGGTGACCAAGAGGGGAGTTTCGGGGCAGCGAGGTGGCAGGTACAGAGGTGAAGGGGAAAGAATGTGAGAGGACCAAGGAGAGGTGAGTGCAAGCGAGCGTGGCAGCAGAAAGGGGGCAGGGCTGGAGGAGGAGAGCGGGCCAGAGCCACAGGAGGGGAGGCTCAAGAGTAAAAGGGTGGGAGGGGCAGGATCCCACGATGGTCCGGGGCTGGATCCCACGAGGACGGACCTGGAGCGCGGGGGGTGGGACAGGGCCGGACAGGTCTTGTGGGAACAGCAGGGTCGGCCAGGATGGGGTTGACTCAGAGAGTGGACGGAAACGACCCAGTTCCTAGCTTCACGACCCCTCGGCGCCACCCTCACTCGCCTGCAGGATCCGAGCCCGCACAGCCGCCGCCGCCACTACCGCCGCCATGGTTCCCGGTGCCTCTACTCCCCGTGACTCCCCAGCTGAACTGCAGCTGCCAGACTTGGCCCTTCATCCTGCCGCGCCTCTTCATTGGTGGAGAGGACCATTTCCCCGGCCAATCACTCGCTCTAACTCCTGACTCCACCCTCATGCCCAGTTTTGGGGACAGGCGATTGGTCAGAAGTGAAAGCGCTCTCTCCCCTCTCCCACCTCAGCAAATTCTGTTGGCGGAGGTAGGGAGGACGCCCCTCACTTGGGTGCTCTCCATTCAGCACGCAGGGAAGACGCCCCTTCACAGGGAGCCCCGATTGGCCACAGGGACGACTGCGGCCCCGCCCCCTCACTGAGGAAAGTAAATAAAGCCTTCCTAGAATTGGCAGGCGCTCCGCCTCCTCCAGTGCGTGGGGGGTGTGGCCAGCACTGGGGGCGGGGCTAGGCAAAGATCGCCCTAGAAGGGGCAAACGAGATGGGGCCTGGGAGTGGGGATACGGTTTCCCTTTGGGGGCGTGGCTTGTGGGTCCTCGCTTTCCCGCCGACGGTTGGTCGCGTCACGTGACATGGGTTGGAAGATGGCGTCTCCCACAGAGGGTAAGAGCCGGCTTAGAGATCCTTCGCCTGCCCCCCTGGCAACTTCCGCTCTCCGTCTGCCGGTCGAACTTGGGCTCCTCTCTTTCCCCCTCCCACTTCTCTTCCTCGGGATGCGGGTGCGTCTTCAGCTCGCCGATTCTTCACAGATGCTCCGGAGGAGCTCAGTTTCCCTGCTGTGCACCAGCCGGGTGGAGGCGGGCACCGGCGGGAGACCCATCCGGGCCCAGCCGCTCCCTTAGCCTCAGCTTCACGGAGGGCGGCGGCGGAGATTACTGCTGGGGGAAAGGAGGCGCCTTCTTGTAGCTTTCTTCTGGGGCGCCCCATTCGAGGGTTGGCTCTCTCATCTTTGATCGCCTGGCACTCTTCTCTCCCACCGTAGGTGGGATTGGTGGCCGACCTCATCCTCTTTCTGCCCAGATTGGTACGGTTGTCCTGGCAGCTCGAGAAGCGGGGGACCTTCCCGGCCCCTCGCCGACCGAGTC
Organism: Myotis myotis; assembly: GCF_014108235.1. Lineage (NCBI taxonomy): Eukaryota > Metazoa > Chordata > Mammalia > Chiroptera > Vespertilionidae > Myotis > Myotis myotis. The sequence continues at coordinate 203,233,211 of NW_023416313.1, forward strand.
CCCAGGAGAATGAGAATGGAGCTTTTTAGGGTAGTTCTGTACACGACTCAGTCTCTCTTGCTTCTGCCGTATGTTTCCCCGGGCCGAGGGAACGATTTCTGCCTGTATATTGTCCAAGGGGCAGGTCATCTCAGCATCTAAGTTCTGTGGGTGTGCCCTTGTGCCTTTGCGCTCGATCCGATCCTGCTTTGGGGAGTGAGGGTCTTGCAGTCATTTCTGCACTCAGTTTTTGCGTCTACTGCCCCCACCCCCACGTCCGTTTCACCGACATGTAGTTTACCCTCGTCACACCAACACAGTTTTGTGTTTGGAAGGAATCTTGGCAGTTCATTTCAGGAATGAGGAAATTGGGGCCAAGAAAGCTGTACAGGTTACATGGAAGGCATAAAGCTAGGCGCTTTGGGAGAGGAAAAGATGAATCATTCACGTACATTCCCGCGGTTTCAGGTCTTATTTTAGCTGTCACCTCCCAGAGAGGCTTTCCCAGGACATGGCATCTGGATATGCCCCTCTTCACCGCTGTTCACGATCTCTGCCAGCGTAGTTATTCTGTTAACTTTGCCGCTTTCACACAGGGTCATAAATTCTAGATCTGTCTTGTTCATAGTTGAAAGAATGTTACTTTGGCTTAAGTTTCAAGTTAAACCGAGTCTTAAGTTTTTTTTGAGTGCAGGTAAACTGTAAAAGAAATTATGGGTGTTCAGCGCGGCCACAGTGGCTCTGTGGTGGAGCGTCCACCTAGGAACCAGGAGGTCACGGTTCGATTCCTGGTCAGGGCGCATGCCCGGGTTGTGGGCTGGATCCCCAGTGTGGGACATGCAGGAGGCGGCCAATCAATGATTCTCTCTCATCATTGATGTTTCTATCTCTCCCTCTCTGAAATCAATAAAAAATATATTAAAAAGAAAAAGAAATTATGGGTTCAGAGTTAACAGAGATTCCTTGCCTTGCCTGGGTGCCCTGGGTGCCCTCTGGGTAAAATGTCCTTCTCATGCCAGGAAAGAGAAAGGAGTGGGAATGACATTTAAATAGTCAGCCAAGGGAATGGGGAGTTGTTTAATGGGCACTGAGTTTCAGTTTGGGAAGGTGAAGAAGTTCTGGAGATGGATTGTGATAATGGTTGCACAACATTGTGAATGTACTGAATGCCACTGAACTGTACACTTACAAATGGTTAAAATGGTAAATTTCATTATGTATATTTTACCACAGTTTTTTTAAAAAGCCAAGTGATAGAAGTAATTTCTGTTAAAGATTTTAGTTTATTATGAGGTTATTTTTATTTTTTTATATATATTTTATTGGTTTTTTACAGAGAGGAAGGGAGAGGGATAGAGAGTTAGAAACATCGATGAGAGAGAAACATCGATCAGCTGCCTCCTGCACACTCCCCACTGGGGATGTGCCTGCAACCAAGTTACATGCCCCTGACCGGAATTGAACCTGGGACCCTTTAGTCCGCAGGCTGAGGCTCTATCCACTGAACCAAACCGGTTTTGGCAGTGAGGTTATTTATTTATTTATTTTTTAATATATTTTATTGATTTTTTACAGAGAGGAAGGGAGAGAGACAGAGTTAGAAACATCGATGAGAGAGAAACATCGATCAGCTGCCTCCTGCACATCTCCTACCGGGGATATGCCCGCAACCCAGGTACATGCCCTTGACCGGAATCGAACCTGGGACCTTTCAGTCCGCAGGCGGACGCTCTATCCACTGAGCCAAACCGGTTTTGGTAGTGAGGTTATTTTTAGATTTCTAGGTTTTGGAGGTTTTAGAGCTGTGTTCCTTGTATTTATTTTTCCCTGTCTTCTCTCATTTCTTTTTCCTTTCTTTAACCAGAAAGAATATTGGGAACATTATATATTTCTTCCTTTGATCTTCTAGCAATCTCCATTGCTACTCTTTTTTTTTTTTTAATTTTTTTTTTTTAAATATATTTCATTGATTTTCCACAGAGAGGAAGGGAGAGAGATAGAGAGTTAGAAACATCGATGAGAGAGAAACATCGATCAGCCGCCTCCTGCACATCTCCCACTGGGGATGTGCCCGCAACCCAGGTACATGCCCTTGACCGGAATCGAACCTGGGACCTTTCAGTCTGCAGGCCGACGCTCTATCCACTGAGCCAAACCGGTTTTGGCCATTGCTACTCTTTATGTGTAAAAATTTTCAGCTTCATCTTTTACAAAGTTTCACTTCTCCACCTAAACTTTTTTTTTAATCTGACAAAATCAAGGGGAGCACTTTGGACTTAAATTCAGTTTCTAAATAAGTATATCTTCCTAAAATATTCCATTGCCTAGCTCTCTCACTTCTATCTGTAATGTTCTACCTGTCCTTGACTTTAAAATTTAATTCAAATAATGTTGATATGAAAAAGATTAGGTCATTTACTCATTTGTCTTCTTCTTTTTTTTTTTAATTGAGTGATTTTAGAGAGAGGGAGGGAGGGATGGAAGAGAGAGAGAGAGAGAGAGAGAGAGAGAGAGAGAGAGAGAGAGAGAGACATTGATTTGTTGTTTCTTATTTATGCATTCATTTGTTGAATCTTGTATGTTCCCTGGCTGGGGATCAAAACCTTGGCATATCTGGACAATGCTCTAACTAACTGAGATACCCGGCCAGGACCTCATTTGTCTTTTTAATGGTAAATTTGCTGGGACTTTTTTGAAAAGGAGAAAACTGAAATCAAGTAAAGCCATCTAATTACTTAATGTATGAGAGTAAGCCTCACAGAAGATTGAGTTATGCCCCCAACTGTGGTTTTCATAAGGCTACCCCTGTTGGTTATTAGCTCCTACTCCCAATAAGTTTATTTTTGTTATTGGTAACATTCTTTGGAATTTGAAAACTGACACTTTGTGTTACACAGTTTTCCTTTCTTACCAATTTGGATGCTTTAATTAAGGCAATTATTAGGGTCAAGTTCTTGACCAATTAGAATGCTATTGGAAATTCTCTTAGAACATTTGGGGGGCAAATTCAATTTAGAGAAAAGTTCATGTTTCAATTTAGAGAAAAGTTCATGTTGAAAATATTTATATACATGTACATTTTCTGGGGAGTGAGTCCATAAATCCATAGCTTTTTTTCTTCCAGATTTCAAAAGATGTGGCTTATTCAGAAAATGTTAAAAACTGTTTGTGTCATTAAATTACCTGATTATGCAACTAGTTAGCATACTGAGCATATAATATGTACTCAACACATGTTAACTATTGTTAATATCCAGTATCTACTGTGTGCCCAGGCAAGAGTAGAGAGGAAATGGCATCAAAGAATTAGGCTGGATCATGTAGGATTTTATAGGGCATGGTAGGTACAAATTCACGAATTTAGCTGGGAAGAAGTCCTTTAAGCTGAAGAGTGACATGAACTAATTGGCATTTAAAAAAAAAATCAGTTCTGGCTGCTTTGTGGACAATAGATTTGGGGGTAGGGAGGAAAAGGGATAAGAATGGGAAAAGGGAGACCTGTTAAGAGGTTATTGCAGTCGTCCAGGAGAGAAATCATGGTTTCTTGGTTAATTAATTTGGTTTTTGGGTGTATTTTGGAGATGGTAATTAGTGGATTTACTAATGGAGGGTTATGGAAGGGTGAAGGAAAGAGAGGCATAAAGAATAGGTGGTATCTGGGTTTTTGAGAACTGGGGTTTGTGGTAGTGCTATTTCTTGAGACATAGAGGACTGGGAGAGTATGCTTTTGAACATATTAGAATTAAGGGATTTTTCACATGTGTAAATGGAGAGAGATGTCAAGTATTAGTTAGATACATAACTCTGAAGTTCAGAGAAAGACTGGGCCTGGAAATATAAATATGGAGTCATTGGCACAGTAAAGGCTGCGGGACTAGATGAGATCTTCTCATGAGACTTTAGGTGTAGAGAGTGAAGCCAGTTTAGGATGGGGCCTCAGTGAAAGAGGAGACTGAGGAAAAGGGATCAGGGAGGAAGGAGAAAAACCAGCATAGTGGTTTTACAGAAGCCGGAGGTGGAGTGTTTCAAGGAGAGTGGTCAGTGTGAAAGCTGCAAAGAGGTCACATAGGAGAAAACCGAGAAGTGACCACTGGATTTAGCAACATAGGTCATAGATAACCTTGACGACAACAGTTTCCATGCATATAGGAACAGAAGCCTGATTGTCATGGGTTAAGGAGAGAATGTGAGGTGAGGACGTAGAGGCAGCAAGATAGACAGACAACTCAAGCACTTTTGAGAGAAGGAGTGGGGAGATAATGGAGTCAAGGAAGAGCTTTTTCAAAGAAGGGAAATTCTAGAGCAGGTTTGCTTGCTGTTGAGTATGAAGCAGTAGAGATGGTAGAAACTGACTGTGCAAGAAAGATATTATTACTCATGATATTTTTGTCAGAGCAAGAGAAGATGGAATTCAGAACCCTAGCAGAGGAGTTCGTCTTGAGAGCAGGGACACTTGGTTGTAACTGGAGGAAAGTCTAAGAGTATGAGTGAAGGTGCAGGTGGGTTTGCTGATACTCATTTTTTTCTGATACCCCACTAAAACATTAGATATCGGAAAAGTGAGGTTTGATAAGGGAAAATGATTCATTTTTACAACATTTATTTGCAGTTATAGAACTCCGCTATCTAGACTTCCAGGTGAATGTTCCAGTATGTTATGTTCTTTGAGACTGAAATGTTTTAAAATGTAAATGAACATGTTTTGTGTCTTCTTGGCTCATCTGGGTATTTTGTTCCAGGGACGGATCTGGAAGCATCTTTATTAAGTTTTGAAAAACTTGATCGTGCCTCACCAGATCTTTGGCCAGAACAATGTAAGTTTTTGGTTTCTTTATATCAGAATCAATGGAGGAGAACCAGTGCTACATTGAAGGATATTTTTTAAGGAGGTATTTAATGGTAATGGTTAAAATTTTAATTTTTCTTCAAAGGGAAGAGAATGAATTCTGTGGTCCAATGTTCAGAATAGCTGGTGGTTTACTTTTTTCAGGACACACTGTGACTTAGGAAATGATGGGGAGCCTTTAAAAAATAATCATTAAAAAAATCTGTAATAAGTTCAGACAATTTATATAGAGAGATACTTAATGTATTTTCTCACCTCCTTTGATCACTCTTATAAAATCACCATTCGTAGTTTGATACAATCCTTTTGACCTTTTTTATATTTATTTAAATAAGTAAATAAATATATATTTTTAAGTATATAGAGGGTTTTTTTGTGTGTGTTTTTTGAGGGGGGCATAACAATGGGGTCATATGTACATGGTCTACAACTTAACTTATTCCACTTAGTGGTAGTAATTTATTAATGGATCCTTCCATGTTAGTAGGTTTAAGTTTACTTCTTTTAAAGTATAATTATACTCTTTTATGTTTTCATACCCTATTTGGAAACCTAAATTATATCCAACTTTTGATATTACAAATAATTTAATGATAATAAATATCCTTGCACAAGTAGCTTTGTGCACATGGGAGAGGATGACTGTGTATGAGAGTGACCCTTTACTCACATACTAGCTGATACTGAATGTTACTGATCTTTATTTGTAGTTTGTATTTCTCTAAGTGAGATTGAACATCATTTTATTTTTACATATCTGGCTTTTTATGTGACTTTGCCTATAAGACATTTAAATAAACAATTAGATTGGCAGACCCGTGTACCTACAAAGGAAATTTAAACTTTTATCTGGTAAGAGATATAGTATCTTGCCACCCTCCCACTTAGCTAATTCCTGATCCTTCAAAGTTCAATTGAGGAAGCTTTCCTGCACCCTCACCCTCAGTATGATTTAGATTTCCTTTTTTTTTTTGGTGATGGTGGGGGTGGGGGTTCTACCAAACCATCTGGTATCTTTCTTGGAGAACTTAAGCAGTATTACAGTTATTGATTTACTCTTTCTTTCCTCTTCCAGACAGTAAGCTTGAAGACAGGCTGTTTTCTTATTATTTGAATCTTCTATGTCTGGGACACTAAAATTGAATAAATAATGTATCTTTTCTTTTTTAGTACCAGGTGTTGCTGAATTTGCAGCTTCTTTCAAAAGTGTAAGTAATATTTTAATTACCTAATGAAGTTTATATCATGTTTTGCTCCTTGGTAACAGCTCAAATATCTCTTGTTTCTTTGTTTTCAAAATAATGTCATCCTATATAATAAAAGGGTAATATGCAAATTGACCCTAACAGCAGAACAACTGGGATTGACTGGTCACTATGACACACACTGACCACCAGGGGGCAGACGCTCAATGCAGGAGCTGCCCCCTGGTGGTCAGTGCGTTCCCACAGGGGGAGCTCTGCTCAGCCACAAGCCAGCTGACGGGTGGCGGGAGCCTCTCCTGCCTCCTCAGCAGTGCTAAGGATGTCCGACTGCAGCTTAGGCCTGCTCCCCACTGGAAAGTGGACATCCCCTGAGGGCTCCCGGGCTGCCAGAGGGATGTCTGACTGCCAGGTTAGGCCCAATTCCCCGGGGAGCGGGACTAAGCCAGCAAGTGGACATCCCCCGAGGGGTCCCAGACTGCGAGAGGGCACAGGCCGGGCTGAGGGACCACCCCCCCCTCCCCCCCGAGTGCACAAATTTTTTGCACCAGGCCTCTAGTAGTCTTTAAATCACTTCGTAACTACAGCCCTGGAAATCTGTTTATATTATTATCATGTTAATTGATGATAATGCCTTCTTCTGTCCAAATGCTCTATTTTGGCATTTTGACCTTTGTCTATTAGCCTCTTTTCTTAGCTTAAAAGCTTTTAACAGAAGGCAGTTGAAATATTTAATGTAACACCAGCATTCTTTTTGCCCAAACTATGAATTTTTAAAAATAAATTATTTTATTGATTTCAGAGAAGGGAGAGGGAGGGAGAGAGAGATAGAAACATCAATGATGAGAGGGAATCATTGATCGGCTGCCTCCTGCATGCCCCCTACTGGGAATCGAGCCCACAACAGGGCAGGTGCCCTTGACCGGTATTGAACCTGGGACCCTTCAGTCCGCAGGCTGACGCTCTATCCATTTAGCCAAATTGGCTAGGGCACCAAACTATGATCTTGAAGCTTTTCTCTTTTGTTTATGTGATGCATTATGAACTTAACTTATATACCTTCTTAGAGGATTTCTGAAATTTCTCAGTGGCTCATCAGAAACCTAAGGAAGAAATCCAACAAGTCACAACTTTTCTATTTGCAGGGCAGCAGGAATTGTGCTAGATGCTGTACACATGTTCTCTTCCATATTCCCACAAGTAGGAGAATATGATGATTATAATATTAGCTACCACTTATTTACCATGTGCCAGGCACTGTTCTAAGCACTTTACACATATATTACTTAACCTTCACAAAACGATATGAGGCATTTAACAGACAAGGATATAGGCACAGAGAGAGTAAGTAGGTTACCCAAGGTTATAGGCTATAATATGTGCCAGAATCAGGCTTTGAATCATTAGTCTAATTACTGGCATCCACACTCTTATTTTGTTTGTTTTTTGTTAATCCTCACCCAAGGATATTTCCCATTGATTTTGAGAGAGAGAGAGAGAGAGAAAGAGAGAGAGAAACATAGATGTGAGAGAGACACATCGATCAGGTGCCTCCTGCATGTACCCCAACTGGGGATCAAACCCACAACCTGGGTATGTGCCCTGACCAGGTATCGAACTGGAGACCTTTTGGTGCACAGGATGATGCTCAACCAACTGAGCCACACTGGCCAGGGCCTGAATCTATTACTTAACTACCTGTGACCTCAGCAACTTTTCTAAAATTTTGGAGCCTTAGTTTTCTCATTTGAAACTATCTCATAGGATTTTTAATGCCATAATGCAAGTTAAAACACTTTGCAAAGTACCCGGGACATAATAAACAATACATGGTAGCTATTATTACTAGATCAGCTTTTGTCTCGTGGATGGAGTAGAAAGTGTCTGATTAATTTTCTTACATTCTTATTCATACCGACTTTTCAGTTTAGTTCGTTGTATTTGGTAACAACTAAGTCTTTTGAATCATAAATATAAATAAGTGGTTTTTAAATAACTTTTATTATAGTATGATATTTTTTGAAAATCTGATTAAGCATCTACACCTTTTCCCTAGAAATATGGACATACATATTGAGTTTTGTTTCTAGGGGGCCAGGGTCATCCCAGGATCCCAGGTTAAGATCTTGTATAATCTGTTTCCAGAAATGGTGAATTTGACCTATAATAAATAGCCTTCTAGGGAAAGTAGTATAGAGTAGTGGTTTCTGAACTCATACTATATGGATTTTGAATCCTGTGTCCACTAGCTGTGTAACCTGAGGCAAGTGATTTATAATCTTCCTGTACATTTGTTTTTTTATTTGTAAAATGAGGGTAATAATACCTACTTCATAGGGTTGATTTAGAACTTAAATGACATAATGCATGTAAAGTGTTTTGCTTGTTGCATAGTGCTAAGTAAATATTACTTTTTTTAAAAAGAAAAGGGCTTGCCCTAACCGGTTTGGCTCAATGGATAGAGCATCAGCCTGCGGACCAAAGGGTCCCAGGTTCGATTCCGGTCAAGGGCACATGCCTGGGTTGCAGGCTCGATCCCCAGTGTGGGGCATGCAGGAGGCTGCCGATCAGTGATTTTCTTTCATCATTGATGTTTCCATCTCTCTCCCTCTTCCTTTCTCTCTGAAATTAATAAAAATATATTATAAAAGTGGAGGGGGCTCAAAACTGAAGTAATGTTTCTCAACTGTACTCCTACCTGCACAACAAAATCATCAATATGCAGCTATGGAGCCTTTAAAAAGTACTTATGTACTGTTCCTTGCTCTGTTCTCTCCAATGGACCCTTCCCCCACCCCTGATATTCTAATCATTGCATCTACGGTATGGCTAGGTCATTTGTATTTGTTGTTGTTGTTACATCATAGATGACTCTTACAACTAGGGTTGAAAATTGTTGCCTAAAGCTATTCTAAAAAGGGGTTCTTTCAAATTTTGTAAGTTCACTTTCAGAAATCAGAAAATAACTTAAAATTCTAAAGTTTTCTAAAACACCTGCTGTAAAATGAAATTTCAAGTGATGACCATTACAGTGTTCTTGCAAATTGAGGATTTTCTCATTCTTGACTCTTCTTTGAATCTTCTCCTCTGCTAGAAAATGTTACTTACTGATTATTGTTTCAAACATTTCAGTTGGAGGCTTTCCCCAGAACTGAATTTCAAGTAATTTCTTTAATTTCTATACTAACCTGTTAGGCATGAAACAATGACAGTAGTCAGACCTAATTCTTCCAAGATCATTTCTCTGAGACCAACTTTAAGGATGAGCAGTATTATTTTGTAAGGTGATTACTTATAGGCCGTATCTGAATCTGGAGAAATCAGGGTTTTAGAAATTATAATTTGCCAGTATTTTCACACAAACTGAATGCTATGTGACAAGCTACCTACAAGAAGGAAAAGTAGGGTCTCTTCACACTTTGTATGTAACTGAGTGGATATATTCTTATTTTTTGACAGCCTATTACTAGCTCGCCACCCAAATGGATGGCTGAAATAGAACGTGATGATATCGACATGTTGAAAGGTAAGCTATGCTAGTGACTTTTATCTTTTAACCCGATATTTATGCTCTCCCACAAACCACCTTCCTAGTTTTTCTCTGACTGTTCCCTTGAAAGTATTCTTAGCTCACTCAAACTGCCTACCTAACTATCTTTATTGATGTTCTTCATGTCTAAATGCCTTTCTTAACTTTTCCATATGTAGCAATCCTTCTAATTTAAGACCTGCTCATAATGGTTTTATCTGTACCTAAAGTCCTTTAATATACTTTTGTCTTGTATAATGCTTACAGTTTACAAAAAGCTCTTGCATAAATTTTTTCATTTCTCATAAAGGTCCTGTGAGCTAGATATGATGATATCTAAGGTTCAAAGGGTTAACTTAACCAAGATTTGTTAGAGTGAAAAAATTTAAACTCTTATTTTAAGTCTAGTCTCTTTCCACTATAAACAAGTGCTTATTTAGGATTTACTGCTATATATTATTGTCAGTACTATTAGTTGACAATCCCTTCATAGGTAAGACCTGTCTTATTTTATTCTTTCCCATCAATTTCTCCAATAAAGAATACTATAAGTAGTGATTATTGTTGTTTGATAAATGACTTGGAACTGAACCACAAGTGGAAATTTAAATTAAAAAACATTAATTTTCCTTGATTTTTGCTCTACTTTATTTATTTATTTTTTAATCATCCTCTGATGATAAGATTCATGATGATTGTGAAGTAATAGACTGAAATGAAGGTAAAAATTGGATGCTTGAGCTATTTAAGCAGCTGAACAGATCAAGAAAGTCTACTACTTATGCCAGATATTGATGATAGGTGGGAGAAAAAAACACCTTTATTTGATTTCAAAGGTAATTCATTGTTCTGCATGAAATGCTTAAATGCAGGTTCCCCTCCTCCAACTCTGGAAATATTAAGTCTCAAGGGCATTTCAGGTTCATTGTTCTAATGTTCCAAACAGACATTTATATGCCATCAATATGCATTTTCTAAGGAAACGTTAAATTTTTAATGAGGGATATAGCATAATGTTTCATATAAATTGACCTGTATTTTAACCTAAAAGGAATTTTGTGCTATGCTATTTAAATGAAAATCTGGGAAAGTAAATTGTTGTTTTTTAAGTATACTGTCTTTTTACCTGGTAAACTTAAAATTTTTTATAGGTATTTGATTTGAAGGGAAAGTTTGGGTTAATATTTAGTGTTTGTTTTCTAAACTTAGGGAAATGGGGGAACAATACATGTTTTGTCACTATTTTATTAATTTAAATAATAAGAATTAATAAAAGACAGTGGAATTAGTGTCCATTTTTCAAGACAGATCTGTCAACCAGTATAGGCTTTCTCAATGCTATGTGGAGTCACAAGGTTTGATACTTGTATTGTGTATTCATTTTGTATGATAGGCAAAATGAATGTTGTTAAAGGATCCTTAAGATAAAACATAGTTTGCTAACTCTCTCCTCATATTGGGTAAGCTCATCTGACCCAATTTTGCATTAGTGGGGAAAATTCATTGTGTGTGTGTGTGTGTGTGTGTGTGTGTGTGTGGTGGGGGCGGGAGTGGTTGGAGGAGAAAAGAAATGGATTTATGCTCTTATCTGATAAAAATTAAAGCTTAAAATTTTGTGTAAGAAGGATTCCCATCTCAAATGAGTTGTTATTAGAGAACAGTGTATAGAAATGATATTGAAATAAATGATTCTATTTCAGAACTGGGGAGCCTCACCACTGCTAATTTGATGGAGAAGGTACGAGGCCTACAGAACCTGGCCTATCAGCTGGGGCTAGATGAGTGTGAGTACCCAGATCACATTAATTCAGGGTTGCCTGTTGTGTATTTCATGATGAGTTCTAGCTGTAATACAGATGTCTGTATTACATTTTATGAAGGTAAGATGTCATTATAATCTAAAGTGTGCCTTTTATGATAGAATATGCTGGAATAACTACTGAGTTTACTAGGTAACGATTATTTTTTTCTGTACAGTAAAAATATATTGGAAATCCTTTCAGTTTTAAGTGATAGAATGTCCAATCAAACTAGCTTAAGCAAAAGAAGGACTTTATTAGTTCACATAAATCAAAATTCAGGAGTAGAAATAGCTTTGAGGATATCTAGATCCATGACTGTTAATGATATCATTGGGATTTGCTTTTGGTTTGCATCTCAAGACTTTGTTTCACTCATGCATTAGCCTTATTCTCTGCTGCTGCAGATAGCTTTTTCCTAGAACTGGGCAAGTGGCCAAAATGAGCTCTAATTTATATGTCTTTAAATTTCATAGTCCCCAAAGAAAGAACATCTTTTCTGAACATTCCAAAAGAAAGGTCCTGGGAGGACTCTGACTGTTCCATCTTGGCTCATATACCTAACCTGGAACCAGTCCTTTAGCCAGGTAGCATGGAGCACTCTGATAGATCAGGCCTGGGTCCTAGGTGCAGACACAGATTGAAAGGCTTAGTCTAAATCAAATCACACAGAATGGGAGAGAACAATTGATTCCTCAAAGGAAGGGATAGATAGCAGAACAAAAACATAATCTGTACCATGAGCATGGTTTTAAAAGATCTCATTTGCCCGGCCAGAGTTGCTCAGGGGTTGAGCATTGACATATGAACTGGGTGGTCATGGTTTGATTCCATCAGAACACATGCTGAGTTGCAGGCTTGATCCCCAGTAGAGGGTGTGCAGGAAGCAGCTGATGATTGATTCTCATCATTGATGTTCCTATCTCTCTCCCTCTCCCTTCCTCTCTAAAATCAATAAAATACATTAAAAAAATAAATTTAAAAAAGATCTTACTTATTCCTATCTGTTCTTCATTATTTTAGTTTAAAATTATTTCTTTACTAGAGGCCCGGTGCACAAATTTGTACACGGGTTGGGTCCCTTTGCCTGGCCAGTGATTGGGCTGATAGGGGCTGCGGGAGGTTGGCTGTGGGAGTGCACTGACCACCAGAAGGCAGCTCCTGCGTTGAGTGTCTGCCCCCTGGTGGTCAGTGCGTGTCATAGTGACCAGTCATTCAGTTGCTTAGGCTTTTATATATAAATATATGTAGATAAATTATATCTCTTCCTATACTGTATTCATTATAAAATTAGAAAAGGAATTGTAGAAAATTTTCACTTTGTAATTGAAAGAGATATTCAATATAAATACAGTGGTTAGAACTTTGTTCTCAGTAGATACCTCTTGAGACCTTCATAAATCCACAGTTCTGAGAGGCTAGTATAGCTTATAATTTTCTTCAAAATGCAAGTTTTGTACTGATTAGAGCAGTGATGGCGAACCTATGACAACCATGTCAGAGGTGACATGCGAGCTCATTTTTTTGGTTGATTTTTCTTTGTTAAATGGCATTTAAATATATAAAATAAATATCAAAAATATAAATCTTTGTTTTACTATGGTTGCAAATATCAAAAAATTTCTATATGTGACATGGCATCAGAGTTAAGTTAGGGTTTTTCAAAAAGCTGACACGCCGAGCTCAAAAGGTTCGCCATCACTGGATTAGAGGATGGATTAGAGCCATCCTAAAATGTTTCATAAATTATTTTTCTTATTTATAGAGCATATGGTGGGTTTTTACACATCATTGATTTAAGTTACTTCCAAATTCAACATTTAACTTTAAAATTCAATTTAAAGCCTATGATTTTTGACTGATAGTCATCACTTCTTTAGCCCTCTTTATCTTTTATTTCCATTACTGTAATTAACATTGGCTCTTTTTTTTTTTTTTTAATTTTACCAAGAAAACATTTTTTAATCACTTCGTGAATCAAGAAGCAGAGAACAACAAACTGCTTTAAGATATGGTTGCTAGGTTCTCTGCTAGGTTCACTCATTGTGACCTAACTCTTCTCTATGTACTGTGTATTTCTTGTGATTGAAGTTTATGTCTTGGTAAAATTACTAATTACCAGGTATGTCATAGACCTCCAGGGTTTATAATGAAAAAGCAAATCGTTGATTATTAAATTCATGAATGCAAGGCTTGTATAATATAGAAATTGATTCTCTTTCTAGCTCTGGATAATAAATGCTGTAATAATAATAATGATCAATCCTTTATCTCTCTGTGTCAGTTTTTTTATGAAATAAATTTTATGCTCAGTGTGTCAAGAAGATGCTATATTGTCGAATATATTGATTAATAATGTTATTTCTAGTTAGTTATAGTTGAAATTGCTATATTTTCTCTAAATAGTGGGGTGTTTTTTTCTGCTTTCCTACTGAGAAAGATAATGAAGTGAGTTTGTGTGGGGTTTTTTCACTAATTTTAATTATGGAAAATTTTAAACATATACCAAGGTAGAGAGACTAAAATAATGACTTCATGTACTCATATCTGGCTTTAATAGTCAGCATGGGCAATCTGTTTTACTTATATCAGCCTCCCATGATTCTTTTAAAGCAACCCTCAGGCATCAGATTACCTCATTGTCAAATAACTTCAGATGTGATTTCAAAAGACAAGGACCCTCCCTCCCTTCCTTTCTTTCTGTTGTTCTTTCTTTAATGTAACTGCACTTCCATTATTATGCCTAAAATTTTTTAGCAAACTTGCTTAATATCATCAAATACCCAATTAAGATTCAGATTTTTCTGGTTGACTCATAATTGCTTTTATACAGTTAGCTTGTTTAAATCAGTATCTTAACTAAGGTTCATATACCATATTTGGTGGATATGTCTCTTAAGTCTCTTTTAGTTATTTATTCATTTATTTTTAAAATAGTTTTTATTGATTTCAGAGAGAAAGAGAGATAGAGAGATAGAAACATCAATGATGAGAGAGAATCATTGATAGGCTGCTTCCTGCATGCCCCACACTGGGGATTGAGCCTGCAACCCTGACATGTGCCCTGAGTTCATAGGTCACTGCTCAACCACTGAGCCATGCCAGCTGGGCTCGTTTATTTATTTTTTATTACTATTTTAAAATATGTTTTTATTGATTTCAGAGAGAGTAAGGGAGAGAGAGAGAAAGAGAGAGAGAGAGAGAAACATCAGTGATGAGAGAGAATCATCACTTACTAGTAGCTGCCTCCTGCACATCCCCTATTTGTGATTGAGTCCACAACCTGGGAATCAAACTGTGACCTCCTGGTTCATAGGTCAACATTCAACCAATGAGCACATCAGCCAGGCTTAAGTCTCTTTTAATCTGTCATAGTTCCTCCTCCCTTGTATTTTCCCTTGTCATTTATTAAACCTAGTTATTTGTTCAATAGCATTTTCCATATTCTAGATTTTGTTGCTTACCATCCTATGGTGGTGCATAGATAGATACAGGCTTGATTTTTATTTTGGCAAGAATATTTCATAAGTATTGTATACATTTATCAGAAGGTATATAATGTCTGTCTCTCTTTGTGATATTAAGGTTAATTATTTGGTAAAGATATTGTTAGCCTGATTTATTATTCATTGTAAAATTCACCATCAGCCTTGCACCAGAGTTTTAGCAACCTTTGGTAACTGCCTAAGTCTACTATTTTATTATAGGTTTCAAAATGGTAATATTCTAATTCTGTCATTCCTTCTTATTAGCTAGAATTTTTCTATGATGGTTTTTATCTTAGTAACTATTTATTACCTTGAAAGCTATTTTTACTGAATAAATTATTCTTTGTCTTTATCAGTTTTTAGAATGAATCAGTTCCCCAAGCATCAATAAAGTCTATTTTAATGGCTTTCCACTGAATCAGAAACTTGGTATGGTTTGTTTTAGTTTTAATCCACACAGTTAAAACCATTACTGTTAAGGGTATATCTAAAACTTAAGGCTTTGTAGGTGGGGAGATTTAAAGTCACCTAATCAGCCACTTTATGCACTGAACCAAAACTGTGCAACAGAAATGCTCATTTCTGCCAGATAAGTCCCATGAGTACAGCTGAGATTTTTCAAAATTATTTTTCTAGTTCAAAATTCAGTCTTATTTAAACTTCTGTAGCAGTGCTTTGCAACTGATTGTCATTTGCTTTGATCATAAGAATTTATTGACATATTTAGAATATAGATTTTATATTTATACTTGGAAAGAATTACATTGATATGGATCAGACTTCTTGGATATAAACTCTCTTTGTTTTATTGTGTATAGTGTATTTGCATAAAAACAAGATCCTTTTTTTTTTTTTTTTTGTCCTTATAGATTATTCATCTACTCTAGAGGTTGACATTTACTTGATACCCTAATCTGGTATTTCGATGTCTCAATCCTCTTTTCTACATTAATTGAGAGGATGACATGGATGAAAAATAAGCAATAGGAACTGATGAATCCCCCAGGACCAGTTATCCTGTTTTCATGCAAATATCTCCACTGATAAAGATGATGGAAAGGAAAAAGATGCAAAAAATATTTGTCCTTAAAACATGATTGTTTGTCACTTCCCTAGAGCATTGTTAAATGTTAGTATAGAAATAATGTGAACCTTCTTGGGCTGATAATAACTAGATTGTGTCTTTTGAAAGGCAAACCCTGCCCTTTGATTTGGTACATGATTATGTCTCATAACTGTTTTGGTGTGCAGATTTGGGGGTGCAATAATTTTTTGTATAGAAGGGCCTCTTGGCTTGATTTGGGCAGTTAATTTATATGAAATTCTCATGATATATATAGAAATACAAAAAATTGTAAACTGCCTTCCCATATAAAGAATTCCATTTCTGTTACTTTCGTTTGAGTTCAGTGTCCTTTCTGTTTTGTACTGGAACTGTTGTAGTCACTTCTTATTGGTCTGCCTGCCTCTCAACTACCTTATCCCAGTCTCTTGTTTGCCACTACCAGATTAATTTTTCTGAAGTATCATTTCTTTGGTTTGTCCTTTGCTCATAAATCATTAATAGTACTTCATTACCCATATGATAAAATTCAGATTCCTTTCCATGGCATTCAAAATCCTCTATACCAAGCATGTCAAACACAGGGCCCGTGGGCCACATGTGGCACACAATGAATATTTTTGCGGCCCAGCCAATATAATGGTATGTAAGAAACATTTTAATAAAAATTTTGTAACTTAATTTTTACAATATTCTGTTATACATAATCTATATATGTAAAAGGCTAATATGCTAAGTGCCCGTCAGGGTAATGACATCATGTAGCAATGCCCAGCTTCCTCTCCCTAGTGACTAGCCTCCTTGCAGTTTCTTCAGCCCAGGAACACGACTTGCTTTATAGCCAGGTGGAAATACTTTACACTTTAACCAAATGTCTATGAAGTGTTTTCGCGTGCCTCATCTCATTTGATCCTCACAGAAGTCCTGGAGTATGTAGATAGGAGACTCAGTGGAATCCTATTTTCTTTTCATTAGCGGGAAAACAGAGATTTAGAAGCTTAGAAACTTGACCTGACTGAAAAGAAGTAAGAAATGGTGGACCTTGAAAATGACTTCAGGTTTTCTCACTGCGCAGAATATAGTCAAACATTGCTGCAGTTAAATATTTTACCCTTTGTTCTCCCTGTGTGATCTACAATAATAATCTGCTTCGTGTTGATATTTACTGCTGTATTGCTGACAATTACCTGAAAGAGAAGTTGAGGTGCTTCACTGGGCTGGAAAAAGTTTAGCTAAAGCAGAAAGTAGGTCTAATTAAGCAAGTTTATCCTATATATATAAAAGGCTAAGTTGACTCGCGCATGCGTGATACATATAAAGCTCTTGCTGGTGCCAATTGCACATGTGTGTTTCGATCTGTCTGTCATTGTTGATCGTAAATTTGGTTGACACTTCTATTATAGAGAAAGAGTGAATAGTGATATTGAAATATTTCTTCTAATTAATTTCCTTTCAATGTGCATGAATTCGTGCACCAGGCCACTAGTTATTAATAACGAACTATAACGTTTGCTGATGACTGGTTACTATAATCATGTTGTATTCATTTCCCTTATGTGCCTTACGCGCAGGTGCACCATTTCTCTCCACTAATACTAGCAGGGAATATTTTAGCAGCTGACTGCCACGTCATTAGTCATGTACCGACTTGCTTGGTGTACACAACAGGAAATATTTCGCTTTCGGAGAATAAGAAAAATAGGTTTATTTGTGTTATGCTTATTAATTTGTGCAGTTATTCAGTGTCTGATAAGTTAATGTTCAAGAAAAAAAATATTAATTTTTATTAAAATGTTCTATTATTTTGTTAATGATTACTCATTTATTCCAGCCCTTCGTATTGAGCATGTCTCTATCGAAGTAAACCTATGTTTCTATGAAAATTGAAGCTTTTGCTTTTTTGCAGTCCACATAAACTTAAACCTTGTTTATTTGGCCCGTGTTAGCCTTTGAGTTTGACATGCTTTTTCTATACTCTGGCCCTAGCCTAATCACTAGCCTACCAAAATACCATGCACTGTTCCCATTTGAAATACTCACTCTTCCCAGAACACTTTCCCATCTTCTTAATTCTGTTCATGCTATTCTTTTTTCTCAGAAAGTTCTCCCTGACCTAGTTCTAGTATTATAACTTTTATTCATCCTTCATTATTCTGCCCAGTATTTAGCTCTTTCATACCTGATATGAAAAGTGAACTCTTTTAGTCCCCCAAATTACTCAAGAGCAGTTTATTTTGTATGGCACTTTTATCATTTTGGGAAATTTTTGGTATGTCTTATCTCTTGGATTGATTATAACTATATAATAAGAATCATATTTTGGGGCTGTCTTTGTAACCCATAGAGTACCTGGTTTACAGTAAGTGTGCAATGCATATTTTTTGATTGAAGAATGATCAACTGCAGATGTCTTCAAATGAAATGACAGTTTTTCTAATGAAATTCATTGACTTAAAACTGAAAAGGTAGAAACTTCTAGAAATTACTCTATTTCTGGATGATTTTTTTGTGTTTTAGTAATGAGAAAAGTAAGAAGGTCTTGTAATATCTGGAATTTTTCCTCTATGACAGTGGATGATCAACCACACATAGTAAAGATAGTGTGAAACTTGTTGATAATGGTTTGATTCTTTCTTATGCCTGAACCCTACTCCATTGCGATCATGACCTGGGCATAATCCTGACTTAGTCTTATAAGTTGCAACATTATATAGCTTGCTTTATTCCTAAGACCCATTGAACTATTGTGAATCTTATTGAATACCTGATTCTCTGCCGTTTTTTACTCTTAAGAACCGCCCCCCCCCCCCCCCCCCCCCAGTCCGTTAAAGCTATAAACATTTTAGTAGTCATGCAGGTTACCTATTTACTGGCTATCTTGGAAATATTTTAAAATAGAATGACAGTAGATCATGTCATTTGAAACTTAGGCTAAAGCTTGGGGCTCTGGTGCATGGTGTTTTTTGTTTTTAATAACAGCTTTATTGAGATAGAATTTATATACTCTACAATTCACTTTTTAAAATAATATATTTTTTTTGATTTCAGAGAGGAAGGGAGAAGGAGAGAGAGAAACATCAGTGATGAAAGAGACTCATTGATTGGCTGCTTCCTGCATGCCCCACACAGGGGATCGAGCCCCAAACCCAAGTTTGTGCCCTGACCAGGAATTGAATCTTGACCTCATGGTTCCTAGGTTGTTACTCAACCATTGGTCCAAACCACCAGGCTACAGTTTACTTTTTTATAGTGTGTAATTCAATGATTTTTATATATTCAGAGTTCTTGCAACACAATCAGTTTTAGAACCTTTTTATCACTACCAAAAGAAACTACCCATTAGCAGTCACTCCCCATTCCCTTCCACCCCTAAACTCAATAGCCATAAGAGCAGGACTAATAAATGAGTTGAATAAAGTGCAGGATATAATATGCATGTACAGAAACCAATCATATTTCTCTACAGTAGCTAATCTGTCTGTATGAATTTGCCTAGCCTGAACATTTCATATAAATGGAATCATACAAAATGTGGTCTTTTGTGACTAGTTTCTTTCACTTAACATAGTGTTTTTAGTATTCTTCTATGTTGTAGCATGTATCGGTACTTTATTTCTTTTTTGGCTGCACAATGTTTTATTGTATAAATACAGTTATTCACTAGTTATCCACATTATATTTATCCACCAGTTGATGGACATTTGAGTTATTTTCACTATTTGGCTGATGTGAATAATGCTACTATGAACTTCACGTACAAGTTTTTATGTGGGTCTGTCTTTTCATTCTGTTGAATTTTATAACTAGGACTGGAATTTCTGGGTCATATGGTAACTCTACCTCTGATCTTTGAGGAACTGTCAGACTATTTAAAATACTGGGTGTACCAGCATGTACGAGGGTTCCAATTTCTTCATATCCTTGCCAATACTTGTTATTTTTTGTTTAAGGAAGTTATTATCATATCCATCTTAATGGATGTGAAGTGGTAGCTCGTGCTTTGGAATTACATTTGCCTAAAACTAATGATATCGCACATGTTTTCATTTGCTTATTGGCCAATTGTATGTCTTCTTGGAAAACTATCTATTCAGACCCTTTGTCTACTTTTTTTTTTTTTTTTAATCCGCTCCAGAGGGTATTTTTTCCTTTGATTTTAGAGATAGTAGAGGGAGTGAGGGAGGGAGAGAAATATTCATGTGAGAGAGACACATCAATTGGTTGCCTCCTGCACGTGCCCCAGTAGGGGCTGGGGATCAAACCTGAACCCAGGTATGTGCCCTTGACCTGGAATCGAACACTCGAACTTTCAATGCTCAGGCCGTTGCTCTATCCACTGAGCCAAACTGGCTAGGGCAGTACCCCACTATCTTCATCACTGTAGCTTTATAGCAAGTTTTCAATTTGGGATGTGTGCGTTTTCCAGCTTTGTTTTTTTTTAAGATTGTTTTTGCACTTCTGGGTCCCTTGAATTTCCATAGGAATTTTAACTTGTCAGTTATTTAAAAGAAATCAGCTGGGATTTTGATAAGGATTGCATTGACTCTCTAGATCACTTTGGGGAGTATTGCCATCTTAATAATATTAGGTCATTCATTAATGTGGTGTGTCATTCTCTTTACTTATATCTTCTTTAATTTCTTTCAACCATATTTTTTAGTTTTCAAAGTATGTGTAAATTTTGCACTTAATTTATTAATATGTATTCATAAGTCCTGAAAGAAAATCTTGTGTTGATCATTTTTTATTTTGCCGTATGAGGCTAAAATCATGACAGACTGACATGGACAATTGTGAATTTTAAAAAAATGTATTCCTAAGTATTTTATTTTTTGATATAAATGAAATTGTTTTCTTAATTTCATTTTCAGTGTGCTTATTGCTACTGTAGAGAAAAACAATTGTTGTACATTTTATATCCTGCAACTTAACTTATTTATTAATTAATTCTAATTGTGTTTTAGTAAATATACTTAAGATTTTTAATACCCCAAATTAGGTTACCTGCAAATAGAGATAGTTTTACTTCTTTATTTCCAACCTGGATATTTTATTTCATTGTCTTGCCTAATTGCCCTGGTTAGTAAGTTTGGTACAGTGTTGAATAGAAGCAGCAAGAGTGGACATCTTTGTCTTCTTCCTAATCTTAGGAGAAAGCACTAAGTGTGATGTTTGCGGGTGTTTTGTAGATTCCCTTTGTCAGGTTAAAGAAGTTATGTCTTATTTTTTGTTACATGTTGTGGTGTTTTGTTTGTTTTTAATAATGAAGAGGAATTGAATTTGATACATTTATTCTTGATTACACTTTACCATCTATAGTAACAAAAGCATAATATGCTAATTAGACTGGATGTCCTTCCAGACATCCTTCCAGGCAGCCTTTTGGATGAAGCTTTGGTGGCGGGGACCGAGGCAGCGGTAGCCGCCATGGCAGCGGGGGGCCGAGGGGCGGTGGGTGGGGGCCAAGGCAGAGGCAGCCACTGCAGTGGCGGGGGCCAAGCCCCTTGCATGAATTTCATGCATCAGGCCTCTAGTATCTTATAAAACAAATAAAAATATCAATTTAATTTACACTCATTTACTTGGACTGATTTGAAATTACCTTGGTAGTATAAAGAAAAGATTACCTAAGAAGTTATTAAGCAAATTAGATCACATGAAGTATATTACCATTTAAAGAAGCTTTAAGAAATTTAGCTTATTTTGATATATGCAAGTGTTTCTGCTAATTTATAGTCTAATCCTGTGTTTGTTTAACAGTTTCAATAGGACTGTTATTTGGCTAAATGTAATCACCATAGTTTTTGAAAGTAAACATTTTATTGTAAACAGATTGAGACTTCCCCATTTAAACTTGATACTTCATCCCAGTAATCTACATTGATGAAGTTGTGTGCACCAGAAACTATTTGATACAACTTTCTTTGGTGGTGGTACCACAGAAAAGCTTCTGCTTCAAGCTAGCCTGTGGTATAGCTTGAAGTGGTATAGCTTCTCTACCCTCTAGGCATGTGATTTTTTTTAAGTGGCCATTTATGTTTAGAAGTCCAAATAAAATTCTAACGAACACTTAGCTCTTTTAATATTTTTAATTTTAACCTATGAAGGAGGGCAGGGAGATAATAATTGACACTCTTCTACCCTGACTATTCTTCACTGTGACTTGACATCACAATTATTTATCTGGCTTACTTTATAAGGTCTGTTCAGTCCTACCTTTGTCTATAATAGTTAAAAGTTAAATTAACTCACTTGTCTGATTGAAGAGAAAAATCATCTAGCCTTCAACCTCTAGATGGCAGCATGTGTCTTATTATATTACTACTTTTTCCTCTACACATTGTCTCCTGAACTGTGTTTCTGATTTTGGTAAAAAGTTCTTGTAACTTTACCAGACTACTTGCCTGACTTTGTTGATGCTTTGCTTGATTTTTAGCTTTTTTTCTTCTTTTCATTTCTCCATTGTTTTATCCCCCAAACAATTCCTTTCTTAAGCAATGTATATTTTTTACTTTTTAATTGAATTTATTGGGGTGACATCTATATATATAAAAGGCTAATTTGCAAAGTGTCCCCTCAGGAGTTCGACCAGGAGACCAGAAATTCAATTGCTTACTATGACGTGCGCTGACCTCCAGGGGGCGGTGCGTTATGAGGGAAGGAAGGCCCTGGCCAGCAGCCAGAAGGCCCCAATCAGCCCTGATTGCCAGCCAGGCCTAGGGACCCTACCCATGCACAAATTTCATGCACTGGGCCTCTAGTTGGTTAATAAAATTATATAGGTTTCAGGTATACAATTCTATAATACATCATCTGTGTATTATATGTTCATCACCCAAAATCAAGTCTCCTTCCTCTCTCCTTTATCCTCTTCTATCTCCTCCTGCCCTTTCCCTCTAGTAATCATCAAACTGTTGTCTGTGTCTATGACAGGGGTGGGCAAACTTTTTGACTCGAGGGCCACAATGGGCTCTTAAACTGGACCGGAGGGCCGGAACAAAAACATGGATGGAGTGTTTGTGTGAACTAATATAAATTCAAAGTAAACATCATTACATAAAAGGGTATGGTCTTTTAGTTTTAGTTTTATTCATTTCAAACGGGCCGTAGTTTGCCCACGGCTGGTATGAGGTGTTTTTGGTTGCTGTTATTGTTTTCTTAATCCCTTCACCTTTTTCACCCAGTGCCCCAAGCTCCCTTCCCTCTAACAGCTGTCAGTCTGTTTTCTGTCTGTATCTCTAAGTCTGTTTCTATTTGTTTGTTCATTAGATTCCACATGCAAGTGAAAACATATGGTATTTGTCTTTTTCTGACTGGCTTATGTCACTTAGCATAATATTCTCCACGTCCATCCATGCTATCACAAAGGATAAGATTTCCTTTTTGATGGCTGAGTGGTATTCCATTGTGTAAATGTACCACAGCTTTTTTATTCATTCATCTAATGATAGACACTTGGGCTACTTCTAAATCTTGGGTATTGTAAATATGCTACAATGAACATAGGGATGTATATATTCTTTCTTTACTTATTTTTGTATGTATTATTTTGAATTAGTGTTAGCTAAAATTGATAAAATAAACTTGAACTCAGTACCTCAAGAAGAATTTAATTGTTTCAAAATAAAGCTTTTATCTACTTAGCCATTTTGAGTGATGAGATAGTAGCAAAAGAATGAAGCAACTATTTGAATGCCTGCTTCCTGCAAGGCTCTGTAGCAGCTATGAAGATGAATAAGACATAAATTACTGCCCTTGTGCAGATTAAAATCTAGCTGGGAAGAGATAAGACAATTAAGTAAATGATTCTTTATAGAAGGTGGAGGAGATAAACTCTACAAGAGCACAAAGAACTGGGGATAGGGGAGAAGGGGGCAATTACATTAGATTGCTTTAGGAATGGCAGATAAGTTTCATTTTGTATGTCAACATGGATTGATGAGTAAAGATTGCCTAGGTCTGTTTAATTGAGGGATTTTGAGAAGGGGCCTGGATTCAGAAATCAATTAGTGTTGTCTGCTATGAACAAGGGAGAGATATGGGTGTGGTGGTATTTGCTATTTCTGGAGCATTGAGCACAGACCTTAGAGAACA
Source organism: Myotis myotis (assembly GCF_014108235.1). NCBI lineage: Eukaryota > Metazoa > Chordata > Mammalia > Chiroptera > Vespertilionidae > Myotis > Myotis myotis. The sequence continues at coordinate 203,257,211 of NW_023416313.1, forward strand.
CATAGGATCCGGTTAGGTGGAAGTGGGAAGGGACCACATTCTAGGTGGAATGAGTATGAAAGCAGAGCTTGAAACAACTGCTATGCTCAAGGAACAATGTGAAGGATCTAATCTGGTCCTTAAGGAGCCCAGGTTATATTAAGGGTCATAAGGACTAAGACTAGGAGGGAGATAGGTGCCAGATTGAGGAGGGCCTTGAACTTGGCGGGGAGGGGCAGGTGTGAAGGGTTAGATTCATAGATAATAGGGAGCATGTGCAATGTCTTTTGAATGTCTTACTGACTATAACATTAACTATATGTTCACTATATGGCTTGTGAGACACTTTACCAAGAGACTTTACTACAAATCTGTTTGTTATAAAGATAAAGAAGAAAGTAAATAAAACCTAGCATTACGACTAAGAGATAACTACTGTTAACATTGGATTTGTTTCCTGACCCTCCATTTTTCCTTTATGTATGAATGTGCGCTTACATTTCTATGTAAGCCCATGCATATACACAGACATGCTTTTTAACATTACTGAGACTAAAGTCTATTATGTGATTTTAGCCTGTAAATACTTTTTTTTTTCATTTATTCTTTTTCTGCATCATTAAAAATTCTATCTCTGAAGATTTTTGAGTAGGGAAATCACGTACCTTTAAGAGGCATTAGAGCATAGGATGGGAGGGAATGGTAGAGACAGAGGCTGGAAGCTATTGTGGGAATTCAGCAAGAAGAATTGAGGGCTTGAATGAATGATGGCAGTATGAATAGAAAGAAGTGCACTGACAGTAGATGTTTCAGGTATATCATTTTCTGGATAGGTCTTAGGGAGTAAGCTGAAATTAAGAGTTTTTACCCTTATGTTTAGAGCTTGGTTAATGACAGGGAAGTCAGAAGGAAAGAGGGATTTGCTTAAAGAATAAAAATCACCTAATTCTCTTACTAGTACATGTCCCTTAGTAGGCAGGCACCTTAATTTTCATAGAAATAAGTAAAATCCATTAGTATAGGTTGGTGTAATTAACAGCATTAAAGCAATGCTCTTTTCAAGTTTAGTCATGTCACCTAGGCAACAGGTAATGTTTTAGGTAGTTATTTTTTTCTCAGGGAAATGAATTTGTGAAACAAAATATCCATAACTTCAGAAGTAGATTTGTAGAGTCTCTCTGCTCTTTGGTAGATTATTAAGCCTCTAAGTTGAATCAATTACTTTAGTATAGTTTTCTTCCATAGTAGTACTTTTTCATTCAATTACCTACCTGTAGCTATTCAGAAAATTGTTATGGCCTTTGTATATAGTAACCGACCAAATCTTTGTTAACTGGGAAAAAAAAATTTGGAAGTTTAAATTTGAAGTAACAGTACTTGCCCTAAAATATTTGCTGTTGATGCACCTTTTAATTAACCCCTCTATTTGGGTTATAGCAGCACTAGGGTAAATTCCAAGGAGTGAAGACTACATTTTACATGTAGCTGGAGATTTGTGGGATCTCTCATGGAGAATGAAATATACTGTGAAATTGTCTTCCAGAAAGGCACTACCTTATATTTTCGCCAACACCAAGTATTATAATTTTTAAAAGTCATTGCCAACTTGATAGGCAAAATATTAATATATTGTTTTAATGTTTGTTTATTCACTGTGACAATAAAACATTTTTTTCAATGTTTCTTGATCATGTCTGGTGACAAGGACTGGAAATTCAAGAAATTATAGATTTAAATTATTTTAACCTGAAAAATAAAGCTCCAGGGAATGTGATTAAAAAGCAACCTAAAATGTTATAATTGCATTTCTCAAATATCAAATGAAACTTACTTTTGTTTTCTGCATTGCCATACTATTTCACCATAGCCATTAACATGGCATCCTATTTAGGTTGTAATACAGTATAAAATCTAGAATTCCCACTTTGAAGGGATCTAGGTTATTTTTCATAATTAGAAATTGTCAGTTTAGCCTTAAGTATTTTGTGTGTTTTTTTTAATATATTATAATAATGGAAAATAAAACATGCTATTTCTCATGTTTCCCTTGGTTAACAAATTAGGATAGACAAAGCCTCAAGTTACCATTAAGGCCTATAAGCATTTGTATCTTTTCTCCATTAGTCAAGTTATATGGTGAATCCCAACATTGCCTCAGAAATGGCTTTATATGCAAAGAGGATTTTACCATAAAATGTTTGCAGTGTTTTATTTCCTTTGCAGGGGAGGGCAAAGATAGAGGAAAGCAGGCATAAATTAATTAAGCAAGGCATAATTAATTTGGGTGGAGTTGGGCTCAAAGTAACATTCTGCATAATTCTACAAAATATGTGATAGGTTAGATGTACATAGTGCCCTGGCTGGATAGAACGTCGGCCTGTAGACAAGTGTCCCAGGTTTAATTCTGGTCAAGGGCACATGCCTGGGTTGCAGGCTCAATCCCCAGCAGGGGGTGTGCAGGAGGCAGCCAATCAATGATTCTCTCTCATCATTGTTGTTTCTATCTCTCGTTCCCTTTCCCTTCCTCTCTGAAATTGATGAAAAAAAAAAATGTACATAGTGAAAAAATTAAACATTAGGGAATAACCAAGTGAATTATAGTACATCTGTACAGTAGAAGACAATGTAGCCATTAAAAATCATGTTAAAGCATTAAAGAACACGTAATGACAAAAATACTCATTATATGAAAGGATAATTGCAATGAAAATATTTAGAGCACAAATTAGCAATTTCTTTTGTTTTGAGAGCATGGACATAGACAAATTATTGGAAGGAAATAAACCAGTATGTTGCAATGGCTATCTTGAGTGATATTTTTTTCCTTAAAATTTTTCTGAATTTTCCAGTTGTCAACAATGAAGACATTCTATTTTGTTGAGTAGGAAAAACTATCTAAAAGTAAAGAAAAATTTATACCTTTCTAAAAATAAAATTACTTGAAAGATCTACCTCTTAATTTCCTATGCAGTTAAAATTTTAAACTCTTTTATGAACTGTTTCTAAATAAAAATGACTAGGTCCATTAATAACAATAGATCTTTTAAAGCAGGTAATGAATAGCATGGTGACAGTTAATGACACTTCGTTTTCCAACCTTAGCATGACCTTCTAGAAGTAGAAATTTGGGAACAAAAGGAGTGATAAGCTGATGGGTCAAGGACCAGAGATGATTTTGTTGGTGAAAGAGGCATCTTTTCATTAGCAAACATTGGCCAAGATTTTGTCGAGCTTTATGTTTTCAGCCTTTCTTCCTTGTACTTGGAGAACTGAATTCAGTGTTAACTACTCAACAGGAGCAAAGAACCATTTAGAGTATCTGTCAGTCTTAAATGAAACTGCAGCTGTTTGGTTGAGAGGTAAGATAGACCTAATAATTTTTTTTTTTCTTTTTGGCTTAGAATATAGTTTTGTTATGACAAAGAGGAGAACCAAATAATTGCAATAGTTGTACATAGGAATTGAGTTTCTTTCCAGGCTTTGGGTATAAGAATGACTGTTTCCGCTCCTAAGAAAATAAATTGGCATTTTCTTATTGCTTGTTTGATTATTTATTAGTTTAGTGGTTTTTAAAAAATATTTATTTTTATTGATTTCAGGGAGAGAAACATAAATGATGAGAGAGAATCATTGACTGGCTGCCTCCTGCATGCCCCCTACTGGGGATCAAGCCCACAACCCTGTCATGTGTCCTGACCAGGAATCGAATCCTGACCTCCTAGTTCACAGGGTCAACACTCAACCACTAATTTTCACCGGCCAGGCTAGTTTAGTTTTTGATGCTCTAAAGATTTCAACAAAATCGAGAGTGTTTTTAAGTATAATGTCAGTTCCTTTTTTTCTTCTTCTTCTTTCTATTGGTCTGTGTTAGAAATATGATCTGGGAGGGTGGTGATTTTGCATGTAATTTATAGAGATGACAAAGCACTTTGCTATAGGAACTCTAGAAAAATAATGACTTTTGATATGTAGAAGAGAAGTTTCTCTAACCTTTAAGTCTAAACTAAAAGCTTGGTAAGAGCTACTAATATTTGTTATAACTGAAAAAGATTTGAGAAATATAATAGTAAAAAAGGAATGAAATTTTTAAAGGAAGGACTGTTACATTCGATTGACTCTTATAGGAGAATACATGTAAAAATTGACTGGATAATAGTGAAGAAAACCTTTGAGAGGATGAATCTGACAGGTTGAAGTTCTGGATATGGAATGCAAAGAAAAAAGACCTAAAATGAGACTTCAGATATAGAAATATTCCGCTGTTCCATCATTTTTGTTCTTTAATAAACTTTAAAAAATTTAAGTATCCTCTCTAATAAAAGAGTAATATGCAAATTAACTGTAATTCCATGACAAAGATGGCAGCACCCACAACCAATAAGGAGGGAATATGCAAATTGAGGGTCAGTGGGCAGCGTGCAGGCACCGAGTGGCCGGGGTGGGGCGGGGCGGGGCAGGATGCCTGGCTTCGTCTCCAAGCCCGGCCTGTAGGCAGCACTCGCAGGCGTCCTGCCCCGCCCAGGCCGCTCCGAGCCTGTGGGCAGCATGCTCGGAGAGCCTCTGGGCGGGGAAGGCGGGCTGGCGGAGGGTGGCCTGTACTCCCCACATGGCGGCGGTGGCAGCCGTGAGCGCACCAAGTGGAGCCTGCGGGCCGAGCTGAAGTAGCGCCTGCAGGCCATCAGCGCCAAGGAGTGGCTGCGCAAGTCCTGCCTCCTGGCCCAGAAGGTGCATGATCGCAGAGACAGCCACTGTGATGGGCCAGATGACATCCTCCTGGCCGCACCATAGAGGTTTGCAGATCTGCAAAGCCACAGGCCTCCAGTGTGCACATCCTCTCCTCCCCCTTTGGCGTGTGAACGCCCCCTAGCGCGCTGTCACCCACGCGCATGCCTGCAACAGTCCTGGACCAAGGCGCATGCAAGTTCCTCCCCCCGCCCCTCCGCTGCACTTACATCAACCTCAGCACGCCTACATCCCCCACAGGATGTGCGATCGTCCCCTCTGGCATGCTCATGTCCTTTGGAGAGTGTCTGGGTGTTCTGGGTGCCAAAGGTGGGCACCTGTGAGATGACAGTGAGAGGGCGGAGTGGAGATGCTCTGTTCCCGCGGAGGCCAGTGCAGCGACGAGATCACCTCCATGGGGCTAATGCAGGTGCTGAAGTGGGAGCAGGTGTGGACAGACACACCTGGTGGGCGTGGGCGGCCCTAGCTGAGATGCCTTCGGTCAGCATTCAAGATTGGGAACCCAGAGGAGGCGAGGAGTTCCGTCCTCTCAGTGAAACGGTGGGATAGTCGGGGCGACTGCAGAGGAGGAATATATGTATTGGTATATTCACTTTGGGTGCCAACACCCATGAGCGAAGGCTGCCCTGATTGAGCCTCTCTTGCTTGGGGCCTAGTGCACTCCTGCTGGGCAGCGGGTGACAGGACGTGCTTTTCTGAGTTAATGAGAGAAAACATTGATTCTCCCGCTGCCCGAGAAGGTGGAAAGTGGAGTGGGGAGACCTGTAGGGAGTGAGCAAGGTTCCCTGTCTGGGGGTTCCAAATCTGCTATTGGTTTCTTTCACCGCTGACTAGAGATATACAGGGTGTACCCCCAAAATGAATACACACTTTGAATACCTACTAATTCCAATGGGTTTAAGCATGAAAAGAAAGAAACAACAATGGAGATGTCATCTGTTAAAAGTACAGGCACAAACCGGCAGTCGGACATTCCCCAAGGGGTCCCAGATTAGAGAGGTGCAGGCCGGACTGAGGGTCCCCCCTTCTACCCCCCGCCCCGTGCACGAATTTCATGCACTGGGCCTCTAGTAATATATAAAAAGAAAAGTACACAAATTATAATGTATACTTTAATGAATTTTTATAAAATCAATATTCCCATGAAACCACAACCCAGAACAGATTAAGAAATAGAACTTTCCCAATATACAAAGCCTCCTTCATGGCCCCCTAGACACTACTTGTACTTTCCACAAAGACAAGCACTATTATTACTTATGATATCATTAAAAGTTTTTGCTTTTTAAAATATTTATGTAAATGAATTACAAATTATGTAGTCTTTGTTTTGGGCTTCTTTTGCTCAACATTCAGTTATGACATTTTCCCATGCCATTGTCTTTAGCAGTCATTTTCTCCTCTCTCTCTCTCTCTCTCTCTCTCTCTCTCTCTCTCTCTCTCTTCCTCTCTTTCTCTCTTTCTTTCTCTCTTTTCCTCTTCTTCCCCCCTCCCTTTCTCACTCTAAAAATCAATAAAAATATATTTTTTAAAGTGAGTACACTGTAACTAATGTAAAACATCTGAGTAGTAATTTTAAACTACTATTTCATGGATCCAAAATATGTCCACTGGGAGATGAGTATAATTGTTGATATTACTGTGGACATTTGGGGAGGTTTGTTTTTAAGAAGAGATTCTTAAAGAGGTCAGATCTGAGGAATTATATCATCTATAATTGATAGGTTGAAAAGCTTAAGTTTGTCTGGTTTAAAAAATGTTTGAGAGGATGTATACTATCTTTTGTAGTGAGCAACTTGTAGGAATTGCTTTTTCACAATATAGCTTAAGAAATACCTCTGTTTGAGGTAACTAAGGGTAGTGGAGAAAAATGATGACCTGAATGTGATATAAGGGAAAAAACAATTACCTGGAGATAAATAGGTAGGAGCTAGATGATAAATAGCTAATAGGAAAGGACAGTATAGTGATTAAGAGCTTGGGTTCTGGAGTCATAACAGCTTTATTATCTCAGTCTACCACTTAGGCAAGTTACTTAATTTTCTAAGCCGTAGATTCTTCATTTATGAAATGAGGATGATCACCTTAGAACAGTGGTTCACATACTTTTTGGTGTCAGGACTTCTTTTCACTTTAAATTAATGGTGATCCCAAAGAGCTCTTGTTTTTGTGGGTTATACCTATATTTACTGTTTTAGAAATTACAACAGAAAAAAACTTTAATATTTATTAATTACTTAAAAAATATAAATAAACCCACTACATGTTAACATAAAGAACTTTAAGTAATCATAAGTAAATCATGCTGCAGTTGCATCCTTTGCTCTAGATCAATGTGAATGGCACATTAAAAAATTTTTATACATATTGCTGAAGTTACCTTCAGAAAGACTTGTCCAAATTATATTTCTAAGAACAGTAAATGGAAGTACTTGTATTCCTACATCTTAGCCAACACTAAGTATTGCTAAACTGTTTAATACTTGCCCATTTTATAGGTGAAAATTGTTTCAATATTTTTGTATACATTTCTTTAATTGCTTATAAAGTTATGTTTAATGGCCACTTGTTTGTCCTTCTTTATTGATTTTCCTGGTATATTCCTTGTCTGCTTTTCTATTGGTTCATCTTCCAGTATTTAAAGATAAGGAAACAGAGGTTTAAAGAAATGAAGTGACTTTTTCAGGGTCACCCAATAATTTAGTGACAGAATTGGTAATCATAGTGTGTTTGAACTGGAAGGGAATCTTTAGAAATCATCAAGTCCCAACCCTTTGATGTTACAGATACAGAAACAAAGGTCTAAAGATATTAGGTGACTTGCCTAAGGACAGCTACATAGCTTATTAGTGACAGAACCAGGTATCTGAGTCATGTCTCATGAAGAGGGGAAGGCAACTAACATTTTTAAATCTTCCATGTTTCCGTTTTTTAAAATTTATCTTTATTGTTGAAAGTATTACAGCCTGCTGTGTTTCTTTAAATGTGTTTTCCCATTTAATTCTCACTACTGTTCTACTATACCCATTTGAACAGATAAGGTAACTGAGGCTCACAGAGCTGCAATAATTTGCCCAGAGTCGCGTAGTTACTTGCAAAACTGGGATGAGAATCTAAGTTTTCTAATTCTTCTTCTCCTTCTTTTTCTTTTTCTTCTTCTCCTTCTTTTTCTTCTTCTTCTTCTTCTTCTTCTTCTTCTTCTTCTTCTTCTTCTTCTTCTTCTTCTTCTTCTTCTCTCCTCCTCCTCCTCCTCCTCCTCCTCCTCCTCCTCCTCCTCCTCCTCCTCCTCCTCCTCCTCCTCCTCTTCCTCCTCCTCCTCCTCCTCCTCCTCCTCCTCCTCCTCCTCCTCCTCCTCCTCCTCCTCCCCTCCCCCTCCCCCCCCCCCTCCCCCTCCCCCTCCCCCTCCTCCTCTTCCTCCTCCTTCTCCTTCTCCTTCAAGTTTTCTAATTCTTAATTCAGGGATATCATTGTTTTTAGACTAGTAAGAGTAGGTAATGTTTCTTGGCTTCACTCAAATACTTGATAAAAAATGATTTTTCTCTTGGGGACTTGTAAATAAAACTGCCTCTGTTAAACAGCTCTTGATTGATACTGGACATCAGTCTGACACTTAGGAACTTAAGGAACTTTTCATTATAAGTAAAAGCAAATCAGACACCATGTCTAATGCTTATGGGTGAATAGAATTGAGATCCCTGAGCTAGGTATGAACTACTTTTTCTATGGTAGTGATGTCTGGGTTGAAACTCTCAGTATTTCCTTAGGATTGTTTTTATTCCATTGAGAATAAAATCTTACTGTAATAAATGAAAATGACATTTGGGTTCTCTGAAGTGTAAAATGGACCTCAAATCATCAAGGGGTCAAATAGGAACAAAATCAAAACCATGTCAATTGCATCCTATATCACCTCTAAAAAAGCCTGTTCACCTTCGTTTCTTTGACAGAGCTCAGAATTTCAAAACCATATTAGAGCTAATTTGGTTGAAGTTTCATTCTATAGAGATGCAGAAAGATTAGTATTGACTTGTGTATAACTTTGTTGACACTCTTGGTTTGGCTTAGTTATATAGAAATTAGCTGGTAAAATCTGTGTTCTGCTAAATTGCTTTCCAGAGAGATCTTGTGTTTGTTAATTTCATCTAAAGAATTAGGGGAAATGGAAGAGTGCTGCATAAGATAGAATCTTCCTTTTTTTCTTTTACTGGGGACTTTATAAGCTTATAGAATAGAGTGCCCAATAATTAACTCACATTATCCTAATCTTAAGTGGTGTTGATCTGTTAAGCCTTTTTATCTTTGCTATTTTTTTTATTTGTTATGTTGGAACAAGAGTTGCATATTAATTAGCACTATTACATTCTGGTAAAGTCTGGGGTCTTTGTTTTGTTTTGCCTTTTTTTCTCCTCTTTGTTTTTCCTTCCCTTTAGTAGCCTTTGTAACTGAATGAATGTGAAAAACAAGAGTTGGGTAGTTGAGGCAGTATTGCTAAAGCCATACCACTTTTAAGTTCATGTAGAGATAGTCCCTAAAAGTATGGACTAACTCAGTCCACTATTGAAAAACAAGTATTACCAGAAGTCATTCTTATTCTAGTATCAAACATAACAGTCCTTTAAAATCTCCTTTGGAATGTTGGAAAGAGATCAAATGAAACCTTCAGAATTGTTATTTATTGGGGAAGAAGAAACCTCCAATTTCATTCATCCATTGTAGCTCCACTTTCTCATTTTAATGCTCTGTCCACAGTGGCAATGGTAAAGATGTCCTGCACCTACAGAGATGGCTGTGGGAGATGGGACATAACCTTTCCATTTATTGTTTGTTGCAATTTGGCCTGTTTTTAGACAGAATTGCTCTGTGAGTGCTTCTAGTGGAGAGCGAAGGAAATCAAAGTGGCAGCAAGAAATCAGCATTTACACGTGACCGTGAATTGGCTAATTTTAACATGCAGTTAGTTAAGAAATGATTACAGCCAGAGGAGTCATGACCTCAACTTTTCATCAGCTCCATTGGATTGTGCCTCAGTTTGGAAATGAAGGAGGTATGCGGGAAGTTTTAATTGTACCTGTGTGATTTATCCCTAGTCAGCTCTTTAATTTCTTCTGGCTGTCTGAGGTTTCCGACATGCTGTAAATTTCCCCAAGTTTTTCATTATCTGCAATTTCTTTATGACTCGTGAATCGGAGTGGAGAGAGAGTGTGGATTTACAGCGGAGATAAACATGTCCATAAAGTCTGTATCTGTGTCAGTAATTGTACTGCTGTCAGTGACTGTCCTGTTTTACAGGCCTCTCTTGGGAAAGGAACAGGCCTCACTACCTGCAGCACTGAAGTGCTTGCTTTGATTTGCACTAACTTGCTGGGAGATTAGGTAGGAATGAATGGTAGGATAGAAATTGATACTAGACTTTGGCCTCTGTTTGTTTGTTTGTTTGTTTGTTTGTTTGTTTAAGGTCAGGTGACCTTTTGTTGGATAACTGTGTGTTGAAAATAGAGCATGGATTATGTTTATTTCGTAAGTGAAAATGCATCTTATATTGATACGATAGATGTGAAAAATCCTTTCTAACTTCATTTTAAACAATACCGTCAAGATGGCTTTCCTTTCTATCACTATTGATCATTAAACTTGGGTCTTTTTTTCCCTTTTCTTAGAATTAAAACAGAATTTCTCTTTCAGAACATTCATTCCTCCTCAAGAGTGGGGCCAGCTGGAGTTTTGATGATGACTACCTCAACTATTAATGGCTCTTTCGTGACTGCTAGAAGTGGTGTGCTCTCAACACACTTTTTTTCACTCATTTTCTTCTTTCTAATCATGCGAAGCAGTGGTCTTCATGGAGTAAGCTTGTGAAGTTACACTGTAATTAATTCTAGTTTGGGGTGGAGGGGGGAACTTCTAGTGTATGGCTTACTAGGTCCAATTTAACAAACATACAAAATAACATAAAAAAATCAACCAAATAAAATCTCAAGACATCCTTTTAACTTGATGCAGTAAACTCCCTATTTTGTTAATGAACTTAAAAAATTATTTTCTTTAATGAATGCCTTATTGGAAGTGCTTGACATTATTTATTTATTTATTTTTGTCTTTTATTCACTTGATACAATCTGATTGTAAGCACAGTAAGCTTGGACTAAGTTAAGTTTTATCTCTATGCCTATTCAGTTTGTCAAAAGTAGAGTGAGATTTCTAGCTCGGTCTGACTATAGAAATAAGCTTTCTGATCGCTCAGGTTGAAAGGCTTGGTATTACTAAGACCAGGGGTCCTCAAACCACAGCCCGCGGGCCACATGCAAATACAAATATTGTATTTGTTCCCGTTTTGTTTTTTTACTTCAAAATAAGATATGTGCAGTGTGCATAGGAATTTGTTCATAGTTGTTTTTTTTAACTATAGTCCAGCCCTCCAACGGTCTGAGGGACAGTGAACTGGCCCCCTGTTTAAAAAGTTTGAGGACCCCTGACTAAGACTGTCTCCTCCCAGGAAATAGTATTCTAGCTTTGCAGGGCAGGCATTTTTTTCTCCTGGTTTGAGGGAAACTAGTTTATGGTTGTCTGCTTCTGTTTCTGCTGCTGTCAGCTGTCAAATTCAGTAAAAACGAGTTGAATTAGCCAACAGTCTGGCAGTGTTGGAGGATAAAGACATTAACAAAGAAAAGAGCAACACAATAAGCAATTATTTGAATACAGATTTGTGTACCTGCTATTCTCTGAAATGGCTCCACAGCAGGAACTGATAACTTTGTATTAAAGGATTAACATAGGCACAGGAGAATGATTCGGTAACATGTTTTCAGATTGAAAAAGGACAGGCAGTTCCTTTTTCACTGTCCTTAATCAAGCTGAGAATGAAATCCAAGAGTAGCCAGGCTCAAAACTAAAGGGAAGGCAGGGGTATCTATCTGTTAACTGCTTGTAGAAGGGATCATCTTGGTGAAAATCCTCATGTGGTGTTTTACTTTTTAAGATCCCTTCTTTGGAGCTATGGGTTAAAAAACAATATTTCAGATTATTCGGTAAATGGGTATTAATGCCAGAAATAAGCCAGGAAAGCCCCTCTTCACTAATTTAACAAGAATACCATTAAATCTCCTTTACCTTTGATAGTTCATTATGAAAAAATTTTAAATACCCAGTGAGCCTCCATATATACTTCCTTTTTCTCCTTGAACTATTTTTAAGTAAAATTTAGACATTGGGCACTTTACCCCTAAATACTTCAGAACACATCTCTTAAGAAGAGAACAGTTTCCTACATAACAAAAATTGCAAAATATCTAATTACACATTCAGAATTCCTCAATTGTTTCTAAAAATCTTGTGTAGCTTTTTTAAAACCAAGACCCAATTAAGGTTCAGGCATTGTAACTGTCAATACATTCTTGATAGGAGAACATTTAAAGCTAAATTCTGCACACCAGCTCTTTTTTCTTACGCTGAACATATATTTACTCAAATGACTCTCATGTTCCTTTAGAATATTGAGTTTCAAATTCTTCCTCTACAACAAACCTGCTTTATCAAGCTTCTTTAATCTATTTCTGGTATTCTCCCCTTCTCCTAACCAAATTAGCTGTGGAATTGATCTTTTCTCCAATAACTACTCCACTGTGCAGCCAGAGTAATATTTTTGAAAGTTCGCAAATTGAGATGTAATCTCATTCCCTACTTAAAATCCATCAATGCTCTTCCATTGCTCTTAGGATAAAATAAAAATAAAAACCTTTAATTTGGCCTTACAGCTGTTCATGATCTGGCCTTTCACTCACCATGCTTTCCTCTCTGAGTGTGGGTTCTACAAATTCCAAACCAGGAAAAAATGAAGTAAAGAATTGGGGGAACACCTCTTAGAAGAGATGAAATTTGAAGTAGGACTTGACAGCTAATATTTGCACATGGGAGGAAGGAAGACACTTCAGACTGGGAAAAAATTTTTGAGTATGGATTAGTTAGAGTATTAAAAGTTGGAAAAGGCCAAAACCGGTTTGGCTCAGTGGATAGAGCGTCGGCCTGCGGACTGAAAGGTCCCAGGTTCGATTCCGGTCAAGGGCATGTACCTGGGTTGCGGGCACATCCCCAGTAGGAGATGTGCAGGAGGCAGCTGATCGATGTTTCTCTCTCATCGATGTTTCTAACTCTCTATCTCTCTCCTTTCCTCTCTGTAAAAAATCAATAAAATATATTAAAAAATAAAATAAAATAAAATAAAAGTTGGAAAAGGAGGAGCTAGATTATGGAAAGCCTGAAGAACGAGAGGAATTATTTTCATACGCCTTGATAGCAGTCCCCAGAGAGAATTGAAGGGTACGGTGATAGGTCCTAGAGACTACCTAGGAAGCTGGTGCTGGCCAAGAATGCAATGACTGCTTGTTCTAGATAGGACAGTGTGAATGCAAGGAGGGGATGTTTAGAGGGGGAAATAAATATGAAATTATAACAGACTAGAGAGGCACAAGATTCAAAATTATTTCAAGATTTTAAGCCCCTGTAACTCAGAATACATTTAGGGTAGAAGTGGAGTATGCATTATAAAACTTCAGTTTTGTTTGCGAAAGTATTGTTAAGGCATCTCTGAAATGAACATTTTAAACTATCAGGGTTATATACTAAAAGCTTGTGAATATTAGGTATATTAGGTAGAATGAGTTCAACTACATATAAAAAGACATTCAAAATAATTGTGACTTACACAAGGTAAAATTTCCTTTTTCCCCACAAAAATGAAAGCTGGGGTTAGACAGGCTCAGCCTGGTAAGGCAGCTCCACAGTGTTATCAAGGACTAAGGCCTCTTTCTTTGCATTCTACTTTTCTTAGAGCATGGCTTCCATCCTAAAGGATACCTCATTGTCCAAGAAGACTGCTAGAGCTCTAGCCATCAAGCCTGGGTTGTTGACCAGAAGAAGGTTGGAAGGGAAAAGAGCAAAAATGGTGTGCCCACAGAGCTGACTCCTTTCCTTTTAAGCAGTCTACTGGAAGTCGCAGAGAATGTGGTTATCTGGACCAACCTAGCTGCAAAAGACTAATCTTTTATTCTGGGCTGTAATTTTGCTTGATAAAAATTGTGTTGGTCCTGGTCGGTGCAGTTCGGTTGGGCATCATCCTGTGCACCGAGTGAAGGATTGCTGGTTCAATTCCTGGTTAAGGCACATGCGGGGAGTTGTGGACTCAGTCTCCAATAGGGAACATGCAGGAGGCAAATGATCAATGTTTCTCCCTTCCCCTCTGTAAATGAATAAACATATTCTCAGGTGAGGATTAAAACTTTTTTTAAATTGTTGTTTTGTTAATAAGGAAGAAGGAGAGAGTATTGAGATAGCAAACACCATCCTCTGCCACAGGGAACAAGAATATGTGCATGAGCAGTGATGGATTAGTAGAAGCAGAAGAATGTGAGGTGATGGTTATGTTGAGAAGGCTCAGATCAGTGATTTTAGAGATGTGTGTATGGATATTAATCTTTGAATTGGACTTCTTATAATTTGTTGATTATCTTGAGTGAACTATAAAAAAATGGTTACAGATTGATTCTTATGTCTGGTACTTCATAAATAAGTGAATGCCCAACAAGTCCTTTTAGAGATCTTGCAGAATATTTATTTATTTGTTTGTTTGTTTGTCTATTTACTTATTTATTTTGCTGTTTTTCAAAAGAAGTAAACATTAGAACATATTAGCTCTTTTTATTTTATTTTATTTTAATATTTTTATTGATTTCAGAGAGGAAGAGAGAGGGAGAGGGAGATAGAAACATCAATGATGAAAGCGAATCATTGATCGGCTGCCTCCTGCAAGCCCCACACTGGAGATCAAGCCTGCAACCCTGGCATGTGCCCTTGACCAGAATCGAACCTGGGACCTTTCAGTCCTCAGGCCAATGCTCTATCCACTGAGCCAAATGGGCTAGGGCCATATTAGCTCTTTTTAATCTTTAGGGAGGCAAATCACCCAAGAAATGGTCAGCTTTTAATATTGACCACTTTTAATGGTCAGCTTATTAATATTTGTATTTACTTCTGAGAAGAACCTGCTATAGATATTTCTAGTTATAGAGAAGAGAAACAGTTGGTTCTCTGATTTCCATATATTTACCAAAACAGATTAGAAAAAAAAAAGATTATTTAAGTAAAATTATCTGTTATGTGGTTAGCCTGACAAGTGATCCAAGGGCTGATTTTTATTTTCACTGTGTCTCACAAAGCCTTGATTATAATAGACTGTTGGCATTAATGAATGAATAATTGGATTATTGGATTAATTCTGAGGTCCTATATCAGTGATGGCGAACCTTTTGAGCTCGGCGTGTCAGCATTTTGAAAAACCCTAACTTAACTCTGGTGCCATGTCACATATAGAAATTTTTTGATATTTGCAACCATAGTAAAACAAAGATTTATATTTTGATATTTATTTTATATGTTTAAATGCCATTTAACAAAGAAAGATCAACCAAAAAAATGAGTTCGTGTGTCACCTCTGACACGCATGTCATAGGTTCACCATCACTGTCCTATATTGTGTGATATGGGCGCTGGTAATATTTAGAAGTTAAAGACAAAAAAAAGAGTTAAAGGCAAAAGTCAAAAACAAAGCACACATACAAAAGAAGTTACAGGCAAACTGTACTGTTTAGCATAGCAAAAGTTGCTAGTTAAAAATGGCTAATTGCCGAAACCGGTTTGGCTCAGTGGATAGAGCGTCGGCCTGCGGACTGAAAGGTCCCGGGTTCGATTCCGGTCAAGGGCATGTACCTGGGTTGCGGGCACATCCCCAGTAGGAGATGTTCAGGAGGCGGCTGATCGATGTTTCTAACTCTCTATCTCTCTCCCTTCCTCTCTGTATAAAATCAATAAAATATATTTTAAAAAAAAAAAGGCTAATTAACTCCCGGCCAATGTGGCTCAGTGGTTGAGTGTTGACCTATGAACCAGGAGGTCATGGTTGGATTCCCGATCAGGGCACATGCCCAGGTTTCAAGCTCCATCCCTAGTGAGGGACCATGCAGGAGGCAGCCAATCACTGATTCTCTCTCATCATTGATGTTTCTATCTCTCCTTCTCTCTTCCTCTCTGAAATCAATACAAATATATTTTTACAAATATATTTGGCTAGTTAAAAAACTATTATATTTATTATAATTATTAATATAATTAATATATAGTGTATAATTAATAAGCTGTTTTTATAATGGCTTTATTGCTACTTTAAAAAATCTAACTCCTAAAAATACTTTTCAACAAAATACATGGAAATAAGTAGATTCATTTAGAAGCATTTTTTGAAAACTTAGCTTACATAAATCTACTAGGTTTATGCTGCTAAAAATCAGCATTTTACTCTTAGGATTTAAAGACAACCCCTTACAAAGTAGCACTTTGCAGCAGAATATGCACGATTTTACCCTACTTATGGTGACTGGATTCTCATCCTCTCAATAGGATCATTATTAAGCTAGCCTTCTCTACCTCTTCGATCCATTTAAACCTGTCTTGGAAAGAGTCTGTTTATTGGATAATATAGCTATACTGGGGCTCTATGACAGTATCGTTTGCTGCCTCATTAGCTCTGGAGCATTTGAACAAGATAAAAATGCCCTAAAGCCTCTTATCTGATGTCTAGTGTAACCTACTGAAAGCAGAAGTGCCATTAGTTTATGTTAGAAATCAAATGGCCCTCTCCAGCTCAGGAAGTACTGATTAAACCTGAAGTGTCCCTGGAGGACTCTACAGCTGTCAGAGGGGTGGTGGCTGTCCCTCACCAAGAGGGAAATCTGGGCCAGAGGTCTCAGTGGGGCGGTGCTTTAAGAACTCGCACGTGGCTGCCCCAGCTGTTCTGCTTTGCCTAATGAATTGTTTTTACAAGAAGAGGCTGGGTATTGTCATCACTAGCTGCCTGCCTTAGGGACTGGAGCAGGCCAAATAATAAGTAATGTTAGTGATGGTAATTGAAATGTGATGGCTCTCTTGGGAGATTTATAGCTCTGGAGCTGGTTGGCACTTGTGGATTGTCTTGTCCTCCCAAAGCCCTATTTGAAGTGTGCCTTATTATTTTTTTGTTTTGTAATACTATTGTGTGGCTCTTTTCTCTCCTCTGTGCTATAGAATTTCATTGAGAGAAACCGTTTTAGAGCCATTATAGTGGCTTTAAGTAGAAAGGGAACAGCTCTGACTTTTTCTTTTATTTATTGATTGATTGATTTTTATTTTATTGATTTGAAAGGGAGAGAGGGAAAGGGAGATGCAACAATAAAGAAGGGCCATCACATTTTAGTCTCTTGGGGTACCACTACAGAGATCTCTCTAGGCTTTTGAAGGAACATTTTAAATTTATATAAGTAATACAACCTCTTGATTTAAAAAAAAATTTTTCAATAGTGTAGAAGGCTATAAAGTGAAAAGTAAAAACCTTACCTGCTGAATGTATCAGAGGTAATCATCACCAACACTTTATCCACAAAACACTTCCAAACATTTTCTGTGCATAATCAAGTTTATGTATGTTACCACATACAGATGAGATTATAATATATGTACTGTTTTGTAACTTTTGTTTTTTCAGCCAACAATATATCTTTCCACAGCAGTGCATATAGATCTACCTCATTTCCCAGTTGCTGCATAGACTTTCACTGGATGTATTAATTATAGATTCTTAGTAGGTAGTTTGACTTAAACCTTATGAGTGAATACTTATGATACTAACTGGTTACAATTCATTGATTTGTGTTCTGTGGTTCACCTATGATTTTACATGAAGTAATTTTCCTTTTCTTCCAGGACTGCTTTAAAATAGGAAATAATGAAGGTGAAACTTTGGGTTTGGGGATGGTGTGAGTTTTGTCATAAACTATCAATATACATATGTGTAGTCTTATGCATCCTGCTGTGTATTTAAATTTTTTGCTTATTTAAATGAAAAGTATTCTGTCCCAGATAATTAAGGGGAAAACAAATAGCCTTTAATGAATGTTAAAGGCATCGACTGCATGCTTCCTTCAATGTTGAGTGAGTGTTTTCCCCCTAATTTTCTACTTCAGAAGCTCCAAGAATTAAGTGAATGCGTTAATGGACGTGGGAAATGATTTGTCAGCAGGTGGAAATGAGGACTTAGGTTTCCTGTGTAACAGCTTGGCTAACAAAGCAAGTTTGTGTCTCATGAACTTGAGGGGCCTTGCTGGGAGTGGCAGTGTGATGAATGAAGCAAAGCAATTTTCTAGGAGCAGTTCAGGTCAGTGATGGAAGAAATCAATTGTCTTCGCAGGCAAACAGAAACCTAATTTTAGTTGCATTGTCTTCAATAGAATCCATGCAAACTGAGTGATAGAAATTTTCACTTCTATTAAAAATAGAAACATTGTGCCCTACCCTGTTTGTTTGCTCAGTGGTTAGAGAGTCAGCCTGTGGACTGAAGGGTTCTGGATTAGATTCCGGTCAAGGGCACATACATAGCTTGCAGCCTTGATCCTGGCACCTGGTCAGGGTGCATGTGGGAGGCAACCAATTGATGTGTCTCTCTCACATTGATGTTCCTCTCCGTCTCTCCCCCTCCCTTCCACTCTTTCTAAAAAGCAATGAAAAATGTCTTCAGTTGAGGATTAACAAAAAAATGGAACATTGTATATCTTTTTAAATTCAAAGCCCTTTAGACTCATTTTCTCCGCACTTCAGGGTTCCGATTTGCCTAAATATTATTAAAAGATGTCATACTAATAAATTATAAAATTCCAACTAGTTTGTTTTAGATTTCTTATATGATATTTTTCCTCTCCTTGATGTTACTCATTTGAATTGATGCACAATGCTTAACTTAATAATTGGACGTTATTATTAATAACAATTACTCTTTAAACGGGATTTACGGTGTACAGAGATTTCAGGGAGTCTTGTGGGCTATCCTCCAGATCTGTGCTGTTCAAAACCATAGTCACTAGCCGCATGTGGCTGTTTAAAGTTAATTAAAATTAAATAAAATAAAAAGTTTAATTCCTTAGTTGCACTAGCAAATGCTCAATAGCCATATGTGGCTAGTGGCTACCATATTGGGTAGCACAAAGAGAACATTTCCACTGTGCAGCACTTCTCTAAACTAAGGTTGGCAAACTATGGCCCACAGCCTGTTTCTGTGTTCCCAGGAGTTAAGAATGGTTTTTACATTTTTAAAGGGTTGTAAAATAAAACAAAAAAAACAGAAGTGTATGAGACAAGAGACTAAGTATGGCCTGCAAAGCTCAACATATTTACTATCTGGCACTTAACAGGAAAAACTTGCCAACCTTTGGACCTATGCCTGTTTTTCTTGATGACATTTTGACTTTCTGATCAAGTTAGGTTAGGGGTTTTTTCTTAAGCCATCAGAAGATTATGAATCTATTAAGCAAATTAGGTAAATTTAGGATCAAATTTTCTTTTTAAAAAATATTTTTATTGATTTTATAGAGAGGAAAGGAGAGGGATAGAGAGATAGAAACACTGATGAGAAAGAAACATGGATCAGCTGCCTCCTACATGCCCCCTACCGGGAATTGAGCCCATAACCCGGGCATGTGCTCTGACCAGGAATAGAGCCATAACCTCCTGGTTCATGGACCAACGTTCAAACACTGAGCTATGCTGGCCGGAGCAAAGTTTCTTACTATAGGTAGAATCTGGAATGAGTCCAGAGCTTACACAGATCAGTTCCCTGGAGCTAGCACAAGTGGGATGAGCTTTGAAATAGGTAAAATTCTTTGTAGTATAAATGATTAACTTGCAGCAGCTTTGTAAGTAATGCCTGCAGTCTAACAGAACATCATTCTGATTTTGTACACTATTTTCTGTCTTTTAAGTACTATTTTCTCCCATCTTACACTGAAATGAAATAAATACATTTCAGCAGATGCACTTGATCTTTCAACAAAGAATTTACCATGAAAGTTTTTAACTTCAAATTATTTTTAACTGCCAAATGATTTTAGTCAATCTCTCCAGAAAGAATGCAGCAAAAAGATTCTTCTGCGGGTATTCTCAACATCTGAGAGATATTCTTCTCTTGCCAAATGTAGCTCTAACAATTTCTCATTAAATGTTAGGCTTATGAAATCTGCCTATAAAATGAGCATCTGGCATTTCTGTGGTAAATTAGAGACTCAACTTCTTGCTTTCAAGCTTAGACCTTGACATTCGTGAGGGAATGTTGTGAATTCCCACGTTTGTGATAACCCATAGCATATAATTTTTGTTATAAAATGCAGTAAGGTATGGTTGAAAAGAATTAAGTTACCCCTTTGGGTTTTTATGTAAATTATTCCCTAAGTAGAAGTAATTAAAGTGATTCTCCCACTAAAATAAATGTTATACTCCAATATATTAAGTTAGTAGAAGCATTAGCTTGATTTGTCTGAAACTTCAGTTCAAGATAGCGATGCCAGATTATTATGGACTGTGTGGTAAGATCATGAAATGTACTGAACCACAAAAAAAGTCACATTTTAACATTATCCTTAGAGAAAAAAAGGCAAATGGTAGAAGAGGTAAGGGAAATAATTGTAAAATAGTATTCTGAGAAGGAACCTTCATGAAGTGATACCTTCTTTCTAAAGAACACGATGAATGGTAGCTGTTTTTCTTTTATTCCCTGGTACAAATTTTATTACTTAAAGCTCTATTCATTGATCATAACTGGTTGTAGTGTCAATTAGCAGTTTCCCATGTTAGAACTTTGAAAAAATTTATGAACCACCCCACCCCCCCAAATTCCTTATGGTTCTTTACTGTCATCCTCTTTGCCATTCTTTGCCAAACCATCCCTAAGTCTTCTTGCTCTTTCAGTTCTTCCATGTCACTTTTTTTTAATTTTTTTTTATTGATTTTTTACAGAGAGGAAGGGAGAGAGATAGAGAGTTAGAAACATCGATGAGAGAGAAACATCGATCAGCTGCCTCCTGCACATCTCCTACTGGGGATATGCCAGCAACCCAGGTACATGCCCTTGACCGGAATCGAACCTGGGACCTTTCAGTCCGCAGGCCGACGCTCTATCCACTGAGCCAAACCAGTTTCGGCTCTTCCATGTCACTTTTATATATATCCTCCAAACCTTTGCCACCCACTTGCCTCACCAGTATTAATTGTTCACTCCTCTTCATTGTCTGTGAAAATTCTCTCCTTGAAGTGATACACTGCCTCTTCTTTAAGGCATGCCAGCAAGCATCTACCCTTTTAGATCACTTGATATCCAGTAAGAGATTCCATAGTATTTCCTATATAACCAAGGATATGCCTCTCTAAGCAGGCTCTTACCAAGTTTGAAATCTTTGTCCATGTCATTGTATGATGCCAGTTAAAGTATAATAAAGACATATGCCTTGAGCTTGTGTTTTACACCTCAATTGAAAAATCAAAAGCATTAAGGGAAAGAACATCACCTCGAGACTTAGAGTTGGAAATTATAGTCATTAAGGAAGGCCTTACACATTGTCCATAATGGGAAGAACCTGAAATTTAAGCTTTTGAGAAATTAGATATTTGTCCACTCTGGCATAAAGTATTTATGAAATCAGCCCAGAAAACATTGCCCGATATTCAAGATTTTTTTTTTATTGGTCTATCAGTGTTTGTCCTGTGGTTCTCAGATTAGTAGAGCATACTTAATTTTTTTATGTAAAGTCTGCATTATTTACAAAGTAAATTAAGTCAGTTTGACCTTAAACTCCATAAGCTCTATAAGTAAATTATACGAGAAAAAGAAGAAAACAAAGAAATGAAACCAGGAAGCCCCCAAAATCTGAAGCAGTACGTTGTAGGCCTGTTCCTAACTGAAGGCCTGATTTTGTATTCCACTTCCTTCAATTCATGAATGAATACTTTCTACCTCTCCTTATTCTTTTATTCTCTCCCAAAGTAGAAACTATCTGATCATCCTTGGTACTTATTTTAACATCTGACCCTACCAAGGGTGCAACTCTCTTTCTTAGGATTTAAATATTATCATAATAAATAAACATTTCTTTATTGCCTACTATGAAGAACAATTGCCTACTATGAAGAACTAAACCCTTACTGTCAAAAATACATCAACTCCTCACAAGGCACTTATAATCTGATTTGGGTGACAAAGCAAATGTGTAAAAAGATCACAGAACAAGGGAGCATGTCCTAAGTGCCACTTGAGTATCATAGGAGTTCAGAAATGAGATATTACAGTGGGCTGAATGTGGATGGGTAGAGTCTAAAAATGTGATATTTAAACTGGAATGAAAGAAATAAATCCGATATATGATCGTTGGCAAATTAATTTCCTCCTCAGTGTGATTCCATGTAAAATGTAACACTCCATGTGGTAGTTTCTTTTTTATTAACCTGTAAAAATCCTTTTTTTCCTCATCCATTTCCCTTGTTGGCTGCTGAGTTTGCTAGTTCAGTAAAAGGCATCATTTGTTTGTCTTTGTCCACATATGGACCAGTAATTAAGTAGTTAGAAAGGCAAACTAACCTTACATCATAATCTGGCCTCCTTAGCCACCCTGCTAAGCCTGTAAGTGGAAACAAAAAGATGAGAAAGTAACCACAATCAAACACGTCTAGCTTGGGCTGAGTTTGACCTGCACCTTGACAATGAATGAAGTTGGTTCTTTCTGTTTTCTATTCTGAATAGATTTATTCCCATCAAAGTCTCAAGACCCTTAATTTAAATATATATATTGATTTATTTCCAGTCTTCTACATGCTAAATGTTAACCTCCTTATGACATGCAGTGATGATTTCTGAATTTTCATTAGGCACAACTCATGCTGAAGCACTGAAGCAGTTGGTTACTATTGCAGCTAATTCTTATTTAAATAAACAAGAATTCTTTTAAAAAATAAAAAGGATTAGCCAGAACAGTTTTTTAAATTCACAGCAGCACCGATGTATATCAGTTCTGGCTTAGCAGACTTTGACCCAGGGCTGTGCAGTGTTTTATTACCCTCAGGCACATAAGGACACATACTTACAGCACCACTTTGGTAGCAGATATTTTTATAACTCTACAATATGATTAGACTGACGTAGAGCAATTCTCTAAATTCATAGGTATTAAAATATTCTGGCAGCTGTCTCCTTTTTGCCTTTAAGTTGAGCCATCATGATGAGATAAGACTGCACCAAGCCTGATCAGTACATGAATGAAGTTAGGAATGGTATTCGCATCTTATTGACGAGTCCTTGTCATTATGAATAGTAGAAATCTTGGAGGAGGGGTTCCCATTTAATTCCAATTTAATTTTAGTAATATTCTTGTTTTTCAGAAACCTTTTTACTTCAAAGTACATTCCATATAATCAGATAGGAAGGGAGTTATGGTATAAAAATGCCTTTGAGCCATAGCCAGTTGCTCAGGGGTTAGAGCATCACCCACGGACTGAAGGGTGCAACTCTCTTTCTTAGGATTTAAGAAAAATCCCGGGTTTGATTCCAGTTGAGAGTACATACACCTCAACTGTAGGCTTGATCTCCGGCCCCAATCAGGGCACGTGTGGGAGGCAACCAATCAATGGGTCTCTCTCACATTGATCTTTCTCTGTGTCTCTACTGTGTCTAAAAATCAATAGAAAAAATATCCTCAGGAGAGGATTAACAATAAATAAATATGCTTCTGAGTTCTAAAAGAAACAACCTAGATTGTGCCAAAAAAAAAAACAACCACCACAAAACAAACCAAAAAAATACAATATCACTCTGGCCAGCGTCTTCTTATACACCAGAAAGGTTGCTGGTTGGATTGGATTCCTGGTCAGGGCACATGCGGGGGTTGCGGGCTCAATCCCCAATGGGGGGCATGTAGGAGGCAGCCAATCGATGTTCTATTCTCACATCCATGTTTCTCTTTCTCCCCCCCCCCCGCCCCCTTTCTCTCTCAAATCAATAAAAATATTAAAAAAAAAAAAAAAGCTAAAAACCTACAGTATCTTTACTGGGAGTTAGAGGTATTGATTAGGGTTTAGAGAGTGTTTGGGAGAACCTGGATAGAAGAAACATACTGGTAAGTTATTATTAGGGTGCAGTGACATGGGGTACAGATTCTTTTGTTCTCAACATAGGCTTCTAGCAACCCCTGGACTCTAGGTCATAGTCCTCAAAGGGGTGCTGAGAGTCTGGGAAGGTCTTTTTTTTTTTTAAAGTCTCATGTTATGATCTCAACAACTGTGACCTCTCTTCCCCTAAGTACTTATTACCTGCTTCCAAGTGTCTCAAATTCTTCTAAATAGGAACAGTTTACAATGGAAAGATTTGCCCTTTGCTGAGAAATATGAGACTTCAAATGGCAAATGATTATTGGTACAACTATTTTGGAAAACTGTTAGGCAATATCTACTAAGGCAATATTGGGTCATATACCCTATGATCCAATAATTTAATTCCAGTGCTATATAGATATAGAAATGCAAACATTTGTATGTCAAAACTGCAAAAGTTCTTCTGCTGAATAAATAAATTATGATAAATTCATAAGTAGAATATTATATAGCCATGAAAATCAGCAAACTATTGCTACATGCAACAATAATAATGGGTGTCAGGGGCATAACATTGAGTAAATGAAGCTAGACACAAAGGAGCACATATTATACAGTATCATTTATATAAAGCTCAAAACAAGCAAAGCTAATCTATGGTGATATAAATAAAAACAGCTGCATTGGGGGGTATGATGGTGGCTGGGAGAGGGTATGAGGAGGGAGGCTTCTGGGGTGCTGGTAATGGTTCTCTGTATAGATGTATGTGGTTGTTACACAGATGTGTTAGCTTTGTGAAATTCCTCACGTATATTTATGATGTGTGCATTTTTCTGTGTGTATATTATGCTTTAAAAAGTTAACTGGAAAAAATATTTTTAAAGGCAAATAGTGGCTGAGATAAGAAATGAAACAAATTCACCTTGAAGTCTAATAGCTAGTCTGTCCTTAAGTGGAAATGAGAGCTCTCTAGCCTTTCTGCTTTGACTTGGGAAGCTCGTGAAAGAAGGTTATCAAGCATTAGTTTTCCAGCCAGTTAGGAAAGAGGATGTTGAAGAGGAAGGGAACCAACTCCCCAGATTTCAAAATATTACTTAGAGCAGACCTTATAGAATTGGATAAGAACAATAGGAATTGTTTTCTGGGGTATTTTTATCATGGGTGGCTGAGAATATATACAACTTTTTGGGCCTTAAAAGTTTGCTTTTAACATAAACATCCTTAGCATTAAAATTTTTGTTCCCGGAGAGTCATTAAATGAGGTAGCACTGTAATAGAGAAAGACTGGTGATGACTGTTATTCAGTAGATGGCAGTATTCCCTTTAAAGTTTTTAGTTAAAATGTAGGTGCATGGGGGTAACTCTTAGCAACTTTTTTTTGGTAGGAGTGATAAAGGGTCACATGCTGGGACAAGTAGACCAGAAAGAACATTTTAATCTTTTTTGTCCATTTGTTGTTTCATGTACTGCTATTTTGGATGAACCAACAAGAATCAGAGTCCACAAAGCTAGGACATAGTTTTCCACATAAAACCCTGGCCTGCAAGAGTGATTGCCTGCAAGAGGAAGTTTTTTAAATGGAGTATTGCTTTAAGTGGGTATTAATGGATAGAAGATTCAGAGAGGATTTGGGAAGTCTTTTTTCTTTTCTGTCTTGTATTTAGGAATACATATATGTCAAGATTGAGATCATGACTAACTGCTTTGAACAAAGATGTCAGTGAAATTTATTGATACAGAGGTTAGGATGTGATTGAATATAAATTAAAAGAAAAATTAAAGTGATTGACCAGTATATTTTTGTTGGTTATTTTAATACAAAGTAAGTGCTATTTGAATAGTCTCTCTCTCTCTCTCTCTCTCTCTCTCTCTCTCTTTTTTTAAAAATGAAATTTTCTTAAAATGGCAATGCTTGATGGAAGCACTGGGGTTTAAGAAATCTTGTGGCATATAGGGCTTTTAGTTAGAGGATATTGATGTGAATTAGAGTGATATGCCAGAGAAGTTAAGAATTATCAACCAGCCTAATTGGCATGGCTCAGGTTGAGCATTATGACCTATAAACCAGGAGGTCACGGTTCGATTCCCAGTCAGGGCACATGCCCAGGTTTCAGGCTCAATCCCCAGTGGGGGCATGCAAGAGGCAGCCAATCAATGATTCTCTCTCATCATTGATGTTTTATCGCTCTCTCCCTCTCCCTTCCTCTCTGAAATCAATAAAAAGATATTAAAAAATAAAAAAAGGCCGAAACCGGTTTGGCTCAGTGGATAGAGCATCGGCCTGCGGACTGAAAGGTCCCAGGTTCGATTCCAGTCAAGGGCATGTACCTGGGTTGCGGGCATATCCCCAGTAGGAGATGTGCAGGAGGCAGCTGATCGATGTTTCTCTCTCATCGATGTTTCTTTTTTTTTATTATTTTTTTTTAATTAAATCTTTATTGTTCAGATTATTACATTTGTTCCTCTTTTTTTCCCCCCCATAACTCCCCTCCTCCCAGTTCCCGCCCCACCCTCCGCCCTCACTCCCCACCCACTGTCCTCATCCATAGGTGCACAATTTTTGTCCAGTCTCTTCCCGCATCTCCCACACCCCTTTCCCCCCCAGGAATAGTCAGTCCATTCCCTTTCTATGTCCCTGATTCTATTATAATCACCAGTTCATTCTGTTCATCAGATTATTTATTCACTTGATTCTTAGATTCACTTGTTGATAGATGCATATTTGTTGTTCATAATTTGTATCTTTATATTTTACTTCCTCTTCCTCTTCTTAAAGGATACCTTTCAGCATTTCATATAATCCTGGTTTGGTGGTGATGAACTCCTTTAGCTTTTCCTTATCTGTGAAGCTCTTTATCTGACCTTCAATTCTGAATGATAGCTTTGCTGGATAAAGTAATCTTGGTTGTAGGTTCTTGGTATTCATCACTTTGAATATTTCTTGCCACTCCCTTCTGGCCTGCAAAGTTTCTGTTGAGAAATCAGCTGACAGTCGTATGGGTATTCCCTTGTAGGTAACTGAGTTTCTTTCTCTTGCTGTTTTTAAGATTCTCTCTTTATCTTTTGCTCTTGGCATTTTAATTATGATGTGTCTTGGTGTGGTCCTCTTTGGATTCCTTTTGTTTGGGGTTCTCCGCGCTTCTTGGACCTGTAAGTCCATTTCTTTCACCAGGTGGGGGAAGTTTTCTGTCATTATTTCTTCAAATAGGTTTTCAATATCTTGCTCTCTCTCATCTTCTGGCACCCCTATAATTCTGATGTTGGTACGCTTGAAGCTGTCCCAGAGGCTCCTTACACTATCCTCGCATTTTTGGATTCTTTTTTCATTTTGCTTTTCCAGTTGGGTGTTTTTTGCTTCCTCGCATTTCAAATCATTGACTTGATTCTTGCGCTCCTCTGGTCTGCTGTCGGGAGTCTGTATAATATTCGTTATTTCAGTCCGTGTATGCTTAATTTCTAGTTGGTTCCCCAATATAAGATTGAGGGTCTCATTAGTTTTCTTGTAGATCTCATTAAGTTTATCGGCGGCTTCTAAACAGTTCTTGAGAGACCTTAAAAGTGTGGTTCTGAACTCTATATCTTCCATTGACAATTTTGTCCTGTTTCTTTGTCTCCGCATTTTGTTATGCTTCCTTGGTGCACCCCCTAGTGGTCTTTGTTCGCAGTCTTATAGTTAAATCTTGATTGTTGTAGCTAATTCCAGGGAGGGTTTGACCTCCAGGCCAAGTGGCTATGAGAATCAGCTGTGTCAGCAGTGAGAGAACTTCTGTCCTCTAGGGAGGTGCTAATCTGGCGTTTGCCTGAGGCTATCTGGCAAATGCCTGTGTGCAGGGCTTGGGCGGGGCGGGTCGCACAGGATCAACAGGGTGGGCCGGAGAGAGCAGTTATGGCGGCTCTCAGTCCTGTCCCCAGGGGCTCTGCCTCTCTGAGTCCCAGCACCCGCTGCAAAGCTCAGAGAGAAAGCTGTACTCGCTCTGACCGAAGCCAGACAGTCCCGCTTCTCCCGTTTGAGTCTGGGTCCCTAAAGACTCGCCCGGATCTGGAGCTCAGAGTCTGCGACTCCCTCCCGATTGAAAACGCCAACCGCGCCCTCCGCCGCCAGCCCACTCGCGCACTCCGCACCTCAGAATTTGACTTCAGCACTGCGCCTCCTCTGAGTGTCCGTATGCGTTTCTCTTTCCTCCTAGTTGTAGGACTTCCACTCAGCCAGCATTCCTGTGGTTCTGGGTGATGTCCCTTCCGTTTTTTGGTTTCACTTTTGAAGTAGTTGTTCAAAGCAGCAAACTCCGGCGTTAACCTATGCCGCCATCTTCTCATCGATGTTTCTAACTCTCTATCTCTCTCCCTTCCTCTCTGTAAAAAATCAATAAAATATATTTAAAAAAAAAAAACTTTAAATAAAAATAAAAATAAAAAAAGAATTATCAATCAAAAGACTAACCATGCCCATCATGCAGAATGGGAGACCAATGAACAAACTATAGTCAGTTGAAAACAGAAGAGCTACATTCAAGTCCTAATTGCTTATTAACTACTAAAGGCCTGATGCACGAAATTTGTGCAATGGGCTCAGCCCCCGCCCTCTGCGGCCGGAAGGTCATCTGGAAGGACATCCAGAAGGACATCCAGTCTAATTAGCACATTATGCTTTTATTATTATAGATTGATCTTAGGCAAATCACTTAACCTGCCTAAGTTTTCTTTTTCTCATCTGTGAAATGTAGGTGACAAATAACTGCTTTGCCTTCCCCTCTGTATAGGTTGTTAAATGCATCAAGTGGGTGCATTGTCTTTAAAGGTGGTATGTTGATGCTAATGCAACAGATGGACTCTAGTTGTTTCTGTATTGTTCAATTTACTTTTTGGTTTCTCAAGTTTTCTGCCTGTAGTCATCAGGTGCCTGCTGAGAAACACTGATAAATATATATTCAACAGCCATTATTAATGACTGCCTACTTACTAAATAGTTCCCAAAGCTTCACAACTGCATGAGTTAAGTGGACCATTGACCCCATTGTACAGTTACAAAGAACTGGGCTAGCCCAAGAGCTGTGAATCAAATTCAAACTGTCCAACTCCACAGCAGTTGCTTGTGGTATGTTATGCTGTGCTTGCTATGTTTGCGCTTCCTTTTTTACTTTCCCCCAGCTAGTATTTTAGAAGCCAGGGCCACACTATTTTTATGTATTAGACAATTCAAAAACAACATTGAGCCTTAAAAATTTTTTAGTATGTTTTACATTAGCGTTATTAACAAAATCCTAATACATGCAATTATTAATTTGGGAGTGGGAATAGTTGGTGCTCCTGTATTTGAACAGTTGAGCCTATGTTTCATCGTTAGCTAAAGCACATATAAGTCCTTTCTTGATTATCCATACTCAAGGAGAAAAGCAATAACATTAACACAGTATACAGAGTATTTATATTTGGTTTAAATATATTTTGATTTTCTTTACAGACACCTCCCTCAGTTATATTTTAATATAACAACTGGTTTGCCTTTTTCCTTTTTTTATATTTGTGTGTGAGCACATGTGCACTCATGTGAGCTTTAGGGGGTTTCCCATTTAATAGTCAATGACATTTTGCACGGAGATAACATTTTCTGGAGAATACATTTTAAACTGATAACTAAATATACTAATAACTAAATATACTTTTGCTATTTCTGTCAGGTAAAAACATGTATATGAAAATTTTTATTTATAGGTATATTGTCTTTCAGAATTTCAAAATTATTATTTTTAACGAAAAATGATTTTTTGAAAATAATCTTCAACCTTCCCTTGTAAAAATATAAAAAGTACTTATTCATATTTTGGCCACCTTCTAATATAGTTTGTCAGTTGTCACTTTATGTTTCTTAAATAAAATTTAAATTTTAGAATAGTTGTAGATACAGGAAAATTGTGAAGGAGAATTTCCATATAATCCACATTCACTTTCCCCTATTATTATTATTATACTACATTTGTTATAATTAACGAACTTCACTTCTTTTTTTTCTTCTTTGTTACATTTTTTCCATACTTTAGATTTCCTTAGTTTTTTTTCTCATGTTTTTTTTTTTTTCTGTTCCAGGGTCCATTTAGTAGTCTTGGCTGTGACAGTATCTCAGACTTTCTTTGTTTTTGATAACCTTGACAGTTTTAAGGAGCACTGGTCAGGTACATTACAGAATATCCCTCAACTGGGATTTGATGTTTTTCTCATGATTATAGTTTGCCTTTTACAGCATATATTAGGTTATATGGGGAGGTTGTCCTTGATCATAGTGACCGATATGAAGAGGGCAGATTTGTATTTGAAAATATTGGCTGTGGATAACCCACACAAAGAAAAGCATTAACATTATTCTTTCTTGGCATTTAAACTTTGGCTACATTCTTTATATTTTTTATATTTTATCGTTTTTCAGAAGAAGCCAGCCCTAATTCTGGCTTAAACCAAGAATATAGGGTATATGATCTGCTAATGTCCCTAAAGCAGTTTCTTTTCTAATGGCATCTATTGGGGCAGTTAGCATGGGTTTTAATGTTACTCCTAAGAGCTTTATTTAATCTGTATTGGCCTCTTAATTAGTAATGGGCAATTTTGGGTGAATTGTTAATTGAGTAAAATTGCAGAAATTATACACAGAGTCCTTTTGTCAGTGCAGCCTAGAAACGTAGAAGATTAAAGCAGGACCTGGTTTAGTTACTATTCTAAGATGAATGCTTGAAAAGTATTATCTTAGTAGCTTTGGTTTGTATTCTAGTCTGGTGGTGGTTTTAACTCTGCTAAGAATTATTGTCTTTTAACTCACTGAGGTCCTCAATTCTACTCCATTAAGGGCCACTTTTCTGCCAATCAAAAGCAGCATCCCTGAGATTGATTTTTGTTACAGTGAATAGTAATGGCTGCCTAGTGACAACATTTCAAACTCTTTTATGTAAACAGAAAGCAATCAAATAAGTACTAATCCAAGGATTATGTGGGCCCAAATCCCGTGGCCAGGCGAAGAATCTCTGCCGTGCATGTCCCCAGCTCTTTGCCTTCTGGTGGGAAGCAGCCCCCTTCTTCCGGGAAAGCTCACTTCTGCTTACTTGTGCTGCCTGTTAGATTGCAGTATGCTAAAACCAACCACTCCTGCAGCTCCTGAATGGAATTCAAAAAGACACTTACATTTCCATAAATAAATTAGGAATTCAGTGGTTTCTTCGGGCTAATCAGGGCAGGCTGATAAACCTTGCTAGCTGTTTAATAAATGAATTGTGACTGATTACCTATTAATATGGACGCCTCAGGAATTCACCCAGGGGGAAGCAGAGCAGTGAAATAGAGAGGGGCATGGCCCCTTGGGAAATCAGGGCTTCATGTTTGCAGCTTAAATATCTCTGTGAAGTATCAATAAGGAGGTAATTGAATTTTGAACACAAACATGAGCGCCGAATGGATGAAAGGGGGAGGGGGATCTGATCATCTCTTCTCTGCCCCTTCATTCTCCCCTCCCCTTTTCCTTAGAGACCACTCTAGTAAAGATAGATGCTAAATCCATTAAATAAAGATTAGACTCTGTCGTAGTAGAAAATGGCAGCTTAGCTAGATCCCTGGGCAAATTGGGGCCTGTTGCAATACAGAAAATTAAAATATACATTTTTAACAAGTCTGCTGTCTTCCTAGCAATAATGCTGGGCTAGCTTGTGGGGTTTGCTCCTCCTTCAGATGGGCTTTTGTTTGGGCGATCACTTTCTCTTGTATTAGTGCCAGTCTTTTCTGTATTCCTGGAGCAGAAGGGGCTGGGTTTATTTATTTATTTTTAAAGCTTCTGTTGAGGCCTTTCCTCTAGCATCCTGCTTGCTTGTAATCAGAGAAGTGGGAAGGAGATTAGTGTCCCACGAATTGACGGTAGATAAATGTTCCCTCCCCTTAACTGGTGGGTCCAGAAGAGCCCAATCACTTGTATTTCAGGGATGATTGGAGAGTGTACAGCAAGAAAAGGGCTTACAGACTGAAATAAACATCGATGTTATAGATGCAATTTTACTTGGCTTTATTTCCTCTAGATGAGGTTATTGATTTGCTTTGTTCTCCTATTTTAAGCCATATAAAGTCATATTAATGTAGAAAAAAGAATTGGCATCATTTGGTTACAATCATAATACCCCTTTTTGAGCAGTAATAAAAACAAGCGTCAAGCCTTAAATACTTCTGTTATCTTTATGCCAATACCCAGTATTGGCTTTTTGGACTAATCCTTGTTTACATGTCAATCTACAGTTCTACAGTTCTGATGCCACTTTCCAAGGGCTTCAGTCGGCCAGTCTATCAACAAGTATTAATTGAGCATCTTTTAGGTGTGTGACATTGTTAGTTGACATGGTCACTGGTGAAGTTTGTCCTCTGCTACCACAGATCTGTATTAAAAAAAACCAAAGCTAATCATATCATACTCCTACTATAAAAGTTCTTTGGTTCCTTGAGCCCTACATGATTAAAATTCAAATTCCTCAGGCCTTTACAAAGGACCTTCTTAACATGAACCTAGCCTCTCCAGTTTTATCTGGAAAACTTCTACTTATCCTTCAAGACCATTTCAAACCCCACCCTCTCTGAATAGTGTCTACCTATTCCCCCAGGCAGAGTTCAATTTTTATCTCTGTGTAGGTTCTATACTTGTAGCTCTGAGGTTTTTCATATCGGAGAAAAAAGTGTACAACTTCTTAGTATTAAAGGATTTTGTGCATCATTTTACTTGGCATTCCCAAATCTTTATTTTAACTTCAGAGGTATCTTGATGATCAAATTTTCATTGACTTCTCCTTATGACACTTCACTTTAGAATTTAACTTTGTTTTTCAGTAATCTTTAATGTTAAGAAGGAAGGAAAGAATGTTTGCGATCCCTGTCGTTGCTGCTGCCTTAAATTATCTCTAAAGAGAAATCAAACTTATTTAATCAGATTGCCACGTTTCACAAATATGCCTTAGTATATTTTGAATGCTATTTTTCAAAGCCAAATACCACAAAATTTAAGAATTTTTCTAATCCTTCACATGTTGAAAGTTACATTGATGTTGCACCAAGATGTTTATAATTTTACTCCCAGTTCTCTATCCTTTGCTTCCTGTCATTTTGCTGGGCCCCAGAGCTTCATCCAGCCTTACTGACAACACAGGAATGCTGGAGCCATGGAAGCAAGAATTTAAAGGCTCTGTAGTTCCAGTGGTTGGATTTTAACTATTGTAAGTTTTTGGTTTTTTTTAAAATATATTTTATTGATTTTTTACAGAGAGGAAGGGAGAGGGATAGAGAGCTAGAAACATCGATCAGCCGCCTCCCGCACACCCCCACTGGGGATGTGCCCGCAACCAAGGTACATGCCCTTGACTGGAATCGAACCTGGGACCCTTGAGTCCCCAGGCTGACACTCTATCCACTGAGCCAAACCAGCTAGGGCAGGGGTGGGCAAACTTTTTGACTCGAGGGCCACAATGGGTTCTTAAACTGGACCAGAGGGCCGGAACAAAAGCATGGATGGAGTGTTTGTGTGAACTAATATAAATTCAAAGTAAACATCATTACATAAAAGGGTACGGTCTTTTTTTTCAATAGTTTTATTCATTTCAAACGGGCCGGATACGGCCCGCGGGCCGTAGTTTGCCCACAGCTGGGCTAGGGCTTAACTATTGTAAGTTTTAAACCTTATTTAACATTAATGGAATAATGCAAATACAATGGTTTTTTTCTAGTAATAATTTTCAGTGAAGAGTGTATATTTTCTTTTAATTATAAGAAATTCTGAGGTAGAAAAATCTCTCTCAAATTATCCCTAACATTTTTTAATAAAATAAAAAATATCATTGGTGTTTATCCCTTTAAGAAAAGACTCTCTTGGTAACTCTCCCATTTCCTAAAGCTTTCTGATGACCTTAGCATAACCTTCATTCAATAAAATATCTCTTTTCCTGCCTTTGTATATTTAAACACAGTATCGTTAGAATTAACCTACAGTGTAATGTGTGTTACCTGCCATGCAGTTGAGTCAGCTTCGACTCCTCGCAACCCTATGACTGAGCAATGTCTACAACATCCTGTCCTCAACAGCCCTGCTCAGCTTCTGTAGACTCCTGCCTATGACTTATTTTATGGGATCAATTCATGTTACTCCTTGGGCAATTACTGATTTAAGTTTCTCTGAGGGTGTATGGGTAATGTCCAAGTTTCTGTCTTGTTCAGGAAGATTCTGTAGCTGTGGTTCTTAACCTAAGAGTCCGTGAATCTCCTGAAATTATAAATAAAATTATATGTGTGTACATATGCATGTATATTTTTCTCCAGAGAGTATACATGGCTTCTTATATTTTTTTAAAACGATTATGGGTTGAATTGTTTCTCTAAAAAAGATACCAGAATTCTAATCCCTGTACCTCAGAATGTGACCTTCTTTGGATATGTGGTTTTTAGAGGTTTTGTTAACAAAGATTAAGTGAGGAAATAGCTGTGTGTAGTCAACCAGCTATGTCTTCCCGTCTATAACCCCCAAAAGGTTAACAACCACTGTTTTTAAGACATGCAGCCTGGTCGGTGTGGCTCAGTGGTTGAACGTTGACCTATGAACCAGGAGGTCACTGTTCTGTTCTGTCAGGACATATGCCCCGGTTGCAGGCTCAATCCCCAGTAGAGGGTGCGCAGGAGGCAGCCAATCAATGATTCTATCTCATCATTAATGTTTCTATCCCTCTCTCTCTCTCCCTTTCTTGCTCTACAATCAATAAAAAATATATTTTTTAAAAATGCATGATAGTAACAACTTAAAAAAAAAAGCAGCATTCTAAAGTGAGTTACATAACCAGGGCTAAACTCTGTTCAGGTACCAGAGTAGTGACCCATGTTTAAGAATTTCTAAGAATTAGTAGCTGAAAAGTTGGGTTTTTAAAAAAGAGTCATTCAATAAATAGGTGAGTGCTTATATAGTCATATTCTGCTGAGCACGGATTATAGAGAAAAGAACATTGTTGTCCTGAGGTTACTTACAGTCTATTGGAGAGAAGTAGGGAAAGGTACTTAGAGTCAGAGTCAGAGAAAGTAATCTTAAACCGTCTTTAAAGATGTGCAGCAAGTGTTGAGGGGGAAAGTGGGAGGATGGTAATTGCTCCACAGATCACTGGTCAAGAAGTAGTCTGAGCTCTAACCGGTTTGGCTCAGTGGATAGAGCATTGGCCTGCGGACTGAAGGGTCCCAGGTTCGATTCCGGTCAAGGGCATGTACCTTGGTTGTGGGCACATCCCCAGTGGGGAGTGTGCAGGAGGCAGCTGATCAATGTTTCTCTTTCATCGATGTTTCTAACTCTCTATCCTTCTCCCCTCCTCTCTGTAAAAAATCAATAAAATCTATTTTTTTTAAAAAAGAAGTAGTAGTCTGAGCATAAACAGCAACAGTACTAGTAAATGACAAAGGCCTGAGACATGCTGTGTTTGGGGAACTTCTGAGTAAGTAGTTAGGAGATGGGGGTGGAAAGCTAAGAAGGAACCTGGTTTACACATGAGCCAAGGTGTTATCCTGAAGGCTCTGGTGACAACTGAAGAACAGTAAGCAGGAAGATGACAGTGATTGCCCTTTTCTTAAGAAGAGCACTCTGACAGTTGATGGCAGCAACTGTTGACTTGCTCCTCTCTGTATTTCTCTGTCTTTTTAGTGCCTGGTACGTTATAGGTGCTAATGACCAGCTGGGGAGTTGGGGAGGTGGGGAGACAGGTAGAAGCAGGGAGGTCAGTTTTAGAAGATGGCAGTGTTGCAGGAACTACGGATGACTCTCAGTTTCTGACTTGAGTAGTTTTTAATTAGTTTTCTTAATCAGCATAGAGAATGTAAGCAAAAGTGCTATTTGGGACTGGGAGATACTTGTTTTCCACCTGTTTTATCTTGTTTGCCCTTGGGACCTTTTAAGATATCACTTTAGCCCTAACCGGTTTGGCTCAGTGGATAGAGCCTCAGCCTGCAGACTCAAGGGTTCCAGGTTCGATTCCGGTCAAGGGCATGTACCTTGGTTGCGGGCACATCCCCAGTAGGGAGTGTGCAGGAGGCAGCTGATCGATGTTTCTCTCTCATCGATTCTAACTCTCTATCTCTCTTCCTTCCTCTTTGTAAAAAATCAATAAAATATATTTTTTAAAAAAAGATATCACTTTAACTTAGCTAAGGGTGGGTTTACTAAGCAATTTAGGCATATACAAATAAATAAATAAATTATATACAATCCTTCAGTTATTTATAGATGTAGTCTATCATATGCAGAAGTATTCTTGTTTATTATTAACATCAACAGCTAACATTTCCTGCTTTGTGCCTGTCACTGTGCCCAGCTCTTTATCCATATCCTGATATTACTCCTGTAGCTACTGTTATTATCTTCATTGTACACATGAAGAAAGAGAGGACCAATCGCCCAAGGTATTGAATGACAGAGCCAGGACTAGAACTCAGGCCTGTGTGATTCCAAAGCCTCTACTCCTAAACTTGCTTGCTGAGCCTGCATAAATCCTCTGACAATGGTAACAGGAAGGCTTTTGGTCCTGGCCCTGGGTGCTCTCTTGAGGCCTGCTTAGCACTACCGTGAATTAATTGGTCACTCCTTAAGGCCCATACTTGTCTTCCCCTTAGCCAACTAACTACAGGTTTAGCTTAAATGTCAATTTATTTGCAAGGTCATGCCTAACCCCCTAGACTAGTTTACTCCTACCTTTACTCTCATGCCTATGATATGTGCTCTGCCAGCACCATCTACTTCCCACACCCTAACTTGATATTGTAATTATTTGTTATATTGTCTGCTTTGGTCTCCACTGGGTCCCCAGTTCCTGACACACACATAGGTGCCAGGGAGAGGATGGAAGAGATCAGACAACTTCTGGACTTAGGCAATTTCTTTATTAGGGCATAAGCGATATCTTTGTGAAAAATTCAATTTGGCTGTTGGTGTTACTGCCGCTCTTGCTTCTTCTGTTTTGCCTTTGCCTCTGTGTATTTGTAAGTGTACAAATCCACTTGAAAAGGAAACTCAGCCTTACGTCAAACTGCTGTATGAGGTAGCTGTACAAAAGATTATTTATAGACCCAAATGCTCTTCACCCTATGAGTCCGTAATCTCTATAGGCTGAAAGGAATTAGGTCCTTCGAGGTGGCTGTGTTCTTAGTTAGCCCGGATAAAAACCTTTGGTTATTCCCTGTCAACTTTAAGTAGTCCCGTGTGCATATGGAGTTTTTGAGATCACTAGGTGAAAATTACTTTTTATAGTAATTATGCGTACTAAAGGGAAAGAGTTTAGCTTTTGTAAATCTTTCTCACTTATCTAAATCTTTTATACATTAGACCATGTTGTTTTTCACAAATCCCTTCTAGTTCATGTCTACTAAACTTTAATTAACTTACTCTGTACTTTCCCAAGCACTAATGGAAATACGGGATTATAACCAATTTAATACTCTGAACATTCTACTAGACCATTTCCTCAATGTGATTTAGGGCAGTTTATAATCACTCCTTGTGGTCTTGGGGCCAGTTTTCAATTCATGAGACTCATATATCCTGTCTCGTTTTAATTAATTTTGCAAGGAAGATGCCAGGAGAAGCAGTATTAAATGCTTTCTTATAATCAGGTTCTTTCATTTATTGGGTTCTTGTCAGCCACTAATCTTGTAATTTTATCACAACAAACTCCAAAAGTTTCTCTGACGTGGTTTGTTTTTTACTCTTCTTCATCAGTGCTTAGTACTCATGGTTTGGATAACCTTATATTTATGGTTGTCTTATTCAGAATTGGTGTTGGGCAATTTCTCTAGATTTATAATAGCAATTGTCAGAATTCATTTTTTAGGATTTGGAGATCAGCTTTACTTGGTATCATATGTGTTCCATGTTCATTTTATTTTGGTCTTTCTGTGTGATGATATCTGCCAGGAGTAATGTGAATAGGGACATTTTAAAATAAAGAATTGTTAACTGGTGAAAGGTGGCTAACTTCTAAAAGGATAAAAGAAGACTCTAGGTCTGCAGAGGTGGCAACTGCAGAAAGCCATGCCACCCAGGGCTGAAAGAAGGTGAATCACAGAGGAGCCTAGAAATTCGGAAGAGGCCCCCACAAGGCTGAGACTCAGGCCTCTGAAGAGAGGACGGTGCTGCCACAGGAACATGCTGCCCACTGCCAGGGGGGCTCCGCTGGTGAACTGCAGCAGCAGCCATCTGTATGGAGGTGAAGAAGCTTAGCCAGAGGGAGCCCCTCCGCTGAACCAGGGCCATGTTGCCAAGGTGATCATTGTTGGGACCCCTGCATGGCAACCTGCTTGTCACTGTGTAGAAAGGAAGTTTCTTCTTCCTGCTTCAGCCTTGCCTTCTCCCACCCACCAGCACCCTCTCTGTTGGCAAGCTTAACATGGGAGACCATTGACAGAGGAAAAATGCAGCCTGCTGCACTAGCTCCAGTGTCACAAGGCAGGGCAGAGAAGGGTGAGTCAAGAGCTGACAGGCAATAAATGACTAATTGGCACAATGACTCAAAGCTTTGCGTAAAGTGAAATCTTACAAATTAAATACTTTTGCTTTTCATCACAAATAGTTTTTGTTTTGTTGTATTTTTAAATAGGTGCTTATTGCTCTCAAAGCAGGGTACACTTGTAACTTTTACAATTGGCGGGGTAGCATTCACCACAGAGACAATGCCATCTAAGCCAGAGATTGACAACTGTAAATGTCCCTCAAAATTGGCTACTTTTCACAAAGGGATTTAATAAATATTATTCAAGCAATAAGTATCTAATAGTAACTGGGAGACAAAGCATGAAAGTAAACAGAAGCTGGCTCTTCCAGCCTCTTAGTCACATTGAACCCTACTTTCCTTTACAACTAATTTTTCTAACCATTTCATTTTTTTTCTTTTTTTAAATATTGATTGGTTTTAGAGAGAGAGAGAAATATCGATTTCTTATTCCACTCTTTCTTTTTTTATTTTGTGTTGTTCCACTTATTTATGCATTCATTGGTTGATTCTTATATGTGCTCTGACCAGCAATCAAACCCGTAACCTGGATGCTCTAACCAACTGAGCTACGCGGCCAAGGCCTTCATTTTTCTTGAACTGTTACTCTCCCAAATTTTTTAGCCACATTGAGCCTTCCTGTTCCTGACTTCCTTTAGCACCCAATTGTTATTTATACTTCTCAACTAAATTTTGAGATCGTGTTGTCAGGGATCATGCTTTATATTATACTTTTATATATTACTAGAGGCCTGATGCACGAAAATCATGCAAGAGTAGGCTTTCCTTCCCCCAGCTGTCTGCACCGGCTTCCCTCTGGCACCCGGGACCCGGGCTTTCCTCACAGCCCTGGCTTCGTCCAGAAGGTCATCCAGAAGGACGTTCGGTCTAATTAGAGTATTACACTTTTATTATTATAGATAAAACAGTATTAGTATAGATAAACAGTATTATTATAGATAAGCAGTATTATTATAGATAAAACAGTATTTTGCAAATGCCTGTTGTATCTATATATTCAGAATAAAATATGGGCCCAGCTGGCATAGTTCAGTGGTTGAGCATCAACCTATGAACCAGGAGGTCACGGTTCAATTCCCAGGCAGGGCATATGCCTGGGTTGTGGGTTCGATCCCCAATGTAGGGCATGCAGGAGGCAGCCGATCAATGATTCTCTCCCATCATTGATGTTTCTGTCTCTTTCTCCCTCTCCCTTCCTCTCTGAAATCAATAAATTAAAAAATGGAAACAGCTTCCAAGGCAGTCAGAGAACAGATAGGTACTTACCCATTCTTTCCTGCATCTCTGCTTTTTCAAAGCTCTCCATCCACTGTCTCTTGATCCCTAGAAAGAGAATAACTAACATTAGGAATGTAAAAACAAAACCAAGGTAAGAGTGGGGAGAGTGACGAATCATGGAGAAAGCTAGAAGTATGTATAGTGAAATAAGTTTGGGGAGAGAGTGCTTCCAAGTTAATTATGGTTTTAATGCATGTATGCTTTCCTTCTCTTCCCAAATCCTGCTAAAACATAATTTTAAAAAGGATATATTTCCTCAACAAAAGAAGAGGAAAGAGGACAAAAGTAGTAACTTTTGGAAGCTGGAAAGCGTATGAATTTAGCAGACCTAAGAAAAACAATCCTAAAGTGAGGAAAGTTAAGAACCAAGCCAGTTTACACTTCACAATACTCCAAAAGGCTGAAGATTGGTACTAGGTAGAAGGCGGAGATGGTGTAAACAAGGAGGACTAATTAAAGTCTAAGGAGTCAGAAGTCTAGATCACCTGCTTTATGATAGTCCACAAAAGATTAGGGCTTTCTTCTCTAGAGGGGATGAACCAAAGTGGTTTCTCAGCCAGACCCACTGAGGACAGGGGTTCTGTACTGAAAATGTGGTGAATTATGCACATTATGCTGAGACCACATCTCCCTGCACAACCAGGCCTTTTCCCTCCAAGTCAGGAACATGGAAGATAATTCTCTGGGGAATCTCACCAGCCACCCAAATGAGTAAATAACCCAAGAAAAAGATGGCATAGGATACAGAAAACAGGGGCTCCCCAGGGTGATAGTTGTGCACCAGGCAGAGAGGACAACCAGACCATATAGGAGACTTTCAGGAAGGTAAAATCGGTGAATTACATGATACATCTCAGTATCTTAAGATGTTGCAAACGGGCAGATATAGAGTCTGTTAAATGAGAGAAAGTACATAGAACACCAAACTAAATAACCCAGGAAAAACAAAAATATGCAAGAAAGGGAAGGTAATCATAGTTTATTACATGGCTTAGCCATAGATAGCGTTTGTATAATCATAATAATGTAGAAAGTGAATATTGATATAAGTAGAGTTACAAAAAGTAACTCTGGGAGAATAGGAGATAGGTGTTTACACATGTAATGAATTGCAGTGAAGGGGTGTAGAAAGGAGCTAAATCGTCACTTTCCATATTGGGGAAAGTAGATACTGTCTCAAATTAAAAAATTGAGAAGTAGTAATACAAGTATATTATTTAGTCATTTAGAGATAAAGAGGTCATCTATAATAATAAAAGTGTAATATGCTAATTAGACCAGACTTCCGATGTCCTTCTGTCCAGACAAAGCCACAGCAGGTGGGGGGGGGGGGGGCCACGGCAGAGGCCCGCTGCGGCAGTGGCGGTGGCGGCAGGCGGGGATCTGGGCCAAAGCACTTGCATGAATTTCATGCATCAGGCCTCTAGTATAAAACAATCAGCTAAACGGAGTGAAAATGGTTGCCACTGAGAATGGGTTAAAGGTGAACTGTAGCCCAGCCAGTGTTGCTCAGTGGTTGAGCATTGAGGTCAGGGTTCAATTCCTGGTCAGGGCACATGCCCGGGTTGCAGGCTTGGTCTCTGGTGTGGGGTGTGCAGGAGGCAGCTGATCAGTGATTCTCTCTCATCATTCATTTCTCAATCTCTCTCTTCCTCTCCCTTCCTCTCTGAAATCAATAAAAATATATTTTGTAAAAAGGTGAACTGCAGCCCTCACTGGTGTGAGCATCATCCTATGCACCAAAGGTCGCCACATGCCTGCATCACAGGTTCAATCCCCAGTAAGTGATGTGCAGGGGGCAGTCAATCAATGTTTCACTCTCAATGTTTCTCTTTTTTCTTCTCCCTTCCTCTCTTTCTCTAAAATCAGTTTAAAAAATTCTTAAAGGTGAACTGCAGTTTTTATAACAGACCTTATAGAATTGGTTTTTGAAACATGTACCTATATAACTTTAATTTTTTAAAAAATAACTTAGTTGTTAAAAAAAAATAGGTGAATAAGTAATAGGAAGGACAAATAACAGTATGTTTATTTTTTTATTTGTTGATTTATTTTTAGAAAGAGAGAGAAATTTGACTTGTTTGTTCCACCCTTCTATGCATTTATTGTTCGACCTTGTATGTGCCTTGACCAGGAATAGACCCCACAACCTTGGCATATTCAGATGACCCTCCAACCAACTGAGCAACCCAGCCAGGACAAAAGTATGTTTAATAGGAAAATAAATGGAACCCAAAACAGGAAATATATATCAATAGGCAAAATAAAATAAACCAAAAAGATGTTTGTCTCTTTGTTTGTGAAAAGGAAGCTAATTACTTTGAACTAAAATGTGATTGCTTACATATTGTCAGTTTTTATGTTATAAAATCTATGTGCCCAAACTTGTCCAGAAGTAATTCATAGTTTCTAGTTGGGAGGCAATTACATTTCTACCCCATGATGAGAAATAGAACCTAAAACTCAAGCCCTTAGCAATATCTTGATTAAAGAATTTCACTCTTTCTCGTCTCATCTTTCTTCCCTTGATATAAGTGGTACTTTTCTGAGTGTTTAGTTGGTTTGC
The DNA here is from genome assembly GCF_014108235.1 of Myotis myotis. Taxonomy (NCBI): domain Eukaryota; kingdom Metazoa; phylum Chordata; class Mammalia; order Chiroptera; family Vespertilionidae; genus Myotis; species Myotis myotis. The sequence continues at coordinate 203,299,295 of NW_023416313.1, forward strand.
AATTAATTTGGGAAAATAATTAAATTTTATGTTAATTTCCATTATTAGGGTCTTCTGAAATACTGACCTCTGGTAACTGGCAGGTTTTGGTGGGTGGAATTTTACTTTTTAACATCGTATTAAACTGTACATTTAATACTAGGCCTGGGTGATCTCTCTGGAGAGAGTGGAATTGATGGATCCTTTTCCTGCCAGTCCTGGTGGCCTGTCAGGAGAGCAGGTGTTGCTGGGATGACTCATGCATTCAGGAGTCATAGTGCAAATGTGATCAAGGCGTATATTCCCAAAACCACTCAGGCTAGTGTCTCTCATGGGGAAGAAGCCAACATTGGCCTCCTATGCTTTTTTTAAAAGGAGAGAGAGAAAGAAAGAAAAACTAATTATCAACCTACAGCAAATGTCATTCAACTCAAATCCCTGAAGGATAAAGGCGGATGTGACAAATGTTCCTGGAGAGAGGTTTGAGCTGTCACTTACCTTTTTTTTTCTTTTTTTCATCCTCACCCAAGGACATGTTCATTGATTTGATGGGGAGAGAGGGAGAAAGAAAAACATCGATGTGAGAGAGAAACATGGATTGGTTGCCTCCCATGTGTGCCCTTACCAGGAATTGAACCCTCAACCTTTTGGTGTGTGGGATGATGCTCCAACTAACTGAGCCACCCGGCCAGGTTTCACCTTTTTTTTTTTTTTTTAATAATATGTTTTTATTGATTTCATAGAGGAAGGGAGAGGATAAAAAGAGCTAGAAACATCAATGATGAAAGGCAATCATTGATTGGCTACCTCCTGCACGCCCCCCACAGCCCAGGCGTGTGCCCTGACCAGGAATTGAACCGTGGAATTGAACCGTGACCTCCTGGTTCATAGGTCGACGCTCAACCACTAAGCCACACCAGTCAGGGTGTCACTTGTCTTTTTAATGGATCCTCCATGTTTGGGTGTAGAATCACGTGCTATTTTTCCTTATTGTGTATTTTATCTGAAAGAAATACTGTTTATCTCTGCAAATACAAAATAATTACGCAGTTTCTATAAACCCCGTGGGTTTGAACAGAATCAAGGAAGATGATAAGGGGTTAGTTTTATTGCTCTTAAAGTGTTCAGAGGCAGCTGTCTACTGACTTAGTTGTCCCTAATTATTAATCTGTTTTTCCTTACTTTTGATTGGACTTATTACATCCCATTTGGTCCACATTGAATAACCGTGGGCTAATCCATGTCCTGTTCCAGAGAACAGTTAGGAACAGCAGGGAGAAGTTAGAGACAGATTAGTTTGTTTTGTTTTTGACATAGTAAGAAGAAAGAACTTTCCAATGTCCTGAAATTAAATGGACTCTTGAAAAGTACCAAGTTTTCCATCACCAGGAATGCTCTAGAATGTTACTAGATGCTGTTAGTAAATTTGCTATTTGCTAATGGGAGTAGCAATGCTATTAGTACTTGCCTTGAATTAATAAATTTCCAGATAGAGAAATTACCCAGGTTTTCAAACATCATTTAGAGTAAAAGGAAATATACTTAATCTGAAGTCTAAATGATTTGGGTTAGATAATAGGAAGACATTCTGGACCGAGAGATGTTAAAATTTGGACAGAGGTATGAAATTTCCTATTTTACATGCTTTTAAGAATAAAACAGATTTTTGCCCAGCCGGTATGGTTCAGTGGTTGAGCATCGAGCTATGAACCTGGAGGTTATGATTTGATTCCCAGTCAGGGCACATGCCCAGGTTGCAGGCTCGATCCCAAGTGAGTGGGGGGGAGTGGGGGGAGGGGGGAAGGGGGGGGTGTGTGTGCAGCAGGCAGCCAATCAATGATTCTCTCTCAACATTGATATTTATCTCTCTCTGAAATCAATAAAAACATATTTTTTAAAAAGATAACCTTTTTAATAGCAACAAGAATTTAAGATACTAAAAATTACCATGGACACAGACAACAGTATAGTAAAGGTTAGAGGGTGGCTGGGTGGAGATGGGCAAAGGGGGGTGAAATAGGTGACATCTATAATAGTGTCAACAATTTAAAAAAGAGAGAGACCAAATTTTTTCTAAAGTAGTGAACAGTCATGTGAGTCAAGTCTGCATTTACAATAGACCTGGAAAAATGTCTTTCATTTTAATTCTTAAAACAAACTGAAATCACATCTCTTGGGAAATTTATACCAGGAATGCTTGGACTTCTACTGAATGCTGTTTCCTCTCTCTAGAAAACTTTGTCCATTTCCCTAGCTCTTTTTCTGTGCTCCTATACATTCCTTTGTTACAGCCAGTATCAACTTATAAATGATCCTATATAATAAAGCGCTAATATGCAAATGGTTGTCACACCCTCACACCGTAACAGCTCAGACACACAACACTTGGGAGAGAGGAATGGGGACCAGCCAGGCACAAATGAGCTTGCGAGAGAGGAATGGGGACCAGCCAGGCACAAATGAGCTCATGAGAGAGGAATGGGGACCAGCCAGGCTGCAGCCCGGGAGAGGGACAAGTTGCCCGTCCTGCGGTCCCAGGCGCCAGTGCCTATGGCTGCGGCTATGGTCCAGGAGAGGGACAAGCCGCCCACCCCACAGTCCCGGGTGCCTGTGGCTGCGGCCGGGTGAAGCCGCCTGCCCATGGTCCCCTGCAGCCATGGCTGGCCCGGGTGAAGCCGGCCCGGGTTCTGGGTGCCTGCAGCCGGCCAGAGGGAGGGAAGCCCAGGTCCCAGGTGCCTGTGACCGGCCAGAGGAGGGAATCCTGGGTCCCGGGTGCAGGACAAAGCAGAGGCGGTTAGGGGCAATCAGGCCAGTAGGGGAGCAATTAGGGGTAATCAGGCAGGCAGGCAGGCAGGCAGAGGTGGTTAGGTGATCAGGCAGGCAGAGGTGGTTAGGGGCAATCAGCCAGGCAGGCCGGTGAGCGGTTAGGAGCCAGTGGTCCCGGATTGCCAGAGGCAGTCAGACATCCCCCGAGGGGTCCCGGATTGGAGAGGGTGCAGGCCGGCCTGAGGGACCACCTTCTCCTGCCCCATGCATGAATTTTGTGCACCGGGCCTCTAGTGTATATATACACTGAGTGGCCAGATTATTATGACCACCTGGCATTTGTAGGCAAATTAGCTATAATTTTTCACTGAAGTTGTTAGAGGGCCAGACCATTATAAATAGGAAAGCAGGTTGTTTACCATAACAGTAGAAGTGATTTTTTTCTGAAGATATGGGTAAACAACACGGTTTAACAGCCTTTGAACATGGGATACACACACACTGAGTGGCCCAGATTATTATGACCAGCCCATCAGTACTTCATTGGGCCACCTTTTGCCTTCAATACTGCGGCGATTCTTCTTGGCATTGACTCCACGAGATGTTGAAAGGTGATGCGAGGAATCTGACACCATGCCTAATGAATAGCACTGTCCAGTTCTGTGAGATTTGATGGTTGTGGAACCAGCTGCCTGATGGCTCTTTTAACTTCGTCCCACAAATGCTCAGTTGGATTGAGATCTGGTTGTGGGGGCCACCTACGCAAGGTAAAGTCTCCCTCATATTCTTGAAACCACTCCTGCACAATACGAGCACCGTTGCATGGTGCATTGTCTTGTTGGAAGAAGCCATGTCCATTGGGATACACCATCAACATGATAGGATGAACTTGATCAGCAATGATACTTAGGTATGTTGTGCTATTCAGACGTTGTTCCACATTAATTAAAGGGCCCAAATCATGCCAGGAAAACATGCCCCAAACCATAACACTGCCCCAGCTTGAAGGGTTGTATTCATGCATGTGGGGGCTGCATGCTTTCATGCTGTTTCTGCCAAATTCTCACTCTGCCATCTGCATGGTGCAACTGGAAACGTGATTCATCGGACCACATGACTTTTTTCCAATGCTCAACTGTCCAATCCTTGTGTTCCTGTGCGAATTGGAGACTTTTTATCTTGGTAACTGCAGACAGCAAAGGTGTTTGAACAGGCCTTTGGCTTCCATATCCCATCTGATGCAGTGTATGGCTAATATGCCTACAAACGTCAGGTGGTCATAATAATCTGGCCACTCAGTGCGTGTGTGTGTGTGTGTGTGTATCTCCCACGTTCAAAGGCTGTTAAATCGCGTTGTTTACCCATATCTTCAGGGGGAAAATCACTTATACTGTTGTGGTAAACAACCTGCTTCCCTATTTATAATGGTCTGGCCCTTTAGCTAATTTGCCTACAAACGTCGGGTGGTCCTAATAATTTGGCCACTCAGTATATATATCTCTAGTCTGTGAACTCCTTTTGGTCAAGGACCATGGGGAGATAACTATAGCAAAGTGGTTAAGCTCAGGCTCGAGTCAAGGACACCTGGGTTCTGATCCTACCTCTATCATTTATTAGTTGTTTAAACTTGAGCAAGTTATGTAGCCTCTGTGTACCTCATTTGTAAAATGGAAATGATAAATGGTACCTATTATTTAGAGTATTGTGAGAACTTTAAATAATGATACCTGTTAAGTGATCTAAATAGTACCCAACATACCACTCAGAAATGTTAGCAGTCGTAGTTCTTAGCCATTCAGCGGCACAAACTCTTCACTGGTTTTCCTATAAGTTTTGAACAATGTGTAACAAATAGGTTAACATTACAGTGATGCCAGTCAGGAGGGATTTAGTACTGAGTAGATTGTTAAGTGATGTGTGGAGCAGGATACAATTTGTTTTGAGTAAGAGATGAGAAGCATGATGTCAAGTCAGCACCAGGAAAGATGCTGCTTGTGAAAACTTTGGTCACAAATATATTAAGAATATAAGAAACAGTCTCATAGGTATAGAGAACAGACTAACAGCTGTCAGGGGGGAGAGGGGACTGGTGAAAAAGGTGAAGGAATTAGGGGGGGAAAACAAGACACAGACAACAGTATGGTTATTGCCAGAGGGAAAAGGGGAGTATAGGGGAAGATGGAAGAGGGCAAAGTGGGTAATAAATGGTGGCAGAAAGAGATTTGACTTGGGTGGTGAGTGCACGATGCAGTATGCAGATGATGTGTTAGAGAGTTGTATACTTTTGCAACCTGTGTGGTTTTATTAACCAATGTCAGCCCAATAAATTCAGTAAAAAAAAGAATGTAAGAAATGTGTTCAGATTAGAAAATGATTCTACTCAGCCACACTGGACTAAAGGGCAACCAAGGAACTAGTGTGACAATTATGGAGGCTCTTTTACACTGTGAGAAATTATACCGTAGGAATAACTGTAAACTTGTGCAGTGATTTTCTGAATCTTTTAATCTCTTCAAAGTGTGAATGCAAAAAAGTCAGCATTACTACTCCTATACAAAAAAGTTGTGTTCAATAAGTATATACTGAATGAATCAATTTTAAAAAAGAAACCATCAGCCTATCCGGTGTGAGTGGTTAGCACCGACGCTCACACAGAAGGGTCGAGGGTTCAATTCTTGGTCAAGGGCACGCACCGTTTGCAGGTTGCAGGTTTGATGCTCCGCCTGGTCAGGGTGCGTGCGGGAGGCAACCAATCGATGTGTCTCTCTCACATGGATATCTTTTCTCTCCCTCTCTCTCCCCCCCTCTCGGAAAATCAATGGGAAAATATCCTCTGGTAAGGATAAATAAATAAGTAAATAAACTATCAGTTTTATTCTTCTTGGTATCTTCAGAGCGTAGCACAATAATGAGCACATGGAAAGTCTATAATTGAATGCTTTTATATAAATGAAGTTCTCTACCTTGCTCATGGTCTGAGTTAGGATTGCTAATTCACTTATTACATCTAACCAATTATTTACTTGTACTGAGGATTACTTAGTTTTCATACAACTTTAATCTTTTATTTCATGGATTTTGATGTGTTTAAGTACATAGCTTTGTTAAATGTTTTCTCATCTAATGCATTTGCATTAATCTAATCTACTTATATTAAATCTAATTGCATTCTGACTTCCTGGGATGAATATTTAGTCTCTAAACAAAAGGGGCATTTTTCAAATAATTATTCATAGTGTCTAAGTAATCTAAGTAGTGTACTTATTTTAATTCAAAATGTAGTATCTTTGCTTCTAAAAGGACATCATAAATAAAAGTTCTGGTGTTATCTGAATCAAACAGAATTGAATTTATGAAATATATTTCTCTTGAAGTCAATGGCAGCAGTGTCCCAATGCCCAGATTTTTTTTCCCAGCCGATTATTTATCAAGCACAAAGCCAAGAGAAAGGGCTTTGAAAGAGCAATAGGAAGGTAGAAACATGTGGGCTACTGGGGAGTTAGCCCACAACCCAGCATGTGCCCTGATTAAGAATCTAACCATGACATTTTCATGGATCGATGCTCAACCACTGAGCAACACCAGCTGGGCAGGGTCTTTTTGTTTGTTTGTTTTATTTTTTTGGTTCCTCAGAAGAAAAGTAAGAACTGGATACCTTTGTCTTTAGCGGAGAAACTCAGCTTCTTTTGCCTTCAATCTTTCCTATGCCGACTTTTTTCTTTTTTAAATAATTTTATTTCTGTTTCTTTTTTCAATTTTTATTTTATTTTATTTTATTTTTAATATATTTTTTATTGATTTTTTACAGAGAGGAAGGGAAAGGGATAGAGAGTTAGAAACATCGATGAGAGAGATACATCCATCAGCTGCCTCTTGCACGCCCCCTATTGGGGATGTGCCCGCAACCAAGGTACATGCCCTTGACTGGAATCGAACCTGGGACCCTTGAGTCCGCAGGCCGACACTCTATCTGCTGAGCCAAACCAGTTAGGGCTCTTTTTTCAATTTTTAGAGAGACAGACAGACAGACATAGATCAGTTGCTTCCTGCAAGCCCCTTACCTGGGATTGAGCCTGCAACCCAGGCATATGCCTTGAGTAGAAATCGAACCATCAACCTTTCAGTGCACAGGATGATTCTCAACCAACTGAGCCATACTGACTATGGCCCTGTGCAAAGTCTTTAGCAAGGGTTCCACTTGAGCCCAAGAGGCTTTTTATACTTTTGCATGCAATTTTTCACATACCATAAAATTCACCTGTTTAAAGTGCACAGGTCAATGCGTTTTTAGTATATTCACAAAATTGTGCAACTGTTTGTAATCTAATTTGGAAATATTTCCATCACCCAAAAAGAAACCCTGTACCCATTAGCAGTCACTCCCATTCTCCCAACTTCCTGTGTATTATATCATAAGACTTGCATTAGGATTCCCTAGATATATATACTTTTACTATGAGTACAGCATATATCATCCAATGATTTAAATACATTTTGCTAAAGTAGTAGTTTACTCAACCATTTATTAGTCTCTCCTTTGTGTTTGGGAGTCACTTAGAAACTGACTGGGTAAGCAAAAACACAACCCTCTTTGCTTTCATCACTCTCATTGTTGGGTTCTGTTTCAAAGAACTCTGAGGTTTGATATTTCATATCTTCTTTTTTTATATATTTCATATCTTGAGCAAGAATGGAGAAGAATGACTTACTGTGAATCCATTTACAGTTGGTTGTCTGTCTGGGTTATGAAAAGCTGAATGACCATAGGTCATATCCTCTGTTTTGTTATTTTTTTATAATTTTTTTATATTTATTTTATAAGTCTCATTTATAGTTTTTAATCTGTGGGGGTTTTGTTGTTTGTTTGTTTGTTTGTTTTGCTTAGAGTGAAACTGAAAGAAAGATTCTATATACTTGGAATACTGAAGAACTTCTGGCATGTAGAGATTAATTTCTGTATTGACATTGACCTCAAAGACACGTCATTGATTATACAGATTGTGGCAGAATGCACAGGAGAACGATCAGCCAGCACCCTGAGGGAGGAAAGTTTAACCTTTATTTCACAGGTCTGCTAGTCCAGGGGAATTCCGGATCCAAAGCCTGAACTGAACTTGTGGGGAGGCCCTGACCTACTAGTATTATCTCCTCCTGTGGCTGCCCCTGAGGTTCCCCACAGCTCCGCCAAAGTCAGTCAGAGTGGGGAAGTAAGATACTAAACTAGGTTGCAAGCCCCCCCGCCCCCCATTTTCCTTTTCAAAATGAAGTGAATGTACCAGTAGCTCAGGCTGAATTTGGAGAATCATTAAGAAAGTAGTTCAGCCCAGCCTATGTGGCTCATTGGTTGAGTGTTGACCTATGAACCAGGAGGTCAAGGTTTCATTCCTGGTTAGGACACATGCCTGGGGTTGTGGGCTCGATCCTCAGTCGGGGGTATGCAGGAGGCAGCAAATCGATTATTCTCATCATTGATGTTTCTATCTCTCTCTCTCCCTTTCCCTTTCTCTCTGAAATCAATAAAAATATATTTTTAAAAAACAAATTAAAAAAAAGTAATTCAAAGAAAGTGATTAATGATAGGACTATTTACATGCATTATTTATATTGTCTTCTGGCTTTTAACTCATCTCTGGATTTGGGGGGGTTACTTATTAGAAATAGAATCCCATAATCAAATTAGAACTAAATGAGTAGTCAACTCAGACATAAGTAGCTTTAATAAAAATAAACATTTTAGCAAATTATGAAAGCTAATTTTTGTAGCTTACCTTTAAAATATGAGGTTTAGCTCTGGCCATTGTGGCTTAGTTAGTTGGACATTTCCGTGCACCAAGAGGTTGCTGGTTCAATTCCTGGTCAGGGCACATGCTTGGGTTGCAGGCTTGATCCTCGGAAGGGGCATGCAGGAGGCAACCGTTTGATGTTCTGCTCTCATATCAATGTTTCTCTCCTCCCTTTCTCTCTCTCTGTAAAAATCAATAAAATATCTTTTAAAAATGAGGTTTAGTCAATTATGTTTGGTTATAGGAATGCTAATTATGTTAATAGTTTTATAACTGAGGTTAAAAATAACATGAATATAGAGGAAAAACTGATTTAAGTTTCGGTTATTTCATGGAATTAGGTCAGGTTGATCTTACAAACACAAGGAAATAAAAGCATTTGAATAATAGAAGTCTCCATTTTGGGTAAATCTTGTGAAAACTTCAACCTTGAGAAGAAACTAGACTTCAGAGCAATTCATTTGACTTAATTGTTTGGGTGTCAACTGTCACAGCTTTTTGCTTAACAAAATATGATGAAGGATAGTTATAATTGGCTTAATTCATGCCAAACTTTGCATAGACAAAGTTTATTATTTGTGGTTTAATTTCTTAAAAATAAGGCCATTTCTTATAGTACTGCTTTGGCATCCATAAGAAATCCCAAACAGTGCTGGGAATTAAGTGGTACTTTGGGCTTTATTTAGATCTATTTCATAATGTTCATTTACATTTTACACTAGTGGCCTAGTGGAAAGCTTTTTAAAAAAAAAAAAAAATCTTTATTGTTCAGATTATTACATTTGTTCCTCTTTTTCCCCCCATAACTCCCCTACTCCCAGTTCCCACCCCACTCTCCGCCCTCACTCCCCACCCACTGTCCTCATCCATAGGTGCACGATTTTTGTCCAGTCTCTTCCCACATCTCCCACACCCCTTCCCCCCTCCCCCAAGAATAGTCAGTCCATTTCCTTTCTATGTCCCTGATTCTATTATAATCACCAGTTCATTCTGTTCATCAGATTATTTATTCACTTGATTCTTAGATTCACTTGTTGATAGATGCGTATTTGTTGTTCACAATTTGTATCTTTACCTTTTTCTTCCTCTTCCTCTTCCTCTTCTTAAAGGATACCTTTCAGCATTTCATATAATACTGGTTTAGTGGTGATGAACTCCTTTAGCTTTTTCTTATCTGTGAAGCTCTTTATCTGACCTTCAATTCTGAATGATAGCTTTGCTGGATAAAGTATTCTTGGTTGTAGGTTCTTGGTATTCATCACTTTGAATATTTCTTGCCACTCCCTTCTGGCCTGCAAAGTTTCTGTTGAGAAATCAGCTGACAGTCGTATGGGTATTCCCTTGTAGGTAACTGAGTTTCTTTCTCTTGCTGTTTTTAAGATTCTCTCTTTGTCTTTTGCTCTTGGCATTTTAATTATGATGTGTCTTGGTGTGGTCCTCTTTGGATTCCTTTTGTTTGGGGTTCTCTGTGCTTCCTAGACTTGTAAGTCTATTTCTTTCACCAGGTAGGGGAGGTTTTCTGTCATTATTTCTTCAAATAGGTTTTCAGTATCTTGCTCTCTCTCTTCTTCTGGCACCCCTATAATTCTGATATTGGTACGCTTGAAGCTGTCCCAGAGGCTCCTTACACTATCTTCGTATTTTCGGATTCTTTTTTCATTTTGCTTCTTCGCATTTCAAATCTTTGACTTGATTCTTGCGCTCCTCTGGTCTGCTGTTGGGAGTCTGTATAATATTCTTTATTTCAGTCAGTGTATGCTTAATTTCTAGTTGGTTCTTTATTGCCGGGGTCCAACCCCAGCAGGTCCAGGGGTCCCCAAAGGTGTGGACGGAGTCGGCGAAGAAGGAATGACACGAAGACAGTGTTCAGTTGATCAGCAGCCTAGCCAGGATCTCCAGCCAGGATCTCCAGCCAAGTTCTGGTCTGGATCTCCAGAGAGGTTCTGCTTAGGATCTCCTGCCAGGGTCTGTGTCCATGTTCTCTTGCTAGGTTCCCAGGTTTTCCAGCCAGGTTCTGTAGCCATGTTCCCTCACTAGGTTCTCCAGCCAGGTTCTGTCCAGGTTCCCCAGCCAGGTTCAGTCACCAGGTTCTAGTCAGGTTCTCTTGCCAATTTCTGTAGTCAGGTTTAGTCCAGGATCTTTTGCCATGTTCTCTCGCTAGGTTCTGTCTCTAGGTTCTGAGGCCAGTTTCTGTCCGGGAACTTTTGCCATGTTCTCTCCCTAGGTTCTGTCTCTAGGTTCTGAGGCCAGTTTCTGTCCAGGATCTTTTGCCATGTTCTCTCCAGCGAAGTTCTTCTGTCTCTAGAGAACGTTCTGTGTAGGTTCTGTGCCTAGGTTCTGTCTCTCTTGGTTCCGTATTCTAAGTTCTGTGTCTTGCTGTCTTATTACATCTGTATTTATACCAGTTGATTCAATCCTATCAATCTCTATTACAAAGGTTAGGGCGTTTCTTATCTCCATTCCAGGGAGTAAAGATTATGTAGCTTAAGCATGATTGTTCATAGTTAAAGTGATTAATTACCCGCCTGGCACTTAGTTAAGAGGTTTTATTCCCTCCCTAACTTCAGGGGAAAATCCCTACCTGGGGAAACAACCTTTCTCAGAGACCTTGGTTAAAACACATAGTGCCAAGAAGGTGAGCAAACATATTAAGAACAGTATGCCATATATGCCAGGTCCCTTGAAACAGCAAGGATGGACCCGCTCCCAGCACTTTATCACAACATCGAGGGTCTCATTAGATTTCTTGAGGATCTCACTATATTTATCGGCGGTCTCACCAGTCTTTTCGAGGGCCCTACTCAATTTATCGGCGGCTTCTAGACAGTTCTTGAGAGGCCTTAAAAGTGTGGTTTTGAACTCTATATCCTCCATTTCTGTCATTTGTGTCCTGTTTCTTTGTCTCCGCATTTTTTATGCTTTCTTGGTGCACCCCCTTGTGGTCTTTGTGTGCAGTCTTGTTGTAGTTAAGCCTTGATTGTTGTAGGTAACACTGGGGGGGGGGGGATTTGACCTCCAGGCCAACTGGCTGTGAGAATCAGCTGTGTCTGCAGTGGGAGAACTTCTGTCCTCTAGGGAGATGCTAATCTAGCCTTTGCCTGAGGCTATCCCACAAATGCCTCTGTGCAGGGCTTGGGCAGGGCGAGTCCCAGGGGATCAACAGGTCGGGCGGGCAGAGCAAGCAGTTATGGCTGCTCTCAGTCCTGTCCCCAGAGGCTCTGCCTCTCAGTGTCCCAGCAACCATTGCAAACCTCAGAGAGAAAGCTGCCCTTGAGTTCCGACCGATGCCAGAGGGTCCCACTTCTCCCGTTTGAGTCTGGGTCCCCAGAGACTCGCCTGGAACTGGAGCTCAGAGCCTGAGACTCCCTCCTGATTGAAACAGACAACCGCGCCCTCAGCCACCAGCCCGCTCCGCACGCACCTCCGCACCTTAGTATTTTACTTCTGCACTGCGCCTCCTCTGAGTCTCGGTATGCTTTTCTCTTTCCTTTTAGTTGTAGAGTTTCCCCTCAGCCAGCCTTCCTGTGGTTCTGGGTGATGTCCGTTCCATCTTTTAGTTGTATTTTTGAAATGGTTGTGCGAGGCAGCAATCTCCGGTGTTTACCTATGCCACCATCTTGGTTTCTCCCCTAGTGGAAAGCTTTTAAAAAGTAGCTATCCTTAGCTTGCCTGGGGGTTCCTAGATAGTACATTCCTAAAGGCTAGCACCCCTTTTTTAAAACTTTTCCAATCCACCCAACCCATTTCTGTCCTCATAGTGTGTGATATACTTCTCATAGCTTTGATGATATTGTTTGGTAATTAAGATTTCCAGTCTGTCTTCTGCTAAGATTCTCAAGGTTAAGGATTGTATTGTAACCTTAACACTAAGAATGATACATGGCAATTGAGGTACTGATTAAGTTTTGGTAAAAATTCTAATCCTTTAGTTGAATGTTTTAATTTCTTCCTTTGTTACTCATATTTTCTTTAAAAAAAAAATAGTCTCTCCTCTACTTTTAGCTTTATGGTAAGAAATATGCTTTGTTGTGATCATAATTTTAATAAAAACAAAACCCTGCCTCCTCTTTTAATAATGAATTAGAACTACAGAGAACTGAAAACAAAAAATCAAAGAGCCTGGATAATATAGGTTAGTGGTTCTCAAAATTTAGCATGCATCATAATCACCTGAAGGGCTTTTTAAAACGTGGATTCTTGGGCCCAATCTCTAGAGTTTCTGACTCAGTAGCTCTGGGACGGAGTCCTGAGAATTTATATGCGATATATTCTCAAAGTGGTGCTGTTATAGTTGGTTCAGGGACAACACTTTGAAAACCACTGATGTAGGTTATAAATTCTAACTAAGACCTGCATTATATTGAAATAGGATCTGTTCCTAAAGTTGGTCTTGCCCTCTCTGTAAGGTCTTGGGGGGAAAGTACTCCACATTTGCAAAACTCTCTAAGTTATCTACAGAGCATAGGTGAGCTGCTGATGAGAAAACTTTAGTGCCCAAAGGGGAGGAGAGGTTTTCTAAGGAAGACTGGTTGATCTCTCTTGGTGTCCCGTCATCTGCAGTTATGAATATGTAATGTGCACGCAGTAAGAACTCGTTGACTAGCTGATGAAATTAGGTTAGAGCTCTAATCTGGTTTTGAGGCTAGTCGTCTGACATCTATAAAGTGCTTCTTTCACTTTTACTTCTGTATTAGTTTGAATGCAAATAAAATTAACAAAAAATATATTTTAAGTTTTAGTTATTAAGCACTATAATGTTTATATAGCATCTAATTAATCATATTTTTCCATCTGTTATATTTAGCCATATTGATTACCCATAAATTGTTTTTAAGATCCTAAATGATGGTCAGTTGTGCATGAAAGTGTTTTTTTATTCAGCACATGTTTATGGTATGTTAACTATGTATAGATTAAGCTCTGAAATTTCAGTGATGCAGACTTTTATAAATGGCATATATAATTTTCTGGCTGCGGAATTCATGAATGTTGTAAATAAGATTATTCAGAAACATCAAACTGGATATTCTGAAAAACAAACAAACAGAAGGCTAATCAGCTGTTATTTCCAATGACAAGGAAAATAACCACTGCCATATGACATCCTAAGTAGACATGTCATACTCAAGTTCTTACCTGATTGTGATGTGCTTTTAAAAGAAATTCATAATCAAGTGAAGACAGTAATTATTGTACTTTTGTATTAGTACATGATTTTAGAGGAAAAATATTTTTTAAATTAAGACTTACTGGATAGTGTAATATATAGTGTACATTTTTTCCAAGTTTGTGAGAGAAATTATCTTTAATAGTCTCTTCCATTTATGAATTATAGTCTGATCAGGTTGAGAACATGAACTGTACATACATGAAACCACAGTGCAAACAATTAAAAATCAAATTATCAGCTAGAACAAGTAATTTGTTTTAAATTGGATAAATCAGCATCTATGAAGGAAAAGCATGATCAAAGTGAAGTGGGATTAATGAGGTCATCATTTATATACAGTTGATAGCGTGAGGGCAAACTAGTTGAAATTTACTGGACTAGTGAAAGTTTAGATTAAGCTGTTCCTTTTTATAATGTGTTAGCTATTGGATTGTCCTAGACCTTAAAGTTAGTCTTGCTACCGACCTTTAAAGCTTTTTCTGAAAAGATTCAATAAATGAGTAACCAAGGACTCATTCTCTTCACCTCCAAGAAAATTTTGTAGAAGCAAAATGTTGAGCCAGGGAGCTTCTCTCAGAGCTGTTTTGCAGATAAATTGAAAACTGCTCTTAGATTTGTCAGTGTGTTTTTTAAATAATTAAGAGAGAAAAAGGTTAGAAGGCAGCAGCTTCTTAATATTAGGCTTAACCCAAGTTAAATGTGATAGGCTTTTAAAAGTATATAATCTGCTTTTGATTGTTTGGTCGTTTGTAACTTGTCCCTCATCCAAGAATTTAACGATGGAAATAAACATTCATGACATGAGAAGTCACCCCCTTTTTAAAGCTTTTCCTGTCCATCCATTTTCAAGCCCTCTGCAGAGTTAATTATCCACAAATCTGTTCCCTAGCCTACTGTTCATTGTATTATGTTATGTAGTGATAATGAGAAAAGGCTATATTTCTAGAGAAACATTTGATGAGATTTTCTTTTTATTATGGACATTTTTCAAGCATATACTAACGACAGAAAATGCTATAATGAACCCCACAACCTCATCTGCAGCTTTAATAATTGTCAACTTTCTGCCATTCTTGTTTTATGTCCATCCCTTTGAATCACACTTTTTGTTGTGGTTGTGTTGTTGCCTGGAGTATTTTAAGAAAATCAGTATCATTTCATTTATAAATACCTCAGTATATATCTCTAATCAAGAAGGCCCTTTTTAAAAAACAACAAAAACACATTACATAAACAAAATAAAATAATAATTCCTTAATTACAACTAATAGTCCATGCCCAGTTTGGCTCAAAATCGTGTTTTCTACAATTGATTTGTATGGATCAGGATCCAGACAAGGTCCAGACAGTGCATTTGGTTGACCTGAATCTTCAGTCTCCTAATCGTCTCTATAACCACACTTCCTACTTCCTTCCAGTATTTAATTGGTGAAGAAACTGGGTTGTTTTCCTGTAGTAGTTCCCACATTTTAAATTTGGGTGATTTTATCCTGGTGGTAACATTCCACATCTTCCTCTTTCCCCAAAATTCCTATAATCTGACTGAGAATAAATTGGTTTGAATTCAGTCTGGTTGGTAAGAATAGTTCATAAATGGTATTGTGTACCTGCTATATTTTCATGTCAGGAAGCTTATGACTGACCTCCATTACAGTTTCAGTGAAGATCAGTGGGTTTAGGTGGTATCCATAGATCCTTTTTTAAAAAAATATATTTTATTGATTTTTTACAGAGAGGAAGGGAGAGGGACAGAGAGTTAGAAACATCAATGAGTGAGAAACATTGATCAGCTGCCTCCTGCACACCCCCAACTGGGGATGTGCCTGCAAACAAGGTACATGCCCTTGATCGGAATCGAACCTGGGACCCTTCAGTCCACAGGCCGACGCTCTATCCAGTGAGCCAAACCGGTTAGGGCCATAGATCCTTTTCATAATAATAGTGATGATAATTATTCTAATAAGTCAATTATATGGTTTCCCTGAAATACAGTCCAAAGAGGAAAGGCAGGAAAAATGCTAGATTCCTCCCCCTTTTTATTTATCAATTTTCAGAACATGAAATGAGTTGAAGTGACTGAGAGCTTTTTAAAAATATTGTAGATGCTTATATTTGATGTATTTCAATCTACTATAAATATTATCTGACACCCAAAACTTCTCCATCTTTAGGTAATGGGCGCTCCTTCAGGTTGACTCCTGTGTCATTTGATGTGAGCCTAGTAGTCTGGTAATTTCTTGCTTTCAGCATGTCAAGATAACCTAGTTCCTTTACTTCTTTAGATTTGTAATTTAATCCATTTCTCCAAGGAACCTGGGTAGCTCTTAGTAGAAATTTAAGTATTAATAGTATTCATTGTTACTGGACTGTCATTGCTTCTAGAGGCCTTTTCCTTGGACAGGGTTGGTAAATAAGTATTTTTTTTGTTCAAAGATGTTAAAGGGTTTTTATTTGATCTATTTGATTTTATAATGATATCTTTTTTCTCTTATGCTTAAATTCTGGGTTCCTAATAACTAACCCACAATAAACCTAGCATCAGAAGAACCAACTACATGTAACTAGAAGACTGCTATGTACAGTTTAAGATTTCTCTGTGCAGCTTTTATATCCTTAGGATACATACTTGTAGGGTTATGTCTTTTCAATTATTTAAAATGTCATTTTAGATTATTTATACTTTTGTACTGTATGGTTATGCCAAATTTTATAGATTCAAGTTATTTTCAGTTTATTTCTATTTTTAGAGGGTTTTTTTCTCTATTTAATGAATTTTGTTTTTTAGTATATAAAATACTTACATGGAATCCCAAAGTAAAATGTATAAAATAAGGTTCATTCAGAGTGTCTAACTTAAATTTCTATTCCTTCCCCATCTGTTGTCCCTCCCTTAGGTAACCATTTTTGTTAGTAAAAACTAATACTAAACTTTCTTCTTCCATTGTTCCTTTTGAAAATATAAATAAATATATATATGTATTTCCCCCTTGTCCTAATTTTCCACACAAGGTAATATACTATACATAATTTTCCTTTACACTTTGTGTTTTTTTTGGAGATCTATCCATAACAGTATATAGGTATCCTCATTCTTTTTACAGCTGAACAGTAATCCATAATAAGATTATACCAGGCCCATCCTTATTGATGGACATTTGGGTTGGTTCCAGTCTTTACGTATTGCAAACAGTGCTGAAAAGCCCTACCCGGTTTGACTCAGTGGATAGAGCATCACCCTGTGGACTGAAAGGTCCCAGGTTTGATTCTGGTCAAGGGCACAGGCCTAGGTTGTGGGCTCGATCCCCAGTGGGGGACCTGCAGGAGGCAACCAATCCACCATGATTCTCTCTCATCATGGATGTTTCCATCTCTCTCTCCCTCTTCCTTCCTCTCTGAAATCAATAAAAATATATTAAAAAACAACAATAGTGCTGAAATGAATAGGCATGTGAAGCCTATTTGATATTTTTATTGGTGTCTCTTCGGAAAGCTTCCTAGAAGTAGAACTAAGTGATTTTACTAGACTAAAAATTTCTTATGCATGGGGGTTAGTTAAGAATTAAAAGGAAGCAGGTACCTCTTTCCTCATATATGAATAAATTATTTCAATAGATGTGTGATTGACCATCTACAGTGGGGCCTTGACTTACGAGTGCCCTGACTAACGAGTTTTTCGAGATACGAACTGTCTCTCGGACGATTTTTTGCTTTGAGTTGTGAGCTAAAATTTGGGTTACGAGCCAGCTTCAGATACCCCACCACTAGTTGGTGCAGCGAACGTCACAGTGAACGCCACAACATCAGCCCAGCATCACGTGTCTCACCTGTTCACTTTTTGATTTGACATACGAGTAATTTGAGTTACGAACTCTGTCACAGAATGAATTAAACTCGTAAGTCAAGGCCCCACTGTATTTGCTAGGGATACAACAGGAAGTTCTATAGAACTTCATGAAGCATCCTATCTAAGAAAGAGGGAATATGCTAATTGACCCTCACACCGTCACAAAAGATGGTGGCGCCCACAGCCAATAAGGAGGGATTATGCTAATTGACTGCCCCACCCTCAAAGATGGCAGCGCCCACAGCCAATGAGGGAATATGCTAATTGCTGCCTCACCCTCAAAGATGGCAGGGCCCACAGCCACAAGATAGCAGTGCCCAGTCCCCTCAGCCCCGCTGGGGTGGCAGGTGCATGGCAAGGCCGGGCCCGCCTGGCCGCTCCGCGCACCTGCCTCCGAAGTCCCCCAGTCCCCTCAACCCCCCATCTGCCCAAGGCCGCCTGAGGCGCAGGTAACCAGGGCCAATCAAGGCTTGCGCTGCTGGCAGTGGCAGCAGCAGAAGTGTGATGGGGTGTTACCTTCCCCTGATCTCTGGGTCGCCTCCCGCCCCTGAGGGCTCCTGGACTGTGAGAGGGGACAAACCGGGCTGAGGGATTCCCCTCCAATGCATGAATTTTCATGCACCAGGCTACTAGTGAGTAAATAAAGTAATTTTAGATTTTGGTAGGAACTATGAAGGAAGTAAATGAGTTTATATGAAAAAATAACTGAAGATGACTCACTTTGGATAGGGTGGTTTGGAAGGCCTCTCTGAAAAGGTGACATTTGAGCTGAGACGTGAAAGATAAAAATGATTAACACTGTCATTTATTGACTTTCCTACTATATATTTGGCAGTATAAAGGATTTTCATGCATTGCCTTATTTAATCTTATAAGAATCTGCAAATCCATTTTATAATTCCCATTTTACAGAGGAGAAACGGATGATCAGAAAGTAAATTACAAGATCTTGAAGCTTAGAAATGGGGGGCTGGGATTTGAATCAAATCTAGACCCATCTAATTCCAAAGCCAAAGGAGATAACCTCTTTGTACTGTATTACAGTGCCCCTCTTAACCAGAAAGAAAGTAGAGAATACTGAGTTAATGGAGTAAATATTTTGGACTCTTGTTTTCACCTGGCAGAAACACAGTGTTTTGTTCTTTCTTTAAGCACTGATTATATATATTACTGAATGGCTACAACTTCAGAATACATATGCTTGATTGATTTGGGAATGTTTATTAGATACTAGAGTCCCGATGCATGAAATCTGTGCAAGGAGCTCAGCCCTCACAGCCCCGGCTTTGTCTGGAAGGTCGTCTGGATGGTCATTCTGCTGTTCGGTCTAATTAGAATATTAGCTCTTTATTACTAGTATATAGTATAATAGGGAAACATATCTTCTTTTCTAAATTAAATAAAATAATTTCAATATCTGTTTTTATTATTTCAATTTAATGATGGTTCCTATGTTTAAAATACTATACTGGCCCTAGCTGGGTGC
The DNA here is from genome assembly GCF_014108235.1 of Myotis myotis. Taxonomy (NCBI): domain Eukaryota; kingdom Metazoa; phylum Chordata; class Mammalia; order Chiroptera; family Vespertilionidae; genus Myotis; species Myotis myotis. The sequence continues at coordinate 203,318,323 of NW_023416313.1, forward strand.
TCAGTGGTTAGATCATCTGAAGAGTTGCAGGTTCGTTTCCAGTCAAGGGCGCGTACCTAAGTTGCAGGCTTAATCCCCAGCCCTCGTCAGGGTTGGTGCAGGAGGCAACCAATCAATGTGTCTCTCTCACATAGATGTTTCTCTTTCTCTGTCTCTCCTCCTCCCTTTCACTATCTCTAAAAATCAATGGGGAAAACATATCCTTGGGTGAGGATTAAAATACTATAGCAAAAATACCCTCCACATATTTCTAGCCTACTAAAATGATGTATTTTCTAAGTGTTCTATTTACTTATTTATTTCTCAAATATTTGTTAAGAGTCTATATTCAGTGTACTTTGCAAGTGTCTGTTTAAATTAACTTTAGTAAATAAAATAACCAAAACATTTTTCAAGGTTCAGTAAACAACCATACAATTAATCTTAGGGGGAAGTTTATTTTTTGTACCAGCATATACTGAGCACTTAAATGTATTATCTTAAGTCTCACAACAATCTAGTCAGGTGGATATAATCCCCATTTTACAGATCAAGGAAATGAGGCACAGAGGCTGCATAATTTGTTTGGGAGTGCCATCTAATAAGTGAGAGATTCAGAGCTAAGGTTCAAATCCTATGCAATCATAGGTTTTCTATCATAAGTATTGCAAAGATCATATAAAACAATAAAAAAGTAGGGGAATATTATTATGTTCTTCTTGCTTATAAGTTAATTCCATACTATTGTCCAATGAGTCAAGCGCAAAGATTCATAGACATTTTCTTTGGTGTCTTAAACTAGAACTAGCTTCAGTTAAAACCTAGATTTTAATTTTACAAACAAGGTAACCTCTAACAATATTAAAATAAAATGATATTCCCTCGCTGAAAGAAAAATTCTTCAGTAACTATGGCAATACTTGTGTATGAAGACAGCATCTTAAATCTCTATGCAAGTCATACACAAAGTGTTATTGCAGTGAAAAAATAGTGGTGTGAATAATACCTGCTCACAGTCCAAGACACTTGATGTATCTTGGGCCTCAGTGTTTGTTGGATTTTGCAATTTCATGAGCAAGATTTGTATTTTTTTAAAGTTCTATATTTCTGTGTGTTCCACTTGATGTCAAATTTGTATTCTTAGATTGTAGGGTTCTATTAAAAAAATAATAATCTCAGTCCCTCCACCCCCCCACACACTCATTTTGTATAATATGGTAATGATATCACCGTAGCAGTAATTACGGGTCATCTTCATTTCTTTCATCTCTGCCTGTTCTGATGGCTTCATTCCTTTGACGGAAAAGATTTGGCTCTGGGTGCTATGATTATTTTGTTAAGCGTTATTCGAATAGACAGGAGTGAGAGAAATTAATCAATCCAAATGCAATTAGCATCATGTTTAACCCAGTGATGGACGTCTCAAGGTGAAACAGCCAGGGGAGTTTCAGACATTATTATTCAATCCAGTGGTTCTTATCTAAATTATAATCAAGAGAGGTTTTTATTGGCTTCTCAGAGTGAAGATGTAACTCTTTGCCTGCCCTGGGGGTCAAGACTGGGCCTTCCTCCTCCATAGTCTTTAGCTACTGCCGGTACGTTCCAAGCAGGAAACTTTTTAATATCCAGATCAATGAAATGATCCATGCTGTGATCTTGGTCTGATTTTTCTGAGAGTGGAATCTAGCCTCTACAGATAAAATATCTAATTTGGGCCAAAATGTTTTTTGTAGTGATCAAGTCACTATGACTAGTTGTTCTATCTTAACCTTACATGATAGATTATTATTGCTGTTCTCACTTTATGGATGAGGAAATTAAGACTGTGAAGCTACTAGCCTTTGGTCATAATAAGTGTCCCGCCACGATGTATTACTATGTAAAGGCCCTGAGGCATGAATGTTGTACACAAATTTATGAGTATTTAATAAAAGTTCTCACCCCAAGAGTATTAATGCATTGCTTTGATCTCATTGCCTTTCATTCAGTTGAGTTTACCCTTGAAAGGAGAATCAAATGAAACTATGAGTAGGCCTGTGAGGCCCTCTGAAAAAGAAAATAAATACAAATAAGGAGTTGTTAGCTCTCATTTCTTAAACACAAATCTTTGGAGTTTTTGTTGTTTTGTTTTTTTAGTAGAGAGAAGGATTATAACAAGGACTGAATATTTGAAATCTAGTCTTGTTTTGCTCTTGGAAGAGGGCAGGGCAAGGAGAGTTGATGGAGAAACACAGGCTTCATCCGAATAACACCATTTTTCAAATGCCTGACAATTAAGATTCTTCTACTTCTGCTTTCAATCTTCAGGCATCATGGCTGACACTTCCCATATTTTATGTTCCCGCTTGATGTGTTATATTCAGAGAATAAATCTGTTGGCTAGATATTTCTATTCTTTTTTTTTTTTTTTCTGTGTGAAAAGCCATTAAAATTATTTTCCATATTGGAACTGTCCAAATTTGTTTACCTGTGCGCTGAGTCCTGGCTTTTCATTTTTATATTACTTCTTGGATAAAACATTACCTGGCATTGGGCCTTACTATGAATTGAAGGAAAAAATGTTTGGTATAAAATTGTCTTTCTCTGAATTTACTGGAGCACTGTTCAGAAGAAGAAAAAGTCCTGTTAGACAAGAGACCCAATATAAAGGGAACCTGGAAAGTGTGCCCCAAAAAGGCTTTTTTTAAAATTCTGAGGATGAAGATTTTGATAGTCTATGATAGTTTGGTCACAGATGTAGCATCCATACTGTTCTTTTCTCAGATATTTCAGTCTCCTTTTTGAAATGCTTATGCCTAAAGAACTTTAGGCAAAAGCCTGAAGGCTACTTTGCTTACCATCAAATGCTACTTTGATGTATTTTAGAGAAAAGTATAAGATTTTTACCAAACTCTCACATGTGTGTGCTCTCCCACAGGAGTTGATTGAGAATGGTCAGTAGACTTTATTACAATTAACTACCTTCTGAGGGCCACCAAGCCTAATGAGGCTCCAAGAGACCCTTCCTCATCCAGTTCGCAGCACCTTCTGCTCTTGCAATGCCCCAGCACCAGCTGCTCTCACATTAGAGGCATTAAAAAGTGCTTAGTCCTTGACTTGAATTATCGATCACTGAGTAGTACGCTTTGTGCAGAGGTCTGAACTGGAGCGTGGTGAAGGATCTCAGTCTGGCGGACTGCCCTGGAATGGCTCTGCTGTACCCTGGTTCCGTGCCAGAGCGACAGAAAACTTTCCACATTCCTGTGAGAGAGAAGTCAGCATTATAAATCACAGTGGTATACTTTTGTTCTCTAATCCACCAAAATACCTGAGAAGAGCGAGTCCCATCTTAAAGGCCACTTCTAGTTTATTTTAATCTTCCCTAATGTCTAATACATCATAGGTTCTCTGTGCAACTAACTTAACTCTCATCCACCCTCTTCATGCTTTTCTCCTGCACAACACACACTGATGACTGAGAGATCCCTCTTGTTATAGTGATGAGAGTTCATTCAAGGTTTCAAGGACCAAAAAGTAATTTTTAAAAAGTGAAAACCGTAATTATAATAAATGGCATCATTTCTACAAAATATCTTCTGTGAAACTAAATAGCTTTTTAGCAGACTGATTTGTACTAAACTAACTAGGATTTTGTGTGTTTCTTTTTGCTAGAAGTAGCTGCTTGGTGTGGTCAAGGAAGGTAGCTGCTTCTAACTAATACCCAGCATTATTCTGGCAGGTTTGGTCCTGCAGAGTACGTGTGTTACAGACGCAAGTCATTCATGTTCCCGTTTGTTTTGCATTTGAGCTCTTTTTAAAAATAAGTAGTTCAGCACTCCTGGTGCTGCTGGTGTTCATTCAGTGAGGACCTGGTACCTCACCATGGCCAGTGGAAAACAATGGTCATGGCTTAGGCCTACTCCCCGTGCTTCTGGCTGAGTGGCGCTCCCCCTGTGGGAGCACACTGACCACTGGGGGCAGTTCCTGTGTTGAGCGTCTGCCCCCTGGTGGTCAGTGCGCGTCATAGCGACTGGTCATTCCACCGTTTGGTCAATTTGCATATTAGCCTTTTATTATATAGGAATGGATAACATTTAAAGGCACTTTTCTTTATTTTTTAAATTATATGAGACTGTGAATAAAAAAAGAAAAACAATGGTCATATTAATTTGAAGGTGGTAGAGCAGGATAGTTCTGTGGTGCAGTTTAAGATTAAGAGGCCTATCCCACTTAATAAACTATTGAAGGCCTATTGTGAATGACAAGGTTTATCAATGAGGCAGATCAGATTCCAATTTGATGGGCAGCTAATTGAACCAATGAACCTGACACCAGCACAGTTGGACATGGAGTTTGAAGATTCGTCAGTGCATTATGGCAGCAGATAGGTGTCTACTATAAAGAGAACCTGATACTTTACTCCAGAACTCTGTTCCTCCAGACCAAGAAGACAACATTCGTGTTCTTTTTCTTTTTAATCCTTCCCTGAGAATATTTTTTCATTGATTTTTAGAGTGGAAGGGAGGAGGTGAGGAGAGAGAGACAGAGAGAGAAACATTGATGTAAGAGAAACACATCGATTCCGTATGCACCCCGACTGGATCGAGTCTGCCACCGATGTTCGTGCCCTTGACTGGAATCAAACCCGGGATCCTTCAGTCCATAGGCCAATGCTCTGTTCACTAAGCCAAACTGACCAGGGCTAATGTTGTGTTTTTTTAGAAGATTTTTATAAGAATTTATTTGAACCAAATTGACAACATGCTGGGGAACAAGATCTCAAATGCTCCTTGTGGAAACCAAAGACAGTTTTACAATTTTTTGTACATAGTTATTACATGTAGGGCAATATGTCTTTAGGTAGGGATAAATTACTATAAAAGAAATGAATCTGCCCTGGCTGGTTTGGCTTAGTGGTTAGAGCGTCGGCCTGGGGACTGGAGGGTCCCAGGTTCAATTCTGGTCAAGGGCACATGCCTGGGTTGCGGGCTTGGTCCCCAGTGGGGGGCGTGCAGGAGGCAGCCGATTCATCATCAATGTTTCAATCTCTCCCTCTTCCTTCCTGTCTGAAATCAATAAAAAAATATTTTTAAAAAATGAATCCTAGATAGTTTTCCCATCAAGTGTCTTGTGGCTTACATAAACTTGTTTAAAATGAAAGAGATGATTATACAGTAGCTACCATTTACTGAATGCCCGTGTGACCTTTGTATTAACCCCACCTTGAACAAAGGATGACTTGGGTGACTTGCCCTGGGTAGTAGTTAGTGTAGGAGCTGTTAAGTAGCAGGGTCCATGGGTTCAAGTCTAAGCCTGTCTAATGCTAAAAGCCCTGCTCTCTTCACAGTTATGCTGTCTCCTTTGTTCCCTGGCCATTCATATCAGAGTCTCCTAAAGACAGCCTGTTGTTGCTCTCCAGGATGTGAGCGAACTAGTGGAATGTAACTCTTCTCCACCTCCATAATGTTTTTAATTATATTGAGGCACAGAAGTACTTAAAGTAGTTGGCATTGGAATTGAAAACCAAACATTATGAGTTTCTTCCATTTCATTAAAAGTTACTTATTCTTTACATTGTTCCCTACATTAAAGCCAAGCAGAATTTTATCAGGCAATTGCCTCAAAGTTATAATCTGGAAAATCTTTCTGTAATGAAACCCATATGTCATGGGTGAAAGGTGCAAAGCCCTGGCAGAGAGGGCTGGTCTCGTGAGAGATTCGCACCCAATCTCGTTAACCAGGGTGCCTCTGGTAATCCCTCATCCCCTCACCGGCGAGAAATCAATCTGTGCCACTGACTCTCTTTCAACCAGCCACCAGAAAATTTACTGCAGAGAAGGCAGTTTGGGGATAGTCATCGTGGAAAGGGAGCCAGAGGCAAGGCTAAATGTAGGATGGAGGATTGGGGAGTCTAAAGAAGACATTATATTAAACCACACAGCACCTTCCCAGCAAGGAGGATGCAGTCCTCCCTTCAGCCCTGACCTCTCTGAGCATGCCCAGGTATTTACAGCTGCCATGAACCTGACAGTCCTAGGAAAACTCGAAGGGGATAATGGAAACCGCATAAACCTGGAAGTTGATTGTGGTGTATCCATTTGCCGCCTGTAAATGTGTACAAGTGGTTCCCTCTCCCACACTCTGCAGCAATTCACATGTTCCCCCTATGGCGACCGTCTCTATTGTGGCTTTCTCAGTTTATGGTCTTGTACTGCATAGGAGAGCCCATAGTAAATCATGACCACACAGAGGTCATGCCTCTCTCCTACACAGCACACACTGTGGTGGCTGGTGATCAGTGGATCCCTCCTGGCATAGTTATTAGAATGTGGTAGCGTGTTCCCTTCCTGCTAAACTTGTAATCCTAGAGAATTAATCCAGAATTAGAAAATTGTTAAGAAATTTTATTGAGTCTAGAGAAAACTCTCTCTAGCAATTTTGTTGTCTCTTGGGTTGTCTTGTAGCACACTGTAGGAAAAAAGGACTAGGAGAGAAAGGAAGCATTGAACATGCCAAGCTAAGAAGCATGTACTCTTACCTGGTCATTAACTAGAGAATTAGACCAAGCTGTAACTATTGAGAAGAAGAAGGGATGGCACTAGTCAGAGGGAAATAGAAATATCTTCCTCTCCTCTGTAAGCAAACCATAGACATCTCTAAAGTTTTCCCCCTAAAGAGACGTGAAATGCTTTGCGGAAATATTTTAGTAAAGTGCATTTAAATATTGAACCCTACTGGAAGGTAGGTGTGTGTGTGTGTGTGTGTGTGTGTGTGTGTGTGTGTGTGTGTGTGTAGAAGAATATGGAATAGTAGCAGAAGGCTGTCTCCCTACTCCTCATGGGATTTTGTAGCAGCATGTGCAAGTTTGTTTCAAAAGTCAAAAATGAACAGATGTTGGTATAAATTACCTCTGTGTCTGATGTCTTGCAAATTAAAAGCGCGGTTGGCATCACTAAACAATTTCACTAGGTTTGGGGGGTGCAGTTAGCAGGCGGTGATTACTGTATCAGGTTGGTAAGAATCTTCACACTGCAGCAGAGCAGGAGAGCAAGGATAAAGAAATGAGGAATCAAATAAGGGCTATGTGAATTAATCAGAGATGTTAACATCTCTGATGACAAGTGAACAGGAGGGCACGTGCTCTGGAGCAGCCCCTGACCCACAGCAATTTCTCTGTGCACAGAAAGGGGCTGGTGCTTAGGATGTGATTTATAGGGCACAGCCCTCTTTTAGGGAGCAGCTATGTCACAAATTCGTATATCTCCTATATAGGACTGGCGAGTGGGAAAACTTTCTCCCCTCCCATGTAGAAGATGATGTCTTTTGAATTACTTCTACTTTTACTGTGGTTTCCTGCAGCTCTGTGTACTTAGATTAGGTTGGAGGGGGAGGAATGATTGAGTGGGAAAGGGGTTGTTAAAAGGGATTGGTTAAATTCAAGGAGAGCTTGCCACTGAGAGACTTTGGAATATCCATTTATTTTTCTGTTAAATCCTTTTGATCCCTTGACTAGATTGGATCTTTTTAAATTTTAAGTCTTAAAATCTTGGTCATTTTCCCATTTGGAGAAAAAATAATAAAGAATTGGGGAATCTGAAGGGCAGCAGGCAGAAATAATTAGTGATGTCAGTAGAGTGCTCCTGACCCCGAATTGGAGGAACAAGGTTCTGTTTACCCAACAGAGTTTTGTGTTAACCATGTCTGGTTTCCAGAGCACCTGCTTCTAGCCAGGTTGCAGGATCGTTTGATGCTTTGCTTTAGGTCTTTAGTAAATACCTGAGAGTAGGCAGAAAAAAGTGATGAGACCCACTCAGGCCAAAGTATAAGTCAATATATATAGGATCTGGCTGAGGGAAAGATCCCAAGGAGTGGAATTTTTGAGATTACTACTATCCCTTATCACAGTTAATTCATCTATTCACTCAGGAAATAGTGCCAGAGAAGCAGCAGGCTACTTACCCTCCTCTGAAAGGTGTTGTATTAGTGATACCACTATACCAAGCAAGTTCACTGCTGGATAGCCAAGAGGCCAGGGCAAGTGACATTAATATGTACTCATTTTACAGATAAAGAAACTGAGGTTCCTACCCAGCTCCTGGTGTCACCCAGCTGCTAGAGCTGGAACTTAAACTGCGTTCTAATCCTGTGTTCTCTGAAAGAAGTCATGCTAAAGATTATTCTGTATTAGTTTCAGATGTACAGCAAAGTGGTTAGAAAATTTTACAGAGTGGACTCATGCACTTACCTCCCCCCCTCCCCCCTGCTGTTTCAAGTACTCCACTGGCCCCATTTCCTCTAGGATAGTTAGTCCTTGTCTGTCCTCGCCACCCCACCTCCATCTCTCCATTAATCTGCATTGTTTCCATCAAGGGAAATTATTTTTCTTGCTAAACAAGCAAGGTAAATTTAAAAAGAACCCCACAATATAGAAAATGGAGCACCAAGGGCCACTAACAAGTCTTACTGTTTGCCTGTGGAAGGGAAGAAACTAACTTGGTTGTTGTCCTACTTGGTTCTGGCTCTTTGGTATATCATCATTCATCCAGCCCACGTTTTTCAGCAGATGCTAGCTAGGTCTAGCACTGTGCTAGGTGCTGGTGGAATAAAGAATAATAAAACAGTCTCTGCCCTCTATTTTTATACTTCAGCAGAGGAAAACAAGTATATAAACAAGTAATTGCAGATCTGATAGGAACTTTGTATGTAGAGGGTTGGTATAAATCCACCAAGGAAGGATCGGTCAGTTTGCTTTGAGACAGGAAGGGGCTGTGGGCACATGAGACCAGACCCGCACTGAGACTTCCATTCCTACTTAATGGGATTTCCTTTCTCTTTGTTGGAGCTCAAGAACTTATGAAAGATGGGGAATATATATAGACCGCAGTTACCAGAAGCCTTCTTGTGGTTACAGAGTTTGTGTTGTTTTACTTCTTCACTGTACATATTAACCAGGAACTTAGATTTAGGTGGGGAGAATGGGAGCCATTCACTTGGCACCATTTGCTCTGGGCTTGAGAAAGGCAGGAGGAGGTCAGAGTAAAGGTCCTTCTCATCTCGGCAGGAGCCTCCCTGGCCACCTCACTTTTCGGCCAAGATAGAGACATGTTCTTGGGAGGCCACAGGGCACAGCCTGCTGTGTGCGCACTGCTTGATTCCAGAGGACTTCCAGCCTCCGGGCAAGCCATCGGAAACTTTCAGCATGTTAAATCCACTTAAGGGATCTGAAAAGATGATCTTGTGGGGATGAGGATGAAGGGCGTTTAGGCTTCATACGATTTTTGAGGATTTGCTTGACAGCTAAAACGGGGGCTTCTGCAGTGACCCTTGTAATTGAGAAATGTTTTACTTTCATTTCAGAGCCTCATCTGTAGGAAAGTAGCTATATAAACCCCCTTGTAACTACAGCATTCAAAGATTGATGGTACTGAAAGTCAGAGAAAGACACATAAACCTTGCCTGACTGTATTAAATATCTAAGGACTGACAATACCAAGAGAGAGAAGACCGAAGTTCTATAAACTCTACTTTATTACTCCATCCACAGATGAACTGCACTGAGGGACTATAAACCCTGTTATATTACAGTATCCAGGGACTGCCACTGAGGGACGGGGTAAATGGTCTCTAATTCTGATTTGAGATTATAAATGTCCAGAAACCAGCAACCCACAGAAGACTGTTATCTTGGTTGGATTTTAGCCTCCAAGAGCAAACCCCTGTGGTAGTGAATGTGAGTAGTAGGTTATATTCTTTAGAGAGAGAGGTTTTGGGGGAATTCCATGATGATTTTTATAAGGGTTGATGGATGATGTTTTCCCTGGTTGGCCTGTGCCCTATAGCAATTACCGACTTCAGAGCAACTCTACAGTTTTAGTTGCCAGGAGTGGTTTGTTTCTCCCTCTTTTTGAAGGTTTGTGGTGATTGACTCTGTTGTGGTCCCGTTTACAATTTAATTCTGTGTTTTTAAATTAAATCTTCCTATGATCCTTTCTTCAGATTTTAGCTCTTCATTGATCCTTCATTTGCTTCTTTATTTCAGCCAGAGAAATGACACGGGGGAAATTCCTCAACATTCTAGAGAAACCCAAGAAGTAGCCCAGCTGTGGACAGGATGTCCCGGGGGCTGGAACCACGCTCCACTCCCAGTGCAGCTCTGATGATGCGCACCTCACTGCTTCCTGGCGAGAGGCTGGAGGGTGCTCCTCCAGGGCTGACCCTCTCCCCTGCTCCTGGTACTCTGCGCTTTGAGGACATTCGGCAGCAAGAGAAGAATCTGTTCCACCCAATGGTCAATGCAGTTATTCAGTCTGCTTCCAGACTTTGACCATCTCCATCTCAGATGTTGGTAACACCAGAGGGCATATCATCCTTAAAGGTCAAAGTCCTGCTTTCTTGTTTCTGGAAGTGATTCAGGAGCCCCAGGATCTTACAGTTGATTTGATTCAGTGATGGCAAAGCCCATTGTGACAGAGATTGCATGAGTTGTACTTGATCTCTTAGGGAGTATTTATGATGCAAGGAGCCCAGAGACCAATTAGATTCTGGACCAGACCATGCAGGTTAACCTGTGAACTCTCCAGTGTATACTAGGTTCTAAGAATCCCCAGCTGGAGAAACCAGAATCTTCTAGAAATGATGCCTGCTTTTAAAATTCTACACCTCTCATGGTAGTCCCATACCCTAAGCCTCCCATTCCCCACCTCCTAGCTCCCACCATCCATGCTGACTCCAGAGAAGGGGATCCTTGCATATCAAGTCCCTCTTGGGAGTAGTTTGTGTAGTGAAAGGCCGTGCACAGTTGCATTAGACCTCAAGACCAATTTAAAGGTGACAGAAAGGACTTTTGAGTTCTAGTTAAGCTGTTACAGATTCAAGTGAGACAGTATGGCCTGAAGATAGGAAGAGGGGGTTGACTGTAGGAGTTTGATTTGATTAACAACTAGAAACTCTGATTGACCTTACAGGATTGTGCGTGCTGTGCAATGATGGCAGTGTTCCCCCCTGCCCCCCTCTCACAGCACATATCACCCATAGGACAGGAACACACATGAAAGGAAAAGAGAATTTCCTGACTTAAATATAACTCTTATGGAGTGTTTGCCAATTATGTGTCTCTGTTAAAACCTGAAAATCTAGCTTATGCGTTGTAGTGACTACACATGTTCTCCATATTTTGTCTTACAAGCCTCTAACGTTTTGAAAAATACACGGAGTGTCCTGAACTTTATGAAAAGAACATCCATGTGACAGTAGTATGATAGTGTTTTGATACAAGGAAAATCGTGGTCAGGTTTTTGGCCCTGAGCCTGTGCAAGGGCGCGGCACTATTCACTTTAATAGTTGTTCCGTTAACCATAACATGTGCCTTGTTTCCCAGCTAGAATTAATGTTGGATTTTTCTCTCATTTGTGCCATTTGACCATCCATGCAATTCTACTTACTGACAAGAAGGAAAAAATTGAACACAGGATAAAAGGGATGAGTATGGGATGGAAGCATTCTGCCTGGAATTATAGAAGGTTAGGCTGGAGAGGCTTTGAGTTTAAGTGAATCTTATTATTGACATTCCTTTATCATAAATATGGTTGAAGAGTCTGCATATGCACACAAAAAATAGTGGCATAATAGCAAACTCTTCCTTTTGAGAGTTGATGACGTCAAACGGGGAAATTAAGAAATATATGGAGCGTATTGGGATACCTCCCCCAAACCAACTTGTCTGTAACCTGAACCTATGTAATTGGTTTTTGGTCTGCTTTGACTCTTTCTTTTACTGTCATAGTAGTCACCAGCACTTAATGTAAGTAGATATTTTAGAATTGTGATATTTATTGGTTTTATATTTGTCGTCCTCAGGGATGTTAATGTTGTGTTTTTATATTGATAATGTAAATGTATGTACTATGTGTGCATGAATGTATTTCAGGGTGTTGGAAGGTTGTACTTTGTATATAATGTCTTCTGTGTCGTCATAATAAATATGTCCCTTTTATAGGAGAGTGAGTTTTTCCTCAAAGGGCCAAGTTACGTACTTAAAGCATAGACCTCATCAGAAAGTGCAGCTATAATGACAAAGAATCTGCTGTCTTCCCCTCACGTGGCAGTGGGTGGTGTGGGGTTTTGTAGTCACCTACTGCATGGTCTGCCAGCTTCCAGTCTCTCCTACCTGCCGTCTAGTTCATTACCACTCACCTCCCTGAAGGAGACTTAAACACCTGTAGTTCCTCCCCAGGCCTACTAATAAAGCCTGGGGCTCTCACCCTGGCACCCTAAGCTCTCTGCATGTAACCCTAGTAACCCTCCTGTTGGCTTATTTCCTCTCCATCATGTGAAGTCTCTGTTCCCAGTCCCTCACTTGAGTGCTCTGCCCATGCCATTGAGTTCCTAGAAAGTCTCTTATCCTTTTTGCACATATCAAGCCCTAACCTTCCTATAAACCCCTGATGCTCCCGATGGAAATAACCCTGCCCCCTGCATTCCTACAACCTTTATGTAGGCCAGCCTGTGACTTACCACACTCCGCCTGACACTGAAGTGTTCTCAGCCCGCACCTCATTGCCCTACTAAATTATAAGTCCCCCAGGTTTTGGCTGTCTCCTGTACATCTAGTTTTTCTTCAATGTCTTATTTGAACTGGAGATTCAAAATATATTTGCAGACTTCCTGTTAAATATGATGGATTGAGAACAAATATTTATCTGCCACCTACTAAAATCCTTAGTAGGAGTTCTGTCGTAAGTGTTTCCCTCCACGTCCTGCGTGGTTCAGGGTTCGGGTCTGGAAGAGGAGCTGCACAACAAATGAAAAAGAAAGGACAGGAGATAATTTGGGAATATTGGGGGACCAGGCGGCAAGTCCAACTCAAGAGGAAGGACTTCCACTGTGCTCAGGCCTCACCAAGCTTTTTATAGTGAGGGGTAAACAAGGTAGTGGTTACCAAAGTTACACTTTTCTTGTGAGTTTCACTTGTTTACACCATGGTTATACTTCCTGCACTTCCTCAGCCCATTAGATTCCCAGATGAGATCTAGGGAGTGTTATAAGGTCAAGCCTAATTATGCTAAGAGGACTGTGCCCTCTAAGCTGGACTTGTTTGTGACTTTGCCAGCAGGTCAGTCCGAGGCTTAAACCCTATATCAGTTTCCCACAGAGTTCCTTTTCAACTCTGCTTCAAGAACTAAAGAAGACGAAGTATTAATCAGCACTACTACAGTCACCCATTAATAACACTATCAATGCCCTTTTAGAGAAAACATTCCATATTAAGAAAAGCTAATTGCTAAGCATCATTGGCTTATCCCTGATTTCCAAGAAAACATCTGGATGGACCATAGGTTTCTGGGATTCAGGAAAGCATAGCTGGCTGACTGACTTACTAAAAAGGGGCAGCGTGTGAATGTTCTGGTCTAAATCTTTGAGGTTATTTTTCCAATAACTAATTATTATTTGCCCACAAGTGTGTTTTCTGAATATCATACTTGCAGCATATTGGTTGGTGCTTACAGCACATTTTTATTGATTTCAGAGAGGAAGGGAGAGAGAAAGAGAGAAAGAAACATCAGTGATGAGAGAGAATCATTGACCAGCTGCCTCCTGCACGCCCACCTCCTACTGGGGATCAAGCCGGCAACCTGAGCATGTGCCCTTGACTAGAATCGAACCCGGGACCCTTCGGTCCCAGGCCGATGCTCTATCCACTAAACCAAACTGAAAGGGCGAGTCGTCGCGGGGCCTACGTGGGCCGGCCGCCGGGCCCCATGAGGCACAGCCTGACCACGCTGCTGGCGGCCTCGGGCACCGACTCCCCAGCCCACGGTGGGAGCCTGGCGCAGGCCGCCACCCGCCCGCCACCCCTGGACCGGACCCACGCGGCAGCAGCGGCGGCAGGGCAGGGCGCATGCCCTCGCCCGAGGAGATGGAGGAGGAGGCGATCGCCGGCGCCCCCAGGAACGAGACGGAGGACGTGGACTTCCTGTCTGGGCTGGAACTGGTCGATCTGCTGGATCCCCGGCAACTGGACTGGCCCCTGGAGCCCGGGCTAACTTGCCCGGGGGGGGGGGGGGGGGGGGGCGCGCTAGGACTGCGCCCTCCATCTTGCCCTGGGTCCTCCATTTTTGGGGCGGCCACCATGTGCTCAGGAGAGTGCCTTCTTCCCGGAAGCCCAGGCCCCTGCTGGCCACGTCCGGGATTTCCTTACACTAACCAATGACAATCAAGGGACGTGCGCGCCGTAGAGATGACCACATCCTGTGTAACAAGACCCGACTCGCGCCTGGCCAATCGTCGGGGCCCACAGTCCCCTCCCCTGCCCTTACTATAAAACCCACAATCCCATCAGGCCTCGCTCTCTCTCGGCCACTGGGCTACCGTTGCATCGGTGAGTGTGGTCGGGGAGCCGAACTAGTTCGAAATGAAGGACTCTTTGCTTTTGCATCGGACTGACGGGCTCCCTGGGGGTCCTGGGAACCTTGAAATCTGGGCACAACACAAACCAGCTAGGGCGAGGCACATTTTTAAATTCTTAAAACTTTTCTCACCAGCAGTCTCATTGCTTCTTGCACCTCAGTCTCTTGATTTGAGGCCTCTGCTGATTAGCTTGGCTTTTCTTCCACTGTTTGAGCCCTGAAAGTTCACAGGATATCAGTTGTATTGATATCACAATGCCATCATTAATTTTTCTTTCCCTTTTGTTACCCACTTACCATATTTTTAAAGTGGATACTTGCTATCTGCTCCTTGGCTTGGGTGCTCCAGCTGCAGCTTATTGTGGCTCCTGTCTTCTAAGAGCTAGCTTCTAGCTCCAGTGTCTTCCACTGCCCCTGTGGCTTCCAGAGGGTGTTTGGACTTCCGAAGGAGCTTTGTAATAAAGGCAGGATCACTCCTGATGGAATGCTGTGGTCCCTTTTGTTTCCTCCAGGATCGAAGCATGACAGGAAGGTCAACTGGCAGAGCAGGAAGTGGGGAAATTGGCAGACGGGCCAAGGTGAATGGTCACAGGGGTCAGATAACATGGTTTCTTACCAGCTCTCAACTTCTGCACAAACCCCATCTCCAAGCGTTGGTTACGTTCTCCTGTTCTGTTTTCTTCATCCTTTGAGAGCTGCAGGACTACCTGAGCCCCGCATGGGCTCCACTTCACCCGAGGAACCCCCACCTTCAGAGAGTCGGCAAACAGTCGTCTTTCCAAGTTTGTAAGTTCTGACTGGCCTGTCTAGTGACGTTGGGGCCTGTGGGGATGTACCCCTGACTATGCCTGAAGAGGCCACGGACCGTAGCCAGTTTGGCTCAGTAGTAGAGTGTCAGCCCACTGACTGAAGGGTCTTGGGTTCAATTCCGGTCAAGGGCACGTACCTCAGTTGCAGGCTCGATTCCCAGCCCTGGTCGGGGCACGTGCAAGCAGCAACCAATCGATGTGTCTCTCTCACATCGATGTTTCTCTCTGTCTCTACCCCTCCCCGCTCCTCTAAAAATCAATGGAAAAAATATCTGTGGGTGAGGATTAACAAAAATAAAATAAAAATAAAGAGGCCACTGGCCTTCCCACCCTTTGCCCAACATGTTTTCTTCATGAGCGGGGATGGTGGGGATTTCAGGTGGCACCTGGTGCAACCGTGAGGCTCCCGGTTGGCGAGTGCTGGCCGAGCCTGTTAATTAGCACACGAGCACCCCAATGCTCCATTAGCCAGGCCAGGCATTCGGAACCTTCCCTCCTAATGAGAGCGGGAAGAAGGGCCCTCACAAAACACTGCCTCAGAATAATATTCCGCTTTGTCCCCACCAGTAACCAGGGCTGACAGGATCACTCTGTCCATTTCTCTTCTAATTAGCACAATTCCAGCGTGGCCTGAGCCAGCAAATGGAGAAAAGCAATCGGACAACCGTACAGAATCACAAACACAAAGAGGGCCATTCCCTGTAATTAGGTGAGACAATTCCTCAGTCTTTTCTCGGCTGGAGTTTGCCGCTAAGACTCTTGCCGTTTGGGTCCCAGCAACACAAGTTACATGTCTCCCTGGGACACTAATCAGCCCCAAATTGTCTTCCGCTTCACACAACTCTACCCAGAGGGCAGATGCGGGAGCCAGGGGACATGGTCTCTAAACCAGCAGCTGTTGCAATGTTGTCCCAACTCTAAGAAGCAGTTGGCTCGAGGGAACTGCTCTGGGCAGAGCTGGGGTCTGAAGCTCTATTTCATCGGTTTTCAACCTGTGGGTCGCGACCCCTTTCACAGGGGTTGCCTAAGACCATCCTGCATATCAGATATTTGCATTACGATTCATAACAGCAGCACCATTACAGTTATGAAGTAGCAACGAAAATAATTTTATGGTTGGGTCACAACTGAGGAACTGTATTTAAAGGGCCAGAAGGTTGAGAACCACTGCTCTAATTCCTGACCCCCGGGGAAATCCACTCTGCTATTTTCCTCGCCCTGTTTATTCACCACCTTCTGTCTATTGTCCCCTTTTGGTCTCCTCATCCCTTCTCCCACCTGTCCACCCTGGTGGCATCATCCTGCAACTCCACTGAAGTCCTATAAACTAGTTGCCATCGCAAGGACAGTACACAGGTGAATTCTACTCTGAAAGAGCTCGTGACCTGGAAGGGGCCCGCACTTCCAGCACCATCACCTCTATGTCTCCCACTCTTCCCCGGTCCTTGCCAGCTGTCCCTGTTCTCTCTCCTGGGAGATTCCTATTTTTTAAAACAGAAAAGAGGCCCAGCAGCTCCCAGGGCAAGAAGCCACAGCTGGCTTCACTCCATGTGACTCAGAGGTTGGCCACTAATAAACAGAAACAGCTCCCCCCGGATTGCAGCCCATTACAGGGATTACTGGGGGCGACAGAGCCATGAACTTGGTCGTAGCCAGGGACAAAGGAATGCAGGGGAGAGAGGCAGTTGGAATCTCAATTAAACTCACGTTCTGAGCTGAGTTGCACTCACCTATTTTCATCTCTACCCTGTCCTCTGCTTTCTGATTTGACCTATACTGGACGCTTCGGAAAGTTGCCTCCAATAGCACAAAACACTCAATTATCTAGAATCCAAGGAGCTAGAAAACTCAAGTGACCAGAGTAGCTTTCTTGTTTTTCCATGTTCCTGAGATGTATCTGAGACACAGAGAGGTAATAATACAATTTGGCTTTTTAAGTAACTTTTGGGAGGTATCAAAGAATTGATCCAAAGTTGTTCTGTCTCCTACAGTTTCTTTGGCTAAAAAACAGAACTTAGAACAGCACCTGGCACATGATAGGTGCTTAATAAGAATTTGTTGAGAGGAAGAGGATGAACTGTGCCACAATCCTCAATGTTCATAGCCGTGTTGCTAGCCTCAGGTACGGTAAGAGCTGAGATTTTTAGAGAGAAGCAGGGATGAGCTGGTGGAAATCGCTTCTCTCTGCAGCCAAGCATCATGGATAAGGGCGTCGAGCCTGATGTCAGGCTGCCCTGGTCCAAATCCTGTTTCTGCTGTTTATTAGCTGTGTGACTTTGGATAAATTGCTTGACTTCTCTGTGCCTTTGTTTACCCCTCCCTCTATGGAATGGGTCCAGTAATGACACCTAACTCACAGGGTAGTTGTGGAGATTAAATGAGTACTTGCAAGTGTTCAGAACAGTGTGTGGCATATCTTACCCATTATACAGCAGCTTGACGAACATAAATTGGGTTTAATGTAGTGTTTAATTTTTTATCATACATTTGTTAAAAATCAATCATCCTTACAGGGAATATATGATAACGTTTGGTTACCTTGAGCAGGGCGCCTGTCTCTAACTTCGGGAGAGCTGATGGTTTACTAAATACCTCCCATCCTTCCAACCTCTGAGGCAGCCCAGGGGCGTGGACACTCAGCAAATACCAGTCAGTGGCATTGACGACCATTCGTTGCTAATAAGAGAGGGAAAGATATTCTTTGTGACAGCGTCAGGCCTCTGAACTGACAGTGAGTTTGACATAAGCCTCACGTCATTATGAGTCACTAGTCTCAGTGGTCCTAATATTCTCTGAGCATCCATGCTATTCCAGTCCCTGCACAGGAATGCTCTTCCCTGTTTTGCTCTGTCCTTCCCTCCTCCCCTTCCTCCCAGCCTCTCCATCTTCCTTCAGAAAGCTCCCTTTCCAGGGCTGGACAGAGACACTCAGGCTGGCCTCCCCCTCAGCCTCCCCTCGGCTGAACCCTCGGAGCCCATGGAGAGCAGCCTGGCCTAACTCTGCAGCGAGGCCTCGGGGTCAGCCAGGGCCGAAGGTCACATCCCAGAGCCTTCCCAGATGCAGCCGAGCCCCAGGAGCCAGCGGCTACACACAAAGGAGCAGCTGAGGAGTCAAGTTGGAAAAGTCAGTGACTGAAGCTGAGTGGAAATGAGAAGCACTGGCTGCAGCCGCTGGCAAAGCCCAGGCAGGGCCACAAGACGCACGGGGGTCAGAACCGGAAATGGTGTCTGAGGAATGGGTGGCTCCAGGCCTCCTGCTCCCTCACCTTCATCTGATCTGATGCTGCTGCTGCCTCCTTACCGCTGGCCCTTGTCCCTTGCTCCCTTCACAGCCCCAATTATGCGAAACCAACTGTCCCTAGGTCCTTTGAACATGTAACTCTGGTGTAAATTGTGCTACATTCCCCTAGTGGACTATTACACCTAGTTCACTAGTTGTCATGACGACATTGGGATACGTAAGCCCAGGCATCTGACTAGGCCTTGGTGGGTCTTGCTTCCCATTATCCTTCAGCAGAAACAGATGTCATGAGGACTAAAAACTCCGGGCCTGCCACACCCACTCCCTCCACATCAGTATGTGCACTGTCCACGCTGTTTCCCAAAGAGGTGCTACTTTCTGCCCAGCGCAGGAGAGCAAAACAAAGGAACATGTCAGCCACGTGCAGCCCTGAACCTGAAGTCAGCGGTGAGGCTGCAGCCGGATGAGCTGGGGCCACCAGCTCTGCAGAGAGGAGCGCTTGCTCCCGGACAGACAGCTGACACCGTTGTGAAACGCGGGGATTGCAGGGCAGGCGACCCTTCACAACATCACCAAAGATTGATGCAAACTGGTTTGGTTCTGACCCTGTCACACCAGGAAGGATAATGATTCCAGCAGCGCCAGGCATGGGAGGGGGCCGCCTAGTGGGGGGGAGGGGGTGGGGGTGGGGGCGTGAGCACTGGTGTCTCACTTCGCATCTTCATTAATGATCTGAAAGACGGTAAACAGCATGCTAATGAAACCTGCAGATGATTGGTATTACAAACCCCAGAGAGGACAGAGAAATAGCACCACGAGACCCAGATCGCTTAGAAATATGGGCAGGAGATTGTCAAATGAGATTCGTCCTAGGAAAATGAAAGTGGACGTGTCAGGAAGGAATGATGAAGGTGCCTCTGGATGGGGGGTTGCAAACCTGGAAAGCAGAGGTGGGTGGCAGGGTCAGGAGGCTGAGTGAGGGCATGAGGTTTGGGGTGTGTTGGGAGAGACAGAGGAGCTGGCCTTGGGGACCCAGGAGGCAAATGCTCAGTGCATTCCTGGCAGGACTGACTGCAACCAGCTGAGCCCTGGGGCCAACAGTGTCTGCAGCCCAGGGGCCAAGCAGGCTGCCCAGGCCCATTGGCCTGTGTCAGCTCCTGGAGCTGCAAGGCTGGGCTCTGCCTTCACACACACACACAGGCTGTGCCTATTTGCACTTGTCCTTGAAGCTAAAAATGCCATTTGACCTCATTTACTAAAATGAAACAAGCAAAAACACATTTTTTTAAAACTTTGCCCCAAATTATTCCAAGAGCAGGGGAAAGAAAATTTCCCATCTTCAATGGTTTCCCAATTCAATACACATTGCTTGGAAGTGTACCTCATTTACATGAAGTGCACAAATCTTAAGCGTACATATAACTAACTCAATGATTTTTTAAAAATATTTTTTTATTGATTTCAGAGAGAAAGGGGAAGGGAAAGAGAGAAACATCAATGATGAGAGAGAATCATTGATTGGCTGCTTCCTGCACGCCCCCTACTGAGGATCAAGCCTGCAACCTGGGCATGTGCCCTGACCAGGAATTGAACCGGTATCTCCTGATTCATAGATCGACTCTCAACCATTGAGCCATGCTGGCCAGTTCTCAGTGATTTTTTTCCCTTGAGCAAGTCACTTAACCTCACTAAGCCTTGGTTTCCTTGTCTAAAATGGGCATGACAGCCCACTTGATATATATAACACATAGACACAGACGGCAGTGTGGTGATGGCCAGAGGGTAAGGGGGGTAGGGGTAGGTGGAAGTGGGCAAAGGGGTGATAAATGGAGGTGGAAAGAGATTTTAGTTTGGTGTTAACTGCACAATGCAGTATGCAGATGATGTTTTG
The DNA here is from genome assembly GCF_014108235.1 of Myotis myotis. Lineage (NCBI taxonomy): Eukaryota > Metazoa > Chordata > Mammalia > Chiroptera > Vespertilionidae > Myotis > Myotis myotis. Next base: position 203,338,626 of record NW_023416313.1, read on the forward strand.
TTGAATTCTACACTTGAAACATGTATGGTTCTGTTAACCATGTCACCCCAATAAATTCAATTAAAAAATTAAAGTAAGCAAAACAGTGGTTACCCTAGTCAGGGGGCTAAATAGATAGGACCTGACCACAGGGAGTCCTCTGCAGGGCGGGGGGGGGGGGGGGGGGCTCTAATGGGCAAATACTGCGCTTCACAGTCTGAAGTGCTACTGAAAGCATTTTTCTTAACCATGTCATTCATGTAAAGAAAGGCAGCAGGATCGCTCTTTCCCAATTTTTTTGGGGGGGGAGGCAACCAAAAATTTTGGAGGCCTTGTTTTTAAAAAAAGAGAAAGGCTGAGATGGCTGAGTGGTTGAGCACTGACCTATGAACCAGGAGGTCACGGTTTGATTCCCAGTCAGGGCATATGCCAGGGTTGTTGACTCGATCCCCAATGTGGGGCGTGCAGTAGGCAGCTGATCAATGATTCTGTCTCCCTCTTGTTTTGTCTCTGAAATCAATAAAAATATATATCTTTTTAAAAGGCAGAAGGGTCCTAGCTGGTTTGACTCAGTGGAGAGAGTGTCGGCCTGTAGACTGAAGGGCCCGGGGTTCGATTTCAGTCAAGGGCACATGCCTGGGTGTGGGCTAGATCCCTAGTGGGGGGCATGCAACAGGCCGCCGATCAATGATTCTCTCTCATCATTGATGTTTCCATCTCTCTCTCCCTCTCCCTTTCTCTCTGAAATCAATAAAAATATATTTTAAACATTTTTTATAAAAGGGCAAGAGAAAGAAGAAATGAAAAGAAATGTATTTTCCATCAGGGGAATTAAAATAAGAAAAAGTCCTCTGAGATCTCTAGTTGTCTTGCTTCTTCCTTATACGTACTCCACCCTACAAAGTTTATGCTCACAGCCTCTACTCATGTGGACACACTTTCTTTTTTTTTTTTTTTTTTTTTAAGAGAGAGAGTGGAACGGCGAGGGAGAGACAGAGAGGAACATTGATGTGAGAAACACACATGGATTGGTTGCCTCCTGCACATTCCCCAACCCAGGCAGGGATGGAACCTGTAACCAAGGTACGTGCTCTTGACCTTGACCTTGATCAGAATTGAACCTGTAACCCTTCAGTTAGCAGGCTGATGTTCTATCCACTAAGCCAGTGGTTCTCACCCTTGGCTGCACATTAGACTCACCTGGGAATCTTTTTAAAATCCTGATTTCTGGGCCTCATCCTCCGGAAATTCTGTTTCTTTGTGATGGGGTGGGGCCACAACATTAGTAACAAAGAAACAGAATTTCCGGAGAATGAGGCCCAGAAATCAGGATTTTAAAAAGATTTCCAGGTGATTCTAATGTGCAGCCAAGGTTGAAAACCACTGCACTAAGCCAAACCAACTAGGGCAAGACACACTTTTGAGGTCATTGTCATGCCTTGATATATTTTTTAAATGTATTTTGTTTTATTTTTTCCATCACCATCTCTCTCCTTTATGCCCTCTTCCACTTCCGCCTCTACCCCAGACCCTCCTCCTCCCCTGCCTGCTTTCCTCTCTTCGTGGCCTTGGGACTGCCCCCGCTGCACTGCTGAGTCTGCCCAGGTGATCAGCTCAGCCTCAGAGGCTGGGGTGGGAGAAGCAACGGCTTCCTTCCGTCACCTGACCCTACTCAGCCAATTCACGAAGACAAGATGTCAAGTTAATGAGCCTGTGGGCCTCTAATTAGCTGTCAATTACCTCAAATTAATCAACTCCTCGCCTAATTAAGCATTATCGGCAGGTGGGCACAAAGCAGACCATTGTGTGGGAGCCATGAGAAAAGCTGGGCTGGCAAACGTGGTTAGGATCAGTGCTGTGCATCGTGCCCGCCTCCCCACCGTGCTCAGCTTCCAGTCCTGCTGAGGGCACTGAGGCCCTCTGCCCACCGCTGCCCCGGACACTGGGACTCCGGGACCTCCTGGGCATTTGGGTGGACTTCACCTCGTGGGAGGGAGATGCGGGGCTTGGAGGCAGGTGAGACAACTGTGGGGATGGGGACAGTGGGAACTCTGTGGCCAGGCAGAGGAAGGCCATGGTGAAGGGGAGGACTTCCAGTCGGAGAGACCAGCTCCTGGCACTTGTTGGAGCGGGTGGGAGCTGGGCTCAGAGCTGGCAGCGGAGGCCAGCCTGTGTGGGCAGGCAGAGCTGCTTCCAATCCTGGCCCTCCCGTGTGTGAGCTCTGCGATCCCAAGTGACTTCACTTCTTTGTTAAAAGTTTTTACTTATTGATTTGAGAGAGAGAGAGAGAGAGAGAGAGGAAGAGAAACATCAATTTGTGACCTGACCGGGGATCAAACCCAAAACACTGGTGTATCAGGATGATGCTCTAACCAACTGAACTATCTGGCCATGGTTGACTTCGCTTCTTTGAGCCATAGTTTTCATATTTGAAAAAAAAATGAGCCCAGCTAACGTGGTTCAATGGTTGAGCATCGACCTATGAACCAGGTCACGGTTGGATTCTCGATCAGTGCATATGCCCAGGTTGCGGGCTCAATTACCTGTGTGGGGTGTGCAGGAGGAAGCCGGTCAATGATTCTCTCACATCATTGATGTTTCTATCTCTCTCTCCCTCTCCCTTCCCCTCTGAAATCAATACAAAAATATTTTTTTAAATGAGAATAATTTTTTAAGAGACCTTATTGGGACTTGGTGAGGATTAAATGAGATTATGCCTGTGAAGCACCTGCCACATGGTAAGTGTCCAATGGATTTAGTAATAGTGACAGTGGGTGCCCAGAAGTCCTCACCTAAGAACCAATTAAGCTATGTAATGTGTCCCCAAACTCTGAGCCCCCAAGCAGCCTACAGGCTGCAGTGCACCCATAAAGAGAATGAGTGGGCTGTCTGTGTCATGACAAGTGCTGGATGCTGAAATGTCCTGGCTAGCACCTCCTCTCTACCCCTCCCATCTCCAGCACCTTTGAGGGCACAGGGCTCAGGTATCCTCCACTCATACAAAGGGACCTGGGTGCCATATGGAGGTGCCAGGTGAGGTGATCACACATCTCTAGCCACCAGGAAGAAGGGGGCAATGAGGACCCCTCCCCACTTGGGTCTTGGGCTGCAGAGTCTAAAAAGAGGGAGTCTCTGAGCCCATGGGCACTGAGTTTATGCCTCCCAACCATGGTGCTGACCTGAACAGGGTGTGCACTCTCTTGGCAAAAGGCAGGGTGAGGCTGGAGGCAGCTGGGTAGATCCGTGCCCCCACTGATGGCCAAATGCCAGCATACCCATGCCAGTTCTGTGCCTTCCCAACCACCCCTGTAACCAACCTACCAAATTTCTCCTCTGTACTCCCTACCTCAACTCCGGCACAGGCTACCCGCTCCCTGCCTCCCGGGGCAGTGGAGGTCCTCAGTCTCTCCTCTGAAGGCTGGGGAACATCTCCCTTCCCTGGTTAAACCCCTCAGCCATTTAGCAAACAGATATTGTGCTACTAATGAAAGCTCACAGCGTAAAAGGGAGATGGTTGGGTAAGCACTACCAATCATTAATGCACGCTCTGGAGATGTGAGGAACAGAAGGGAGGTAGAAGAGTAAGTGCCTACTGTGTGCTGGCAGGAGTGGCAAGGCCAGATGTGGACACCATGAAAGATCAGGTCTTTGCTTGGGGTTGGGAAGGAAAGGATGGGGGAGGGGGGGGTGCAGGTGGATGCTGCCTCTCCTTGGTCCTGGCAGGTAAGGCCTCCCAGGGAAAAGCAGCTTTCCTTGAAACAGGTAATGCATCCCAGGCAGAGGGAACGGCATAGGCAAAGGCTCAGAGGCATGCAGAAGACATGGAGGGCTCAGGAAATTTCCTGAGTACGCTATCAGAACCACAGCAAAAGATGGATGCCCTCACTGGTTTGGCTCAGTAGATAGAGCGTCAGCCTGGGGACTGAAAGGTCCCAGGTTCAATTCTGGTCAAGGGCACACGTCCAGGTTGCGGCTCAATCTCCAGTAGGGGCCGTGCAGGAGGCAGCCAATCAATGATTCTCTCTCATCCTTGATGTTTCTCTCTCTCTCTGAAATCAATAAAAATATATTTTAAAAAAAGAAAAAAAGCTGGTGCTCACTACTCAGTGAGCGCCGGCGGATCTCAGAGGGCCTCCAATGGCATGCTAAGAAACTCTTCCAGTGGGGATCTGGGGAACCTTTGGCAGCCTTGCCTAAACTCTGACCCTCCCAGGAGAGCTGCTTGGGTGGCTTTCCAGAAAGAGAGGGAGGCATCTCCCAGGGGAGACTATTCTATGTCTGCCTCCTGGGACACAGGCCTGCTCCTCTCTCTTCTACCCCGAACACCTAGGCAGCTGCTGAGTGCTCAGCAGGCTGGTGAAATACCCATGGAAGGTAGTTTCTCCCTATGGCCATGCATCCATGTACATGAATCCATGTATGTGTATGAAAACTTGCACCTTCATGAAACTTGCTTTAAGTCCAGACATATTTATCCCTCTGGACATGTTGAAGTTGTTCCCTCTGGACTTGAATGGAGGCGAGAGATGTTTGGGAGCTGAGGGGAGACCTTGGATGAAGGGGGAGAAGGAAGCAGTACTGAAGAGAAGCTGCAGTTCCCATCTTTCTGGGGCCCTCCTGTCCTCGATACCTCAAGGCACCCACGTGCTGTTGTCCCTGTCCCTACATCCTACCTAGAGCCCACCCACCCCGTGGTTCCCGGACACACACACCTGCAACAGCAGAGGAGCCCCAGCCCCCAGGCGGAAAGGCCAGTGGTTCCCATGAGCCGCAGGAGCACCAGCTCCAGGGACCCCTCAGAGTCTGGGGGCTGGGAGATAGTTGTATTACACTAACAGTGCAGGGGCCCAGGAAGTGAGAGGTTCAATGAATAGATTACACCTGTAGGTACTGTTATGTTTAATGAATTATTTATCAAGATAATGCCTACATACAGCTTTTATAACTACACTAATGCAAAAGGGTATAGAGTAAGATGGAGACTTCCCTCACACCCTGTTCTCCAGACCTCTGGTTCCCTTTCCCATAACCAACCAGTGATCCGTCTCTCAGATCCCTTTCAGAGATTAACAATGTTTTTTATCATTATTTTTCACACATGGAGTTAAAATATACTGTCTTGAGTCTTCCTTCTCATACAAACGTTTGTCTTGGAGGTTGTTCCAGATCAGAATGTGTGATAATGGCAGGACAGAATTCCAAGACATGAAAGTGTCCTTTTTTTCTTTTTAAAATTATATAACCCATCACAGGCAAGAGGACTCTAAGGAGACATGACGATTAAATGCCATGTGGTATCCTGGGTGGGATCTTGGGACAGAAAAAAAAGGCATGCAATAAAAACAAAGAAAATCAGAATAAAGCACAGACTTTAATAAGTAATAACATATCCATCTTGGTTCATTGCTTATAAAAAATATACCATGTTAATGTCAGATGTTGATCATAGGAGAAATTGGGTGTGGGGTATGTGAGAATTCTGTCCCACCTCCCAGTTTTCTGTAAATGTATTACTGTTTTGAAAAATGTTTATTTAAAATAACTTTAGCCCTGGCTGGTTTGGCCCAATGGATAGAGCCTTTCCCAGAAGGATGCAGGGGATTAGAGAGAGTTAGGGAGGGTGGCACCCGGGTTTCCGGCTCGAACCCCAGTGTGGGGCGAGCAGGAGGCAGCCAATCAATGATTCTCTCTCATCATTGATGTTTCTCTCTCTCTCTCCCTCTCCCTTCCTCTCTGAGTTTGGGGTCACTACACCCTGGGGGACTCTGGGAAGTGTTTTCCTTGTACAAGTGTTGTTTCAATCACCAGGTGAAACCACTGACCTAGTCCACCTGTCAGATTACCGCCAGGAAACTGAAGCCAGGAAAGGGAGTGATGACCCTGGCCACAGACTCTTACCTCGGGTTCTCAGTCCCACTCAGCATTCGCTGCCCACCCTGAGGTCTGGGCTCCAGTGGGGTCAGCAATGGGTAAACGTCCCGCGGTGAGCTCCCCTCCTGGCATTTTCATCCTCAAAGACTGACATACAAGCCAAAGGAAAGCCGTCTCCCCACGGAGTCAGGCATTTGTTAGGAGGGGAAGCCTTTTAGGCCCCTGGATGCCTTGAAGATAGGTGGACCCGGCACAGACTCCCGCGCCCTTCCCGGAGGTGAGCTATGCGCGCCTTCGCCACTAGAGGGAGTCGGGAGCGGCCCCGCAGCGCTCGGCCACTGCAGGCAGGCCCTGCGGGGTTCCTGCAAGACATGACCCCTCCCATTGTTAGACCTCAGGCCCGCTCCCTGTGCGCCCCCAACCCGGGGGAGAGGCCCCACACCCGGACCTCCACCCAGGGTCCCACACTGCGTCCCCTGCTCTAACCCCACCCCCTCCCCGTGAAAACCCTGCCTGCTATGCCCCCATTTTACAATTTAAGACACAGAGAGACTAACAGACATGCATGGGATCGCACAGCTAAACCATGGCAGAACCAGAAACCCAGGGGACCTGGTCCAGACCTCCATGCCTCAGGAGTTCTCCCTCAGAGCATCAGGCATCCTCACTGTAGCCTTCTATCTAGATGGAGAAACCGAGGCACAAGGCAATGCTAGGTTATACTGTGTGTGGGTGGCCCAGTCTGCCAAGGGTGGGCAGGAGGCCAGCCCCTTCACAGATGATCACAGCAGGAAAGCCTGTGGCGGGCAGAGGGTGCCAGCCTGCCCCAGGATGGGGGTGGGGCAGCTGATGACTGTCCCGGGGATGGGTGACAGCTGCAGTTTCTGGTGGGAGGCCAGAGGCCCCCACACTAATAACTTTCACTCCCGGCCCGGGGGGGCTGATCCCGTTACTCTGTATGGACCCTGTGGGACCACCCTCCCTAACTCTCCCTAATCCCCTGCATCCCGCTGGGAATGGCCCAAGCCCCTCCCCACGGGTCCCTGCCAGCCCGGTCACATGCAGACTTCACTGCACACAGGCCCTATCAGCCTCCTGTTCCCACTGGTGCCCAATTCCTGGGGCCCTAAAGGGACAGCCAGGAGGTCTGGAGTTCCAACCTACTTCACCAGCCTCCCCTGCCAGCCCTGCCCATCTGCCAGTCCCCAAGGCACTTTCCCCAAATGGCCTCCACTGGGCCCAAGGGTTGCTGAGCCTGCCCTGCCTGGGGGCCGGTGTTGGAGGCAGGCAGTTTTAAGTGACTACAGAGTCTCCCCCTACTGACAGGAGCCGCTAATGATCAAGCTCGTCCTCAGCACCAGGGTCTTAAGCCCCTCCATCCCCTCGTGAGGCAGGTACCAGTAATACCCCCGTTTTGCAGGTTGGAAACTAAGGTTAAGAGACAGCCGCACACGGTGGGCCTGGACTCAAGCACAGCTCTGACTCTGGGCTTCTCCCGGGCACTCTCCTGCCTCTCAGGATCCACCTCTAGCAAGGAGACCTGGTATCTGAGAGCTGCCCCCCAAAATCGTGGGCTCCCCATTTGCCAGAAGCATTCAAAGTGATGCCGAGGGACAGCCAGTCAGAAACCCTGAGGTCCCATGACAGGCCCCCATCCCCCCGCATCCCCAGCCACCCCTGTCTGGGCCGGGCCCGGTCACTGCCCCCTCCCAGGCTGGCACAGAAGGGGACCTTTTGGCCCTCAGCCTCCCTCTCCCCTACCTTCTGCTCTTCCTCATTTACATAAATTATCTCTCCCCAATTATCCACCCAGCTGTCCCAACGATGATCTGTGAATGAATTAAAAATGGAATATAATTTAATAATGGCTGATTAGAAGGAGATTAGTTGTTATATAAAAAGGAAAAGCCAAGAGCCAGCTAGTTGCCCTTAATCTGAGCCAATACCATCGTTATTCAGGAAAGGCTCCCCTGGCCACCATCAGGCAAGGCAGGGACAAGGGTTAGGGAGAGTGGGGGGTGGCGGGGGAGGCAAGACCACCCCAGAGAGACAATCAGGGCACTGAGAGCTAGGAGTTGGAGTCCCAGGCAACTCCTGTGACTTCCCTGGGCCTCGCTCCTTCCAAGTTGGCGTGTGTGGTTTGTGGGAGCTCTTCTTGCTAAATTCTAGGTGCCCTCAGATCAAACCACTGGGCTCTCCTAAGGCAGCCACTGTCACCCAAACAGCCCCAGCCTGGCCCCTGCTAGGCATAGGATCAGAGGGGTTAGGAACCTGGTGCTCAGGCCCTGCCTTCTGGGAACACACAGGCGTTAGGGACGAAGAACTCCCCAGGAGGGGGTCTGCCTGTCTGGGGTAGGTGATCAGAGATGGGACGGGCTTGGTTGTGCCAGGAAGGGTCCATGAAGGAGAAACTGGCCAAGACAAAGAGGATGTGAGTGCCCAGCAGGACCTCTGGGCCCCTTACCCTCAGCTTAATGACTAGACCTAATGGAAGGGGCGTGTCTCTGAGATCCCCTGTCATCCTTTCAGTCTCAGCTCATGTCCAGCTCTTCCAGGAAGCCCACCCAGAGCCCCCTGGCCTTGGGGTCTCCCCATTGCTCCCATGATGCCCTGTGATTTCTCTGTCAGAGCCCTGACAACATCCACACACAGGTGTTCATCCCCAGGGTTGAGCGCCCCCAGCACGGCTTTGTCATCTCTGCCTCACTATGGCAGGTACTCAACTGCTGCTCAGCAGCATAGAGATGCCTCCTCCCAGCCCCTGTGATTGCCCTAGTGCAGGCCTGTGCTCCCAAACACTGTGGTTATGCCTTTATTTTATTTTTTATATTTTTATTGATTTCAGAGAGGGAGATAGAAATATGAATGATGAGAGAGAATCATTGATTGGCTGCCTCCTGTATGCCTCCCACTGGGGATCGAGCTCACAACCCAGGCATGTGCCCTCGATGGGAGTCGAACCTGGGACCCTTCAGTCCACAGGCCGACGCTCTATCCACTGAGCCAAACCAGTCAGGGCTGGTTATGCCTTTAAAAATAAGGCAAGTCACTTATGGAAAAGTAATAGACACAGACAAATAGTGATGGGTAAAGATCATTGGATAGACGTAGAGCAAAGCTGTTCATTCAGATGACAGGCTGGGGGTCCAATTGCCTGGGTCTGAGCCCCAGGTCATCACCTGTGACTGGGACCTTGGGCAGGATACGAATCTGTAGTGCCTCAGTTTCCTCGTCGGCACAGTAGAGGTATTTAATAATATTCCCTACCTCATAGGGTTTTTATGAAGATGAAATGGGTGAATAGAAGAAAAGCACTTAGAACTTGCTTGTTGTCTCCGTGTGGTTTCCTCCCCAGCTGTGGCCTCTCTGAGGACAGGGACTGAACTTCTCATCTGTGCTGATGGTGTTGGAGGGACAGAGGCGCCTGCACGGGGCTCTCTCCGCAGTCCTGGCCGCTGCTTTCACACTGAAGGTCCCAAATGGCACAGGCTGTGAGGGGACCAGCGTGTTTCACCCAACAGTGATGAAGGTCTGCTCTGGGCCAGACCTTCCCAAAGAGGCTCACGGCTCCGAGGGGCAGTGACATCCATGAGAGGAGTCTTATGCCCACGGCTCGGGTCTACACCATGGGGTCCCATGGGGTCTACACCAGAGGATGCCTGCCAGGCCTGAGCATGCACGGAGGCAGGAGGGGTCCGGCCCCAGCCGAGCCCTGTGCAGCCGCTGACTCAGGTCCGAGGTCGCCAAGCAGACAGCAACAGGAGCATGCTCTGAGGGAGCCAGGGCTGGGACGGAGGGGTGGACACCAGAGGAGACTGATTTCCTCAAAACCTGAGTGTGTACGGATCTGCTGAAAGGCCGAGTCACTCCAGAATTTTTCAAGCTTCCCTTATGTTTGGGGAGGGGGCCTGGGAATCCGCATAGTTGCCAAGACGCTAGGTTCAAGTCTCATGAACAGGATGTTTCCACGTCCCTTCCACCCCCAGGCCTGGGGGTGCAGTGCCCTCACCTCCCCCGGCACCCTCTGGCCCCTCTGGGTTCACTCCATTTACACCCAGCCCAGCCGCAGCCTCAGTCACTCCCAGAACAATCTCCCTGGTGGAGCCCAGAGCATATCCGTCCATATTGTGGCAGGGGGAGGCCTCCAGGCCAGCCTGGGCTGTGGGATAATTTGATATTTAAATCCTGGCAAAGACTTGCTTCAAATTGTTGCAAATTAAGCTGATTTTGTCCCGAATGAGGGATTTGCTCGTGTGGATCAACCCTTCCAGCGACTTGATGAGGTCAGGATTAGAGCGGGGGGACAGGGAGGCTGGAGTGATGAGGCTGGAGTGGAGGGCGGGTGGGAGGGGGAGCCCCGATCCTGGGTGTCTCCCACCGACCCTGAAGTCAGGGGGCTTCCCAGGGTCTCAAAACTCAGCTGTCAGCCCAGTGGCATGAATCAGTGGTTGAGTGTCAACCTATGAACCAGGAGGTCATGGTTTGATTCCGGTCAGGGCACATGCCTGGGTTGCAGCCTCAATCCTCAGTGTGGGGTGTTCAGGAGGCAGCGGATCAATGACTCTCTCTCTTATCATGGATGTTTCTGTCTTTCTCTCCCTCTCCCTTCTTCTCTGAAATAAAAATATATGTATTTTGAAAAACATCAGCTGCCCCTGGTGATGATGGGGCCTCTGGGCCCCAGAGGGGCCCACCTCAACTCCTCTGCTCCCTGGCGAGTGCAGCCTGGACCATTCATTCCCAAAGCTGTTTGTGGGCCTCATCTCATCTTTCCAAGCACCTGTGAGCCCGGGCACTGCTGGTCACCCAGTTCACTGAGGAGGCTAAGTGTGGGGAGATGAGGCTCCACCAGCCAAAGAAAACCTGGACTCAACCACTGCCACCAACTTGCTGTGTGACCTTGACTGAGCAAGTGACCTCTCTGAGCCTCCTGTAAGGATACTGACAATGCATGCACAGTGCCAGGCACACGGCAAGCACTTCATTAAACACTGGCCAACGTTACAGCCCAAGCCCCGACGCTAGGAGGTAACAGAATAGGGGTTGGAACCTGGGCCTCTCTGGGCCCCAGGAGGGTAGGTCCCTGCCTTCTGCTGGGGGTCTGTGCCTGCTCCCGTCTCTGACCCTCCTGACAGGCCCCCCTCCCTGGCCGAACCTCATTCCCATCTGTTTTGTCAAGGCCGGTGCTGTGTATTGCAGCCATTGCGAATTGCACCATTAAAGATTTTATGCTGGCGACATTAAAATTAAAAAGATCTATGTGCAAAGAGTCACAACAAGTTTAATCAACTTGATTTAATAGAAAACAGCAAATGGAATTTATGATGCTCCGAAAGACAAGGGATTTTTTTCCCCCAACAAAAAAATAATAAAAAGCACTTTGTGGAAAACAGAAAGTGGAGGGGGTGGGGGGCTCCCCATCTGAGAGTTTATCAGAACCTAATCCACGGCGAGCAGCCCCCGTCGGGCTGTTTGTCCGCTAATCCCAGCTGCCATTAAAATATTAAAGATAAATCTAATCGCCTCTTCATCCCCAGTAAGCGACTTTTGTGTGGGGGGGAACATCTAACCCGTTGGGAGAATCAGTCCTGAAGCATCAAATGGAATTCGGTCCAGGCTGGGGCAATAGGGCTTAGAGGCAAATGAGGCGGTAATAGAAGTAAAACCCAGAATAACAAATTAAAACCCTCATTTACACGAATTAAAAGGGCTCACAAAAGGGCTGGACACCCAGCCCTTCCCTCCTCGGTCCCCAGACCTCCTCCCTCCCGGTCTCACCCGCCAGCCCATCACCCGCCTGGCCTCCTCCTCTCAACCTGTGCTCACACCTGCCTGCAGACGCCCTCCAAGCCCAGCTGGGTTCCTCCAGCTCTCACTGAGCCTTCGGCAGCTCCCCACACGGCCTGTGTGGGTGCCGGGGTCAGACCTGGTTCCTGGCTCGGGGCTGTCCCTCCTACACTGAGGGCTTGGTTTCTTTAACTCCCTGGGCCCCTGGTAATGTCTTGGGAAAATGGGGAAATGCTAGCGCCCACTCTCCCACAGCCCCCTCCCGGCCTTGACCCCATCGCTGTTTTCTACCTTAGCTCCACCGATTCAACGAGATGACATCAGCGCAGCGCCCGGCTCTGTGCCTGATCCGTGGTGACCACTCAGTGGCCAAGCTTCCCTCCACATCCCCTGGGGAAGCCAGGCCTCTGCCATGGTCCCCAAGGGGAGCCCAGCAATGACTCACCCAGGGAAGCGGAGATGAGCACACAGCAGCCATTTGACCAACTATGTGGGGTCACCCCCACAGAGGCTGAGGCTGCCCCGGATCTTTAGGCATCTCCCTAAGCAGCCCCCTGTCCCTAAGGTTGCCCCAGGGTTGGCCTTGTGACTCCCCCTTCATGGTGGGATTTCAGGGGCTCTGACACACACCCTCCCCCACCTGGGAACACCACCCCACCTTCAGGTACAGGTCTGACTCCCCCACATTAAAAGCACACTTTAGGGCCCAGCCTGCATGGCTCAGTGGTTGAGCATCGATTATGAACCAGGAGGTCATGGTTCCATTCCTGGTCAGGGCACATGCCCGGGTTGCGGGCTCAATCCCTGGTGTGGGGGGTGCGGGAGGCAGTCGATCAATGATTCTCTCTCATCATTGATGTTTCTGTCTTCCTCTCCTTCTCCCTTCCTCTCTGAAATTAAAAAAATATATATCCTATCTAATAATAGACAAACATGGTAATTGACCGTACCTTTGCTATGCCTCCCATAGGCTAATCACCATGATATGCAAATTAACCACCAACAAAGATGGTGGTGAATTTGCATACGTAGGCTCCAAGAGGTGGAGCAAAGCCGGCGGAGCAGCAAGGCCTGACATTTCCGGGGTCAGCTCCAGCCAGAACTCGGCCAGAGCGAAGGCCTGGGCCCCGGGTGCCGGAGGCAAACCCGTGCCAGCAGCCAGGGGAAAGGAAGGCCTATTGAACGAATCTCTTCGTGCAATAGGCCTCTAGTATTATATATAAAAATATATAATATATAATATAATATAATATAATATAATATAATATAATATAATATATATATATATATATATATATATATATATAGAGAGAGAGAGAGAGAGAGAGAGAGAGCGCACACTCTACCTCAGAGGCTGGAAGCTTATCAAAGGAGACACCCCCCCCCCCCCCCAGCGGGTTGAGAGCCCCTCCATGAGCCATCACAGGTTGACAGGGACAATGTGACAAACCCCCTCCTGAGATCCTATTTGTTGTTGTTTTTTCCTGATGTAATTTTTTATTTTATTTTATTTTATTTTATTTTATTTTATTTTATTTTATTTATTTTATTGCTTAAAGTATTACAAAGGGTATTACATATGTGTCCTTATTTATTTTCCCCTGCCCTTGACAATCCCCTGGCCTCCCCTACCCCCCAGTGTCTTATGTCCATTGGTTATGCTTATATGCATGCATGCAAGTCCTTCGGTTGACTGAGAGCCTGTTTGGACTGCAGCAGGGAGAGGGTGAGGCGGGGGCCCTGGTGCCGGGGCATCCTCCACCCCTGCCCCTGGGTCTCCGCCCCCCTCCCCAGGAGGGCCGAATACACCTCTGCCCTCCACCAGCCTTCTTAACAAATCCACTTGAAGAGGAAACTCATGTTGACAGCATTTGATTATGGGGTGCTAAGTGGAATCGGGTTGTGGGGCTAAACCTTTCCGGGACTGGCTTTCTGTGTTCAGTTGGCCTCATCCCCGCTGCGCCCACTACAGTGCCCCCTCCCTCATGGACCCTGGACCAGGCAAGAGGAAACTGGGGCAAGCGGGAGGATATTCCTGGCTGTGTGGGAGTGGGGGACCTTCTCCCAGGGTGACTGAGGGGACACCCAAAGAGGTGTGCAGGGTGGGGTGGGACTTTGCCAGAGAAGGGTCCTAAACCTGAGGCTTGATGGGGAAGTGCTGAGAGGAGATGGTCACGAGAAAAGGTGTTAAAGGGCCCAAGGCCATCAGCTGTCCCAGATAACACACAGTTCTGGGTGAGCAAACAGCGAGGCACCATTCCACATGGTTGTTGTAGGACCAGAAGTAAATATAACACTTGTGAGTGCCCACCGTGTGCCAGGCACTGTGGCAAGTGCTGCTCAGGGGCCAGAGGGCAGTGAGGGACAGCTCCAGCTGTCCTCCTCCAGGTCCTAATGGTGTACCCCCTCGCCCAGCCTTACTGGACTTCCATTGACACATAGCACTGTGTCAGTTCAAGGTGACTTGATGTATTTATAAATTGCAAAATGGTTACCACCACAGTATTAGCTACCACCTCTACCCCATCCCATAGTTACTATTGCTTTTTTGTAGTGAGAACATTTCAGATCTACTCTCTTAGCAACTTTCAAATGTATGATACAGTTTTATTAGCTATGATCACCCACTGCAGTGGGGGTGATTGGGCAAGATGGGGGTACTAGGGCCTGGTCATTTGTGCCCAACTCAAGGGTCCTTCCATAGGCATCTTTGCTCCAGAGCTCCCTGTATGATTGGCGGAGACTCTCAGATCTGCACTGACCCCCTGTCCAATCCTGCTTCCTCCCCCTTTACCTTTCACACCTGTTACACACCCTGCAAACGAACCACTTGAGCCCCTGCTCCTAACTCTGCCACAGCACCTGCTTCCTTAGAGCACTCAAGCTGACACAGTCTTATTGCCAAAAACCCTGATTCACTTGGGATTAAGTACTGACCACCGAATCCACTAGCTGCTTGATCATAGCCGTATTGTGACTCAGTTCCCCTCACCCATAGACAGATCACAGAAACACCCATCTCATAGGATTGTTGTACCTACTGCATAAGAACCATGGATAGGGCTGAGCTAAATGCCTGGCACATAGTCAGCACTCGATACATGTTAACTGAGATTGCCAGAGACAGTTATAAATCTCGGTAAGTAAACGCTAGCTATATATGAATGACGTACAGTAAAATACCAAGTCCACGGCTATAAATCCAGGGTGAATCTTAAGAGACTGAAGAGTGAGAAAGGTGGGCAGATGAGTTGCAATTGTGGACAAGTACAGAGTAGAAAAAATAATGAAAGCTTGCAAATGAAATGGTTGATACATTCTGAGTCATCATTTGTGACCAGGAAAAAAAAAAAAGAAAGAAAAAACCACCAGACTTCTCTATTCTCCTTCGCCATTTCCTAAACACACTTTCACGCATATTTTTCTCTGCAAGCTCTCCAAGAAAGCCACAACACGACAGGCATCCCACTCCCATTTACAGGTAAAGGAACCCGGGAGGCACAGAGAAGCTAAAAGACTCACCCACAGCACACAGGTACGTGCTGGAGGCAGGAACAGAGCTGTGTCTGTCACTCTCCCTGGGCAGAGAATGCTGGGCACCATGGACAAGTACCCCAACATCAAGCAAGGGGCGTGCCTGCGGCAAAGTCAAGGTTGGTGGTCCCTGGACCATGACAAAAACTATCCTAGGGGCAACCACTCAAAACACTGGAGAAGGTTATTTATTTTTTACATTTTTTAAATATATTTTTATTGATTTCAGAGAAGAAGGGAGAGGGTGAGAGAGATAGAAACATCACTGATGAGAGAGAATCATTGATCGGCTGCCTCCAGCACTCCCCACACTGGGGATCAAGCCCACAACCCGGGCATGTGCCCTGACCAGCAATCGAACCGTGACCTCCTGCTTCATAGTCGATGCTCAACCACTGAGCCATGCTGGCCGGGCTGGAGAAGGTTATGTAGATGGCAGGAAAAGAAGAGGACCAGGTGAGTATCACAGTCTATGAGGTTGTAGAGGAGAGACAGAGACAGAGTTCCACCTGTCAGGACTTGGGGATAAACCAGATCTCTGCTTTGATTATGGGGTGCTAAGTGGAATTGGATTGTGGGGCTAAACCTTTCCGGGACTGGCTTTCTGTGTTCAGTTGGCCTCTTCCCCGCTGTGCCCACTACAGTCCCCCCTCTCTCACGGACCCTGGACCAGGCAAGAGGAAACTGGGACAAGCGGGAGGATATTCCTGGCTGTGTGGGAGTGGGGGACCTTCTCCCAGGGTGACTGGAGGGGCACCCAAAGAGGTGTGCGGGGTGGGACTTTGCCAGAGAAGGGTCCTAAACCTGAGGCTTGATGGGGAAGTGCTGAGAGGAGATGGTCACGAGAAAAGGTGTTAAAGGGCCCAAGGCCATCAGCTGTCCCAGATAACACACAGTTCTGGGTGAGCAAACAGCGAGGCACCATTCTACATGGTTGTTGTAGAAAAAATAATGAAAGCTTGCAAATGAAATGGTCTGAGGAATACTTCTGGCCTCTAGTAACAGAAGCCCGAGCCCAGTGGTTTAAACCCTGGTGGAAGAGGGAAATGCATCTCCTCCTATGTAAAAACGCTCCAGGGCTGAGAAGGTGGCTCTGGGTCTTCAGGCACCCAGACTCCTATTCTTCACTCCACCTCCTCATCTTGACTTCTATCGTCAAGGCCACCTTATCACCCAAAACAGCTGCTGAAGCACTGGCCATTGCATCTGTTTCACACAGGAAGCTGGAGGAAAGGTGGAATGAGCAAAATGTCTTAAGATATCTGCTCATATGTCATTGGCTAGAATTTGGGGATAAACCAGATCTCTGCTATGATCCCTTTATCAAAAGGACCCTCCTAGCTGCAAAGGAGGTTGGGAAATGTAGCCTTTTATTGATGGAAATCACCACCCTAAATAAATTGAATGTTCTGATATTAAGGAAGAAGGAAGGAATGGAAATTGAGTGGGTAACCATCAGTCTCAGCCATACCATAGACCCAGAATTTATGAAGTGATCTCTCTCCAAAGACCTTTTGTTTATAACCCTATACTAATCTTAACTCAAATTTGGACCAAATTATATTACTAAGGGAGATTAAGGTTCCCAGGTTGGATTGCTATGGAGAGTACAGTTATACATATACTATTCTCACATCTCATAAAAGCGCAGTTCTGGGTTATAAACTCTGTCTGGTTTGACCCAAAAAGGAATTTCTTAGGAAGATACTGGGTGACTCAGATCTTCTCCAGGAGTTCTGGAGACCAAAAGCTCATCACAGTACTGGACTGGGGAAAGCCACAGTGGTTACTGTCACTTCCACAGGAAACTAGGGTCCGGAGCTGCCACCACCAACTCTGGGCGAGAAATTCTTCTGCTTAACCTATGTCATCCTGCAACCTGGTCTTGCTGCAACCACTGTTGTCACCAGAGGAGACTTTCTCACGGTTCTTGCTTCTTGTGTCACTGGCTCCCGATTCAAAGTCCAGGATGGCTGCTTCTGATTGGTGGAGCCCAGGTCACGTGGCCATGTTCTAGCTGCAAGGGAAGCTGGGGAAGCAAGTGTCAGGCATTTCCAGTTTCATTGCAGAATCAGGGCTCTGTCTTCCACTAGGATTCATAAGTTGTGGAATTCTTCCAAATAGGAATTAGGTCCAGATGTTGGACAGCCCACAAACTAATGTCTATTATAACTTTGTAGATGTTGATTCATGTAAACCTTACAATAATTCATTTTACACATGAAAAATGAAAGCTTGTGGAAGTGAAGTGACTTGCCCAAGGTCATGCAACTAGTAAGGGCCAAGCTGCCCACCTCAGAGGAGCAATAAGTAAGGAGTCTGGAAGTTGAGTCTTGGGATCAGACCCTGGTGGTGCCTCTGAATCCCCACCCATTTCCTTCCCTTGGCTGGCTGCAGCAGTGGATGGTTCCCTTGCTCTCACTTGCCTCCTGGGTCTCTGGTAAAGCCACCCTCTTGTGCTCCTCCTCCAGGCTCTCCTTCCTTCCCACCATCTGTAACAGCTGAGCACTAACGGCTGCTGTAGGCTGCTCCATTGACCACTGGGACCTGCTTGGGTCCAAAGCTCACCCCTGATTTTGAGACACAGATAGAGGCTGAACTTGGGGGCACAGGGAGAGAGAGACCACGGAGGCCCTTGAGCCAGGCTTCCTGCAGGCCCCACAGGAGAAGCCCTGGGCCCGATGTGGAGCTGCTGCGGCTCTATGGCAAGTGGCCATCAGAGAGATTTCTGTGTTTCAAGCTCTCTGAACTTGAAGAATTGCACTCTGCTCAGGCAGCGCACATGCTTCTTTCAAATTTCTTTTGGGTTAATCCCAAATTCACTCTCTCCTCTCCATCTCCACTAAACCGACCACTGCCGCCTCTGGCCTGGACTGCACAGTTGCCTCCTGACTGGCCTCCCCATTTCACAGCTGCCAGCAGCTTCCCTTCACATTACAGACAACGGCCCAAGTCCTTACCCTGGCCCCCGAGGCCCCAGAGCTCCCCCTCTAGCCTTCCTCGCCTCCTCTTTGTTCCTCAGAAACACCCACCTGGCTCCTCCCCAGGAGGTGGACACCTGCTGTCCCCTCACCCCGCCACCTGCCCCAGCCGCCCACATGGCTGGCTTCTCACCACTCAGGTCTCTGCCCAGATGCTGACTCCCCAGAAAGTCCTTCTTGTCCTGCATCCCAAAGCAGCCCCTCTCGCAGTCAGTCTCCAACCCCTCACCCTGCTTTATTTTCTCCTTAGCACTTTGGCCTTCTTAAATCATCTTGCTGGTTTGTTTACTGGCCTGCTTGTTAACTGTCTCCCACAACTAGAGTTTTTTTTCTAGATTAAATTCCATGACAACAGGCTTTGCTTCCTTTTACCTCGAAGTATTCCCACCAACAGTATCTGACTCATCATCAGTGCTCAATCCAAAGGCTAGGGAAGGGTGTGGGCAGCTGAAACTTGGTGGGTGTGTTCTGCTGGGATGAAGTCCTGCGGGACCTACAGGTGGCACCTGGAAGGTGACTAACAGGAGACAGGGACTCGACAAGGCTGGTTTGGAGGCAATGCCAAGAGTCTGTCCCTTCTCTCCCACGCACTTGGCCTTTCCTAAGGCAAGTCCATGGGGAGAACCAGGAGAAGGAAACAGGCCCAGGGGTTGAGGTCAGATGTGTTTAGCAGACCTGGGTTGGGGGAAGTCAGCAGCCTTGACCTCAGTGGCCCTTCCCAAACCCTCTGGTGCCCCTTCCTTTCCTCGTTCCCATTCTCAGTGGGGCAGGATGGTAGCTCGAGCACTGTGGGGCATCACTTGCCTCTGTATTTCCAAACAGGAGGAGAGAGCAGGACCTCTGGGACTCTCTCCGGAAACTCCAGCACAATAAACAATAAGAATTTACTCTCAAGGGATAAGCCCCCAAAAGACAGGAGCATTAAAAAAAAGTGAAACAGCCCAGCCAGCGTGGCTCAGTGGTTGAGCGCTGACCTATGAACCAGGAGGTCACAGTTTGATTCCCAGTCAGGGCACATGCCTGCATTGCGGGCTCGATCCCCAGTGTGGGGCATGCAGGAGGTAACCAATCAATGATTCTCTCTCATCATTGATGTTTCTATCTCCCTCTCCCTTCCTCTCTGAAATCATATATCTATATAATTTTTTTTTAAGTGAAACAGCCCTCGCCGGTTTGGCTCAGTGGATAGAGCATCGGCCTGCAAACCAAACGGTCCTGGGTTCAATTCCTGTCAAGGGCACATACCTTGGTTGCAGGCTCCTCCCCATCCTGGGTCCTGGTTGGGGCTCGTATAGGAGGCAACCAATCCATGTGTTTCTCTCACATCGATGTTTTTCTGTCTTTCCCTCTTTCTTCCACTCTCCCTAAAAATCAATGGGAAAATATCCTCTGGTGAGGATTAACAAGAACAAAACAAAACAAAAAACTGGTCAGGATACAAATTTAAAAAAAAAAAGTGAAACACAGTCATGGGTGACAGATTCATAATGCAATTATTGATTCAAACACGGGTCCTTTTTCTTTCTTGCATTTTTCACCCCGTCTCCCTCCAAAAATTGTTGCTGGTGGCTGGCGAGTGACTCAGGGAGACAGCTACAGGGGACAGTGACTTGGCTGCAGCTGATGCTAAAAATGACCAGCACCAAGGCAAAGGCCGGAGATGGCATCCTCCCTCACCCTCATCTTCCTCCCTGGGCCTTATTTGTAACAAGGGGGACAGAACTTCTGACCTGTCCGAGAAGTTGAGTGGATTAAATTGATAAAGGGCCTGACACCCATTCATAATACTACTAAGAGCTATGATGTATTGAGTCCCCCAGGCCAGGCACCATGCTAACAGGACCTCCTTCGATCACTGGTCCAAATTCCATCAAGGCAAGGACTAGATCTGTCTTGTTCCCCACCATATCACCAGTCCCAAGTGTCCTCCTGCACGAGAACAATAACCAAAGCTCACGGGACCCTTATTTTTGTACACTCACTTTCTAGCCTATTTACCATTTCCAGCATGTACATTTCTAATCTTCATGACAATTTTAAGGGGTAATTACTACCACTGTTCCCATTTTATAAATGAGAAAACTATGGTACAGAAGGCAGAGAGGAATTGGGTAACTTTCCCAAAGCCACCAAGTAAGTGATAGCGCAAGAGTCTGAACCCAGACAGTCTGGCTCTAGAGCCCTATGCTAACTCAGGGGGTCAGGGGATGCTCACAAGTCCGGTGTCAGGTTGTTTTAGTGGCAAAGCAGTTGAAGCTAAGAGAGCAGTTGAATGATTGGCTCAAAGCCACGGAGCTGTTGGGTGGCAGACCCAGGAATGGATTCAGTGTGAACAAGCTAAATGCCTCTGAAAGGGTATGCTTCAGTCCCCCCACTCCCAGCCCAAGCTCTGGGGCCAGCCTTTTCCTATAGGGCTCCCCCAAGAGTCCACAAATGTCTTGAGGCTGGGACTAGACTAAGGGCAGCTGTGGAGCAGTAACAATGACACCCCAAAGCTCAGAGACAGCCCCCAGGCCAGGAATTTGTCAGGAGCCCCGTTCTGAGGACTGGCGCTGGCTGTGGGCTGATGCTGGGCCCTCCTTCCACCTGTAGCCCCTGGCAAGAGTGCTCAGAGGGCCTGGGTTGTCCCCATCCCCAACCTCCTAAGGCAGGATGGTGACTATCTTCCTGGGAGAGGAAACCGGCAGCTTCAGACAGTGTTTGGTCAAGAGATTTTTCATCTTCCTTTCCTGGCAAGAGCCGAGCTTCCATCACTCACACACTTGTTTTCCATCACTCACGTCCTTGCCCGTCGGCTGGCATCTGGCTCATCGTGGATGTCCCGTGATAAGTCAGGGACATGACAGATGCCATTAACATAACATTCCTATTCATCCTTCCAGGCTAGGCTGGCTTGGAGAGGAGGCTGAGAGAGGGATGGAGTCAAAAGGGAACAGTTTCCGACACCAGACTCATTTGAGGCCGAGGCTGGCCTCTGCTGCTTTCCTAGCTAGGTAGCTTAGGACAAGTTACCTAACCTCTGTGAGAAACTAAGTTTCCACATTCATTAAATGGGGGTAGAAATAGAGAAATTCTCATCTGGAATCAAAGCCATTGCTTTGCACACCTCCAGGGGGCACCCCTCACATTGTGGTTTATGTGAGTGCGTGCCACATGGAATTCCACTCCATAGACTACAAGGTGAAAGATGCCTCAAGATTGCACATTCCGAGTCTGCACCTGGCAGAGAAGAATAGCTATGCCATCTTTCAGATGTGGTGCTGACCAGGGTGCTAACAGGGTTCTTGTGAGGACGACAGATGATGCCATGCCAAGGGCCTGGGGCCTTGTAGGTACACAGGAGGCATGGCATTCCCAGACACCTCCTGCCCTGAGAGATGCCCCTGCCCAATTCTGACTCACGTGTGGAGCCGGTGGGAGCGAGTAGAGACCCAACTCACAATAGCCTTGCGAGCAAGACCTCAGTTCCACATCCTATGGGGTCTCCTCTTTCCTCTCAGTTTGCCCCCTTGGTAACCACAAAGAGTATCAGACTCCTTGGCAGAAGGCTGGGGGTAGGTAGGGGGTTTCACTCTACTAGGGTTTGTAGCTGACTCGTCAAGAAACCTTGAGTGAAATCTCTTCCCCAGCCTGGTTTTCCAGTCTCTGCTTAAAGCAACGGACCCTTTCTGTGTCTCCCCCCATAGGGTATCTTCATTTAAAGCCTGCTGTGTGGGTGCACGCTCCTTCCCAGGAGCATGTCCGTGCCTCCCCACTCGCCTTTCTTCCCCCCACAGGCATGCACTTCCTAAACTCTAAGGGACCTCACGGGGCTTGCAACCAACGCAGCAATGGGCAGCGGCAGTTCATCCCAGGTAAACCCCTGAACCTGTGCCCAAGGCTGCCGTTTCTCGACTTCTTAGTGAGCCAAAGCAGCTCAGCCCAGGCTCATTTCCCTAGCCCTTCCTTGTTTCACTGTCTCCAGCTGCAATAAACATCCTCTAAAATTCAAAACAAAACAATAACACCTGCTTTATGCTTGACACAGTGGAGAGGAGGGTGTCAAGGTAGCTAGTCTCCGGCCCTAAGGTCACAGAAGAGTAGGCTGAGGTGGTACAGTGCAGGGACTCGGGGGCCCATGGTGTGTGTGTGTGTGTGTGTGTGTGTGTGTGTGTATGTGTGTAAGGAGGCTGCGCTCCTCAGAGCCCTCAAGCAGGAGACCAGCAGCTCCACTGCCCACCTTTGGAATTCGGGCTTTTCTCTTCTCTCCAGGTGAGGGCCACACTGCCTAACGCAGTTTCCTGTTGCCTCTTTGCCTCTCAACTGGCCCAGTTGGCTGCAAGTCTGCAGCTTTCAACACAGGAGTTAGGCAAGGGAGTTCCATCCCCTGGAGATAGAAGCGCACCTTTTCATTGCCTCTCACACCCTCCCTCCTCCTTCCCATCCACATCAAAAACCCCGTCCTCTTTATTCTGCTTGCTCAGTGAACTCTGGGGTATAGCAGACCCCTTGCCTTGCCTATCTGATTTACTGCAGAACCCTAATTCCTAGACCTAATAAGGTGCTCCATACACGTTAGTTGAATGAATGAGTGAATGAATGAATGAATGAATGAATGAATGAATGAATGGAGTCCTTCCATGGAAGTTGGGCACACTTCATGCTTACTCTAGGAAGATGTTCAGACATCCAGGGTTGTTATCCAAAAGAAGTCACCACTGTTCTCTCCTACGGGGACCCCCATTTCTGACCCTCTTATCATTCATTTATTCATCGAGCCAATATTTATTGAGTAGCTTTTGTGAATTAGAGTTCGGTTTGGGAGAGAAGCCTTGAGCTTTCTTCACACCCCGGCTCCTTCTCCGCGCCCCCCCCTCCCCCACTGTCCCCACAACCCTGACCAGGGCTCTTCCCTCCCTTGTTCTGCCTGTCACACAGGGGTCCTATATTTGGGCTTTCTTAGACCCTTCCAATATGCAAAAGAGTTACCGGCCAGGGTCAGGTCTCCAACATCTGCCCCCAGCCCATCCTCCCACCCACTGTAGGGCCCAGTCCCAGCCAGGCTCTGCCAGAATCCCACCCCACCCTACCTCCCGCCCCTGCCCTGACTCTGTTGTCCCAGCTCAGGCCCTGGGACCCTGCCCCTGGGCGTCCCACCCCCAGCGCCCAGGCCCCTGGCGCTGCCAGCTTTTTGGAATTCCTAATCGCTCCTGGCCCCAGTGATTGGCTGCTCAGCTCTGACCCCACTTGGGCTGCCGCCTGGTTGGATAAAAGGGGAATCTCCTTGGGGCTCCAGAGCATCAGACACCGGAGGGGGCATCTGGGACCAACTTCGCAGAGCGGCGAGCCCGGCGGGGGTGGGGCGGGGGGAGCTATAGACCGGCGCCTTGGCCCCTCCGAAGAGCCGGGAGATGACGGGGAAATCGGGGGAAGCGCTGAGCAAGCCCAAATGCGAGACAGTGGCCAAGAGTACCCCGGGGAGCGCCCCGGCCAGGTGCACGGGCTTCGGCATTCAGGAGATCCTGGGCCTGAACAAGGAGCCCCCAAGCTCCCACCCGCGGGCTGCCCTCGACGGCCTGGCCTCCGGGCACCTGCTGGCCGCGCGCTCCGTGCTCAGCCCCGCGGGAGTGGGCGGCATGGGGCTGCTGGGGCCCGGGGGGCTCCCCGGCTTCTACGCGCAGCCCACCTTCCTCGAAGTGCTGTCCGACCCGCAGAGCGTCCACTTGCAGCCGCTGAGCAGGGCGTCGGGGCCTCTGGATACCAGCCAGACGGCCAGCTCGGGTAGGTGAGGGCGCTGCCCGCCTCGCCGGAGCCGGGACCCCACGCCGCCGCGGGCTCTCGCTTGTGCCGCAAGGCCTGCTCCGGGCGCAGAAGTTCCTGCCCGGCTGCGGGGTCGCCCCCGGCCTGGGGCCCACGCGCTGGGGCCGAGGGCCGGGAGGATGCCCCGGGCGCCGCCAGGTTCCACGCCCCGCGCTCCGGGCCTCGGCGCTGCTCTCGCGTCCCTGCGCTGGTCCCGGCTCTGGTGCGGCGCCCAGTTGGGGATCCCCTGGAAACTGGGCTGGGGGGTGTCAGAGCCCTTGGGGCGGGTGGGGGCCCCCAGTTTCTCGGCTCCGCGGCGGCCCCAGCCTCCTGGAGAACGCGCGCTCTATTCCGTGCGCTGATGGCCCCGAAGCGGGTGCCAGCTTCGCCCCGGCCCCGGTGCCCAAAGTTGTCTTTTCCTTCCTTCTCTCCGTTCCAAACTCCCTTCCCGATTTTGTCAGGGTTTGGGGGGGGGGAGGTTCCACCCCACGAGCTTAGACAACTGGCCACCGAGGCGGCTGGGTCGGCCCGGTCTGATTCCTCCTGAGCGCCACTGTTTAGGGGATCCCGGCGCCTCGGGGTTCGCGGGCCCCCAGTGACCCAGCCACACCCTCCCCAGACCCATTTCTCAGCCTCGCGTCCCAGCCCCCGGCTCCTGTTGGCGCCCGAAATTCCCCCGATTTTCCGTTACCGTTTTATTTATTTTTATTTGGAAAACAACGGAAAGAGTCGCGGCGCGGCGTCTCCAGTCCCGAACGGGGGCGCATCGTGCAGGCACCGCCGCGCCAGCTACCTGCGCCCCGGCTCCGCTCCTTGGGGCCCATTTTCGATTCCCGGGCAACCGGGCTGCAAGCGCGGGGCAGGGCGTGGGGCCCGGCACGTCGCGGGGGTCACCCTGACACCCCGAGAGCGGCCTCGTCCCCCGCTACCCCTGCCCCCAGAGCGCCGGGCCTTGGCCTCTCTTACAACGAAATCTACTCCAAACCTCCGGAGCGGGGCGTCGGCCTGGGCAGGGCCAGCCAGGGCTTAGGGATGGGGTCGACCTCGCAGAAGGCTTCCCGGGGAGGCCGAGCGGGTCCCCGCCGCTCCCAGAGGCGGCCGGGGTGGGCTGGGACCCCGGGTTTGGGACTCCCGGGGCTCCCAAGCGCTTCCCAGCGCGCCCCCGCTGCTGCCGCATGTCTCCGTCCGCTTCCCAGATTCTGAAGATGTCTCCTCCAGCGACCGGAAAATGCCCAAGTCAGCCTTAGCCCAGACCAAGAAGCGGAAGAAGCGGCGGCACAGGTAAGGCCCCTGGTCTTCCCGTCACCTTCCTGCTCCCGGCCCTGCGTCCCGGACCCGTGGGGGTCGGGCCTCTCGGACTCCGTTTTCACCGCCATCAGATCTGAGGTCTAAGGTTGCGCCCAGGCGCGGGGAGCAGGCGTTGTTTGGTGACACCCGGGCCCTGGCGCGGGCTGCGCCCCGCGAGGACGGTGAGGGGCCGCCAGGGAGGCGCACCAGGCCAGGCTTTCTCCTCCTCCTTTGGGAGAAAGGAAAGGCCCCGCCGAAAACCAGAGCCACAGAGGCTGGCAGCTCCCAGGTGCTTCCAGGCACCTGCACATCTGAGAGCCATGCACGTGAGAGCCATGCACGCGGGCAGCTCGGCTCCCACCTCCCGCCCGAGCCGGCTCCTCTGCCCTCCGTCCCGGCCGCCTTCCTCTCCCTCGGCCCCTGTGCTCACAGTTCGCTACCGCCTTGCTCCCACCTTTCCCCAAAGCTCGAGCGTGCCATGTGCATTGATGGGACATTTTCGTTAGGCTTCTGCTCTTGTGGTCCCCAAGGTAGCTTCCCTTCTGCGAGCCTCAGTTTCCTTGTCTGTAAAATGGGGAAAGACGGGGGAATGTGTGGACTGGATGACCCCACCCGCCCTCGCTGGAGTGGAGTGGGCTGCACTGGGGTACAGACTAAAAAGAGAGTTTAAAAAACACGTCTTTAAAGAGGCGTTACTGGCACAGAGTTAAAATTCAATCCCTTCGAAAAGCTATATCCTGACAAGTAATCCCCTCACCCCAGGCCCGCAGGCTCCTGGCCATCAGCACCAAATTCTTGTGTAAATTTACCAGCAGCTTTTAAAGAAAATAAAGCGGCAAGAACGAAACATCAGCCCGACTTTCTGCGAGTGCTGCTTGTCCCTGCGCTCACCCCGGGCTGTTTTCCCAAACTTCCCTCTGCGGGGGTGGGCCCAGGTGGGTCCCACGGGCTCTCAGGGCATTTCGCCCCACGGGGCTCCCCCTTCTCCCCTGCACCTCCTTGTTCTTTCACCCCAGTTTGTTTTCAGCCTCATCGCACCCTTTCTCTGGGCGCTTTTCTGCCTGTCCCTCTTCCTTCACCCTTGGGAACCGCGCAACTGACCCCCACCTTTTAAATGGCTCTTCCTGAGCCCTCAGACCCCAACAGGCTCCCGCCCGCCTGCGAGTGGACTTCGGCTTGGTTTCCCCATGACCTTGATTCGCTCCTTCTCTCCAGTCAGCTGTTCGTTTTTGTTTTGCTTTCTTTTAAACGGAAACATTTTATGTTGGTCCTGATCCTGGGTCATTTTTTACATCCATTTACCCAACGAATATTCATTAAGACACCTCTTTTGCACCCACGACATGCCGGTCCCAGGGTGGGTGGTCCTGCCAGCCTCTGAGTCCAGGGACAGGGACCAGGCCACGGGGAAGGACCGGTCTGCTGAACTGCTTCTGCGCTGGTGCGAGGGGGAAGGAGAGAGGGGCTCCCACGGCAAGAAGAGCCCTGGGGAAAGCAGGCCCAGACCCTGGGTGCCCCACAGCGTTTCTGCGTCAGGACGCCGCCCTGTGTGGCACTCGGAGCTGGCTGACCCACAGCCCGAAGGCCATGCTCCAGGCTCCTGGCCCTCTGCCCTCGCCTGCCACCCTCTCCACCAGGGAGACCGGTGGGAGCGTTGGAGGTTCGCAGGGAGCAGGAGGACTCGCCACCTGCCCTAGGTTTCTGGCTATTTCTGGTGCATGAAGGGAGCCGATTAGTGGAGGGAGGAGAATGGCTACCGATGGCCAGTGCAGTTTTTAATTAGTTTTTTAAAAACGACGCAAACGTTATTCTGAGCTTCTCTTGTTTGGGGATTTCAGGGAAGAGATCCTGGAATCTGGTGAGAGGAGACAGGGCATCGCTCATTTCCCAGAAACACCCAGGTTTATGGGGGTTGGAGCGGGGAGAGAGGATGGGCCAGCAGCCTTGGGAGTCTCGGCTTTTCCTCATCTCTGTACCCGGAAAGCTCAGGCAGGAGACAGTGGGGGCCCGAAGGTCTGGGTTTCTGCAGAAAACCGGGAGCAGGTTTTCTGGCTCACGTTGTGGGAGCGCAGGGAGGGTCCTGGGGAGCAGGGGTTGGCTCTGCGACAGGAATGGGGGGAAGTTTGGGGGACCTGAGGCTTTGTTTTGTTTTGAGTGCGAGCTCGAGCTCTCCTAAGCAAAGGGCGGGCGCGTGAAGGGTCTTAAACAACCTATTGTCAGCTCTTCTCTTTGGCTGTGGCCCCAACACCTATGTGCTTGCTTCAGTTTCCCTGAGTTTTGCAAAGGACTTGCCTGTTTCGATTGTTTATTTTGACACTGTGTGTAGGGGGACCTTTCAGTAAATGGCAAGAGAGAAACAGAATTTCTTCAAAATTCTGAAGAAATAACTTTCTGTTTACAAAAGCATTCCATCCCCACCCCCAAGAGGAGAGGAGAAACGATTTAGAATCAAACCAGTCGTTTTCTATAAGGAGCAGAATCCTTCTTCCTCACAATCCCCTGCATCAGACCCTGAGACATGAAGACAAACCAGCACAAGGAACGGGGGCTGAACTTTGCACTTGTTCCTGTGCTGGGGGCGCGTGCGAGCAGCAGTCAGGGGTTCTACACCCCTGTGCTGCCCCGGAGTCCCAAGTCCCAGAGGCTCCAGCAGGGAAGGTACCATGTTTATGAGTTGAGTGTGTGGGATCTGGACGCTATCGCCCGCTGACTTGTGGCTGAGAGAAAGGTCACCCAGGACTTGGTGAAATTAAGGTCTGAAGAAAGAAGACTTTGTGTCTGCAGGTGGATATGTAGTGTGTTTATGCAGGAAAGGAGGTCTATGAACCCCCTGGTAGTGGGAGTGAAATGTTATGTGTCGGAGCATATTCGTTTGCACATTTTCGTAGGGCGGGTGAGAGGATGTAGCTTTTATCAGATTCTTCACTGCTCAGTGGTGGGTTGGGGAGGGGTGTGGAGGTAGGCTATTTCAGGGCCCCCCTAGGTTGTTCCCCAGCTTGTGTGTGTGGAGGGGGGGGGATGGTTGGAAGGTGGCTCTTGGCTTCTGAGCACCGGAAGGGTCTGGGCGCCCTCCCCCTCATATTCCTCACCCCTACAATTAGGAGAGCAGCTTTAAGGAGCCGGTGGACCCTGGCAGGTGAGGAAGGTGGAGTGTTGGGTGGGTTGCAAGGGAGGGGCATTCAGTCCTCAGTTGCATAAACACTGGGGTCGCAGCTGCCTTTGATCTTCGGGTGAGTGCAGTGTGAAAGATCAACTGTCAGAGGAGCCCAGGGAGCAGGTCCTAGCGGGTGAGGCATTTATTTACCTGGCGCCCCCTCGCCTGTGGCCCTGTGCGTGGCAGGAGGAAGAGGGGCCTTCTGCAGCTTTCTCAAATGTCTATCTAACACCCTTTCCCCACAAGCTCTTCCAGAAAGATTCCTACAATGAGACGCCCCCTCAGGGCTGAAATAATCCCCACCACCATCGGAAGGGCACTGGGGGTCCTCAGCCTTGAAAGAAGAAAAGTCCAGAGGGTTAGGCTGAGTGTGTGTGCGAACACGTGTGCACGCACGTGCGCATGGGAGCGTGTGTGTGTGTGTGTGTGTGTGTGTGTGTGTGTGTGTGAGGGAGAGAGTGTGTGTCTGATTGTGCTGAGCGCCTGGGTTTGGGGTCTGTCCAGGAGGCACAGGGAAGGGCCGTTCTGTCCTCTCTGGGACAGCCTCGTCCCGTTTCCAGGGTCCTGAGTATCCGTTTGCTCCCCGCAGGACGATCTTTACCTCCTACCAGCTAGAGGAGCTGGAGAAGGCGTTCAACGAGGCCCACTACCCAGACGTGTATGCCCGGGAGATGCTGGCCATGAAAACGGAGCTGCCAGAAGACAGGATACAGGTAATAGCGCCCGAGTCCCTGAGTCCCTCACCTCCCATGTCCCCCACTCTTGGGGACACGGACAGACCAGCCTCCCAGATACCCATCTCCCACCCCCTTGTATGAGCACTGCTGGCCTGGGATCCTGTTCTCATGAAGAACAGCTCCGTACTTGCTGAACACCTACCATGGGAGGTGGGCACTGCAGGGGGACGGGGGCTTAGCAGTTCTCCACGCAGGCTTGCTGGGGAGCATTTCATAGACTCCGAGGGGCCCTGTGGTGGGAGAAGGAATTTGGTGGGTTCTGAGCAGGGGCTCTGTGGTGGCAGCTGTGCCCTTCCTGCAGCTGTTTCCTCCAAGGCCAGGGGCCCCAGGCCTTTCTGGGTACCTGGGGGTGGGGGCAGTAGCTTCTAGCCCTGCCCCCAGACTGTTTCCCTTCCTCTGCTCCCCTTCCCATGAAGTAGTCTTGCCCCTCCCCTTTCTTACACACACACACACACACACACACACACACACACCCGCTTCCATCCACCTGAAGCTCCTTCCTCTTCTGACAACCAAGCATCTGGCCCTGCCTGAGCTCCACTCCTTTACTTCTCTGGTCAAGCCCAGAATATGGCTGGACCTGTGTTGTTGGCAGGCCTGGCTCACTAGGCCCTCCTCCTCGCCTCCTCCCCTCCTCCCCTCCTCCCCTCCTCGCCTCCTGGCCTCTCCCGGAGAGTTTGGTCATCACCAGCCACTGATCTGGGCTGAGACATCCTCAGGTGTGCTGGGCTCGGGCCTCCCTTCATTAGCAACAGGACCTTCCCAAGTCCGGAACCCTCCCTCCCCCCAGCTGGCAGGAGTGGGCTGCTTTCTCATTTCTCTGGGAGAAGGTGAAGTCTGATGATTTCTAGACTAGGCCTCCCCGAGGAGGAGGAGTGAGTGGGAGGGACATTTCCAAAAGATTTGGATTGGCCTTAGCTGGATGGCAACCTTACATGAAAGCTGTTCCCATCTCCTGGGTGGGTCAGAGTAGTTCACTGAGGCTGGGAAATGGGGGACCTGACTTCCTGAAACCCCTCTGCCCGTATCCCTCCCAGTCACGGACCCTTGTGTCTCCAGGTTTGATGTGTGTTGGGGGCAGAGGGTGGGGCTAGAGAAGGAACCACCTAAGGTGTGTGGGTGGCTCTGTGGTTTCTCAGGGAAGGACCAGAGAATGGGCAGTGAGGCGTGAGCCGAGTGAGCCTTTCTCTCTCTTGGAAATCTATTTGGAATTTCAGTCAATGGCTTTAGACATTGACACTTAACAATAAGCTCAAGTATTCATAATCAGATTATCTGTTTAATGCTTTATCCATGGTGGCCTGGATCCATCACCCTCCACCCAATTGGGTTTCAGTGGGTAAGGGTGGGTGTTGATTCTGAGTCGTGTGTGTGTGTGTGTGTGTGTGTGTGTGTGGTGTGTGTGTGTGTGTGCTTGTGTGGTGGTTGTGGTGTGTGTGTGTGTGTATTGTGTTTGTGGTGTGGTGTGTGTTGTGTGTGTGTGTGTTGTGTTTGTGGTGTGGTGTGGTGTGGTGTGTGTGTGTAAGCCAAGGTCTAATCCAGTTGATGTTGGAGGTAACCTCAGCCTGGCCTTCATTAGCACCAAGTTGGCTATTACATGTGTCAGGGCGGGGGGTTGGGGGCAGACTGACAAACTCCCCCTGTTGGTAAGCCCCCCATTGGCACTATTGACCAAAAGGAAAGAACAGCTTGTCTCTTGCAGTGGGTTGTCCTACAACCTGTCTGGCTCAGGTGGTGGTGAGTGGATTGTGTGTAACTGTGGAATCTGGGCTTCTTTAAGTTTCCTGGGGGGTGTCTATGGGCTGGTAAATGCTGCCCCCCAGAAGGTAGGAACTGTCAAATAGCCCTGCCCCCGAATATTTTACCCAGTGACCTGGGAAGGCTTAGTGTGTGTTAGCATGTCTCAACCACAGTCACAGCTGTGATTTGCAGAGCAGTTTCCGCGTGCCAGGTGTTCTGATATGTGAGGTGTGCAGGAGAGGCAGGGAGGCGCGGTGGTTAGGGGCACCCACTCTGGAACCAGACTGCCTCGGTGTGGTCCTGGCTTCGCCAATTACGAACTGAGTGACTATGGACAGGTTCCCTTGCCCCCCAGAGCCTCCCATTCCTCATCTGTAAAGTGTGGGTGACAGTGGCCCCTGATGATGTGATGTGTTCCAAGCTGTGCCGGGCACATGCCCAGTGCCCACTCGGTTGCAGCTCTGCTCTCATTAAATTCTGCTGACAACTGGTGGGGACCATTAGCATCCTTTATTACCAAGGAAACTGAGACAGAACAGCTACCACAGCCACACAGCTAGTAAGCGGGGGACACAGGGACGTAGGCCTGCATCTGAAGCCCACATGCTCACCACCTGCCTCGGGTTTGAAGCCTGAGCTCTAACCTGAAGCTGTGGGAAAGCGATGGTCTGAAGTCAGGTGGGGGGCCTGTGTCAAACCTTCTTTATAAAGATAACCAGTGCTCACACTGAGCACCAGGTACAATTTTTTAAAAATCACTCAAATAGCCCTGACCAGTTTGGCTCGGTGGATAGAGCGTCAGCCTGTGGACTGAAGGGTTCCAGGTTCGATTCCGGTCAAAGGCATGTACCTTGGTTGCGGGCATATCCCCAGTAGGGGGTGTGCAGGAGGCAGCTGATCGATGTTTCTCTCTCATCAATGTTTCTAACTCTCTATCCCTCTCTCTTCCTCTCTGTAAAAAAAATCAATTAAGAAAACATATTTTTAAAAATCACTCAAATAATTACCTCTTCAATGGGGCGAAACTTGAGTCTCCCACCTCTTCCCCCCAGCAGGCCTTCCAGTGGTAGCCAGTTTCCTTTGTTTCTGTCTAGAGATAATGTATGTATATTCCCAAGAAGTCGGAATACCCAATGAGCTGGGCACTATGACTATCGCCATTTTACAGATGGGGAGCCAGCCTCCAGAATGCAGACCGGAGTCCCTTTAGACTCCGTAGCACTTGCTTCACTGCACTGCCACCCTTCCAGTCATTTCCTTTAACCTGTTCAGGTGGGAACGATGCATCTAAAGATGGAAAACTACCACTCTGGAGCCAGTCTCCTCCCCCAGCTGTCAGCCAGAGGCGTGTGTGCGTGGGTGTGTGTGTGTGTGTGTGTGTGTGTGTGTGTATACAGGGCCGGGGTAGTTGTTAAGGCTCCAAGTCCGAGGTTAGACATTCTCAAGGTGGAAGGGCACGGTTGTTGGACTGGATGTCAGTGACTCGGGTTTCCGTTCTGGCTCGGACGCCACCAGGCTTAGCAGAAGCCAGGTCACTTCCCCTCTGTTTTCCATCTGTGAAAAGGAGGGGGTCCTTTCCTGGGGGGGCCGTCTCAGGATCACCTTCTTCACCGGATCCCTGGGCGGCCGTTGGTGGAATGGGAGAGCATGATAGTGGAGTAACAGCCCCAGGTGGGCAGCTGGGCCACACCCTCTCTGGGCCAATCCAAGCAAACCTCGCGTGTGCCTGCCTCCTGTCTAATGTCTAATGAGATCCCAGTATGGCTGTGAAAAGTCAAACACACCTACTGCCAATCTTCTTTTAATTTAAAATTTTGCATGTCGCCCTAACTGGTTTGGCTCAATGGATAGAGCATCGGCCTGCGGACTGAGGGGTCCCAGGTTCGATTCTGGTCAAGGGCATGTTCCTTGGTTGCAGGCACATCCCCAATAGGGAGTGTGCAGGAGGCAGCTGATCGATGTTTCTCTCTCATCGATGTTTCTAACTCTCTATCTCTCTCCCTTCCTCTCTTTAAGAAATCAATAAAATATATTTAAAAAAATTTTTGCATGTGGACACTATTGCAGATATCCTCCATTTCCCCGCCTTTGCCCACCTCCGTCCAGCCCCCACCCTCCCCCCTTGGGCCCTCCCCACACTGTTGTCTGTGTCCCTGGGCTACACATGTGTGTTCTCCAGCTAATCCCTTCACCTTCCCTTATCCAGTCCTCCCTTCTCCCCCCACCCCGCCCCTCGCTTCCCTCTGACATTTGTCAGTCTGTTCCGTGTGTCCACGCCTCTGGTTCTATTTTGTTCATCAGTTTATTTTGTTCATTAGATTCCACATACTAGTGAGATGATATGGTATTTGTTTTTCTCTGACTGGCTTATTTTGCTGAACATAATTTCCAGAGTTCCTTCTTTTTTACAGCTGAGCAGTATTCCATGGTGTACATGTACTATAGTTGTTTTGTCCACTCATCTACTGATGGGCACTTGGGCTGTTCCCAGATTTGGGCTACTGTAAATAACGCTGCTCCGAACATAGGGGTGCATGTATTCTTTCTGATTGGTGTTTCAAGATTCTTAGGATATAGTCCCAGAAGTGGAATCACAGGTCAAAGGGCAATTCCATTTTAAATTTCTTGAGGAAACTCCGTACTCTTTTCCGCAGTGGCTGTACCAGTCTGCATTCCCATACCTCCTTCCCATCTTTGCTTCCCTGCCAGCAAGCCAAGCTCTGAGCCTCAAAGTACTCATTTGTAAAAT
Organism: Myotis myotis; assembly: GCF_014108235.1. Lineage (NCBI taxonomy): Eukaryota > Metazoa > Chordata > Mammalia > Chiroptera > Vespertilionidae > Myotis > Myotis myotis. The sequence continues at coordinate 203,372,223 of NW_023416313.1, forward strand.
AATAATAACAATGTCTCCCCACCTGTGAAAAAAGGAGGGGGGATCCCTTCCTGGGAGGGGCCTTCGCATTTAAGGAAAGTATTGTTATTACTGGCATTATAAGCACTTACTATTGTCCCAGATATTAAGTGTTTGCCATGCCCTGTTTCAGTAAATCCTCACAACAGCTAGATGAATTAGATGCTCCTGCACCCATTTTCTGGGTGTGGAAAACGAGGGGCTGAGAGGTGAAGTAAGCAGTAGACTGGATTCAAACCCAGTACTCAGCTACCATCCTGGGAGAGGGGAACGTGACTGCCTACCTCCATACGCGGGAATGGTGCGTGGCAGCAGCAGCGATGGGGCAGCCCCTCTGTAAAGGGCCACTTCCTCTGCCCTCGAGCTTGGCGGGCACGCAGTTCCATGCTCTAAGGCTCTCTGGGTTGGGGGGAAGGGATGCTGTGCGTTGTTGGGGGAAGAAGAGATTCCGAGTCTCCATATCAGACTCAGACCTGTGGTCCTCGTTGTGTCCCCCCAAAATGCTGGGCCTGGCATTCTGGAAGCTCCTGCCAGATGTCAGCTCTGGGGCAGAGGAAGTGGGTTTCCAGACTGACTTTATTTCCTCTGTGAGGCCACTCCTTCCAAGAATGATCATATCGGGTATACCTGTACATTCACTTGTTTGGCTCCTGGATTCCTTTCTGACAAAAATTATACTTATTTTAATGCCTACATGGCAGGGATGTGGGTGTGCAAAGTGAACGGAGCCCACTCTCACCCCCAGTCTTTGCAGAGAATCCCTGGTGTTTGGAGTCTCTGGCTAGCACTGCTTGATTCTGCCTTTTTCCTTCTTCTTAATATTTTTATTGATTTCAGAGAGGAAGAAAGAGGAAAAGAGAGATAGAAACATCAGTGATGAGAGAGAATCATTGATTGGCTGCCTCCTGCACACCCCCTACTGGGAATCAAGCCTGCAACCCAGGCATGTGCCCTTGACCGGAATTGAACCTGGGACCCTTCAGTCCGTAGGCTCTATCCACTGAGCCAAACCGGCTAGGGCTGATTCTGCCTTTTATAAAGTGGTCCCTGCCTAAGGGAAGGGAATGAAGTTTGGGAAATTCTATTCCAGAAGTTAGAAGACAGGCACCCAGGAGGGAAAGGATTGCAGTGTCTCAGCCTGGGACTTTTATTAGAATCACAGCTGCTTTAAAAATTTTATTTTATTTTTCAATTACAATTGACATTTAATATTATACTAGTTTCAGGTATACAGCATAGTGGTTAGACATTTATGTAACTTGTGAAGTGATCCCCCTATAAGTCTTGCACCCACCGGACACCGTATATAGTTATTACAGTATTATTGGCTATAATCCCTAAGCTGTACAAAATAGCAATTACAAAATAGTCACAGAGCATCTTTTTAAAGTATATATATATTTATTGATTTCAGAGAGGAAGGGAGAGGGAGAGATAGAAACATCAATGATGAGACTCACTGATCAGCTGCCTCCTGCACGCCCCCCACTGGGGACCGAGCCCGCAACCCGGGCATGTGCCCTTGACGGGATTCGAACCCCAGGACCCTTCAGTCCACAGGCCCAGGCTCTATCCACTGAGCCAAACCGGCTAGGGCCGTCGGTGTGTTTTTAAAGCTCTGCAGGTGATTGTGCGCAGCCAGTGTGAACACGCTGGGTCAGAGACTCGGGAAAGGAGTTTCTCTGTTTTGAGTGGGTTAATACGAATGGAAGAAAGTGGAGTTGTGGGTGACAAGATGACTTGCCAGGTGTGTAGGGATTGACGCTGCCTGAGGCTCCCAGGACGAGTGAGCAGAGCTGCCCCCTAGTGGACGTCAGGGGCTGCAGCAGGATCAGGCTTCTCAGCCGGAAGCTGGGACTGGAAGGGGTGTGCTGAAATATGGTGTCAGAAGTGCTGAGTGGATATGGAATGTGAAGTCATTAAATCACGCCAGCAGCGGGCCCAGATTAATCAGCTTCCAGCTAGAGGAGAGGGAAGAAGCTGGGTGAATGGGATGGAAACTGCCATATGGCTGACAAAGCCAGGCTGCATGGCATGGGGCAAGGTTAGAGGGCCTGGTCTGGGGTAGCCAAGGGCCCAAAATGTGCAAAAAGCACCCGATTGTGCAAGATGTCTCCGTTAGGGGTACAATCCTGGAAGGTATGCAGAGGTTTCCTGGGAGATACCCGAGGGAAGGAGTCCTGGGCATGTTGTCCTGTGGGGATACAGGAATGGGAACTTTGCCAGACAGGAGCCGTGTGATGACAGCAGAAGCCACGGCTGCTCAGGCGGGTTACCCACATTCGAGAGAAAGAGCCGATAGAGTTGCTGGGCTGCCTGACGTGTGCCCTCGTGGCAGAAGAGCGCCCGTTTGGGAAGAAGCCTTCCCAGGTGCAGTCCACCCTTGGAGGCACAGGGTCTCAGGCCCTCTCTGCCAGCTGTGGAGGCACCTGCCAGAGCAGCTGCTGGCAGCCAGAGGCATCCTACCTGGGCTTCCTCAGAGCTGCTGGGGCGTCACCTTTGTGGGGAAATGCACAAGGAACCCAGGCTCTTCCTGGAGCTGGAAGATCTTCTCGACTCATCTTTGCTCAGGACCCCAAACCTGGTGACCCCTGGTGTCACCTTTGGGTCCCTACTTGGGAGCTCAGAGTTCTCAAGGGGGAGGCAGGGCTCTCTCTGGTCCTTGTTGGAGGTTTTCCTGAAGAGTCCTGCGCCCCCATGAGGAGGAGCAGTCTCTTCTAGAAAGTGGAAAGTCAAGGGAGTGAGTGGGAGTGGGACGGAAGGAATATTTGGGGCCTGTTGGGACCAAGAGACCAAGTAGGAAAAAGGGCCCAAATGCTGCGAAGGAATCTGAGAGGTGCGAGATGGGAGGGCCTGGCTTTATGTGAAAAGTGTCGCTGGCCACTTGCTGGAAAGCAAAGCCTCATCTCATTGCACATTTACCTACAGAATTCACCGAGCATCCAGCCAAAGTGTGTTGGTTCTTACTGTGTGCCAGGCATTTCCCAAGCACTATTTTGTTCGACTTTTTACAACAAACCTGCGAGGATATCGCAGGCAGATGAGGACCTGGAAGTCAGAAAGGTTAAGAAATGCAGCCACGGTCACAAAGCTGGAGGCAGAGCAGGGATCTCCAGCCTTGGTTTTCCAGCTCCTGATCACAGCACCTGGCAGGGCTCTGCAAGGTCTTCTCTTGCATTTTGGGCCTCAAGGGAGTGTTGCAGGGGCATCCCCCCCCCCCCCACACACACACCCCTAGTTGTTGTTGTTCTCGTTATTTGTCAGTCCAGCCTTACTAAAGGGCATGTGGAGGAGGCCGGAGGGCAGGCAATGCCACTGATGAACCCTGCCCCTGGGCAGAGACTCCCAGACTTTCTGCACTTCCCCTGAAATAATAAGTAGCATTTATTGAGCACCTTCTGTGTGACAAGTACTGCTTTTAGGCGCTTTCACTTACTTCATTAATCCTGAAAACAACCCTGAAAAGTAGGTATTCTTATTTTATGTCTGAAGCAGCTGAGACTGAGAGAAGGCAAGTAACTTGCCCAGGATCACTCAGCAGTTTTTGTCAGAGCTGGGAATTCCAGTGCAGGACTGGCTGACTTCAGTGCTTCTTGCACATTTTTAAGTCCCATGAACACATGCTGGTTGCTTCCAGGAAAGGAAGAGAAAGACAAATACGAAGAGTGGTTAGGGTTAATTCCAGCCCCTTGCCCACTTCCCTCCAAGGCATCATTGCCACAGCTTCCCTGCCAATTGTCCTTAAAAGAAATTGTTTTGGCTGTTCAGGTTCCTCCATAAATTGGAGCAGCATCTGGTCTTTGCAGAGGGCCAGGCATTCCAGGAGCTCATAACCCAGGGTCCGGATGATTCCTGGTTTGACGACCAGCTGGCACCAACTCCCCTGGGAGTGTGTAGGCCAAGTCTGATCTGCAGAGCAGTTATTTATTTCCCCAAATTAGGAGACCCAGGAAAATGATTCTTTTAGAGGCCCCAGAAATGATTTGAATCCCAAGCTTGCACTCCCCCCTTTTTTTTATCCTCACCTGAAAATATTTTTCCATCGATTTTTAGAGAGTGGAAGAGAGAGGGAAAGACAAAGAGAAATAACGATGTGAGAGAAACACATCAATTAGTTGCCTCCTGCATGCACCCCAACCAGGGCCCTGGCTGGGGAGGAGCCTGCAACCGAGGTATGTGCCCTTGACCCAAATCAAACCCAGGACCCTTTGGTCCGCAGGCTCACACTTTCTCCACTGAACCAAACCGGCTAGGGCTGCACCGCCTGCTTTAGTAATGATGCTGTGTTCACTTGAAAGCCAGCCACCATCTCCAGCACTGATGCTCATGGAATCCCGAGGAAGCCAAGGCAATGTGCCTTCCTGGGCACCCACACTCAGGGCGGGAATCTGCCTTTCTGTACCCCACAGTCCTTTCTCCGGAATCTGTAAATCCAAACTGCTGGAAATGAACAGTTCTGTCGTAAAGTTGGAGTCGAAACTCATTAGTGACAAACACAGGACTGGACCTTCTAGTTCTCTCTCTCAGTGTGAATATAAGGCTTTAGTGCAGAAATCAGAGTTGATGAGTGACTATGGTAGTGGTGCTGCTGCTGCTGCTGCGGGGTGTTATGTAACATGTGGTATATGCATCCCCCATTATTTCTAAAATCCAAAACGTTCTGGAATCTGGCCCCACCCGTTCCAGTGAGGGGTGTGGCCTTGTTGTATAATACTCCTGATCAGGAGATGACCTTCCTGCTTGAACACGGAGTATTATACAACAAGGCCACACCCCTCACTGGAACGGGTGGGGCCTTGTTGCTCCGTGTTCAAGCAGGAAGGTCATCTCCTGATCAGGAAGCAGGTGGTTTACTTAGATTCATAAAGTGAGCCCTCCCAAGCCTCCCAAGAGGCCAGACGAGGCGCCTGCCTTCCATCACCCAGGGGCTCAGGCTTTGCTATCTTCTCTGAGAGGTGGATGGAACCAGAAGTAGCTTATCCCTGTATGTGGATTTTTCCTCTGTGGGAGAAGGCAGCTTGAGCTTGAGACAAGTGGGTACTTGGAGAGGGTGACCAAGTGTAATGGAAGGAAGATGGGACAGGTCAGGGGTCTCAGGCAACTCGCAGGCACAAGGTAGGGCCTACAGTGGGCAGAGCCTGCAGGCGGTGCTGGGGAGATGTAAACAGCATAGAGCTAAGCCAGGACCCTGGCCAGTTAGCCCCGCTCACTGCTCACCGCAGTCTGAGCTTTAGTGCACAGAGCACAGCCATCGAGTGGCCTTCAAATGACAGAAACCCTGTCCTTGGCAGGTGTCACTCAGGGCTCTCTGGGTCAGGACCAGGGGGAGGCCCTGCACGTTGCTTCCCAGCTCCCCTAGGAGGGCCCCAGCAGATGGGCTGGTGCCAAAGCCGATGGTATCAATGGTGCGACCCACACTGAGTGGGACCAGCGATTGTTTTCTAACAGAGCTGGCCAGTGTCGAGGTGGAATGGCAGGGGACGTTGAGGCCGCGTCTTTTCCATTTTCAGAGACTCCAGTTATTTACAAATGAAGAAACACACATTCGGGTCAATTTAAAGTTGTGCGTGGACGGTGCAGTCTTTCTGCAATCCTTCACGGCTGTCTGGGACCGCAGGGCTGTTTGGGGGAAGCGGGGATGCGAGGCGAGGCGTCTGGGGCGCCCCCTACCGGACACGGCCGGCCGCGCTCAGCCGCAGACTCCGGGCCGCCGCGGGCCATCGGGGCGCTCACTCCGCCACCTGGCGGCGGCGGCGGGAACCGCGGGGGCGCACCGACGCCGAGCCCCGCAGGCCGGGCTGGGGCCTCCCCGCGGCCGAGGCAGCAAAGGGTTAAGCTGTCAGCGGCGCGATGTTAAACAGGTGTCAAAGGCGCCCCATATATCTGCAGATTGAAATCAAATTCTTTGCCGTATAAAAAGATAAATTACCCAGGCGCTGCCGCGCGTCCCACTCATCACGCCAGCGCCAGACGGCAAGCAATTTTTTTTTTTTAATGTGCTAACGACCTAATCAAGCAATCAAGTCTGAGAAGATTGCAGAGTGACCGGGGCAGCCATCTGCCGGCGAGCCCCGCATTCATTTCCCGCGCCCCCGCGCGGGGCGGAGCCGGGGAGGGAGCTGCCGGGGGAAGAAGGGGAAAAATCCTAAACAAATTAACACCCAATTTTCCCCGTCTAATTAGTTAAATGAGAAGTGTTTGGGGTCCCCCGGGGAGGGGGAGCGGCTCGCAGCGCGGCTCGTGCTGCCTCCCCAGCATTAATTAGTGCGGGTCAATGCCGCGGCCCCCGGGGGAGCAGCCGCTTTAATTTCCCGTGATATTTCAGTGCCTGAGGCCCATCGATTCAAACTGAAATTAACTTATTTTTCAATCAGCCCAGGGCTGCCCCTGGGGGTGACTCTTCTTTTGCCGCCTCCTGAATAGAGCTGGAGCGATTTTTCATCAAAAGCTGAAACCTCCGCTGCCGAGGGCGGGGAGGGGGCCCCGGAGGGAAGGGGGGACCGGCGAGGCGAGGGAATGGAAATCGCAGCGGAAACTAATAGGTTTCTGGAATCCGCCCCTGCCCTCCCCTCTTCTCCCCACTTCCCAGAGCTCCTTTCTGCGATGGGGCGACAGAGCCCAAGGAGCTGTGAAGGAACAAGAGGGCCCCCCCTGGGCCTGGGGTCCTGCCTGCGCCCCGCACCTACTGGAGGAACAGTGGCCTGCCCTTGGTTCTGGTTCTGGCTCCTATCAGTGGCTGGAGCTTGTTTGGGAGACAAGGAATCTCCCCTCCCCCAAGCATGGCAGCCCCTCCAGGGCGGGAGAGCTCCAGCACCCCCAGGACAACCGCCCCTCATTCAGATTCTGCACCAGTTTGGGGACCAGAAATAAAACCTTCCCTGGGGTGACCCACCACACTTTCCTAGGTGCCCACTCCCATCTGCTTCTCCCACCACTGAGAATTTTGTCTTTCTTCCCTGACAGGGATGGCTGCCCAATCCCTCAAACATGATGCCGCGTTGGGTTGGTAACTGTGGGTGGCAGGCTCAGACCGGGCCCAGGAGGGCGCTGATGCAGGCCTTCCGGGAGCACCCCCTCCTCTGCTCGGTTCCCAGGCTTCATGGCACCTTCATGCTCCCTGGAAGCCTTCAGGGGAGAGGGAGGGAGCTCTGAACACGGCTAGTCCAGCCCCTGGGAAGGAACGTGTCCCTCTGCAAGTCAGAAAGACATTCATTCTCTTTATGCCCTAAGGTCTGAGCACCAAGAACTACCTGGGTTGGGCATCTCAGCTGCAAACTGAGGACCACACTGAGGACCACACTGGGCCCTGCTCACCTGCAGGACCCTGACCTAGAGGTGTCCTTATCCCACTAAAAAAAAAAAAAAAAAAAAAAAAAGAGAGACCCATTTCACCCATCAGACCCTCACAGGACTTGGGTCCTCATTCTGGGGGATACCCCTGAGCCTGGAAGAACCCCCTGGGTACCATGGGGCTTGAGTAAGGACACCCACCTGGAGAAACCAGCAGTCCCAAGAGTATGGGGCCATTGGCCATGGAAGGGATGGGGACCTTAACTCCAGATAGACATGGAGGGGGGGTGGGAGGCCTGGGCCCAGGGCCCCTCAGAGGACACCCCTGACCTGTTGGTCTACACCTGCAGGTCTGGTTCCAGAACCGCAGAGCCAAGTGGAGGAAGCGAGAGAAGTGCTGGGGCCGGAGCAGCGTCATGGCGGAGTACGGGCTGTATGGGGCCATGGTGCGGCACTCCATCCCCCTGCCCGAGTCCATCCTCAAGTCCGCCAAGGATGGCATCATGGACTCCTGTGCCCCGTGGCTGCTCGGTAAGAGCCCACACCCTCCTCGGGGCCCTGCCCCCAAGGCAAGGAGAGTGGGCTCCCCTAGGAGGGGACAGAGCCTGGAGCAAAGGGACCTGGCACAGCAGCCGAGCAGAAGGGAGGCCCTCCAAAGCAGGTCCCCCAGCTCCCTTGGGGGCTCCGTGTGGGCTGGGCCCAGGGCTTGGTGTCTCTCTTGCATCCACCCACTGTGCCTAGGATGTCCACCCTGGGCAGGTCCCTGACTGTGGGTTCTTTTGTCCTGTGAGGGGGGTGTGACTGGTGCCCCAGGGTCTGTACCCCTTTCTTCCCTTTGGGAGGTGCGCTTGTGATGAATGGAATGGCCCCTCTTCGGGACTGGGGGACCCTAGGTCCCTTTGGCCACATTCTGGCTTTGCCCAAAGGCCTTCTTGCCCCCTAAATCTCTCCACCTGCCATCTGGGCCTCTGTCTGATAGAGCACCAGCCTGCCTTGGGGTTCTAAGACCTGGAATCCCAGGAGGGAAGGATGGGGAGCAAGCTCTGTGCTTGGGAAGGGACAGAACAGGCTGCAGGGGGGGCAGTGCCCAGGGGCGTGGCTGGGAGGAGCCCTCTGCAGGCCAGGGCGCCTAGTTGCTGGTCTGCAGCCCTCCCGCGGCCCTGGCCCAGCCCTGGGACTCATGACTGTGGTGTGTGAAGTAAGGCTTTCTGCTTGTCCTTAATTCTGGCCTTTCTCTATCTTTGCCGTTTTCAGTTCAAGATGGCTTTCCCAGGCGCTTTTCTAAACCCGAATACCAACACTTCTTTTTAGGAATGCACAAAAAGTCGCTGGAGGCAGCAGCCGAGTCGGGGAGGAAGCCCGAGGTGGAGCGCCAGGCCCTGCCCAAGCTGGATAAGATGGAGCAGGAGGAGCGGGGCCCCGACGCCCCGGCGGCCATGTCCCAGGAGGAACTGAGGGAGAACAGCATTGCGGCGCTCCGAGCCAGGGCGCAGGAGCACAGCACCAAAGTGCTGGGGACTGTGTCCGGGCCCAACAGCCTGGCCCGGAACGCCGAGGAGCCCGAGGAAGAGGAGGCCGTGGACGAGGACAGGCCAGTGGAGAAGCTGAGTCCTCGGCAGCTCGAGGACGTGGCTTAGGTCAAGGGTCAAGGGTGCGCTGCCACTGGAGCCCAAGACTGCTCTCCTCCGGCCTGTGGTGCCGGGAGGTGCCCTCCGAGGCTGGGCCCAGCCTGGCCTTTGCCGCCCGCCCCCTGCCCCGTAGGCCCTCCATGACCCCCGGGCGACCTCAGACACAGCTCAGCTCTGGCCAAGGCTTTGGACCACGCTGGTATCCCCTTCCTAGTCTGACCTCCTCAGCATCCTCCTCAGCCCAACAGCCCTGCCTCGGAAGCCTTTCTGCTGCCCACACCGCCCCCTCAGCCGCTTTCACTCAATCCCTGGCCACTCTCACCGTCCGGATCCACCCCTCACTGTCCTCTTGCTCTAGACCCTCTGCCCAGCTCCGACCCCCTGTGGATTCCGCTCCCCCCAGGCCCACAGCCCATTGCCTGCCCGGCCCTGTCAGGGGGAGGGGCCCTGCACTCCAGAGCCAATGTCCTGAGCACCCCAGTCCTCAGCCAGTAACTTCCCCCCGCAGCCTGTCCCTTCCCGCGGGCCCGGACCTGGGCCTCCACCGTGTCAATGTCCTGCCCTGCAGGCCCAGGTACAACCTCTGCTCCACCTCATCAGTGGGGCCCAGAGTCCAGATTAAACGTGGGAGGGAAGACTCAGCCTGGGCCCCTTGACCGCCCTCCGTGGTCACCCCGAGGAACCTGCCCTCTCCACACCCAGCCGGCCCCACCATTCCTCCCAGAACCAGTGCCAGCCCCGTGTGAGATGATGTGCACCTGTAGTGAGCCAGGGCCCATGCCCTGCAGCCAGGGGGACCTCTCACCGATGCCGTGGCTCTCTGCACTGCTGGGGGGACCACCCCCTCCACCAGGGCCCTTAGACTGTGCTCTAAAGCATCGACTCCCCTGATGTGCTGCCTGTGACCCTGACTTGCTGTGCAAGGCACCCTTCCCCTGGAGCTTCTCAGAAATTACTGGTTCGCATGTGCCCTGCCTTGGAACAACCCAATCCAGCTGTTAAATGAACACCTGGGAAGCCACAGACCTTGACCCAGTTTCACCCAGGTTGTCCTTGGAAAGCCAAGCCTGAAGAGGGCCTGGGGCTCTATATAGTCATCAAGGGTTGATCACAAGAAGGGAATGAGAAAAGGCTCGAAGGAGGAAAGCAGGAGCCAGTGTTAGACCCGAACGACAAACTAAGCAATAGGCGCACGCCTTCATGCCAGGTGCGTGCCGAGGTGCATGTCCGCTAGAATCAGACGGACAGTGAGCACGTGGAGCAGGGGGCAAAAGGTTTCCCGTCTGCTGAGAGGACCTGCCTGTACTGGTGGCCTCTCTGCAGCTGTGCCCCCATCCCCAGGCCAGGTCATGTCCCCCTCACCCCATCGCATTTCCTTACCATCCCACCACTTCTGCAGGGAATACCTCGTGAAAGGCCTGAGACAGTGAATTGGGATTTTAACTCCCTATCACAAGTTGATTTCTTCTTCATTCCATTCACAGAACTTTGGCCCAATTCTCGTCTTTGCCCCCTGCTGGTTTGAAGTGTTAGACTGTAGCCCCTGGTGTGTAAATAATGTACATAGAGTGAGAAGATATTGAGGTGTTTGAAATATGGAACTGTAATAACTTCTAGGTATTCTAAACCTGTGATTTCTGTGCCATTTTCTGTAAAGATACAAGTAAGAATAAAATTGATGTAAAAACAGCCGGGGAGGGATCCAGCAGTCGTGTGTGTGTGTGTGTGTGTGTGTGTGTGTGTGTGTGTGTGTGACATAGAAAGCAAATCCATGAAGTCCGTTTTAGGTCAAATTGCTAGGTTCCTCTTTTAAAATTACTGCAACTGTAGAAGCACCGTGGCCTCTCCACTGAGCTGACATTTGTCACCTTCCAGTGACATTTATCACTGTGATACGGGCCCTCCTTCATCGCAGGCACATCTCAGATAGCCCAGCCCCTGAGTCCCAAAGTGATTACCTATGACTCCCTCCTGCTCCTCACACAATAGATTGCACTAACCTTTCCCTCTGGTACTTAACTTACAAACAACCCTATTTCACCCACAGCCCACCTTGTCCCCCAAGAATCCTGACTCCTTCCTCTTGTGTATACATGTGCACCTGAATATCTTACATCACAACGTTAATTACACAACAAGTGGAAAAGGCAACGGTATCGGGAACTGCAAGTCAGAGGAACCCTTGCTAGTCCGAGAGAAGGGAGTAAAAGACAAGCTGAGGAAGACTGCATGGACTGTCTGCAGACAGCTGGGGTCTACCTGCTCGGTGATATGTGGGATGGAATTACAGATGAGAGAGCAGGGAGCAGAATGGAGAGATTATATTTGAGCTGTTGGTTCAAGAAATCTTAACGATGGTTTCAAATTGGCTCAGATGTGGAACTCATTGTCACCACCCCCCAGGCCCCGGGCTAGGAATGCCCTTCCCTCACTCTGCCCAGCCAGCCAGCCGTGGGCAAACTACGGCCCGCGGGCCAGATTCAGCCCGTTTGAAATGAATAAAACTAAAAAAAAAAGACCGTACCCTTTTATGTAATGATGTTTACTTTGAATTTATATTAGTTCACACAAACACTCCATCCATGCTTTTGTTCCGGCCCTCCGGTCCAGTTTAAGAACCCATTGTGGCCCTCGAGTCAAAAAGTCTGCCCACCCCTGGCAGCCCCAGCACACATCCTGCAAGGCCCCTCCTCCAGGAAGGACGTAGAACCTGTTTTGTCCTAACATGTAGGACATTGCTCCATTAAGGTGTTTTTATGCAGTGTTGTAATTTCTTATTTACAAGTCTGTCTTCCTCACAAGACTGATTTCTTCAAGGGTGGCGGGTTATATCTTATTCATCTTTAATCCCCAGGACCCACCAAAGGGCCCAGCACTCAATCCATTGTTGAATGAATGAATGAATGAATGAATGAATGGATGGATGTTCTTCCTCTAACTCACGCATTCATCCAATGACTTAAAAACATTTATGGAGCATCTGTGTATCAGCCAGTGGACAAGGCACGGAATAGAGTGGTGGGCAAAGCTGTCGTATTTGGAGGGGAATGCAGATAGAATTCAAGTAATCACACCAATAAAAGATAAAATCGCAAATGTTCTAAGGCAGTGGAGGCGTGAGATAAGGGACCATGAAAACATAACCATGGGATTTGAGTCAAGGTGTTGAACCTCTGAGCCGCTCTCCCGTGATCTAAGAATAATGTCTGCTCAACCAGCCTCACAGTGTTACAGTGTCCCACGTGAGCACAGGGGAAGGGTGGCCACAGCAAGGCAGCGCAAGCCTGGGTGTGCCCTTGCAGCTGCCCCACCCTCAGATCTGGGGGACAACTGGAACACTCAGAAGCTTGGGAGCTGCCAGAAATCCCCTGGACAATCACCCCAGGAAACTGAACCTGGGAAGAGGCATGCAGCTCCCTGCAGAGGGACATCATGCAAATAGGCCTCCAGGTGACTAAGGAGGGGAGAGGCTAGACAGGAGGGGCCTGGACAGCAGGGCCCCCCAGGCAGAACAAAGAGAAGTCTTGCTAGGTGCTGACTAGCGCTGTGCGGGGGCTTCTCAGGGACTCGGTGCCTGAGAGGATTTATTTCAGGCTCCACAGGCCCAAAAGGCTGTGTGCACCAAGAGCCAGAGTATAAAAGGGCAAGGAGCCCTGATTTATGAGGGCTGCCTGAGCTGCTAAGCAGGCCTGGCAAGGACAGACGAGGAGTCTGGTAGGAGGAGGCAGGGATGAGGGTGTAGGAGCTTGAGGCCCAGACCTGTGGCCTGCAAGAAAGTGGGGCCAGGACCTGAGGGATCTCTGGGACCTGGCCTCCTGCACTCCCAGCTCCCAGCTCCCAGGGCCTGGAAATCTTCCTTTTGAGAGCTGCAGTGCCCTCTGCTCCCAGACTCACCCATGGTGTGGAGGTGTGGCACCCCACCTGGTTTCCACACTAATGTAAGAAGTCACTCATTGTTACAAATATGTTTATTTAAAAAATAAACTAGGAACAGCTGGCATGGCTCAGTGGTTGAGCATCGACCTATGAACCATCGTTCAATTCCTGGTCAGGGCACATGCCCGGATTGCAGGCTCAATCCCCAGTAGGGGGCGTGCAGGAAACAGTTGATCAATTATTGGTATTCTATCTCATCACTGATGTTTCTCTCTCTCTCTCCCTCTCCTTTACTCTCTGAAATCAATAAAAGATATATTTAGAAAAAACACACACCAGTTTGTTTTCTAGAGGGAAAACAACAGAGGGCTTCTTTGGATTGGAACTTTTGGCTGCTCCTGTCCCTCTCTTACCCTTGGGCTAGGAGTTGTAGGTCAAGACCCCACCAGAGCATCCAGCGCCCAGGACCCACCTCTGGGAGCTGAGACTGGTCCAGAGCCACTGGCCTTAGCTAGTTCTGTCTCCTGGTGTTTCCTTGCTGCATTTCTTCTTTAGGTCTCTCTCTCGTCCTCTCTTCCTACCTGGCTATTCAATTCAGGCAGCAATGAAGTCCCGGCACAGTGACAGCTGAGCAGGCCCAGCAGTGATCTGCTCCATTAATTTCTCCCAGATCAATCCCTCCCAATGCCAACACTTCTTAGTGGCTGCCAGCCTCCTCCGGTCCCTGACTCCTCACCTCAGATTTACCTGCATGGCTCTGCTCCCAGAAAGCACTTCAGGGAGTCTGCCACAGGAAGGGGTCAGGGTCAGAGTGATGAGGTGGCCGATTGTGGATTTTCCAATTTCTCCTTGTTTAATTCTACTCGTTTATTGCATTTGCTGACTCATGCCATATTGTCTGCTTGTCTTTTTAAGTTAATGTGACAGCTTTTATCTTTTTTTCTGTGAGAATACTTGGATTGCTTAAGTATTTTTTCCAGTTTTCACCTTGGGTCTAGTCCTCTGTCACTGTGTAGGGATTTAAAATGCAAGCTCCCGCCCCAGCCGGTTTGGCCTAGTGGATACAGCATCATTGGCCTGTGTACTGAAGGGTCCCGGGTTCAATTCTGGTCAAGGGCTCATGCCCACGGTTGTTGGCTCGATCCCCAGTAGGGGATATATACAAGCTGCCGCCCAGCTGGTGTGGCTCAGTGGTTGAAAGTCAACCCATGAACCAGGAGGTCACCGTTGGATTCCCAGTCAGGGCACATGCCCAGGTTGCAGGCTTGATCCCCAGTAGGAGGCTGCTATCAGTGATTCTCTCATCACTGGAGTTTCTCTCTCTCTCCCTCTCCCTTCCTCTCTCTGAAACCAATAAAAACATATTAAAAAATAAAATAAAATGCAAGCTCTGCCCTGGCCGGTGTGGCTCAGTTGGTTGGAGCGTTGTCCTGTGTGCCACAGGGTCACAGATTCGATTCCTGGTCCGGACACATGCACGGGTTGTGGGTTCGATCCCAGGGCACGTATGGGGGTGACCAATAGATGTTTCTCTTTCCCTCTCTAAAAATCAATGAAAACGAATAAACAAACAAAAATGCAAGTCGCCAATGTTGTCACTCCCATCACCGTCCTGGCTCTCATGCCTGGGATTGCTCTTCTGGTTTCCTAGTTCAGTTATAACCTTGTTTTTATTATATTCTACTCATCTCTAGCTGATCTTACTGAGAATTTTTTTCACCAGCCTAGTCCACCATTTCCCCAGAATTTGCAAAGCTCTTTGCCAACTATTAGGGGCTGTAAAATCTGAAAAACATGATTACCTCCCATTCCACTGCCCACCTAGCTCCCTGCGGGAATACTTCCCCCAATCCTGACATCAGGCTATCTGCTTGGATTTATTTCACTTGGTTCTTGTCAACCCCCTCCTACCACCAACACCTTCCTCTCCAGTCTGTCCTCTTTATTCAGAAATGCCAAGTAAGCAGCAGAGGCCTGAAGAGTGATTATGTTTGGTTACAGCAGTGGTTCTCAAGCTTCTGGCCTTTTCAGTACAGTTCCTCATGTTGTGACCGAACCATAAAATTATTTTCGTTGCTACTTTATAACTGTAATGTTGCTACTGTTATGAATCATAATGTAAATATCTGATATGCAGGATGGTCTTAGGCGACCCCTATGAAAGGGTCGTTCGACCGCCAAAGGGGTCGCGACCCACAGGTTGAGAACCGCTGGGTTAGCGCTACATTCAACTTCAGAAACCAGGAAAATGTTAATTTTTCTTCTAGCCTTTTGTTCTTGCTAATTCCAGATATGGCCGGAAGAATGCCAAGTTCTCCTGAGGGCATGCAGGCCATCCACCTGGTATGGCAGAGGTGGCAGTGGGAAGGACTTACTCTTTTAGTAGTTACTTTTTTTTTAACTGTTAATTTTGAATTGTTGTGATTTTTTTTTAGAATATATTTTTATTGATTTTTTACAGAGAGGAAGGGAGAGGGATAGAGAGTTAGAAACATCGATAAGAGAGAAACATCGATCAGCTGCCTCCTGCACACCCCCTACTGGGGATGTGCCCGCAATGAAGGTACATGCCCTTGACCGGAATCGAACCTGGGACCCTTCAGTCCACAGGCCGACGCTCTATCCACTGAGCCAAACCGGTTAGGGCTTGTTGTGACCTTTTAATTTTAAAATGAGCAGCTACTACACTGCCTTATTATTCTCCTTATAGATATTACTGCTTTTCTAAGCTATTAGAGAGCAAGTGGAGGACATGATGTGCCATTACTCCTTAATATTTCAGTGTATATTTCCTTAAAATGAGGATACTCGCCCACATAACTTCTATACAACCAATAAAATCAAGACATTGACATTGATTCAATGCTTTCATCTACTCCAGAGAATGCTGATCATCCCAATAATGTCCTTTATAAGTGGTGGACCCAATCCAGGACCATGCACCCATTTAGTTGCTGAGTCACCGTAGTCTCCTCCAATCTGGAACAGTCCAGTCAGTCATTCCTTGCCTCCCATGACTGTGCCATCTTTGAAGATTTCAAGCTAGTTTTTTAAAGCTTTATTTTTATGGTTGACACTATACCCTGCCCCCAGGTCATCCACTTGAGTTTGTCTGGCATTTCCTCATGATTAGATTGCATAACCTAAATCTTATCATGAGGAAGTATCAGACAGACTCAGTACATCCCCTGCACAGCTCTGCTTATCTTCCCGCCCCCTTCAACAGGAGGTATGGTGAGCGGATTGCTCACAAATCAGCTCTGAACCTCAGTTGTGCATGTTCAGCTGTATGACGGCCCAGGAAGGGCTGCGCCCTGCCCTTTGGAACGAGTGTCAATGCGAAGATGTGATCACAAATGGTGAGCAGAGAGTGAGGCTGCACCTTGGCACACACACCACAGACTAAAGTGGCATGAGGGCCCCGGGAAGGCTGGGGCAGGACAGACTGTCCCTTCTCCGTTAGACAGTTACTGTGTGCCAGCCAGCACTGTGCACACACAGACACAGGCCTGCCTGCCCTCACGGAGTTTACACTCCAGTGAGCAAGGGGGCCAGGGGAGGCAGTTGCCAGGCTCCCCCGAGGGGAGAATTGTCAGACATTATGGAGAGTGCCTTAGGATTGAGGAACTTTGGTTCCTCCTCCTTGGTGACCAGGCTTGCTACTGCCTGGAAAGCCAGAGTAGGTTTGGGGATGGAATGGGGCTGGTCCCTGAATGGGCAGTGCCAGTCCAACCCTCTGCAGAGGTGCTAAGGGAGGCAGCGTGGAAAGAAAAGCCAGGGCTCTGACTCTGCTCCCTGCCCATCTACCATCAGGGCCATCTTTTTCATCCTAGGCATCTGGTTGGACCAGTACTTGGAAAATTCCTTTCAGCCTCCAGACGTTCTCTGCCTGAAACAGCTGATGGCCTTCATGTACCCCAACCTGCCTGGGTTGGACCTGGAGTGCTGTGTCCAACTTCTCCAGAGCCAGCTCCAGTGCCAGCTTACACCAGCTCCAACTGTAGACCTACAGCCAGAGCTAACTCTAGAGCTAGAACAAGCTCCAGTACCAGCTTCATAGCTATAGCCAGCCCTAGCCTAAGCCCAGCTCCAGTGCTAGCTCTATCACCAGCTCTAGAGCCTGCTGCAGAGCCACATTCAACTTCAGTGCCAGCTCTATAGTTAGTGTCATTTTCAGAACTCATCAGCACCAAAGCTAGAGCTGCACCAGCATCAGCCCTAGTTTTAGCTCTAGAGCTAAAAACAGTTCTCGCACCTACTCTAGCACCAGCTCTGGAGCTAGAGCTAATGCCAGCTCCAGAGCAAGAGCTAGATCCAGGGCTAGCTCTAGCCTCTATCCTCAAGCTAGTGCCATACTGAGTGTCAGCTTCAGCACTAGAAGCAGCTCTAGCATCACAGCCAGAGGTGGAACAAGCTCTAGGGCTAGAGCCAGCTCCAGAACTAAAGCCAATACCAACACTAGCCATAGCAATAGCTCCAGAGCCAGATCCAATGATAGAGCCAATGATAAGTACCAGCTCAGCCCCAGCTCTAACAACCAGTGAGGGCTAGAGCTTGCTTCAGAGGTAGAGCCTGTTCTTGGATATCTCTAGCAACCAGCTACAGGGTCACACCCAGCTATACTTCCAGCTCCAGAACCTGTGCCAGTTATAGATTTTTGGCCAATGCCAGTTTGAGTTAGGAGTGCCGGTAGCACCAAATCCAGCACTAAAGCCAGTCCCAGGTCCACAGCTAGTTGCCAGTTCTAGCACCAGAGCCAGAGCTAGAACCAGCTCTAGGGTTTCCTTTAGCTATTTGAGCATATTTAAGACAGTTGATTTAAAGTCTTTATCTAGTAAGTCAAACATCTGGGCTTCCTCAGGAATAGTTTCTGTCAATCTTTTTCCCTTTGAATGGGTTTTGTTTGTTGAAAACTGGACACTTACATATTATAATATGGTAACTATGAAAATCAGCTTCTTCCCCTCCCCCAGGGTATGCTGTTTTTTGTTTGTTTTGATTACAGTCATCTGTTCATTTTGACACATTCCAAAAATATTTTAGCAAAGACTTATCATCCCTGTCACATGTAGTCACTTGAAATCTGTTCAGCTAGTATTTTGACAAAGATTTCCTTGAATAACAGGAACTGAAAACAAACAAAAGAAAACACATCTCCCAGTCTTTACAGACTGGCTCTGTGGTGGGGCACTCCTTTAACACTTAGCCAGGCTGTTTATAACTCTGCCTCAGTCTGCTTGGATTGAGTCCAGAGCCCACGCAAAGGTGAAAGCTTAGGTCGTTCTCAGGTCTTTTCTGAGCATGCATCCCCTTGTGGCCATGTATGTGCCTTTCTAGAGTCCCTAACACACACAGTCATGCTCTCTGACCTGTCGGTCTGAACACACTGCTTTAGCACCACTGCAGGGTGGAGCTGAGTAAGAACAGTGCCAAGGCCTACATGCCAGTCAAGCCAGGAGGGTGAGACTTCAGTTACCCAGGGCTGCATTTCCCCAAGTCTTGGACTCCCAACCCACATCTCGGATCATTTTCAGTGGTACCAATAAGGCATTAAATAACCTTGCCTTTTTTCCCCTCCCCATTGATTTTGAGAGAAAGTGGAGGGGAGGGAGGGAGGGGAAGAGAGGAGAGGGAGATGGAAAGAGAAACATCCATGTGAGATTGTCATGACTGGATACCTCCTGCATGCACCCTGACCAGAGCCAGGGATTGAACCTCAACCCAGGTATGTGCCCCTGACCAGGAATCGAACCCACGACCCTTTGGTGTGTGGGCTGAGGCTTTAACCACTGAGAAACACCGGCCAGGGATAAAGAACCTCAAGTCTTATACTGAGAAAGTTACTACCACAGTTCCCACTCCATCTTTCAAATTTTCTGAAGGAGAAATATCTCATTTGGGTGCTAGTATGTCTAACTCCTATGATATCCCTAAAACTCCTTTCATACAGAGGGCAAGACTCAGGCCTAGGCTCAGCCTTTGTAGACCATCATATGGAGCTGCAATTTCATAAACTATGGTTTTCATTGGATTCATTTTTAGAGTTACTTTCTATTTACATCAAGTGTAAACTTTCTTTAAAAAATACATTTAAATGTAAAAATTGAGCTGATTTTTAAAAAACTTAATTAACAGTACAACAAGTACAGAGTTGCCCAGCAGTGGCTGAGTGTTGACCTATATATGAATCAGGAGGTAATGGTTCTATTCCCAGTTGGGCACAAGCCCAGGTTGTATGCTTGATCCCCAGAAGGGGGCATGAAGGAGGCAGCTGATCAATGATTCTCTCTCATCATTGATTATTTCTCTCTCTCTCTCCCTCTTCTTCCTTCCTCCCGAATCAATAAAAATACATATTTTTTTAAAAACTAAAAAAAAACCAAGTACAGCGTTCTGGCAAGAATCATGAAGGTTACAATCTGACAAGTGAATTTTGGGGAATAGAATATTGTTCTAGAATAAGGATGTTGGGTTTAATAATTGTCCATCTCATGCTTTTGTGATTCTAGAGTTTTTTCTGTTCAACTGGCTGTTGTTCCCTAACATAGTTTTTAAAAAAATCTCAACCTTATTTTTTTGCGGGATAAGACAAAAACCAAACCAACCAAACAAACAAACGAACAACAGAAAGTGCCCCAAAGGTTAATGCCTCAGGAACACCTGGCAAATGGAAAATGGATGATACGGAATAAAGTGAAAAACCAAGAACAGAAGGTGTCAGTGTGGTGGAGAATGCTGCTCCCTTCCTCTAGGCTCTCAAATACAAGTCTGGAAATTCAGTTAAAAAGATCATCTTATAATAGAGAAGAGAAAGAGGGAAAGTTGTAAATATTTTTAATGTTTATATTTTATATAAAAAAAGAAGTTATAAAATTTAAATAGCTGATTCAAGTTAAAAACCTGTTGTTGTATAATTTAACCAATTAAAAAGATGTCTGAATCTCTTGACTCCAAGTCCAACATTCTCTCCACATTGATCCTTCATTGCTTATAGAGTCCTCACTTTTAGGTTTTTCTTTAGAAAACAAATCTGAAGTAATTTGTAAGTAAATAATCAGCACTTCAAATGTCTGGCACCCTGGCTGAGGTAGCAGGAAGCCTGGCAGGACTAGCACCCCATGGAGGCCACACCTAGGTGGGCCGCTGCTGCCAGCGCTCCCTGCAAAGAAGCTGTGGGACGAACCTGGGGCCTCTGGGTGTCTCCTGGGCATGGCCACGCCCCGAGCTTGGCTCTCCTTTCAGTGGCCAGCCACATCCTTGGCTTCAGTCCACTTTGATTCTGGTCAGTTCCCACCTTCCTTCTCCGCAGAGTTTCAGAAGCCAGGAGTGAAACTACAAGAGACCACCACCATGCAGAGGTCAGGCTGCCCTGGCATCACAACACGAGGCCACTGGCGCCCTGTCCTCTGCCACCCCATCCCCCATTTTGAGGGGCCTATGGCCCCAGCCAGGCTCAGCCTTTGGGTTCTTCCTCCTGCTCAACCATCCTGTGAGCACAGGTACCTTCTCGAGGCTGCGCCGATGTCCCACGCTGATAAACGTTATGCCTAGCTGCTGGCCGATGCGGTAGAGTTCACTCTCCACCTCCTCAGTCAGGGCACTGGTGGCTTCATCAAGCACTGAGGGCAGAACCCGGTGGCAAGAGATGGAGAACTGCCCCTGCCTGCCTGTTTCTCCTTCAACCCACAGCCACCTCCGGCGGGGACCTAGAGAGAGGCTGAAAACTGCTCTGGCTTATGGGAACCAGCCTTAGAGAGGATGGGCCAACGGAACAGCGGCCAAGCTCCATCTCAAAAGCGTTCAGCCAGCAGAAGGACAAAACCCCCCAGCTTCCTACAGATCAGCGCCAGACACGGCCTGGGACCACTCAATCCAGGGAATCCTGCTTCCCCACAGGATGTCAGTCCTTGGAAAAATCCACACCTGCCATCCCTCTGCCAGGCACAGCTGGGGGGATGCCCATTCATGGTTGGCAGAGCATAAAACCACAAGCTCTCTCAAGGCAGCTCCAGCTGCAGCGATGGCAGAAAGCACACATCCAGAGCCACTCGGAGGCCAGGAACAGACATGCCCGCCATATGCAGGCGAGCTCTCCTACAATACCAACCCTGCCCAGGTGTGCATGAACACACGCTGCTACCTGTGGGCACACACAGCACCGGCATGCACACTTACAGGGCAGACCTCACCTGCGTACTTCGGCTGCAGGTAGAAGAGCCGGGCAAAAGACAGCCTCTGCATCTCTCCGGGGGACAGAACGTCATACCTGAGGACAGGGAACGAGAGGATCACTGGAGGAAGGAGTATACAGTCTGGCCTTTGCCTAGATTGAGTCTAGGCAGGAAGAGGTTCTTGCTACAGAGAGGCAGACCCAGGACAGATGGACGTCACCTCCCCTTTCAATCATAGCCCTGCTGCCCACACAAGGTGAGGCTAAAACTCTGCTCCCAAAGGCATGAAACCTAGACTTTGGGGTCAAGGAGCCATTCTATCCCTTCAATGGACCCCTAGAACCCACTGTCTTTGGGGGAAATGGCTCTGGAGCATCCCAACCCCCTTCTTACCAGTTCCAATCGACCTGGTGGTCCAGCCCCTCTGTCCTCGCCACCAAGTCGGACTGTAACACACCCAGTGGAAGCGATGTCCATGAAAGTGCCCATCCTGCTCCCTGAGGAACCCCCTCAGTCCCCTCCACACACGTGCCTGAGACAGACCATACCCCACTGGCGTACCAAGGTGGGGGCAGTCTGCCCCGGGCCGAGAGGAATATACTATCAACTACATTGTTTAGACGTGTGGGAGCATGGTGACAAGAAATAATAGTTTTATTATTATTTTAAAATTCACTACTGAGTGTGCCCCCGTTTTGCCCGTTATCTGGCCCACAGTTCCCTCAGCCACTTTTACTCCCATTCTCCTTGCCCCAGGCTCATACTTCGAGTCCTGGGCTAGTGATCAGTGCTACCAGGCAGCCTTGGACCTCAGGGTCCTGCCCTCACTTACCAGGCCTGCCAACTCCAAGAACCTCATGATCCTCTCATCATCAGTAGAACCTGCAAAACAGACAGGCCTCCTTCAGAAGTCAGCTCCTCCTGGGCAGCCAGGATAGATGGGCACGTCATGGCAAGGGGCAGGGGAGGGGGACCAGGATCTGGGCTGAGGCTCTAGAGGGCCAGGCTACAGGCCTAGGAAGGAAAGGTTCAGGGGAAGGAAGCAATCACCTCCCTTCCTCCAGTGGGTTCTCTCCTCCCGGAGGGGAAGATGGACGAGATGAGGTCAGGGCACAGGCCCCACGAGTTAACAGTCGAGGAGGAGGGGACCCAACCTGAAGCCAGCAGCCCGGCTGGGGCCTCTCCCAGAGGGCACGGGTGAGGCCGCAGTCAGAAAAGTAGGAACGACTGAAATGGGAGAACATGCCCGAGGAGGCCAGCTCACCTGAGTCCGGGTAGATCTCCTTCAGGGGGTATATCACCTGATAAAACAGAAAGCACACTGGCCTAGGACCAGGCCACGCTGGGGCTGCAGAGCCCACCCTCCCTCAGAATCAGCCCCAGGAACCGCCCAGGCTCCTATCTACCCGAGGAGAGCAAGGGACCCCCTGGCCAAGGGTCCAGTGGGAGAGGCAGGGCTGGTGGACAGTGGGCCAGGGCAATCCCCAGAAGGAGGGAAGAGGCTGTGCGTTTCCTGAGGGCAGGGCCCCCAGAAGCCACCCTGGTGTTCAGCAGACGCTGTGCTATTTCGGTTGCAGCCCCCACAGGTTAACCTGTCCCGGGGTTGCTCTGAGCAGATGGCCCAGCTCATGGATGTGAATAAAATACAGGGGTGGAGGGGTGGGCAACGTGGGTTTACAGCTGTGAGTACCTGAAACATGGGGTTTATTCTTGTATTAGTAGTCATTACTCACTGTACGTATTATTTGTATTACAACTGAAAACCAACACAACCGTAGACCTTCTTTTGCCCACTCCTGTATTTTTAGAGCCAGGGAGTTCCTGGGCACAGGCCATTTTATTACCCCACCTTCTGTGCCACAGCTCCCTAGGGCTGAGGCCTGCATACTGCCAGAGGTCCCAGTTGGGGGCGGGGGCGGGGGGAACAGGGAGGTGTGGGCCCCGGGATGACCTGCTCCCGAAGGGTGCCGTCGGTGAAGAATGGCTTTTGCGGCAGGAACAGCACCCCATGGGGTCCAAAGTCCACCAGCATCTGCATTGAGCCTGCAGAGCCCATGACACCTCCATTAAGAGATCTTCCAGGGACGGTAACAGCTTCTCACCCCTTTGCCCCAACAAAAAGGCTGGGTTTCTCACACACTCTCACACACACACACACACCCGCCGCCAAGCCAAGGCTGGCTCAGGGCTGGAGGCTGGTTCTCACCCCGTGTGCTCGCCCACAGGCCGCCCAGCACGCGGAGCAAGGAGGTCTTGCCGGTGCCCGTGTTGCCGGTGATGAGCAGGCTCTGCCCCTCGGAGATCTTTAGGCTCAGATCCTTGATTAAGGGCTTGTTAGAGGAGGGCGTGGAGATGCAGACCCGATCCAGGAGAAAAGCTGTGTCCGCTGGCTCTGCTGCTGGCCATCCCGGGGCCCTGGGTTAGAGAAGGGAGGGGGTGGGGAGGATCCAGCGTCAGTACCGCCAAGGGCAAGCTTTTCTCCTTGGGGATGTCACCTCTGGGTTGGGGTTATGGGCTGAATTGTCATCAAAATCACACGCTAAACTCCGAATCCCTAGTATCTCAGGATGTAACCACACTTGGAGGAAAGGGACAGGCGGCAGGGCTTAGTGAGAGGAAGAGGGAAAAAGGAGGAGGCTACTGTTCAGATTTTATCTCAGGCCCAGGCAGGTGTGTGCACTCTGCTTCCACCAGCTGGGGGACGGTGGAAATTAACACAACGAACGCCAGGACAGCAACACCTACTATAAATGTCTGCAACGTGCCAGGCACAAGCCACAGATTTCTTTCATTTGCTCCCCACAACTCTGCTGCCCAGCTGGGCAGTCCCAGAGCCTGAATTCTCACCAGCGCACACACTGCCACCGAGTACTCACCTGTGTGAGTCCCACTCGCCCTCGTCCAGGAGCTCGCCGTCCTGTGACTTCAGGGACATGTCCAGCAGGGTCTCCTCAAGCTCCCCAATCCTGGGCAAGAAGTGAAAACCCGAGGCAGGGGTTTGGGGGCCCAGGTAAAGGTAAGAAGTCTTTTTCTCTCATGCTCACTAGGAAATGGGGAGTTTTTCTGCTCCTTTTCTCATTCAGCCACATCTCCCAGTGCACAAGCTTTGTTCAGAAGCTGGCGGTGGGATGCCGCCTCACCTGTGGGTGTAACCAGCCACATCCGAGAGAGTGGTGGAGAGGTCGATGAGCCGGGTGAAGCAGCTGATGAGATAAATGCACACGAAGGCATTCTGGATGGAACGGGGAGCAGTGAGCACAGGCCTTGACCCCCCAGGCCCTGGGCCCTGGGCCAAGGGGCGGGGAGGCAGCGTGAGGGGTCATCATGAGGGATTCTCACCTTGCTGACCAGGGTGCTGAGCTCTGTGGGGCTAAGGTCTCCATAAACGCCACTGAAAATGGGGATTGCGATCACAACATAACTCAGGATGCTGCCCAGGTAGTCAAACGTGTTGATACCCACTGTGGAAGACACAGTGCGTGAGATCCTGAACATTCCTGTGCTCTGAGGGGAGCGGAAAGCCGAGCAGGACCAAGCTACTCCCTGGGTCTTCATGCTCCTGAGGACACACAGGGTGAAGGCAGTGGCTCCCCCTGGCTAATCCCTTCAGCAGAGCAAACATATCAGTATGGAGAAAAGAGGGGAGGGGAGGGGAGGGGGGAGGGAGGGGAAGGAGGGGAGGGGTGGGGAGGGGACTATCCCGATCCTGTGGTTCCTGCCTCCCGGGTCCCCTCTACTTACTGTACAGCCAGAGCTCCTTGGACATCAGCTCCCTCTGGGTCTGAAGGAGTCTCTGCAGCCTGCGGTCTGTCCTCATGTGCTCCACATGCCCAGCTCTGATGAGAAAGGCTGGAATGTCCATGGGGTCTGGAGAGCCTCAGCCAGGCCGGGGACCCTCTGTCCCGCATCACACCCTCCTTTAGGGACTAAGCTCATCCGAATGATCTTCACCTCTGACCCTGACACTTGCACCCACTCATCGCTTCACTCATCCAACGTGGTATTGTCTGCAGAAAGAGCCTGAACTCTCCATTGGCCAGACCTGGTTCAAACGCTGGCTCTGGTTAGTTACTATCTGGGTGATAGACTGATTACTTAAGCCTAGGAGCCTCAATTTTCTCATCTGTAAAATGGAGCTTGTAATAACCTACCTAATAGGCTAGAGTGAGAATTTCTGAATCCGAAGGGCTAGGCACATGAAGGGACCCAACAGATAACAGCTGCTATTGTTAAAGGAAAGCACAGGAGGAGGACACTAGGTGGCAGGCTCCGTGCCAGTCAGCCAGTGTGACAGAGGCGCTAAGACAGCCCCGGTTCAGGGTGGGCAGGTGCTCTGCCCTCTTCACCTGGAACATGGAAAGTGCGTACACAGAGCGTCTTCAAGCTCTGGCACCAATAGGCTTGGGCACTCATGCAGCCTAGGAAGGCTCTCGGGAGGAGGTGACCTGGGCTTCTAGGACAGGCAGGAAAGGTGGGGTGGGCAGAGGGGGCATTTCAGATTTTACATAAAGATGGGCACAGAGGCTACAAAAGCACACACCCAGAGTTCCAAGAACCAACCTGCTTCCCCCAGAGCCCAAAGCTTCATGAGCAGACGCTGCAGAATCCAAAACTTAGCACAGACCCACCCCACCACACTACCACACCCCAGCTGTCCTCGTATTCTTGGCGCCCCCAGGTGGTGGAAGCTGAAAACTGCTAGAGACAGGCAGAAGGGCAAAGGTCCCAGGGCTCCTCCAGGTGATCCAAGACAGCTCCCCTCCTTAAACACAAACCTCTGGGCCTGCCTGCCAATGACTCCCGCGGCCTCATAGGACGCAGCACAGGCCCTCCCTGGCCCTGAGGGAAGGAATGGGATTTCACAATGCTCCTGCCAGGAGACCGAACACAGCTTCACGTGGACAGTGCGTGTAGGGAGCAGGAATCCCAACCTCCTGAGGCTCCCACTCCCGCCTAGACTACAGAGCAGCTTTGGACGAGAAGGCATTCGCTCATTTCATTCTTGGAACAAATGTAGGCCCCACGCTAGGTCACGGAGAGGAACAAATCCCGGGGCTTAAAAACGATGGGGCAAAAAAACAAACAAAAGGACGAGGCAGACAAGGACAGCGAGATGCGGGGAGAGGATCACAGCCCAGTGGAAGGACGTTTGCCCCCAGGGCCCGGTGATGGTGGGAGGGTTGTACCATTCAGCTCTCCTTCTCTGCCGTCTCCCCTGGCAGCCCTGATCAGGAAGAGGGAACGACTCCCACTAAACTCACCTGAAGAAAGCAGCAGGCTCAGCATTCACGCGGATCTGCATGTGCTTGAACCTGAGCAGACCAGAGGAAAATGTGTGCTACAATGGGCAGTACCGGCCCCCTTTCGGAGGCCTGGATCAAGACCTCCAGACAAAGGGGAGTCCAGCTCCACCTCGAAACTGCAGCTTTCTCCCCAATCTTTCTGTGGACTGTCATGGCGTGTGTGTGTGTGAGGGGGGTGTGACTGGGGAGGTCCCAGGCCTAGGCAGGGTGGCAGGAGGCCTGAAGACAGGGTGGCCCCTTGCCTATCTCCAGAGAGGACAGGTGCTCACAGCACCTCCTCCTCCCAGGGCTGGGCCTGAAGGAGGCGTCCACGAAGCACAGAGTAGGGGACGAATCCATCGGCTCATCTGAAACAGGTGGTTAAAACAGAAGCACTGAGAAGGCCAAGATATGATGATGTTAACCAACCAGACACTGTTCTCAGTGCTTCTCATGTATAATCTCAGTTAATCCGCACAGTTCCCTCATAAGCAGCAGTACCATCCCTGTTTTAGGGCAGGAAACCAAGCTCAGAGATTAAAGACCTCAGCCAAGAGCACATGCTAGCAACTGGCAGAGCTGGGATTTGAACTCAGGCACCTTACTCCAGATCCCATTCCCTAACCATTGTGCCCAGCCCTCAAACCTCCAACACCGGAGACACACCTGAAATCCCCCTCCAGCTTTTCCTGCTGCACCAGCTTCGCCACAATGGGCCCCATCAACATTTTGTTCACCACGGTTCCCAGGATGAAATACCCGAAGATGCTCACGGGCCCGAGCCAGCCGGTGCTGAAAGGCAGAGACAGGGATGGTGGGGGGCGTCACATATGCCCGCAGGCCTCGGTCCTGATGCCTGCCCGCTTCCAGGCAGCCCCTGCTCGATCTCAGCCACCCAGTGAGGCCTCGGCTCCCGTGCAGTGGCATCCAGTACCCGGGCTACGCTGTCGGAGCACCAGATCCCTGAAACGCCACGGGGCCCACGGGCATTTGTGAGAAAGACTGGCATGCGGGTGGGAGGAAGGGAAGACTAGCCTCTTTGGGGCCCTGACCTGGGAGAGCTGGTCTGAGCGAGGGGCCTCTGGGGAAACACCTGGCAGGAGCGGAGGAGGGACTGGCAAGAGGGGCCTCACCTTTGGAAGCACTGATAGGTGTAATAGGCCAGGGTGAAGGGCGAGATGATCAGCTGGCTGGCCATGCTGCTGAGCTGCCGGCAGAACCGCTCCACGTCCTGGCTGATGCGCTGGTCCCTGGAACCAACAACACAGAGTCACTGGACCCAGGGAGCTGGGCTCAAGGCTTGAGAGACAGACAGTTCCTTGTCGCCCCGCCCTGCAGTGCCCCTGGGGGAAGCGGACCCCTACAAGGGCTGGTTTTCCAGAAGCAACGAGACCCTCAGGGTCCTAAGCAGGGTTCTGAAGAGTTGCTTGTTATGGTGCCTCAGGTTACTCCTCAGAAAATGGACAACGGAAGGCCCAGCGCCCCAGGGTCTCGGTCCAGTTCTGAGGGTAGATAAGCTGAGTTTCTGGATGATCAGGGAAGCGATCCCATTTCTCTCACTCCTCCCATTTCTTTTACGAGCATGAGCCTGTCTCCACTTGAGCTGTCTGGCTGTGGAAGCTTCTAGGGGTTGAGCCATAGAGAGAGGCCTCGTAGTTAAGCAGCAGCACCCTCCCAAAAATCGTTGCCGCAGAGCTCAGCTCAAGCTGAGAAAAGGTAATCTCAGGCAAAAAAGTGCTTGCGAGGGAAGGGGGGGTGCCGAGTGGGGAGGGAATGAGTACGCGGAGACCCCATATGTCCCGTCGCACCACCAGAGCCACACTGACTCCTATTTCCAATGAGACATGACGCTGGGCAAGTCACCTGCATTCTCTGGGCCTGTTTCCTCACCTGTAAAATCACAACAGCTAGCTTACAGCGGGACACGTGCTCCGTCCCAGGCACTGCCTATGTGTATTACACGAATATCGTTTCACCCTCACTACATTCTTTGAGATAGGAAGTATTCTTCTCATTTTACAGAAAGGGAACCTGGGGCTTAGCGAACTTAAGGCCTATTAACTGGGGGGTGAAAGTATACAGATTTAAATCCTAGACAGCAATTTTTTACTGCTAGAAATCCGAAAGCTGGTTTTCTAGCTTTTTCTAGCAAGGACACTCTCTTCAGAGGGGGCCTGATTTAGAGAAATCGGCTGCTTCCTGATTTGGAAGCCCAGGATATGAAATGGACAAAAGGAGCTGCTCCTTTTTTTAGCTTTTTGTTCTCGGCCCTACAGCCTGTCCAGGCCTCCTCTGCAGAGCACCCTGCCCCCCTGGCTCTCATCAACCTGTGCAGGTAACTGTGGGTAATCTCCAAGGGATCTGCCACATCAGCGCTCCGGGGCTGACCCAGGCAGAGAGAACCATGCAGAGGGCAGCGAGGACTGAGCGGGGAGGCCTACGGGTTGTCGACGTCATCCCGCAGCACGTTGAGGGTGTAGTACACGCGGCCGCGGAAGTAGAGGTGGTGGAGATGCTCGGTGAGGTCCTTCCTCCAGCTCACATACAGCAGGTTGCAGGTGAACTGGTCAAAGCTCTTCAGCTGTGCAGTGGGGGAGGCAGGGGGAGGGAGGGAAAGGGAGAATGGCGTCCTGCAGGTCTCAGCTCAAAGCTCAGAAAGCATCTGCTGACCAGGCCCAGGCCACTCCACTGACTGCCCACTCAGCACTTCCTCATGTTTAAAGCCACCAGTCATGGGACTTTCTCCTTCCTCACTCACCCACATGTTCATTCCTTCACCAAACAGCGAAGGGCTTACCGAAGGCAAGGCCCTCTAGAGCCTTTCTACAGTGTACTGCCTTCATCTGAAAGTAGGTGAGCTTCTGGAGATTGGAAACAATATTTTCTATTCTATTTATGTCTATTCTATTTACTTCTATTCTATTTACTTTTCTGTCCCAAAACATGGAACAGGGCTCTGTATACACAGGTACTTACTGACCGAAGACACATCAAAAGTGCCAAAGTGTGATGGGATGGCTTCCCTAAGAACCAAGAAAACGAGCAGTACAGCCTCACGGAGTCCCAACAGAGCCCCGACTCTCATCACCCCCATTTATGTGGCACCTGTTTGCTAAGCACGGGGGAAGTGACAGTGAGCTCAGTCTGGCCAGGGAGCAGACAATGACGAGGTGTAAGGAGGGTTACCGCAGAGGGCAACTCGAAGTGTTAAGCATGAAGAGAAAAGGACAGAGTTTGGTGGAGGAAACATGGGAGAGAAAGCTGAGGAGGACTTGAAGGTGAGGCACCTTGAAAAGTGAGCAGGCATTAACCAAGTAAGCGAGAGGTGGGGGAAGGAGGTCATTCTGCAAGAAAACAGCAGGTGCAAGAGCTGGGAGGTGCGACACGGAGCCAGCTGAGTGACAGCCTCAGTCCCAGAGGAACAGCAGCTCTGGCTGCTGATCCTGAAGCAAGAGTTCTGGGAATGAAAAGAACAATGATCATTTCCGCTAAGTGCTGAATTAAACCAGAACCTCGTGGCCTGTGAGCTTGAAACACTCAAGGAACTGGCCCCAGTGGGCCAATAGCAAGATCAATGCCCTACCTAGGGTTCCTAGAAAAGGCAGGGGACACACGCCCACAGCCTGATTCCTACTTCCTAGGGACTAAGTGACACTGGGCACTCCGCTCACACCAGGCTAGAGAGAAAGAGAGACACAGGGAGACCTTACCATGGAGTTGAGGACGATGAGCACAACAGCCAGGAATGTCAGGGCCTTAAACCCGTCCAAGTCTTTGTTTCCCAGGACCCCGTAGTACTGACTGGGGATCAAGCCAACCTGGTAGATCACCAGTTGTTCTGGGGGGAGGGAGAGGAGTCAGACATCAGTGATGAGGGGTGGGGAAAGGAGGAAGGCTTCCTCTTGAGTCCCTGCCTCATCAACACCCCAGAGAGAAGGAAAGGGGCCCCAAACCAGGGCTGCCCTCCCCCGCTAGCCCGGACCCACTCACTCACCCAGGAGGGCCACACCCAAAAGGGTCAGGAACATCAAGGCATTCTGTGATGAGCAAGAGGGAAACAAAACCTTTTGTATCTGCAGGAACCGCTGGAGAAACCGCAGATCTAATCTGGGCCTGAAGAATAGAAGGAGAAGCAGGGAGAAACTTAAGAGGGCAGTTGAGCCTTAGAGAGCAGAGACCAAGCTTAGCTACACTGTCTGGGGCCAAGGGTTGGAGTGTTCAATGTTCAAACCATGCAGATGGTAGGGTGGGAACAGGGATAGAAAGAAATTTCTTTAAGTTGAATAATGCCATAAAAGGTTATTTACAGTAAAAAAACAAAAAACAAAACATAGTTAATAAACTTTAGCCACATCCTCTTTATGGCCATAAACAAGACAAGGAAGTCCACTTCATCAAGGATTTCAAGGTCCTGGCTGAAGGAATAAAGCAGGATAAAGAAATGAGGTAGGAGGATTGAAAGGGAAGAGATTAAATTGTCATTATTTGCAGATGACTGAACATTTACAGAGGAAACACAAGCAAAAAAGTAAATAAAATGTTGTTAATAAAAGCAATTAAGCTAGATATAGGGTTAACAAACAAATATTAAGAGCACTCTCTACCAACTATCACCAACTGGAAAATGTAAAGTAAGTGTCATTTATAAAACAAAGAAAAGTATAGAAAACCTATAAACTATCCAGGAAATTACTTTAAAAAAAGAATATATAAGACATTTTGGAGGAAGACCAAAAACTCTATTATAGGATGTGAAATAAAGAAGAGCTGGCAGGACTTAACATTATAAAGACCTCATTTCTAACAAACATAGTCTATAAATTTAACATACCAGTCAAAAACAGGACTTCTCTGAGAAACTTTATATGGAAATAAAAGTCCATGAATAGCTTAGGACAATTGTGAAGAATACGAAAGGAGGAGGAAGAGACCCAAGTCATCAGGTTATAAAGATATATCAAATATTACAGGACTGGGGTAATGACAAAATGTGTTAATACAGGAACAAAAACAGCAATGGGGCGAGGGGATGCAATGGAATAGAGACCCAAAAATAAAAAAATAGACGATACATCACAAGAAGAACATATTAATATTAATAGTTGTCAAAACTGATTAAACATGTACTATGTACCCAGTACTGTTCTACACATCTTACATGTATGATTCCACTTAATTGTCACAGCTTTAAGCTATAGAGACTAGATCCTTTTTTATGGATGAGGAACTGAGGCACTTGCCCTGCCACCCACCTGGTAAGTGGCAGCACTGGGTTTTGAACACCGGCAGCCGGGCTCTAAGAATCTGTACTCATAACTATGCTACACAGCTTCTCTAATTTTTAATTAATTCATTACTTATTAATTGAAAATGGTGGAGGAAAATTTAGGTCATTACCTTAAATCATTTACAAAAATAAACTCTAACAACTCCAAATGGCTTAAAAATTTAAATGTGAAAAGTAACATTAATATTTAGTTAATATAAGGAAATGTAGAATATCTCAATGAAGATATAGTGGGAAGGCAATTCATTCTTTTTTTTTTTTTTTTTAGAAAAGCAAGCAAGAATTTATTGACAGCAGCAAAAACATTCCTAGGGCAGTGAAACAAGGAAGGGCATAGAAAAAGCAATAGAAGCGCCTACGCTGGGCTGCACTGGTTCGCTGGGAAGTCAGAGAAAAAGGGGGAGAGAGGGCTTTGGAGACAGGTTCAGGGGGTTAGCCTGGGATGAGCTGCTGCTGACCATTGCTTCCCTGGTTGCAAGTCTCATGTGGGGAAAGGAGAGTGGGCAGGGAATGGCACAAGCGTGCTCCCTGGAGCGATAGCGTGCTGGCAATTCTTTTTAAAAATATTTTTTTATTGATTTCAGAGAGGAAGGGAGAGGGAGAGAGCGATAGGAACATTAGTGATGAGAATCACTGATTGGCTGCCTCCTGAATGCCCCCCACTTGGGATCGAGCCTGCAGCCCAGGCATGTGGCCTTCAGTCCACAGACCAGTCAGTGCTTTATCCACTGAGCCAAAGCAGCTAGGACCAGATCTGGCAATTCTTAAATAAGACCCCAAAACCACAAACCGTAAAGGGGGAAACAAATGAATTTAACTTAGAATGAAACATTTTTGTTCAATACAATGCCAAAGGTTAAGTTAAAGAATTGGAGAAGAAAAACAAAAAAAATGAATTGGAGAAGGTATTTGCGCAGTGTAAAACCAACAAGGGGTTAAAATCCAGAGCATACAAGGAATTCCTGAAAGTCAGGAAAACAGGAAATCCATAAAAAAAATAGGAAAAGGATATAGGTAATTCAGATGCCCTAGCCTGTGGTCGGCAAACTGCGGCTCGAGAGCCACATGCGGCACTTTGGCCCCTTGAGTGTGGCTCTTCCTAAGCCTTAGGAGTACCCTAATTAAGTTAACAACAATGTACCTACCTATACAGTTTAAGTTTAAAAAATTTGGCTCTCAAAAGAAATTTCAATCGTTGTATTATTAATATTTGGCTCTGTTGACTAATGAGTTTGCCGACCACTGCCCTAGCCGGTTTGTCTCAGTGGATAGAGCGTGGCCTGCAGACCAAAGGGTCCCAGGTTCAATTCCAGTCAAGGGCACGTACTTTGGTTACAGGCTCCTCCCCCTCGGGGCCCTGGTCAGGGCATGTGCAGGAGGCAACCAGTCCATGTGTTTCTCTCACATCGGTGTTTCTCTCTGTCTTTCCCTCTCTCTTCCACTCTCTCTAAAAATCAATGGAAAAATATTCTCGGGTAAGGATTAGCAAAAAGAGAGAGAAAAATGCTTAATACATGAAAATTAACACAACGGGATACCACCTTACAGTCGATAAACATTAAAAAACCAAATAATATCAAACTTTGGTAGGGGGTTAATGGGGGGGGGAGGGTGAATGGGGGAAATATGGGGAAACAAGGACCTTGACTC
Organism: Myotis myotis; assembly: GCF_014108235.1. Lineage (NCBI taxonomy): Eukaryota > Metazoa > Chordata > Mammalia > Chiroptera > Vespertilionidae > Myotis > Myotis myotis. The sequence continues at coordinate 203,405,425 of NW_023416313.1, forward strand.
CATGCCCTCGGGAAGTATAACCTGGTGTGACCATTCCAGAGAACAATTTAGTAGCATAGGTATGACCCAGCATGGGACGGATAATCCGGAGAAAAGCACCCCGACCCACAGGAGACCAGTGCCGGCATGGTTTGTGGTGGTTAAAAGTTGGAAGCAGGTCCTGGCCGGGTCGCTCCGTTGGTCACACAGTGTGCGACACCAAGGGTGCGGGTTCGCTCTCCCACCAGGGCACATATAAGAAGCAACCAATGAGTCTTTGAATGCATAAATCAGTGGAACAACAAATCAATGTTTCTCTCTCTTAAAAAAAAAAAAAAAAGGAAGCCATCGAAGTGTCCATTACTAGTATATATAAGCAAAATGGGAGAAAACTAGATTACTACAGCATACATGACCTCAAAAACACAGTGTTGGGTAAAAAGTGTTCCACAAACTCGGGCGGATTATCATTTAGATGAATTCTAAACCACTATTTTGCTAGGTAACATATATGCAAACCTAGGTAAAGTGGGCGGTAAAGACACTCCCTGAAGATACACCAGAGTGTGTGTCTCGGAAGGGGAGTGAGAGGGGTTGGAGACTAAGGAACGAAAGATGATAAATACAACATGGGCCACGGTGTGCCAAGAACCGAGCAGGGTCAACAACTCAATTCCGTGCACTTGAGGTGAGAGAAAAGCAGGCAGGGAGGGAGGAGAGGAAGAGCCAGCTCCCAGGGAGCGGATCCCACACCCGGCTGCAGGCGAGACAGAAGTTCCCGCGAAGCTGGAGGGCGCCCACGGATCCGAGCGGAGGTGGGCGCCACTTCGGGCGGCGGCTCTCCAAGCGCCGCGCACGAGAGCGGCATTGAGCGGAGCCCCTGCCCCACACAGCCCCGGGTAGGACGCCCCGAGGCCCGACCCTCCTCCCCAGCCGCCCTGCTCACCTGGCGCCAGCCCCCGGCGCGGGCCCCCGAACCGCCATGACCCAGATCCCGACCAACCCCGGAGCCCGGCTGCCCCGGCGTCGGGTCGGATCGGATCGGGCAGAGTCCGAGGAGGGCAGAACGCACGGCCGCCCAGAGCGGGGCGGGGCCAGAGCGGGGCGGGGCCCCGACGACCACAGAGACGGGCGGATAGAGAGGACACAGCCGCTCCCGGAAGCGGCCGATTTCTCTAAAAGAACCATAGAGTGCTGAGCATCACGTTCTGTCGACGGGGCGACTAGAGCGCCCCTTGTGGATGTCGGAGGTTCACAAGGTAGCCAAGAAATGTGACTGAAATATTTTACAAGTATTTTAGACTCTGAGTATAGTAAGTATTTCATGCATTCTTCCAAAGAAGCCGTAGTGATCTTTTTTTTTTTTTTAAATATATTTTATTGATTTTTTACAGAGAGGAAGGGAGAGGGATAGAGAGTTAGAAACATCAATGAGAGAGAAACATCGATCAGCTGCCTCCTGCACATCTCCCACTGGGGATGTGCCCGCAACCCAGGTACATGCCCTTGACCGGAATCGAACCTGGGACCCTTCAGTCCACAGGCCGACGCTCTACCCACTGAGCCAAACCGGCTTCGGCGCCATAGTGATCTTTTAACAACATAAATCAGACTTGAGATTGCAGTTAGAATAAAATCCAAGCGTTTTCATGGCATAAGTGATCAGGTCCTCCCCTGAGTCTGCATTAAATGTTTCCTCCACTCTGTTTCCTCTTCAGGGCTTTGCAATTAGAGTCGTCTCTCCCGGATCACTCCCCCCACACCTGAAGCTTTTCATTACTGGCTCTCTCATTAGTGCAATAGTCTTCGCTCACCCTACCTAGAACATGTTGTCCAGGTCCATCATTAAAATACATTTTTATTTTCTTCACAATATTTATCATTGAAATTATCTTATTTCTTTGCTTATTATTTGTCTTCCTCTATAAGATAAACTTCATGTGAGTGAAGTTTGACTATGGCTTGCTCATTGCTGTTGTATCCCTAGTACCTAGTGTCCACCCCCGAGCAAGAAAATACCTGCCTGATCTTCCAATCTCATGCAAATAAAGATTCTAAAGCCTCATAGTTTGAAGGACTCCTAGTGGCTGTTGCGCTCAAAAATTAAACTCACATACACCACCACCACCACCAGAAAAACCAGAGCCTAGCAGCCGTTTCTAAACAGGGACCTCAACACAAGCCCCACTTGAGCGGGAAGCCTGCCCTAAACTGTCTGACATTTGCACTGGCCAGTGTTGCTCAGTTGCTCCAATGCACACACGCACTAGTAAAAATTAAAGGAAGAAAAAAGAAAAAAAGAAAAAGTAAATAAATAACCAAAAAAATAAACAAAACAAAAAACTTTTAACTCCTTAATATCAAATAGCCTGTGTTCAAATTTCCAATTGTTTCATGATCTTTTTTTTTTACAGTTAAAAAATAAAATCAGGATTCAAATAAGGTCCACACATTGCAGTTGATCGATACATCTTTTGAGACTCCTAATCTCTAGATTCCTCCTCCATCACTTTAGACCAACCTCTATCATCTCTCTCCTGTCCTGCAAAAACCTTCTAACTGGTTTTCATACCTGCATTCTTGCTCCTGCTCTAATCCTGTTCCTCCCAGCCAGAGGGATCTATAAAAAATGTAAACCAGATTAACATCTCCCTTAAAACTCTTCAGTGGTTCAAAAGGCTCTAGTGCCCTGGCTCTACCTACCACTCCAATTTCTTTAGGAAACCCGCTCTATGAAGGACTGTATTATTCCTTCCCATATACCCCATTTTTCTCCTGATAGCTCTTATTATAGCTTGTTACTATAGTTTCATTTTGTGTGCTTACTTCAATAATGCCAATCCTGGCTGGCATGGCTCAGTGGTTGAGCATCGACCTATGGACCAGGAGGTCACGGTTCAATCCCCAGTCAGGGTATATGCCCAGGTTGCAGGCTTGATCCCCAGTGTGGGGTGTGCATGAGGCAGCTGATAAATGATTCTCTCTCATCATTGATGTTTCTATCTCTCTCTCCCTCTCCCTTCCTCTCTGAAATCAATAAACATATATATGTTTTTAAAATGCCATGCCTATTATGTTCATTGTCACTGTATGTCCATTGTCCAGAAGCACTTAGTAAGGGCACAATAAATTTGTTGAACAAATATGAGCTAGACAATCCCTAATCTCAAGAAGCACATAGGAGAACCAAGATGGCGGCATAGGTTAATGCCGGAGTTTGCTGCCTTGAACAACTACTTCAAAAGTGAAACTAAAAGACTGAACGGACATCACCCAGAACCACAGGAACGCTGGCTGAGTGGAAGTCCTACAACTAGGAGGAAAGAGAAACGCATACGGACACTCAGAGGAGGCACAGTGCTGAAGTCAAATTCTGAGGTGCGGAGTGCGCGGAGCGGGCTGGCGGCGGAGGGCGCGGTTGGCGTTTTCAATCGGGAGGGAGTCGCAGACTCTGAGCTCCAGATACGGGCGAGTCTCTAGGGACCCTGACTCAAACGGGAGAAGCGGGACTGTCTGGCCTCGGTCAGAGCGAGTGCAGCTTTCTCTCCGAGGGTTGCAGCGGGTGCTGGGACTCAGAGAGGCAGAGCCCCTGGGGACAGGACTGAGAGCCACCATAACTGCTCTCTCCGGCCCACCCTGTTGATCCTGTGCGACCCGCCCCGCCCAAGCCCTGCACAGAGGCATTTGCCGGATAGCCTCAGGCAAAGGCTAGATTAGCACCTCCCTAGAGGACAGAAGTTCTCTCACTGCAGACACAGCTGATTCTCACAGCCACTTGGCCTGGAGGTCAAACTCTCCCTGGTATTAGCTACAACAATCAAGGCTTAACTACAAGACTGCGCACAAAGACCACTAGGGGGTGCACCAAGGAAGCATAACAAAATGCGGAGACAAAGAAACAGGACAAAATTGTCAATGGAAGATATAGAGTTCAGAACCACACTTTTAAGGTCTCTCAAGAACTGTTTAGAAGCCGCCGATAAACTTAATGAGATCTACAAGAAAACTAATGAGACCCTCGATGTTATGTTGGGGAACCAACTAGAAATTAAGCATACACGGACTGAAATAACGAATATTATACAGACTCCCTACAGCAGACCAGAGGAGCGCAAGAATCAAGTCAATGATTTGAAATGCGAGGAAGCAAAAAACACCCAACCGGAGGGGCGGAATGAAAAAAGAATCCAAAAATGCGAGGATAGTGTAAGGATCCTCTGGGACAGCTTCAAGCGTACCAACATCAGAATTATAGGGGTGCCAGAAGATGAGAGAGAGCAAGATATTGAAAACCTATTTGAAGAAATCATGACAGAAAACTTCCCCCACCTGGTGAAAGAAATGGACTTACAGGTCCAAGAAGCGCGGAGAACCCCAAACAAAAGGAAATCCAAAGAGGACCACACCAAGACACATCATAATTAAAATGCCAAGAGCAAAAGACAAAGAGAGAATCTTAAAAACAGCAAGAGAAAGAAACTCAGTTACCTACAAGGGAATACCCATACGACTGTCAGCTGATTTCTCAGCAGAAACTTTGCATGCCAGAAGGGAGTGGCAAGAAATATTCAAAGTGATGAATACCAAGAACCTACAACCAAGATTACTTTATCCAGCAAAGCTATCATTCAGAATTGAAGGTCAGATAAAGCGCTTCACAGATAAGGAAAAGCTAAAGGAGTTCATCACCAACAAACCAGGATTATATGAAATGCTGAAAGGTATCCTTTAAGAAGAGGAAGAGGAAGAGGAAGAAAAAGGTAAAGATACAAATTATGAACAACAAATATGCATCTATCAACAAGTGAATCTAAGAATCAAGTGAATAAATAATCTGATGAACAGAATGAACTGGTGATTATAATAGAATCAGGGACATAGAAAGGGAATGGACTGACTATTCTTGGGGGAGAAAGGGGTGTGGGAGATGCGGGAAGAGACTGGACAAAAATCGTGCACCTATGGATGAGGACAGTGGGTGGGGAGTGAGGGCGGAGGGTGGGGCGGGAACTGGGAGGAGGGGAGTTATGGGGGGGAAAAAAGAGGAACAAATGTAATAATCTGAAAAATAAAGATTTAATTAAAAAAAAAAAAAAAAAAAAAGAAGCACATAGTCCACTGTCTCTGCTCGTACTGTTTTCTACTAGGACTGAGCTTCCCCTTTTCCAGACACTAGACTTCTGGGCCAGTTCCTCACTCTCATATATAGACGAATTGGTTAAGGAAAATAAAAAGGAAATTAATTTGGTAATAACTATCAAATTTTATTTTCTTAAAAATATGTTTTTACTGATTTTTAGAGAGAGGAGGGGGGAGAGAGAGAGAGAGAGAGAGAGAAAGGATGATGGCTCAGATGCCTCCTGCATGCCCCCTACTGGGAATTGAGCCCACAACCCAGGGCTGGATTCCTAGTTCCTGGCATACAGATGGTGTCCGTTACCCTTTGGAAATGAATGAAGCCACTCCCCTGACCTCGGGTTCCCTGTATATAAAATTAGGATGGCACCACAGTTTATGGCTGTCATGAGAAATTCCCAAAAAAGATGAAATTGTGTAATTCAAAATCTATGTGCCCAACACATCAAAGGTCAATATTTAAACTGTCAGAGTTCAGCCCTAAATGGTTTGGCTCATTGGATAGAGCAGTGATGGCGAACCTATGACATTTTTTTGGTTGATTTTTCTTTGTTAAATGGCATTTAAATATATAAAATAAATATCAAAAATATAAGTCTGTTTTAGTATGGTTGCAAATATCAAAAAATTTCTATATGTGACAGGGCACCAGAGTTAAGTTAGGGTTTTCAAAATGCTGACACGCTGAGCTCAAAAGGTTCGCCATCACGGGATAGAGCATCGGCCTGAGGACTGAAGGGTCTTGGGTTCGATTTTGGTCAAGGGCATGTACATCAGTTGCAGGCTTCTCCCCAGATCCGGCCCTGATCAGGGCTCGAGCCGGAGGCAACCAATTGATGTGTTTGTCTCACATCTGTATTTCTCTCTGTCTTTCCCTCTATCTTCCACTCTCTCTAAAAATCCATGGAAAAATATCCTTGGGCGAGGATTAAAACAAGCAAACAAAAAACCACTGTCAGAGTTCACTGGAGAAGATGTGGGGCCTTAGGGCTTCTTCCAATCAATCTTAAGAGAGCCCAGAATTCCGGCTTCTTTTATGTCAGGGGAAGGGAGAATGAGTGGGGCAAGAGGTCAGTGATGAATACAGACATCTAGGTACCAACAGAGATCCAAGGAAGAGCATGCAGAATCTCTAAAGCTCTTTGTTCCCAGTCCATTGACCCCTGCTGATCTGAGTCCAGTCTTGAGGATCTTGCAAATTTTTGATAAACAATCATAATTTTGTACATATTTCCCCACCTCTTCTGGAGAGGCACCTCTGACAAGGGGCTGTTCTTACAAAACCTCAAGCCTCAAGCAGAATTCTTCTAATCAGCATATCTAAAGCAGAAGCTATTGGCCTGCAGGCCAAAAGAAAAATGCAGGCTAGGATTAAGATAGAGTCAGAGAAAGCCAGCATTTCACTCTGCTACAAAACTGCTCAACAATAACCACTTAATCTGAAATGTATCCTATGGGCTGACCAGGTCTAAACACCTGCATTATCATTGGTTCAAAGGCCGTGGCAGCTTCCACATGTGAGACCAGCATGTAAAATGTGTTTCCAGACTAAAGGAGTGTTAGATGAAGTACCCTTAACCTCTCCTGCTTGGACATGTTTTCTGAAATATATATTGTTATAAGCCTTTTCCCACAGCTTGGAGCAGACGGCTGGCGCCTGCAGAAGCAAGATAAGATGAAACGCCCTTCTCTTGGCCAACCTCTGCACTCTCCTCCCTTGACTCCCCTGACCAACTCCTGTCCTTCCCTCTGCTTGGCCTACTCGTGCACCTACATCCTGACCCTGTATTGCATACTTCTCCTCTATATAAGAGAACTTAACTATCCCCTCAAGGCTGACACCAGCACACTGGTCCCAGCCCACTGTGAGAGAATGAAATAAAATTTCTTAAACTCTCACTACGTCTCTTGGCCTGGCTCCTTTCTTTCAGTGAGGACCTAACAAGGAGGACAGAGCAGGAGGAATAAAATCGTTAGCTGTGCAGATCCCTGCTGTCAAGTCTGAAATCATCTGGGCCTGTTCCCACTCCAGAAGCCAATCCTTTAGAAAGTTGGTGTCCCTGAGCTACATGCTTATTAAAAAGTTGGAGCCTTTATATTAGAAATCGCTCAAGGACACCCTGGCTAAGAGTAATCTTAGAGTAGTGTATGGGCCTGGGAAACTTGCCCCTCACCGCTTTACTTCTGACTCCCCTCACCCCTTTAGTTCCTCTGCCTGGTCGAATAATTCAAGCGACATACAGCAGGAATACGTACAAGAGACATAGAGGAAATATGTAATGTAAAATCAAAATGTGCCCTAACCGGTTTGGCTCAGTGAATAGAGCGTCGGCCTGAGGACTCAAGGGTCCCAGGTTCGATTCCGGCCAAGGGCATGTACCTTGCTTGTGGGCACATACCCAGAAGGGAGTGTGCAGGGGGCAGCTGATCGATGTTTCTAACTATCCCTCTCCTTTCCTCTCTGTAAAAAATCAATAAAATATATTTTTTTAAAAAATCAAAAAAAAATCAAAATGTAATATGTACACACTAGAGGCCCAGTGCATGAAATATGTGCACAGGTAGGGTCTCTAGGCCTGGCTGGTGATCAGGGCCGATCGGGGCCTTCCGGATGCCGGCCAGGGCCTTCCTTCGTTCCGTGCCGCCCTCTGGTGGTCAGCACATGTCATAATTAGTGTTTGAACTCCCATTTGAACTCCTGAGGGGACACTCTGCATAGTAGCCTTTTATATAGAGAGACGGGAAATTCACATAAGCATGGAAATTCCAAAGACAGTGAGGAAAAATAGGTATGCACGTCATTTTGGACTAAGGAAGGGGAGATAGACAATTCATAGGTAAAAGAGAAAGAGTAAACATTTGGCAAACAATTTGTTGCAGGGCCCCCTAGAACCAATGGGACCAAAGGGGATCTGGCAGAACAGACTCTTGCTTGGACCCTCCCTGGCAGCCACACTTCATTCACATGTGCTAAGGTGAATATGCTCAGGGTTCCTTCCTGAAGCTGGCTTTTCTAACCGAATCTCTTCAGGCAGGAAGGGGGAGGTAAACAACTTTTCCCAAGTTTGTCGGGCATTCATTGCTTTCAGCTTGAAAGAATCTGCGTGCCAGGGTGGCACATTCCAGGGAGACTCTTTCCCAACACCCACAGTTGTGAAGAGCTGCCTGTGGCGGCAATGAGAATTCATTCTGCGTTCGATAAGTGTTTACTGAGCATCTACTCTGTACGTGCCAGGCAGTGGTGCTGGAGGTACAGCAGTTTCAAAACAAAGTCCCTATCCCCACAGACCTTCAGCAGACACATACAATTAACAGATAAATTGATATTAAATATGTCCTAGTGCTAGAAAAGGTTATAGAGGGCATTACAGGTTGACTCCTCTGGGGTGCACACCCTGAGATGTTTAGCACGCTCAGTGTTGACAGAGAATGCTCTTGGAGCACATCTGTGTCCCAGCAGCTGGGCACGAAGTCCTCCTTTAAAAAGGGGATCTGGGCTGTACATCTCCATGTCCATCACACAGGGTGTAGAGAGAGGGATGGTGCCAGTGCTCCTTGAGATAGGGTACTCGGGAAAGGCCTCTCCGAGGAAGTTTAAACAGCAAACCCGGGTGAAGTGAGGGAAGGAATCATGGGATTCTGAGGGATAGCATTCCAAATCAAGGCACAGCAAATGCAAATGCCCCAGGAGGGAGTGTTCTTAACATGTTCGAGGAACAGCAAAAAAAGTCAGCTTGACTGGAGTGCAATGATCAGAGAGAGGGGATGCAAATGAACAAGGGCCAGATAAGGCAGGGCCGTGCACACCTTCACAAGGGTTTTGGGTTGAAAACAAAAGTGACAAGAAAAAATTTGACAAGATTTGGTTTGTGACTTTAAAAGATTACTCTGGTTGCTGCTGTGTGGAGAAGGAGGAGCTGGAATGGAGGTAGGGAAACCAATTAGGAGGCTATTCTGGTATTTCAGGTAAGAGATAATAATTGTTGAGACTATGGCATGGTAGCTGTGGAGAAGTTCTTCACAGCCTGGGTGCTTTTTCCCATGCCTTCTTCACCCCCTCCCCCCCAACCCATTCCGGGACAGTTGGCAATATCTGGATACGTTTTTGGCTGTTACAACTGATGGATGCTACTAGCATCTAGGGGGTGATGGGGCAGAGGCCATGTGCTCAGAAAAGTGCCTTCTTCCCAGCCCAGGCCCCTGCTGGCCATGCCCAGGATTTAACAAGACCCGACTTGCGCCTGGCCAATCGGCAGGGCCCACAGCCGGCTCCCCTCCCCTCACTATTCTCACGGGTGGCACTCGGTTTCCAGTCGCTGCGTCGACTGGAGGCCCGGGTCGGGTTAGCTAACTCAATAAAGGACCTTCTGCTTTTGCATTGGACTGACTCCCTGGCATGGTTTCTTGGGAATCTTGAATTCTGGGCATAACATTTTGGGGGCTCGCCGGAATCCCCAACACCATTGAGGGGACTCCCAGTCCGGAGGGCCTGACTGACCACGGTAGGTCTTGTTTTGTTTGTGTCGCGTGTTTTGTTTTGTATCTATCCGGTGTGAGCTCACTTCTGAAATACCTGTAAATGCCTGTAATAATGATCTGAGTGGATGCACGGGATCAACAGGCGGGAGGAGCCGGGGGACGTCCCAATCCTCCATCTGAAGGGGTATAGCTTTGCTTCCGCGGAGTCGGAAGGTCTGTAGGAACCCCCTTAATCTGAGACAGGCAGGAGGAGAGTCGGGGGGCGCCCCGATCCTCCATCTGAAGAGGGGAAATTTTGCTTCCACGGAGTCGGAAGGTCTGTAGGAACCCCTCAATCTGAGAAAAGGCGGGTCGCTCCTGCTGGTTGGCGCACAGCCATCGTCTAGCTTTCGGTTTTTGCTTCCATGGAGTTGGAAGGCTGTACTTTTTTGGGCCCTTTAGTTGTTTGTGTTTCCGTTTTATTTTGTGGACTTGCTGGATTAATAATTTCAAGGAGCATGTGGCGATCCAGTGTGGACGCCCCCTCCCCAAGTATTCTAAAATTAAAGTCCTTCTAGTAATTGAAAAGCTTTTACAAACTTATAAATGCATCTGGGATTTCTGTGCACATGTAAAGGGAAAAGGCCAGTTTAAAAAGCTGAACTTGACCTTTTGCTGTGTACAGAATAAAAACCCGAGACTGTTTTGGTCTTAAAAATGGCGAAGTTGAACCTAAGAAATGCAGACTGGTTTCCCAAAGCGATTTAAAGTAGCTTTTGAAATTTCCCGCCCTGAGGCAAGTACCACCAGGAAGTTGATAGTCAAGTTTACATGTGAATAGCTATGGTTTTGTTTCTTGACTTCCCCAACAGGAAAATTGTGACCATTTTAGCGGCTATGCCAGGCTTATTGGCTGGAAACTTAAAACTTTTAAGTGCAAATCATCTAAAAGCATTGAAATTTATAATACTGAAATGTTGATCTAAATATGCCTAATATGACGTCTAAATGATAGAAGTTAATCTGTTAATTGAAAATGCCTTTGCTTATTAATCTGATTGAGAAGAGAGGATTTATTTTGTGACCTCAACTGAAGATTTTTAATACAAAAACCAGTTTAAACTTAATTGATATTCTTTAAAATAATTATAAAGGGTATAAACAGCTAATGAGATTTCTGTTTGTCTACAATATAATGTTGGCCATCTACCTTCTAGGGGTTTTGGTTTGCTCTGTCAGAGAACAGTGTAGACAGCCGCCACTTTGAGCTGCCTGAGTTGGCAGCCGCCATGTTGGCCGCATGGCCTGCCGCGCCCCTGGGGGCCGCCATCTTGGAACAGCCCCTCCCTCTGACTTAGCCAATCACAAAAGGAGTGTCTGCTCACTAAGGGAGGATAGAATTTCAGGGGTGGAGTTTTAAGGCGGAGTTTTACTGCGGAAATGCGGATGGGGCAAAAAGTGTGCTAGCCTCTCGGATTTATTTAATACTTAATAAATTAGCAATCACGGTCTTAATATAATTTCAGTGGTATGATAGCAGTAGAACCACAGTTATACATATATCATACACAAATTAAGAGTAATTGATTAAATCCTATTATGTTGAGAACTGTTTTTAAGTGTTGAAAATGTTTTCCTAAGTTTTACCTAGGTCACCCAAGAAAGATTTTTCTTTTTTCTGTGTCCCTTAAAATGTATTGCTTATCACCTAAGAATTAAGGCTAAGAGTTCTAGCTACCTGGAAAGCATGGCCTTGGTGTGATAGGAGAGAAAAAAAAGAAATGTTAAGTGAATAATATACCAGTGAGCTGGGACTGGTCACTAATGATGGATTGTGAGAAGGGCTGAACATGGCCTAATTTCTCCTTCCTTGGTACCCCTGAAACGTCAGAGGATCCCATGTGTTTAATCCTCTTGAAGGACATTGAATGGTTCTTTCCTTCCTCTTTAACTTTTAGGGGATTGTATAAATGGATTACTGATGTAGATTATCAAGAATCTCTAGGGGTTTTAGAAAGATAGAAAAGAAGCATTCCTAGACAGTTTTCTACTGCCTCTGTTCAGGGACTTGTTCTGTATCTTGACACAACTGAAACTGATTTGTTGGTATTTTGTAGTATAAATGTGGCATGCACCTCAAAGTTCTTAATGGGGAATGTATCTAGTTATCATGTCTATTTAGTCTTGATTTCCTTGTTCAATATGAGTACTGTTTCTATCTGGATGAAACATAGGTCAAGAATCCTGTCCTGGGACGTGGGAAAGGGAGGCCCCCACATCTGTTCCTGTCAGGCCCCCATCAGGGGACTTGGGCAGTGTTCCTGTTACCTGCTCAAGATCCCAAGACTGTATTTGTTTATATAAGTGTGGAAATATATTCTGTGCTAGGTTGGGATTTTGGAATTCTGGGGTAGATTTAAAAGATATTTGTGACTTTTCTAGTCTGATTGGGACATTTAAGGGTAGGGCTCACAGTTCCTCAGGGCAGAGATTCCATGGGCCCTTCCCCCTGCCTGTGCTGAATTAAGACCCCCACCGCTCTCAAGGTAGACGGCGTCACGACCTGGGTCCACCCGGAAAGACTTCATCACCAAATGGAGCATCGATCGATCAAGATCAACGCAACCCGCTCAAGCTCAAGCTACGGAGTGCTTGACCTGCCTGATGCCGGTAACATGACTCGCGATCGCTCCTGTCACCAGGAGCCCCCACGATACTGTGTAATACACTTAGATAATGCCTGCATCTTCATGGACATGGCTCCAAAGAGACAAGGACCATTTACAGGATCACATGTTTAGTGGTAGATTTGGCTACCTGAAGCGGCCATGATGCCAATATTATGTTTCATTGTATTGATATGTTATATTAACCTTTGATTCTTTTGCAGGTTTGAATGTATGTTGGCTGTCCTGGAAGGGAGCTGTGTGGGGTGACCCCCAAAAGTAAAGGGTGTCTAGCTGTCAAGAGGACAAGTGCCCAACTGGGCAGGGAAGGGTGCCCATCAGGTTTTGGTCTCTGTTGAGAGACAGCTAACAGTTGACAGCCTGTAATACTGTCTTGCAGGCCTGAGTCACCATGCCCATGTCAGGGGTAGTAAAGCTGGAAAAAGCCTGTTTAGACTAGAAAGTCTGAAGCATGGACCAACAATTACTGTTTTGTTTTAAATCCATACAGAAAATCTTAGAGTAAATCAGTATGTTTTTCTCCTTATGTAATTCCTCCGAAATCTGGCAATGCTAAGTAAGTACATTTCTTTGCATAGATTCAGTAAGACTGGTTCCTAATAGTGGTTTCATTAACGGAAAACTTTGACTGGAGTATCATGTTTTAAAGAGCCCTATCTGAGCTCTAAAGACTTGAAGTCACTAAGAATGCCACGAAGAAAGCCTGGTATCCTGCCTGGGAGCCCTGAAGACGGCTGGCGCTGGAGCGTCAGGCCCATGCCCTACCATCACTGGCGGTTGGTAAGAGTAGAAGGGGAGCAGTAAAGATGCCTCTGCATCCCTGCAGAACCCCCACACACTCTGGGCCGCAACGAGTAGGAGGGCTACTGAGATGGGCCTTAAAGCCTGGAGCATGGGCTCAGGTGGAGTTGCTACAGGTGAGGGATTCACCTAACTCAGCAGATACTGCAGGCAGGCCTGATGGCAGCTGGATGGCTTGGCTTCCTGGCCCTACGGGGCACATTAAGGTTCAACCATGAAATTCCAGCAAAGGTAGTCAGTTACCATTCTTGTTGTGTTTATGCAAACATCAGGACAGTAGATAAATTAATCTTGATTTGGCTTTGAATAGCCATGGAGGAATTTTAAGAAGAAAAATCCTATTTCAATAGAAGTTGTTAAAGCTAAAATGGTTTCTTTCCCTTCCACCGGACCATTTGTTACGTGTATAAAATAGTTCAGTTGATAGTTCTGTGTGCTCACTACGGGCCCCTAGCGACGGTGAAATAAAAGTGCAGTCCGTCTCATGATTGAGCCGGAAGTTCCAAGACAAGGGGGGAATGATGGGGCAGAGGCCATGTGCTCAGAAAAGTGCCTTCTTCCCAGCCCAGGCCCCTGCTGGCCACGCCCAGGATTTAACAAGACCCGACTTGCGCCTGGCCAATCGGCAGGGCCCACAGCCGGCTCCCCTCCCCTCACTATTCTCACGGGTGGCACTCGGTTTCCAGTCGCTGCGTCGACTGGAGGCCCGGGTCGGGTTAGCTAACTCAATAAAGGACCTTCTGCTTTTGCATCGGACTGACTCCCTGGCATGGTTTCTTGGGGATCTTGAATTCTGGGCATAACAGGGGTAGAGGCCAGGAATGTTGCTAGGCATCGTACAATAATGCACAGGATAGACCTCACAACCAAGAGTTACCTGGTTCAAAATATCCAAAGTGCTGAAGCTAAGAAAACTTGCTTTAAAGGAAGTGAACATTATTAGATGTGGGATATATTTTGAAACTAGAGCCAACAGGATTTGAGCTTGGATGTGGGGAGTGAGAAAAAGAGGAATCAAGAGTGATTCGAAGGGTTTGGGGCTGAGCAACAGTGAATGATGCTGCCATTGACTGAGACGGGGAACTCTGGGGGAAGAAGGGATTCTGGGTGGTGGTTAGGGGGTAAGTCAAGGTTACACCTGAGATGCCTAGTGGATAGCCGATGGTGAAGCTACATGGGCAATTGGCGGTTTGGGTCTGGAGTTCAGGGGAGATGTCTGAGCTACAGTTGTAAATGTGGGAATCAGAAGGAAGGTGGGATTTTAAATCAGTCGAGTGCAAGAGATCACCTAAGGAATGAATGAAGAGGGAGAAGCAACAAGGACGGAGTGCTGTGGGACTTCAACATCTAGTGGAAGGACCGGGAGAGGAGGAGGAAGAGCCAGCAAAGGAGATGATGAAGGAGCAGCAGGGAGGGAGGAGAAGACCTAGGCAGGTGAGTGTGGGTCTTCTGCCACAAGGGAAGCAAGGAAAGCAAGCAATTCAAGAAACATGGCCAGATGGATCAACGGTGTCGAATCGATAGGATAGCACAGGATAGCCCGCACAACAGTAATGCCGAGGATAGCCCTCTGCAATCTGAGGGGGTGCAGATGAGACTGAGAGCTGACTGCTGAAATTGCTTTGTACAGAGCAGGTTCCATGGAGTGGGTTCAGGAGAGAGAAAGAGGCGAGGAAGTGGAAATAAGGGCTACAGGCAATTCTCTCAAAGAGTTGTGCCATAAAAGGGGAACAGAATCTTCCAGGAGTTAGAGGAGGCTATGGGGTCCAGGATGGAAAGATATTACAACACATTTTTAGGCTGAAGGGAAGATCTATTAGAGAAGGGGAAGTAGTCGATGTGCCTCCATTGCTGCGTTAGCCAATTTCTATGGATTATTTAATTTAGCCTGTACACCAAACCAATGAAGTAGATAACAGTCATTCCCATTTCACAGAAGACAAAATTGAGGCAGGGAGAGGTTCAGTTGGTTATATGGCCGTACTTATATGACTAGTAAGCGGGGGAACTTGGATGTAACCGGGATGCCTGACTCTGGAACCCATGTTCTCACTTTCTTCTTCATTGGAATTCATCTCATTGCAAATTGAAACCACCAGTTAAATTTATATCATTATCATTTGTCCCTCCCTTCAGAGGAAAACCAATATTATGGACCCTCTAAGACTCAACTAAAGCTAATCTCCAAGAATTTTTAAAAATATATATTTTTATTAATTTCAGAGAGGGAGAGAGCGATAGAAACATCAATGATGAGAGAGAATCATTGATCGGCTGCTTCCTGCATGCCCCACACTGGGGATGGAGCCCACAGACTGGGCATGTGCCCTGACCGGGAATCCAACCATGACCTCCTGTGTCATAGGTCAGTGTTCAGCCACTGAGCCACGCCAGCTGGGCTAATCTCCTAGGATTTATATCTGACTGTCCCCACCCCCAATCCTCTGCTTTCAGAGCAAGGCCAGGATCTGGTCAAACAGGATGAGCTGCAGGTCTCTATTACACTGCTGTCCAACCCACCACCCATGGTAACGTGTCCGTGTCTGTACTTATCAGCCTCCTGCAATGGAGTGGTTGCTCCTGACGGGCAAGAGATAAGTCTCATTCATCTTTCTATCCTGGCCTGGCCAGCAGGACAGGTACTCAAACAATAAATATTTGTCAAGGAGTTAAGTGGATGGATAATTGAATGAATGTAAAGGGTTAACTAGGAATATTGGAAGCCACTAGACGGCTGGATACAGGCATCTACATTTACAAGCTGGATACATACAAAATTGCTCTCAAAATTCAGAGTGCAAAGGAATCCCTGACGAGTGGGGGTTAGAAGGTGAGGATGTTTGTTAAGGAGCCTCCAGTCCCAGAAATCTAAGTGTTAGTACAAGAAATTTATTCTCTTTCCAAAGAATTCCATGAAAGTACTCCATGGTCTTACTACGAAAGGCCAGGGAATCAGAACATTTGGATTCTAGTCCATATTCCCCACTTACCATCTGGATAGGGTTGCCAGATAAAATACTGCATGCAGCCTGGCCAGTGCGGCCCAGTGGTCGAGCATCAACCTATGAACCAGTTGGTCATGGTTTGATTCCTGGCCAGGGCATATGCTGGAGTTTCAGGCTCGATCCCCTATCAGGGGGCGTGCAGGAGGCAGCCTATCAGTGATTCTCCCTCATCATTGCTGTTTGTATCTCTCTCCCTCTCTGCATTCCTCTCTCTGAAATCAATAAAAATATATTTTAAAAAAATACTGCATGCCATATTTGAGATAGTAATTTCTTAGTATAGCATGTTTTCATAAAATTCAAGTTTAATGGGGGTGCTGTATGTTTATTTGCTCACTCTGTCAACCTTCCAGCTGGGTGGCCTTGGCCAAGCTGCATCATAGCTCCTTGGAGCTTCAGTCTCCTTATCTATAAAATGGAGAAATGTGAGCTTGCTGGTTGTCATCATGAGGATTAAATAAGATCTTCATGTAAAGTGCTTCACCATCAAATGGCACATGGTAAGTGCCCAATAAATGAGGACTAGTAAAATTCATAACGTTTATTTTAATTTATTCCTCTCCTAGAGCATGAAACTATAACCCATCAAATTAGATTTATGTACAGCTTCTCAGAAATGCATAACCTAAATGTCACTTAATGTGAGTCTGGGCAGCTGGCTGGGATGGTGGGGTATAAAGAGCATGAGCCCCAAAGACAAGGTTAATGGAGGACATCCAAATCCTCATTCAGCCGCTGATTTCTCAGTCAGATCTTGGAGTTTCCCCAAAGCAGCAAACCAGTAAAAAAAAAAAAAAAAAAAAGGACGTGATTCTTGCAGAAACCAGCAGGGTGCGTAAGTGTGCATGTTGGGTAGGACTGGGGTATTCCATTCTAGTCAAACAGGATCAGCTGCCGGTTTGGTTTTCGTTTTATTCAGTGGTTCTCAACCTTCCTAATGCCGCGACCCTTTAATACAGTTCCTCATGTTGTGGTGACCGCCAACCATAAAATTATTTTCGTTGCTACTTCATAACTGTAATGTTGCTACTATTATGAATCGTCATGTAAATATCTGATATGCAGGATGTACTTTCGGGGGTCGCGACCCACAGGTTGAGAACCGCTGATTAGAGACCAGTGGAGGCCCTGAGGAAGCCCTGGGTGGTGCACTGTCAGGGGGAAAGTGAGGCCCCACGATCTCCGAGTGAATCAGCCATTACAGCACCGGCCCCTAGGGGCAGCTCAGGGCGTACACTGTGTGGAAAGAGAGAGACATTGAATGTTGAAAGACACCAAAGGCAAAAGAAAGAGACAGACGAAGACAAAATATTTGCAAATTGCATAACAAAAAACTCTAGAATGTATAAAGATGCCCTGCCAATCATTAAACCAGACAAAAAAATAAAAAATAAAAAACACACAAAATAAACTAAAAGAAAAATGGCCCTAACCGGTTTGGCTCAGTGGATAGAGCGTCAGCCTGCGGACTCAAGGGTCCCAGGTTCGATTCCGGCCAGGGGCATGTACCTTGGTTGCGGGCACATCCCCAGTAGGGGGCGTGCAGGAGGCAGCTGATTGATGTTTCTAACTCTCTATCCCTCTCCCTTCCTCTCTGTAAAAAATCAATAAAATATATTTTAAAAAAGAAAAAAAAAGAAAAATGGATAACAGCTATGAACAGACTAATTGCAAAAGAAATACTAGTGGCCAATAAACATATGAAAAACAGATTAATCTAGCAACAGGGAAATACAAATGGAACCAAGCCCTGCAGGGAGTTTCGGCCTGATTTTTCTATGTCCATTAAGGGGAATAACCTACGATTCATTGAGCGCCTATTTTGGGCCAGGCATTGTGCTAGGAGCTTTCTAAACATTAACTCAGCATTTCCTCTGTACAAAACTTGAGAAGAAGTAGGAAAAAGTAGTATTCCCATTTTACCTCTATAAACTGTGGCTCAGAAAAGTTAGTGACTTGCTTGGGATTCACTCAGCTGGGAAGAGCAGATCAGGGTTGGGACCGGGGTTTGCGTGGCTCCGAGTCCTTCCTCTCCCCACACGGGGTTTTCTACGACTTCAGTCCAGGTAACATCTAATGCTTAAGATGGTGCTTTGGAGAAGGCCCCCAAGCAGCCAAAGAGAGCTAGAAACGGACGAACCAGCGAGCAGACACCTCCGAAACTCAAGCAGCCCGGGGCGCAGGCCTGGGGGAGCGGTGTGCTTTGGCAGCGTGTGGAAAGCGGGGATTTGGAGCCTGGCGGAGACCGGGATTAGGAAGGCCACCGGGGGGCGGGGAACCAGTTCATGGCCACATTCTAAGCAGAATGGGGTCTGGCTGCCCTGAGAGTTCACAGCTTTAGAGGCTGGAACCGAAGGAATTTGTTTGTCAAACAGAACTGCACGCTGAGTTGCAATTCCCATTTCTAAACTTTCCAGGCCGAAGTCCGCAACTCTCTCCCCCCCATTCTCACACCTGCTGGCAGCAGGGGCTCCCATGAAAGGACAAGTTCCACAGATTCTTGCCCCTTCCCCCACCTTTTACAAAGCTTAGCGCGGGGACAAAAGGCGCCCGGGGACGGGGGCTCCTTCCTCCAGCTCCTGCCGGCTCTGCTAAGCGCCAGACAGCTGGAGCCGAGCTCCAGGCCGCACCATTTACATTTTTTACAGCACCCCCCTCCCGCTGCACGCTCTCCCTCATGGCCAAGGCCAGGACCCTCCTAGTTCCCTGGAAGTTGAGGGTAGTTGCCCACGAAACAGATAGCCAGGCAGCAGAAATACCCAGAGGTGCAGGCCTCCCACCCACCCCGCAGTAGCAACTGGAAGTTGCTTCCCTGTCTTTTGTGATTCTGATTCCAGGCCCCACACGGTGGCTGCCTGGTAGGAAACTGGTCCCTATCTTTCCTGAATGGCTCCCTAACCCACTGATAAATGCAGCTACTATTTATTGAGCACCTACTGTGTGCCAGGGACGGTGCTAGATGCCTTTGCATCTGTTCCCTCGTTTTATTCTCACAACAACCCCAGGTGAAATAAGCACGAACCCCCGTATCCCCATGAGGAAAGAGGCTCAGAGAGGAGAGGCTCACCCCAAGCCTCCACACAGTCGGCTAGCAATCGGCTGTCAGCAGCAGTGCCAGGACGTGGACCCAGGTCTCCCCCCAACCCCACTTGGAGTGTGAGTCTGAGGACTCACTGGGCAACTCCTCCCTCAAACTCTTGCACAATAGCCCCAGTCCCTGCGGTTCACCTGTTTACCAACCGGCTCCAAAACTGGACAGGCCATCATCATCCCGACCTTTTGGTGCCCTCCTAGGTGGCCTGCTGCGGAAACCCGCATTTTGTTTCAAATACTAATTCAGCAGGGCAGCCCGGGGAAAAGGGACAGTGATTCCGGGAGAAGCTCTGGCCAGATTCAGGCCTGGCTCAGATGTGCCGCTCCCTGACCCTCCTCCATCCCTGCAGGCCCGGCCCCTGTGGACTGTGCGGAGCTTCAAACAAAATGAGTGCTGGTTGGTTCTGACTGTAGTGCACCACCTCTGCATCAGCCTCCCAAAGCGCTTCCAACTCCCTAGGTTTGGGGCCAACACGACAAAAGGCACCCTGTGGAGAAGAAGGAGAGCTGTGCCCTGGCCACCCCCAGCTTTAGATAGAGAGTCCAGATACAACCACGGGAAGGTCATAGCTCCAGTCGGCCCAGCCAGCCCTTGACCTAAAGGGCCCAGTGGGTCCCATCCACTTTGACTACAAGAATTCCGTGCATGTGCCCAGCAAATGACAATACAACGTGCTTCCTTTGTTCATTTACCAAAACATAAAAATAAAGACATGAGTATGTAAATATTTATCTACACATTATGTTCTTTGACAAGGCAACTCCGCTTTGTGAATCTTACAGAAATGTTTTCATGTATGCAAACATGCCTCCTACACGTTGCTAGTAATACTGAAAAACTGGAAACAGCCTAAATGTCCAGCTGCAGGAGTTGCTTATGTTATTGCATATCCCTACAAAAAATATTCTGCAGCCGCCAAAAGATGCGAGGTCATTTTATATGTATTGACAAGGAAAGAGATCCATGACATACTAGTATGATTGGGTGAAAAGAAGCAAATAGCAGAACAATATATAAATGTCATGTCATTTTTGCAGCTGTAAAAAAGAAGGATCTCTTACCCTTTGAGGCAGCATGAAGGGACCTGGAGAGTGTTATGCTAAGAGAAATAAGCAAGTCAGAGAAAGACAAGTATCACATGATCTCACTTATATGTAGAATCTAATGAACAAAATAAACTGATGAACAGAAAAGACCCGGAGACATTGACGCATGGAATACACTGATCTATTTCAGAGGGAAGGGGGGAGGGGGGACAGGGAAGCAGGAAGAGATTAACCAATGGACTTATATGCATATATGCATAGCTCATGGACAGACAATAGTGCAGGGGAGGGGGGGGGGTGGGAGGAAGGAAGGCCTGGTGAGCAGCCAACTTGAGAAATACTACCTTAAAGAAACAGAAGGAAGGAAAGGTTGATTCTGAAAGGAAAATGAGGTTGTAAACTCTTTATATGAAATCTAGCTTGGCTGGTGCGGCTCAGTGGTTGAGCATTAACCTAGGAACCAGAAGGTCACGGAATCCCAGTCAGGGCACACGCCTGGGTTGCAGGCTCTATCCCCGGCGGGGGCTGTGCGGGAGACAGCCAATGATTCTCTCTCATCACTGATGTTTCGGTCTCTCTCTCCCTCTTCCTTTCTCTCTGCAATCAATAAAAATATATTAAAAAAAAAAAAAAAGAAATCTAAACACACACTACCTGCCCTGCTCTCTTGGAAGAAGAAAGGTCTGAAATGATCACTAGCCTGTAAGCACTGAGGTAGTTGACATAGAGCCCTTAGTGATACCAAAGTTTCTGATGATCTCTAAGGTGTTCCAGAAGTCTTGACCTCTTGACTTTAGGAGGTCAAGTCTTCAAGGGCAGACCGTAAAGAGTCGGTGTTGCTGCCGCGTTCTGAAAGACACGGGCCACCACTTGGCTAGGAAACCGGAACACAAACAAAGCCCTTTGCACAGTCCTGACGCGGCCGAAGCCACTCAATAGCAGTAGCTCATTCATTTCTGAGTGGATGAGCTCAGAGATGGTCTTAGTGTCTGCTGAACACCGGACACATCCACCTGGGGCCCTGTCATCCTCCCAAACAAGTCTTGGGCTCACCTGGGTTAGCATTTTTGTCAGAAACAAGAATGAAAAGCTAGTTCTGGCCTGGCTGGCGTAGCTCAGTGGTCGAGTGTTGACTTATGAACCAGGAGGTCACAGTTCAATTTCCGGTTGGGGCACATTCTCAGGTTATAGGCTCCATCCCCAGTGTGGGGTTTGCTGGAGGCAGCCGATCGGTGATTCTCTCTCTCATCATTGATGTTTCTATCTCCCTCTCCCTCTCCCTTCCTCTCTGAAATCAATAACAATATTTTTTTAAAAAGAAAAAGAAAAGCCAGTTCTGTCCAACTCCAAATTCCGTACTCTGCTTACCACACTGTCACTTCTTAGGGACATTTGGGGCAGGGAGTTAACTGTAATGTTAGGCCCTCATGTTCAGACTCACTGTTCAGACCACCAAAGGAAGGGAGTGCGCAGCTGAAGTTATCGGGGATCTCTCCACTGAGAGATGACAGGACATCTTAAAAGATTGTGCCCCTTTGTGGTTCTGGAAGGCCTGAAGTTGAAGCCAACCATGAAAGAAAAGGAGAGTTTTATCTCTGAGCCCCAGGGGAATTGTTAGGGGCTTTGGGCCTTTGCTCTGGGCTACAGATAGACCAGGGCAGAGGACACCTCCCATCTCTACCTTCCCCGCCTTCCTCAGAGCAACCGCTGCTTACTGGTTTTCACGCCTGTATTTCCTGGCTTGGAGACAAGATTATCTTCCCACCTCAGAGGGTTTGATTCTGCTCTTCTTTTTCTTTTTTTTCACTTCCCTTAAAAAAAGGAATGTGCCCTTGGGCATTCCTACCCCTCTTCACACCACTTGAATCAAATTTTTAAAAAGGGATTTATTGAGTACTCACTGTACGCAGCGTAGGTAGCACATCAGGCCTGGAGAGTCTGTCTTGGATCATCCATTGCTCTTACCACCTGGAATCCCTGCTCCATCACTGTTGTCTCCTGGGCAGCATGGCTTCCATGCCACCTTCTCCAGGAAGCCTTACGGGATCTCAGCTGATCTGTGTCCTCACGGTACTTGGACACCTCTATTGCATGGCTTCCCATGTTCTGTCCTTGGGTTATGGCTATTGTGTGAGCATTTCCTTGAAGGCAGAAACAATATTTTCCTTATTTTTGTATTCTTCAAGCACCTAACACAGCGCCTGGCATAGTAAATAAATATGTATACACAGTGGTTTGCTTATATTCCTTCCAAAAAAGGATTTGAAACACCTTACTAAAATACATAGAGTAGCAGAGATGAGGTTGAAGGGTAAGGAAATCATAGAATGAGATCTAATACCAATAACAACATAAGTAATATTTGATTGCTTACTTATATACTAAGCACCGTTCTAATTGTTTACCTGAATCATCTCATTTATATCTTTATAATCATCCTGTGAGGTAATTACTATTAAAATGATCATTTTAGCCCTGGCCGAAGAGAATAACTCAGTTGGTCAGAGCATCAACCTGATATGCCAAGATTGTGTGTTCAATCTCCAGTCAGGGCACATACAACAATCAACCAATGAACCTAGCCGGTTTGGCTCAGTAATCAGAGTGTTGGTGGACTGAAGTGTCCCAGGTTTGATTCTGGTCAAGGGCACATACCTCCGTTGCAGGCTCAATCCCTGGCCCTGGTTGGGGTGAGTGCGGGAGGCAACCAAACGATGTGTCTCTCTCACATTGATGTGTTTCTCTCTGTCTCTCCCCTTCCCTTCCACTCTTTCTAAAAATTAATGGAAAAAGTATCCTAGGGTGGGGATTAACAACAAAAAGCCACAACCAAAGAATCAACTAATGAATGCATAAATAAGTGGGACAGCAAATCAACGTCTGTCTGTCTGTCTCTCACCCTCCCTCTCTCTAAAAATCAATAAATAAAAATTTTGAAAACTTATCATTTTACACTTAAGGAAACTGAAGCACAGAGTTCACACTGTCACACGTGCTACCTGTGGGATTCGAGCACAGGCAGTGTGGTACAGAAGCTGCGCTCAGATCCACAGCCCTCGGTGTCAGCCACAGGCATTCTGCGCAGAGAGCCGGGTTCCAAACGTGGCTCTGAGGTTCCTAACAGCCAAGGCCAAGAAGCAAAGGCATTTAATGACAGGAGTGACTGTATTCATTAGCAACAATAAACCTATTGCTTGCAGGTTTTGTGACCTTAAATCTAAAAGAACTCATAGAGAAGGCATTGCTTTCCACACTCCTCTGGCTATGATTCCATGGGTGAAAATTGTTAAACTCGCCAATATAGGTATATTTGTTTATAAACTATACATTCGCACTAATGAAATAATATATGCATTGTGATACACAAACATAGAAATGGAGGAGAATGAGAGAAAGTATAAAAACACAGGGAAATTCTGCTGAGGATCCTCTTACATACTCTCTCTGGCAGATGCAGGTCCTTTCCCCCCGATTTCCTGGCACAGTGGGTGGTTCTCTGCGCGAGGTCCTGGCAATAGATAACAGGAGCAGACTTCACACCATCATTTCTCAAAATGACCCTCAGCCGAGGCCCAAAGCATGACACAGAATAAGAGACGGCATTTCTAGAGGGACCAAAATAATACACCTCTCTGGTTACCTGGTTTGATCTAGTAGTAATTATGGTAAAGGCTAATATATTTTTAAATATTTTAATTGATTTTTTAAAGAGTGAGAAAGGAAGAGGGAGAGAGAATCTATGCAAGAATGAAATATTGATCAGCTGCCTCTTGCACGCCCCCTACAGGGGATCCAACCTGCAACCCACAGCCCACAACCCAGGCCTGTGCCCCGACCAGGAATAGAAATGGCAACCTTTCCGTGCACAGGACGATGCCCAACCAACTGAGCCACACGGGTCAGGTCAAGGCTGATTAATATTAATGGAGACTGTTCATTAAGACAGTCACCGTACTAAATGCTTTATTTGCATCACCTCGTTTAGCCTTTCTCGGAACACCGTGAGGTAATTGTCATTGTAATCACCATTGTACAGATGAGGAAACTGAGTCTCAGAGGTTAATTGGTTCATGGAACAGAGGGGAGGTTTAAAGGTACGTTTATTAGATTCTGAAGCCAGCTCTCTTAACCACCACCCTCAGCAGCCTCAACAATGTTGAATACAGGTGGTCTTAAACCGTAGTTTCCCTCCCTTTTACAAATCTTCTTTATTTACAAAAGGTGCATCTCCGTGGTAAAAAATGCAAACAAAACTGACGTGTCCAAAGTAAAGCAGCCTCCGCTTGCCACCAACCAGCTCACCGCCCAGCGGGGTTCCCCCTGTTAGCTTGTTCTATTTACAAGTCTTCCAGACTTCTTTCTACTCCGTGAACACGCGTATAGCGAATATACATTTCAATTAGATCTTTGCAAAACTGGGCCGTAGATTTACTTTATTTGGAACTTCCTCTTTAACTGGGGCCATCTTTCCAGGTGGGTTCATGCAGATCTATTCACATTCTAGGATTGACTACTTCTTTTCTTCTTAACATATTCTCTCTGAATTTTTCCTTTTGCTTCTTTGTTTTTTCCCTCCAGTGGACTCTCAAAGGTGGTCCCTTTTTTCCCCTCTCACCTCCTTTTCCTCCTCTCTTCCACTCCCTTGGCTTTAGAGCTTATCTAATTAATAACTTTTAGACTTATTTCACTCTTTACCTGGAACACTGCGATTTTCTGTATCTTCCATGTGCTTTGTGGTTATTTTAAGCCTATTCAAAACATAGTTGGAGAATGTATATTTGTATTTGCTTGTACTCCGGAAGGAAATCAGTAACAGTCATTACCTGTGTATGGTGGTGAGCAACGGAGGGAATTTGGAATGAACCAACCAAGATCAAGGGCACCAGACCTGAAATTAAGAAAGGGGTGATTGGGCTGTAACCGGTTTGGCTCAATGGATAGAGCATCAGCCTGTGGACTGAAAGGTCCCAGATTCGATTCCGGTCGAGGGCATGTACCAGGGTTGCAGGCATATCCCCAGTAGGGGGTGTGCAGGAGGCAGCTGATGGATGTTTCTGACTCTGTCCCTCTCCCTTTCTCTCTGTGGGAAATCAATTATATATATATATATATATATATATATATATATATATATATATATATGAAGAAAGGAGTGATTGGGAGACCTTGGGTTTGGCCTATTGTGATCTTGCCTTCTCTTTATGGATGAAATAGAGGTGACAGCAGAAATGCAATGAACTTGGGGGATGGGGACCACAAGCCCTTGAAACCTTGTTTGAGTGTCTGAGGTCTACCTGTCCTCCTATTGGGGTGCCTGTGCCTGTTTCCTTGGCACAGGAGAGGGGGTGGGGAAGGTGAGGAAGTGGGGGTGGGGGTGGGGAGATCACATGGGGATGTGGGGGTGGGGTGTTAGTTATCCACAAGCTTCCTCTCTTCTCCTGTTAAGTCCCCTGAGCCTCTGTGTGAAGCCCATCTCTCCAAAGGCACCTGGCAAAGCCCTGCTAACAAAGTAGGCATCAATCCCTATGACCAATAACTTTGCCCACACGGGCACCTTTGCTCGCTCTCCTCCTGGCTAAGGACAGGGCCTGCCTGCTCTCCGCCGAAGTGGGAATGCTGCTTGCAGGTAAGTTTCCTTCCCTCGTGCTTCCATAAAATGATACTCCTGCTCCTCAAAAATATATATTTAGCTTTTCTATTATAAAACTTATTAAACACACCAACATTGACAGAATAGCATAATGAACCACCCTGAGCAAACGGTAAAATAAACCCCTGAGGTTCAATATTTATTGGCATTTTGCCACATATTTGTTATTCTTCTTCTCTTGCTCTGAGTTTTATAAAGCAAATACCTGAGGTGCTATCATTTCACCCATAAATCCATGTATATCTGAAATTTTAGGATACTTTCTTAATTTTATCACTTTTAACAAATTTAACATTAATTCTTTAGTAAATGCTAATATCCAGTTTATATTCAAATATACAACGAAATTAAATGACATCAATAATACCTGATTGGAGCTGCAAATGAAAACAGAGAAACCAGCATCTGTCTGATAGCCCTCTCAATTGTAATTTGAATTGATAATGAC
The DNA here is from genome assembly GCF_014108235.1 of Myotis myotis. Taxonomy (NCBI): domain Eukaryota; kingdom Metazoa; phylum Chordata; class Mammalia; order Chiroptera; family Vespertilionidae; genus Myotis; species Myotis myotis. The sequence goes on from NW_023416313.1 coordinate 203,431,729, forward strand.
GTCTCCTTGGTATTAAATGCTTCTCCACAGTCAAGGAGTGATATCCCTGTTTAATTCAGTCATTTAGTGAATATCACTATCCTCATTTTGCGGATGAGGAAACTGAGGGTCAGATTTGTCTAAGAGAAGTTAGTAGAGAAGCTGAGATTCAACTCAGGTTGGTTTGATTCCAAAATCCGAGTGGTCATCTACCTTTTGCCTTGGTTGGAAAGCCCTGAATTCTGTGTAGAGGCAAAGAGGGTAAAAGAGGAGAGTGGAGGAGGCAGGGGTGGGGGGAGGAAGAAGAGAATAAGGAACAAAGATAATGAAAGGAAATCAGGAGATTATGATGTCATGGAAGTGAAATTAGCAGCCATTGGATGCAGGGCCTTTGTGTACAGTAAATACAATAGGCGTTCCTTGTGTTGTGGAATAAATGAGAAGCCTCTGGAGCCCTGAAATCTAGAGTGTTGACATCACCACGTCCTCAGGGCTGGTGCAAGACTATGACACATATTAGGAACTCCAATATCTGTTGAATCAATGACAATGCTTGAGTGAATGTATGAATTAATAAATAACTGAATAAGCAAATGATTGATGAGTGATGGACTAATATATATAAATTATTTAATAAGGCATTGTGAGCAGATGGATTCATTAAATGAAAAGACGGATGCATTCTTTAAATCGCAGTAGAAAGAGAATGGGAGTTAAATCTAATAGCAGTGTCATTTACTGAGCCTTTTATCATGAGACCTGTGCTAAGAACTTCATAAGCAGTTTTTCACTTAATCCTCATAGCAACCTCTTGAGTATTATTATCATCATTTTTTAAGTGAAGAATTAGGTCTGGAGATGGGAGGAAACTTGTTCAAGGGCACACGGGCAGAGCTGGAATTTCAACCCTGCCATTGTACGCTCTGGCTGACTCTTTTTCATGCAGTGCTCAGTCACTGCTGGGTGAATGCTTCCCTCAATATAGGACTTGTTTTTTGTAGCTGATGCAAATACAGGTGAACCCCCACTTACACAACCCCTGGAAAGCTGTACATTTAAACAGTTAATTACTTATCTCAACTCATTAGTTCAAGGAAGCTTTTCTATTGTATGCCCCTTTATAAGTGAAGGATTACCCCTGACTCATCTGCTTCCTAAATCTAAATTTTGTTCAAAGCAAGATACATATTAACTAAAGATGTGTACTTGTAAGAGTGGGTTTAATTATTTCTGGGAATCTGGGATTTTTGATGTTCGGACATCTAGTGACTAGGTCCTTAATTTTGTGACACCTCATCTTAATAGTTTAGAAAAAAAGTAAATTAAAGTTTATCATGCAGAATCCATTGAAGAAAAGACCGATATGTTCAATGTATGCAAAAATAAAAAGATTTCTTCAGGATTAAAAAAACACACCACAAATTCAAAAAGATATTTCTAATTCCTATCACAGACCAAAGGCTGTCTTTATATAAAACTCTCATTAAGTGATAAGGAAAAGGTCTATAACCCAATAGCAAGTAGGCAAAAATATTCACAGGAAAGAAAACATAAATGGCTCTTAAATATATGAAAAATGCTCTCCATTATTCATAATAAAAATGTAACTTAAAACCACCCTGAGGGACTAATTTTTCACCTATTAGATTGGAAAAGATTAAAAACAATAAAAAGTAATATGCACAGTCCTGGCCAAAGGTTAAGGAGACTGAGCTCTTATACTTTGTTTTGGGGATATAAACTAATGCAACTGTAAGCAAAATCTATACAAATTACCACCATACATACACTTTGAAAGTATAGTTATACTTGTATATGTGCAAAATCATGTGCAAGGTTACCCACTGTAGCATGGTTTATGAGCAAAATATGGAAATGACCTTAAAGTTCACCCGTAGGGGGCTGAAGAGGACATCATATTCATTTATAAATGGATTTCATATTATATCTAGATGTCTAGATATGCTAATACATTTGCCACCAACCCCATGTGGCTATGTGAGATGTGGCTAGTTCTAATTGAAATGTGCTTAAAGTGGAAAATGCACATTGGAGTTTGAAGACTTGGTACAAAAGATGGGATGTACAATATCTCATTAATAATGTTCTATATGGGTTTCCTGTCAATGATAATATTTCACATATATTGGTTTAACTTAAATATATTGTTAACATTAACTTCACGTGTTCCTTTTAGCCTTTTTAATGTGGCTACCAGATAATGTAAAAGTACATGTGTGGCTTTCATTATATTGCATTGGACAGTGATGGCTCTGGGTAAAAAAATAAAGTGAAAACAGCAAGGTGCATAGGAATGTACCACAGACTACCATTTGTGCTTTAAAGAAAGGTGACGAGCACTGTGAGATATTTGTTTATATACAATATGTTTCTGGAATAGTGCCCTAGAAGCAATATTGGCTGCTTCGGGAGAGGGAAACCGTAGACAAGGAATAGGGCTGAAATCTGAACGCTGAATCCTTCTGTAAATTCCCGAATCAAAATTTACAAGCATTTCATTCATTCGCTTATGCAATTATTTATTTAAATCCTCACCCGAGGATATGTTATTGATTTTGGAGAGAGGAAGGGAGAGAGAAAGAACCATTGAGAGAGAGTAACATCAATTGGTTGCCTCCCATATGCACCCTGACCTGGGATTGAACCCTCAACCTGGGTATGTGCCCTGATTGAGAATCAAACCCACGACCTTTCAGTGTATGGTTTGACATGCTGATCAACTGAGCAACAGCAGCCAGAGCTCCAAGCATTTAAAATGATATATTATTATTGATGCATCATTTATGTATATGATATATTATGCATATATAAAGTACATTATTTAGTAAAAAGTAGTTTAAAATGTTTAACAGAGTGAAAATATGCATAGAGAAACTAGAAAAATATACATGTGTATATGCACAGGAAAAGATGAAAATCACAGAAAAAGAACTGGCAGATAAGCAGTGAGGAGAAAGTGTTAGGGAAAGAACAAAATTTGCTACATTTTTTACTCTGTACCATTTAACTGTTTTGTGGAAAGAATGTTTAACTTATATAAGTCAGTCTAAGAAGAAAAACTAGATTAGAAAGAAATATACCAAAATGTTCACAATAGCTGTCTTTAGATAATAAAAGTACAGTAATTTTTTCTTTCACTTTATTTTAAACTTTTGCCAATCATTCTAAATGTTCTCAGTCTATAAATAAGACTTACTTTGGTAATGGAATCATCAACAAATCACTGTAATTTCTTTTAAAAATACTTTCAAAGATTCTATTAACCTTTAAAAAATTTTAAATTATCTTCATTGCTTTTTAAAATGATAGCAAGTAATGCAGACTCCATATGAAATGTCAAATGGCAAAGAAAGATATAATGGGGCAAGAAAAAGTATCTCCTAATTCCATTTCCTTCTACAAGATAACCGCTAATCTCTGAAGCTTTTAAAATACTGCCTTTATATTAAGAACCTAAAAACATTTCAAATTAAATGGAGAAGCTGAGAACTATTTGCTTTGTGCCAAGCACAGTCCTAAATGTTTTAAATGTCTCCTTTCAATGAATCTACTCAATAGCTCTGTGGGGTAAATGTTAAGCCCCAGTAACCTCCAAGTCAGGGCCCTGAGAGATTGAACAATTTGCCCAAGGTCACACTCTAGTAAGGGGCAGGGTTGGCATTTAAATCCAGTTCCAGGGGATGTCCAAGCCACTGCCTCATAGGACTGCCATTATGGTGGGTGGGGCTGGAGTGATTATAGTGCAGGGATTGGACTTGAACTCACTTCTGGTGGCTCCCTGGTCCAGTGCTCTTGGACAGTAGAAAAAGGATTTTTTAAAATTTAGACGATAATGGTAGAATAGAGCTCATGCTAGGCAGAGAAGGAAATGATAATAGTGGAGCTGGGGCACAACCGGCATTGGGGGGCACTTTACACTGGGTTGCCAGGGGTATGGTGATAAGGAGGCGCGTTGGGTGATACTGGAAGCCCGGGCGGGAAGCAGCTAGCCCCGCATTCCAAAGGGTTAAAGTCGGGCAGGAAAGCCCCTGGGGGGAGAGACCACCGAAGGCTGCCATCCTTGGATTTTACCTCCCCCACCAGCAGGGACCAGACCGGCCGATAGGATTGGTTCCTCCGGATTATCTGAGGCCCTGGGTTGAGGAGAGCTGTGGGGACAGAAGCCCCAGGTCCCACATCGCCCCACCTTCATCTGGGGCTCAGAAAACTAGGTGTCCTGGGATAGGCGCCCTGGCCCCAGGTAGAAGCAGCTGCAGCCCTGGCCCAGGCACACTTAGAGAGTAAGAGGTGTTGAGCCCCCAGCCGGGGTGATGCTCAGAGAAAGGTGGGGATGGGGGCCCTGGAGAAAGTAGGGCCTCTCTGGAAGGGAAGGGGCCTGCCCCAAAGCCTCCTGACTTGCAGGGTCTGGGGTGGGGGAGCTGCCTCAGGAAGAGATGCATCTGAGAGGTTCAGAGAGCCCCAAAGTCTCTAAGCCATCATCCCAGGCCAGGTTCTGGACTCCAGCTTTGCTCTCCTTCCTCTCCCCCATCCTCCCCTTGCCTGGCCATGGGTTTTCTTTCCTTGGGATCTTCTATCTAAACCTTCCCCTCCCCACCCCTCCCCCCAAACTCTTTGGAAATCTTTAAACACTTTCAAGTTTTTCCTGGGCAGTTTGAGGTCGGTTTGAGAGCTAAGTCAGGGCGCGTTAACACCCCCAGCTGGGTAGAGTGGATGAGACAATAGCTGCTATCACTTTACCATTGGAAGTGACCCCCGAATTTGCACTTCTTTCATCTTGGGACCGGAGCACTTGAGAGTAGGCGATTTCCTTGGGGGGAGTGGCTTAAACGGATTCTCCCCTGGCCAGTTGGCTGTAGGCCTCCTTGCTCAATGGACAAATCTGAAACCAGTTCTGAAGTGAGAGTGGCTTTCAGCCGGGGACGCTGTCCGCAGGGTGACTTAAATGTCCCAAGCTGGAAGGTGGAGAGAGAAGTGGACGCCCCCCGGGCTCTGGGCTACCATTGAGGTCAGTAAATGAGGACGTTAATTCAGAACTAGGAAGGGTGAGTGCCTGTGTAGCTTGGAGTGCCCAGGGAAACAAGGGCGGGCCTTGGAATACTAAAAAGCCCACGGGTGGAGGAGTGACTCCATGAAGATGCCGTGAGCCTGGATGTGTGTGTGTGGAGAGGGGAGGTGAGGCATTGTTTCACATTCTTTTCTCCCCACCCCCACCCGCCCGCCTATCTCTCCTCTCCACCCTACACAATGGTCTGGTTGGTCTCACCCTGTCCCCGAGCTCCTGAGTTGGGTCCGCTGTCTCAGATGCTCTGGGCAACTAGCTCTCTCCCCAGCCGCCCGTTGCCTCCTGGCACACCCACGAGTGACTGGTGGCTTGCCTGTTTCCCTTTGTGGGCTGCACTTCCCCAACCCTTTCAGACGTGTGTCCCACTAGCAGTGGTTCTCAACTTTCTGGCCCTTTAAATACAGTTCCTCATGTTGTGACCCAACCATAAAATTATTTTCGTTGCTACTTCATCACTGTAATGTTGCTACTGTTATGAATCGTAATGTAAATATCTGATATGCAGGATGGTCTTAGGCGACCCCCGTGAAAGGGTCGTTCGACCGCCAAAAGGGGTCGCGACCCACGGGTTGAGAACCGCCGCACTAGCGCAGCTCTCCTTGGGAACTCCCAGGCTGACCTGGTCGCCTCAATGCCTTCACGGAGCTCCCAGGTGCTCCCGCTGCCCTTGGTGGGAGGAGGTTCTTTGGGTCATAGTCGCCTCCACTAGCCAGCCCCAGGGCTCCCCCCACCTTTCTGGGCCTTCTGGCCAATGGCCACTGGGGAGGGAGCCAAGACAAGACTGCTGGCCCTCCCTCGAGTTAGTAGCTGGATGGACTGTTAGGCTAGTGTGACAAGGGGAGTGAGGGCAGGCCAGAGAGGCACGGAGCCAGGCCCGGTGAGCTGCCTAATGGTTTATCCTGGTCTCACTCGAGGCTGAGGCCTCTGTGGTGCTTGTTGGGCCTGGTTGACTGAAGGGACTGCAAGGCCAGCTTTATGTGGGACGGGAGACAGCGGGTAGAGGGTGGGGAGAACACAGGGTCCTTGGTGAGCTACCACAGAGCCCAGCATGAGGCTGGCAGGGAAGCGGTTTGTTCTAGAGGTCAGAGGAGACTTACAGCATCCGCCAGCAGATCCTGTGGCTCTTTCTGCCCTTGCCCTGCCCAGGAGTCTGGCTCATCCCTTCTAGAATACAAAGACAGAGGCCAGAGCTGGGCTCTGAGACCCCATCTGCTTTCTAAGGAGCCTGGGGGAGGAGGAAAGCTGGTCTTTGTGGAGGCGAGGCTTTGAGTTTCCTGCAGAGTTGCCCATGTTCGTCTTCACTCCCTCGGCTCCAGAGCCCTTCCAAGGTGCTAAGATGCCGGCTGGATGCTTTCAGGATGCGCTTCTGTTTTATTTCCTTCCAACCTCAAGCCAGGGGAGCCGTCATGCCTTTTCAGATCCCTTCCAAGAGTTGCCAGGGGGAGGGGGTGGGGCCAGCTGGGCCAAGCCCATAGATTAGCTCTCATTTTCTGCACCTAACTCATGAAATACACCTGGCAATCGCCGAGCTGCTTTGCATTGCACTCCCAGGAAATCACTGCTGAAAAGGACTTGCACCTGAACCGCATCAACCTCATCTACTTAAGGATGATTGGCTGCCCCGTAGGGCCTCTAGCCTTTTCCACTAGCCTGTTCTCTGGTGGTTCAGACCCTCTTGGGTAGGTGTGGGCTGCAGAGCCTCTCCAGGGAGCTACTTTTCTCAGCAAGCTGTTGAGGAAAACAGAAGAGGGGCATTACAAACGCCTCCTCAAACCACTTTGGGCAAGAGGAAAGAATGAGGTAGGGTGGAGTAGGGTGGGACTGGGTCTGGGCCTGTAGGTAGGGTGGGACAGGGTAGGAAGGGGTGGGGTTTGTGCAGGAGGAAGTGTGCCATACCTGGACATTGTGCTGGAAGGTATCTGGATACTGTTGCTTGAATTCAGGTAAGTCGCCCTTACCTTTCTGGACCTCAATGTCCTTATCTGTAAAATGGCCTGGTTTGTCTCAAAGCTCCAAGGATCCCTGTGCGTGTGTCTGACCTTTTTGGATGATGTGCATTTTGGGTGACGTATCCCCTGGGTGGTGGATTTCAGTGGTTGGGAGGGGAGCGCTGCTCAGATGCTTAAGGTTTTGCAGTTTTAATAGCTGTGGTCTTGGGAAAGTTATTCAATTTAATCCCCAAGCCTCTGTTTCTCCAGGTGTGAACTAGGAAAAGCCATCCTAGCGATGGTTGCAGGTGTGATGGAGTTGCAGCTCACAGGGAGGAAAGGGGAGAGCCACATACTGGGCAAACAAAATGACCTCTGAGAAGCCCGAATCCAAATGCTCTCCCATGTGAAGGCCACAGAAACTTGTCATCGCGAGGGAACATTGTAGGAAGTAGGCTCACTGAGGGGAAGGGCAGAAAGAATCACCCACACAACTAAATTAATTGTCCCCTTTTATTTTCCCCCCCGAGATTTTGGTTGAATTACCAGAGTAAGCAGTAGGTAGGTGGTGGCTATTTTCATAATTTTGTTGACAAAGTAGCCAGGGGAGCTCATTTACATGCAGCTGTATAGCAGCTTAAAAAAACCCCAGCACCTTTGCTTGCCGGAATGCAAAAGCTCTTCTGTGTGTAGAGTTAGCACTTCAGGCAGTTTTATTTTATTTTATTTTATTTTTTATCACATATGAAAATGCTCTCTTCACTAAGAACTGATAGAAAATTTATCCCCTAGCTTTCCAAAGAAAACTAATTTGTGTTTTTAAAATAGATTTAAAGTACCCCAAAAATGAACAGATTAAAAGTCCAATTCCAGGGCCAAATAATACGATCCAAATAGAGATTTGGTGAGAGGTTACACCAGATTTGTCACTAGGCACATTTAAAAAAATCTACAGCTGAGAGAGAAATTTTATCCAAAAGTGTTCCTGATTACCAGTTTTTAAAAAAGCTTTCTTTTTTGTGATTATCAAGTAAAACTCTGTTGACACTTTTGGTGCTTTTTTTTGGTTTTGTTTGGTGTTTTAAAAATCTTTTTTCTCCCCCAACTTTACTGAACCATAGTTTACACTCACACACGTCCTTTTTAAGTGTAAAGTTTGATTAGTTAACAAGTGGATACACCCCGTTTTTTTTTAAGAACCTCATTCTTTAATATATTTTTATTGATTTCAGAGAGGAAGGAGAGAGAGCGCGTCCGCAGGCCACTGCTCTATCCACTAGGGCGCAAACCAGCTAGCGCGCAGTTTTTATTTTTATTTTTTTAAAAAGTATTTTTATTGAGAGGAAGGGGAGGGAAGACAGAGATAGAAACATCAATGATGAAAGAGAATTACTGTTCGGCTGCCTCCGGCACACCCCACACTGGGGATTCGGGAGCCCACACCCCAGGCATCTGTCCTGACCTCTTCCTGGTTCCACCGCGGGCTCCAGACACAATTTTTAAACCTAAGACTAATCTAAAGCTATTTATTGAATTCTATGTTCTCTATGAGAACAAAGGTCTGAGAAATGGTCTCCTTTTAAATTTAAAAACAGTCTCTATAAAGGAATATTACTTTGCTTTGCAATACAACGCTGAAAACAGGCCAGTAATTATAGTGATTAGTTTGTGTTGAGGAGGTGGCTGGCCGTTGAAACTAGATGAGATGAATCACGGGCCCTAAAGAGCATCTGGTTTCAACTACTGGCTGTACCACTGTGTGACGGGGCAAACTGGGTGAAGCAGACTAACATTGATTATCTCAGTTTCCTCACCTGTGAATTGGGGCTAATGGTATTATTACCTTAACTTGTGGCCGTCAGGATTAGGACAGTGCAGGCCAAAGAGCAAATGCTCAGTAAATTTTAGTTATTAGATCTGCGTTAGCACAGTGGCCAGGCTGACACAGGGGCTGCCCCTGTGAAAAGACTGGTTTTGTTGGAGGGCAGCAGTTCTTAAGCTCTTGGTCTCGGGACCTCAGTGTGCTCTTAAGAACTGAGGACCCCGAAGAACTTTGTTTATATAGGTTACATCTGTCAATGTAGAGTGCGTTCAAAATTAAAAAGGAGACATTTAGAAAATATTTGTTAAAAAACAACAAAGCTGTTTCACAGGAACAATGTATAGTTTTTATGAGAGAAAAGAACATTATTAAGAAAAGTTGATTCTTTTACATTTCTCCAAATCTTTTAGTATCTGGTTTAATAGAAGATAAGTAGATTCCGTCTCTATGTTCAATCTGTTGTGATACATTGTTTTGCTGGAAGTACTCAAAGAAAACCCCATTTCACCCAGATATATGGATGGAAAGAGGAAGGCTATTTTGATAGCTTTTTAGTGGATATTCTTTGATAATATATCAAAACTCCACAAGTAGTTTCTCAAAGCTTAGTTATAATGTAGCATCTGAAACAGTATCCATGAACTTTTTTAAAAAATCCTACTATCTTAAAATCCATTGCTTTCTTTTATATTTTGTTTGGGTCTTTTTACCTGTGCAGGACTTTGTAACCACCCAATATATTTAGGAAATATAATTCACTGAGTGATGCAGATCTTCAAATGTTGATAATTCCATTATACATATAAAAAGTTACATTTATAGTGTCACCACTGATCAGAAAAATCTTTAGAATATAGGTTTCTAAAATTCTCATCTCCTCCTCCTCTTCCTCCTCCTCCTCCTCCTCCTCCTCCTCCTTCTTCTTCTTCTTCTTTTTCTTCGAGTTTTTGAGTTTCCTTGAGCCAAACTGATGACAATTGCCAGGAAGCAAGATCTCAAATGTTCCCCAAAATTCTAATTTTCAAATGAAAGCTCAAAATTTCACTGGCAGCAAATGGTAGTTTTCCTTAAAGTGACAGGCTCACTTTATCATTTTTGAGAATGTCTACCAAATATCCTAATCTAAAAGACTAATGTCTCTCAATCTTCCTTTGAAGTAAGATGGTATTCCAAGATAAGAGCAGCTAGTTCATCATACAGTTGTCATACGAGACCTTCAGTGTGCAGCAGAGATGCTTTGTGTGTACTCCCCATTTTATCACTCCCAGTATTCAAAAGTTGTGTTTTTAAGGGTTGTGATTTCAGAAAAATAAGCTTTATGGCTTCATCAAGGATAGTCTCTGTTTTTTAGAGTGGGAGGGAAGGAGGGAGAGAGAGAGAGAAACATCAATGTGAGAGAGACACCTCGATTGGTTGCCTCCTCTATGGCCCCTCAGTCGAGGCTGGGGATCAAACCTGGGACCCAGATACTGCAACCCAGCTATGTGCATGGGCTGACACTCTACTGAGCAACGCTGACCAGAGCAATTAAGGACATTTTTTTTTCCTCTTAAATATATTTTTATTGATTTCAGAGAGGAAAGGAGAGGGAGCGAGAGAAAGAAACACCAATTAGAAAGAGAGAATCATTGAATGGCTGCCTCCTGCATGTCCCACACTGGGGATGGAGCCTGCAACCTGGGCATGTGTCCTTGACTGGAATTGAACCTGGGACCCTCCAGTCAGCAGGCTGACACTCTATCCACTGAACCAAACTGGCCAGGGCTCAAGGACATTCTTGAGTGAACCTAGCTTTTTGTTTTTTCCTAACTGCCACTGCATGGTGGTAAAGAAGGTAATGACTTCTAGCACGATTTGATTCATACTAAGGTACCGCGGTTTTAATCAAGTGTTTTTACAGTGAAAAAGGCAACTACTTTAGTGTTAGCTTAGTATATCTTAGTATTATTATGACAATAGCTTAACTTGCAGACCTCCCTGAAAAACTCCCAGGGAACCCCAAGTATGGTCCTTGAGAATCACTGTTCTAGGGAAAGACAGGCCAACTTTGGCTACAGGTGATTGTAAGTCTTTACCAGGTGCAGAGGTACAGCTTTTATGGCTGCACTATGTAATCTGTATAGTACTAGATAATACTGAATATATAGTACCTATCACTTCTACAGTACGTCACAGTGTGCCAGGCACTATTCTAGGGTGGATATAAAAGTGTGTGTGTATATCTATGTCTCCCTCCTTTCCTTTCATTGTTTTATTTATACCTACAACAACACTATAAGGTAGAATTTTTTTGATTTTTTTTTTTTTTTTTTTTTTTTTTAACACAGAAGGAACCTGAAGCTTAGAGAGGTTAAGTGACTTCTTCAGAACCAAGAAGACCAAGCTCTTGGTACCACTGAAGGATGAACTAAACCCTGAAGGCACTTAGCCATTACTTGCTACGAGGAAATGGGGGTGGTGCACATCATCTCAAGGGAGAAGGTGCAGGGCTGGACGGACCACCATTGCTGGTGTCCTCTGGGTCCTTGTCCTGACCTCTGCTCTCTGCCCTTTGCCCTTGGCAGGATGACATCCCGGGAGCAGCTGGTGCAGCAGGTGCTCCAGGAGCTGCAGGAGGCGGTGGAGTCCGAGGGCCTGGAGGGTCTGGTGGGCGCTGCTCTGGAGGCCAAGCAGGTCCTGTCCTCCTTCACCCTCCCCACCTGCCGGGAGGGCGGCCCCAGCCGCCAGGTGCTGGAGGTGGACTCGGTGGCCCTGAGCCTGTACCCAGAGGACGCGCCCAGGAGCATGCTGCCGCTGCGCTGCCAGGGCGAGGGCAGCCTGCTGTTCGAGGCGGCCAGCCTGCTGCTGTGGGGCGACGCGGGCCTCAGCCTGGAGCTGCGGGCGCGCACGGTGGTGGAGATGCTGCTGCACAGGCAGTACTACCTGCAGGGCATGATCGACTCCAAGGTGATGCTGCAGGCCGTGCGCTACTCGCTCTGCTCCGAGGAGTCCCCCGAGATGACCAGCCTGCCCTCCGCCACGCTGGAGGCCATCTTCGATGCGGACGTCAAGGCCACCTGCTTCCCTAACAGCTTCTCCAACGTGTGGCACCTGTACGCCCTCGCCTCCATCCTTCAGCGCAACATCTACTCCATCTACCCCATGCGCAACCTCAAGATCCGGCCCTACTTCAACCGCATCATCCGGCCCCGCCGCTGCGACCACGTGCCGGCCACGCTGCACATCATGTGGGCTGGCCAGCCCCTGACCAGGCACCTCTTCCGCCACCAGTACTTTGCCCCTGTGGTGGGACTGGAGGAGGTGGAGGCTGAAGAGGCTACCTGCCTGGCCCCTGCTCCTCCGGCCTCCGCTCCTCCTGCCCCGGCTCCTCCAGCTCCTCCTGCCCCGGCTCCTCCGGCTGCAGCGGCAGCTCCAGCTCCGGCGCCACCGCCAGCCAGGACCCCGGAGCTGCTCCCCCAGGAGCCTGGCCTCAGCTACTCCCACTTCTGTGAGCGCTACAGCGTCACCAAGAGCACCTTCTACCGCTGGCGGCGACAGTCCCAGGAGCACCAGCAGAAGTTGGCCACCCTCTGCTCAGCCAAGCATGTCCTGCAGGACAGTGTCCGCCGTGGGGGCATCATGTCACTGCAGCAGTTTCTCCAGCGGTTCCCCGAGATCTCCCGCTCCACCTACTATGCCTGGAAGAACGAGCTGCTGGGCACTGGCGCCTGCCAGCCGCCGGCCCCCAAGGAGGCGCTGGGCGTGGAGGAGCAGGAGAAGCTGCCAGAGGAGCCGGCTCCCGAGGGGCTGGGGTGCTCCATGCTGCCCGTGTCCAGCCCCGGCATGGTCCTCATGCAGCGGGCCAAGCTGTACCTGGAGCACTGCATCTCCCTGAACACACTGGTGCCTTATCGCTGCTTCAAACGCAGGTTCCCTGGCATCTCCCGCTCCACCTACTACAACTGGCGCCGGAAGGCCCTCCGGAGAAACCCCAGCTTCAAGCCGGCCCCAGCCGTCTCCACAGCCCCGGCTCCCCAGCCAGTATCTGCTGGGGAAGAGGCTCTGCTCCCTGAGAAGGGTGAGGTGGGAGAGGGGCCAGGGAAAGCAACGGGTGTGGGGGAGTCACCCACCCCCCAGGAGTTCCTGACCCCGAGGATGCCCCTGTCCCGTCGGCAGAGGCGTCTGCGCAGGGCTGCCCGCAAGCAGGTGCTCAGTGGGCATCTCCCCTTCTGCCGTTTTCGCCTCCGCTACCCTAGTCTGTCCCCCTCCACCTTTTGGGTCTGGAAGAGTCTTGCCCGGGGTTGGCCCAGAAGCCTGTCCAAACTCCAGATCCAGGCTCCTATCCTGGGCAAAAGGGGGGCGCAGGAGGCTGAGGCGAAGCGAGAGGAAGAGGCTGGCAGGAATGTGACAGCTGCCATGGTCCCAGCTGCAGGGACCCCAAAGGTGGCAGCTCCTCCAGGAGAGGATCCAGGAAAGGCCCAGGAGGGTCCTTCCAGAGAGAGGGCCCTGCCAGAGGGGGCCACGGCTCAGGGGTGGCCCCACAGTGGGTCCTGGCCCAGCCACCCTGTGGTGGCGGCGGCAGGTGGCAGGGACAGCCAGGCGCTGATGATGGACATGCTCGCCACCACGAAGTTCAAGGCTCAGGCCAAGCTCTTCTTGCAGAAGTGCTTCCAGTCCAAGAGCTTTCCCTCATACAAGGAGTTCAGTGCCCTCTTCCCCCTCACCGCCCGCTCCACCTACTACATGTGGAAGCGAGCCCTGTACGACGGCCTCACCCTGGTTGATGGCTGACAGGGTGATGCAAAGGGGCCGGGAGCAAGGGGACCAGTTTGGAGAGGGTCAGGGACCTGAGTTGCCCCTGGCTTGGCCAGGATGCGCCTTGTTCTGGTTCCCACAGTGTCTACCCTGAACCCAAAGGCAGATTTGTGTTGTTTCTTGGCTTCCGGGCAGAGAGAGGGCCAGCCATCAGCCATCGGGTCTGCTGCAGAGAGTCACAGGACCAGCGGCGGTCTCTTCAGTTGTTTGCCCTTCTTACTTTGACTGTATCTTGGATTTAGTGTTTTATTTTGGTGTAAGTGGGTTGGCTGGGCCCTCTTGCTGGTATTGGAAGCTGTATGTGTTGGGGGGAGGTCTGGAAGAGGGTTGGTTAGCTAAAGCTGCTTTCAGTTTTTTTCTGGGGACAAAAGGAGTATTATGGCATGGCCATCTGCCTCTTGGGCAGAATATACGTCTTCAGTTCCATTTGGGATTTGGCACTCTCCTTACTCAAATGCAATTCCCTAAGGAGGGAGCATCAGAGATCAAACATGGAGCTTCTGAGCGGCATCCCCGTGGGGAAGGGAGTCGGGCTCAGTGTGAGCAGAAGCAGGATGTCTAGGAGAACAAGGGCCTCTGAGGGCTGGCTTGTTCCTTTCGAGCAGTGTGGTCAGGGGCTGCGGGAGAGGCTCCCGCGTCTCTGCTTGCTGGTGCCTGGCCCATCTGCAGTCCTCTGCCAGTCGGGCTTGCTTTTGGGGACCCCCTGTCTTTGCTGAGCCTCTCGTTAGAGCCTGGGCCCCATCTTCAGGGAGGGACCGCACAGTGGCCAGGCAGGGGAAAGACTTGAATTTGCATTGTCCTAGAATGAAGATGGAAAACTAAAGAAATAAAATGATGTGGTGCCCACAGCCCTTGGTCTCTGGTATTTGTTTTGCTGGGAGAAAACTGCCCATTCGCACATTCTCCTTGAGTTTAAGGGGTCTGAGAGTGATCGTTTCTCTGTCTTGCTGGGACACTCTTAGGTTCAGGGCTTGGAGAATGAGGGGGCTGATTCTGGGCATTCTGTTTAGAATTGGATTTAGAAGGGGGTGTTCTTCCAGCTGGGGGCGGGGCTACGGCTGCCTGGAAACTTGCCTCCCAGCAATGGGAGAAAACTGGCTGAGTGCACTCAGAGGCCAGGCCAGGGAGAGGGTCAAGTCTGCCATGAGCCCAGGCCGGAGGGGCCCAGCCTTTGATAAGAAACCTGAGAGATTCGTTTGCATGCCCCTCCCTCCAGTGGGGGTGAGCTTTAAGGCCAGGCCTTTGCTTGCTGTCTTCCATGTGGTTTGGGGGAGTCATCCTTTGTTCTGCTATTTTTTCACTCCCACATCCAATCCATCAGCAAGTCCTGTTGACTCTGACTCCAAAATATGCCTAGAATTCCCGCTCTCATGCCGCTGCCATCACTCCTCCTGGTCCTCATCTCGGCTTCCTACAAGTTTTCCCACTTCCACTCTTGCCCCAAATAATCCGTTCTCCATAGAGCATCTGAGAAATCCTATCTAATAATAGACAAACATGGTAATTGATGGTACCTTTGCTGTGCCGCCCATTGGCTAATCAGCTCGATATGCAAATTAACTGTCAACAAAGATGATGGCTAATTTTCATACTGTAGGCAGGGCGGGACAGCGCCATCCCACCTGCCCTGTCGCCATCTGGGCCTGCTATCTGTGACCCGGGGTGGTGGGCATCCCGTGAGCGACCTGACCCGGGTGGCCGGGTGGGGCAGCAGTGATCAGCCAGCCCGCCCGGGCGTCCCGTGTGTGACCCGCCCGAGGCGTCCCATGTGCAACCCATCCCGGGGTGGCGCCCCAACCCCCAGATCGGTCCTGCCGTGTGCGTGACCCGGGGAGGCGGGGCAGGCACCAAGTGATCGGGCCTGCCATCTGCCACCCGGGGAGCGGGCCTAAGCCAGCAGGTGGTTATCTCCCGAGGGGGTCCCAGACTGTGAGAGGGACACCCTCCCACTGCCCCCCCCCCTCCCACCAGTGCACAAATTTTTGTGCACTGGGCCTCTAGTATTTAAATAAAATCTGATTCTGTCCCTTTTCTGTCTAAAATGTTGAGTGGCTTCCTTTCATTCAGAATTCTTTGCATTGCCTTACAAAGGCCTTCATAATCTGGCCCCTGACTTAAAAAAAATGTTTTTATTGATTTCAGAGAGAGGAAGGGAGAGACAGAGAAACATCAATGAGAGAGAAACATCATTAGTTGGCTGCCTTCTGCACGCCCCCTACTGGAGATCGAGCCTGCAACCTGGGCATGTGACATGATGGGAATTGAACCATGACCTCTTGGTTCATAGGTCGGCATTCAATCACTGAACCATACCGGCTGGGCTGGCTCCTGACTCTTTTCAGCCTTCTCTTGTGCCACTCTTGCCCTTCACAACCACACTGGCTGCCTCTGATCTTGAACATGCTACACTTACTTGGTCTAGAATGCTTTTTCTGGTGTTTTTTCTTGTTTATATGATCATTAGCCTCCCCTCCCCCCATTAAAACCAGCTCCATGAAAGGTAGGGCTTTTTCTTGGCTTGCTTTCACCACTATATTCCCAGCAGGAAGATTAGTTCCTGGAACATCATAGGTGCTACAATTTATTCAAAGAAGGAATGAAGGAAATCCTAACCAATCCTACTTTCTAGATATTCCTCATTGACCATTTTTCTCCATCCACGTTGTCACCCCCTAACTAGGCCAGCAGCTGATCTCATCTCTGATACATGAATGGTTTTCAAATGGACTCTGCCTCCACTCAGACTATCCCATTTCACCCCCCTGACAAAGGCCGGAATGATCTAACTAAAATCTTAACCCGTGACTGGATTTCCCATTGCCCTCAGCACAGAATCCAATGAGGCCCACCAGCCTGGCCCATGCCTGTGTCTCAGGCTTATTTCCCCCACTGCACCCTCACTCGCTTTATCTGTCCCATAATGCTAACCATGCATCGCCAGTGCTTGTCTTTCTCACACTGAACCCCCAACCAATGTTACCTTGTAGTCCCTTAACTTTCGGTGGAGGGACTGGACTACTCCCCCTACCTGGCTTGCAATGACCGCCTTTAGCCAGAAGGTGGCAATCTGATGCAGCAAGAGACAGATTCTGGGTTATCCGTAGGCACAGCTGTTTCCAACCCCCAATCTGCCCCCCTTTACTGGCTTGGCTGTCAGAGGGTGGCTCCAACCTTGCTTTGGAGAACTGCCCTGCTTGGGGCTCAGTATTTTCTTGTTTGTTCGATTCCCTGCTCTCTTAGAACCAAAGCAGATCTGATGGCAGGAGGTGTTTCACTAGGGGGTCTAAAAACCACCTGGATGGAAGACCCTGGGGAGCTTGTTAGTAGTTGTGATTCCAGGGCCCCACCCAGATCTACCGATTCTCACCTTAGACATTGAAGAGGGTGAGTTACGTGGCCTTGCTGTGCCTTGCTTTCTCCACCTGTAAAATGGGGATTACAGTGATGGCTGTAATATTGCGCCTTGCTAGATGGGCATTTGCTATTGGTAAAAACGTGGACTAGTTTGAGAACCCCTGGATTTATAGGAGGAAGCTAATGCCTAAGGAGACGCTTGCTCAAGGTAGGTTACCAGCTAGATTTAAGACAGTCCTGTCCGAAAACCAGTAGGTCTGTCAGAGACCAGCACTGAGCCCCAAACCCATAGAGAAGATAAAACTGATAAGTCAATATTGATTTGGACAAGGTTTTATAAGTCTGGTTAAATTATTCTTATACAGAAAAGCAGGGCTGTTGTTTTTTTAATCTGCTTAGAAAGACAGAAACACATAAGCAGTGACTATCTTTGCTAAGACTATTTCATGCTGGTTTTGAAGTTGACATTTGTTGAAATTATTTGTATTTTTTTGCACCAACTTCTATCTCTGATGCACATGTAGAAATGCCATTGAAATGAACAATGACTAGAGGGAGAAAACAATATTTGAGGTTAGCTTTGTATTTCCCAACATCTTGTGCTCTTAGAAAGTGACACTGGTTCTGAAAATTTTGAATATAAAAGCTTCACCATAAAAAAGCAATCAAGTGAAATGTGAATAATTTAAAAATATATATATTTTAATATATCTTATTGATTTTTTACAGAGAGGAAGGGAAAGAGAGAGTTAGAAACATCAATGAGAGAGAAACACCGATCCGCTGCCTCCCGCACACTCCCTACTGGGGATGTGCCCACAACCAAGGTACATGCCCTTGACCGGAATCGAACCCGGGACCCTTCAGTCCGCAGGCCGACGCTCTATCCACTGAGCCAAACCAGTCAGGGCATTAAAAATATTTTTATCTATGTATTTATCCCCGGGGGACAGGGTCCTGTATTTGGTGGAAGTCATCTTGTCTATCATAATGCCTGAGGCTTCTTAAATATTTATCTGAAGTCCAGCACTCAGGCCCCTGGGTAGCTCTTGGGCCCCAAGCATCCACCTCATATCTCAACTGCCCCTTCTGGATGGATGTTCCACCAGCACCTCGGTCTCACCATCTGGCAATCTGGGCCCATGCTCCCATTTCCCACCAACCTGTTCTCTATTTTTCGCCCTGGCTGCTGCCAGCATAAGGTTACCAGCTGAGCTGGCTAAAAAGCGGGGCATCATCCTAGAATTTTCTCTTCCCCATCATTCCACCAGGACCCTAGGAATACTGCTCGGTTCATAAGATTCCACGCAACTGGGTTATCACAGGAAGAGAATTGGATTGGTCCAGTCCACCCCTCTCCTACCCCCTTTCCTCCGAGCACAGCTCTGAAAGCCAGGTCATAATTGAGGCCTCTCCTGCCCAAGTCTGGTCCAGTCTGTGGCTGCATCAGCTTTGCTCACGAAGGGGTCTGGCAGAGGTAATAGGCTCCTCTCCAGCATCCCACGATTGGCTGAGCCCTGTGCTGTGAACTGAGGATACAGAGCTATTTGGCCTCCACTCTTATCCTCACAAAGGCCTTGGTTTACTGGCAGCTGTGGTCTGACACAACACGATAGAGGCTTCCATATGGAATGCACCGAAAAGCACCAGGGGGTTGCAGGGAAAGCATATGCTGGCTTGGGCATCTCATAGCTCATCTTGACACCCCTCCCAACTTGGAGCTTCCTGGGGCCAACTCTGCTCTGTGAACAGCAGGCTGCCTGCGGGTCTCTGGGAAACGCCTCAATTATTTCTCAGGCGACCCTGGTCGCTGATTGTAAGATACCTCGGTTTGGTGGCTGCCGGGGAGGGTGGGAAGCTGAGGGACAGGTGCTCTGACACAAGGCAGCTGTTGGGATGGGGCTGAAAGGCCTAGGGAGGCAGAGTTGGGGAATGTGTTTCAGGGGAGCCGCTGTCTGCCTCGCTCACTGGCCTGACTACTACAGGAAGGTTCTAGATGTCTCCTTCCCAGCCCTGGCTGATGACATCCCAGGATGCCTGTAGAGTGTCACTAGCAGGTACCTAAATGTTCCCATCCCTGGTTTATCTCATGGAAGAGGGGGAGGAAGCTTTCAAGGAGATGAGGAGTGTCAGAAAGTAGGTTTAATGGTATAAAAAAAGCTCCCGTAGAAAATGGCTTTGAAAATAGCATGAAATCCGCTTAACTCTGGTGGCTCCTCCCTGCCAGGCAGAGAAAACTTGGGTGGGTGGGGGGACCTAGATCGGGGGACAGCCAGGAAGAGACGGCAGGCCCCCCTCTGCTGAGGGGACCACGGGATGGCAGAGGACAGGCGGGCTGCAGGGCATCCTCCTCCTTGCCTCACCTGTTCCAGACGCAGCCCCCAGGATGCGGGCAGGGGAGAGGCCAAGGCCGGGCAGGAGGGAAAGCACAGCCTGTCAGGAGTGGCTTTGTGGTCCACTTGCCCCCAGCCCAGCCTGGCTCAGTGCCAATGTTGTTTTGTGGCCTGTGCATGTTGACAGTCAGCCACTCTCAGTTTCTAGGCCCCCTGACTTTGAGCAGAGTTATCTGTTGTCATTGAAGACAGAATTGGGGGGAAGTGAGGGCTGGCTAGGCAGCATTGCAGTGCCCAAGACAGGTGCCCATGACTGTTGGTTCCACCGATCCTCAGATCTCACCTTCATGGGGACAGGAGGGAGGCTGGCATTTTTGGGTGAGGTAATACTTCCTTCCTTCCTTCAGTCACATTTGTTGAGGCCTGAAGGTGAGGGAGAGCAAGGTTACAAAGCTCAGTAAGACCTAGCCCCCCCTGGAGTTGTTTATAAACATTGACTGCATAACTGGTCCTCAATCCTAAATTCAAGGAGTCTCAGGGCAGTGAGTGTAGTTTGCAATTTTATGTCTTCATTCAGAATTTCAGATGACAACCTTAATTCATTTTATTCGGTAAAGACAGAACCCTTTTACAATGGTAATTTGCCACTGAAAGACATCTCTATGCAATAAGACTTTGGTTTTTAAAGCCAGTCTCTTGAATCAGGGCTTTGCTACATGCTATGAGCTGTAATAGAGGGAGGCAATGGTGCTGTGGGGGAAGGAACGGAAGATAATGAAAGCCTAGAGAGGGGGAAAACCCACAAGAGAGCGGGATGTGGATACAGCCATTGGGCCTTGGCATGTTGATGAGGCCCCAAACCATTTAAAATATTAATTTTCTGAAAAGTACCGCATCATGTTGGTAGCTTGAAATGGGCCACAATGGGGTACTTACACCACAGACATTGGCAGATCCTACAAATCAGGCAGATGTGCTGAAGGGTCCCCAGCTGTGCCTGTGATATCCCTGTGGTCACTCGTTTCCCTGAATCACTCTTCCCCAAGTCTTTATAGAACTGGCTCTTGTTAGTGCTTTAAGTCATGCCATCTGCTCAGAGCGGCCTTCCTTGACCCCCCACCTCAAGTGGGTCCCAGTCACTATTAATTACTACATCCCTTCATAGTCAGCATCACCATTGGACACACTTGTTTTCTGGATTATTGTCCGCCCCCCGCTCCCCACTGGAATGCAAGCCCCCAGGAGCAGGAACTCATCTGACTTGTTCATTGCTTGATGCCTCTGACTAGAACAGAGCCTGGCACCTAGTAGGCATGCAGAAATGTTTACTGGATTAAGAGATGAGTGGGTTTGGAGTGGGAGGCTGAGTGCGGGTTGCAGTGGAAAGGCTGGTGCCAAGTACGGGCCTGCTCTTGGCTAGGCCAGCCTGGGTGTGAGAGAGAAGGAAGAGGAGGGAGAGGAGGAAAATTCTCCTTGGTCTGGAAGCTGCTGCACTGGATGGGAATGGGCCAAACCCATCAGATCCTTGTCTTGGGGAGGAGGCAGCCAGATTTAGCGAATAAAAATAAGGGATCCCTAATTAAATTAGAATTTTTGTATAGACAATGTTTTAGGATAAGCATGTTCCAGGCAACATTTGAGACATACTAAAACATTATTCATTGTTTATCTGAAGGAAAATTGAACTGGATGCCTATATTTTATCTGGCAACCCTACTTGGAGACTCAGCAGTCTGAGAATCGCTGTGGTTTAGCTAATAGTATTGTACCAATGTTATTTTCCTGGTTATGATAATTGCACACACTTATGTGAGTTATTAGTCTTGGAAGAAGTTGAGTGAAGGGTAGACAGGAATTCTCTGTACTATTTTTTGCAACTTTTCTGTAGGTTTAAAATGACTTCAAAATAAAAAGTTAAAAAAGAAAATCCTAAACATCACCTCAAAGGCCTGATATTATCTAGGCCCTCCCACAGTCCCTGACCATTCTCCCTTTCATATGCTCTGGCCTCCCAGAGGTAACGCTTGGCTTCTCTACCTGCCATGCTGCCCTGACCCCACCCACCCTGCTCAGAGTTCAACCAAGCCCCACTTCCTGGCTGCTTCTTCCAGTCCGGGTCAAACCTTGCCATTACAGGTTCCCATAGGATCTGAGGTTCATCACCAGCACAGTAAGGCAGTTGTTCTTATCCTGAGACTCACCTGGGATTGTTAAAAACCTCTGGTGCGTCTGATGGGAGTGTACATACCTATGTATGCCCACTTGGAACACTGTTTAGAACATCTATAAAAGCTATTTAGTAGATGAACACCTACGTTCCCTAGAATTCCCTAGGGGAATTTTACTCCTAAGAGAATGTAAACTTATGTTTAAGAACGTTTATCACAGTACCATGTCTTCTCCTTTGATAGTATACAATAAACAGCAAAACTGCTATTTCTACCCTGGCTCAACGGTTAGAGTGTGGCCTGAGGTCCAAGGGGTCTCAGGTTTGATTCCTGGTCCAGGGCATGTGCCTCAGTTGCAGGTTCGATTCCTGGCCCTGGTCAGGGTGTGTGGGAGAGGCAACCAGTTGAGACACACACTGTCTCTCTCCCTCCCCTCCACAGGTACGTGCCCTTGACCAGGAATTAAACCCGAGACCCTTTGGTACTTGGCTGGAGCTCTAACCATTGAGCAACACCAGTCAGGGCCAAACCTGCATTTTTTTGGTACAACTCTGACCCATTTGCTACATTCCTTTTTCCCCTATAAATACATGAATGATAATAAGAGTTGTTGACTTTAAAAGTAATAAGTAAGTCATGGGGATGTAATGAACAGTACGATGACTACAGTTAACAATGCTATATTGCATATTAGAAAGTAGTTAGGAGAGTAGGTTTTGAACGTTCTCATCATAAGAAAAAGAACGTTGTAACCATGGGTGGCAATGGGTGTTAACTAGGCTTATTGTGGTAATAATTTTGCAACATATATAAATATAGAAATATGTTGTACACCAGAAATTAATATAATATTATGTCAATTGTACCTAAATTAAGGAAAAGAATTCTGGCCCTGGCCAGGTGGCTCTGTTGGTTGGAGCATCGTCCTGTACACCAACCGACTGTTTATTTCTCACATCAATGTTTCTCCTCTCTCTTTCTCTCTCTTCCTCTCTAAAATCAATAAAGACATATCCTCAGGTGAGGATTAAAAAAATATTCTGGCAACCCTACCCATGCCACGTCTCCCCAATCTGGGATTTCTATCAGGGAACATGGAGTAAGAGTCAATTCTCAATTCCTGTGCAAAAGATAACACTCCTGTCAGGTGGGAACATGGCCCAACATCCAACCACAGCCCCTAAAAACCCTCCTCTGGTTCCTCAGGGACTGCTGGGAAACAGGGGGTCTCTTCTTAATTCGTGATCTTGGGTTCTTTCATTTACTAGGTACCTCGCATATATCACACGAGGTCCCGGCCCTCAGGCTGCACAGAACCTGTGTGGGCCGGAATGGGAACAGATCAGAAACAAACTAGAATGATATGCAACATTTACCCTGGGCGTCTGTACTAAGTGGAGGACAAAATAAGTCAGAGAAAAACAAGTACCACATGATTTCACTTATATGTGGAATCTAAAAAAATAAATGAACAAACAAAACAGAAACAAACTCATAAATGCAGAGAAGAAACAGATGGTTGCCAGAGGAGGGGGGTGGGTGGTCTGGGTGAAAAAAGTGAAGGGTTCAAGAAGTACAAATTGGTAGTTACAAAACAGTCACGGGATGTAACGTACAGCTTAGGAAATATAGTCAATAACACTGTAATAACTGGTGCCAGGTGTTACTAGAGTTATTGGTGGATCACTTCATAAGTTATATAAATGTCTAACCGCTATGCTGTATACCTGAAACTAATGTAATATTGAATGTCAAGTGTAATTGAAAAAAAAAAAAGATGGAATTAAGTATGCCTGGGGGAGAGAGACAGCTTCTGAGTGTGAAGAGGGGGGAGGAGGAGGGGAAGGAAGAGAGGAGGGGGGGGGGGAGAGTTCCTGAGAGGGAAAGGGTATCTTAAGATTAAAAACGCGTGGAACAAAGGGTCACCGCACATGAACGGGGGTGAGGTGAGCAGAGGATGGAGCCCTGAGCAGGTGATGGGGCCTCACTGTGAAGGGCAGGTGAGGAATTCGGGCCACACCTTGTAGTCCACAGAGGACCATGACAGCAGGTTTTGTGATTTCGGGTGGCTCTTGGGGGCTCTGCGAATGCCTTGAAGTTGTGTATAAAACTGTCTGTGCAGCCCTGGCCGAGGGGCTCAGTTGGTCGGAGCGTCGTCCTGTACACCAAAAAAAGGTTTCAGGTTTGATTCCCAGTCAGGGCACATACCTAGGTTGTGGGTTCAATCCCCGGCAGGGTGCATAAGGGAGGCAACTGATGGATGTTTCTCTCTCACATCGATATTTCTCTCACTCTTTCTTCCTCTCTCTCTAAAAAGCAATAAAACGTATCCTTGGGTGAGGATTAAAAAAATTGTGCATTTTTCTGGGGAGGGTCCTCAGCGGCATCGCACTCTCCAAGGAGCCTGTGCCCCAAGCAGCTAAGAAGTTAATTGTTAGCCACACTGGTTCTTGTTGCTTTCCCCCAGCGACTTGGGTTCCAGCCAGGCCTGACGCCTCTCCACTCCACAGCACAGGTACTGCCTGAACCACCCGTTCTCCGCCTCCTGCTATCAACCCTCCCCACTCATGGCCACCTGGGTCACCTCTGAGTTGGTCACCGTGGCTAACTTCCATGTTGGAGTCTTTGGGTTTTTTCTCCATAGAGGCCACACCTATTGCCTCCCACTCCTCACTTGCTACTGTCTTGTTCTACCCCTTTCTTCTCCTGAAATAGCTCTCAAATGTCACCGATGAGTGATGAGTGATGTCCCAGGTGCTAAATCTGAAGTCACCCTAGGGTACTGTCTCTTCCTCCACCTCCGCTACCTCCTCCACCTCCTCCTCCTCATTTTCTGAAAAGCAATTCTCTCTTGACCTCCCTGACACTGCACCTGCATGTCTGGAATCTCCTCCTACTTCTGAGATCACTGCTTTTCTGTTTCTCTTTCTGTGTTTTTCCTTCCCTTAAACACTGTGAGTTTAAAAAAAATGGTAATGCAGGCACATGGGGAAAAAGTCAAACAAAACAAAAGAACATGTAGTGAAAGTTACTTTTTCTCCCTCCCCTGATTTTCTTTTCTTTTAAAAAAAAAATATTTTTATTGATTTCAGAGAGGAAGGGAGAGATAGAAACATCAATGATGAGAGAAAATCACGCCCCCTACTGGGGATCGAGCCTGCAACCAAGGTATGTGCCCTGGACTGGAATCAAACCTGAGACCCTTGAGTCCACAGGCTGATGTCTATCCACTGAGCCAAACAGGCTAGGGCTCCCCTGATTTTCAGTTCCTCCAAGTTTCCCCCCAAGGGCAACTGTTACCTTCCTTTGAAATCCTTCTAGAACTGTGAGTCCCATACAGTAGCCACTATTTATGTGACTATTGAGCACTTAACACATGGTTAGTTTGAATTGAGATATGTTGTAAGTGTAAGATATATACCAGATTTTAAAGACTTAGGACCAAAAAAAAAAAAAAAGAATATAAACTATACTAATAAAAGGGTAATATGATAATTAGACAGGGACACCTTTTGGGAGACCTTATGGACATCCTTCTAGACAAAGCCATGGTAGCGGGGCCAAGGCAGAGGAGGTTGGTGCGATCAGGCCAGCAGGGGAGGGCAGTTGGGGGTGATCAGGCCAGCAGGGGAGGGCAGTTGGGGGCAAGCAGGCCAGCAGTCAGAGTGGTTAGGGGAAATCAGGCAGGCACGCAGGTGAGTGGTTAGGAGCCAGTGGTCCCAGATTGCAAGAGGGATGTCCAACTGCCAGTTTAGTGGGATCGAGCCTAAACCGGCAGTCAGACATCCCCCAAGGGGTCCCAGATTGGAGAGGGTGCAGGCCAGGCTGAGGGACATCCCTCCCCCCGCATGAATTTCGTGCATTGGGCCACTAGTTTTATTAATAATTTTTAAACATACAAGTGTAATAGTTAAGCTAGAAAAAATAATTTTAAAATATTGATTAAATGTTAATACTATTTTGGGTTAAGTAAAATAAAATATATTAAAATTAACTTCACATTTTTCTTTAAGTATATTTGTGGCTAACATTATACTTTATTGGACAGCACTAGTTTAGAGTTAGACTTTTTCGATAAGCATGTATGTCCATATGTATTCCTTTAAAAACACAACATGCACATAGCATTGCATGCATCTGTAAACTGTACTTAACCCTCTTTCTCAGAGATTGTATCATATCCGTTTATCTAAGCCTGCCTTATTCTTTGTAATGTCTGCATAGCATTTATGTAGCCAGCCCTCTAGTGATGAGCATTTCAGCTGTTCATAATTTTTAATTATCAAAAGTGAGTCAGTGAATGTCCTTGAACCTACACCTTTGGGCACATGGGCAAGGATATGTGCAGCATGAATTCCTAAAAGTGTATTCCCTACGAGTGGCTGTTCTTGGAGCATGGTTGATGGCTTATCTCTTTGTGTCCTGCAGGGCCCAGGCCAGTAAATTGTAGATTATTTGTTGAACAGAAATCTCACATGTGGAGAAGTTCTGAGCTGAAAGGGCCTCAGAGTTCACTATTGATTTATTTCACATTTTCTGAACTCCCATGGGTTTATAATAGGTTCACAGAAGAGCAGATGGGGTCTCTGCCTTGAGGAGCTCACATTATAATAAGGAGACAAGCGTGCAAACAAATATAATGAGGATGCCTGGGGAATGCAGTAGGAGCATTTTAAAATATGTTTAATATGTTTTTAGTGATTTCAGAGAGAGAGGAAGGGAGAGGGAGAGAGAGATAGAAATATTAATGGTGAGAGAATCACGATCGGCTGCCTTCTGCACTCTCCCACAGGCGATCAAGCCCACAATCCAGGCATATTCCCTGGCCAGGAATCGAACGGTGACCTCCTGGTTCATGGGTTGATGCTCAACCACTGAGCCACACCAGCCAGCTGGCAGCAGGAGCATTTTATTGGTGATGAAACTGAAGTCCACAAGCTGAAGTGACTTTACTGTGGTCGCTAGCGTGGATCTCTTTACACCTTTAGAATATTAGCTTTTGAGAGTCAGGATCCAGCTTATGTTTTGCATCTGTGTGAGCCTGAGCTCCCCTCCTGTAATCAATGTCTAGTAGTCATGGTGACCTAACCATCCCTGAAACATGCATTTTCATACCTGATCTGATTTAAATGTGCTAAGAACCCTTGAGATAGGTTGTTACCACCCAACATCAGCATTCCCCACACCCTCACCCCAACCACTGAGGCCCGAGCAGTCAGTGCTGTTTGGAAAGGTGTGACCAGTAAGCCAGGTGGAGTGCACTGGGCAGACAGCATACTGCATGGTTAAGGATTCATCTTCTGGATCCAGAATCCAGGCTCAGATGCCAACTCTACTGCTATTACCTGTGTGGTCTTGACCAATGTAGTTCATCTCAGTGGTCTCATCTGAATGAGTTCTAATGATCATCCTTAGCTCAGAGAGCTTGAAAAGACACATATAATGCTTAGACTGGTGCCTGGCCCACTGTCAGTGTCCAGGGATGGAGGCTGTGTTTGTGGGACTGGATACATTGTTAATAATACATATCTTATTGATTTTTTACAGAGAGGAAGGGTGAGGGATAGAGAGTTAGAAACATCAATGAGAGAGAAACATCAATCAGCTGCCTCCTGCACACCCCCTACTGGGGATGTGCCCACAACTAAGGTACATGCCCTTGACTTGAATCGAACCTGGGACCTTTGAGTCCGCAGGCTGATGCTCTGTCCACTGAGCCAAACTGGTCATGGCATGGACACATTATTTTTTAAAAAATATATTTTTATTGATTTTAGAGAGGAAGAGAGAGAGAGAGAGAGAGAGAGAAACATCAATGATGAGAGAGAATCATTGACCGGCTGCCTCCTGCACACCTCCTACTGGGGATGGAGCCTGCAACCCGGATATGTGCCCTTGACTGGAATTGAACTCGGGACCCTTCAGTCTGCAGGCCAATGCTCTATCCACTGAGCCAAACTAGCTAGGGCTACAGAACAGATCTTTGTTGAGAATGGTTCCTGCTCTAAGCAGGAGGATTCAGCCATCCTATATAATAAAAGGGAAATATGCAAATTGACCCTAACAGCAGAACGACTGGGAATGACTGGTCACTATGACACACACTGACCACCAGGGGGAAGATGCTCAATGCAGGAGCTGCCCCCTGGTGGTCAGTGTGCTCCCACAGGGGGAGCTCTGCTCAGCCACAAGCCAGGCTGATGGCTGCCAGTACAGCAGTGGTGGTGGGAGCCTCTCCAGCCTCCTCAGCAGCGCTAAGGATGTCCGACTGCAGCTTAGGCCTGCTCCCAGCTGGCAAGTGGACATATCCCGTGGGCTCTCGGACTGCAAGAGGGCACAGGCCAAGCTGAGGGACCCCCCCCCCCCATGCACAAATTTTTGTGCACCGGGCCTCTAGTTTATGAATAAGACCCAGGCACCCCTTCTCATGGAGTCGGCATTCCAATGGCGGAAGGCTGACAAACACATGGTAATGAAGTGTCAAGCAGGGAGAGAGCCAAGAGGAAAAAAACAAAGCAGGTAAGTGGTAGGGTTGAGACCACCAGGCAAGGCCTCTAAGATGAGTGACATTTGAGCAAGCAATGGCAGAACAGATATGGAGAGAAGGGTGTTCCTGATGGAAGGACCAGAACTAGCAGGTGCAAATTCTGAGTGAGGCAGGAGCATGTTTGGTGTGTTCAAGCCAGGAGGCCATCTCTGTTTGCCTCACTTCTGATGACAAGAGACTCGTTCTGCCCTGGAGAACTTAGTAGACTGTTCCAGGCTTGATAGATACTCAGTCAAGATTTAATTGATGCTCAACGATGAAAGGAAGTTGGGAGGCTGAGCAGAGGTGTGGAGATACACAGCTTTCCTGGCTAATGGGGAGGTCAGGGCTGGCCCGTGGACCCTGTGTAGGGAGCTCCTGGCAGATGGCTCCCTGAGGCTTCCTGGGGCAGACTCCTGTTGGGGGTCTTGGGGCCGTTCAAGCAGCACTGAGTCCAGCAGCTCTGCCAGGATGATGATCCTTAATTGGCTTCTCTGAATGTGGAATCCTCCATGCATCGCCCCAGGGAGTCGGTGCAGCTGGAGGAAGCGAATCCTCACCTCTCCAACTGTAGGCTTTTTTTTGGGGGGGGGAATGAGAAGTGGGGAGCATGGGAAAAGGGGGACTGAAGCTGGTAGTGGGCCAGAGAGGGCTTTGCGTTAAGGCGGGGTGGCTGTGCTGGGCAGAAGGCTGGTGAATTCTGAGAGGGTCACCTGCTCCCATAACCAGACCCAGTTCCTGCCCAGATTTGGTTAAAGAAGAAAATGAAGAAGCGCTTCAGGCAACGGTGGAAACAGGAGCCGGTTCCTGTGTTTTCACTTCACTTTCTGACTCACCCTTGCTGGATCGAGGTGATTTGAGTACATAGAAGGTTCATTTGAAGACAGAAGACCCAGCAATGAATTTTAAGGCTCCTCAACTTCCCAGCTAGTTGAGTGATTACCTTACCTCTCAGAGCCTTAGTTTTCCTGTCTAGCAAATATGAGTTAACTCAACAAAGAATGAGCCCAGTGGCCGGCATATGGTGGCACTCAATACTCCAAGTCCAAAATTCTGAAGGTGCCTTTCATTTCAAGTCTGTGGTTGAGAAGATCCCTACTTCATCCCACCTCCGCTCTCCGGAGGGACCTCTGACTCCAGCACCTTCCTCCCAGCCGCCTTGGCAGCACACAGGTCACCTGCGTGAGCAGGGCGGCCGTTGACCCATCACTTAGGCACAGGCAGCATGGTGGGAAGGGGGTGGCAGCAAGACCTGCTCTCGTGCCACTGAGGTATGCTGCCTGTGTCTCTGTCAGCTGCTACCCCCACCCTGTGCATGAACCCCCTCCTGGTGGTCTTGTTTCCCAATTTCCTCCTCTAGGGGTCCGTTCGGGATCCCACCTAAGTGGGCTGTGTGCTCCTCTGGCTCTGTCCTCCTCACCTCTCACTGGCCACTCAGATGAGGGCCAGGAACTGTTCCGTCTTCATTATCCACCAGGTGGCTGGGCAGGTGCTGGGCAGGTTTGCTGGGCTTTTCGATTTAGGAAGCAAATATTTCTTAAACTACATTGAGGGTAAAACGTGGTCCTCTCTCGATGACCCTTACCCCTGCCTAGTGCCATGCAGGGACGGGAAGAGGAAAGAAGCAATGGGGGAGGTGACTCTGGTGGCATGGTCAAGGCGTGTGGACAGTGGAGCCAGACAGCCTGGCTTTAACTTTCAGCATTCCGTCTACTGTGTGACCAAGGGCAGGTTATGTTACCTCTCTAGACCTTAGTTTCTCTATCTCTAAAATAGGGGTACTGATAGAACTCCTAGGGATGTTGTCAGGATTCATTGATTAATGTTGGTGAAGTGCTTAGAACAAGGCTCGGTACAGAGTCAGTACTCAATATCTTTTTATTATTATTAATCCAAGAAGGGAGGGGAAAGCCTTTCAGGCAGAAGGAATAGCATATGCAAAGACCCTACAAGTGTGAAGGCTGAAGGCAGGCAGACCTGGTGGGGTACAGAGAGTCTGGGGGAACTTGGGGAGGTGCGGTGTGAGCTGGAGTTGGAGGCAGGGTTAGGAGCTTGGCTGTTGTCTCAGAGAAATGGGTAGCTTTAATCAGGGAGGGTAACCCGACCAGATTAGTTTTTAGAAAAGCTGACTTTAGCCAAAGGGAGGCAGGCAGGCAGGCGATTTAGTAGAAGGCTTTTTATTTTCCTCTCATTAAAAGCATCTTTGAAAAGATACTGAACAGACTTATAATAGAGCATTTCTTTACAATAGTAAATGACGGCTTGCCCCAGTCTTTCAAAGAATGTGGTGAAAAACACATAACATAAAATGTCCCGTTTTATCCATTTTAAAGTGAACAGTTCAGTAGTGTTAAATACATTCACAATGTTGTGCAGCTGAACTCCAGAATGTTTTCGTCTTGTGAAACCGAGACTGTTCCAATTAAGCAATAAATCCCCACTTCTCCTCCGCAGCCTCTGGGAGCCACCATTCTACGTTCTGTGTCTATGAGTTTGACTACACCAGATACCGCACAGAAGTGGAATTCTACAGTAGTTGCCTTTTTGTGACTGGCTTATTGCACTGGGCATAATGTCCTCAAGGTTCATCCATGACGTAGCAGGTGTCAGGACGTCTAGGGGGCTTTTGCTGGAGCCTGAGCGAGAGCTGATGGGGGCTTGGACTAGGTCTTGGCCATGGAGAAGGGGGGAAGTAGATGGGACCAGGGGGGCTGGGGGGAGGTAGAGTCACAGGATTTGCAGAAGATGGGAAGGTGGTGAGGTTGAGTGAGGCAGTGCCTTCAGAAGGGACCGTGGACAAGCCAGTGGCGCTCAGACCTGGGGACACCTTTGGAGGGCGGGAGAGGGGAGGTGACTCAGTGGCTGAGCTGGGAGCAGAGGAAACTGAGAACCTCTTCTCTGTCCTCAGCGCAGAGCCCCGTGGAGACCAGAGGGGGCACAAGGAGCAGGCAGCCACCTTTGTCTCCCTTTTGTCTCCTTGTTTATATTTTCCTACAGAGAGCAGACCTGGGTCCACCAGAACGTGGGTCTGTATGGCATCCCAGATGAAAGGCGGGGGGGGGGGGGGGGAAGCTAAGAGTTCTGCAGTCTGTCCCCATTCAGATACCAGGGGCTGGCCACCGCAGGGGTCCACCCTTCTGTCTCTCGTCTCTTTCATCCTCCTGGGATTGTAAAGGGCCTCCCCCCAGGCCCCCATCCCTGTTCCTATCTCCCTGAGGAGGTGGGCGATTCTCCCCTCTGAGGGAGAGACCAGGGCGGGAAGAATTTTGACCCCTGCCTTCTCCAGCTGTGAGGCAAGCCACTTCTTCCTCAGGGATATGCTCAGTGAGTTCATGTTGAAAGTCTACGGAAAGCCCCACGCTCAGAGGAGCGAAGGTGTGAGTGGGTGTGGTGGTGGCTCATGAAGGAGGGTGGGCAGTTCTGCAAGGTTTTGGCACCAGGGTGGCATGGGCGGGGAGTGCTGTCTGGGATTGAGAAGAGGAGACTTTCTGGAACTGTGTCTTGGAAGATCTTTATCATTTTGGAGGAAAGGTCAGGGAATGGAGGCAGACCAGGGAACCCCAGGCAGGGGGGGCACGTGAAACAACGCATGCCTTCAGCTTGCTAGCAGGGATCGGCCGAGAGCTCAGCAGGGTCCTGCTGTGATGACCGGGATTTTGGCTTTTATCTCTCTCTGGCTGTGGAAGGGGTGATGGTGGTCAACAGGAGAGAATTGGAAACATGTTTCACATAGCACTAACTAGATACCCAATGCCGTTATAGGAGCCATCCAAGTATTAATGATGTAAGGTCACAGCAACCCTGTGCAGTAATCACCGTCACCAGGCCAGATGGGAAAACAGGGGATAGGATTTGAACCAGGCAGCCTGGCTCCGGATTTGGCTTTCAACCACTGGGTTAGGCTGCGGCTCCCGGCCTGGCTCAGAGGAAAGTGTTAGGACAGGGCTGGAGAGGATTAAGGAGTGAAAATGGCCAGGAGTTGGCCTCAGGTGGGATGTGGGCCCAGGGTGATGATGGAGCCGTGGCCGGCGCTTAGAGGCCCTGGGACCACTCACTGAGCTGTGGAACCAGGAGGAAAGAGGGCCCTGGAGGCTTCAGTCTTGCTACCTGTAAAATGGGTTCAGGAACCTGCCTCAGTGGCAGAGAGGGCTGGAGTGAAGGTGCTTTGTGTATCGAAGTTGCTCTGTCAATGGAGCCTGCCCTTGCCACCTCCCCTCTGCTCCTGCCACTGTCACACACATGCCCAGTGTCCCCTCTGGCCCCTTTCTGGCTGCCTCTCGGGGCACCCTGCCCTCTGAGATGTCTTTCTTTGGTGTTTCCTCATGAAGCCAGAGGTGGCTTTGAAGCCCTCTCAGCGAGAAGAGAGAGAGAGAGAGAGAGAGAGAGAGAGAGAGAGAGAGAGAGAGAGAAAAGCAGTTCAAGGGATGTAGGTTGAAAGAATTTGGAAATGCAGATGGGCTGCATGAGGACTTTTAATTTTTGTTCAGAACATCTGAGTGCCTCTGTGGGCCTCCCACCTCACAGAGCAGCGCCTCCCCCTGTCACAGAGAGGAGGTGAGAGCAGTGGTGGTGGGGGGGCTGCTGTGAGTGTGGGGCAGGCAAGGTGACCACCCTCCAGCCCCACCCCTGCCATGTCACCAAAATAGAAGGGTTGAGGCGTCGGCCCTGGGAGGGGCTGGCGGGGAAGCCTTTGAAGCAGGAGGGCAGGCTGAGTGTGTTAATATTCACCCTGCCGCAGCTGTTGCCCTGGGTTTTCTGTTTCCATGGCAGGCAGAGACATCACCAGTCTCGCTCAGACACTCCAGGGCCAGGGAGGCAGAGCCTGGGTTTGGCTCATAAATCGCTGGGTGCCACTGGGCAACTCCCCCACCGCTCGGGGCCTCGGTCGTCCCATCTGTGGCATGGGTGACTGTGACTAGGTCGCCTCCCCAGCTCCTTCTTGCTGCAGCGTTTAGGATTCGCATCCTTGACAACTTGGCCACCTACCCCTGCCTCTGCACACCCCGCTCCTATCCTCTGGGTGGCGCTCAGGCCTGGCCAGCCCAGGAAATGTGCTCTCCAATTTCCCTCTCTTTCCACCTTGCCAGTGAAGGAGAAGGTTGAGGTGGGGTTGCAGAGTTGGGGAAACCAGAGGAGGTGCAATTTTTAAAAAAATATGTTTTTTTTAAAAAAATTGATTCCCGAGAGGGAGGAAGGGAGAGGGAGAAACATTGATGTGAGGGAGAAACATCCATCTGTTGCCTCCCCTACACACCCTGGACCAGGACCAAACCCGAAACCTGGACGTGTGCCCTGACCGGAATCAAACCAATCAAACCGTGACCTCTTGGTGCAGGGGCATCGCTCAACCAACCGCGCCACACCCGCCAGGGCCGGAGCAGGTGCAGTGCAAGGGCAGCTGGTGGGGAGTCCTGGTGCAGAGCCCCCGCTCTGCCGGCTGCCCCGACATCCCTGTGCAGCAATTTCAGTTTCTATTTTAAACAGTTTGGGTTGGTTGCTTTCCTGACTTCCTGCTGGGTGTTTATAGTGAGAAAAATAATTGGTAATATTTGCACAGATGTGCTGGCACTGCAACTCATCAAGGGCACCTTTACCTGGGGTACCCGTCCTCCCCCCCCTCGCTTCTCTGCCAGCCGGAGAGCCAGCCTCCAGGGGGGTAGCTGCAAGCCCTGGTGCCTCCCAGGAGCCCCAGGCGGTGAGGCACAGGCAGAGCTGGGAGGCAGGAGGCCTCCAGTGCCCCAGGCGTGCCCAGAGGTAGGCCTCAGCGTGACAGGGGAGGGGGCCCTGCCGTGTTGCAGGGACTGAACAGGAGGGGCCCTCCTAGGGGCTGCAGGAGAGAAGCCCCTTGAAGCTTGTTCTGGTTCCATTTTCTCCCACAGAGCCTGAATTTGCAGCTGGGGGTGAGGGGTGAGGGGGTGGTGAAAAGGAGGGGGTAGCAGGACTAAGTTGAACATAGGCGATCCCTGGCTTCTCCCTTTTTCTGGAGGCCTGGAGCCCTGTTCTGAAGGGGTGGGAAGGAGGCGGGCATTGTCCTGGCTGTGAGGCAGCCTGCCCACCCGAGCAGGGCCTGGACTGGAGTGTGCACTGCCCACTGTCCACTCCGGGACCCAGCCAGGCTGGTGACATGATGACTGCAGAGCGGGCAGGCCCGGGAAGACTCCTCAGTCACCACGTCTGCTTCACCCCTTGAAAGTGCACGCACTGAATGTGTGCACACGGTATGTGTGCACGTGTCCCCGTGTGTGTGTGAGCATGTGTGTGCACGGCCGCACGCCTGTGCCCGCATGTATGCACGTGCACGTGCATAGGTGCAGGCATGTGCACATGTGTGCGCATCTATGCTAATATATGTGTACATGCGTGTATGTGCCTTGGTTTGGGTTCCCACAGAGGCTGACCCAGAGACAAAGATTCAATTGCAGGTAGTTTACTGGGAGATGACCGCAGGTAGCACAGCAGGGGAGTGAGGAAGAAGACAGGAGAGGAAGGCAGTCTCAGTGCTCTCAAGCAAATTGCTGCTGTGAGCAACTGAAACTCAATCCAGAGGGGGCAGCCTGGGGGCCAGTGCACACCATGACCATTCCTCCCCCACAGAGGGCGGGAGTTGGGCCGCTGGGGGCAGGGGCAGCAGATAGGTGTGAAGGAGGATGGGACACAGGCGAACGTGGAGGCAGGCACCAGGTGTTACAGAAATGTTTATTACAAGGATAAATATACACAATGTGGGACATTAAAACTGCTGATCCTGGGCCTGTGGGACTTCAAGGGATGCAGGGAATGGAGGGCTGGGTGACACCTGGGGTGAGGGTGGACAGTGGGACAAGCTGGGTCAGCGGTGGATCCACAGTCCCAGGCTCTGAATGGGGCCTGGGAATGACCAGGGCCCCAGATCATGCACAAGGAGGCTGATAGAGTGAGCCCTGACAGGCTTGCCTTCCAGTGTGCTGCCTTCCTGCTTGCCTGCATGTCTCTCAAATTCTGGATGATCCCTAGTTGCTGGGGTGCGAGAGCAACTCTGAGTGGGGGCATCAGCAAAGAAGCACAAGGCTGGTCAGGGGCCCACTGCTGACTCCAGCATTCAGAAGTGGGAAAACATCATTGGTCTTTGAGAGACAGGCCCAACCTTCTTCTCTGAGTTGGTGGAGCCCTCAGAAATGATTGCAATTTGGTTCCAGCCCACGTGGTCCTGGCACAATTCAAACAGCTTGGAACGCCCCTTGGGAGGGTCCTGCAACATCCCTGCCCATGAATACTAAGGGTGATGGGAAAGCAAACCCCTTAGATAGATTCTCCTCATCCTTCTAGAGGGGCACCTCCTCCAGGAAGCCTTCCTGATCCCTGCTGGCTGCTCAGTCATGCCTGCCCTGTGTCACTCCTTTATCGAACTCACTGTACTCAGTGGGGCTTCTCCTCGCTGGTTTCCCATAGGACGTAAGGCCCTGAGCTCAGTGGCTGGTGGGCTGCTGATAGCACTCTCTCCATTTACCTGGGATGGTGCCCTCTTGGGGCCCCCCAGGAGGAGCCCAGAAAAAGATGATGGGAGCAGGGACCAGGGGCAGAGTGTGGAGCCCCAGGTGGTCCGGCAATATTTCAGGACCCCTGTCATCGCATCTGCTTTTCTTCCTGCACAGAGGAGCTCCAAGAACCTGGTCTTGGTGCAGTTTACATGCCTGGGACTCCCCCATCTAGAATCTATGGTGTCTCACAAGCCCTCAGGAGGGATAAGCACCACCCAGAGCCAGAAAGAGCAAGGGGCCCCCGTGTCTCCGTGTATCTCCCCCCTGGCTGGCTGGGATTGGGCATCAGGAGGCCAGATGGTGGAACTGGGGAAGCCAGGCTGTCCCCAGGGTAGAGACTCCTATGAGCTGAAAGGACTGGGTCAGGTCTCCTGTCCACCAGGTATCCCTTCCCTCCCTGCCACCTCCTGCTCTTTCTCTGTGGAGAGGTTGGCAGAGTTGGGTAATGGGCTGCCTGAGGGCAGAGACCCTCTGGGGAGCGGGCAGAATGGGCTGAGCTCCAAGCTGGCATCAAGCCAGAGGTGGGGCCTGCCTGGTTGGTGTGATGGGCAGCGCTACCCTCTCCTGCTTTCCAACACTGATTGGGCTGGAGAGTGGTGCCCCTGGCCCTGCTCTGGGGCTAGGAGCAGTGGGCACGAGGAAGTGAAGGCTGAGCCCTGCAGGCTGTGGCCCGGGAGGCGTCCCCACACCAGCCACCTCACGACTTGTCTCCAGGGGCAGGGCTTTCCAGAGAGTCTGCAACCTCAAGCCCCGCTGCCCCCTCAGTTGGAGCAGGGGAGTCAGGATGCCAGGCCCTACCGGCCACTAGCCATGGCCATTGTGGGACATGTAAGCTGCCAGAGCCACCACCACAGCCACATAGAGACCGGCCCCCACAGCAATGGAGAGTGTGGCCAGGAAGAGGGCCCTGCGGGAGGTGGTGCTGGCCAGGCGGAAATCCCCCTTGGAGATGGCCTTGCTGGTCTAGGGAGAGAGATGTGCTGATGAAAGAGGGCATCCCCATGCCCAGCCCAACTGCCCCCGCCCACCAGGCCCCTGCCCCCCTCCTGCATAGGCTTCTGCCAAGCCCTGCAGTGGAGGAAGGTGGCCAGAGTCCAAGGCCTGGACCCACGTGCTCTTACCCCCTGGGAGAAGTAGAAGGCGGCGATGCCCAGTGGCCAGAAGCAGCAGAGCATGGAGAAGATGGTGAGCCCCAGGTGGTCCCTGGGGGGCAGCGTGAGGAAGTTGTCTTCACTCTCACTCTCTGTGGAGGTTGTGTCACTCTGCAAAACACGGGTGGGGTTCCTGACCAGGCCCAGGACCGCCCAGGGGCAATGACGTGGTTCTCTTCTGCTTCGATGGAAGTGTCTAGGTTGGGCTCGGTGCTCTCTACCAAAAACCCTTAACAATGACCCATGGATTCCATCTTTAGGGATTTATCACAAGGAAAGAATGTAAGTATGTATGTATAGGCATGTTCGGCACCGGGTAGTGATTGTGAGAGATTGGAAACAATTGTCCCTTACAATGCCCAACGATCAGGAGGTTGACTTAATAAGTGATGGAATACTTACCATGGAATACCACGTAACCCTTTTAAAATCACCTGGTAAAAAGGTTACATTATGTGGAGCAACACTAAATATGTTGCTTAGAGAGAAAAATCAAGTTACAAAACTAGGCACATCTCTCTGGGGGACTAGGATGGGATAAAAACATGAATAAAAAATGACTAGAAGATCACCCACTACAATAATGTTATCTTTCCGTGGTTTTTGGCATTAACTGTATATTACTTATATGATTAAGAAAACAGGAACAATAAATGCTATTTAAAAATTAAACAGTCAACCCAAGCTAGTGTTTCTCAAAGTGTGGGTAGCAGTTGTGTCAAAGTGCCCCTGGGAGGTGCGACCCCAAGCCAGGCCTAATTAATCTCAATGCCTGGCTGTGGGCCTGGGAGTCTGTCTTTTAAATACATGTACCCACCTCCTCCTCCTCTTGGTCGTCGTCCTGTCCCTGCAGCTCCTCTTGAACCCCATAGGACACAGTCTGGATGGCGACATCCTCTTCTGCTTGGCCAGGGTCTGTGGACCACTCTGTGGGCCCAGCCTGGGGCTCCCTGCTCTCCGTGAAGCTGGTCTCACAGCTGCCTGCCCTGGGCTCCTTGACCTTGTCCCTCCCCAGGAGGCAGGTAGGCCTGTACCAGGCCTCCACGGCCAGCTGCAGAGACCCTGGGTCCAGGAGCTGGTGGGCGCGAGCAGGGTCAGCACCTCCTAGGAGGAAGGAGTAGAGCTTCTCCTGGCAGGACCAGCTGGGTGAGGCCTCGGGGTAGGGGTAGGGTCGGTGGAGGTGGGCGGGGCTCCCAGGCAGCAGCGGGTTCTGCAGCTCACTCAGACTCTCCATGGTTCTGGGGGCAGCTCCAGGAAAGGGAACCTGGGCCAGCTGGGCAGTCCTCAGAGAGCCTGCTGGGAGCACAAGACAGACAGACACTGAGGCCAGGGCGCCGGATGCAGGACTGGAAGGCTTATGAGCTGGGGTTCTGCAGTCTGACTTGCCTCAGACCCTGCCTTTATCACTGGCCAGAGGTGGGACCTTGACT
Source organism: Myotis myotis (assembly GCF_014108235.1). Taxonomy (NCBI): domain Eukaryota; kingdom Metazoa; phylum Chordata; class Mammalia; order Chiroptera; family Vespertilionidae; genus Myotis; species Myotis myotis. The sequence goes on from NW_023416313.1 coordinate 203,469,814, forward strand.
TGGCTACTCAGCTTTTCAGAAACTTCTCCATTTCTTTGTCAGCAAATTGGGGATAACAGCTGTATCTAGCTCATAGAATTGGTTTGTTCATGTACCCACTCAACACACATTTATTGAGCACCAGCTCTATGCCAGGTGCTGTACACACAGATGCCGGGATATGATGGTGAGAGAGGTGGGAAGAAGGAGAGGAAGAGGGATGCACACTTTTTCTTCCCGGAGCTCACAGTCTGGTAGAGAAGATGGCTGCCCCAAGAAGTACCACAGGGGGTGTGAGGACAGAGGTGCAGGGAAGGCTTTTAAACAGATCTGAAGGAAGAGGACAAGTTGACAAGGTGAGGGGAGGGGGAACACATTTCATGCAGAGGCCAGATAAAGGGTGGCAGGTCTGAGAGCCTGGGAGAAGGCAGGTGAGGTTCAGGGTACAGAGGGAGGTGTGAGCTGGGTGTGGGGCATGCAGTCCTGTTGGGGTCTAAGATGCCCTCACAGGTCTTGGCAGGTGTGATAGGATGAGATTTGGATCCCGAAGCCTTTCAATGTTTATGTGTAGAAAGTGGCCTGGAGGGGGCTGGGCTGGCTAGTACATCATCTAGGAGGCTTTGCCATGGTTTCTGGTCAACTGAAGACAACTGGGACTCAATGAGGAGATAAAGAAAAAAGGACAAGCCCTGGCCGATGTGGCTGAGTTGGTTGAAGTGTTGTCCTGTACACCAACCAAAAGGCGGCGGATTCGATTCCCAGTCAGGGCACATACCCAGGTTGTGGGTTTGACGCCCCCGTTCAGGGTGTGGGCAAGAGGCAATCAATCAATGTTTCTCTCTTACACTCTATCCTTCCCTTCCTTTCTCTCTAAAAATCAATAAAAATATTTTTAGAAAACTAAAAAAAAAAAAAAAAAAAGAAAAAAAAGAATTCAAAGTCTGGCCAAGGGCCATTTCTACTTCTGCCCCAAGAGAAATGACTAGAGTCTAGAAAGCTGGTTCTTGGGAAACCTGGAGACAAAGCATGCTCCAGGAACAATGCCCAGGGGAAGGGACAGAGGGAGGGAGGAGAGGGACCAAGTGTTGAGAGTGTGGCCACGGGGGCCTGGACTCCCTGGCTGGCGTGCTATGAGGGAGGGGGGTGGGTGGTGGCCTGCCGGGAGGCAAAGCAGCAGGAAGAGGCTGCCATGCCTCAGGCTCTGAGCCCTGGGAGGTGCGGCCTCTCTAACAGAGGCTCCTGGAGGGGCACAAAGACCAGCATGTGGCCCAAGTGTCCGCCTCTTCATCCAGGAAGAGGACAGATGGTGCTGGAGACATTGGGCTGCCATGTGCCTGCGGGCTTTGTTGGTGCATTAACCAGCTGCGAGTAACACCTGGGCTGAGAGCAGCTGTGGCAGGAGCTTCTCCACACACAGAGATGGGCACACAGGCTTGGGAGGGGGTGGGCTTAGGTCACTGCTCTCCGTGCTCAGGAATGCAGGGGCCTGCTACTTCCTCCTCCTTTCTCACCAGGTCAACAATGCAGGGAGCCCCTCGGACTACAGGGATGTGGAGGGCTCCTTCCTGTAGGTGGGGAGTTGGGAGTGTCCACAACAGAGGTCTTGCAGGGCTAGGCTTGTGTCTGGGCTCCTCTGGGCAAATTCCAAGCAGGACTGGTCTCTTTTGACCCCCATGGGCAACTTCTGAGCCTGTCATAACTTCCCCTCCTCCAGCAGATGTGACCCACAAGTGCAGAGTTGGAGGTTATGTGACCATAAGGCTCATGGTTTGGTAGTTAGGTACACCAGGGTTCCATTCCTGAACCATCCCCATTAACATTTTGACTTGGCACTTCAGTTTTCCCACCTGTAATAAGAAGGGCTGAATTAAATGGTCACTGATGATGATGGCACTAACATTCACGATCCCATAGCCCCAAGGAGCCCCACAGAAGTGAAACGCCCCCACTCTTTGTCACCTTGCAAGAGTCCAGGGTAGACGAGCAGGCTCAGAGCCCAGTGAGGTGCAGAGTCCTCTCCTTCCCTCCATGGCCCCTCAGAACAGGATGAGGGGGGCAAAAGAAAGGCAAGACAGCTACTTGCCAGGTGGACCCTCGGGCTTCCCAACTCTCCCTGGGCTGCCCTAGTCCTATCCCCGCCTGCCCCTCATCTTTTCCTCCCTCTGGGATTGTAGGACATGGTTCTCAAAGGCCCCCCAGCCCCTCCACCAGCTGGTCTTAATTTACCCCCCTCTATGTATAGCCTTGAAGGTCCTTGTTGCCATTCATGTGGGCAGAGGTATGGAGGGCCTTTCAGCAGGGGTAAGGCAGAGAAGACCAGTCCCAGGGTCCTCAGAGCAGATGAATGCATCTAACTCACCCTGCCCTCTGCCCTGCTTTAGCAGGGTGAGCCCCCTGTTCAATCCCCCAGAAGGAAAAGAAGGATGCTTGTGGCCAGGAATGAGGCCCTGGGGCTCTGGAGACGTGAGGGCGTTTGCAGGGCACTTGTCCAGGGCAGGCAGGGCAGCTGGGTTCCAGCTCACCCTCCTGCTTTTGCCAACCACCTCTTTTGGTCAAAGTACATCCAGCTAAGCTTCTGGAACCCAAGTCACACAGCCTGTCCTGGACTGTGCCGTTAGGCAAGGCTTCTCAGCATTCATGGTACAAAGATGCATGATCCTGGGTTTTCACAATAAGAACAAACTGAAAGCCACCTGAGTGTCCAACAATCAGGGACGAGTTAAATAAATGATGGTACAAGACGAGGTGGTACAAGACCTTCCAGCAGGTCTACAAAGAGGAATGACAGGAGAAAATGCTCACTGCGGATTCAGTGAGAAGGCAGAAAAGATCGGTATGTGCACATAATTTCAACTCCAGCCAAGTGTCAACAGCGATTACCTCCAGGGGTGAGAGTGCGGGTGTTTCTTCCATTTTCTTTTTTACACCACGGGTTTTCGGTTTTCCACATTTATTTTTTTACAACGAGCATGTACTACTGTTAAACCAGAACAAATTAAGTGCATAGATTTCTTCTGAACTAAATTATCTAAAATCGGTTTAAAACTTCCCTAGGCTAGAGGGTTTCTTCTGGGTTTAGAGGCTGAGCACAGCATCAAAGCCTACCCTGACACACACAGATAGGCATGCACGTACACACACACACACACGTACACACACACACACACACACACACGCACACACACACACACACACACACACACACACGCACCTCCACTTCATGTTCTCCCCATAAACTGCTAGGGCCACACAAGAGTTCACTGAACTGATCCCAGGGACCCAGCACTGAGCTCTGGCCAGATGGAGGAGGTGGCAGGTCCCCAGGGCAGCCTTCTCTGCCCTTGACCTGGCCTGACCTCTTGGCCTGTTGCTTGTGGCTGCTCCTCCCTGCTCTCTGGGGTAAGAGACCAGTTTCAAAGCAGACCAATTTTCATTTCCACCTCTGCTGCCCGGGCTCCCTTGGACTGTGTGTGCTGTATTGTGTGCCTGCCTATGTCCTGGTGAGCATGCCTGTGTGAGAATGTGTGTGTGTAAGTGCACACTTGTCCAGAGGACGGCATGAAATGCCTGAAATTCTGAAGCTGAGCAGATTGCTCCAAATTGTGCATTTGGGCCTAGCTGTCTGGGCCCCACAGGAGGAGAGGGAGAGAAGATGCCTCTGGCTTGTTTCATTCTCAGCTGAGAACTGAGCTGAGCTAAGGTTTTCCAGTCCCTGCTTTGGGGATGGAGAGCACACTGCCACCTCTCAGACCAGGGACAGGAAGCCATCCAGGAGTCCACTAGAATCCAATTACAGCGTCCCACTGGAGTCTGATTGCACCTGAGTCCAATCATAATATAGTGCAACATCAGGTTGCTGATCTATAAAATGTATGGATGGGGTAGAAAGTGTTGATTTTTTAACAGCGCGGCTCAATATGACCCTGGGATTCTATTGGGAGAAGAAGAAGAATAACTTAACACGTACTGAGCTTTTGGCATGTGCCAGACACTCATTTCGACTCAATAATTCTAGTGGGAGAATAAAAATAGAATGGGCACTTCCTCTTCTAGCTGTGGCAGACAAACTCAGGTCACACAATACCTGCCAATAATAGCCAGAAAAGCTAGGGGAAACATGAGGGCATCGAAGAATCACCCAGGGGAGCAAGAATTTGAGGGGTCAGGGTTGCAGGACCCCAGGGGAAAAAGAAACAGAGAGGTGAGCCTGGCCCTTTGCACCACTTTCCCCTTCTTCTAGCACCATCAGAGGCCGGGGAGAAAAAACTGAAGGAGGAGGGGACCCAGGAAACAGTGCCGGTTTCCAGCCTCTTTAGGCTACCCCTCTTTCTGGTAGGAGCAAGCCAGAAAGCAGGCAGAAAGCAGGCTTTGAATCCACTCCGTCCCTCGGAGTAAGGTGTTCTGCACGCAGCCTGGCTGCCTTCCAGAAGCCAGCGTTGTCTCAGGGCTGTGCTTCTCACTTTAGTGTGTACCAACACCACCTGAGGACTCCTTAAACCCAGACTGTGGGTTTCCACCTCACCGTGTATGCTTCCAGATGGGCCTGGGCATGCACATCTGTACAAGTTCCCAGTGCTACTGGTGCTGCGGGTCCAGGGACCACGCTTTAAGAACCACTGCTCTGATAACCTACTGGAAAAAAAAAATAGCGAAGACATGTATAACCTGTAAGGTAATCGATGGGGAACATGAAATAATAAAAACACTTGACTATCCAAAATGAGACAAGATAGAAAAAGGGATATAGAACAAGTGAGACAAAATAGAAAACAAATAGTAAGATGTTAAACTTTCACCTGGTTATATCAACAATTACATTGACTGTGAACAAAATAAAATTGCCCATAAAAAGACAAGGATAGTCACATAGTGTATTAACCCATTTATATGGAATTTGAGAGGCAAAACTAGAGTGACAGGAAGAAGATCAGTGGTTGCAAAGAGCCAGGAGTTGAGGGAGGGGACTGACTACAAAAGGGCATGAGGATTTTTTTAATGGAGGGGCTGTTCTGTACTTTGATTGATTGTGGTAGTGGTTACGTGACTGTATTTCACAGAACTCACTGAATTGCATACTTAAAATTAATGGTTTTTATTAATGCATGTCAAAATGGATTTTTTTTGTCATTTATTTGTTTATTTATTTATTTATTTATTTATATTTTGTTAGTATTTTTAAATCCAAGTATATGTTTTTTTTTATTAATTTTTTGGAGAGAGAGGGAGAGAGAAACATTGATGTGAGAGAAACATCAATTGGTTGCCTTCCATATGTGATCTGACTGGGGATCAAACCTGAAACCCGGAAATGTGCCCAGACAGGGAATCAAAGTGGTGGCCGTTCAGTGCACAGAAGGATGCTCAACCAACCAGGCCACTCTGGCTGGGCTGGATTTTTAAAATAACAAAATCCTGCCCTAGCCGGCTTGGCTCAGTGGATAGAGCGTCGGCCTGCAGACTGAGGGGTCCCGGGTTCGATTCCAGCCAGGGGCACATGCCTGGGTTGCAGGTTCGTTCCCCAGTCGGGGGTGTGCAGGAGGCAGCCAATCGATGATTCTCTCTCATCATTGATGTTTCTATCTCTCTCCCCTTCTCCCTTCCTCTCTAAAATCAATAAAGAAATATATATATATATACAAACTCCCACTACATGCTGCTTTTAGCAATGCACCTTAAATATAAAAATACAAAAAAGTTCAAAGAAAAAGAATAAAATATTGATACCAACACCTCACACTTATCAATTTCTTATGTGTTCCAGGCACAATTCTAAATGCTGCCTATCATCTCATTTAATTCTTACAGTAGCCCTATGAAGTCTGTGCCATCATCATCTCCATTTTACAGATTAAGACACAAGGGCATAAGAAAGTTAAAGGTGCCCACAGGCACACAGCTGGTGAGTGGTGAGCTGGACGTGACCCCTAGAATATGACTGCAGAGTCACTGTGCCTAGTGCCACTCTAGGTCAGATACCATTTACTGAGTGTTTGCTTGGTTCTGAACACCAGGCCAAGTGCTTCAAATGCAGTATCTCATTTAATCCTTTCTCTGTTGCATGTGGGGGAACTGCAGCTCAGAGAGGTTTAAATAGGGTTCCGGAGATCACAGCTGGAGCATGGCAGAGCCCCATTTGGCCCAGGTCTGTCTGACCTGAGCTCACGCTGGCCTGAACAGCATCGAGTTCTCCAGGTGAGCTGCAGGGTGGGGCCTGGTTCTCCAGGTTAGCTGCAGGTTTGTTGCACACAATACCTGGGAAGAGGCATCATGAACACTATAGTTTTTTTAAAAAAAAGGCCAAAGGGATAGTGTGTATAACTAGGTGTTGGGTCATATCCTTGGGGTGGGGCCAGCCCTTATCAGAACCCTACAAAATTATAATTAGCAACTGTTCACTGCATGAAGCTAGCTATTATTATTTCCCATTTTTCAGGTAAAGAAACGGACACTCAGAAAAGTTAAGTCACTTGCCCAGGATTAAACAGTGACCGACTGGACTTCAACCCAAGTTTAATTGAGTCCAAAGTCTCGCCTTTCACTACGATGTCTTTCAGAGCCTACCTGTGTATAGAAGGTCAGGATAAATTGTGTGGATTTGATCCTGGACGGGTTAAAAACCAGAGGCCTCAGCGAAGGGAATGGGACAAAGGAGCTTTTAATAAAAGATTAAGAGATTTGGAGTGATCTAGTAGCTCAGGGGTGGCTGCCTAGATAACCTTAAGGTCTGGATTCAGATAAATGCAGAGCCATTGTGAAAAGCTGAACTCTTCACCTTGCTATCTCTCAGTGCAGCAGGAGAGAATGCCTCTAAACTGAAAGATCAAAGCAAGAACTTCCGAGTCAGGCAGAAGATTAAACATGAATGATTAAAATCAGGGAAAAGGCGAAACCTTTAACAAAAGGCGAGAGACTACCTTCAAGTCAGATACTATGTAAGCTGTTGTACACACTGTGAAGTGTGGCGATGGTGGCTGTCGGTAATGGCTTGGGGCTGGATTTGATGATTTCTGGCCCATAAGCAAGGAAGCCACCAAGGTAGCTGGGGGTCATGGCTGTAGCTCCCTGCATCTGGCAGTGAAGAGAGAAAGTCGGGTAAAGAAGGGGAGGAAGGGGAGTCAGAATCAAGGGAACATGGGGAACTTGGCTCTCTTTGCTTCAGTTTATCTCGGGAAGCTAACGCAATTAATTATCCTTGCTTTCTCCTCTGTCTTCAACAGCTCCCAACTCCCGATCCTTCCTAACAAGCACTTAAACATATTGTTTTCTTCCTTGCTAGAAAATAAATCAACTGCCGTGGCTGTAAAACCTGGCTGTAGTCCTAGCTGGTTTGGCTCAGTGGATAGAACGTTGGCCTGTGGACTAAAGGGCCCCGGGTTTGATTCCAGCCAAGGGCACATGCTCAGGTTGTGGGCTCGATCCCCAGTGAGGGGCGTGCAAGAGGCAGATGATCAATGATTCTCTCTCATCATTGATGTTTCTATCTCTCTCACCCTCTCCCTTCCTCTCTGAAATCAATAAAAATATATTAAAAACAAACAAACAAACAAAAACCTGGCTGTAAATGCTCTGACATCCCTCCCATTGGGAAGCGGGGGCCTAGGTCCCCCTCTCTAATCGGAGTGGGTGTGACTGCTTCAACCCCAGAGCACAGCAAAAGTGATGCTACGTGACTCCAAAGCCGGTGACATAGGTCAGGCATCTTTCACCGCTTTTGGAACCCTGAGCTGCCTGTACGTGGTTGGACTGCTCTGAGGCCGCCATGCTGGAGAAGCGGTGTGTGTGGATCCTCCTGTCAATGGCGCCTGCTGAGCCCAGCCTTCCCGTCATCCTCGAGATGCCAGATGCGCGAGTGAAGCCATCTTGGACTCTCCAAACCAGCCCACATGTCCGCTGAATACCACTGGGTGACCTCTTCAGCGCGTGCCACAGGGAGAGCATAATCACCCAGCTCAACCCTGCATGGCTTTCTGACCCCCAAAGTCCTGAGGTATAATAAGATGCCTTTTGTTTTAGCTGCTAAGTTCTGGGGCAGTCAGGCAGCAACAGATAACTGGAACATCCTTCCTCAGTGCTAGTTCCCTCAGCTCCTGTCTCCTCTCTCTCCTTCACTTTATAGCCGTGTTTCTCAGAAGTATTGTCTCTACTCACATCAGGATACTTCAGCTCCCGGCTCAAAAGCCACTCCTTCAGGGAGGGTGTCCCTACCTCCTCAGTCTGGATTGAAGTTCCCTGCTTCTCTGCTCTTCAGGCTCCAGCTCTTCCTCTCAGAAAGCTGATCACAGCCTTTACTTACATATGTGTGATTCATTGATTAGCATCTTTCTCCCTTACCAGACTGTGAGCTTCAAGAGAATGGGGATTGCCTCGGTCTTCCTCATCCTTGCAGCCCCTTGCCGGGCATAGAGTGGGGACTTAAACAGTTGACCTCATGAGTGAATGAGTGAGCTAGGTGTGCTGGGCCTCCCTCATAAGAAAGTACGTTCTAGGAGCTGGGATGGATGGAGCACATCTGGCCAGGACACTTTTGGTTCTACACAACCAACATTTCTTGAGCAGTTACGAGGGATGCAAAAATAAACAAGAAGTGGTAGCTGCTTGAGGAGGGGTGGGGAAGACAGACTAGTAAATATGAAATTTCAATACAATGGAGTCAGTTGTGTTAGCAGCACACAGAGAGCTATGGGACACTGATAAGGGACTTGTATCCTGGGATGGGAGTGGAGGCGATGATGGGAACCATGAAGAGGCTTTCAGAGCAGGTGACATCTGAAGTGAGCCTTCAGGAAAGAAGATGAGTCATCCAGGTGAGATGAGGGAAGGGCATTTCCAGCAGAGGAAACAGCACAGAAACATGGGCTGCTGGTATGAAGGAGAGGCCAGGGTGGCTTGGTATTGATGGAATGAGGAGAAGGGGAAGGGCCTTATACTCCATACGGAGTTTTTTTCCTGTAGACAGTGGGGAGCCCATGATAGTTGTAGCAAGGGAGTGGTATGGTTGTACCTGTGTTTTAGAGCACTCTGGTTAGCAGCAGTGGGTAGAAAGAATTAGAGGTGAATGAAAAGGGAGGCTAGGAGTCCTGTAAAGAGACTATTGTGAAAACGGAGGCAGGAGAGGACAAGGACCTGAACCTGATCTATGGCTGCACTGGGGATCGAGCCCGCAACCCGGGCTTGTGCCCTGACCAGGAATCAAACCATGACCTCCTGGTTCATAGGTCTACACTCAACCACTGAGCCACACTGGCCAGGCCCTGGCTGCCTTCTTGTACCTAACTTCCAAGGAAATCCATACCAGCTACCTGTGCTAGTCAACACCTCCTTTATTCATAAGTCTGCATGGACAAGGAATAATGAATACATGAAAAGAAAAGAAAAGGATGAAATAAAGAGAACAATTGACATAAGATAAAAACATCCAAATTATAGAAAAGATCTTTATAATTTTTTGAATTCATATTCTCACAGATATATAAGGGGATGTTACATACATAAAATGATAACAGGCTGCTATGAAAAAGGAGCAACAAAAGAACATGAAAGAATTTGGAAAATTGAAAATAATTGTCTAAATTTTAAAGAATTTAATGGAGAGAGTTGGCAATAGAATAAACACAGTTAAAGGCTAACTTTTTTTGTTAATCTTCACCCAAGGATATGTTTTTATTGATTTTTAATAAGAGAAGAAGGGGGAGACAGAGAGAGAAAAACATTGATAGGTTGCCTCCCATATACACCCCTATGCGTGGATCAGACCCATGACCTAGGTATGTGCCCTGATCAGAATAGAACTTGCAACCTTTCTGGTGCATGGGACAATGCTCCAACCAACTGAGCCACCCAGCCAGGGCAAGACTAACTTTTTAATGTAAAAGAAAAAGTTACTAAACTTCCCCACGGTATAGAGCAAAAAGATGAAGTAGGTGAAATAAAGTTAAGAGATGTGGATGAAAGTCCCAGAGTTCCAAATCAGTCTAGGACAGTGGTTCTCAACCTTCCTAATGCCGCGACCCTTTAACACAGTTCCTCATGTTGTGGTGACCCCCAACCATAAAATTATTTTCGTTGCTACTTCATAACTGTAATTTTGCTACTGTTATGAATGGTAATGTAGATATCTGATATGCAGGATTTATTTTCATTGTTACAAATTGAACATAATTAAAGCATAGTGATTAATCACAAAAACAATATGTAATTATATATGTGTTTTCCGATGGTCTTAGACGACCCCTGTGAAAGGGTTGTTCGACCCCCAAAGGGGTGGCGACCCACAGGTTGAGAACCACTGATCTAGTAGGAGTTTCAGAAAGACTGTAGGAAAATAATAATTAAAAGAACAGAAGCAGCCGAAACCGGTTTGGCTCAGTGGATAGAGCGTCGGCCTGTGGACTGAGAGGTCCCAGGTTTGATTCCGGTCAAGGGCATGTACCTGGGTTGCGGGCATATCCCCAGTGGGAGGTGTGCAGGAGGCAGCTGATTGATGATTCTCTCTCATCGATGTTTCTAACTCTCTATCTCTCTCCCTTCCTCTCTGTAAAAAATCAATAAAATATATATAAAAATAAATAAATAAATAAATAAAAGAACAGAAGCAGAGCCCAGTGTGCTCAGTGGTTTTAGTGCCTGCCCGCACACCGAAGGGTTGTGGGTTCGGGCACATACCTGTAAGCTCCCCTTGCCCCCCCCCCCCCCCCCCGATCCAGGTGCATGCGGGAGGCAACCAATTGATGTGTCTCTCTCACATCGATGTTTCTCTGCCTTTCTGTCTCTCAGTGTCTCTCTCTTCCCCTCCCTCCCTTCCACTCTCTAAAAATCAATGGAAAAAATATCCTCGGGTGAGGATTAAAAAAAGAACAGAAGCAGAAAGTGTTTCCTGAGCTGAAAGAAAAAAGAATACTTACATTGAAAAGGCTCACCAAGTACTGAGCTGGAAAAATCACACACACACACACACACACACACACACACACACACACACACGAGAAAGATGGGAAAGAGAAGTGGATGCGTTTGGTCTTGAAGTGTCTTTGAGATACTAGGGTAAAAACTCCATGTGGCAATTAAATGTATGAAGTTGAAGCCCTGGGTAGTGGTCAGGGCTGGAGAGAGATGTGAGAATTATTGAAGGACCTATGGAGAGGGAGGAGAAGAGAAGAGCAAGGAAGGGAGAGAAGAGGGCCGAGAAGGGAACCCAGGGAAGGGGACACGCAGCTGAACACGTCTCAGCTCCCAAGTCTTCTAAGGCGCTGTCTTCCAGAGAACAAAAGTCTACCCTGTTTTCTATCCACTGCCACCTGCGCCCCATGCGCTGGACTGCCTCTCTCTCAGAGCACAATCCCCCTGCCTGGGGGATGGGAATGTGGCTGACAAGGGTGAAAATTGCTGGGAAGATTGAGGTGGTGGCACCACTACTCAAATTAGTCCATTTTCGGGCAGAAATTAAATCTTTATTCTCGCTGAAACAACCTGTCTCTCTACTGAAGCAGCTCATTCCCAACCACTTACAGCAAACAGAGCATCTGATGGCAGAAGACAGCACACATAATGGGGAGGTAGAGCATGGGGCCCTCGCTCCCTCCTTGGTTTGCTTGGGGTGGGGGTGGTGGCAGCTGCGGAAGGAGAAAGAAGAGAGAAGAAGGGAGGAGACAAGAGAAGAGAGAACCTGGATGCAAAGAGCAGGGATGAGATCAGTTTTCATGGTCCCCTGGCTAGTAGCAGAAGGGACCGCGCTCCAGGCAGGATGACTACCAAGCCCCTGAGAAGGGAATGGGGTTGGAAAATACCCAAGGTTTGAGGAACTGAAATGTTTCTTCTTCCCTAAGTGCAGGCTGCTGCTTCCACTTCTTCCTCCCTTGAGTGGTGTACTTTGGGGGTGGAAGTCCCTCTGGGATGTAGAAATGAATTTGTCTTTGAATCCAAAGGTAATGAATGATGTGCAGATATCTCCAGATATTCTCTTATTATTTTGTGTGTGCCACCCAGGGGAAGGGGCCTGCATATGTGTATTTCAATGTTTCCATCTCTCTCTTACACACACACACACACACACACACACACACACACACACACACACTCACTTCATTTCTTAATGGCATTCATCTCTTCCTCTTCTTCAGACCTCTCTTGCCTCCAGCCCCAGATAACCAAGATCATCCAATCAGGTGCCCGGGTTGACTCCTTTCTTCCCTTTGAAGTCTTGCAGAGGGAGGGGGCAGGAGGGAGGGGAACACAAGAAGTAGCCAGTGGTAGTTTTTCCCTGCTGGGAGAGAAGCCAGATGTGCCTGCCTGGTGATCAGCGATGCCCTGAACCCTGACAGCTCTGGGGCTAGAGTGTCCACCCAGACAGCTGTAGAAGGAGGGGTGGTGCATGGTTCTATCCCCAGCAGCAGGCCAGCACCCCCCACAGACCAGTCTTGCAGAAAATAAAGCCCCTCTCCACGGTTGCTGCTGCCTCTGCTGCTGTCACTTTGTTATAAAGGTTAGTGACTGTCCATTAACTCTGAGGAGCTGATTCTTGCCAGTGCTGCACCGGCAGCTGGGAGCCAGAAAGTGCTGACATGGGGGGAGGGAGTGGTGGTGGGTAAGCAGGGGAGGTCACTGGCATGGCCTACTCAGCCCTCCCCAAGTGCCAATTAGCTAAGGTTTTCCTGCACATCAGCCAGGCCTGCCACAGTTGAGGAAAATTATTGTCAGAGAAGCTCATTTTGTTTTTATATTAAAAACGTTCTCCCCAGGGATGGATCTTTCCTGGCTGTCCCCTCCTTCAGTCTTCTTAGGTGGGGGATCCCAATCAGGCAGGATCCCTGGGAGGAGATGTCCAAGGACAGGGTCCCTGGCCGTTGGCTACTCACAAAGGATGTTAGCGGGGAGTGATTTCCTAGCCTTTTGGCCTGGAGGCAGCAGCCCTCCCAACTCAGCAACTCTGTACACATTCCTGGCTTTCCCAGGAAAATAAGGAAGACTAGGAGATCTTAAGAAAACACTAAAACTATAAATATCATTTCCTAAGTTCTTATTTCCTCATTCCACTGCATTCATAAAATCCAGTTCTTCATTGAAAGGACTTTAACCTACTCTTCAGATCAGGTTTGTGAAGCTGGTATCCTGTGTTCAAGGAGAACTTAGGGATTTGTGGGCTGGGAATAGCCCTCAGATGGCCCCACAGAACATTCGAACTCATAGTCTTAAAACTCATCTAGTTCAACCTTCTTTTACTGAAGTGAAAACTAAAGCTTACAGAAGGGAAGGGACAGCCTGAGACAGTCACTGGCAGATCTGGGATCAGAACACAGGGCTCCTGACTTCCATTCAAATGTTTTTCTTCTGAGATATTTTAACACTTTGCTCTTGTATTTTACACCCAATTACTGAGTCCTTGCTATCTTTCAGGTGCTATGGGGGAGGTGGGGTGTTGAAGGAGGCAAAGAGATGAAAACAACATAATCCTTGCCTTCAAGGAGCTGTTTCCCTAGATCTGTGATTTTTTTTTGGGAAAAATAAAAACTGTGAGTCAGGCTCTCACCCTATATCGTCTTCTATAGGTGATGATGGAAGAGTAGACAGGGAGGGAACTCTTTTACTTTCTCAAGTTTAATAAGTTAGGTTTCACTGACTCTGGGACCTCAGGGAGGCCAAGGACAAAGGGAACCACAGCCAGGCTGGGAGAAAAGGGTGTAAGGGTGGCAGTGAGCAGGTCACTGACAGCAGGTCTGGCTGGTGGTAGGAATAGTGGTAACAGCTCACACCAATATGGCAACGCACAGTCGACAACCTTTCAATCAGGTACATGGTTTCATGGAGTCCCAAGACAATTCTCTGAGGTGAGCAGAGCAGCTACGTTACCCCCACTTTAGGGATGAGGAAACTGAGGTTCAGAGAACTCAGATAATTGGCCAAAAGCCAGTAGATGCCAGCGTCCAGCCAGGAACTCCTAGCCCAGTGCTCGTTCTACCACGGTGGGTGGGGAAGTTGTGCTGGGATGAGAGGATGGGGATAAAGCAGTGGTCAGCCACAGTGACAGGCCAGTCTTCCTCTACGCAGTTTTATTTTGATTGCTACATTCTGGCACGCAGAGAACTCTGCTCTGAAGACCCGGAAGCACTTTGCAGGCCCGAATGATCTCATTCAGCTCCCTCTTGCCAAAAGAGGAAGGACTCCAGATAGAGATTCTGTCTAGGGTCACCAGCATTCTGCCACATAACAGACAACAGGACTCAGGGTCTCCCACTCTTTGCCCTCATGCACCAAGCAGTGTGATGCAAAACCAACCTCTTTCCTTGAGAGTCAAGAGGGCCACAGGATAAAATTAAGGTATCTTCTGGTACCTCCTTCCTTCCATGGAGAAATGGCTGAATAGGTGTTGAGGGGCCTGGCCCATGCCTTGGCCCAAGGGTCATTGCAGGGCAAAGAAATCTTGAGGCAGTCCCCCTAATGAGCAGGGTTGGGGGAGGAGAGGGAAGCTGGAGAAGCTGGTTCAGATTTCCCTAGTGTCGCAGAGCCCTGGTGGGGACTGGGACACCCGGAGTCTGGACACTCGTGAGCATTTCTTGTGGGGCAGGGTGAATCAGAGCTGCCTGAGGTTGGGGTCAAGGCCTGGTGGTGTGGGATCAGGGTACCCAGGTGCCTGCCTGCGCCCCAGTCCCTCAGGCGCCTCTCACCCTGTAGGATGAGCGGAAGGGATGGACTTAGCGCGATCTCTGGCAGAGCCCGCATCCCTGAGAGGGGCCCCAGCTCAATCCCGGTTCAGCGCCTGGCTCTGCGCTCCCGATGCGCCCCCAGACGGCCTCTTACCTGTCCTGCCGAGGACGGTCCCGCCTCCTTCGCGGGGCTCGGGGGCCCGGCATGGGCCGGTGAGCGACAGCGCCCTCGCCTCGTGGCTGCGGTGGAACTCCCAGGAGGGCACCTCTGCTCCGGGCCCCGGGTCGCGGCCACTGCCGCCGCTTCAGCACCACGGACAGCTCCCGCCTTCTGCCAGCCGCCGCCGCCCGCCCCGCCCCGCGTGGTCCCGGGAGCCCCGCATCCCGGCCCGGCCCTGCCGCCGCCGCGCAGCCCTTAGCCCGGCCCGAGGCGGCTCCGCGCTGACTTGGGAGAACAGCCAGGAGGGTCCCCCCTCTTCCCCGCCTCCCGCCGCCGCCGCCTCCCTCTCGCCTCCGTGCTTCGTGCTCCCTTCCACGCTCCCGAATCAGCCCACCAGGGCGCTCCGGACCCAGCTCCGGGGCGGGGCGGGGCGGAGCGGGAAGCCCGGGAGCCCAGAGGAGGCGGCAGAGCAAGAGGCGAGAGGCAGCCACGGGCTTCTCTGGCTCCTGGAGCTCAGTCCTCTCTCCCAGCCCTTCTTCCCACCCTGCTCTCGTGCTCCCCCAGAAGCGATGTGTGGTCCTCCCGCTTCTTGAAGCATTTTTGGAGCGCCTAGGCGCCCAAGCCCTGAGATTTAATATGAATATGCCCTAAAGAGAAAAACAAGCAAATAAAAATCATTTATTGAGCGCTTACTATTTATCAGACACCGCGCAGGATTTTATGTTTTTAAGCAATATAATCTCATTTAATTTTTAAAACTACTCTAACAGGCAATACAGTCCTTCTCCTACCCCCCCCCCCCCCCCCCCCCCGCCTTCATTTTACTCACAAAGACCCTGGGCTCATAGAGATGAAGTCTCTTCATGTGGTGAGAACAGTACTGTGCTGGGAAATGCATGGGCTTGAAAGACCATGGACCTAAATTTTGCTCCTGGTCTCCCACTGACTAACTGGACTAGTACAATCTTGAGCAAATTACTTAACCTCTCAAAGCCTCAGGTTTCTCATTAGCAAAATGGGGGAGCTGTAGCCACCTCATAGGAGTCACATGAGGACAAAGCGAGAGGACATATGTGACACATTGGCTCCAAATAGGCCCTCAGTGGGTGAGCATTCCCCTCAGTTCTCCCAGAGAGATCTGAGCCTGAGCCCAGGGCCTCCGGCTGCTCTGTCTCCCCCACTGGGCTGCTCTTTATCACCCCTCACTTCAGTTTTCTTTTTGTAGCATGGGGACACCCTCATCTTGAGTGTCATGAATGGATGAGGCTATTTTTCAAGCTCCCCACAAGGTCTTGAGTCTCACCACAGTGCCAGGAGGTTGGGAGGGGAGAGTATTCTTGTTTTCTGAAGGTAAACAAGGCCAAAAAGTGAACCCCAGAGCAGGGTGAAGCTGGCCAGGACTGGAAGGAGGCCCTGGGGATGGCGCTGGCAGTGTGAGCTGCCCCCTCCCCACATCCAAGGATGCCATAGCACACTGAATGGTGGGCTCCCAGACCCCTCACTCCCACATAACATGGGGCATCTGGAGCAGTTCCATTTAGCTCCCAACAGGCTCAGTCTGAGGCAGAAGTCCTACCCCCCGCCTGCCTTTCTGGTCATGGAGCTTGGGTCTCTTCCTCTTCGGGGCTGGGCAGAAAGCTCCCTCAGCCTTGCAGTCTGTCTCGGGGCTGGTATTGGTGTTTATCCTGTTGGGTGTTAAATATATTCTTGTTCCTATTGACCCTGCCCCAGTAGAGGGAGGCCTCGAGGTTAGGAAGGCTCTTGAACCACTCATCTGAGGCCTATTCAGCATCTGTACAAATAAACACACACATACACCCCCTCCCACACACACATGAGACACTGGCCCCATGTGTCTACATGCCTTCTTGCACCTTTGGTCCCCTCACAGGGGCTCATGGCCCCCTATTTGGCCTTGGCCTCCTTCTGTTTCTTTCCTCTGTATCTTGGCTTTGCTCCATGTCTGGGCTGCATACCGAATTACCAATCAAAAGGATAATAAAAAAGCCAGTGAAGCAAAGCGGCATATACATTCCAAATACTAATGTTGATAATTATATGCTGTTGCCTGGAGGGGAAACTTCAAGAGAGGCCATTGGTATTGTGTCAAGGGCCCTGGCCTGGGCACCAAGAGACCCGAGTCCAGTCTGGTCTTTGTCATTAATTGTCTGTGTGCATTTAGGCAGTCCCTAATCTCCCCGGGCCTTTGCTTCCTTAGGTTTCCAAGCCTCCTCAGCAGCTTTGAAGAAACTGTAGGGCAATCAGCACCAAGAGTTTCCTTTGAGAAAATTACCTCTTATCCCTCACAAGACAGAGGGAGTGGCTCAGAAACTGAAGAACCTATAACTTTGCAAAGTTTTCATTCCATTTCACACTCTCTTCCTTTCTCAGCAAGCTCTCCCAGCTTTGTAAGGAAGGTCAGATCACCCCTGGACTCTAGAGAAGACAAGGTATAAGCCATAGTCAGGGGCCCTGAAGGAGCTGTCATGAAGGGTGGTGGGGTAGAAAGACATGTTAACCAACAATTCCAGCACATTGCGATCAATGCTATTCTAGGGTAAGTGAAACGTGCACAGAGAAGGACACAATTAGCTCTGCGTGAGAAGTCCCTGGAGGCTTACTGGAGGAGGTGACATTTGAGCTGAGTTTTTCTAAAGGATGAGACATTCACCAGGAAGATCAGGAGAGAAGGACATTCTGGGTAGAAAGGCTGGAATGAAGAGACAAGGCTGGAAGACTGGTGAGAAAGCTACAGTAGTGTCCAGTGAGGAGATGGTGAGAACAAGGCAAACTCAGTAGGATGGAGAGCAGGAGACAGGCTTGAGACACTTCTGGGGGAGAACAGAGAGGAGAGATGAGGAGATATGGGTTGTAGGCATCAAGAGCAATGTTGGGCCTGGCCTGTGTGACACAGTAGATGAGATTGACCTGTGAACCAGGCGGTCACGGTTCAATTCCTGGTCAGGGCACCTGCCCAGTTTGCAGGCTCGATCCCCAGTGAGGGGCATGTGGGAGGCAGCCGATCAATGATTCTCTCTCATCATTGATGTTTCTATCTCTCTCTCCCTCTCCCTTCCTCTCTAGAATCAATTAAAAATATATTTTTTTAATATATTTTATTGATTTTTGACAGAGAGGAAGGGAGAGAGATAGAGAGAGTTAGAAACATCGATGAGAGAGAAACATCGATCAGCTGCCTCCTGCACACCCCCTACTGGGGATGTGCCCGCAACCCAGGTCCATGCCCTTGACCAGAATCGAACCTGGGACCTTTCAGTCTGCAGGCCGACGCTCTATCCACTGAGACAAACCGGTTTTGGCTAAAAATATTTTTTAAAAAGAGTAATGTTGGGGCCTCCTGCTTCTGGGAAGCTGATGCTACCTCCAAGAATGAAGGGAACAAATTCTGCTTACACTGTAATGTTGTTGAGTGCTATAAACCTCTTAGTTTCTATTTTTTTATACTGTCTGTTTCAATTTTATTCTACCTTTAGTTCCTAGGGATTTTTCTTAGGCCCCCCAAACCTCCCATCTTATCTTGAATGTCTTAGTGGAAAAGGGAAAGGCTCATGAGTGGGCCAGGAGAGTTCAGTGGGGGCAGAGCAGTCCTGGAAGGCTTCCTGGAGGAGATAGCAGGTGTCCTAGCTGGGACCAGAGCAAGGTGCACAGAAAAGGGACAAAGTAGGCACTGGGTGAAAACCTTGAAGAAGATGCCTTTATGTCCTGTTCTGTTCCCACCTCTCTGATATTCTCAAGGAGAATCCTATGGGCTCTTTTTTCTTGTTGGAGTCTGTTCTGGTTGCTAATTTCCACCTAGGGACTTCCCCTCGTAAGCTCTTTCATGCACAGACTTTTAGCTCTTTCTTCAAGGGGTTGATTTGCTCACAGCTTTCCCAAGGACATGTAAATCAGCACCAAGTGTCGGGAGATCTGCTTCACCACCTGCATCAACAGGCCACACATTGGAAGTGATGTTCCCCATAAGAGGGGAGGCGAGCCCCACCTCCAGCCCAGTGAGCTCAGTACCTCCAAGTCAAGCTCATGGTCAAGGCCACATGGGTTTCTGGGTATAAGCAGGTCGTGGGGACCTGCTTATACCCAGTTCTTGATTCTCATAAACATCTATCATTCCCACATTACCGGTGAGAGAAATGTGTCTCAGAGAGCAACACTCAGTCAAAGGAAAGAGGCGTGAAATTGATGCATGATCCTGCCTTTTCCCTGTCCTTGAAGCTTCTGCCAGCCAGTGTGTGTGTGTGTGTGTGTGTGTGTGTGTGTGTGTGTGTGTGTGTAGGGTAGTGTGTGCTTGTCCCGAGGTGACTTTCTTAGGAAAGACTTTTCTCCCTCTATGTGTAGAAAAACACTTCCGACTGATAACCACTGATCAAGCACTTAATGTATTTAGGGAACAGCGTGGGTCCTGAGGGTACACAGAGTTAAAAGATATGGCCCTGGCCATCAGACACAGCATTATTTTAGCTGTGGAATAGGCCAAATACACACAAATATAAAGAGGTGACAAGCCCGAGTTCTTTAACAGTGCCCTGCCTGCACATGTGTTGTTCTGTTTCCTTGAAATCCCCCGCCACACTCACCCACAGGCCCCTAAAATCTCAGCTCAGGTGTTTCCTCAGCCTGGGCTGGATTCCCCCCCCTCTAGCTTCCTGTAATATTCTGTATTGCCTACCACAGGAATCAACACACTATCCTTTTAAATCTTACTTGCCTCTCTCTCTCCCACCTGACTCTGAGCTTCACGGAGGACAGGGCTGTATTGTTCATCTTCGGTACCTAGCTTGTGTCTGGCGTAAGTAGACACTTAATAGACATCTGTTTAAAAGGAAAAAAAGCAACCATTCCCCTTGTACTGCCTCCAGCATATAAGCTCTAAGGTCCCTTGCAGCTCTCACGTACTGTGACTTTACGCTTGACAGTCGAGGCATTGTTTTCATTGGGGCTGGATCTGGCTTGGCTTATTAGTGAAGGAAACCACCTCACCGCTGCCCCCTTTTCTCCCTCAGGGACAGAAACATAATCCCAGCAGGAACAACAGTGGCAACCTGTGGCTTACTTCACCTCCCTTTTATTAGAGTGACCAGGGCTGGCAGGAGTCCACTCCTAACAAGGTCTCTGCCTAGTTACCTGGTTGCTGGTAAGGGGATCAAAGTTTTTCCACCCCAAAGTGTGCCCCTTGTTGTATTGATTTTAAGCTAGTTATTGAAAAAAACAAATGACTCAATAAGAAATGTTGACCCTCCCCCTGACTAAAGCAATTCAGATAAAAAAAAAATCTACCCTACACACACACACACACACACACACACACACACACACACACACATCCCCAACACACTGGGTGGCAGAAACTTCAAGGACAGGGAAAAGGAGGGAGGGAGCCTTACCATGATATCCTTAGAACACATGAATTAGCACATATGTGACAGACAGGAACAAACATTGTTTCTGGATGGCCCCACAAGAATTTGTTTGCCGTATGTTTGCTCTTTCTACTACCTGCGAATTACCTACTTTCCCTTGGGAATCCCAACCCCTGCCCTGCTTCTCTTTTGTCTGGAATAAAATATAAGCCTCAACTGCCCAGTGTGTTTCCCATCTCACATTTTATGGCACCCTCAGCATAAACTGTGTGCACTCTCTCCTGTTAATCTGTCTCTGTTAATTTGGCGATTAGCCCAGCTAGAAGAATTTTCCTTTATATATCAGGGGAGCTCACGAACGCAGCCCTCCACTACCACAGTCGCAGGGGTCAGCACATCCCGAGTGCAATGGATAAGCCTCGATCAGGAAAACCACCTTTGTGATGGTGGCATCTCCTCTGCCAAGTAAATACACCAGCTCGAAGAATTTAGAAGGTGGGAGGAAAGTTATATTTTTTTACATCCCCACACTGGGGCAGGTGAGACTGAGAAAACCCAGTGGTTAGGCAAAACAGAGCACTCTGGAAGGGAAAGCATGCAGAAGTATTTGCGGATTAGGAAGGCAAGGAAATTTGATGAAAACAAACATTCAAAATACCTGCCAGGCTTTTAATAATGTCAGAGGAGAAGAGCCTGGAGGAAAAAGATAAGAAACACATTTATTTCCTCTGCCAGACCACACCAACTCTCCTCCCACCCCACCCCAGCCCCACCCCCTGTGTTTTGCCCTTAGAAAACAATGGTGGGATTTCTTAGGCGAGCTGCATGGCGCCACTCCTACAAGTAGGTAAACCTGGAGGGAAAATTTACAGCTCCTCTGGGGTGTGTTGCTGTCCGTAGTGCTGAATTCCCAGTAGTACCTAGTCCTAGAGGCCTCTGAGTCTTAGCCGGGTTCATTGGCCCCCACAGATGACCCAGCCAATGGCTGATAGGAAGAAGTTGGGCTGCGGACAAGGAAGACTGGAGAGCCTGTCTGGAAAGATAGGTTTACAGTACATTATCTAAAACCCTTGGAGCCAGATGTTTTTCAGAAGTCAGAATTTTTCAGATTTTAACAAAGTAATGTGGTGCATCTACCATATATTATGTAAAACCCTTAGTGAGGTTCCCGGGCAGCACCACATAATCAAACAATCAATATGTCCTCAGAAAAAAATGTATGACTGGTCATCCCAAGTATGATTAATAGAGACATTACTTAGCCTCATGGCATTTCAGGGTCTTCCTCCAAATGAGTTCATTCACTGTAGACTTACAAAAAAGCTTTTGGTTTTAGAGTGTTTTGGAGTTCAAGATTTTGGTTGAGGGATTGCCATCCCACAGTGGTTCCAGCCCTTGGGTTCCACTTAGAGCATTTGACCTGCAAAAATTCCTATGGTTGATTGAATTTTCTAAGCTTGTAAATTTACGGACTGGTGGTGCGTAATAATGGCTACCAGCCCTATTGACTGCCCACTCCCTGTCAGGCTCTGTACTAAGTGTTTGACATCCATTTATCTCTCTGATCCTTACCACTATCCTGGGAGGCAGGATTGTCCCCTTTTCACAGATGAGGAAACTGAGGTTCGTAGATGTTAAATAACCTACCTGAAATCATAAGCTGGTAAATGGTGGGGCCAGGGATTTGAATGAGTGCCTGCATTGCCTTACTACTCTTAACCTTGTCTTCATTATTAAGGGAGTTGGTTCGAGTGTGAGTAAGGGGATTACATTGCTGCCAGTTTAGTTTGGGGTGGGCTTTTAGTTAGCCTTACTGTGAAATGACATATATTTATATTTACAGCATACATCTCAAGTTTTTAAAAATTATGAAAGTAATGATTTTTCATGAAGTAGAGGAGTGAAGGATAAAAGGTTGCTTTCTGGTTCTTTTTTTAGTATTTTTTTTTGGGGGGGCTGCTTCCTGTTTATGGCCTCCCCAGGTCCATTCCCAACACATTAGTGGTTTATTGTGTGTCCTTCTGGAAGTATATATGTACTTGCTAGCTATCCTAATAGTGCTTTTTAGTGTGCATAGATCATACATAGTTTACCATGATTTTTTTTGCCTTAATAATATATCTTTCCATATTTGAACATACAGAATGCCTCATTTCATTTTTATTGAACTAGTTTTTTTAAAAAAAATATATTTTATTGATTTTTTTACAGAAAGGAAGGGAGAGAGATAGAGAGTTAGAAACATCGATGTGAGAGATACACCGATCAGCTGCCTCCTGCACATCTCCTACTGGGGATGTGCCCACAACCCAGGTACATGCCCTTGACCGGAATTGAACCTGGGACCTTTCAGTCCGCAGGCCAACGCTCTATCCACTGAGCCAAACCGGTTTCGGCGAACTAGTTTTTTTTAAAAAAATGAAATGATGGCAAACAGTGATGGAAAGAATGAATTTCCAATGACTAGACTTTAAGATATGTAATGCATGGCTGTTTGTTTGGTTTTTTTTTGCAAGAATTTAGGAAAGTGGTTAAGAGCCTAGACCTAGAGCATTTTGTATCCAAATCCCCATAAACTCTGTCCCTCATAAACTCTCTAACTTTGGATAAATTAATCTAAGACTCAGTTTCTTTACCTGTAAAGTGGACTCAATTGTGGTACTTACCTCAGCAAGTTGTGTAATGCAGTTCATGGGTTTAGCAGTTTAGTATGGTGCCTGGGGCAGATCAAATTATGTAGTTCAGCCACACTCCTACTGCTCAAGTAGATGTATAGGGTTACCCCTAAATTTGCTTGATAGCACTGAAATCTTTTACTCTGGACAGTGATAATAGGTGGATCCAGGGGTCTTTTACTCTCTGCTCCCTTCCCTCCATCACAATCAGCTATAGTCAAAAAAGTTTGGAGGCCACTGCTCTTGGCAGATTGGACCTTGGACCTTGGACACTAAGCTCTTGCCCTGGGAAAGGAGGCAGGTGGATATAGTGAAGTCAGCGGGTAAAGCATTGAGTATGGAATTAGAAGTTCTAACCCTAAATCTGCCACCAACTTGCTGTGTGACTTTGAACAGATCACTTCTCACCAGAGGATTTCTAAATCACAGCCGGCTCTAGGATTCTAAGATTCTCTTCTGATTTCCAGGATTCTGCGTTAGATTTCCAGGTCTGTGCAGATGTGGCTGCAGGAACTCTTGTCCTTAGAAAGCTGCTGGTTAATCTGGGTTTGGTGTTTGGTCCACTTGGAAAGCAGAGTTCTACATAAGCATTGCAGACTCTGAAATCAGAAAAGCAGGGCCAGATTTTGACTCAGCCACTCCTTAGCTGGGCACATTACTTAACCTCTCTAAACCTCAATATTTTCATTATCTAACATGGGTTAATATTAGTGTCCATCTCAGAAATAGTACCTGTCCTTTTTTTTGATCTTTCATTCTACAAATGTTTGTTGAGTGGTCTCTATGAGCCAGGCACTGGATACAATTATGAGAAATGCAAGTTGTAACTTACAGTCTAGTGTGGAACACAGTGACTGGATAATCATATTAGCTAATATAAAATTGCAACGATGACAGGTGTGGCTAAGATGGCAACATGGTGTTTTAAGAATCTATAACAGAGGGAGCTGATGTAGTAAGAAATTTTGGACAAGGTGATGCTTGAGTTGAGCACTAAAGAATGAGGATAGCTAACTGGATAAGAGGGGAAACAGGGTGTGCAAAAGTCCTGGGGTGGCAGACAAGGAAAAAGGCCAGTAAGGCTGGAGGGAAGAGAATTAAAGGGAACAAAGGACCAAGTCAAGGTGGAGAGATAAGCAGGGTCTCACAATGCTTAGTTTTTAATCCTAAAATCAGTGGGAGGACATTGAGGGTTTAAGCAGGGCCACTATTATCACGTTTGCTTTTAGAAGAGACCCCTATTTAAGAATAGATTTTGGGGAAAGTGGTAAAATTAGTTTAGGCATATCAGCTTTGGTGGTCCAGGTGAAATAAGATGGTAGTTTAGAATGGGGTGGGAATAGAGAGACTTAGAGAGAAGTGACAAGATCAGAAACTATTTAGAAAATAAAATCAATCAGATTTAGTAATAGATTATATATATGGGTAAAGCGGGGGTGGTGAGGGAGAGGAATTTGTCAGGAATGATGCCCAGATTTCCGGCTTGAGCAATTGGATGGCTGATGGTGCCATTCTTTAAGAGAGGGACTCCCAGAGAATCAGCGTATGTTGGGGAAAGAACCTGAATGACTTTGGATTTGTTGGCTTTTATTTTTTTGTGGCGTCCCTAAGATATTCAAGTTGAATTGTCCAGCAGGCATCTGGATGTGTGAGTCTGAACTGGAAATACAGATCTGGGGAAAATTAGCAGAGACAGCAGTGGACACTGTGCATAAGAATGAGATGCCCCAGGAATCAAGAATAGTGTAAAGAGCCCTAGCTTGTTTGGCTCAAGGACCAGAGCATCGGCCTGCAGATTGAAGGGTCCCAGGTTGGATTCCAGTCAAGGGCACATGCCAGGGTTGCGGGCTTGATCCTCAGTAGGGGGTGTGCAGGAGGCAGCCGATCAATGAGTCTCTCTCATCATTGATGTTTCTATCCTTCTCCCCCTCTCCCTTCCTCTCTGAAATCAATAAAAACATACTAAAAAAAGAAAGAGCCGAAACCGGTTTGGCTCAGTGGATAGAGCGCCGGCCTGCGGACTGAAAGGTCCCAGGTTCGATTCCGGTCAAGGGCATGTACCTGGGTTGCGGGCACATCCCCAGTAGGAGATGTGCAGGAGGCAGCTGATCGATGTTTCTCTCTCATCGATGTTTCTAACTCTCTATCTCTCTCCCTTCCTCTCTGTAAAAAATCAATAAAAATATATTAAAAAAAAGAAAAAAAAGAAAGGATAGTGTAAAGAGGAGAGGGCGTGGATCTCAACCCAACATTTAATTGTTGGGTTAGAAGAATGAACCTGAAAAGGGGACAAGGGGGAGGGGGAGAAGAAATCAAACCTAGAAATTGTAAGTTACAGAAGTGAAGGAAAGAAGGATTCATGAAAAGAGTGCTCAGTCACGTGCAAAGATGATGAAAGGTCAAGTAAGATGAGAACTGAAAGATGCTCATGGCATCTAACAACACAGAAATCATTGGTGACCTTAGCCAGAGCTGTAGATAGGGAGTGATGGGGTGGAAGCCAGGGTTGAGGAGAGAATGGGAAGTGAAGAAATGATAGCAGTGAATGTAGGAGTGTCTCATAACTGTGAAGGGAAGGAGAGAGATTGGGCAGGAGCCAGAGATTCTTGGAAGGTGCAAGTTATATGATGGGTATAACATGCTTAGAATAAAAAAAAAAGTAAATAAATAAAATGCTTAGGGCTGTCCTTCACATATTGAACTGGGACTGAGGGTATTTGCTTTAGAGAAAAAGTCATGAGTTCTTCGAATGACCCAGGTACCTGACTTTGGCGCATTAGGGAAGCATGCGTTCTAGAACTATGAATGAACTCAGCCCTCTTGAAAGGGAGACCTGGAATGCCCCTGGGAATGGAACAGATTAAAGCTACACTCTTCAGGAGTCACATGGTCCCCAGGTCAGGCAGGGCAAGCGAGCTAATAACTGTGGTGAGGGGAGAGGCATGGGGACGGCTGATTTCCCCATGGAGGTCCAAACCTACAGAGCATCTCTCCTCCCCAGTGTCCTCCAGTCAAAAGCCATGACGCTCTCAGCAACCATTTTAACACAATGAGTCCCTGTAGCTCTTAGCACCCTACATAATTTACCAATAGTTTATATGAGAATCCAACAGATAAAATGGTATTGATTATAAGGGGGTTATGTTATAAGTTCAATTTTTGTTATTTATTATAAAATGAGTAAATGGGGAAAAAAATGAGGCTGTTCTGATAATGTTTTTATTTTATTACAGGAATTCAGGAGTTCTATTGGCTTCAGAAACCAACTTGTTTATTTTGTTTTGACTGTAAAAGATCCCCCACATCTTGATTTATTCAGATCAGTAGTTGCAGATAACAACAGTTTTATCTTAAAATGCCAGGATGCTCTTTAATTAATCAAAGATGGCAGAAAGACATTTATTCTAAGGTGCACAAAAATGAGTTAGTTGAGAGAACAAGCTGGCTTTCAGTGTGTTAATATGTGTGTGGAAATACATATATGACAAACTATATATTGAACTCTCACCAAGGATATTTTTCATGGATTTTTGGAGAGAGTGGAAGGGAGGGAGAGAGGGGAAACGGGGAAGAAAGAGGGAGGAAGAGAAAGAATGAGAGAGAGAGAGAGAGAGAGGGAGAGAGAGAGAGAGAGAGACACGATGTGTGAGAGACACATCAATTGGTTGCCTCCCACACATGCCCTGACTGGGACTCGGAATGGAGCCTGCAACCCAGGTACGTGCCCTTGACGGGGAATTGAACCCGAGACCCTTCATGCACGCACTGATGCGCGCACCAATGAGCAACATTGGCCAGGGCTGATTCATTATAATGTATTCCTCCAAACAACCCTCTGAGGTTATTATTATTATTATCTCCATCTAATGTACAGGAAAATTTTCAGAGAGATTGGACAGACTTCTATTTCTGGAAACACGAAAATCTAAATACACTAAACTATCTTGTACTGAAAACAACTAAAAGTTGTGGCTAAAATATTTTCAATGCATCAATGATTTGGCAAGAAAGTAAAAAATCGAGAGGGAAAGAAGGAATTCAAATAACTGAACAGATTCGGAAGCTGGCTATCACCCTGAGGATGCCTCGCGACCTTAGTAATTAAAGCGTGAGATCTTGCAGACTTCCCAGGCTCAGGCGCTAGAGCCTAAGTGTTCCAAGGCTTTTGTAAAGTGCGAAGAAAGAGTAAAAAACTAAATCACTTTAGATTTCAATAATTCAAGCATGTAGCATTTTCCTAAGGATAATCACCAAAAGGAAGATACAGAATGTCTCTTCCAAACAATTACCAGAAACAAATGGAGTGAAAAGAATTTCAATTAATGCAAACGAAGTCGAGAAAAATGGGGGGAAAACACAGAAAGAATGAGGCAGATAAAATGCACAAAATACAACATAGAAAGTAATCCAAATATTGTTGATGACAATACAATAAATATACATGGACTAAATGCTACAATAAAAGAGGCTCAAACTAGATTTTAAAACAAACCTCAGCTATACGCTATTTAAAGGAGACACATCAACAACATTAAAGTACAAAAAGCAAGTGGAAAATCATATACCAGACAACTGCTGACTAAAAACGTCCCCCCCCCCCACCGCTGCCACAATATTAATAACAGTCAAAATAAAATTTAAGGCAAAAAGAAAAAAAATAGCATAATCACAGATAAAGTGTGTCACTGCCTAAGGATTAAAAGGTTAACTTGCAAGTCAAGCAGTAACAGCGAAAATTCCAAACTTATATGTTCCTAATAACATAACTTCAAAAGGAAATAGAGGCAAACAAGGTTAAATGATTTGCCAAAGGTACTATAGTTATTAATAAGGGGCACCATCAGAATTTGAATTCAGGTCTTCAGACTCCAGTTCCAGTGTTTTCTATGAGCCTGATGGTTATACCATATCCCACCCAGCACTCTTCACCTGACTGAGCCCTGCGAAAGCAGAAACCCCAGAGGCAGGGCCTGGCTTCTTGTCCTGGTTCTGCTGCTAAGTAGCTGTGTGACTCTGGACAATCATGTTCTCTCTCTGGACCCTTCTTACGTATAAAGTGAGGGAGATGGCCCTAGCCAGTTTGGCTCAGTGGATAGAGCGTCAGCCTGGGGACTGAAGGGTTCCGGGTTCGATTCTGATCAAGGACACATACCTTGGTTGCAGGCTCAATCCTGGACCTCCATCCCCAATGCTTGTCAGGGTGCATTTGGGGAGGGGGATGCGTGCGGGAGACAACCAACTGATGTGTTTCTCTGTCTCTCCCCACCCTTCCACTTTCTCTAAAAATCAATGGAAAAATATCCTTGGGTGAGGATTAAAAATAAATTAACATTTAAAAAATAAGGTGAGGGAGGTAGAGTGGGTCATTTAAAAGATTCTTTTCAATTCTATGATTTTTTTATTCCATTTTCTTTTCCCAGTTAAGTTATATATTCATTTTGCTTCCATCTTATAAGAAGTGTCACGAACCCAGTGGTGATGGTGGTGATGCGGTGTCACTTAATCTCCTGCCAAGTTGGAGCTGGAACCCACAGTCCAGCAGCCTGGTACACTGCAGTGCTCATCAGTCAGGACTGGGTGAGTGCAATTAGACTTCCCCGGAGGCACTGAGAGTCCCAGCCACGGATTCCAGAAGCCAGGGCCACGCCCCTGTGTGAGCCAGCCAAGGGAGACCACTCAGTCCAGAGACTCAGGCTGAGGGGAGGAGAGGGCAGCCCAGAACTATTCACAGTGAAGCCTCCCCAGGCATTTCATGCTTTTGAAAATGGCACTTTGAGAAATGCTATCAGGAGGCGTATTTAATGGGTTTTGGAAATTGGCTAATTTTGTTGCAACTGTCTGGATGTTGTCCGATGCATGCTAAGCATCTGGGGCTGGCGTGGGCTTGTGAGTAAGGCCAGGGTGTCCAAAGCCTTCAGAGAGATTGGCACAGGCTGGGCAGGACAGAGCTGCTGGCTGTTTCTAGTCTAGCTGCTTGGCCAGACAAGACCCCAGCTAACCGTAGGCCACCAAGCTAGGTGTTGGGTCAGTGCCCTCTCCTGCTCCACAAGAAGTCACCCCTCCCCCTGCCTGCACCTGTCCCCCTTTCACATTGGCCCTCCCTCACTTCTCTCCCAGGGCCTCCTTTCCCACCCCTGCCCATAGCCCCTGCTTACCCCACTCCCCCCAGCCAGCCCTCAGCAGAGTTCTTCTTACAGTCACCTTTCTCCCTGCCTTGGATCAATAAGCCATCAATATCCTGCCCTGGCAAGGAACACATAGCTCCTTGCACGCCTGATTCGCCAAGAACTGCTCTGCCAGCCCCTCCCTGGGCCCCTGGCACTCTCCATCCTCTGGGCCCGGCTTTTCCTCCTCCAGAGACGGTGCCATCCATCAGCTCTCTGCCTCGCTGGCCACAGTTACTTTCTCTGGCTGTCTTCAGCTTGGTTTATGCCTGTCTTCTCCCCTCTCCCTGCTACCCGTTCCTCCACTTGTTGCTGGATTTGGGTTTTCTGAAGGTTGCTTATCAGGGCTGTTCTGCAGAATGGAGCAGAAAAGAGGCCCAAGCCAAGCTCATTTCCCCTCCCCAGATGGGACTCTTCTCCCTCTCCAACATGTAGGATTTTCAAGGAAAAGGGCTATCGTTGCCTGCAGAGGCACATGATGTAATTTAAAGGGCCCAAGATCTCGTCTTGAAAGGGGTTTGACTTTTCTCGTTGTCCAAGAGCTGCATTTAATACCAGATAAGACGCCTCATGATCTCGGCCTCTCACGTTTATAGTCAACAGACCTGGTTGCAGAGGATAATCCAAGAAAAGTGTTCATATAGATTCTGCAAACAACTCTTTTTCTTCTTTACTGGATTAATAATTTTGAGTTTTGGAATCACGGTGGCAGCCTGGATGATAAGACATTCCCCCTGGCAATGACAATGATTGGCTACAGTCAGTTATTAGTGTGGCAAACGTTGATGCAGCCGAGAGTCAGAGGCCTTCACCCCTTCCCCAACTAGAGGAATCATGGAGGCATAGAATTGAGCGCATTGAAATGTAGGCTTTAGCAACAGAGAAACCAACAGTAAGCACCTGCCTATAATCTTATCTGAAACCTGCATATCTCTAGGCCTGTGGACCTTTTTAAAGTTTCTTGAGCATTTTACTTTTAAAATAAACAAACATTTATTTTAAATATTTAAACATATTTAAATGTTTAAAGATTTGGAATCAGAAGACTTCAGTTTGGGAACTGATTTTGAGAGAACTTTGGGTAGGTTCATTAACCTCTCTAAGCTTCAGTTCTCTTATCTATAAAATAGAGCTGTGCTGGCTGAGTCAGAAAAGACTAGCTATCATGTATGGAGTATATTCTTATTTTCCTCTTTTTAAAAACTGTTGACACTCTTACAGATGTCCCCATTTCCCCCCTGTGGAGTCTATTCTGTATGTCGGGCTCCATGCTGGGCATTTTCAAATATTGATTGCATTGAAGCATGTTTCTGGAAGTGCTCTGTAAATTAGAAAGTGCTGTGCAAATGCCAGTTATTCTAGAGAAACCCAGAGAGCCACCATGGCACCCACGTGGCTCTCCCTCGTACCCAGAAAATAATTAAATGGGTGCTTTTGAACACTCCTGCTAATAAAAAAATTTTATACTTACATTATCTTTTTGACGATCTTCACATGAGTGCTCTGAAGTAGGTAAGCAAATGTGATTAGTCCCATTCAGTGGGTAAGGTGATCAAACCCAGAAAACAGTCTGGGGAACTCTGTCTGTTTTCTCCACTTTCCCCTGCGTCCTCCCGTCCCCCACCCCTCTGCAGTGGGCTGGGGAGCGCACCTGTTTCATCTTCCTGATGGTAAGCTGGGGTTGAGTGGGGGGTAGACAGTGTGCGAGTGTGCATGTACCATAGGCAGCATCTTGAAAGATGGAACGAAATGACAGGAGAACATAATTGGGACAGTCAGGGTGGAGCTGAGAGCAGCAGGGCACCCCCAGCCGGCGGCAGGCTGGGGTAGCACAAGGAGCACCATCTCCAGGGGGAAGGGAGCATGGTGGGGAAAGCTCCCAGGGTCAGGGTGTTGGCAAACTCGCTTTGGTTAGAAACCAGCAGGAAATGGGGCTGCCTAAGAGAAGACATGGTATATGTCATGGGAGCTTCTGAACGTAGGGCTCTGAGCCCAAGAGCCTAGCAAGGACTTGTTTGTACTCTCTGCTGTCCTTGGGCCAAACAGATCACCTCCCGAACCACACCTGGTACCCTGTGTCCTCAGGCCGCAGAGCCACACTGTGCCCTGAGTTATTACTTTAGAAGCAGTAGCCAGCCAAGGCCCCCAGGATGTAGTCCCTTCTGTCAGTGAGGCTCCTTCTCACCCCATATCACTCTGAGCTCCCTCTTCTCACCTCCCAGGGCCCCCCTCCCTCCAAAATGTCCCCTGGGCTCTTGCTCCCCCTCCCCTCCGTGACCTGATGCACTGTGACTTGGTTTCCCTTTAGGCCATCTCAGGTGGAAGCTGCTCTTCACTCCCAGCCCGTGGCTCAGGAGATGGGATGGTGGCCTCTGGCTCAATGAACCACAAAGCCCCGCCCTCTCGCATGTAAATTCCTGCTGCCTGCTTTGCACTCCATTCTTTCTTGGTGCTGTCCAAGGAAGAATGGGGTGCATTCTGAATGGGTGCACCTCATGCATGGAAGACATTGCTCTCCCTCTTCTGGGGACAACTGTACCAGCTGCAAGCCTAAATGTCATCATTATCTGGATGACATTTGGGCCACTCCCTCAACAGCTTGGTCTCTTGCTGTACCCCCCACTCCATAGCCACCCCCTGAACCTAGTCATCTTGGAACTGCCCCACATCTGGAATGTTAAATTGAGACATCCTGCAGGCAGGCCACAATCCCACAGCCCCACCTCCATTGCCCCCTATTCTCTCTTTTTATAAAAATGTTTTTATTGATTTTTAGAGAGTGAGGAAGGGAGAGGGATAGAGAGATAGAAACCTCGAGAAGATAGAAACATCAATGATTGGCTGCCTTCTGCTTGCCCTCTACTGGGGATCAAGCTGCCACCCGGGCATGTGCCCTGACTGGGAATCAAACCAGGGGCCTCCTGGTTCATGGGTGGATGCTCAACCACGGAGCCACGCCTGTCAGGCTGCTCCATTGTCTCTTCATGACATTCTTTTGGCAAAGACCCAGTCCATAATTAATTCAATTATCTGCACCTCTAAGATACTGGGTGCTGTTGGAAAAAGTCAGACAGCTGACAGATTTTGGGGACTACATAATCAGAGCCTGCATCACAACCAGGCCTTCAAATGGCCCAGAATTGTCTTCCCTTTCCTTAGTCAACTCCCTCTCTAGAGCTCATCATCAGCTATTTCAGGCCTTTTCCACTCTGCTCAAGACACCACCTTCCCACCCTAGTCAGTTTGGCTCAGTGGGTAGAGTGTCAGCCTGTGGACTAAAGGGTCCCAGGTTCAATTATGGTCAAGGGCACATGGCCGGGTTAATCCCCGGCTTAATCCCCAGTAGGGAGTGTGCAAGAAGGCAGCCGATCAATGATTCTTTCTTATCATTGACTAGAGGCCCGGTGCATGAAATTTGTGCATGGGGGGTGGAGAGTGGAGGGTGGGGGGTTGTGTCCCTCAGCCCAGCCTGCACCTTTTTCAATCTGGGACCCCTTGATGGCAGTCGGACATCCCTCTCACAATCCAGGACTGCTGGCTCCCAACTGTTTGCCTGCCTGCCTGATTACTCCTAACTGCTCTGCCTGCCAGCCTGATCATTCCCTAACCACTCCCCTGCCGGCCTGATTGACGCCTAACTGCTCCCCTGCCAGCCCAATTGCCCCCAACTGCTCTCCCCTGCCGGCCTGGTCACCCCTAACTACCCTCCCTTGCAGGCCTGGTTTACCCCCAACTGCCCTCCCCTGCAGGCCTGGTCACCCCCAACTGCCCTCCCTGCAGGCCTGGTCCCCCCCCAACTGCCCTCCCCTGCTGGCCATCTTGTGTGTTGGAGTGATGATCAATTTGCATATCACTCTTTTATTAGATAGGATGTTTCTATCTCTCTCTCCCTCTCAGAAATAATTAAAAAAAAAAAAAAAAAAAAAAGACACCGCTTTCCCCAGTATCTCCCTCCACCTTTGAAGCAGATACACTTAGAGAAAGTAAGAGTTATCTGGCAGAAATTCCATCAACATCCTGATATCAGATAGACTTTATCCTTTCCTCCTTCCTTCTCTGGTTACAATGGGAGGAGTAGGGGTCCAGCTGCTTTGGACCCTTTCCCTCTCCAGCTCCGTGAACCTCATTTGATTGCTTTTTCCATGCACTCGTATCTTATCTTGCATTTCGCCCTCTCTGCTGGCTCCTTCTCATTAGCATTTAAACATGTTTGAGATTCACTCCTTAAAAACAAAATAAAACAAAGCCATCCCCCCCTTTATTCTCACATTCTATCTCTATCTATGTTCATTATCTACTGCTTGTGTAACAAATTTGCCCCAACATTCCGAAACTTAAAACAGCCAACACAAAACAATAAACATTATTTCACCCGGTTTCTGAGGGTCAGGAATCTGGGATCAGCTAAGCAAGATGGCTCGCCTCTCTCATGAGAGTGGAGTCAAGATGGGCAGCAGTTATCTGAAGGTTTGACCAGGGCTGGGGGACCTGTTTCCATTGGGGTTCACTCATACGGTTGTTGTAGCGGCCCCGTTCCTTGTCGTGTCAGCCTTGTGACGTGGCAGCTAGCTTCCCCCAGAGTGAGTGATCTTAGAGAAAGTGGCTAAAATGGAAGCTGCAATGTTTTTTATACTCGAATCTTGGAAATGACATTCCATGACTTCTGCTATATTCCATTGGTCCTGCAGGTCAATCCCTGATACAACGTGGGAGGGGACAGCAAGGGTGCGGATACCAGGAGCTGAGGGTCGTTGGGGGGCCATCTTGGAAGCTGGCCACCATACTTCACAGCCAGACTTATTTGAAGAGTTGTGTACACCGCCGTCTCCACATTTTGCTGCCACCTTTTCACTCAGGCTGTCCTCACTGAGTCCCCAGGGGCTTCCTTATTTTGAAATCCAATGGCTATTTCTCAATCCTTGTCTCAGGCGACCTCTCTGCAGCATCCCGCCTCGGTGAGCCCTCCTCCCTCTTTCTTCCTTGGCTTCTGATACTGTTACCGAAAAGGGCACCTGGCCCTAGCGGGTCTGCCTTGGGTCGGCTGGTAGTGTGTGGGTTCTTCAATGAAGGAAAAATTTCACAAGTCCGGGTGAATATAGAGGACATTTATTAAAGCTGGGGACAGTGAGACGAGGAGGGGCCTAGGATAACAGGAGAGGGACTAGGTGGGGAAATGAGCCTGGGCTGGTCTGCTTTGGCTCACTGAGAAGTCAGAGAAAAGGGGCTTTGGGGACAGGTTTAGGGGGGTGCCTAGGATGAACTGCCATTGTCATTGCTGCCCTGGTTGCAAGCCTCGTGGGGTCCCTTAGAGTTTAGGAGGTGCATGCCTGTTGGGGAGCAAGAGGGGGAGGGGAGGGGAGAGATGAGGGGAGTGTGTTAGAATCTTCGTTTTGGGGTGTTTTAAAGGCTGGGAGTTTAGGGGAGGTCTTAGGGAAGAACCTCAATAGAATATTCATTAGTTGTTTTTTTTTTTAATTTTTTTTTTTAAAATATATTTTATTGATTTTTTACAGAGAAGAAGGGAGAGAGATAGAGAGTTAGAAACGTCGATGAGAGAGAAACATCGACCAGCTGCCTCCTGCACATATCCTACTGGGGATGTGCCCGCAACCCAGGTACATGCCCTTGACCGGAATCGAACCCGGGACCCTTCAGTCCGCAAGCCGAAGCTCTATCCACTGAGCCAAACCGGTTTTGGCAGAATATTCATTAGTTTTATGCTGATGTGCCAAAATGAGATTTATTCCCTTAACTTCATCTGTCCTTGGATGTGGTTGGCAAATGGCACTAATTGGATTTCTGCTATCTGTCTCCCTGAGTAGGGTGATTTAAGCTATTTACCCTCTGGTTGGGAAGAAGTGCAAACCATTTACTCTTTAGTATCCTTGGTTTAGCTTTGGCGTGTGTGGCTCAGTCGTTTGGAGCATGGCCCCCGTCCTGGGTTTGATTCCGGTCAGGGCATATATCCACATTTTGGGTTCGATCTCCAGGCAGGGAACCCATCGGTTTCTCTCTCTCTCTCTCTCCCTCTTCTTCCTCTCTCTCTCAAATCAATAAAAACGTCGTTAGGTGAAGATTTTTTAAAAAGTGTACTTGGTTTAGGGCAGTGGTCGGCAAATCGTGGCTCGCGAGCCACATGCGGCTCTTTGGCCCCTTGAGTGTGGCTCTTCCACAAAATACCACGTGCGGGCGCGCACGTACAGTGTGAAATTGACTTAAAACTTTAAGTAAAGTTTATTAAGTTAATTTTAGGGAACGTTGTGGAGTGAAAGAAGATGTAGTGTCGAGGATTGAGAAAGGTATGTTGAGATGGTTTGGACATATAGAGAGGACGAACGAAAGGAGATAGACGAAACAAGTATACAAGACGAGTGTGGATGGGAGAGTTGGGAGGGGTCGCCCTCAGCGAACGTACCTCAATCAGATTGAGGACGTTTTTAGCAAAGGCCAGCTTAGGAGTACTCTAATTAAGTTAATAACAATGTACCTACCTATATAGTTTACGATTAAAAAATTTGGCTCTCAAAAGAAATTTCAATCATACTGTTGATATTTGGCTCTGCTGAAACTGCTGTTTACCGATCTGTCTCATTTTCCCTATTCCACTTGTCAAGGAATTTTCCTATCCTCTTACTATCTCGTCTCATTACCACAGGCTCCTGTTTTTCTTTTTTTACCTTTTGGCCCTTCTCAATCGTATTCACCCATCTGTCCTTTCCTCAGGTTGCTACACCTCAGGGTATCGTTTAGCCTCTGCTAACCTTCTCACCCGACACTGCCTGCATCCCTTCGGCACTCTACCTGCCAACCCTACAGATGTCCCTTGGCGCCAGCCCTCTTCCTACTCCTCCGGGCTACTCTGACCAGTCCTGGCTTCCTCAACTGAAGGACGAGGACTGAAGGAAGAAAGTTAAGGCCATAAATTAATGGGTGTAGTAACTGAGCCTCATCAGCTTCAGGTGGAGAAGCTTAGGGCTGCTTTGATGACTGTTTTCAAGTCTATAGAGGCCCCTGGCGTTGGGAATTATGGCCACTGCCCTGTCTCCTCCAAAGACCAGATAGGAAAAGGCGGATCGGGTTAGAGACAGCAAACCATTAGATGCCAGGAATTAGCTGGAGCAATGTGGAATCCGATCAGCATATTTTTAAAAGTAGGTTAGGATTTGCAACATCTGAGATGATTCGGGGGTAGACTGAGCTAAGGCTGGGCAGGTGGATTGGTAACCTCAGGATCCACACCTTCTATGGTGGCACGGGGGGCAAGTCCAAGGTGGAACTGAGCTTAGAACCCGTTCTCTTGTCCATTTTCGACAGTGGAGTGTGACTGCGGCAAACCCTGGGCTGCAGGAGGGGTGCATTCTGGCCCGCAGGGTCAGGGCACTCCAGCTATTGCTGCCTGGTTGCACCAGGCCTGAGAGAGGCCAGAGGCTGGGGTTATACGCAGGCAGAAGTGCAGTGAGGACTGACTTGATTTGGTATTTAGAAAAGAAGCACAATGAGTGAAAATGACATTGGCTAAGGAGCTGGTTGGTGCATCACCTCCTCCAGGAAGCCCTCTCTGATACCTCCAGGCTGGCATAGGGCTTTTTTCCCTGGCTCCCAAACACTCTGTGCCATCTTGGTGCTTAGGTTAACTCTGTGGCACTGAGATGGTTTAAGGGTTTCTCTCTCTCCTCATTAAACTATTAATTCCTTGATGACAAGAGCCATGTTTTGCTAATAGCTGTCTCTGGGATGTGGTACAGAACACAGACCAAGGGAAGCACTGGGTAAATCAATTGACTAATTGACGTAGGGGACAAGGCCTTGGGGGACTTTGTGCTCCATCGTCCCTTGAGGAGACTTCAGGTTAGCCCAGAAAAAAGCGCTGGCTGTTTGGAACCACATTCCAATAGGATGACTGAAGAGAGGACCCAAGGACATCTGGACTCCAGTCCCTGCTCAGCCACTTATCAGCTGTATGACTTGGTTAGCACCTGGCAATCCCTTTTCCATGCCTCAGTTTCCTCATCTATCAAACGGGGGTGATGACCCCACAGACTCACAGGGCTGCTCGAAAATCAAAGGAGATAAAGGTTGTGCAGGTGATAAAAACATCTAGAGAAAGGTCTTTAAGACTTAAACAGAGGTAAGAAGTTATTAATAGCCTCATTATTATTCTTACCCAGAATGCCCATGGAAAAGCAGCCTGTGGCAGCCCCCGCCCCCGAGCCCCACCCTTCCGTGCTATTTCTGTCCCTGGAAAGCAGGTTCTTGGGGTGGTAGTCCCGCTTTGCCACTGTGGGGAAGGGGTGACTGTCGGGCAGAGCTGTCACCCTCTCCAGCTCTCCATCCTGCCCCTCCTGATGGCTCTCACCAAGACACTGTCACACCAGCCTCTGGAGGGCTGCAGGCAGCAGCTTGTCTCTGTAACCAGATCTGATGCTGGGTGGTGTTGGAGAGGTAGGTGCTCAGGTGACCCCCACCCCAATCTGGGTATAGGGAAGCAGCTTTCGTTCCTTTTCTGCATTTCTTTACCCCCAACCCCCAAATACATTTTTATTGCTTTCAGAGAGGAAGGGAGAGGGAGAGAGAGAGATAAAACATCAACAATGAGAGGAAATCATTGATTGGCTGCCTCCTGCATGCCCCCCCCCCCTGCCCCCCAGGATTGAGCCCACAGCCCGGGCATGTGCCTTGACTGGGAATCAAACCATGTCCTCCTGGTTCATGGGTCTAGGCCAGTGATGGCGAACCTTTTGAGCTTGGCGTGTCAGCATTTTGAAAAACCCTAACTTAACTCTGGTGCCGTGTCACATATAGAAATTTTTTGATCTTTGCAACCATAGTAAAACAAAGACTTATATTTTTGATATTTATTTTATATATTTAAACGCCATTTAACAAAGAAAAATCAACCAAAAAAATGAGTCCGCGTTCACCTCTGACACGTGTGCCATAGGTTCACCATCACTGGTCTCTGCTCACCACTGAGCCACGCTGGGCCGGCCCCTTCTGCATTTCTGAGGAGGAGTGAGCAGCTGAAGGGGGCTCATCCTATCTCTCTTCCTATTCTTCTTCCCATGGCACCTCCATGCCGGCAGCCCACCCGGCCTGGGGAGCGGGGAGCTGGGGTGGGAGTGGGAATAAGCCCAGGTGTTTCTCCTCCCCCACCCCACTCACTTCCCTGCCACGCGCCAGTGTGATGCTGGTGTGCACCAGCTGGCCCAGGACAGGAAGCAGGTGGCTGGAGAATCGGGAGAAGAAATCCAGATGGGTGGGGTCTGATGGTGACCCTATCCTCCATAAAGTTCTGGAAACAACATCCAGGTTCTGGCAGCTGGCAGAATCCTCCGACTGTAAGCCCTGCCGGCTCCCAGCAGAGCGCCTGACCTCCCCATATCTGGGCCTCATCTTTCCTTCCAGTGTCCCTAACACTCACCTGTGAACATCAGCATGAGGGCAGAACAGATCTGTAGAAGTGGGGTCTCCACTGGCTTTGAGAAGTATCAAAGCCCCAGGTCAGTGAAACAGTGGGGGGAGGAGAGAGGGTCAGGAGAAGATACCTGATGCCCAGGGAAGGCTGGCATCCAGGGTGAGGTGACAGGCAGAGGCCCCAGCAGCCCTGTCCAGGGCTCTGCCCACAGGAGGAGGAGGGCCAGCAGGGGTTTTTACCCATCTCATGGGGATGGGTCATTATCAGAGAAACGCAGCCTGGCTGCTGTGAGGTCTCCCAACTCAGCTTAGCTCCCCCTCCCCACCCGGCTAGCCAGGTCTGCTGCTGCTGACTTAAAACGCTGCCCTCAATTCTATCTTTAGCTCTGGCTGCCGAAGCCTGAGTGACAGGCAGGGTGGGGGCTTGTGCTGGGGTGGGGAAAAGTGCAGCTACCAGGTTTGCTGAGAGGGTGGCACGATTATAAGGAGCAGGGCCCGTGTCTGTCCATCCCTGCAGCTGTGGCCAGTGCAGTGGCAAGCACAGCGCTCCACCCGTCCTGCCTGAATGGACGGGCGGATGGAGCAGAGGCCCCAGAGGGAGGATGAGAGCAAGGCCAAGGGGTCCACAGACCAAGTCACGGACCCTGAAGGAACTCTGCATCATCTTGGGCAAGCGACGTCCTTCCTGACCTCAGTTTCTTCGTTTGTAAAAGGGAACTAGATATGTAGTTTTCAGACAACCTCCAAGGACCAACCACCACTGCCTCCACCACCACCTCTCATGCCCCGCCCACCTCCATAAACAAGGCGCTGCTGCTGGGCTGGACTTGGACAGAGGGAAATGATGGACTGAGAAGCCTCTCCTACCCCTTCTTTTGGGGTTAAGTTGTTTTTTAAAAATATATATTTTTGTTGATTTCAGAGAGGAGGGGAAAGGGAGAGAGAAACATCAATGATGAGAGAGAATCACTGATCAGCTGCCTCCTGCTCACCCTTAACTGGGGACTGAGCCTGCAACCCAGGCATATGCTCCCAACTGGAATCGAACCCGGGACTCTTCAGTCCGCAGGCTGACGCTCTATCCACTGAGACAAACTGTCTAGGGCTGGGTTATGTCATTTTTATCAGGTCTGGGTAGTGAGCTTCCTGAAAAGAATTCTTCAGACAAAGGGCAGCTCAGTTCCCCAGACTTGAGAAGCCGGAATGAAATCGTCTCTTCAGCAGGTGGCAAGACTGGCCCCTCAACTGCCTCTCATAAGGACTGATATGAAAATCTCTCATCCAAGCAATAAAACAGTGGCAAGCTCCTAGGCAGCCAATTCTCTTTTCCAATAAGAGAAAGTGAAGTGTCCAAGTAAGGATGGGGGGGGGGGGGAAGGAGGGGGAGGCCCTTGCAGGGCAGTCAGAGGGTGGATTGGAAGGGACTGTGCGAGGATGATCCGGACCTAGGGGAGAAATGAGCTGACATGGAGCAGGCAACTAGAGGCAGGGAGAGGCCAGAGGAAAGTGCCAGGGGAGGGAAGTGAGTGGACCCCTCCTCCTCTGTCTGTCCTGAGGTGGGCAGGCACAGCAGGCTTTTGTCTGAGTTTCCAAGGGGGGGGTCTAGCAGGTCCTGGGACCTGGATGCCTGGGCGTGCTGACCCAGTGAGCCCAGGGAACACGGTTATTAGCAAAGCAGGAAGGCCCCTGGGGAAAGGGAAGCCTGACCCAGGGGGCTTTCCCTTCCACTTGGCCTGCCTTACAAAAGGAATCTGGTGTGACTGGGACCTCAGGCAAATTACTTTAGTCCCACAGCCTCCATTTTCCTACCCCGGTATATGGAAGTAACCTTGGACCTACATCAAGGAGATATTCTGATCAAATCAGATTACAGAGGTTAAAGTTATTCTTTTTGAATGTTAAATCTGCTTTACAGGTATTGTTCATTCCATTTTTTAAAGTTTACTTTTATTATTTTCAGACTATATTTTTTATTGATTTCAGAGAGGAAGGGAGAGGGAGATAGAAACATCAATGATGCAAGAGAGTCATCGATCGGCTGCCTCCTGCACACCCCCTACTAGGGGTTAGGCATGGGCCCTGACCAGGAATTGAACTGTGACCTCCTGGTTCACAGGTTGATGTTCAACCACTGAGCCACACCAGCTGGGCTAAGTTTAATTTTTATTGTTTTTTTTTAAATTAAATCTTTATTGTTCAGATTATTACATTGGTTCCTCTTTTTTCCCCCCATAACGCCCCTCCACCCAGTTCCCACCCCACCCTCCGCCCTCACTCCCCACCCACTGTCCTCATCCATAGGTGCACGATTATTGTCCAATCTCTCCCCACACCCCCCACACCCCTTTCCCCCACAAGAATAGTCAGTCCATTCCCTTTCTGTGTCCCTGATTCTATTATAATCACCAGTTCATTCTGTTCATCAGATTATTTATTCACTTGATTTTTAGATTCACTTGTTGATAGATGCATATTTGGTGTTCATAATTTGTATCTTTACCTTTTTCTCCTTCTTCCTCTTCTTAAAGGATACCTTTCAGCATTTCATATAATACTGGTTTGGTGGTGATGAACTCCTTTAGCTTTTCCTTATCTGTGAAGCTCTTTATCTGACCTTCAATTCTGAATGATAGCTTTGCTGGATAAAGTAATCTTGGTTGTAGGTTCTTGGTATTCATCACTTTGAATATTTCTTGCCACTCCCTTCTGGCCTGCAAAGTTTCTGTTGAGAAATCAGCTGACAGTCGTATGGGTATTCCCTTGTAGGTAATTGAGTTTCTTTCTCTTGCTGCTTTTAAGATTCTCTCTTTGTCTTTTGCTCTTGGCATTTTAATTATGATGTGTCTTGGTGTGGTCCTCTTTGGATTCCTTTTGTTTGGGGTTCTCTGCGCTTCCTGGACTTGTAAGTCTATTTCTTTCACCAGGTAGGGGAAGTTTTCTGTCGTTATTTCTTCAAATAGGTTTTCAATATCTTGCTCTCTCTCATCTTCTGGCACCCCTATAATTCTGATGTTGGTACGCTTGAAGCTGTCCCAGAGGCTCCTTACACTATCTTCGTATTTTCGGATTCTTTTTTCATTTTGCTTTTCTGGTTGGGTGTTTTTTGCTTCTTCGCATTTCAAATCTTTGACTTGATTCTTGCGCACCTCTGGTCTGCTGTTGGGGGTCTGTATAATATTCTTTATTTCAGTGAGTATATGCTTAATTTCTATTTGGTTCTTTATCACAACATCGAGGGTCTCATTAGATTTCTTGTAGATCTCATTAAGTTTATCGGCAGAGAAACTTATTGAAAGACCTTAAAAGTGTGGCTTTGAGCTCTATATCCTCCATTTCTATCATGTTTCTTTGTCTCCGTATTTTTTATGCTTTCTTGGTGCACCCCCTTG
This sequence comes from Myotis myotis, assembly GCF_014108235.1. Classification (NCBI taxonomy): domain Eukaryota; kingdom Metazoa; phylum Chordata; class Mammalia; order Chiroptera; family Vespertilionidae; genus Myotis; species Myotis myotis. The sequence continues at coordinate 203,511,609 of NW_023416313.1, forward strand.
TGGTCTTTGTGCGCAGTCTTGTTGTAGTTAAGCCTTGATTGTTGTAGGTAATACTGGCAGGGATTTGACCTCCAGGCCAACTGGCTATGAGAATCAGCTGTGTCTGCAGTGGGAGAACTTCTGTGCTGGATCTCTAGGGCGGTGCTAATCTAGCCTTTGCCTGAGGCTATCCGGCAATGCCTCTGTGGAGGGCTTGGGCGGGGTGGGTCCCAGGGGATCTACAGGGCAGGTTGACCGAGCAGTTATGGCTGCTCTCAGTCCCGTTCCCAGAGGCTCTGCCTCTCAGAGTCCCAGCAACCGCTGCAAACCTCGGAGAGAAAGCTGCCTTCGAGTTCCGAGTTCCTACCGAAGCCAGACAATCTTGCTTCTCCCATTTGAGTCTGGGTCCCTAGAGACTCGCCCAGATCTGGAGCTCAGAGTCTGAGATTCCCTCCTGATTGAAACAGACAACCGTGCCCTCAGCCACACCTCCGCCCCTTAGTATTTGACTTCAGCACTGCGCCTCCTCTGAGTCTTGGTATGCTATTCTCTTTCCTCCTAGTTGTAGAACTTCCACTCAGCCAGCCTTCCTGAGGTTCTGGGTGATGTCCGTTCCGTCTTTTAGTTGTATTTTTGAAGTGGTTGTTTGAGGTAGCAAACTCCGGTGTTAACCTATGCCGCCATCTTGGTTTAGCTAGCTATTTTTATTATTTTTAAAGTATATTTTTTATTGATTTCAGAGAGGAAGGGAGAGGGAGATAGAAACATCAATGATGCGAGAGAGTCATTGATCGGCTGCCTCCTGCACACCCCCTACTAGGGGTTAGGCATGGGCCCTGACCAGGAATTGAACTGTGACCTCCTGGTTCACAGGTTGATGTTCAACCACTGAGCCACACCAGCTGGGCTAAGTTTAATTTTTATTGTTGACATTATTACAGATGTCCCCGATTTCCCCCTGACTTCCCTCTCCACCCAGCCCCTGCCCCACATTTTTTTTTTAAACAGGTATTATTCGATGGCCAGAGGGCTGGGGTTTAACTGGCAGGGTCCTGTTCCCTCTAGGCCAGTGGTTCTCAACCTTCTGGCCCTTTAAATACAGTTCCTCATGTTGTGACCCAACCATAAAATTATTTTCGTTGCTACTTCATAACTGTAATGTTGCTACTGTTATGAATCATAATGTAAATATCTGATATGCAGGATGGTCTTAGGCGACCCCTGTGAAAGGGTCGTTCGACCGCCAAAGGGGTCGCAACTCACAGGCTCTTCTTTCTCCTGTTCCAGGGAAGCCCAGGCCTGCTTCTCTCCCTCCTTCTTCCTCAAAGGCATCCTCCTCCCACCCCCTTTCTTTCGACAGCCTTTTCCCTGGTCTGACCTCTGGCACTGAGCTCCCAATAAGGCAAAGTTCCTGTTTGGACCCCCTGTTCCAACCTTCCAGCTCCAGCTCATTCAGGTGAGCATTAAGCCCGAGTTACTCATGGAGGACCGGCCCAGGCCCACTCTCTTTTCACTAACCTGGCCATGCCGGGCACCAATCTGACATGCTAGGCCCCTCTGTGGACAGTCAGTTTTCTACATCCTCCTGCCTCCAACCATCCCCTCATCCACTCCCCGAACTTCCTCCCTTTTTCTGCTAAGTCAACCAAATACACTTTGAATAACTGGTCAAATATCTCCTCCCCTCCAGAAAACCTTCCCCAAATAACCGAATGAAATCTAGGCCTCCCTTCACTTTCTAGAAGCGGACTGGCATCTCTGTAGTGTGTGCATGTTGAGGTGTGTCTGTGGCTTCTGGTAAGTTCTGTGAGGATCATCCTTCCACAGGCACCACACCCATCGGCTCCCCAAGGTGCGAATGGCACAGGCTGCTGACCAACTAGCAGGCTCATTATGTGGGAAGATGACGAGGTCAGGTTTGGTGTCAGGGAAGATGGCAGGACAGCGTCAGGTGCAGAGGCCACAGTGACCTTTATCACAGCAAGACCTCCCAGAGCCTTTTCACTAACACGGCCCCAAGGTGTCCTCCTCCAATGCCACTCCGCACTCATCCCCTGCAAGCTGTGGCAGGGATCAGGGATTGCAGCCCAGGTGCAGACATCCCCACCCATCCCCAGAATGGCAGGCTGGCTGGTTTTGCCCACCTGCACAATGCTAAGGGGTGAAGGCTCAGGGGCTACGTATGTGAACACATTGGTCTCAGCACATAGTCGTGGCCTATTTGGGGTCTTAAATTCAGAGACGGCAGCAGCAGTGCTTTTGTTGCCAAGAGGCCTGGCAGTGTAACCCACAGTAACCTTCGGTGCTTTCCAACCCTGCAATTTCATTTTGTATTGTTCTGGTTGGAAAATGAAAACCCTCTCTGCCAGCAATTAATTTACCAAAACAAACAAGAATTCTGCTTTTCGTGACAAAGACGGTCCCTGAATGCCAATCTTAGGGCTGCCAGATTGCCATTTCAAGTGGGTGCAGCCAGCGTGGTTACCATTTGCAAGCAATTTATCATGGAAGTTATGAGAAGAGGAGAAGACGCAGTCAAGAGGGGAGTGGAGAAGTATTGCCTAGTTCTTGTCTCATCTCTAACGTCTTTGGCAACAAATCTCATGCCCTTGACTCTCTCTATCTCTCCTGCCCCCCCCCCCCCCCCCCGCCGCCTTTTTAACCACAGATGATTCTTGTTTTTCCATTCTGTTCTATTTGGCTTATTTCTAGCCCTTTTCTGACATGAGAGCAGCCTGGCCTGTTGCTTCCAAAACCACAGCACTGCCTGCTGGTACCTCCCATGCACTGGCTACCCAGGACCTCTGGCTTGCTATATTTTGCCAGCGGGTCTGATCCTTTCATCAGAGAGCTGCTTCTGGGATGATTGATTCATTATGCTCTTGAAAGAGTAGTCCAGACTACAAAGATGCAGACTCGCCCTTTCCTTGTCCCTGAACACTGAATGCAAAGGGACTCGGATGCATTGGAAAGGCAGTGAGCAGGCTTGGATCTGAGATATAGAGGTGCTGAGAAGCTAGAAAGAGTTTGTTCAGGTAGGCAGAGTGGGGGGCCTGGGGGTGGAAGCTCTGAATCACACCAGCCAGGGACCATTAGAGATTACATTGGAGGAGTTAAAAGCAGCGATTAAGTCCGAGAACATTGTCTCCTTCATCTCAACCCCTGGGGAGAATCAATCCCAGTAATCACCATTCCTATTCCCACTGCTGCTCCCCAGCCTTCCTCACACACCTACTGTTCCAACGTCCTGCTACCTACTGCCTCCGCTGAGAACTTTGCTCTTCACGGCTCTGCAATTACGATGGTTACTTTGCCAAGAGTCTATCTACGCTGATCCCTACGATTCCCTGGGCTGGACAGCGGGCTTGCATTTGGTTTCAAGGTGCCTTGTTTTAAAAACAGACCCCAGCCCTGACTTCCAAGGAGTTCGTAGTTTCTCCTGGAGGCAACATAAACAAGATAACAATGGAAACATGCAGAGAAATGAGGGAATAATTTCCTTACAGGCAATGGCAGGAAGCTAATTTCTCTTGTACTTTCTGCTTGCTGCCTCCCCCTCGTCCCCCCACAATTCTTTCATGGAATAGTTTGGACACAACACCCCATGAATGCTGGGGTCCAACCCCAGCAGGTCCAGGGGTCCCCAAAGGTGTGGACGGAGTTGGCGAAGAAGGAATGACACGGAGATAGCGTTCAGTTGATCAGCAGCCTAGCCAGGATCTCTAGCCAGGATCTCCAGCCAAGTTCTGGTCTGGATCTCCAGCGAAGTTCTGCTTCGGATCTCCAGCCAGGTTCTGTGTCCATGTTCTCTTGCTAGGTTCTCCAGGTTCTCCAGCCAGGTTCTGTAGCCATGTTCCCTCGCTAGGTTCTCCAGCCAGATTCTGTAGCCATGTTCCCTCGCTAGGTTCTGTCTCTAGGTTCTGTTGCCAGTTTCTGTCCAGGATCTTTTGCCATGTTCTCTCCAGCGAAGTTCTTCTGTCTCTAGTTTCTGTGTAGGTTCTGTCTTCTAAGTCCTGTGTGTAGGTTCTGCCTTCTGAGTTCTGTGTTCTAAGTTCTGTGTTCTAAGTTCTGTGTTCTAAGTTCTGGGTCTTGCTGTCTTGTTGCATCTGTATTTATACCAGTTGATTCAATCCTATCAATCTCTATTACAAAGGTTAGGGCGTTTCTTATCTTCATTCCAGGGAGTAAAGATTATGTAGCTTAAGCACGATTGTTCGTAGTTAAAGTGATTAATTACCCGCCTGGCACTTAGTTAAGAGGTTTTATTCCCTCCCTAACTTCAGGGGAAAATCCCTACCTGGGGAAACAACCTTTCTCAGAGAGGAGACCTTGGTTAAAACACATAGTGCCAAGAAGGTGAGCAAACATATTAAGAACAGTATGCCATATATGCCAGGTCCCTTGAAACAGCAAGCATGGACCAGCTCCCGGCACATGAAGCTTCTTTATTTAGAGCCTCTCCAGAGAGACACGGAAGTGGTCCCAACTCTCTCTGGAGGAGCAGGAAGGCAGGGCAATCTGGATAATGAAATCCAATGAGCAATGTAGACCAGACTAAGAGCTGTTGAGTCAGTTCGACACTCAATGTGCAACTACTCTGCCTACAGGACACTGTGCTAGGTCTTTTGGGAGTGGTGGGTGGTACAGAAATGAACAAGAAGAGTTTCTCAAAGGCATGTCCTCCATGTATTTCTAGTAGTATTTGATTGACAAAACTTCAATCAGACAGAATCCTTTGGAAAAAAGCACTTTAAGATATTAATGCTTCTCAGACGCTTTCATGGCACTGCCTCTAAAATCATTAGTCTTTATAAGTCTCATGAATTTTTATACTCATATGAAATTATATCCTACTTAGAATTGGTTTTAATATAAAACAATGCTCCTTTCCTCCAATTCGTTAAAGTCTGGTTATAACTGAAACCGTGTTAGGGGCAGAAGTAGAGTATTGGGGACTAGCTAAAATTATAAGAAATGTTAATCACGCTCTGTTAACCATGATGATTCTGTTCTGATTAGAGAAAGCACATTCTAACCTGGCTGGGAGTTGTACGCCCTGGGACATGGGAGCTAACATTGGAATGCAGTCCATCCTCCTTTCCTGAGAACTGCCTATCATTATGGAAAGATTTACAATCTCGCGGCTAAAACAGTCTAGTCCTGGAGGCACCCACCCTTTGCAACCCCTAGCTCTATTGCCTGTAACCGTTATACCGTATCTACTCTCCCATGCCGGTAATTCTTTTTTTTTTTTTAGGTAAGAACCATTTTCCTTTTTTTTTTTTTTGGTTTCAATTTGCATTTTATTTATATATTTTTTCTTTATTGATTAAGGTATTACATATGTGTCCTTATTTCCCCATTGCCCCCCCGCCCCCACTCATGCCCTTACTCCTCTATTGTCTGTGTCCATTGGTTAGGCTTATATGCATGCATACAAGTCTTTTGGTTGATCTCTCCCCCTTACCCTCACCCTCCTCTTCCTTCCCTCTCAGGTTTGATGGTCTGATCAATGCTTCTCTGTCTCTGTATCTGTTTTTTTTCATCAGTTTATGTTGTTCATTATTTTCCACAAATGAGTGAGATCATGTGATATTTATCTTTCTCTGACTGGCTTATTTTGCTTAGCATAATGCTCTCCAGTTCCATCCATGCTGTTGCAAATGGTAAGAATTCCTTCTTTTTTACCACAGTGTAGTATTCCATTGTATAGATGTACCATAGTTTTTTAATCCATTCATCTGCTGATGGGCACTTAGGCTGTTTCCAAATCTTAGCTATGGTAAATTGTGCTGCTATGAACATGGGGGTGCATATATCCTTTCTGATTGGTGTTTCTAGTTTCTTGGGATATATTCCTAGAAATGGGGTCATTGGGTCAAATGGGCGTTCCATTTTTAGTTTTTTTTCTTTTTTTAAAAAATATATTTTATTGGTTTTTTTTACAGAGAGGAAGGGAGAGGGATAGAGAGTTAGAAACATCAATGAGAGAGAAACATCGATCAGCTGCCTCCTGCACATCTCCTACTGGGGATGTGCCCGCAACCCAGGTACATGCCCTTGACCGGAATCGAACCTGGGACCCTTCAGTCCGCAGGCCGATGCTCTATCCACTGAGCCAAGCCGGTTTCGGCTCCATTTTTAGTTTTTTGAGGAAGCTCCATACTGTTCTCCATAGTGGCTGTACCAGCCTGCATTCCCACCAGCAGTGCACACGTGTTCCTTTTTCTCTGCATCCTCGCCAGCACTTGTCGTTTGTTGATTTGTTGATGACAGCCATTCTGACAGGTGTGAGATGGTACCGCATTGTTGTTTTGATTTGCATCTCTCAGATGATTAGTGACTTTGAGAATGTTTTCATATGTCTCTTGGTTTTCCTTTTGTCCTCTCCATGCCTGTAATTCTTACATTCCCACATAATCCTTGCCCTTCTACCCAATATAAGCAGTTGGCATTACTGGAATAAATGCTCATATATGATTCAAACCTGTCACTACTTTGAACCTTTTTTTTTTTCTTTCTTTTTTTTTTTTAATATATTTTTTATTGATTAAGATATTACATATGTGTCCTTGTCCCCATGTTACCCTCTACCCCCCCCCCCCGCTCATGCCCTCTCCCCCCCGTTGTCCATGACCATTGATTAGGCCTATATGCTTGCATATAAGTCCTTTGGTTGATCTTTCCCCCTTACCCCCACCCTCTCCTACCTTCCCTCCAAGTCCCGACAGTCCAATCAATGCCTCTCCGTCTCTGGATCAGTCCTTGTTCATCAGCTTATGTTGTTCATTATATTCCACAAATGAGTGAGATCATGTGGTATTTATCCGCTCTCCAGTTCCATCCATGCTGTGGCAAATGGTAAGAGTTCCTTTTTCTTCTTCCTCTTCTTAAAGAATACCTTTCAGCATTTCATATAATGCTGGTTTGGTGGTGATGAACTCCTTTAGCTTTTTCTTATCCGTGAAGCTCTTTATCTGACCTTCTATTCTGAATGATAGCTTTGCTGGATAAAGTAATCTTGGTTGCAGGTTCTTGCTATTCATCACTTTGAATATTTCTTGCCACTCTCTTCTGGCCTGCATGGTTTCTGTTGAGAAATCAGCTGACAGTCGTATGGGTACGCCCTTGTAGGTAACTGACTGTCTTTCTCTTGCTGCTTTTAAGATTCTCTCTTTGTCTTTTGCTCTTGGCATTTTAATTATGATGTGTCTTGGTGTGGTCCTCTTTGGATTCCTTTTGTTTGGGGTTCTCTGTGCTTCCTGGACTTGTAAGTCCATTTCTTTCACCAGGTAGGGGAAGTTTTCTGTCATTATTTCTTCAAAAAGGTTTTCAATATCTTGCCCTCTCTCTCCTTCTGGTATCCCTATAATTCTGATGTTGGTACGCTTGAAGTTGTCCCAGAGGTTCCTTACACTATCTTCATATTTTTGGAATCTCTTTTCTTTTTTCTTTTTCGGTTGGGTATTTTTTGTTTCTTTGTATTTCAAATCTTTGACTTGATTCTTGGGATCCTCTTGTCTGCTGCTGGATCTCTGTAAATTATTCTTTATTTCAGTCAGTGTATGCTTAATTTCTAGTTGGTCCTTTTTCATGTCCTCCATGGTCTCACTATACTTATTGAGGGATTCATTAAATTTATCGGCGGTTTCCATAAAATTCTTGAAAAACCTTATAAACGTGGCCTTGAACTCTATATCCAATCGTTTGCTTTCCTCCATTTCCGCCATTTGTGACCTGTTTCTTTGTCTCCGCATTTTGGCAGCTTCCCTGTGTTGATAGAGTGGCCCTGCGCGCCAGGTGTCCTGTAGGGCCCAGTAGCTCAGCCTCCCCAGTTACCTGGGGTGGACACTCTTGGTGCACTCTTGGTGCCTTGGTTGTTGTAGAATCACTGGGAGGAATTGACCTCCAGGCCAATTGGCTGTGAGAATCAGCTGTGTCTAAAGTGGGAGAACTTCTGTGCTGAAGACACCCTTCTGGGGCAAGACTTGCTTCAGTGGGGCTTTGGTGCTCACTGAGTCTGCTCCCTGAGTGTGTCCCTTATGGATCTGAGGAGTTGCAGTCTGGTACCCTCTGACCACTGGGTACAGTGGCTCCTGGATCTAAGGAGGTGCTAATTCAGCCTCTGCCTGAGGCCACACAGCAGGAGCCACGAAGAGGCTCAGCTGTGAAGCAATGCAAGCCGCTGCGGGGCCTTGGGCCTTCTCTTGGAAGTTCCGGGTCTGCCTGGCTCTGCTGCAGTTAGGTACATTCACATGCAAAAGCCTCTGCCGCAGCCTGGGTGGGGCGGGGTCTCAGGGAATCAAAGGGCTGATCAGGGAGCTATGGCTGATTCTCCGCCCAGAGTCGCGCGTCTCAGTGACCCGCTAATTGCTGCAAGCACCTCTGAGGGAAAGCCGCCCTCAAGTTCGCCCGCTGCCCGACAGACCAGCTTCTCCCCGTATGAGACCTGGGTCCCCAGAGACTTCCCGGAACCGGAGTTCAGAGCAGTCGGGAGTTTGTGATTCAAAAAGACAGCCGCGTCCTCAGGTGCCACCCCCTTTCCTCGCGCGCGCGCGAGCCGCCGTACCTCTGCACTTCACCTCCGCATCGCCTCTGGCTCTCAGCGTGCTTTTCTTTCCTTCTAGTTGTAGAATTTACACTCAGCCAGCCTTTCTGTTGATCTGGATGATGTTTGCTCAGTCCTTTGCGGTAATTTTCAATTGTTGTGGGAGGCGACAATTTCCCGGTGTTTACCTATGCCGCCATCTTAGTTTCTCACTACTTTGAACCTTGGCTCAAGCGGTGACAGGCAGCCTGGACCCCTTGGTTGTCCAGTTACAACAGTAGGAAAATGGGACAGTTATATCCTGTAATTTTGTATCCCTGCACATTATCTTATACCCAGACCCAAGGGACACAAATACATCTGAGGGACAAGCCAGGTAACAGATACTCAGTACTTATTTATCAATTCCCCCTCCTTTCAGGACACCTCCTAAGTCTGACCTTGCCAGGCAGCTTCGGTCTCTCAATTTTTTCTTCCTTGGCCCTCCACTCCTTCAAGCCAGGAGCCTCCTAGTCCTAGACATCCTGCCCGGTCTACCTTCTTTTTTTAAAAAAATTTTTCTTCTTGATTTTAGAGAGGAAGGAAGAGGGAGAGAGAGAAAGAAACATCAATGATGAGAGAAACTCAACTCATTGATCGGCTGCTCTCTCCACGCTCCCCACTGGGGATGGAGCTGGAAACCTGGGCATGTGCCCTGACCAGGAATCAAACTGTGACCTCCTGGTTCATAGGTCAACGCTCAATCACTGAGTCACACCAGTCAGGCCTACCTTCTTTTTGTGCCTTAATTAGAGGAGGCTCCCTGTTCAGTTCTTGTCCTTCTTTTTATGTTTGGTATTGTTTTTAGTTTTGGGCACATTTAGGCACAAGGCAAATAGTCATTAATCATTCCATTAATTAATTCATTAACTCATTCAAAAATATTTATTGGCCACCTTCTCCTTAAACTGAGAGTGGTTAGACACTGGGAATACAGTGATAGGCAAAGTAGAAAGGTGTTCTACCCTAGTGGTGGGTACAAATTCCTGGAGAGACAGACATTAATCAAATAATCCCATCACCTGGAATTCTGAATTGTGCGAGGAAGGGAGAGAATAGGAGGCTATGAGAATATAGAGCAAGGCACTTGCTCTGATCTGGCCGAGGTGGTCAGGGACTGCTTCCCCGAGGAAGAGACATTTCTGCAGAAATGTGGAGGTCGAGTAGGAGGTAAGGAAATGAAAGTTAATGCCAGCCGGTGTAGCTCAGTGGTTGAGTGTTGACCCATGAACCAGGAGGTTACACGTTCATTTCCTGGTCAGAGCACATGCCCAGGTTGCCGGCTCGATCCCCAGTAGGGGGTGTGCAGGAGGCAGCCGATCAATGATTCTCTCTCATCATTGATGTTTCTATCTCTCCCTCTCCCTTCTTCTCTGAAATCAATAAAAATATATTTTAAAAAGAAAGTTAACTAAGTGAGGGGGGAGCATTCCAAGCAGAGGAAACAGTATGTTGTAAGAGTCCCGTGACTGTGAGGGAGGGAGCACAACCAACTTTAGGAACTGAAAGGAGACCAGTGTGGCTACAGCATAGACAGGGAAAGGAGAAGTGGGTCAGATGGGCTGGGTCGGGGCCAGAACTCTAAAATCCAAAGAGATAATTTTAGCTGGATATATATACATATTGGGAGCATAGTCAGGACATAACCAAATATGCTTACTTACTTCCACAGAAAATGAAGTAGGAGGAACTTTAAGTAAAAACAAATTAACTAAGCCCTGGCTGGTGTGGCTTAGTTGGTTGACTACCATCCCGTGCACCAAAAGGTCACCAGTTCAATTCTGGTCAGGGCACAAGCCTGGGTTGCCGGTTTGATCCCTAGTCGGAGTGTATATGGGAGGCAACTAATTGATGTCTCTCTCTCTCTCCAATCAATAAAAATATATTTAAACAAACAAAAGAAGTAAAAAAGAAAAAAACAAATGAACCAAGATCAATAGTTCAGGAAGAGGTAAATTCACTATAGTAAATATTTCCCCCCAAATCTCAGAAGACAAAGGTCAGGGATATGCTTGTGGAATGAATGAAAGAATTATAAGTGATGGATGAATAAAGATCTGGGACAGTGTTAGACATGTCCATTTCCAGTCATGCTGCCAGCAGAAGCCCCTGCCCTGGCTCTGCCCCTTCCATGACAAATCGCCCGCAGTGCTCTGCCTTCGGGCGGCCATGGAATTCTGTACATGTGACCGTCATGGCGGTATCCCACCATATCCCAGTGGTGGTTTGCTGCTTGCCTCTCCCACTAGACTCTGAGCTCCTTGAGGTCCGGGACATTGCCTTACTCATTTTTTCATCCCCAGAGCCCAGCATAGTGCCTGGCACATACTAGATGCTCAGTAAGTGTTGCCTGAAGGAATGTACAGGGTTCTGCCCGTATAAATTTAACTAGACTGCATGGTGGTCAGGATAATAGAAGTGAGCAGTTGCCTAAGCCTTCTATACCCTCAGGACTAACAGCAAACATTTCAGGAGAGCCAGCTGCATTAGACATCTGTTTTGTGGCCAAATCTTAAACTTGCTCTTACAGGGATCAAACCGAGGACCTTGCTTTTCGTGTGTGTGTGTGTGTGTGTGTGTGTGTGTGTGTGTGTGTGTGTGTTTCCTGTGGGTGTGTTCAGGTCAAGTCAACAGGAACTAAGCCGGAAAATCCAAAGGATGAATTGTCTGTCAGTCTTCTCCGCTAGCCTCTGATATGGATATTCTGACTGTGAGTAGCCTTTGTTTTTCCAAGCTACAGGCGCACACCCGTCATCTCCTTTTGTTCATACAACACTTCTATGAGGTATTTAACTAAAAGTGGTTAAATGATTCATCCAAGGTCAGGGCAAATCAGTCAGGCCCAGAGGCTTTTCTCCTACATTCATTCAATGCCTTTATTTCCTACCCAGCACTTTCCCTGGTACCCACCTTGCAAGAAGATTATTCTCAGTGGCCACAGTTGGGGAGATGCTCCAGATAGTTCTTTGGGCCTTGTTCCTGCTGAGAAAGCTCTGGTGAGAAGCCGAGGGGGTCCTGCCAGGGGCTGCAGAGATTCAGCGTACCAGAGAGGGGAGAGAGTTGGGTAAGCCAAATCTGCTTTCTCTCACCTTCTCAGAGGGAAGCTGATACAATATGCAGCTACAGAGCCATGACCCAGACAGGGGCAGCCAAGAGCAGCCAGGAGGTGGGAGGCTTGTTGAACTCAACTGGAGACAGACAGCAGCCAGGAGGGAGGGGGAGCCATTTCCTCCTGAGTCCAGGGCCAGGGAGCCTGCAGGCTGGAGACAAGCTACTGTTGTCAGTGAGTCCTAGACACCGATGGCAGCTGGCTTCTACAAGATGTGAGCTCAAGTCCTGCTCTAGAGCTGCCCACCCAGGATAGGGCACTATGCATCCTTCTTCAGAAGAAGGAATCCAAATCCACTGGTAGCTTCCTGTCCCTTTGGAGACCAAGGTTTGCTATAGGGTTAAGTGGTTAGATGCAAAACCTCAAGAATCATGACATTTTTTCATATTGGAAGAATTCACTAAACAACTGCTGGGTGCTGAGTTTTGGGCATTTACTTAAAGATGCAAGGGCAGTCTCTATTCTTAATATGTTTACAGTCGAGAAGGAAGGTGAGCTAACACACAAAACCATACATGAACATGAATGTGGTTAAGTGTCATAAAGAGAGGATTAGAATCCACCTTAATGAAGGCCAACCACAGGGAGGGCCATCAGGGTGGCCACAGTCTTGAAAGGCACCTGGGATTAAATCTGGAAGACAGAGCCATGGCAAATCCATGGCCGTTGAGCAGTTTCCATGGTTGCAACCTTCTTTTCTTATCTAGGAGGATAATAATTATCAGGTACTTATTGGAGTCAGACACTGCACTGAGCACTTTGCATATACCACCTCAGGTCATCATTAAACCACCCCGAGGTGGGTCCGCTTATCCTATTTTACAGCTGAGAAAATTGAGGCCTTAAGAAGTTAAATAAAGAGTAGCTCTTAATAGTACTTATCACACAAAAACCAAAAATTGTTAAATAACTCATCCAAAGTTAATCAGCTAGAAACAGTTGGAGGTGGGATACAAAGCCAGCATATATTGAAAAATTGAAATGTTACAGAAATCTATAAACAACTACTATGATCCAACAGTGAAAACTTCCCCACAGACGCTGGGGCAATGCTCAATTGTCTATGGAGCAGTCCAAAGGCAATCCTGGGTGGCATCTCTCTCTCTCTGGTGCCAGGCTCCTAGACTCTAAGCTGCCTGGGAGGGGCAGAGACCAACAACTCCAGGCAGGAGAAGGCAAGGTCAGCAGAGAAAGCCAAGACCATAGACTTCAGAATTCTGGGGAATCAGGTGAAAGTCCCACGGGTGAGCCAGGTGATAGTCCATCTGGACTCCAGGAAATTTCTTTATTCTGACAGGTATGGTTACTCTGTTTGCTTGCCCCCGGTGTCCAAACTTCCCTTAAGTGTCTTGTGAACAAAAAAGGGTCTATGTAGCAAACCTGGGGCCTCAGGGCACTATCTGGGATACCTGACAAGCCCAATGACCAAAAATCCCACATGGATGGTCTGATCCTGAACTCCTGACTGGGCAGGCTATGGCAGGCAGTCCTGCCCCAGGTCCGTCGCTTCCTTAGTAAAGGCCAGTTTTCACTGAAACTGAGCTCTGTCCATTGCTCTTATGCCTATATGATAACCTGCCTTTGAAGCGTCAGAGTAATTTTCTTTTCTAGACCCCTCAAAACATTGTTATCTTGCTCCCCATATACCATCTCCATGTGCTATAAATGTTAACTATCCTGTGCCCACCGATGCAAATGAAGCATGTGTTTCTCCATTTTGTTTTTTATCCAATTTTACAGATTTTCCTGCTCTGCTTTCTCCTGCTTCCTTAACCTACCACCAGTGGATTTCCTGTAACCTTCCTTACGTTTTCTCCTTTGATTCTAATGTATAAAATAAGCTGTAAAACTTGCTATTTGGGGAGCATTTTTCCCATCCTTTGACATCTTGTTTTTGGGCATGTCCTTAAAATTTGGTTCAAATAAACTCGAATAAAACTTTTCCATAGTCTGGACGTTCTTTTGTTGACAGTCTCAGTGAATCAGAAGCTGTTAGTTCTGACAGCGACTTTAGAGATGATCGAGCTCAATCCCTTCAATGTGGAGAGCACTGGAATGCTTTCTCTTTGCTTCAGCAGGTCATCTTACCACTAAACACTGATGTAAGTTACCTCACTTGATTGCAAAACCCAGAAAAGAATCTTACAACTACTGTGTGCACCCTTTGAGAGCCTCTGTCAAATCTGTCTGTAATAGTTATTCCATTTGCAGACCCCCCTTTTGTGGTGGAGGCATGTGGGTGGGTAGGGGTTTGAGAGCAAAGCTGTGCGTTTCTCTAATGTTGCAGACAGAGACTACTGTTGCCTGCCTGTCCTTCTGCCTCTTCCCCTGGAAGCCCCAGCGTCTCTGCCATGTTCAAGGCCAGCAGCCATCCATTTTGTCTGCCAGGCTCCTTATCAGCCTGCCCCACTGGCAGTCAGAGCTAAGTTGACTCTTTTACCTGCTGGCTGCTCATCTGAGGCACATGATGTGTGGAGAACAGGCTTCCATGCAGAGAGGAGCCAAGGCTTTTCCTCTCTGAGCTTAAGCAGATGAGGAGTAGCAGCACTGGCATGCTAGGTCCACCCCAGGATCTCATGCCCTTACTCTCCATTTGGGACAGCAAACATCTGAGCTCTATGGCTACCATGGGGCAATGAGCAGAGGACAGGCGGGGAATGCCTGCAGAAGATGGAAGAAGTCATGGCTCTTCTGCCACATTCGTAAGGAGCTAGCTGGGCTCACCACACTGCTCACTCTCTTCCAGGACCGTCCCGCCAACTATATAGCCCAGCTCCTGGGCTGCACCCTCTCCCCTCCCCTCCACTTTTCCGGAACCAAACCCCTGATATCAAGAGCATGGTAGGTTCCCATAGCAATGGGACTTTTAACTGTTTCCATGGCAACCAACACCCAGGCCATTTAGTTGCTAGTCAACTGACAGCTGTAAATGAATAGGATTCAGTTTAGAATTCAAGGGATAGGCCAGGAGATTCTCTTCTTAGAAAAAGACACAACCACCCAAAATGACTCAACTTTGTCTAAAGATTCTTTAAGGCAGCATCTGTGGAGATCCAGCGCCACTTTCAAACTCAGGTCACACAACACTGCCCATCCCATTACACACACACAAACACACACACACACACACACACACACACACACACACTCATACACACCCCTAAACTGAATATCCCAGGACTTTAAATACTCCAAGCCCTAGTTCCTGTTCTGTGTTCTCTCCAAAGGGCCCTTGGGAAAAACACTTGTTTCAGATGACTATTATTATGGTGACATTTCTCACACATAACCCTTTCCTCTGTGTCGATCTCTTCCTATTGTACCACAACCCCGTCCTCATAACCAACCCAGTCACTTAAGCAATGTTTGCTTTTTGGATTATCTGTGTGAATGGCTATTTCCAGATCATCTTCCCTTAGCCTGAACCTCACCTGTGTCAAGCCACCCTCCCTTTATTGTGGGTGTTCTCAGAGAACAGACTGTTTTATCAACCTTTGCAAAGCATCATTAAGATGAATTTGTTTCCTTTAAGAAGTCAACTAAGATTTCAAAGCCAAGGAGGACTGGAAATTACTCCATGCTTTTTGCTTTTTATTGGCCTGATGGGACTAAATGCCAGGCCTCCCACCTAGCACTCCACCAAACCGGGGATATAGGTATTGTGTTCCCTTTACTCAGTAAGCAGGGGTGCCTCTCATTTTTTATTTTATTTTTTTAAATCATTGGAGTCTGGAATTCATGCAAGAGAGATGTGTCTAAGCCTCCATGGCTTGCTCAGCGGACAAGAAAAGTATGAGACTGTCGTTGGAAAGGACATGACCTTTTTTATACAGCCTAAGATTCAGTGCTTCTCAATGTTTTAATGACTCCGGGGGCACCTGTGAACCGTCTGTATGGAAGATGACCTTTCAAACTAATCCCCCCGCAGGAGCCCTAACTAGCTCACTGCTGCAGGATCCACGTGGCCTCACATTGGCCGGTAAACAGGTATAAGCTGTTGCGTTACCCTTCTGCTCTGACTGAAGGGTACAGGTTAGCGGAACTGCTTTTCTCCTGTCGTGTCCCATATGAAGGTGGGAGTATGAAGTGCAGGGTGGGTAGCCTTTAGCCTCAAAAAAGCTCAATGACATGAAGAGTCTTCTGGGGATAGGGAGAGAGCAAACACGAGAACTGAGCTTTCCCGGGCACCTCACAGAGGACAGCCTCATTTTTCCAAGGTGACATACCACACCTCAGACTGAATTTGCTATTCCTGATGTTTCTAGGTGAAGAACAATGCCTGCCTCCCAGAGTAACTGCTAACATATACTGAGTCTGTGCTATGCGCCAGGCATCATGCTAAATGTTTTACACGCATCATCTCATTTAATCCTCAGAGCCCTATTGTAATCATCCCTATTTAGCAGGTAAGGAGACTGAAGCACTGGAGAGCATAGGGATTTATAAAGATCGCACTGGTAGTCTTATTAATTGGTGAAGCCAGGATCCAACTACTGGCAGTCCAAAGCCAGCAGCCACAGAATCCCTTTAGAATTCTTACAAGTCTGATATACCTAAGGTCCATCATGGGGAGGCAGAGAGGGTTCTCCCTCCGGTCACAATGTGATGGGATACACAAAAGGTCTTAGCTACAGAGCACAGTGGTTGAATGGCTCTGGGAATTAACTAGAATATTTTGGCTGTTGATAACTTTATTCCCAATCCCTGGCTGTCCCCTGGTGGCTTTCCTGGGAAACTCACCAGCCAAAGAAATCCAAGTGAAATTAGTGGGATGAAAAGAACTGGACCAAATGACTTATTTGCTGTATAAACACCCTAACCAAAAACAGGTAAGCCTTTCAAGGTCCACATTACACAACTCACTTGTGACTAGCGGGTGATCCCTGTGACAGCTACAAGCTGACTGGTAGTACACTGATTAAAACAGGCAGCAAAATCTATGCCCCATGATTACACTTGTACTTCAAAAGCAGGAAACAGGATTTAATTAATGCAGCCATTACTTGCAACTTCACATGTCATTTTTAAGCTTCTAGGCTTGCCTTGTGGAAAGTTCCCAAAAGACTACTATGCTTCATGCCAACTTGCAACTGAACTCACCACCCCCACCCACTTCAATTCCGTTCCCTTGCCCTTTCCGATGCTATTATTCAACTAGGTGATGTTGGCTTTCACTGCTTATTTCAAGCACACTTGGTGGTATAAGATTATGCAAATAAAGCAGAACAAAGTCATTTCCTATAAAATACTAGTAGATAGCTAAAATCTAACTGGGCAAGAAGGGGACAAAAGGCAGTTTTTGAGAGTTGTGTCTTTACTGCACTCTGGGACCATGGGACTGGGTATCCATCCACCTTCCATGGATCTGGGGGAAATACTCTGATAGAAGCGGGTGACCTAAGCACAAATGCAGAAGATTGCCAAGTTTTTATTTATTCAAAGGGACATTTCCAGGTGCATAAAAAAGTCAAATTAATGTTCAAAAAAAAATACCACACCAAAAACCAAACATCTGCTAATCAATTGTTGAATTTAATGAAAACCACCTAAGACAGAAAAGGAGAAATGAGATAACCACGGAGAACCAGCCACCAGAGTTGAGTTTGTCGCAGACCACCTCCCCCTCTGCTGAAACGCGGGATACCACTGGAGACCAAGTCATTATTGTTGAGGCAGTGGAGCTGGAGGCGCTGTCAAGAGTCAGCAGGCTTGTTACTGACTCAGTGATGCACTGAACTCAATGAGGCACTTGGAGATGTAACACCCCAGCTCGAGGAATGTGGTTGGGAACCTGTCCTCCACTACAAGGGCCGATAACCTCAGGGCAGGTTATCTAATATCCCTAAGCAACCTCATTCTGGTCCTGTCTGACTGGACCTTCCTTCTTCCAACAGCAAAAAACACTGAAGACAATTAGGTCAATCCCTACACACTCTCTTCTTTCCTTCAACCCTTTTACAAAAGATATTACACGGGCAGCAGTTCTAAGCTCTCCGGAAACAGGGTCTGAGATGCAGTTGGAGGTTGAGAGGCATAAACAGCAGTTTAGAAATTCCTTTCCTCTTATGGCACTGATTTAGTTTAGACTTGGCTTCTCCTCCCCTCCCTCCACTCATGCTCTCATCCCCAGATGGACATACTGGCATCAAACAGCTCTAGTTTTCAAGCTGTACTGGGATTTCCCAGCAGAAGAGACACTGGTCTTTGTCATCCCGAAGTTCCCACTTCACCACCAGTTTTATCTGGAGAAAGAGAAAAAGAATTGAGAAAAATGAAAATAGGATCTCATCTCAATTGGTTTAACTATGAATCCTACGAGTACATTGTAATAAACTGCCCAATTCCTCACGCATTTTTTCTTAAATCATGGCATCAGGAAAGCTGCTTGGGAAGTGGACACAGCCTGTGTATTTAAACTTTAGAATAATAACCTAGTAAACTTATCAAATATAATTTCTAAAGCATTTTTTCCATAAATGAAGGTTTACATAAAAAATAATTTTACACTGAGATAATTTCTCTTGTATTTGGCAATCTGATTCAGCTTTTCCCAATTGTAACCATGAAGAGCAGAGATTGTTAAGTACAAGAAATTTACTGGTTAGTTGGAAATGAAACTATCAAAGCAGAAAGGATGTCCAAAGGAGTTTACTACCATATGAATAATTTCAGGAAGGATAATCCTTGCAGCATATAGTTTCAGTTAAATTCTCTAAACTGCTTTTAAAAAAATTGATTTTAGAGAAAAAGGGAGAGAGAGAGAAAGATTGATGTGTGAGAGAAACACTGATCGGTTGTCTCCCACACGTACCCTGACTGGGGATCGAACCTGAGACCGTTTGGTGTACAGGACAAAGCTTCAACCAAAAGAGTCACAATAGCCAGGGCTTAAACTGTATTTTTATTTCCTTTCTTAAAATTCAACATTTGAATGACAGTGATACCCAGGTTTCTCTAACCTTGTTTTGTAAGTTTTTCAAGAACAAGTACACATTAACTACTGTTTCCCTTAATACTTAAATGAACATAGTTTAAGTTTAAGCTGTTTTTTAAATAAAATTAATTCACTTAATAACTACCACATAGAAAGTGCCTACTATCTATCAGGCCCTAACTAGACACTCTAATATAAATAATTGAGGCTCCAAAACGCCCGCGATTATAATGCTACTTTGCATATTAATCTACAAACCTGTCCCTAACCTATAGGGTCTCTGACATCCCTTAAACATAGACTCGCTACATTAGAGACTTTTTGGGATGTTCTTTAATTACTTGTCATTTCTAGAAAATCAATGGCCAGACTGCTCCTGGAAAAAAGTAATCCCTTTACTTCCTCCATTCTTATCAAGATTCTTAATTTTAATACAGGTCCATTCCAGCAGGCTCTATTTTATAAATGTTTGGTAGAAGAAAAAGTAGGCATGGCAGGGTGAGTCAGAGGTGAAGGTAAGTAGGGGTTGGAAGGGGGTGGAGGGGAGAAAGAAGAGTGGAAAAAGCTACCTCTCTGCTGTGGAGCTAACAAGCTACTTCTCTCTTGTTAACAGATTAATGGAGAAACCAGGATTTTCTGATGATAATGCTATGACAACTTGAAATCTTGAATTATTTGATATCTGACTAAAATCTTTTGACACTTTACAGGTTTTGAAATCACAAGACTTGGCTCTAAGTCTAGGCTGTAATATTCCTTTGCAGAGTGGACTCTGTTCATATTGCATAATATTGGAAGCTCAAATTTCTTCAACTGTAAAAAAGGGATAATATCATCTCTACAAAGAGTGGTCCAGTGAAATATCCTAATATATAAAAAGCCAGGGGCCGTCACAACCGAAACCACCGGATGGACGACCGAATAGCAGGCTGCGTAGGGCGACCAAGCCAGCAGGGGAGTTAGTGAGGGACGGCCAAACGACTGAACAGCAGGCTGCATGGGGCAACCTGGCCGACAGGGAGGTTAGTGAAGGACGACCAAACAACTGAACAGCAAGCTGTGTGGGGTGACCAGGCCAGGCTGGCAGGGGAGGCAGTTGGAGCGACCTAGCGGGTGGGGTGGAGCAGTTGGGGTGACCAGGCCAGCGGGGGTGGGAGGGAGTTGGGGGCAACCAGGCTGGCAGAGGGGGGCAGTTGGGGGCAACCAGGCTGGTGGGGGGGGCAGTTAGGGGCAACCAGGCCGGCAGGGGGGGGCAGTTAGGGGCAATCAGGCAGGCAGGCAGGTGAGCAGTTAGGAGCCAGCGGTCCTGGATTGTGAGAGGGATGTCCCGGATTGGAGAGGGTGTAGGCTGGGCTGAGGGGATCCCACCCCCCCGCCCCGCCCCATGCATGAATTTTGTGCACTGGGGCTCTAGTTGTATATAAAAATGGCTATCTATTAGGCTATAGACAAAGAACAAAAGAACTCTAAAAAAATATCTGTGTACCTCGTGATTCCTAATACTCTAACTTATTTCCTTCCCTCAGGCACCTTTCCTTCACAGAGTAGAAGGACTCAACTCCACTTTTTTCTTCCTGCCCCCCTCCTCAGATATCTAATCTAGTCACAAGATCTCCAGGTCCTCAACAACAAGGTCACTTACCGAGGGGTACGCACTCTTCACTGGCAGTTTAGCCATGTAGTTGTAAGTCTTGTTTTTTTCGATGGGGCAGGTGACTCCACTCTTACAACCATCAGGTTCAGGAATGGCAAAGGCAATTGGGACGCCCATCACGATGCCATGCACCACGGCTTTGCTCCCTTGAGACTGAGTACCTAAGAGGAAAAAAAAAGAGAGAATAGTGATGGAAACAGCCTATTTCCAAACTCTAAATAAAAATTCAGATATATTTTCGAGCAACCGCATTGCTATGATAGCAAACCATAATGTTTGTAGCTCTTAATTCCTAGAGTCTATTTCTCTTTGTAGTTATGCTTTGTACCTCTGTGAATGCAGAGCAAGCATTTACGGCAAAACTTGAAAAATTACTGAATTATGCAAAAAAAAAAAAAAAAGGGTATCAGTGCAAAACACACACACAAAGAATTGTTTTCTTTGCTCTTAACCCCACCTTGGCCCTCACTGCCTTTCACAGTTTCTCAAGAGAATCAGAGCTACTTGGATAAATAATCTCATTCAACAGAGTAACTGATTTTTGGCTGTTAACTTTCTATTTACTATTCCCATCAGCTTCTGTCAAAGTGGATTATGTATCTTAAAGAGTTTTAGGAGGCTGGTCTCTGAATTCTCAAATACTCCCACACAAAGGATTCCATTAGAAATTAAGAATAAAATAGAAGGCAATGTAGAAAGAAGGAATACAGAATCTATATACATACCATGGACTGTAGCAGAAGAAAAAGAGATAACCCTTTAGAAACTGGATAAGATCAGAAAGAGGTGCATTTCTGGCTAAGCTCTGCCCTCCAGATGAAAAGATGGGCAGGAGGAATAAATATAATAAAATGAGGGCAACCAGAATTATAAGCTGTTAGGTCATTCTGGAGATCTGGACTATTGGCTCTGCTTTTTGTGTGTGTGTGTGTGTGTGTGTGTGTGTGTACCGTTTCCAGAGGTACTGAGAGGATGTATCAGATATTAAACTGGTAAGAACAGGTACTACACTTAATCTTAGCCCAAAAGCAGAGAAGCGATGGACTGTTTCTTTCTTTCTGTCTGGGTTGGTGATTACTTTTGTTTAGAAGTCACTTTTTTTTTTATTGGAACAATAGAGAGGCCAGGAAAGAAAATAATTCTAGTACTTAGAGATGTCTTTAGGCTTAAGAATAAGTGATGACAGGAGTGGGGGATATGTGCAGTGAAGAAGGAAACTTTATTCAGTGAAAAACAGCTTAACTGTGATACAGCATGGCTGTGAGGCAGTGCTGGGCCAGGCCCTCTCTGACTAGACAGCTCTGCTCTGCACCTCCATGATCTGCTTTGCTCTGCTTCCTTGCAGTCTGCTTTTTCAGCTCAGCCAGGAAGACCCATTCTCCAGTCTTCAGTGCAATGGGAAAGTGTGTTTTGATATTTCTTATTAGACTGTCTAATCTAGTTCCAAAGGATAGAAAATAAAAGAAGGATTCAGGGTAGATACCTCCCTAGAAATAAAGATTATGCGGTTATGTAGATTCCTGGAAATCTGAAGGTGATGAATGTGGTACCAGAAAGCAACAGGTTCCAATGTTTCTTCAAGTTCAAGCAATTTCTCAGATTTCTTGATTGCTTCTTGGGTCCCCAGTGAGTTCCCTAAACCTAAGTATTAATTACTCTTGTGTTTTGAGGCAGAACACAGACTTAATAGCTAGAAGGCATATTGCTTAAAATAACATTTAGAGGAGTTCCAAAGTCTACAGAATTGGGATCTGTACTAATACTCTGAAGTCTGTAGCTAAACAGCTGACATTCCCATAAAAGCCTACTGTGCAATATGGTCCGAAATAGGACACAGAGAGCCAAGCTGTCTTCTCTCACCTGTGAACACAAGGAAATCTCTCTGTGCTTTGAGGAAGTCTGGACTTTGGGAAACAGGCAATATGGGAACTCCATATGAGAAGGCTGTCCAAGGATATAGCCAATCCTAGCTATACACAGGCTGGAAGGGAGGTCACAGTGTGGGGAAGCACGCGACGCAATTGGAATGTCTGTAAGGAGGATTCTCAAAAGGTCGAGAGCCTCTGAGGTGACCTTGCCGAAGGCGGCAGCTCCTACCTTGACTTTTCCAAACAAGTCCGACCCCCAGGGTGTTTTGCTAGAATCTCTATGTTTAGTCTTTAAAGACTCGACCTTGTAGAAGCATATACTTTCTCAAGGATACTTATTCTGCTGATTGTATCTAGAGGTTAATTTTAGTTCAAGCTGTGTTACAATAAAAGCCAAAGGAGGCAGGCGAACAGGGCTACTTGGCGGTGATAGCCAAGTAGTGCCTTAGCCCTCTCTATCACAGAAAGGTGTGTTAGAGGAATCATTCATCCGTCGTTCAGGGTCTGCCGGTCAGCCCCGGCATCACAGAATTCTTACTGCAATTCCCCTCCCCCACATTCCCATGCTCATCCCCATACTGAGACTGATGTTATGTTTAAGATGAAGTTGAAGGTAAGAGCCACTTTTACTCACTACTGGTGAAGGTGACATTGACAGCGTAAGACTGCCCTTTCTGCAGATGGCAGGGCTGAATGGGGCATGGGATCACATTCACTTCCTTTATAACTCCAACCCCGGAACCTGCAAAAGAAGAAAAATGAGTTGAAATAGGAGAAAAAATAAACCACACAGGCTGTCCCTACCTAATGTGAAGATGCCCTACTCTCCCAGTTAGGATGACTCTTTCTCCTTTGACCATCCGTGATCTCCAGGGAACTGCTCATATTTGATGCGTGAAGGGGAATTAAGGAAATTAAGTATATATAGCCACTCCACTGCTCTGTAACCTGGGAGGTCTATACCATGAAAAATCCTCCCCCCAAACACCCCCCCGCCCCCCCAGATTTTAAAGCAGCACACATATCGTACAAGTGATGGCTCAAGTCCCAGCACTACTGCTTCCATTTGGAATCTTGACACTGGCTGCTCCCAAACTGCCCTCCCTCACCATCTTTCAATCCAGTACTGGTATCTCTCCAAATTAGTGGTCTCCAAGCTTTGTATATGCCCACCAATAAGAACAACTTTAAGCATTCATCTCCAATACACAGATGTGTACACTCCACTTTGGAAACCTGTGTTCTTCAAAATAAGTATTTTTGGGGCAAGGTATGTGTCCTTTAAAAAAAAAAAATCAGTCTAAAAAAGGACGAAAGTGCTATTTGTTCACAATAAATGCTTGATCAGAAAAGGTAAGGCACAAATCATTAAAAATCCCGTCATCTCACTCAGGCCCCAACACTGGACAGCTGAGTGGGAGAGAATGCAAGAGAACTGCCTGTTAACACTGCCTGTAACAGGGCAAGGGCAAGCTCTGCAATTCAGCCACCACTGTTGAGAGGTAGACTCAGACCTCATGCCTGGGTTTGAAATCTTACTAATCTCAATCATGGCTCCATTACTTACTGTGTAACCTCAAGGCAAGATACTTAACCTCTCTGGGGATAGTATTGGTACCTACCTCATAGAGCAGGTGAGCTAACACACATGTAGCTCTGAGATAAGTGTTTGGAACATAGTCATGCTATGCAGTATGTTCCCTTTATCCACGGTTTCTCTTTCTGCGGTTTCAGTTACTCATGGTTAACTGTGGTCCAAAAAGATTAAATGGAAAATTCCAGAAATAAACAATCCATAAGTTTTAAATTGAGAATAGCATGTCTCACCCAGGACATGACTCACCCCTTTGCTCAGCAAGACACTTAGCGTCTGATTGTCCCGTATAACAATGCTTGTGTTCAAGTCACCCTCACTTTACTTAATAATGGGATGGCCCCAAAGAACAGTAGTGATGCTGGCAATTCATATATGCCGAAGAGAAGCTGTATAGTGTCTCCTTTATGTGAAAAGGTATGTATGTATAGGAAAAAACATGGTATATCCGGGGGGGAGGGGGGGGGCAAAAGTAGGTTTACAATGGTAAGTACGCAAAACAGAGTTTATTCTTGCGTTACTATTTATTAATTATTGTATTATTTCCTATATGAACACCTGTAAACCCAGTTTTGCCCACCTTGCATAGGGTTCGGTGCTATCCACGGTTTCAGAAATCCACTGGGGGTCTCAAAACATATTCCCCATGGATAAAGGGGGGGCAATTGTATAACTATTTACTAATTATTGTAATCATACCAGGATTCAGCCCATAAATTCAATCTAGAGTAGCTGCTCCCGGGTGGATTAGCATGTTCCCTTTTGCCACACAAGGTGGGCCTCTCATCTCAAATATACTTTGTGGGTAGAAATTAGGGATCCAGGTGATAGAATAGACTGTCTCTAAAGTAGAATGCATGAAGACAGAAAGCAAACTGAAGGCTGAGAGCACGTTATTTGCTTTGTCGTCACCGTCCTGTAGGACATGAAGTGAGAAGCTCAGGTGGATGGCCTCTGCTCTTGGGGTAACAGTCACCATACTGACCAACGCTGCTCCAGCTAGTCTGTAAGGACCGTATCCCCAGCTTGTTTCTCCACCGTGGCAACGTTCTCAAACTCTACACTCAAGAATTCCCTTCTCTAAGCACTCTGTTCCACTCTGTCATAACCTCCATGGATGGGGGGAAGGGGGGAGAAGAGGAGGGGGGACCCAGAACTTTAATCAACAACCTATTGAAAATCAGTGCTTATACCAAAGCTTTCTGAATCTAGCTTTTCTGCCTGCTTCTTTCAAGGCTGGGGCACATGATCTACAAGGAACTGAGTCAAGGATGGTACTTGTAGCTCCTTCATCCAGTTTTTCAGCTGACAAGAGGTTCTTGCACTCCCAATGTCAACAGCACTAACTCCTCAGTCCCAACCTGCAAAAATTGCAAAACTAGTTTGCTTGGCCCTACTTCTCACTTGAGGAGATGCCACTCCATACAGTGGAACTCAAAGAACTTTTGATGTGGGCACTAAAGTTTTTACATTGTATTTCCCAATTCAAAAGTAAATTGAAAATCTGTAGCGGAAACCCTCCTTCCCTTAAGAAGTTCCTGCCGTAGGCATACACCTGCTTTTTTCATAGGAGTAGAACAATGTTTGAATTTAATTTTTTTCAAGGTTACCACTGAAACCCAAAGTGGCTCAAAAACACACACTAGTTTCTTATTGCTTATTAGTTGCGAGAACTTGGGCAAGGTACTCTATGTGCCTGTTTCCTCATCTAGAAAACAGATTATGAGGGTTGAACGAGTTAAGACAGTGTCTTCATCCAAATGTTGGCCACTAAATTTAACAGAGGGAAAGGAACCGCATTTGTTAAGTAATAACAGGCCAACAGTCTTTATTCCTTCATCAATCTGTCCCCTGGCCCCCAACTTTGCTTTGTGGAAAAAGTAAACGAGGGGATACTTTTCCACTATGTCATCAAAATTCATGTCGAAGCAAAAGCAAAGTTGGGAGCTAGGGGACAGACTGATGAAGGAATAAAGACTGTTGGCCTGTTATTACTTAGTAAATAGCATTTACTATTACTTGGGAACTGGATATAAAGGAGCAAACTTATGCTGGTTCCCATTCTGCTCTGTTACTTTGGTTAAGTTACCTAACATCTCTGGAATTCAATGACTGACTATAGGATCTCTAAGTTCCCTTCCAGCTCACGAATTTTATAAAATCAGTTTCATGCCTTGCACTTATCATTATGCCGCTTCACTTCAGGAAACTTCAGCAGGAGCAATCAATTCTGTAGAACTGTCCCAACGAACTCACAATTTCCACACCCCTCCCCCTCCTTTTATTTCCCAACGAGACTCCAACCACAGCGGCAAGGGGGGTGGGGGGGAAGTATGTGTCACACGCTGCGACCAGGAACACGAGTTCTATAGATAGGAGGAAATGACAACATTCCATAGCCCCCCCCCCAGAACGCTAACGGAGTTAATCACGAAAAGGAGAACTGACTTTCGACTTGTCAGCAAAAGGTAAGTTAAAAAGGAAAAGCAAACACAGTGAGGAGGGAAAGGTCATCCAAGATACAAGGCAAAAATACAAGTTGTGCGCCCCTCCCCTCGCCCCCGCGCTGTCTATGGACCTTTAGTTGTCTGCCCTGCAAACTTTAGGAAACTTCGGCAGAAGGTCCACCCATCGCCGGGGACGTCCAGGGACCCCACGCGCGCGTTCCAGGGTCAGAGACAAAGCTGTGGGTGGGCGAGTTTCCTCGAGGACGGCACCTTCTCCCCCGCCCGAACCGACCCCACTCCAAGAGGGGTCCGAGGCTGAGCCTGGCCGCCGACGGGGACCCGCCCCACCGAGCTCTGGTCTCAGCG
This sequence comes from Myotis myotis, assembly GCF_014108235.1. Taxonomy (NCBI): domain Eukaryota; kingdom Metazoa; phylum Chordata; class Mammalia; order Chiroptera; family Vespertilionidae; genus Myotis; species Myotis myotis. The sequence continues at coordinate 203,538,147 of NW_023416313.1, forward strand.
CGAGGTGCCGGCGGAGGCTCCCGCCGAGAGCGCGGAACCTCCGGCGGGCCCGGGACTCACCGCAATCCTTGAAGTGCACCGGCTCGGCCAGGGCGGAGGTGCCGAGCGCCAGGAGCAGGAGCGCGGCGGCCAAGCAACACATAGCTGCTGAGGAACTTCCAAGCGCAAGGAAGGAAGAAGCGGCCGCCGGAGTCACAAGATAAACCTGCCGGGGCGGGGTCGGGGAGGAGCTCTATCCGGCGACCCGGCGCCCGCAAACAAGGCCTCGGCCCGCCCACGCCCCGCCCCCGGCTGCTGGGACCAGGCCCCGCTCGGTCTCCGCCCACACTGTCCGCTCGGCCGCCCAGCGGACTCGGATACATCTCCGCCCCGCCTCTCTCTACAGTTCTCGGCTTGGTGGATGCAGTCTCACTTTCGCAATGGGAGCATTCCTAGCCAATAACATGCCTCCGCTTCTCGCACCGCCCAATAGGCGTGCTCGGAGGCAGGGTCTCTTGGGGTCCCGCCTCCGAGGCGCTGGCGGAGAAGGGGATTGGGGCGACGCGAGGGGCGGGGTTTACTGAGGAAGATGGCGGCCGCCAGGGGCTTGTCCCTAACGGCGGCGGCCCTGAGAGCGGTCACCCCCTGGCGGAGGAGCAGGTACCCAGCTTACAAGGACCCTTGGGAAGTGTGTTTAGGTTTTGTGACTTCCCGGACTAAGCGGAAATGAAGGTCCGGGGGAGGTGAGGGTGTGGCGCGAGGCTGGCCGGTTGGAGGTCGCCAGGTCTGTCGTGAGGATAGTGCATTGGAGTCGCCGGGTGTGGCGGGAGGCCGTCCAGGTGGGGGTCGCCAGGTGTCCCTCTGCTCGCGGGCTCACCGTCCTCCCTTTGCGTGTGGTAGGCTCCTCGCGGCGTCCGCCCGACCTCCGGCGCTTCGGGAAGCGTCGTCCTCCAGCCCCGAGGCTGACGAAGGCCAGGTTCACCTCACCAACAGCTGCGTCCAGGTGAGGGGGCGGCGGGCCCGGACCGGGGCCTCCCCGGGGCCCACCCTTCCGCCGCCCCCGGCCGGGCGGGCCTGACCCCCTCGTCCTGCGTTTCAGAGGCTCCTGGAGATCACCCAAGGGGCAGAATTCCTCAGGCTGGAGGTGGAGGGGGGTGGATGCTCCGGATTCCAGTACCGATTTTCGCTGGACACAGTGATCCACCCCGACGACAGGCAAGGAGGAAGGGAGGGGGTGGTGGTCCTCGGAGTGCGCGGGAGGGCAGCGTGTGTGGAGCTGAAGGCGCACTTTTATTCCGGATTTGAGCGGGTTGCTCAGGATGCTCCACACCACCCCTCCCGCGCACAGGGGGGTGGGGGGAGGATGCACGTGAAGACGGGTTGCCTTGATTCCAAAGAACCCAGTCACGGGAGGGAGATGGGCCTTCCTGGGCCGCGGGGTCGCTGATGGGAGTGAGGCCGGATGAGATGCCAGGTCTGAATTTCCGAACGTTTCCCAGGAGTCGTTCCGTTGGATCTTTCTGCCTCCAAAAGCGGCACCTTTTTGGAGGCAGGAAGGAATGCTTCCTGTTTCGGAAAACCCGGATGCGCACCTCTCACGCCAGGGCTCGGAGTGCGGGGGTGTTGGTGTTCAGGATCGTCACTGATGCTGTCCTGTGTGTGGTTTGCTTTTTGTGTGTTTGTGTTTTTCCTCCCCAGGGTATTCGAACAGGGCGGGGCCCGAGTGGTGGTTGACTCTGATAGCTTGGCCTTCGTGAAAGGCGCCCACGTGGACTTCTGCCAGGAGCTGATCCGAAGCTCCTTCCAAGTGCTGAACAACCCGCAGGCGGAGAAGGGCTGCTCCTGTGGCTCTTCCTTCTCTGTCAAGCTTTGATGAGATGGCAGGCGACCCAGAGGTGGCTGCCACGGGTACCCCTTCGAGGCGCCTGGAATTCGTCGATGCTAGGGGTTTCCTTCCGATCATGTCCCTCCCACGATTTGATTTCCCGCAACCCAGGAGTGTTGTGTGTTGCCACTATGTGTTCCAGAATGTGAAGCAATCTTGACTCTTGACTTCATTTCTCCTGCACACTTCTAAGGCCAAGGCTCTAGGTCAGGGGTCCTCAAACTTTTTAAACAGGGGGCCCGTTCACTGTCCCTCAGACCGTTGGAGGGCCGGGCTGTAGTTTAAAAAAACAACAACTATGAACAAATTCCTATGCACACTGCACATAGCTTATTTTGAAGTGAAAAAACAAATGTTTTCGGTGGCCCGCGGGCCGTAGGTTGAGGACCCCTGCTCTAGGTGCTGCTCCCTAAGGTTTGTTTAAGAACTAGTTTGAAACCCAGTGTAATCTGGAGAGCCTCCAAGGTTCCAAAATGTGAGTTGCTTCTCTGGCCTTCAGAGCTGCTTGTACATAGATGTATAACTCTGTATAAAAGCTTCGTTTTAAAGCAAGCCCCGTTTACTTGTGTTTTGAATCAGAGTCACAGATTAAATAGTGGGAACGCTCATTAGTAGGCCAGAGAGGATGGGAAAGGCATCTCACCCTTCCTGAACGTGCTCCTGGACTTGTCCTTGTTTTCTGTGCAGCTCATGCTCCACTGCCCATGTGCTAGGGCAGACAGATTTTCTTATCACACTCAGAATTCTTTTTTTATTTATTTTTAAATTTTAATTTTCTTTTTTCCATCACCATTTATCCCCTTTATCCCTCTTCGTACTCAGGATTTAGATTCACAAAACCAAAAAGCCCATCACTCAGAAAACAGACCTAACTCCCACTGATGCCTTAATCACTTGGAAAATAGCCTCCACATTCCTACAGACATTTCAAGATTCTGTGATCATTTAGTGACTGAATCTTTTAAGGATATGTGGCTTCATTTACCTTACGGTATAAACCGCCTCTGGTCTCACACATAGCAGAAACTGGTCCCTTTTGTTGGAATAGATAATAGATACTCAGGGATTTTCTTTTAGGTTGAATTACCAGATAAAATGCAGGATACCCAGTTGAATTTGAATTTCAGATGAACAGTAAATAATTTTTAGTATAAGTGTGTCCCAAATATTGTATGAGATATACTAAAAATTCTTTGTTGTGTATCTGAAATTTAAATTTAACAGGGCATCCTGTATATTTATTTCTTAAACCTGGCAACTTCATTTTAGGATTACTGAAGTAAAAGCATTTTAAGCCACAAATTCCAATGAATTTTAAAGTACTTATTTGGGCCCTGGGTGGGTGACTCGTTGTCCCATACACCAAAAAGTTATGGGTTCAATTCCTGGTCAGGGCATATATCTGGGGTGTGAGTTCAATCAGGCAACCAGTCGATGCTTCTGTCCTTTCTCTCTCTCCCCCTTCCTCTCTAGAAATCAATAAAAACATATCCTTGGGTGAGGATTAAAAAAAAATTAAAGTACTTATTTGGGTATAGCTTTTATATAGGCTACAGAGCTAGAAATTGCTGTGGTATGTGTCTGACTGCTTGGGGAGCCAGAATTGCATGGACTGACAACTAAAAAAAGACAAAAATGCCACCCCCATGAGGAATGATTTATAAATACTAATCTTGGGGAAACTACACCCAAATTGATTCTGGAAGAATTATTGGTTAAACACACCTTTTCCTCCAGAGCCTACTAGTAAAAGTTTGTTACAGCAAAAACGTGCATTTCTGGACTGGATTGAACCATTTCTAGACTGAATTAGAATTAAGGTCATTCAATAAAAGAATTTACCATTAAAGAATGGCAATACAGACTTTAGAGACAAAGTATCTGAGATAGAAACTTAGATGCTTACATATTTAACATGGGAAAATCTAGGACTTTGAGAAAACTGATCATGTGTAGACAATGTGTACAAAGAGGAAAGAAGGGGACACTCAGAAACCTGAGCAGATTTCTTAGCAGATTTTCATGGAAGGAGGCAGAAACCAGTGTACCGTGGAAGCATCTGTGTGTAACTTTACTAAGACATTGAAAATAGCTGCCAGTACCTGGCCTAATAAGATTTTCAGCTCAGTCTAAGTCCTTTGATCCTCCCTCAAAAAAAGAGATCTTGCTATATTTTAAGTGTTAGAAATATTCTTCCAGAATATTTTTGTGGGTTACTTACTGATTTCGTGATTTTAAAATTTATAGTGAGCATAAGCATAATAGCTTTAGTAGCTAAATAAACCATTGAATTGTAGTGGTTTATTAGGCAGAACAAGGTCTCTTAGAATGCCTATATGTAAGTACCTACTGTTAGTGGGAAACCTGGAATTTTGTGTGTAGAAAGAGTGGATTTGGGAGAAATCACCTTATTTCACACAGAAAGCTTTATGGGGGAACCTCAAATAACCAGAAGTCTCCATCGGAGGTGGGTGACAGAAATTTTAAGAACACGGCGTGGGGACAGTGGCAGTTTGTTGGGAATAAACAGTAAGCAATATAAACAAGTTTAGGATCTCTTGCAGGCACTTTCTGACCAGATGTCCTCTTCCTGGCAGGCCATAAAAGTCAGCAGGTAGTTTCACAAATTTTGCTCACTGCAAATTCATTTGGGAAAAGTTTATACTCTTAGCATCAGAAGGGAGGGTTTTGGGTTTGTTTTGTTTTTGCCTCCCTTTACTTCCAAGGGGAGGTTATCAAGGCCCTGTTTGTTGCAGACTTGATTTTATTTAACTGTGTATGCAGGCTAGTCAGTGCCTGGGGCATCATGCCCTACCCTCTGCCTTAGCAAAACATAATGGTACAGGAACCAGAGGCAGGGGAGCCCTGGGTCTGCTTTATGTTGTGAATAGCTTTATGTTGTTGCTCCAAAGAGGGGGCCTTTGGCCAACGTCCAGATCTTACCTTGTGGCATGATGCTTTAGTTATGGGATTGATAGTGACTAGTGGTATGAAAACTATAGGTTTCCCACCTACCCTTTGTTTCTCTATGACTAGGAGAAAATAGTAGAAGATACTCTTTTTTTCTGAGAACTGAGTACTATTCTTTTGGCCTTTTGCTATAAAGCATCCTAGTGGAAGGTTGACATTTGGCAGGGACATCCTGTATAGAGAAGTGGGCAGCACTGATGGTCATGGGATAGCTCTCCCTTAGACTCTCGCCCTGAGCTGATGTCACACAGCTTGCAGCGGGCAGGGCCTAACACTGTTCACGGCAGCATTATGGTTCTGTATGTTTGTGTCAAGCAGGAAACTCTACTTTTCTATGTATCTAAGGTAGACATTAATGATTGCTTTTTAAAAATTTCTCTGCCATTTCTCCATGGAAATACCACAGGACTGCTTAAGGGAAGTTTGCTTTAAGAAATTTTGAGTCCAAGCCGGTTTGACTCAGTGGATAGAGTGTCAGCCTGCGGACTGAAGGGTCCCAGGTTTGATTCTGGTCAAAGGCATGTACCTCAGTTGCATGCTTGATTCCTGGCCCTGGTTGGGGTGCATGCGGGAGGCAACCAATCTGTGTCTCTCTCACATCGATGTTTCTGTGTGTCTCTCCCCCTCCTTTCCACTCTCTCTAAAAAATCAATGGAAAAATATTCTCAAGTGAGGATTAACAAAAAATAAAACAAGTGAATTTAAAAAAGAAGTTTTGAAATAATTATCTGGCTTTATTTGTAAAGTATAGTCAGGTAAATATATAAAGAGACAAAACATTTAAATAGTCTATGGCCAGCAGCTGTATTTAAAAATATTTTATTTTTTTGAATGGGTTATACATATGGTACAAAATTCCAAGAGACACAAAAGGGGATAAAATGAAAAAGTGTTCCAATCCTGTACCCATCCACCCTGTCAACCTCCCCACAAGTTACCATTGTTTCTAAGAATTTAGCCCACAGGTATGTAATCCATAGAAATAATATGAAATAACATTTGCATAAGAATAATCATTATAGCATTGTTTTTAATAGCAAAAGTTAGAAAACAATGGAAATGTCCACCAGTAGGGGACTGATTAAATAAATTATGATTTATCCATTCAATGGAATAGTATACACTTATAAAACAGGATGAGAGAGCTTGTATGTGCAAGTATGTATTAAGTGTAGAGAGCGCCTGGGAAGGCGCATGAGCTGATTATCAGCTGAGTCCAGTGGTGTCGGCAGAGCCACGTCCTGGAAACATACCTTGCCAGAGGCAGGTATGTGGTCAGCCTGACCTTTAGCTCAGGCACCAGGGGATGGGTTTCATTATCTAAGTTCAGCCAGGCGCCAGGAACGGATGCAATGATCTGGGCTCAACCAGGAGTGAAAATTACAAAGAAGCCACAAGAATGAAGAATTGCAGCTTGATCTTTAACCATGATTTCACATAATTTCCTTTGTCTTAAACTCTAGTAAAACTTCCCGGTATCATGCTGTATATAATAAATGCCCTGTACTAGCTCTGAGTCACTGTGTCTCCATCTGAGGGCAGCGTCCCACCTGGTCCCAGCTTTACTTAAAGTCTTTGTGTCTGTCTCTTTTTTTCCCTTTTCTCAATCCCCAGCCACGTTGGCTAAGTCTAAATATTAGCGAGGAGGCTGCTTAGGACTCGTCCGCTCTCTAGCCATGCTGGTGACGGCCCAAGAGAGAAATCTTATAATTAAGTGAAAAAAGCAAGTGTAGGACAGCATGCATAGCATGCTGTTTGTGTTTTTAGTACATAGAAATGTGTGTATATGCATGAAATGTCTCTGGAAGGACAAGCAGGGTGGTGAGAGAGGAGGAGGGGCAATGGGGACAGCACTTAAGGAAGCGCAGTGCCAGCAGGGTATATTGAGGAATGGTGACATTCTCTGAAACATGGGGTGTAAGATGGAGTTAGCGAATACCCAATTCTCCCCTTTCTTTAGACAAGTAGCAGCATGTGTTACACTTTGCTATACAACCCTCCTTTCCCCTTCATCTATTTTGGATATCCTATCAAGGCATTTAGAGCCACTTTTTCTTTTTAGGGCTCCATAGCAATTAATAGTAATTGTTTCTAATCTTTTGCTATTACAAATATGCTATACCATAACCTCTTACACATGTCATTTCACATTTGGTGAGAAAATAGCTGAAGATTAAATTCCTAGAAGTGGAATTATTGATTCAAAGAGTAAGTGCTTTTATAATATTGAAAGCCATTTCCATATCCTTTCAGAAGCTGTATCACTTTACACTTCCGTCAGCTATGCATGTGCCTCTTTCCCCAGATGCTTGCCAACTGACAAGAGCGTCTCGGTGGTTTCACTTGCATTTCTTTTATTGTGAGTGAGGGTCAGGATATTTCCATTTCTAAGTTGGGAATAAAAATAGTAAATGGGATTGTTGGATAATTAAATGAAATTTGGGTATAACACTCAACATTGCCTAGCACAGAGCAAGCATTCAATAAGTTATGTGATGGCTGACAATCAGAGCAGCAGATAGGACAGGACAGATTAAATTAAGAAAATAGTATTCATTTCCATGTCTCCAGGCACAGGGAGCCTTGCTCATTTACATTGCAGTTCATTAGAGGAAAACAAAGTCAGAGCTTTCTCGTCTCAGAAGAGTAAAGAACCTTTTCCCACTGGAACCCCATTACAGGCTACTGGCAGAGCTCGCGAGAGGCACAGCCTCCTCGCTAATATTTAGACTTAGCCAACGTGGTAAAGAAATGTGGTTTCATGTGAAACAAAAGTGAAGAGCCCAGATGTACATTTCTTTATTCTAACTAAATTCCCAGCTAGCCAAGGTTGGAGTGGGTCTTTCCTTGTGAACTCAGAGGATGCCAGCCAGCCATTTTATGAAGGTTGAGAGGGCAGAGGCTTCTGAGAAGAGAGGAGAAACAACAGGAAATCTGGCTTCCCCCCAAACAGGACTACGCTGTATCCCACAAGCTAGGAAATAGACGTCTTTATTTTTAACACGCAAACTGGTGCCCACAAAAGGAGAGCCCAGGAGAAAGGTGTTTCCTGTAAGGAGCAGGTCTTCCGGGACGGGCACCCTGTCTTGTGTAAAGGAGCTACCGCTGGGTACATTTTGAATATTTACTCAAAGCAACTGAATATTTTCTTTAGATTTGTGTGAAGCCCTGGCTCCCCACCCCTTTTCTTTTTCTCAATTCCCTATATTTTTAATATTTCCCTCTTGCTTTCTCAGTCTTCTTGCTCCCCTTCATTTGTGTCTCTTACACTCAGCAAGCTGGTATCAGTCTTGCTTTTCCGGATGAGGGGATCTTCTGCTCCTCCCAGGGGCCACAGAAGTGGCTATAAGATGATGTGGCAAAATCTGGTCCAGACCAGACTGGCTAAGTGGCAGTGATGGTTCTTGGTAGGAGGCGTTGGAGTCACTCCCCAAACTTTCTCCAGTCCTTTTGTGCTCCACAGATTCTGAAGGCCATCCTAAGACAGATGTAGCCTCTGACCCAGTTTTGCAGTCATCAGGATGATAGGTGGATCGTGGCTGGAAAAGGTGCGGTGTAAGGCCAAAGGGCCTTGCACGTTTGCACAGCTTGCGGGGGGCCATCCTTTGGTAAGCATCTCATAGTCAGGCCAGGACAGATGGCGGACTGGGCCTTGTGGCCAGTGGCTGAAGCATTAAAGCATTTGGTGGTGTTTGAGCCAAGCAAGGGCATGGTGGCATGGAGGCAGTGACAAGCTCACAGCCCGAGCCTAAACTGGGAGAGATGAAAAGCAGGCAAGGCTGGCTGGGAGTGGGGCTGCAGTGCCTCCTGCCCGATGACTTCATGTATCTTCCCAGCTAGGAAAGCGTCCTCAAGGCCCCTGCCTGAGGCCCATTTCCAGGTAGCTGCTGACACTGACCCCTCACTGCTACTCCTTGGCAGTGCAGTGGGGGGGCCCTGCCTCGGCCACATAACCGGGGGAGCAGTGGCAGCGGTAGGAGCCCTCCGTGTTCTCGCAGTGACCATGGGCACAGAGTGCAGCAGGCCCGTTCAAGTCATCACACTCATTCACATCTAAGGAGAAGGAAGGCAGAAGAGAGATGGCAGGAGCCCGAGGGTCTCTGGCCTGTTGCCTCTGGCCCTCTGATCACCAATCCCGGCCCCCACCCTGCAGGGCAATCTTAGGTACAGCAGCCAGAGGCTGAAGTCACCGCCCAAACTAAGCAACTCAAGGACACAAAGCAGGTGGCGGTGAGCCCATACTGTGCCCAGGAGAGTGGCCATACTCTTGTCCCTGTCTTTTTTCTGTGTAGGCACCTCCATGGAAAGCTTTCTAAACACAGCATGCAACCTTCCTTTGGAGCTTTCTCACCACCCGACCTGACGCTGGACAGCCTCCCTAGGGGGCCACAGTGGATTATGGACCTGAGTTTAGTTGTGCATCCATCCCTAAGGTGAGCAAGGGCCAATCTGACTTTCCCACAGGGAGACATCAGTGCTTCCCGGGCATTGCCACTCTGAGGCTAAACTTACCCACACAGGCCATGTGGGCCATGTCCAGCTGGTAGCCCTCGAAGCAGTCACAGGTGTAGCCCTCCCGCACACGCACACAGCGGCCGTTCTCACAGCCGTTCAGGATGCCACACTCCGCTGCCTGAAGCCCTTCGAAGCCAGCCTGGTGTTCTGGTAGGAAGTCAGAGAAGGGAGCTGAGGCCTGGACCCAACCCTGGACCCTACCCTGGACCCTCACCCTCCACTACAAAGAGTGGGCCCTGTTGAGTTCCTGAGGTGAGGGTGGGGAGGGCCATAAAACTTTCACAGAAAGAGGCTAAAACAAAAGGCAATGCTCTTTAAAAATAAGAGTCATTTTGGGAGGGGTAGACCTTTAAATGAGGCCTCTAAGAAGGTAGGGGTTCACTGCTTTCATAACGCCAGGGCTCCTGAGCAGTGGATATCATTACAGTTTTGGTTTTGTTGTGGTTGGTGGGAGGGTGTTTTGTTAAAACACTTTTTTTTTTTTTTCCTGCTGGGAGGGTATTGGCAGCAAAAGTAGATTACCCCTACTCAACACAAAGCAGAACTAGCAGGTCTGCCAAACCCACTTCTCTCTCTAAGCAACTCCCACCCTGAAAAAGACGCCATCCCTAACCTCACTGCAGTCTGAATCAGTCAGGGAAGGTGGCTGTGCCTGTGGCAGGCACACTGACAGATGCCAGGCCTGACTTCCTCATTAGACTCCATCCAAGTCCTGAGTGCTGGGGTCATTGCCACCTACAAACCAAGTCACCACAGTGGGCCTTTAAAGTGATTGTAGCCTGGCCGGCATGGTTCAGTGGTTGAGCATCAACCTATGAACCAGGAGGTCACAGTTCGATTCCTGGTCAGGGCACAGGCCCAGGTTGCGGACTCGATCCCCAATAGGGGGCGTACAGAAGGCAGCTGATCAATGTCTCTCATCAAAGTTTCTATCTATTCCTCTCCCTTCTCTCTCTCAAATGAATAAAAACGCAAATAAATAAATAAATAAATAAATAAATAAATAAATAAATGAAGTGATTGTAAATCCTGAGTTAACATTTCGGGTCACAAGTTTGAACTTGTAGAGCAGGCTGTTCTGTATACCTAAGGGTGAGGGAGAAAACTGGACAGTACGGTGTGTACCTGCTTTCTCTACCCGTTTTCTCCCACTCTCAACTTCCTCCCGCGGGGAAGCTTTTGAGGTTGGGACGGTGGTGTCCTGTGCCTCTGTGTCTCCTGTGCTAGTTTACCGGAGGGAGTCGTTCGGGTCCAACTTGGGCATGCAGAGTTGTCCCCTGAGCGACCCCTGAGAGGCCTTGGAGCCCCTTCCCCCTCCCTGTCCTCACCCTGCTGGCAGCGATTAGCAGGTGGAGGAGGTGGAAGCGAAGCAACGCTGGTGCCCACCTCCTCCCCATTCTGCAGTAACACAGACCTGGGTGGCTGGCCACGTAGTGAGGCTGGAGCTCTGAGGGCTGCAGGGGAGACTCCAGGCCTGGTACGTGGCCTCCTGGGTGGCCGGCTGTGTTGGGGAAGGGCGGCTCAGGGATGGCGTCCTCGGGGCCCAGGTAGTTGTAGAAGGGGGCCCCATCTGGGCCATAGAGGCTGTAGTGCAGGTCCTCAGACCCGGGGCCATACTCGTAGCCTGGTCGGAAGTGGACCCCAGCCTCCCGCTCGGCTTCAATCCGGGCCACGTTGCACAGCTGAGCATAGACCTCTGTCAGGGAGGGGAGAGAGCGGAAGCTGGGCCCGGCTCCTGGAGGTGACAGCCTGGCGGGCTGTACCCTGGCTCACGATCCCGGGGAGAGGGAGCACGCAGGACCAGCCCTCTGAGAGCTCCTGGCCGTGCCCCACCGCCTGCCCTACTTTATTCCCCAACAGCAGGGACTGAAGACAGGGCCACTGCTCCTTTCTAATCCCCCCTCCCAAGGCGAGGACACTCTCCACCCTGAGGCCCAGCCGGCTCTGCAAGGTCTCCCCTCCCTCCGTGCAGGCGCAGGCCGCCCTCTCACCAGAGCTCGTGGGGGGGCACAGGGCACACTGCTGGCTCCAGGCCTCGCCATCCTGGCAGCAGCATTCTGTGTAGGTGGTGCGGCGCCCGTGCAGGGGTTGGCTGCACACGTAATTGGTGACTTTTTTCCAGCAGATGTCCATGTGGATGTCATGGTCAGGCAGGTCCTCTGGTGGCACAGAAAGAGGCCCTTAAGCCCCCAGTCTGGGTCCACTCCCCCTGCGGCCCCGCCATCCCAGGCCACTGACCCATGCCACTGGTGCTGTTCACGCAGCGCTGCTGGCTGAGGTCCAGGGTGAGGGGGGGGCTGCAGAAGCAGTGGAAAGAGCCCTCCGTGTTCACGCATTCGCCGTTCTCGCAGGCCATGTCCTGGCACTCGTCATGATCTGTGGGGGCAGGAAGACGGAGGAACATGGGGGGCAGTGCCAGGACGGCTTGCCCACGGACCACTTTCAGGGAAAGGGATTTGCTTGTAACTGATAAGGGAGAGGTAGCACCCTGCTTCCCCCTCTCCTGCCCCCAGCCCAGCCTGGGAGACCCCTCCCCAGGGGTACTTTTCCAGCAGGTCCTCACATACAATCCCCACAGCTCCCCTCACCTCAGACCTGCCTGCTGCAGCCAGAGGGTGTCTGTCCCTGGAAGGGGAACTCCCAGCAAGACAGGGGCTGGCTGGCAGGGCTGGGTGAGCAATCAGCTGTTGCGGGGGTCAGGGGGGAGTGTGTCCTCACCCTCACACTTCCTGCGGGTGGCATCGTAGTGGTAGCCAGGATTGCACAGGCAGATGTAGCCGGGAACCGTGTTGAGGCACCGGCCGTTCTGGCAGAGACCAGGCCCGAACATCACACACTCATCAGCATCTGTGGAGGGCAGGGCTGAGGTAAGGGCGGGCGAGAAGCAGCACCTGAGATTCAGGGCTCCAAAGCCAGGTTCTGGGTTTGAATCCTGGCCCTACCACTTGCTAGCTGGGTAACTTCAGGCAACTTGCTTCAGTTCTTGCCTCACGTTCCTACCTAAAAATGTAGATATGACTAACCTCTTACAGTTGTTATGAGGATTAAAAGATTAATACATGCAAGGTGCTTAAAATAGTGCTTGGTTTTTTATCGTTTCTTTCCCCAGCTCTGGGACTAGGGTGCTCACACCTAAACTACCCATTCGAGTGTGGGTTCCCCAAAGTTGCTGGCTTTGTAAGTGGGGCTGCCGCTGGCCTCTGCACAGGGCACTCCCCGCTCTTTCCCTGTGCCCGTGACTGGGTTAGTCAACGCATCTTAGCTTGTTCCTAAAGGGTTCAGCCTCGCGGGAGCAGAAAAACCAAGGTGGGGTTGTATGAACACTCCAAGAGGAGCTCCGGTCAGAAATTCCAGCCCAAACTCTGCAGGTCACCAGCCCTGGGACAGGAGGGATGAAAGTGACCTGCATGCCATCAAGAGCTTCCTGGGACCTGCTGGAGGGCTTGCTGGGCCTGCTCAGGTGAGTGGAGGTTGGGGAGCAGGATGTGCAGGGAGGTTACCTGTGTATGTGGTCTGTCCAAACATCCAAGCTCCTTCCACAGGGATGTAGCCTTTACCACTGGGGCAGATCTCGCTGAATTCGACTGTAGGGAAGCATCTGAGTTCAGAGAGAGGAGGGCTCTGTCCCCTTCTCTCGGTGTCACCCTGCAGGACTTAGGACCATTGGGGCTGTACCTGAGTCCTCGGCTGGGCAGCGGTCACAGGCGTCTCCCCAGCTGGCACCCTGGGTGCAGCAGCACTCGGCCTGCGTGGTGTTCCGGCCCAGCAGGCGGGAGCAGGGCGGCTGGTCTTTGTGTCCAGAGTAGCATTCCATGCGGACGGGGCCTGAGAGGTGGTCCCCTGGCGGGGCCTCGGGGATGCTCTGACCTGTGTGTGATAGAGGCCCCTTGTTATTATCTGTTCATGGCCCTCTGGGATGCCCTAGCTTTACAAATCTAACATTTAAATACCACCTTACAGTGCACAAAATGCTCTTACCTACATTTCCTCACTTGATGCTCTCCACAGCTCTGTGTGCTGAGCATCATTACCATCAGCACCTCTTACAGACAGGCAATCGAGATAGAAAAGCGAGGACATACCACACCCCCAGCTACACTACCCCTGCCCACACCGCCCCAGGCCGGGCCAAGGCTCCCTCTCAGGAGCTGGAGAATGGCTGTGCGTAATGGCTGTGCGTAATGGCTGTGCGGGGTCTGGAGCAGGCTCACCTGCGGCCCCCCGTGGGCGGGGGCGGCAGCGCCCCTCCTGAGCATCGTACTCCTCCAGGTCGCTGGCGCAGAGGCACAGGAAGGAGCCCTCCACGTTCTCACAGAGCGCCGCCCCGCACACGGCCAGCATGAGCTCACACTCGTTCACGTCTGCCAGGCGTGAGGACAGGCTCGTGGGTGGAGAAGAGGCAGCCCACACCCTCTGCCCCTGCCTCCAGCCGCGGGAGGGTTGGGGGGAGGGGGGGGGGCAGGTACTTAACCCCTCAAGCAAAAGAGGCTGGGTCTTGGGAGAAGAGCAGGAATAGGTATGAGTTCGCAAGAAGGAGGAATAGATGAACAGAGGGCATGGGAAGAGGGAGAGAGGGGTGGCAGACAGGGTCACTAAATGGACAGAGAAGAAGGGTTCCTCCCTCTGCACATTCTCTGACCGACATGCCTCTTGAGACCCCGAGGTCTCTGGAGAAGGGTGGCGCCTTCATGAACGTGCCTGCTCCCCCTGGCAGACTGTGGCCATGCGTCCCCTACCCGCCTGGCCCAGGGGTATAGCTGACATCTCCCTTCCTTGCCCACTCTATGAGGACCCATTATGGAGTCAGATGACCATGACCATGTCAGGAGGAGGGCCCAGGGCCTCTATGCAGGACAGCCAAGATCTGTGGAAATGGGACAAAGGGCCCGAGAGCCTCCCCTTCCCTGGCCCAGAGCCTAGCTAGCCCCCAGGCTTCTCACCCACGCAGTCCCAGCCGGTGGACGAGGTCTCAAAGCCCTGGTCACAGAGGCAGCGGAAGGAGCCCTCCGTGTTGTCACAGAAGCCGTGGCTCCCGCACACCGTGTCGTTGGCACACTCGTCTATGTCTGCGGGACAGTGGAGACTAGAGTGGAGGGTGTGCTCTATGCACTCTATTTGTTGGGAATACTTACTTATTCGGTCTATTAGCACCAAGATCTGTGAAAAGTAACTTCTAAACACAGGACAAGAAAACTAACATTCCTCTTCAGTTTTTGTGCAAGCCCTGCTATACGGAAAATATACGAACTTTCAAACAGCTGCAGAAATAATGTCCTCAGGGGAAAATGAGAACTAGGTGCTTCAGCCCTCCCGCCTCGGATCCCCCTCCCTACTCACCTATGCAGTCTCCAGAGGGGGCCAGGTGGAAGCCAGGCTGGCAGCCCAGGACACAGCGGTAGGAGCCAGGGTTATTCTCACACCGCCAGGCCCCACACACCGGGTCTCCGTGGTCCTCACATTCGTCAATATCTGTCCCCAGAGCCATGAGAGGAGACAGGAGTGGCCAGGTGACTGCTCTGGCCCCACCTTTCCAGCATCCCCAGGCCATGCCCCACAACCTCTGGGGTCCCTGATCTCTTCCAAATTACTGTGATCAGGTCCTCCCCCCCCCCCAAACATCAAGTTCAGGGTCATTTCCCCTGACCCAGCAGGGATGGACATCTAAAAGAGTTCTGCGCTATTTAGAAAAGCACCGAGCTCT
Source organism: Myotis myotis (assembly GCF_014108235.1). NCBI lineage: Eukaryota > Metazoa > Chordata > Mammalia > Chiroptera > Vespertilionidae > Myotis > Myotis myotis. The sequence continues at coordinate 203,553,197 of NW_023416313.1, forward strand.
TAGCCTCCTTTCCCCCACCCGTCTGCTGATAGTGGAGCACTTTATACTTCTCTGTGTATAAAACCTTCACCAAAGTGTATTACAGCGAGTTATCTTCATATCTGTCTCCCTTGCTCAATTTCAAGATTGCCAGTAACTGTCTATTTGTCCTAGCAGAAGACATTGAACCTAGCAGGTGTTTAATAAATGTCTATTGAATCAGTTTGGCTTTAAAAACTGGATTGTGTGCTCTGCTCGCACAAGGGTGATGACTGTCTTCATTCTGTCATCTGCGCACAGTCCCCGAGTCAGCAGAGGCTCAATAAATGCATCATCCATCCGGTGATGCATGTGTAGAAAGTGCCTGCTTCCAGGAAGCTGCAGTTCCTGGTCCCAGGGAGGTGAGGACCAGCAGGAAGGGGAAGGGTGCGCAGACATGGGGGCAGAGCCTGCTCATTCCCTCCTGAAACCCTTACCCACACACTCCCCGCTCTCCGGGGAGGGCTGGAAGCCAGTCTCACACAGACAGTCGAAGGAGCCCTCGGTGTTGACACAGTGCCCTCCCAGACACCGGTCTGTGACTGCACACTCGTCCACATCTATAACAGGGACATCTGTCAGCCAACCCAGCCATACCTCCCTAGACCCTGGGCCCCACGTAGCCCATAGGAGGGCCAGGGAGTGGCTCAGGGTAGGAAAGGGCTCAGGGTTTGAGGAAGAGTTCAGAGCTGGAAGCCAGAGGCCAGGCTGGGGGGAGGAGCCCTGGAACTGGGGCTCTGTCAAGGGGAGAAGGGTGACACTCAAAGAGTTCAGAGGGTGCATTATGGTCACCCTCCCATCATCCCTTCCCTGGGTGGGACCAGGAGCATTTTATTTCCGTACTCTAGCCTGTAGCGCCCCCTGCTGCTGACAAGTGGACAAGGACAAGTTGGCTTCTCACCCTGGCAGCGGGTGCCTCCCTCTGCGCTAACAAAGCCAGGGGCGCAGAGACAGAAGAAGGACCCGTGGCTGTTGAGGCACTCGCCGTGGGGTGCGCAGTACTCTCCCACGCACTCGTCCACATCTGCAGGGAAAAGATAGGCAGTGGTATCCCCTGGGACTTCCCACCTCCCCACACACTCACCGCCCCCGGTCTCCGTGGGGAGACCTGAGCCGCTCACCCTCACACACAGTGCCATTGGCCAGCTGGAAGCCCGGGGGGCAGAGGCACTGGTAGGAGCCGGCCGTGTTCTTGCACTCGCCTCCCTGGCAGTTGCTCTGGAGGTCTTCACACTCATCCACATCTGCAGGGTCACACGGGAGGAAGGAAGCCCATGGCAGCGCCTCCCAAGGACAGACACCAATAGGGAGGGTTCCAGGGGGCCTGCCACCTGCCCGAGGAGCCTGGCCTCATGGAGGCATCACCCTCTGACAAAGCAGCCCAGTTTGGAGAGCCTTTGGGCAGAGGATGACTGACGCTCTCTCCACTTCTGCCCCAGCCCGGCAGGCTCCGCTGCCTCAGGCTGGGCTTCTCCAGCTGCCCATACAGTGCCCACCTTGGGGACACTTGGCCTCTCTCAGCAACCCCAGCCTAGGAGGGCCACCTGCCAAGGCCCTTATGGCTCAGATTTTACTGAGAAGCAACAGGAACACAAATGAGAACTAAACCAAGGAAACAGATACACACAGCCTGAGAAGATAACAGAAACTAGATTCTTCAAGTTGGCTTACAGACCCCCTGGTACAGGCCAGTGTTTTTCAAAATATAGTTCCAGTGCCCGTCCTTAAGAGGAACCCTTGGGGAGCTCGTTAGAACACAGATCCCACTCCCCACTCCATATCAGAGGTTAATTTGGCAGGTCTGGGGCAAGGCCTGGGGAGCTGCCCGCCCCCCAACCCCCACCTCAGTGATGCCGATGCGTGCTGAAGCATGTGACCCAGGGCTCACCAGCTCCCGGCCCCATATCTGCAGGTGTCGACATCTGAGGTGGACAGAGGGGCCCCTAGTCTGGGAACAGCCCCTGCTGTGTCCCAGCTACTCCTTTCTCTAAGGGTGATGGCTTGGTCTCCCTCCTCTGCCACAGGGGCTCTTACCTTCACAGGTGTGGCCCTGGGGGCTGGGCCGGAAGCCCTGGTCACAGTCCCTGCAGGAGAAGGAGCCGGCAGTGTTGGTGCAGACTCCTGAGGGGCAGACTCCCGGGAAGGCGCACTCGTCTAGGTCTGGGGCAGACAGCAGCTGTCACCTGGGGGTTGGGGAGGGCTCCCTCTACCTGGTCAGGCAGGAACCTCCCAGGCCTCTGGTCGCCCTCTCTGAGCGTGTAGGACTCTCTCCAGGCCCCTGGGGAAGGGCAGCCCTGGCTGTGGACTTCTAGGGAAATCTCAGCACCCCTTCCCCAGAATGCTCCTGGGCAACTCTACCATTAGCTTCCCTCTGGTCTCGGACTCCCCTTTCCTCCTGTCCCTACCTCTAAACTTGAGGATTATGACAGTAGAAGCTCTCTTGGGGCCAAGTCCATATACAGGGTCTTCTAGCCTAACCTGGAGACCCTCAGCATTAGCCCAAAGCTAGGGGACAAATGGAGTGTTTGGTGGGGGGTAGGAGGGACTACATTACATTCTCGGTCCTTCTCTGCTACCCCCTCCCCAGGGTTACCTTCACAGGCAGTGCCTTCTTCATTCACCCAGTACCCACTCTCGCAGGCTGAGCAGGCGAAGGAGCCCTCCGTGTTGAGGCAGAGGCCTGTGGGGCACGAGGTCCGGCTGGCACACTCGTTGACATCTGAAACAGGCCATAGTGCTGGGTGGGACTCTGCAGGACAGACGTGCCAGGATACAGACTGACAGGTGGGTGGGGACAGGGGAAAGGCCGGGACTTGCCGCGATGTGTTGGGTAGCATGGTTGGGATGCAGGACCAGGGTGGACTGGGAGTGTGTGTATAGAGGGAAGGAGCTGCGGGCTGGTGAGCTGTGGAGGGAGCCTGCTTCAGCATCTTTGTACCTTGGCAGCTCTTCTCATCTGAGGTGACCTCGTAGCCCTGCTCACAAGAGCATCTGAAGGAGCCGTCCAGGTTGTAGCACCTTCCATGGGCGCAGACCCCGGGGGTCAGACACTCGTTCACATCTGTGGGGAGAAGTCCAGGGTAGCGAGCTGGCCTCCTCTCCTCCAGGCAGTCCCTAGTCAGGCTTAGAGGATCTCCATTATGAGACCAAGGAACCACCATGCAGAGGATCCAGAGGCCACCTTGCGAAGGCTACGAGGTCATTCCTGCTCCTGGCCCCACTCACCCAGGCAGGGCAGGATGCCCTTCACACAGAGCTCACTTCATCTCTAACTAGTAACACTGAGAACCCTGCATGTGTCCCAGAAAAGGGGGCAGGTCCCTCAGCCCTGGTTTGGCCCCTCCAAGGACACCCGGAGTGAAGTGTCCAGGACCCGGGACTCACCTTCCAGTGGTCCTGACCCTCTCTGGCTTCCTACCTGCCAACATTCTATGAGCTCATGTTCCCAGCCTCACAACCAGCTCCTCTAGGTGAGTGGGCCATGCAGAGAAAGGCCAAGCTCTGCCTGGGTGGCTGAAGGGCAGTGTCAAGGGCCTGGGAAATGTCTGCCCTCTCCAGAGCCTCAAAGCAACTATTCACAGCCCAGTCCCTCCTGGCATTTTGCACCCCCGGCCCTCCTTCCTGCAGGGGCGGAAGGAAAAGAGCATTCCTCCTACAGCTGACACGCAGCCCCCTCTGCAGGGAGAAGAGCACCCACTGTCCAGTTGGGCGGTGCTGTCTAGATACTGCTGTTGGGATGCAGGGGAGCCGAAGACCCCTCCTCCTAGGAAACCACAGCAGGGCCTGGATGCCAGCTCACACCACCAGAGTCAGCCTCTTCCTAAGATGCTTGGCACTTCACTCTACCCAGGATCCAGCCTCAGAGGCTTCTGGGACCTTGGGCTGTAGCTCCCGAACGGATATGACCAAGGAGCCAAAGTGGCCCCCGCCCTAGCTGATTCAGAGAGCAGAGCATCAGTAACTGAAGCACACCCACCTCATGCCCAACGTCATCTGGGAACCCAGCCGGCTCACGAAGGACAATAGCCTCCAAACCGTGTCCCTCTGCCCACCTCGTTCTCTCCATGTGTGTGGGCTCAACCAGAGGTCCCAGGCCAAACAGTCCTCTTAGTACCTTGGCAAGCAGCCCTCACCTACACAGCTCCCGCTCAGGCCTCTGTAGCCCTCCTCGCAGGCCAGGCAACTGTAGGAGCCGGGGGAGTTGACGCATCTCCCATCAGGGCAGGTGCCAGGGTGACGGCATTCGTCGATATCTGCAAAATAGCAGCCCCTCCCTTGGTCATCCCTGGGAACCACAGCACATGGGGAGGTCTGGGAGGAAGCAAATCCTGACCCTGCCCTTGGATGGGAGGAAAGAATGTCAGTTTCTGTACAGATGGAAAGTAGGAAAAAGTGAGTGTTGTCCTGTGTTCCCAGATCCGCTTTCCACCCACTGTCCTGGACAAAGAGAGAGGTGGAAGAGCTTTAGGAAGGGAGATCCCCTGGGTGGGTGCAGAGGCTGTGGTTGCCACTAGCTGTGGGAAGGTGAGTCCATATCCGGGGCCTCAGGTGATCTGATCGAGTTAGGAAGGTTCTAGCACAGGGAGAGACCTCTGGGTTGGGGCTGTTTAGTGAGCTGGGCTGTTGGAAACAGCCTTTTTTTAAAAAAAATTTAAATTCTTTATTGTTTAAAGTATTACATATGTCTCCTTCTCCCCTCCCCCCCATTGACCTCTCCTTGGCTGCTCCCACCCCCCAGCACATGCCCTCACCCTGCTACTGTCCGTGTCCATTGGTTATGCTTATATGCATGCATACAAGTCCTTTGGGTGATCTCTTACCCCTCACTACCTCCCCTGTCTTCCCTCTGAGTTTTGACGATCTGTTCGATATTTCTATGTCTCTGGATCTATTTTTGTTCATCAGTTTATGTTGTTCGCGATAGTACACAAATGAGTGAGATCATTTGATATTTATCTTTCTCCAGCTGGCTTATTTTGCTTAGCATAATGCTCTCCAGGTCCACCCATGTTGTTGCGAATGGTAGTTCTTTCTTTTTTATAGCAGCGTGGTATTCCATTGTGTAGATGTACCACAGTTTTTTAATCTACTCATCTGCTGATGGGCCCTTAGGCTGGGAACAGCCTTCTTATTTCCCTTGATGAACTCCTGTGTTTTTTTTTTTTGTTTGTTTGTTTTGTTTTTTATAAGTGGTGACAATTACTGGGATTGTATGTGCTTGGCACAGCAAGCCCCAGAATAGATCACCAGCTAGGTGATGAAGGCAAAATGGGCTTCCTGTACCAGAAAATGAGGACCCCTAGTCTTCAATGTGACCAAGACCAGCCCTGAGGCTGATGCAGAGCTAAGGGTGGATATTGGCAAGATTTCTATGCTGGAGAGAAGACTTCTTCCAGCCAAGGACCATGTAGAGCTCCCAGCACCCATGCTGAGCCAGAAAGGATGAGTATGAGCACCAACCAGACAAGCAGGGGAAGAGGGGACCCAGGAGGGAGAAGAGCAGCAGGCTGTGTTACCACTAGCTGTGGGAGGGAGAGTGACAACAAGGAGGACAACTCCCCTCAGGAGTCCATATCCAAGACACCAGGGGATCTGGCTGAGCTAGGAAGGTCCTAGCACAGGGAGAGAACTCTGGGTTGGGGCTGCAGGAAAACACTATACTCCTCCAGCCCAGTGTCAAGGCTCCCGGTCCTGACACACAGGTTGACTGAGCTCCAGAGGAAACATGGAGATTTACTCTCCCTAAGTGGGTAACTGTCGTTGTCTTGGAGGAAGTCTACCTGCTTATGCAGATTCAGAGGCCCTACTGCTCAGGAGGAAGACCTCCTCAGCCCCATGGAGGAAATGCAGAAGGGAGGGCCAAGGGTCAGACATGGGCTTTCTGCCAAGGGACTAAAGGCAGATGTCATTATAGAACAGGACCTGGGTACTGCAGTGGAGGGTGAAAACGAGTGTCTCCTGAAGTTGTGTGGCCTGTAGGAGACCGGACACATCAAAGCCCTCTGTCTTCAGGGCCCTCTCAAGACCAAAATTTCATCCTGAGGGTCCCGAAGAAGAGGAAGACATTCCATTCACAGGGCAGGTGGTTAGTCAGGTGGGCATCTGCAGGGAGATACTGAGAACTCCTACGTAATCTTGGGGACACTGAGACAAGGCTCACCTCTGGAAAGAGGGCAGCCAAGAGCTCTAGTTGTGTGTGGTGACACCAAGCTAAACTATTCTAAGGGTTTCTAAAAAAACAGAGATGGAGAGAATGAGGCAGAGAAGGAGGGAATGAAGGATCTAAGACCACCACTTTGGCCACCCAGGAGACAGCAGCCAGTACCATAGCCTGCTGGCCTTGGCCAAGGTACTGGAAGGAGGCTGGGCCAAGCCACTGGGAATGGTCCTTGCTTCAGGAAGACGAGACTTCAGGGATGAAGAGAAGGAGAACAAGGGGAGGCAAGGATCCTCCTCTAAGACCACACTGAGAAAAAAATGAAGTCTTCAGATCTCGCCTACAGGTTTCAGGCAGTGTAGGAAGGAGATTAGATTTGCCAGCGGCAAAAACCCCTGAGGTCTGTCCTGTCCCAAATTATTTGGGCACATCTGCGGAGGCGGTGCACGAAGTGTGTGATTTATGGACCAAGGCATTTAATTGTGTGCAACACTGCAGAGCGCCCTTTCTGTTCTATAATGACATCTTCTGGCCACATTTAAGACACTGGCTATTCCTTTAGCTTGGTTCTAGAGCTAGGAAACCAGCTGACTCATGATGGACATGTGGCATTGGTATAAAGTTTGCTGTCTTCTGGGAGCATTTGAGATCTTGCTCCCAGCATATGTCATCAGTTTGGCTCAAATGAACTCATAAACATTTTTTTAAAAGTTTGCTGTGCTCTAAGTTGCTAAGATTGGAGTTGTTGGTTAGTGCAACATAACCTAGTGTATCCTGAAAGGCCACGGCTGCCTTCCTTCCTCAGAGCCCCAGCCAGCGATGATCACACTTGAGAGGTCTGTTGGCAAGTGGGAGAGGGAGGGCAGAAGAGCAAAGCAGCCCTTAGTCTCCACTTGAGCCAGGGAAGGCCTCTTCTAAATGGGAGCCATTAGCTGACCAATCAAAAGGAGCCAGATATGCCCTAACTGGTTTGGCTCAGTGGATAGAGCATTGGCCTGTGGACTCAAGGGTCCCAGGTTCAATTCCGGTCAAGGGCATGTACTTTAGTTGTGGGCACATACCCAGTAGGGAGTGTGAAGGAGGCAGCTGATCAATGTTTCTCTGTCATCGATGTTTCTAGCTCTCTATCCCTCTCCCTCCCTCTCTGTAAAAAATCAATAAAATATATATATATATATTTTTTTTTAAAAAAAGGAGCCAGATAAAGATTCTGCATGAAGTGGTGGCCACATCTAACCAGTCCCTGTTAAAGGCACTGCCTCTATTGTCACCAGGTTTACTGAGGCTGTTCCATTAACCTTTTGGTGCCTGGAGTGGAGCCTGATTTTCTGCCTAGGCTAGGGTTTGAATTTTTGTTTTTAATAAATGTTTTATTGATTTCAGAGAGGAAGGGAGAGGGAGAGAGAGAGCTATAAACATCAATGATGAGAGAGAATCATTGATCGGCTGCCTCCTGCATGCCCCCTACTGGGGATTGAGCCCACAAACCAGGCTCAATGTGCCCTGACCAGGAATCAAACAGTGATCTTCTGGTTCATAGATCGACTGTCAACCACTGAGCCACATCAGCCAGGGCTAGGGTTTGAATTTTAATCTAAGATTACGGTATGTTTTGGTAGTTTTCACCCTGGTCATGAGGGTGGGAGCTATCATTCTTACTTATTGTTATATCCCTAGCCCATGGCTGGGACATAGCTGGCACTCCCCAAATGTTTGTGGATCAAACAATGAGACCATGTGACTAAAACTTCACACCCTCTTGGTATGAGCCTGCTGAAGAGACCCCAGAAGACCCATGGAAACAGTCACTCCAGGGACCAGCTTGCCAACCTGCTGTCCACACTGGGAGAATTCCAGAGCGTCTCCACCCAGCCTTTGCACCAGGAAATGGAAGGGCGCCCACCCCTGCTCCTTGAGAGAAAGCAGGGTGGGAGGTGCTTATTCAGGGACTAGAGGTTCAGGTGACCTTGGATGTGGGTGGGGGAGAGCAAAGCCCTGGCAGTCTGCAGGGGAATGGAACCCCTCTCCGTGGGAACAGAGTCTTGGTACAGAAGACGTGCCATTGAGACTTTGGATGGGCTGCTGTCCAGACCACTCAGGCCTTCCAGCAGAGACTTTGAGTTTAGGTAGAGAGAGTGGTTTCTTAGTTGGAAAAAGAAGAAAGAAAGAGAGAAAATTGACTGGGCTCCCGGGGTGCAGGGCCGGGTCTGTGGTTACTGATGGAAACCTGGAGACGTGTGCAGGCTGCATCAGTCTTTCTTTCAACAGCTTCAGTGTCTGCCCTGGGCTGGAGCTCAGCCTGGCCTCCCAGCTGAGGTGTGTGTCTGGAACCTTTCCTCCGGAAGGGGAGGGGACAACCCAGAGGTGTGATCTGGGACATGGGGGCAGGCGCGGGGGCGGGGGGAGGGGCGGGGGGGCGGCTAGATGTGAAAAGGAATGGGGCTCTCAGACGGTAACACTTCTCCGTGTTCACCAAGGGTCTCATGTGCACCTTGTATGGCTTATTCCATCCTCACTAGAGCCTCTGAGAGGCCATGATGGTTTCAATTTTCAGACATTGAGACAAGAGCCAAACCCAAGCCTGCCTCCACCAGACCCTGTGCCCCTATCATGGACTGGCTAACATATATCTGATCTTTTTAATGTCCAGGTGTTTGCTTGGTTCATTTCCTTTAGTTTTGCTTTTCTTTTTAATAAAGTCTAAGGTCAAATTCATATGTGAGGCTTAAGTGAGGCCATCTGACAGATACCTAGCATACTAGCTGGCACATGGTAGGCACCCATCAAATGCAACTCCCTTCACTCTCCATTCTCTGGGAGGTGCCAGGCTGCCTGTCTCCATCGTGCTAATGACAACAAGGGGCGCTGGCTTTGATCGTGCAGCCTTGAGTTTTAAAAGGGGGGAGCACCAAGAGGAAGGCATTGAGAGTGGAAGGTAACATACCGGGGGGCGGGGGGTGTAGCGCTCAGTTTTCTGTCCTACAACCTCAGCCACCTTTGCTAGGGCCTTCTAGGACTCTGGACTTCACTTCTACAGTTGTGCATTGGGAAGCGGGGCTCGCCCTTCACAAGGCACACACACTTACCCCTCACCTCCATGACGCTCTGAATCCAGGCAAGTCCTGGCCAGGAAAAGCCTGGAGGCTGGGAGGAGGCTGGGCCTAATCTCAGATCTGGTGTAAGATTTCTCTCCAGAGAGAACCTTGAATTACCCTCATGTATTCCTTTCTCAGCCAGTCTTAGAAACACATAACCCAAGCCTCTTACAGGCATTTGATACCCAAGCCTGGCAGGGAGGTGGTAGTGGCAGAGCTGCCAAGAGGTGGCATAATAGTGGCAGGTTCAAGCCAGTTGGCAATGTCACAGCCACCTTTTGGCCTGAAAAACGGAGTAAGGATAGGGGCTCATTCATTCTTTCAACTAAAATTCGTTGGGGTGTCCAACACATAGACAATTATCATGGGTCGTTGAGGATGTGGTCCAGTTCCAAGGAGCTCACAGCCTACATGCTGTAGCAAGAAGGCCAAGGTTGAGGCCCCAGGTGCCTCCCAGATAGATTGATTCCTTCTCTCTGCACAAGGAGAGTACCATGACTCACGGTGAGGGGCACAGGGGTACACGGGGATGTTCCGGGGTCCCATGTACATAAACTTGCTTCAGGGGGCAGGCAGGATGCCAAAATACTGCTGAGGGGATGCAAGAGCTCAAAAGTTCCCAGACAGGCCTCTGTCCATAGGAGTGGGCTTGGCATCAAGGGGCCCCATCCCACCAGGGACAAGCAGAAAGGGGAGTTGGGGCAATCAGTGCAGGGGAGGGACAGGAGATGGTGGGGTGGCACCCACTTCCTTACCTTGGCAGTGTCCCTTCCTCACCATGATGTAGCCCTGACCACACTCGCAGTGGTAGGAGCCCTCCGTGTTGGTGCACCGCCCACCAGGGCACGCCTCTGGCTGCTCACACTCGTCTATGTCTGCAAACACACGGACAAGGCCTGAGTTGGAGCCAGCCCTGCAGGGGGTCTTGGGACATTCCCTTCAGAGGCCAAGGACAAGGACACCCATGCTGAGGCCCAGGAGGGGAAGGCATCCTTGCTGTGCCATGATTGGCAGGGGGCTTCTACGCCAGGTCTGAGACTGACCTAGCGCAGGCCCCTGCAAACTCTCAAGTTCCTTTCTCCGAGGGAGGCGACTTCTGGAGTCCCTGGGGACCCTATAGCTGTCTTCTCACCACAATGCAAGGGCTGGCCTTGAGGTCAGGTGGCCACAGGGCGTGATCGGAGGAAGCCAACAGTCCCCCTCCTGACCCCAATACATCCCCTGTATTGATCTGGTCCTAGAATTCTTACAGCCTCCTTAAAGGTTAGGGATTAAGCAGCAAGTGAGAGGCAGCATGTTGGGCAGCTGAGGAGCTATCAGTGAGGTTTATTCCATTGTCCCGAAGCAGACTAGTGCCCAGGATGGCTCAGAAGCCCAATCCTGGTCATGCCACTCCCTTGCTTAACCTCTATCAAGGTTCCCCACTGCTCAGCCTGGCCTCAGTTTTGCTATCTTCACCAAACCCCACTTATTTTAAGTATTTAATAGTCAAATCATTTATATTAATCAATTATATTTATATTATTCAAATTCTAGAAATTGCACATTAATGAAATATTCATAAAGTAAATAACTTCAATAATGACATATTGTTTTCTGAGACTGGTAACATTGGGAAGTGTTCTCCTGGGTAAGGCCTCGTTACGTGTCAGCCAGACCCCACTGGGAGACAGCTGACCCTGAGCTCTTTCCCTCCTCTCCCAGCTGTCAGGCCTGGCAGAGACATCCCGGACACCCAGGCTGGCACTCAGCAGAACCCCTTATCTGGGCCAGTCCTGGTGACACCATTCCCTGCCGCAGCCAGCACCCAGGGCTGGGCCTGCTGAGAGCAGTGCCTCTGGCCCACAACACCTGCCAAGGCTGTGAAGCCTAGAGACGCCCCCTGCCCCAGCCTCTCCCCTCGCCAGCTCCAGTTGTTGGGAGCACTGCTGCCTGGGTCACGTCCCTGAAAGCCAGCTGAGCGAATCGCCACCCTCGCCTTCAGAGCCTGTGGGACAGCGTCCAAGCACTTCAGCCTGGCACTCATGACACTTCACCACTGGCCTCCGCCCCTGCCACTTCCTCCCCATGCCCCGCACCCCCGTCTCACTGGATTTGGCATTATTCCCAGAGCGTGCCAGGCCTGTCCACTACCCTGCTCCCTGCAGAAACGGTTCCCTTTCCCTGGAATGCCCTCCACTCCCCCCAGTCCTTCACTTGGTGTGTAAGGGAGGGTGTTGTTGGAAGCAAAGCTCTGCCACAACTAGATGTGAGGTCCCTGGGTGTTTCAATCCACCTCTCTGAGCCTCAGTTTGCTAAACTATAAAATGGGTATAAGGATTTCTCTTGCACGGGGTTGGGATAATGAGCTTCATAAAGCGCTTAGGACAGTGCCAGCATGTAGCGAGTGCTCATGCGATGGTTCTGCCCCAGCTCAAACACGCCCAGAGGGAAACCTTCCCATTCTTCCACACAGAACCAGTTGTTTCCTCATGCCCTGGGGCCACCATTGACGTCTTACTCTTCCCACTGTCCCCAGAGCTTACACGGCTCCTGGCACATCGGTGCTCTGAGCTTGAGTGCTGAATGAATGCTGCAAACAAGGCTCCCCGCCTCCGATTAAAGAAGTGGTGTGTCCTCTGCTCCCTTTCCCCCCACAATCGGCGAGGGGACCAGGTCCTGGAGGGTTAGAGCCCGAGGGGTCCCTGGCAATGGGAGGACACACAGCTTTCTGGAGGGGCCCTCGAGGGACTGCTGGGCTGCCCGGGCCAGAACCACAATGTGGGCCCCCAGAAGGCAGTGCCATTCCCCAGGAGAAGAACCCAAATGGGTTAAGAATCTCAAGTCCCGGCTTGGAAAGCGCTGCCTCATGTTCTCTGTGGTCTCTTCTGTGAAGACGTATGTATGTATCCCAGTGTGATTGCTGCATGTTAAAGGGCCTGTGTTGGAGGCACCGTTACCCCTGCAGGGCTTCCTTGGGGAGCTCAAAGCCTTGCAGGCTCCAGCTGCAGAGGGCCCACGCGCCTCTCCCAGAGGCACGGTCTCACCCCCGTCTGCCGGGGCCTCACTTGGCATCCTCATGGGTCACCCTCCTTACCACAAGGCAAGCAGCTCCTTGTCGCTCAGAATGTGGGGTCCTGGCTGTCAGTCCTCCTCTCCCTGGACCCCCACACTCTGGGCTTTAGCCACAGCTCCCTGAGCCTTGGGGCATGCTGCTGCTTTTCAGATTCTGACCTCTCAAGTCCAGTGTCAAGGGAGTGGCTTTCTCCCAGGTCCCGCTCAAAGCCCTGGTCTTGGTTCCCTGAGCCCCGCACTCCCACACCGCAGAGCTGAGTGCTGACGATGCCTGGATCCTCTCCCACTTCAGCTCTCTGAGGGGTCCTGTGCCCATCCCAAGGGCAAGGACTTACCTTGGCATTCCCGCGTGGTCCCTGAGGAGGCCGGTCTGTAGCCAGGGTAGCAGAGGCAGGAGTAGGAGCCCACATGGTTGACACAGCGCCCTTTCCCCATGCAGGGGTCCCTCAGACACTCATTGTCATCTGAGCAGAGGGAGGAAGGGAGGGAGATCAGGGGAGCCTTTCTTGCTTTTATTTTATTGTCTAAAGTTTTACATATGTCTCCTTTTTCCCCGATTGACCCCCTCAACCATTCTTCGCCACCCCACCCCCCCCGCAAGCCCCCACCGCCCCAGTGCCTGTGTCCATTGGTTAGGCTAATATGCATGCATACAAGTCCTTTGGTTGCTCTCTAACCACACCCCCCCCCCCCACCTCCCCTACCATTTGTCTCTGGATCTATTTCTGTTCATCAAATTATGTTGATCATTATATCCCACATATGAGTGAGATCATGTGATAGTTATCTTTCTCCAACTGGCTTATTTCGCTTAGCATAATGCTCTCCAGTTCCACCCATGCTGTTGCAAATGGCAAAATTTCCTTCTTTTTTATAGCAGCATAGTATTCCACTGTGTAGATGTACCACAGTTTTTAAATCCACTCATCTGCTGATGGGCACTTGGGTGGTTTCCAAATCTTAGCTATGGTAAATTGTGCTGCTGTGAACATAGGGGTGCATATGTCCTTTCTGATTGGTGTTTCTAGGGGAGCCTTTCTTTGGGCATGTGCCAGCAACCTGCCCATGCAAAGGGCTGGACAGGGGATGGTGCTGTGGGGCAAGGAGAGGGTGAGGGAGCAGAGGAGGCTGGAGAGGTGAAATATCTCTAAGGCTGGGAGCCATGAATCAGCCCATTGGGCCCACTCAGGCACCAAGGGCTCCTCCCTGTCCATGGCTCCCTCCCCCAGTGGCCCCGTGATCACTTCCTTTCTCCTTCAAGGCACAGTGGATGATCCCCTTTGTATAATAATACTAGAGGCCCGGTGCACAAAAATTTGTGCACTCGGGGGGGGGGGGGTCCCCTCAGCCCGGCCTGTGCCCTCTCGCAGTCTGGGACTCCTCGGGAGATAACGCCCTGCTGGCTTAGGCCTGCTCCCGGGTGGCAGAGGGCAGGCCCAATTCCCTAGGTGCAGCCCCTGGTCGGGCTCAGAGCAGGGCCGATTGCGGAGTTGGGGCGCCGCCCCCTGTCATGCACAGAGCTGGGCAGATCGGGAGGTTGTGATGCCACCCCCAGTCACGCTCAGGGTAGGGCTGATTGGGGGGTTGGGGCACCGCCCCCTGTCACACTCAAGGCAGGGTCGATGGGGAGGTTGCGGCGCCACCCCCTGTCACGCACAGAGCAAGGCCCATCAGGGGATTGAGGAGCTCCCCCCTGTCACTCAGAGAGTAGGGCCGATAGGGGAGTTGGGGCACCGCCCCCATCACATACAGAGCAGGGTGGATTAGGGGGTTGGGGCGCCGCCCTCTATCACCCACAGAGCAGGGCCGATCAGGGGGTTGGGACGCCACCACTCTCACTCAGGGCAGGGCCGATGGGGAGGTTATGGCTCTACCCCGTCACACACAGAGCAGGGCCCGTGGGGGGGCGGGGGTTCGGGCGCCGCACCCTGTCACACACAGAGCCACAGGGCGATCAGGGGGTTTGGGCGCGGCCCCCTATCATGCTGATCCCGGTGCCAGCAGGCCTCTCGGCTCCACTGATCCCGGTGCTGGGAGGCATATTACCCTTTTACTATATAGGGTAGAGGACTGGTGCATGGGTGGGTGCCGGCTGGTTTGCCCTGAAGGGTGTCCTGGATCAGGGTGGGGGTCCCCACTGGGGTGCCTGGCCAGCCTGGGTGAGGGGATGATGGCCGTTTGCAGCTGGTCACACACCATTCAGGGTGGGGGTCCCCACTGGGGTGCCTGGCCAGTCTGGGTGAGGGGCTGAGGGCTGTTTTCAGGCTGTGGGTGACTGAAGCTCCCAACTGCTCCTTTTTTTCTTTTTCTTTTTTTTAATTCTGGGCCAGCTTTAGCTCTGAGGCTCCAGCTCTTAGGCCTCCGCTGCTGAAAGTAGGTAATCGAAACAATGTATAACTCCAGCTCTGACTCCAGCTCTGAGATCCCAGTTTGTTAAAATGTTTCATACTGCAGGCTCAGAGGCCGGCAAGGCAGGCGGGGAACGTTGGTTTCCTCCGTCACTGAAGCAAGCAAGCCTCATGTTAGTTTCAAGCTGCCTGGCTGCGGGCCGCCATCTTGGCTGGCAGTTAATTTGCATATCTCCCTGATTAGCCAACGGGAAGGGTAGCGGTTGTACGCCAATTACCATGTTTCTCTTTTATTAGATTAGATTAGGGGGCGGTCAGGCCAACACTTGATGCTTTGTCTTAGCCCCCAAACCTCTCTACCAGGGAGGGCCTTGGTGGAGACATTTACGAAGACAGACCTTGGTCCACCCTGCAGGCAGCCAGATGGCCAGTTTGAGGGGTGAGCTGAATGCAGAGCTGAGGGCTCCGGGCACCTGTCTGGGGGCCCTGGGGTGGCTTCCCACACTCCTGGAGTTCTGGAGACTCATCAGCTGCTGCTCCCAGAGATTGGTCTCCCCAAGGTTAAGGTCAGCTTTGTCCACAGGGTCTATGCTCCTCCTCAACCCACCAACTACACAGCACTGCTTGGGCCTTCTGCTGCCTGGACGGCTGACTCTACCCCCTAGCAGCCCTGCTCCTATCCACCCAGACGCTGAGTGAGCCCGGACTCCCATGTGAATACCTGTGCAGTGGGTCTGGCTGGGGTGCAGCTGGTAGCCGGGGCTGCAGACGCATCTGTATCCATTCGGGAGGTTCACACAGGTCCCGGGGCCACAGATGTTGGTGGCTCCAGCGGCACATCTGTCAATATCTGTGGTAGACAGAGCAAAGCTGAAGTTATGGGGGCACAGGGGCGGGGCCATGGCAGTGGAGCAGAGTGGGAAGAGTGTGGGGTCAGGGTACCTTGGCCTCAAAGGACCCACAGAAACCTCATCTCACCCTTAGCTGGGCCCTCCCACATCCACATGGCCTGTATAAGCTGCCCCTCCCCCTCCCCGCACCTGCTCCCAGGGCCCTGAGCCCCACCAGGACGGAGCTCTCAGTGCATTGCTCCGACCAAGATCAAGCAGATGCCAATGGCCCATGTCCTGAGTCCCCGCAGGGCCAGCCCCGCTGAGGTCTCCAGCCTAACCTTACCCTGAATACAGGCCCGGCTCTCACAACAGTGCCCAGAGGTTCCCTTCCCTGGCAAGTCCTTCCCAGTGTCCCCTAGACAGACAGACAGGCTGACAGACAGATCTGGTGAGCAGGGTGCTGGGAAGAACTGCCAGGGAACGCGGGGTGGGGCCTTGAATGCCACCTTGAGACACGTAAGCAAGGGGTCCTGCAAGGTGGGGTGTGATCCGAGCCGTCTCAGAAACACCACTCATCCTGCCATGCCACCTTGCTCAGCAGCACAGGAAGGGAGGCACAGGGGCCCTTGGAAACCCGCTGGAACCATGTAAACAAGGACCGCCTGGGGATGTGTGATGGGGTGGAAAGTGAGGAGACAGGTGCTGAATTCAGCAACAGTTTGGAGACGCACCAGGACTCAGGGCCGAGGCTGCGTCGAGGACAGAGACCCCGGCTTTTTTGACCTGTGTCCTCAATACTAGAAAAGTGCCGGGCACTCAGCACATGCTGAATGGACAAAGCACTGACGGGACGAAGGATGCTTTCAGCCTCTGTGTCCGCCCGGATGTCTTCGCGGGAAGCCCCTACACCCTGGGCTCCCTGCCCGGCCCAGGGCATGGGCTGGGACGTGGCCTGTGACGGTGCAGCGGGGCTTCACAGCATTTGCTGAACTGGACTGAACTGAACATTCACACTGGCCTGTTTGCCAGGCTACCCTGCCGCTCGCCTGGCATCAAGTGTCAGCCTCGGGACTCATGGGGACCCCCGGCCAGATTCTAAATGTCCTCCCTGAGGGGTGAGGTTGGGGGGTGACAGGGAAGATGGGGAATCAGGCACAAGGCTTTGGTGGTGGTTGGGGGCTCCTGTCCCCCTTAGAGCTGCGGCTGAGCCTGGCCTGGCCCCTCCTGCCCCTCCCCTCTGCCTCCAGGCCCATTGTCTTTGTCAGAGACTCTCGAGCTGAGCCCCTTCTCCCAGCTCATCTTGCTGTTGGGTGGAGGGGGGACGAGGAGCAGCACTGAGCCCAGAGGGGAGAGGGCCTGGGAGGGGCCATGGGGCGCCCTGGTTCCAGCCCAGGAAGACAAACCCCGACTCCACCCCACATTTTCTGGACTGTTCCACCAGGCTGCGGGGTCTCTCCCGTTGCCAGGGGAAATCCAGAAAGACCTGTCTCCGCCAAGGTGGCCTCAGTCTGCGAGGTTAAGAGCTCAGCAAACCTGGGCACGTGTGAGGGCACACACGAGAGCACACGTGAGCTCACACGTGTGCTGGGAGCAGCAGGTAACACTGGCCTTGCTTCTCTTGAGCCAAGTCCCCAAACAAAGAGCCTTGAGGAGGGCACATTCCAGAGCGAGGTGGATTTGCCAGGAATCTCCCCGCCCCGCACCCCCTCACCATTGTAGAGGTGGAGGGGGGACACAGGCTCCCCGGCAGTTAAACAACCTTGAGAACCCGACCTTCCCGAAAGCCGCCCCTCCCATGGGCCGGAGGCTGCCCTCTGCCAGGACACTCAGATGACTCAGAGTCAACAGCCTGGAAGAGCCCAGCTTCCGGAGGCTCCCCATCCTCCAGGGGCCCCAGGGTTTTCCCGGAAGGGCTCTGAGCGAGACCCTCCCCCAAGATGTCCCTTCTCTTCCCCCTTCCCGGGTGGACCCGTGCACCAGACGCCAGGCGGGGCTCCTGTGCCCACTAGGGCCCCTGTGGTCCTGTGAGATGAGCGGGGCTGAGCTTGGGGGGCGTGGCTGCAGATTGTGGGTTCATTTGGTGGAGAGGCCCTGAGTCGGCTCTGGGCAGTCACACCCACACCTCGCAGGGCCGGCTGCAGGTACCTGGGGGGCCCAGGGTCACCAGCACGTCGGTGGGGGTGGTCACTTGCTCTTCTTCCCGGGTCTCTAGACTCCCCTGTCCAGGCAGTGGTGGCGTTGGCCTTCCTGTGGCATCTCCTGTAGGGGGCAGGGGAGAGGGGGAGCAGGTGGGCACAGCCCCTTGGCCAGACGCCTTCCACCTGGGACAGTGCTCCCTCCAGGCTACTGGCAGTAGCCCTCACTCCTCTCTGCTGTGCCAACTCCAAGAGCAAGGGGTGGAGCCTAGGGCGGGTCACCCCTCACCTCCTAGCCTCCTAGCCTCCTGAGGCCTGACTGGGCCCCAAATAGAGTCAGAGAATCTGAGAGCTCATCGGGTCTTAGAGCCCGTCCAGTCTCACGCTCCATTTCGCAGGCGAGGAGACTGAGCTTGCAGAAAGGGCCCCTTGTCCAGGGCCACCTGGCTTCCTGGACACAGAGCCAAAGCCGGTCTCCTGGTTCGCACGCCAGCGTTCTTCTCCTGTTTGCAATGCGCTTTACAGTTCACAGAGCTCTGCCGGGAACATCCACATCTCGTCGGCCTTGGGAGGCAGCAGGGCAGGCGTTCGCGTCCGTTTTATAGTGAGGAAGCGGGGGGCCAGCTTTCTGACCTCGGAACAGTGCCCTGTCCCCAACCCCGGCTCCTTAGATGCATGGATCTCCGGAAAGCACTCACATGTCACATTGTCATCCAGGACCCCATCTGATTTGAGCCCATGTATCAGCTCACATGTACTAACTCCACTACTGGATGAAGGTCTCTCCTTCCCTCCCTTCTCTGTGAGCTGGGCGCCAACAGGAGGAGGGACTCACCTGGGACCCAGGCAGGGACTTGGGTAACACTGGTTGTGACCTGCACGGAAATAAGAGAATGTTTCTCTTGGTTCGGCTGTCACCCCCATGACTCACTCCCTTCTCCCAGGCTTCCCATCTAACTCACTCACTTTTCCTTCATTCCTGGTATTAAGTTCTTACTACCTGCTGGGCATTTTGCTAGGCACTTTATATCCACACCTTATTAATCTCAACTCTCCTATCATAGTAGGTTGTAATGATTCAATGTATGTCATGTGCCAGCTCCGTGTCATCTCAGCAAGTATCATATCCATGCTGTGATCTCAGAGACAGGAGCAGAAGCTCCAGGGGTTAACTAGCCTACCCAGTGTCACAGGGCCAGTGTGGCGAAGCGGGATCCCAGCCACACCTGCTGTCCCTCCCCACAGCCCACAGGCAGAGGTAGATAAGCCATGGGGAACCGGGAGGAGAGATGGCAGAGGGGGACAGAGGACCATGGCTCGGGACTGTGAGGTCTTGGAAGTGGAGCTTTGGTCTGGGAAGACAGCATGTGGTTCTGCAGAGAGAGAAGAAGCTCATTAGAAAAAGTGTTTGTGTCAGTGGTTGAGCATCGACCTGTGAACCAGGAGGTCACGGATCCATTCCCAGTCAGGATCAATGATTCTCTCTCATCACTGATGTTTCTATCTCTCCCTTCCTCTCTGAAATCAATAAAAGTGTTTTTTTAAAAATAAGTAAAAAGTATTTGGGGAAGTCAGGTATGCAGGTTGGAGGGGCAGGGGACAGGGGAGGGATTGGCAGGCTGGTGAGGGAAGAAGTAGATTCATTCTTCTGGAATGGTTTTTTAGGAGGACGCTCAGTTCTTACAGGGGACTGCTGGGCTCAGGGAAGGGGCTGGGATCCCCGTTTCTCAGTGAAGTGGTTTGAGGCTATCCACAGCTCTGCCTCTACTTCCCCACGAACCACTCACAGAGGAGACCTTGAGGTTTAAGCAAATCAAGCTCAGAAAAATGCCAAATCTGAAATTCATCTAGAACCAGTTCTAGACCTCATCTGCTCGAGTGACAGCCAGAACTAACAGGACACGTGCCTACTTCCTTTCTGAAGGGGGCCCCAGACCAGCCCAAGTGAAAAAGCATCGAAGCTACTTGATAAACAGTAACTGTTATTACTTCCATTAGGAAAAAACTGGGTCCTCGGATCCACCCTCCACTCCAGCCTCTCTCCAAGTAAAATCCTACATATACTCCGTCCTTCTCCCTTTCCTCCCCCATAGGACCCTGCCCCATGGCCTTGGCGGCTACCAGGTCCCCCTCTGCCACACTTGCCCAATTCCCTGGTGAGAGGACCCACTCACCTGGCCAGCCTGAGAGTCACCTGGGAAGGAAAGGTGAGAACATGAGCTCAGGGAGGGTGATCTGGCCGCCTTCTCCCCTCCACCCACGGCCAGGGCTGGTTCCACCTGTGACCTCCTGACCTTGTCCCCAGAGGTCAGCAGTGGAGAGAGCTCAGACTCTTATGCCTGCCTCTGCCCCTCCCGCCCCACTGGGACTGGCCACCACAGACCCCAGAATCCCAGATCTGGAGGGTCTACAAGGTGTGTCACTTGGTGAGAGGAAGCCTCCTAGTTTCCTCCAAGGCCTCCTGTGATGGGAGTCCCACCCCACCTGGGCCAGTCCACCCTGTGGTCCTAGCTGTAACCCTCCTGCCTCCCAAGCCTGCCAGTCACACCAGGTCACTCTGCCCCTCCCCCTCACCAGGGGAACAGTTCTAGGAGGAGAGGAGTTGCTCCTCCCTTAGTCAGGGTCCAGTTCCCATGATGAATAGGGCTCTGTCCTGACTCCCCTCTCTCCTGGAGGAATTTTGGCCATCACATAGTTCTCCTGGTCCTACTATGACCTTGGCCTCCTGCACTCTGTGTTACCAGTAACTTGGGCATGCCTTCTGCCTGGTTTCCCAGGGCACCTGCCAGGGGTGCCTCAAGCTCAGTCTCCTCCCAGCCCCTTGCCTCCTGGGCCCAAGGCAGTTGAGCTGGAGTTCGTGCTCTGACTCTGAGGCGAGGGTTGGGGATCGAGAGCACCCAGACTCCCCAGGATCCACCCGCCAGCTCTTCAGGCCTAGAAGCCAGCACCAGCCTCAGAAGCTGCATGGCCAGGGGCAGGGGATGGGAAGACTGAGGAGCTGGGGTGGAGGTTGCTGTGGACCTCTCCCACCCCTACCAGCAACTCCCTGGGATGTGGGCACCTCTTGAGCCCACAGGGGAGAGGAAGTGGGTGAGGCCTCATGCCAGGCCAGGAGAGCAGGGTCCCAGCGCTGGGTGCTGCTGCTCCAAAGTCCCTTTCCTAAGACTCCAGAGATGGATGCCAGGCACCCAGGATAATCTCCTAGTGGCTCTTTGAGGTGCTGCAATCCAAGGGGAAGGGGAACCCCCCACACATCTCCCCCAACCCAGATACCCTTGTCAGGAATGGTCCCGGCCTCCAGCCAGGTGCTGGTGGCCGCCCGGAGTGGCTGCCTCTCCGCTGGTCTGGACAGGGTCCCACTGGTCTTCTGCTCTTGCTCCCTCGAGGGCCTGGCCAGTTCCTCCTCCTCGGCTTTCCTCATGGTCAGGCGAATGTCTGAGCTCGAGTAGGTGTAGCCATGGCCGGCGGGGCAGATCTCCCTGAAGGCCTCTACAAGGTCAATGGTCAGAGACTCACTGAAGATGCTGTTCCTGCAGGGACCCAGAGCCCTCCCTTTCCTCCCTCCCCTCCCTTGGGGAGATAAGGCCACTGCGGCAGCAAGGAGGGAGGGGCCCCATGTTGGTTAAGGAGTTGAGCAGGAGGGAAGACTAGGGTCTTCTGGCTTAAATTTAGGTTCAGGTGGGGGAAAATGGCGACTGCTTATAGGAAGCTTGAGAGGCGGGGACAGAGGGTTACCTGTGCCAGGCAGGGGGCATTTCTCACACTTGCTGCCCCATGCTTTGCCCACTCGGCTGCAGCAGCATATCTGCTTGGTGATCCTCTGGGTCAGAGGCAGGGTGCAGGTGCCTGGCCCCAGGGACCGGTAGCACAGCCCCTGCTGCATGGAGACAGCCTTGTCCGCTGAAACAGACATAGCAGGTGGGGATGGGCCGGTGGCCAGGGGGAGGGGAAAGCAGAGGCAAGAGGGCAGAGGATGGAGGAGTGGCTGGTCGTGCCCTCGGATCGGCCTGGCCTGCGTCACAGTCTGGGAGTTTGGGGCCCTAAAAATGCTCACAAGAATGTTAGGAAGAATAGCTGTAGTGGAATGCTTCAGCACCTCCTCATGTTACCTGTTGGAGGGGACCCTGACTCCTGCCCACATGGAGAACCTGTTTACAAGTGCTGAGTTACAAGTGTTCACCAAAGCCCAACATGGCCTGGGGTTGGGTGGGGAGCAGTGTGCTCTGAGGGCCACAGTCTCCTTGGGGAGATGAGAGGAGGTAAGGACCAAAGGCCTGATGGGGAGCTTTCAAGGCAAGGACATTGTCATTTTTGGAATCAGGCACCCTGCACAGCGTCTGATGGATTGATGGGTGGTTAGATCCATGAATCAATCCGGTGGGCCACAGTGAGGGTGAGCTAGGCTGGGTTTCAATAATAACAATGCCACTACCATTGTTCCCTTGCTTGTACTTTAAAAAAAAAAAAAAAAAAAAATATATATATATATATATATATATATATATATATATATATATATATTATTGACTTCAGAGAGGAAGGGAGAGGGAGAGAGAGAGAAACATCAATGATCAGAGAGAATCATTGATCAGCCGCCTCCTGCACACCCCTCACCAGGGATCGAGCCCATAATCCAGGCATGTGCCCTGACCGACAATCAAACCATGACCTCCTGGTTCATAGGTTGATACCCAACCACTGAGCCACACTGGCCAGGCTCCTTGATTATACTTTCATGGTAAATATTATAGATTATTCTCTTATAAATTACCTCAAAGGAAGATGAGGAGTCACGCCTCATTGGAAGACACTGAAATCTTCAGAGGGACAGGTGAGGGGAAAGGGTGGGGTGAAGAGGGCAACACTCAAAGTTGAGGAATTGATGATTCTGGGAGTCCTGGTCAGGACTCTGCAGCCCAAGTTCAACTCCCTGCCCCACCGTGAGTTACATGACCTCCTGGGTCTTATCTCCTTCATACTAAGGGCAATAGGTGGTGGATGCGTGTATTTCTGCCTGTCCCTCATACTCTGGTAAGAGCATCCTGGTTTTCCTGGGGGACCCACCCTTTATTCCCTCAGTCTTGGTCCCCACTTCCTGGATGAAGGAGTACAGTCCATATCCCTCTCACAGTGATTGAATCAGGGATGGGCACTTGATAAGTAGGCCTATGATGTTAATTAGCTTTGGGACTTTTCCTGGATTATTAGAAAAGAGATGCTTTTTATGTTCCTATTTGTTGTTGTTGAGTTTCACGGGTGGGAGGTTATAGACCTAGAGTGTCTGGTGGGTACCTTTGAAGGAATAAGAAACCAACACCGAAGGAAGAGAGCAAGAGCCATCCTAATGACACTGCGGGTGCCTGGATCCAGCCAGGCCTGAGGCACCCCTACCTCGGGACCCCCTAGTTGTGTGGCCCAATGAATTATTTTTGCTCACAGTGGTTTGAGTTGGGGTCTGTACACATGTCAGTTATTAGCCCGCTCATGAGCCATGGTCTCCAGGTTCAGTCTCTGCCTCCAGCAGCCACTTCCCTGGGGCTACCGTAGGGAAGGGCTTGGTCCCTTCGAGGTGACACAGCTGGCAACATCAGGAGGCTGCCCAGAGGGCGCTTGTAGCTGTTCTACTAGCCCTGGTCAGGTGCCAGGAATGAGGGCAAAGCGCAGAAATGACGGGAAGAGAAACTTAGTGCCTCCCCCTGCCCCACTTCATGGATATGGGTCATCAGAGGAGGCTGGATGGGGTAACACTAAGGGGGGAGAGGGAGAACACTCAAGGGCCATCTCTGCTCCCTGCATGAAGGCTCTCTCTTTTGGCACGAATATGTCACCTCCGACATTACATGCACCTGCCTAATAAAAGTGCGGGTGGGATGGGGTGGGGAGGAGAAGAACTGTATCTCCTCAAGGCCTTGGTTGCCTGTCTCTGTCACCATGAGGTCTTCTGAGAGTGGCCTGACATATCCTCCCCACCCCGGGCCCCTCACTCCCTGGGTGTCCCCTCTCAAGGCTTTGACTGTCTCCTCTCCCTGTGGAGACACACACAGTGAGCTGAGTAACTCCCTTCACACGGGCGCTCCCTCTGGGTGGCGCTGGAGTCGTGTTCATTCTGTGGTCTCCTCCAACCTAGTGCCTGGCCGCTTGCAGACTGAGGGCTTAGCCAGCCACAGGGAGCTCTGCTGAGCCGGGTGGCCGACCTGACCCGGGCTGTCACTTGGCAGAGGCCAGTCAGTACTGGTTTAACTCAGCTCTGGTCAGGCCTCCCTGCCCCAGGAAAGCCCCGTCCCGACCGTGGCGTCAGCTCTGCCATCTGAGAGGGATTGTCAGCCTGGGCCTCGCCCCGCTGGAAACCACAGAGGTCACTGGAAACAGCTGCCCGGGTGCACACGCACGCACGCACGGACACGATGCCAATAGGACTCGTGACACATACGTGTTCACAGATGCAGAGACACATGCGGAACCAAGGGGACCACAGGGCTGTGGAAAGGCCTGGGGCTGGCAGCAGGGGCATTCATGCTGCAGACAGGCCCCTCTGAAAGGTCTGCTGCTAAGCTCAGGCGCCGAAGAGGCAGCCTCTGCTCAGCCAGATGTTAGAACAGAGGCAACATACATCCCCCAAAGTAAATGAGGCCAAAGACGGAAGGGGAGTAGAAAATCCCGAACTGCAAAGTCCCAAGAAATGCCTAAAGCCGAAGTGAAGTAGCAGCTGTCGGTCCCGCAGGAGGGGACGGACCCGTTTTGTATGCTGGGCCCAATTCCAGGTTGGGTAGCAGCCGCTGGACCGTGGGAAGGGGCCTGGGGGGAACTTCTGCTCTGGGCCTGGCCTGTGAACCCCAGGGGTCCCATCTTGCCGCCCAGTGTCCCCGCCCCCATTCCCCACCCGCACTCACACACGCAGCGGCTCCTCGAGGGATCCAGCATGAGGCCGGGCTTGCAGGTGCACAGGTAGCTGCCCCTGGTGTTCACGCACTCCGAGTCCCTGCACAGGCCCAGGGTCAGGCACTCGTTGATATCTGCAGGGTTGGAGGAGATGACCATGGACCCGCCCCATGAGGCCTGATGGAGGGAAGGGCTGGGGCAGAGATCTTCAAATGCTTTCTCCAAGGAAAGGGACAACAATAAGAGAGCTGCCCTTTATTAAGTTGCTCCCTCCCTCTGTGCCTCACTTTCCCATCTGTCAAATGCGGTTAATAAGAGTAACTACCAGATAGTCTCCAATAGGAGGACAAAACAAACTAAAAATGGCAAATCACTTGGTCCTGTAGCTGATATTAATGATCATAATATTAAGAGCTAATGTTTACTGAGCGCCTCTTATGTGCCTGGTGCTTTACATGTGGCACCTCATTTAATTTCAAACAATTTCAACCAAACAGGTCCACATGTCCTCATTTTATAGGTGGGGAAACGGACGCTCTGGGAATAACTTGCCCAAATCCACTCAGCTAGTACGTGACATGCTGGGATGCCAACAGGAGACGCGGATAAGGGGACAGCTGGGGTTGGAGGGTGGAGACAGGGCTTCCCAGTCCCTCCTGTTCAGCCTGCCTGAGAGACCCGGAAGCAGCTCCCAGGCCCAAGTCTGGGGAACAGGCACGCAGGGAGCTGCAGGATGGAGATACCGACCAGGGGGAGGAGGCAGGTGCTGTGCAATCGTTTAGGTGTCTGCCTCCACCTGGGGCAGCAGCCATGTCTAAGCCACCCCTGTGTACTAGCACCTGGCACAATGTATGCAGCTCAGAGTGACACCCCAAAATTACCCCGAGGGAGTAGGAGAGAAGGATGGAGAGAGAGCGGAGGTGGCACACGGGGGTGCAGAGTTGTGGGGGGGTCCCTTCGCAGACATGGAGACCACCACCCCAGACTCAGGAAGGGGGAGGTTTCAGGGGCAGGGCCTCCGGGGGAGGGCCCCTGAGCACCCTGTACCCCGGGGCTCAGTGGCTGGAGAGCGGAGATTCTGGATATAAACTCACCTTCCCGGGCTGGGAAAGCACTGCACACATTTAGGTATGAATAGCTTTATCGCACCCTCCAAGGGCAAAACTACAGACATCTCTCCCCACCGCTGTCCCCCAGGCCCTCCGCCCACTGCCCCTGAGGGAGGCGGACCCTGGGCTGGGCTGGGCTGGGTCAGACGTCTGCCCTTGTGCCTGGTACAAGTCCCCTTTCTTATCGACCGGCCAGAAATCGCCTCTGGGGCCTGGCACCCCACAGGCAGGTAGCCCTGCCACCCCGGGG
Organism: Myotis myotis; assembly: GCF_014108235.1. Taxonomy (NCBI): domain Eukaryota; kingdom Metazoa; phylum Chordata; class Mammalia; order Chiroptera; family Vespertilionidae; genus Myotis; species Myotis myotis. Next base: position 203,579,075 of record NW_023416313.1, read on the forward strand.
CGTCCTCAGGCTCCACCCCCCTGATGCAGCCTCCAGGGGGAAGGCACCTAGGAGGCCACCGGGGTCGAGCCCTGGTCTCTCACCCAGCTTCACCCAAAGTAGCCAGACAGACGGCGGTACGTCCAAGGCAGCCTCCCCTTTGGGAAGCTTAGTTCCTCGCTGACCTGCGGCAGCCCCAGAAGCCTCTCACGGCTGAAAGGCCTGCTCCTGTCACACCCACTGCCAGGCTCATAGCCGACAGGGCTCCTCACTCAGAGCCTGAGCTGCTGAGTGGCAGCTGCCTCCTTGGTGAAGCCTCTGGACCCCTCAGTCCCGGTCCCACGGCTCACCCCACTGGGATCCCCTGCAGAAGCCATAGCTGAGCCCCCCTCCCACCCTGTGTCCCAAGGTGCCCCTGGGCCTGGCTGCTCAGGCACTTTCTAATGCAGAGCACCTTGGGCCTCAGCTGGCCTTACAGAGCCGGTCATCCAGACCAGCCCAGCAAGGCCAGTCCCCTCTGCTCCATCTGTGCCTCCTCCCACCCCTACTCTCCCCCCCCCACCCCCGCCCGGCTGTGGGTTGAGGCAGGCGAAGCCCTGAAGGTGCTTGTTGGGCAACGTGCACAGAGGTCTCTGCTAACTCAGGCGGACCTGGTCTCCCACCCTGGAGTCCAAAGTCTTCCCATCCAGGGAGGTCAGCCCGGGAGGCGAGTGGATGTTGGGGAAGTGGGGTGGCACCCTCAGATATGGCATCACACATTCCATAGAGGCACCTGGCCCAGGTCCGGGAGAGGGCGGGTGGAGATGGGGAGGGAGGGATGGGCTTGGCTGCAGGTCCTTTCTCAGGGTGACCTATCCCATCCCCTGACTCCTTAGGCCTCTGGAACCTGCAAACCCCAAAGCTTCCCCAAGCTGGGGTCTAGAGTTCCCCAGGGGAGACCACGCAGGCAGCGTCCACCGGCGATGCAGGGTGGGTAGAGGTGTTCCTGCACCCTCAGGCCTCCATCACTTCCCTTCCCCGAGCCCAGCCGTGGCCCTGGTCATCCTTACCTTGGCAGTGAGTGAGGTTTAGTCTCTTGTACCCCTGGGGACACTCCAGCTGGCCATTTTCAATCACTGGAGAGGCTGAGGAGTGAAGGTACAGACAGGTCTCAGTGAGGGCCCTTGGGTTCCTTTGTCACCCACGCTGGGAGGTAGGGTGCAGTCTCGGTGTCCAGCTGTGTCTCCTTAGCTGAAATCCCTGCCCTGGCTCCCACCAGGCTACTCCCTGTCCACCTTGCTCATCATAAAAGTGATACTAAGCCACTATATATTTTGCATATGATTCTATTACATAACGTTTATATTACTCTATCAATGTAATACAATATCACATATGATTGAACACGTTTATCACTTTTTTAAAAACTTTTTGTTTTGAAGTAATTCTAGGTTTGCAGGAAGTTGCAAAAAAAATAGTCCCTGAGGCTCCATCACCCAGTTTCTCCTAATGAGTACATCTTACATAATTATAGTTGTTCTACTGATGTTTTTAAAAAATATTTTTTATTGATTTTTAGAGAGAGAAGAAGGAAGAGGGAGGAGAGAGAGAGAGACATCAATGTGAGAGAGAAACATTGATCAGCTGCCTCCTGCATGCCCCCTACCAGGAAACGAATCCAAAATCCAGGCAATGTACCCTGACCGGGAATCGAACCAACAACCTTTCAGTGCACGGGACAACACCCAACCGACCGAGCCACACCAGCCAGGGCTGTTTTGCTATTTTTTAAACATCTGGATACAATTCACACCCCGGCTAAGATCGGTCTATTTTGATACTTGGTTTAGCTGACAAAGTATCCTAGATCAAGAGGGAAGAAACTCATTAGTGATTGCACTTATACAACCATGACATTTATTTTTCACTCACATTTACCAATCATGCGATGCTGTTGAAATCTGGCTAGTAAAATTCCATCTGCCCATAGGGAGGTCAGTTACTTGTTCTTACAAATTAAATTCTAAGTTAGAAAATTCCAGCTTTCAAGTTTTTCAAGTGTGCAAATGGAGATGGTTTACAGCATCCCATAATAAGGAAATAATTTGCAGTGTTTCGGTGTTGGTACATCTCCTGCCTTGATTTCACAACATTCCCTTTTACTTTATAGAGAAATTTAAAACTTTTTAATTAAAAAAGCACACACAGGGAAAAGTCTCCATTACTTTGGAGGGACAGACTAGTATGTCGACCTTGCTGAAAAGCTCTAGCAGGGAGCATACTACTGACAGCCATCTGTCATCACAGAAAAAGGCAGCAAATATAGAATATCCATATTTTTGTGTTTTTTTTAACAAAGAGTAGCTCATCTTTAAGTCTGACACTTCCTCTGCCAAGAAAGACATAGCCAGCAGTTCTCAAAGGGCTCGAGGAATTTTCACAGACACCATTCCAACACAAAGTTCCATAAAGATACCATCGGACTTCGAAGGTCTTGTTTTGTAAAGCTAAACTGCATGATGACTTCCCATAGCAATTTGTCCCCTGGCTTTGACTTGTTTGCAGCAATAGCTGGCCCATGAAGTCTGCAGTGGAGGCATTTTACATCCAGTCCTCTCCATCACTGTCACCTTACTAGTCACAACATCAGTGGGTAAACTTCCAGAGCTGTTTAGTAAAGCTTATTTTTATTCAAGAAGTCACTTACTGTCGAGATTATATGTCCTCTGGTTCATCCTCTCTTTAATGGTTTACAAAAGGATAGTTCTTGCCCTGGCCGGGTGGCTCTATTGGTTGGAGTGTCATCCCATGTACCAAAAGGTTGTGGGTTCAATTCCCGGTCAGGGCACATACCCAGGTGTGGGTTCAATCCTCAGTTGGGGCACATACCAGAGGCAACCAATCTATGTTTCTCTCTCATATCTCTCTCTCTCTCTCTCTCTCTTCCTCTCTCTCTCTCAAAAATCAGTAGACATATTCTCTGGTGAGGATAAAAAAAGAAGATAGTTTTTTGTATATTTTATTATGGAAATGGATCCTTGCAAATACCGAGAGACGGGTATACCTGTACAGCAAAGTTTGAACGGCTCGTTTTTGTAATCAAGACAGTTTGACTCCTGTCATTAGCTGCTCTCTCTGGGCACATTATACACTCACGGCTAGGTCAGAAGAACAATGTCTATAACTAAAGCGCCATGGCCTTCTTCATCATTTGGAGCCCGGGCTCCACTTGGGGAGGGTTGCTGGTTAAAACTAGACGACATAATTGAACACCCGTGAGCCGAGCATTGCTGTATGTTGTGTGTTGTGATATGCCAGGCAAACACGAGTGCACCACCCTTCCTGCGGACCCCACTCTTCCCTGCACTGTGTGTGCCAAACATGACCGCTGACCGTCTGATATACGGATCAAGTGAGGACATAAATGAGTAAAGCTTCGTTCTTTAAGATAAAAAGGATGTGGATATAAGTTGTAATATTTGTGCCTGCTGTGGAAGGTCTTGCTCAGGGTTTGCATGTTGCTCCACCGTGGGGGCTAGGCTCAGCCGAAAGCGCTTGAGCTGTGTGACTCATAGTGAGCAGGGAGGGCAGGTATCACCACCCCGACACCCACCCCTGGCACCCGCCCCAGGCACGCCTCTCGAGTGCTCCCAACACACACAGGCCTTCCCTTGTCATAGATTTAACATGATAGGCTGTTTGCTTGCCTATCTCCCCCCATAAAGCGTAAGATCCGTGAGGACAAGGTCCCTTATCTTCTTCGTTGTTGCTATGTCTCTGGAGCCGAGTGCAGCAGATGGGACAGCATGGCACTTAATCAACGTGGAATGGATAATCATAACAAACACCAAAACAGCGCTCACTAGGGGCCGGGCCCTGTTATGAAGGCTGTTCACATATTAACTTATTTAATCCTCATAACAGCTCTGGAGGCCCTTACTATCATTACCCCCATTTTACAGATGAGCAAACTGAGGCACAGAGGGGTTGGGAAACATGCCCACGGTCACCCAACAGGTGGCTGGAGCTGGGATTATGATCCCTGGCATCTGCCTCCAGAGGATAAATTCTGAACCATTCCTCTCTACTGCCTCCAAATAAATAAATGATTGACTGCATGGCGAGCCTTAGGAGGTGCCTAAGCTGAGAATCCTGGGGTCTGAAGGTCACAGGAAGATGCCTGTTAGCAGAAAGGGTATCACCCTTTCTGGGAACCCTCCCTCTTCCTTTACCCCTTCTCCCCTCTTTTTTTTTTTAACAAGGGATCAAAAAGGAGGAGGTCAGAGGAACTAATTAGATGCTGGGCAAATGCTCCACAATGTATATCACCAAAGGGCTCTGCAGGATCAATAAAGGAATGGTGAAGAACCTGTGCTGCCTCATGGCCTCTCAGCTCAAGGATCAGAGAGTAGACAGAGAGGGATTTGTGAGATCTGGACAGAGAGAGAGAGTGCCTGCTAACCCGTGATTTCCACGGAGACACTTGGAAGCTGCAGGTGACCTTGCATTTGGGACTTTTAGACGCATGGAGGCCAAAGCAGCTCCTGAGGGGTCGGCTGCGATCCCCCTGAACTCCAAGGAGTCTGAACATCACAAAATGCCCGGGATCATGTAGGGCAGACATATGTGAGGAGACCAGGACATGTGGGCCTGGAACTCAGGTCTTCCGGCCTCTGACCCGGGCCCTGTCCATTCACTGCCACACCTCGGCCTGGGTACACACCGGGAAGGAAGCAGAGGGCCGCTGGCTGCAGCCTGCCCCTGCCCTGAGAGTTCTCCCCTTGGCTGCTGGGACCCCCAGGAAGGCCTCAGCAAGAGCACACCAATGGCTGGAGACAGTTTCGGCCCTGACCCCATGGCAGAGCTCAGGGAGGAGGAGGTGGAGACACAAGTCTGGCCACGGGGTAGTTTACCAGCCATGCCGATCTCAGCTGTGATGACAGATGGCCTGCCATACACCCCTCTGCCCAGAGAACGAACACACACACACACACACACACACACACACACACACACGCCAGATGAGGCAGATGAGGCTGAGCTCGATGTGTAAGGGCACATGATCAGGTTGGAGCTGAAACCCCCAATTTGTAAACCTCAGGCAGGTAAGCTGGAGAGACACTTCCACGTCCCCGAGTGGGTGAAAGAGGGTGGGGCAGCCCGACCCGCATTCAACTCCTGGCTCCAGTCTGAAGAGCCATGTGGCCGGAGGCACACTGCTTCTCCTCTTTCCGTCTTAATCTTTCTCATCTGTAGAAGTGTGGACAGAGACTCAGTTCGTGGGTTGTTGTGAGGATTAACTTCACTGAAACAATCAATGGCAACTGAACTAGCAGCTGCCTGCCACAGCCTGTAAGTGCTTCCCAAGGATTCCTCCCTCCCTCCCTCCCTCCCTCCTCCCTCCTCCCTTTCCTTCCTTCCACACAACCTGAAGGATAGCAAGCTAGCCTGCTGCCCATCACTGGCTGGAGAGACTTGGGCAAATTACTCAACGTCTCTGAGCCTTAATTTTCTTATCAGTCAAATGGGGATGAAAATTCCTTCCTTTGGCTGGGGTGGGGGAGGGATAACACCGAGCAAGGGTGTAAAACTCTGAGCACGATTCTTGTCACATGCTGGTAATTATCATAATGTTCATTGTTTCAGATTTTCCTCCCCGGTGAAGTCCCAATGGATCCTTCCAATCATTATAGAAGTTCTGCCCAAAGATGGGCTCTGACCCCTTCCTCGGGTGGCACTGGAGCCAAAGTGGGCATCTTAGTCACCACAAGCCGGGAGGTGGAGCGAGGTCTGGCCAGAACCCTCCCCCATCCCTTCCTGGAGCTCCAGGCCAGAGACGCCACGTGTCAGGGACACCCCCGCTTGTGTAGGGAGGTGCTAACATGATCCCAGGCTTAGTTCCCAGGATGCTCCAAGTTCCTTGGAGAAGCTCTCAGAAAATCCCCAAGCCAAAGAAACAGTTGTTGTTGTTTTTTCAGCCCAACAACTGAAATTCTGAAAAACCCATTTTCAAAGGGCAGGAAACTGGGCATCTCATCCAGAGTCCCAGAGAAGAGGAACCCCACCCCAGCACAGCTGTTCCCCAAGCTGGGTACTCTAACTGAACATTGTTAATATATTTTTTATTGATTTCAGAGAAGAAGGGAGAGGGAGAGAGAGAGATAGAAACATCAAAGATGAGAGAGAGTCATTGATCCGCTGCCTCCTGCACACCCCCTACTGGGGATCAAGCCCGCACCCCAGCATGTGCCCTGACCAGGAATCGAACTGTGACCTCCTGGTTTATATGTCGATGCCCAGCCACTGAGCCACATCGGCTGAGTAAGCTTGGTCCTCTAGTTTAGCAAATGCCAAGAACCCAAGAAGCAGCATGGACAGAGGCGGGCAGATTAATTAGAGAGCGTAACGTTAGAAGCAGAGGTCTGGGCTGCTATAGATCTGAGGTTTCAGGCTCAATTTCCTCATTTGTAAAATGAAGATAGTGACACCGGAAACTCCTAGAGATATTGTTAGAACAACAAAACGAGGAAGCACTTAGCATGGAGCCTGGCCCTTATGAGATGCTCCGAATAACGACGACAGTGACGATAATGACATTGCTGCTGTGACTGGCCCCACGTTTCTCTGCTCCAACCCAGCGTCATGCCCAAACCACCCATATATATATATATCTCCATTCCCTCAAAAATCAATTCCTTCCCCAACTCCTACAAGCCTTACTAAGGTAAGCACACTCTTCATGGCGGGGAACTCAGGACTTCTGCGCACACCCCATTCATTATATTTCTGGGCAGTTGTAGTTTTTTTAAAAAAAATCCCATCTCCATGTGGCTTCTTCTTTATTCCCTCAGTTATAGGAGTTCCGTTTGGCTCGTCTGCAGATGGTCCTGCAAGTGGTTGTGCTGGGGCTTAGTTGTAATTCTGATGTGGTCGTGGGCGGAGGCAATCACAGCATTTACCTGCTCCACTGTCTGCACCAGAAGTCCCAGTTGCAGTTTTTAATACGCTGCTGCTAGCGCTCTGTTTGGAGTTGAGCTCTGCTTTCCAGAAACATCAACACGTCGGCCTTCGCCCTCCTGAGCCGCATGGAACAAGCCTCCTCACTTCCCCCTGCGACACTTCTCCGTGCGTCTGAGTTAACGCTTAGGCCTGGGCTGTAGGCTGCTGCCCAGCCTGTCTATCCAACCCCAACCTTCTTGAGGGACGTTGTCCTTCATGCACACATGGGTCATGAACCAATCCCGGGGTGCACCCTCCTGTCTGTGAAATGATGGTTTGGGGTCCTGATTTTTGTTGTCTTCAGGCAGGCCCGCCCCCCCCCCCCCCCCCAGAAGAGCTTGGTCGGCTGAGAATCAGGCGCGCTGTGGTGTTTGAACCCTAGCTGCACTTGTCCTGACTGCCCGACCTTGGACAAGTTCCCCAGCCTTCTCTGAACTTCATTTCCTCACCTGCCAGATGGGATACAGAGCCTTAGCTTGCAGGTGGTTGTAACAATTCGATGAGATCATGCCGGTGTTGAGCCCTGCATAGGGTGAGCGTTCAGAAAAGGGTGGTTGTGGTTGTTTGGAAGAGGGAAAGCTGCAGAATCCTTTGAAGGGGCAGAGCAAGAGCCAGCTCTCCCTGGAGACGCAGGGAGGGGCCCGGGTTCCGAGGGGAACTCATCCCGTGCCAAGCAGATGGAAAGGCGATCTCGTGGCAAACAGCTGGAGCCACCAATGCAAACCTCGCGCTGTGAGCAAGCCCTGCTGCCCCAGCCAAGGGGCCTTGGGGTGGACACAGCCAGTGCCAAGACAGATGGGGCAGCGGCCAGCTTTTCAGTCAACCCAGATGTCTGTCTTAGATGAAAACTCAAAAATGTGGCTTCGATCAAAGTGGCTTTTAAGGGCCAGGTGCTCTCCAGGCCCTGGCGGGGGGACTTCGGAAGTTCTGAGTGGGGACCTTTGATAACTCCCGGGGGGTCACCAGGGTCAGCTGCATCTGTCACTCAGTGAAGGGAGAAGGGGGACCATAGGCTAGCCTGGATCCACTGAGTCATCCCCCTGAGAAAGAGGGCCCCAGGGAATTTTTCTGGAAGAAAGGGGATTTGTCTGTGCCATGTAACTGATACTTGAAGGCAGTCCTTTTTCTGTGTTAGAAATAGCAGCATTCTGACATCAATGATGAGAGAGAATCATTGATCGTCTGCCTCCTGCACGCCCCCCACTGGGGATCGAACCTGCAACTCAGGCATGTACCCTGACCGGGAATCGAACCATGACCTCCTGGTTCATAGGTTGATGCTCAACCACTGAGCCATGCCCGTTGGGCATTGATTTTAATTCCTAGGTGTTTCTTAAATTAGCCCTATTCTTCTATTTCTCACTATGCTACTCTACTCTTTACTTTTACTTTTTATTTTTTGAATTTTTATAAGATTGTATTTGAGCCAAACTGACGACAGTTGCTGGGAAGCAAGATCTCAAATGCTTCCTGATCTCTACTTTTAATACAGACAGCTACATTACTACGGAAGTTCCTTAAAAGAAGAAAGAAGAAGAAGGAGGAGGAGGAGGAGTGGGAAGGGGAGGAGGAGGAGGAGGAGGAGGAGAAAGAAGAAGGAGAAATAGTATTCTGCAGGGACCTTCCCACAGTCCAGCACAGAGCCTCAGAAGCCAGGTGATTTAGGTGAAGCAACAAAGTCACACGGCTCCCTGGCTGCAGGCTGTATCACTCCCCGACCCCTGATCCTGCTAGACTGCCTCATTGAGGATGACAAAGTCCTTCCCTGAGATGCAAAGCCTTATTTTATCAGAGAAATAGAGGCTCAGAGGGGCAAAGCCACCAGGGCTGAGAACGTTCTAGAACCCACAAGTTTTGCCCACTATTCCCAATCCCACCCCGGCCCCTGGCTTTCCTTCCTCCCACTCTTGCACAGTAGCTTGCTTGTCATGCCTCCTTAAAGAAACATCCCCAGCCTGGCCCCAGGCTTGGGCACGGAGCTAGGTGCGTGGCACTCTGTCAACACAAACAAGGCTCCCTGCCCTTGCCCCTTCTCTATACAATGCCCAGCTGCACTTGAATGTGTTTTAAATGCTTGCAGCGCCCTGGTCTTTGTTATTATGTTCTTTGGTGTCCTAGAATGCTTGCCATTCCAGGGCCTGCACCCTGGTGCCCAGCTTGCTGAGTGTGCTGAACACAGTGGGGGTTGGGGGATGTGGTACCTGGGACAGGGAGTGGGGGAGGGCTCAGCCTTGGGTGTGCTGTGCTCCAGGAAATGTTGCTCACTCTCTTGGTCTCACCTGCATCTGCAATTTCCTCTGCTCAGTAAGCAGTCCCCCATGTGTTACTCTGATAAACCTTCAGATCTCATCCTGAATGTCACCTCCTCTAAGAAGCTTTCCCTGATTCACTTTCCCAGTTTGAGCTAAGACTTCCTACACCCACAGTGTACAGATGTGCAGGTTGTGCTCTGCACAAAACGTCACATTAAAGGGATCATTGGCATCCTAGATCTGTATGTTTATGCAGACTGTTTTGGACCAATGGAAGGCGGACCTTTCTCTAATTTGCACAAAGGTGCTGCAGGACCTACCAGGCTCTGGTTCTGCTGTCCGTTCCCACTGCATCTGGCACTGCCTAGTCTCTGCACTAGCACTCTTTCTCTCTTTCTGATGCCCATTACCTGTCTTCGCCCCCCTCCTCCCCTCCCCCACTCGACTGCAGGCTTAGAGACAGGATGGGCACTGCTTTTGTGGAATTCTCCACGGTCACACTTTAAAGGGCACACTTTAAACTGGCTGATTGTTGACTGAGTGGAATGTGGGATATGGAAATCTCAAGGGTCAGCTGGGCCAGAAGGAAAAAGGAAAAACAAGGGAAAAAAGAAAAGTGGCAAAAACATCGTTGGCCTGCAGGGGGAGATGCTGAGTAGCCTGGCGGCACTCTTCCCAGTGAGGCAGTGGGTCCATTCCCTTTTCCCTTTTTGGAGAGATCTTTCTAATAATACTATTAACAGCTACCATTTATGGACCGAACACTAAGCACACGCATCATCTCATACACCCTCCACGGCAGCCCTGCGAGGCTGGCACTGTGACTGTCTGTCTGCCTTTGTAGATCAGAGACAGAGCAGAGAGAAGTCAGCAGGCAGAGCTGGGACTGACACCAGGTATGTTCTGGGTGTTCAAGCCTGGGAGCTGAATACAACCTTCTGGTGCTTCACCAAAAAGTCTATTACCCGGTGAAACCGTCACGCTTATTTTTAGTTAGGAAAATATGGTTACTGCTCCAAAGCTGGGTCTGAAGTTAAGAACAGCCCTGCCCCTCCCACCTTTGGGCTCTAGTCCAGGCCCCCCACAAAGCCAACTCACTGAGTCGATTGCTGACAGGACCGGGACCAGGCCCAGGAGTGAGGCCTGGAGGGGCAGACAGGCTGCGTGGGCAGCACCCATGCTCAAGGCACAGGCACCGTGACACAGCCTCCCGATGGCCAGATCAATGCCCGTGAGAGCAGCGTTTTGCTCACTCCTGAATTCTCAGAGCTTGGCACGCACGGGGTACCCAGCGAGTATTTGCTGAGTGAGTGAATGAATGAATAAATGCATAAAAATATGTTAGGTTTTTCCACTATCCAAAAGAGGGCAGGGAACTGGATTTTCCATACCCAAGGCTGAAGACATTCTGGGACACACACCCAATTCCTGATTCAAAGACTGGAGGCAGAAAACAGGAGGTGAGAGAAGGCTTGGGGGCCCCTCCAGGGAGAGAACAAGGGAGACACTAAGTCACCAAATCAAGACCTCTGGGGCCCTGGTATCTGGGCAGGAGGTATATGGAAAGGGGTGCAAGGGTAGAAGAGGGCCCAGCATGGAATGGGATCCCTAAAATCCGAGCAAGAACACTGGCAACAGGGAGGAGCCTTCCCAGACACTCAGATGGAGCAGGCAGGCCAGGCTGCCCTGGGCAGAGGGGCTGAGCTGTCTGAGTCCTCAACAGCCTCAGCCACCAGCCAGAGGCAGCCTCGAAGCAGATCTGGAAAGGCTGCCCAGTCTATCCCCGTGTTCTACCCGCCTGGCTTCTGAGACCCGGGTAGGAGATGGGGGCGGGTAAAGCAGAGGCCAGGCCCTGGTGAGCTTCCCACACAACCCTGGACCCTGGCACCCAGCACTCACCTGGTCTGGGCGGGCAGGGGGCACACAGGGTCACCCCCCAGAAGGCCCCCACACTGCCACAGCAGTCCTCTTGGGTAGTCAGCTCTAGCAGGGGGTTGGCACACTGGAAAAAAGGCCATGGCACGTGTCACCTCTTCCCTCCCCTATGTGCACAGAGATGTCCCAGGGAAGCCCGAGACAAGTGCTCCCTCCCCCCACACCTTGCTGGAGGGTCCCCCACCCCAGGGAGGGTAGGAAAGAGTCAACTGATGCTCCAAACAGAAGCTGGCAAACCTGCAGTCCACTCAGCAGACCTTAAACTTGAGGGGTGGACACACCCCAGGCAGGATAAGCTCTTCTCTATGAGGTCTGCAAACTGCCTCCTTCCGTGCCTCAGCCCTTAGATGGGGGACCCCAAAGGATGGGCTTTCCTCTGTCCAACTCCAGGGTCACCCACGGTGCCAACCTTCCCCACAGGAATGGCCCAGGCTCAGGGACACCACAAGCTGAGGGGCCAGGGAGGGCTGGGGACTCAGAGTCCCTATCCCTTGGTTACTGCCGGCCTCCTCCAGTCCCCTAAAATCAGGAGGGATTTCTGGAAACACCAAACTGCAAGCCCCAGAAAAACCGTCCTGGGTCTGGCTTAGCTCCTGTACGTAGGTGCCTGGGCTCAGAAAAGCTCCTCGATCTTCCATCGCTGGCTGTGGTCGCTTCCAGGTGGGTGTGAGGTGTCCCTCATCATCGTACTCCCAAGGCTTTGGGGTTTAACCTGCATTTGCTAATTCCTCATCTCTGTGACCCCACTCTCAGCTGAATACCGAACTCTCGCCAGATCTAATGGCCCCACTGTCCTTGCACCAGGAGACCCTGGGCTCAGCTCCAGGAGAGCCCAGGATTTACGGGGGCCGAGGACACTGGCGCCCTGCTCTGCGAGCACTGACGGGTGCCTCGTGGAGCCCAGGTAGGATGCCAGCGGCCTGCGCTCGGCCACTGTAGGCCTAGTTTTCTCACGTGGGGAATGGGAGACTCTGTGGCACTTACGTTCCATAAGAGTGAGGAGGAGAGAGAAGGAGAAGGAGCAGAGTGGGGGCGGGGGCAATCACTGTTCTGGAAGCTTCCAGGGCTTTCTCACCTGGCCGTTCACGCTGCTCAGGTAACACCGGCCCAGCAGCCCCTGAGGCCTGGGTGCCGCCGGGGGCAGTGGCCGCGGGGCCTCTCCATGCCGAGGGGGGATGCTGTTGCTGTCCCAGTGGCCGTGGCCAGGGCTGGCAGGGAGCCGGGGCACAGGTCTGGTCTCCACGCTGTTCTCCTCCGGGGCCTCCTCGGCCTCGCCCCGCACCCGCGCCACCTGGTGCACCTGCACGGAGGCCTCGGGCGGGTGGTGAATGTGCACCTTCACCAAGGAGGGGTTCACAGAGGCTGGGCACAGGGGCTGGGGTCAGAGTCGGGGAAACAGGGCCCCACCCTCTGAAGAGTGTCCTCTAGCCCTGGGCCAGGCGGGCCCCTGGCTGTGAGTGGCCCCCCCAATCCTCCCTCATTTCTTCAATCTCTACTCAAACCTCAGCACAATTCCCCAGTGAGGGAGGACAGGATGAAGGACAAACTCCTTCACGCCTTGCCTTTCCATGAAGGACCTTCGTTATCAACTTCTAAGCTGCCTTCCTGACTCCACCTTCCCCATGATCCTGTGCACCCCTGAGCTCCAGTGCACTGAGCCCGCGTGGTCCCACCTCCGTGCCTTTGCTCATGCCAGTCCCTCTGCAGAGGGACCCCTCCCCTCCTCTCTGAGTAACCAAAGGTACCCATTGTTTAAGGCCGAACCGAAGTCCACCTCCTCCATGCAGCCTTCCCTGCACACCCTGGGCTTAGGGGGCTCTCCATCCCTGACCTCCTATATTTTTGTACCTTAGTTTGGCACCTAGTGATGGAAGGCAGGGGAAATGAAGTGTTCTATAATGCTCTCTCTCTCCTGTCCACCCTCCTCTGTTATCCAGGTTCATGGGTTCCTTGAAGGCAAGACCTTGATCTCATACTCTTTTGTCTCATGCATAGCACCCAGTATGGGGTAAGGGCAGCTACATTGCTGAATTCAGATGGGAGGGAAAGAGCAGTTTAGGGAATAAGACTGAGGCCTGAGGGTGGAGGAGAAGGAGGGAGGTTTGACTGTGAAGAAAGGCCTGGAGGCCTGTCCCCTCCCACACAACGCCCACACCCACCCTCCCGGGTAACCCAGGGCGCCCAGCCCCACATCCCAGCCCCGCACTCACCCAGCTGGTTGGAGAGCGGCAAGGTGAAGGTGGACTGCCTCAACGGGCCCTCCAGCAGGGCCCTGTGGTGGGAGCCCCTCTCCGCAAGCTCCCTGTCCAGCTTTGGGACGGGCAAGTGGCAGAACTTCCCGGTGGAGTTGGAGGGGCACCAGCACTCGTCCCTGCCGATGCAGCGGCCTCCATTCAGGCAGGGGATCTGGCAGAAATCTACAACATGGACCTCAAGGTGACCGGCGGTGGAAGAACAGAGCAGCACCCCCCCTGCCGCAGTGGGTGACAACAGAAGCAGGGCGCAGTCATGCTCCAAATCGGCACAGCGTCGCCTGGAATGCAGGGACTTTCCAGGAGGCCCCGGGGGTGAAGAAGGGGAGATAAGAACCAGCCTTGGCCCTTTTAAAGCACCCTTTCATGCCTTTTTTTCGACCCCCCAATAACCTGGGAGACAGGGCCAGCCAGGAACTGTCGTCTAAGGGCAGAAGGGACTCACAGATGCGGAAGCCAGACTTGGGGTCATGCCCATGACCGCCCTGGCTGTACAGGGTGGTGGTGTCGCCACGCTCGCAGCTGTTGGCACAGTGCCCGTAGGCACAGGTCTGCTTGCAGATGGTAGGAGTGAAGATGATCTTGATCTTCTTGATTTTCTCCGTGAGGTTCAGCCCTGCAGAGAGAGGGCTTGGGTCCAGGGGGCAGGGCTGAGAGGCACAGCTGTGACCTCCAGAGGCTGGTTGGATAGGCCCAGGGGCCAGGGGTGAGCCCATCCCAAAGGCATTTGCTCAGTACCCACTGGATACAAGGCCCCATCGTTGGGGGCAGGGTAACACCTGTGAGAAGCCCCCAGACCAGCATTTACTGAGGGACGTCAATGTGCAGCCAATAAGCTCAGGCTCTATGCACTTTACTCTCAATGCTCTTGAGTCTTATTTTAGGTTGAACCATTAGAAGATGCCACTTTGTAGGTTAGAATGGTTGACTATTGGCCGTGTTCCTACATCCAAGCTAATATTTCCAATTCACAGGGAAGGAAACACGCTCGGAGAAGGTTGGGTTGCAAGCGGTGCTGCTGGGCTTTGAAGCAAAGGGCAGAGAACAGAATGTAGCTCAGACCCACCGGAGTGCAGTTTTCTAGGAGAAGTGGAGGAAGATAAAGCCTGAAAGAACGATTAGAGACAGGTTTGGGGGAGGTGTGGGGGGGGGGGACTGGTTGCCAGAACAAGGATTGGTACTTTATTTGGTGGGTAGTAGGAAGTCACTGAAAATTCCAGTAAGAGATGGAAGAGGAAATGTGGGGGGCGAATGTCCTCCCAGCTGGTGTGCAGGTGGAGGGGAGGCAGGTGACCCGGCAGAAGTCATGCAGCGGTGTGAGCTGAGGCTGCTTCACTTAGGGGTGGTAGCAGTGGACATTCAAAGGAGGGGGGTTCATTTGGTGTGGGGAGCCCAGAGAGGGAAGCGGCAAGGCAGAGAGGTTGAGGAGGGAAAGTGTGAAAAGTCTATGTCCAGGGGTGGGCAAACGTTTTGACTCGAGGGCCACAATGGGTTCTTAAACTGGACCGGAGGGCCGGAACAAAAGCATGGATGGAGTGTTTGTGTGAACTAATATAAATTCAAAGTAAACATCATTACATAAAAGGGTACGGTCTTTTTTTTTTTTAGTTTTATTCATTTCAAACGGGCCGGATCTGGCCTGCGGGCCGTAGTTTGCCCACGGCTGGTCTATGTGGTCAAGAAGCTTGACTGATGGGAGAAGAGGGGGAGGAAGCCAGAGAAAAGTGGAGAAGTAAGTCTGTGTGTACCTGGTATAAGCTGCCAGGAAAGGTACAGGCTGAAGGGGAGGACAGAGGGGGCAAGGGGAGGACCGTGAAGGCCTGGCTTTCCAGAGCAATCAAGAAAGGAGGTGTGACCCATGGACACAGACAATAGGATGGTGAAGGCCTGGGGTGGAGGTGGGGGAGGGCTAGAAGAGGTCAATGTGGGGGGCGAGGGGGACATATGTAATACTTTCAACAAAAAAGGTTTAAAAATAAAAAGAACAACAAAAAAAAAGAAAGGAGGCGTGTGTGCCTTAGACAAGATGAGGGACAGCCCCCTTTCAAGATGACAAGAAAGGAGGTCATCTTGAAAACATTCGATAACTGAAAGAGCCAGACATGAAAGGCCACATTTCGTATAATTCCATTCATATGCAACGTCCAGGACGTGCAAATCTCTAGAGACAGAAAGTAGATCGGTGGGGCCGGGGGCTGGGGGGCGGGGGAATAGGGAGTGACTGCTTAATGCCTATGAGGGATTTGGGGTGGTTGTTTTTAGAGGGATGACAATGCTCGAGAATTAGTTAACAGTGGCAGTTGCATCCAATTGTGGATATACTGAAAGCCACTGACGTGTACACTTTAAAATGTAACGTTATGTGAATTATACCTCAATTTTCAAAATGGAACAAGAAAGAAATGAAGTCAGCATGGCCAGGGGTTGAGGTGAAGGGGGCACTGTGCTGGTGGTGGGGCAGGAAGGGAGGAAGCAGGCGCTCTCCTGGAGGCACAGGCATGTCCATGTGCCCAAGGGTTGGGACCTGGGAAAGTGGGAGCAGTTGGAGTCGCTGCTCTGGGGAACGGGAGCGCGTCCAGGCACACAGGGAAGGCTGTTGGGCGGTGACCGAGCATGTGCGGAGGCGTGAATCCACAGGGGCCGCCGGTTGTCTCCTCTGGAAGCAGAGGACCAGTGCTAGGTGCTAAGGAAGCAACTGGTTGGGTTGGTCCAGGAGGTTTGTAGGAAGGATGAGTTGGAAGGGCCAGGCCAGGGAGGTGAGGTTCAGAGCCGGACATGAAGGAAGTGCAGGCAGGACAGGTGACAGATGGGGCAGAGATGAAGCAACAAAAGTCTAAGGGTCTCAAAGGGACAAAGCCCCGATCAGTTGGTTTGGGACCCCCCGGGGCCTGGCACTGGACAATTGTTTGTTGACTGGCTGAGAGGATGAGGGACAGGTGACAACTCAGCCCTTCAGTGAGAATGGAGGAGAGAAGCAAGACGGGGAGAAGAAAACCAAAGATTGAGATGCCCTGCTCTCCTAGGGCCCCAAGAGAGGGCATCCTTACCCCAGGGGGATGACAGGTGGTCCAGATATGCTGCCTGCTGGGCACCATCCCTCCGCTCAAGGCCTGGTCCCGCAGGCAGGGCATTAGACGTCAGCTGGCCATTGGCTGAGGTGGCCGGGTAAAGTCTGACGGTCCGGGACAGCCCCACGCGCTGCTGGGAGGGGCGGGGCTGGCTGAGCTCACTCAGGCTCCTGTGGAGACAACCGAGGCACAGGGGTTTGCACAGGTTTGCCCACCCCCACCTGCACCAGAAGAGTGCTCTCTCTTTGGCTGCCAAGAACATGAAGGTGCCCTGACAGAGGACTGCGCTAAGGCCAGCCAGCTAGGTCAGTGGGAGTGCCTACCCATATGTGGAAAAGCCAGGCTTTGGCTGGGCATTCTGGGCAAGTCACTCGGCCTCTCTGGGCCTCAGTTCCCTTGACTGCAAAATGAAGGTGTTAGACCAGTCCCATGTAGCTCTAACATTCTGAGTCTGTGAGACGCTACCGACCAGCCCCTGCCACCAAACCAAGTCCTGTGCCTACCCGCTGCCACTTCTTTTTTTTTTCTTTACCCCGACTCAAGGATATGTTTTTATTGATTGATTGAGTGAGAGAGAGAGAGAGAGAGAGAGAGAGAGAGAGAGAAAGACATCGATCAGTTGCCTCCCTTACATGCCCTGACTGGGGATTGATGTATGGAACAACACTCTAACCAACTGAGCCACCTGGCCAGGGCCCTCTGCCCTTTTCTTTCCTGTTTTTTTTTTTTTTTTAAATCCTGACATGAGAATATTTCTTCCATTGATTTCTAGAGAGAGTGGAAGGGAAGGAGGAGGGGGAGAAAGAGAGAGAGAAACATCGATGTGAGAGAGACACATCGATTGGTTGCCTCCCGCATGTACTCCCACCAGGGCTGGGGAAACCTGCAAGTGATGTATGTGCCCTTGACGTGGAATCAAGCCGTGACCTCTTGGTTCATAGGTGATGCTCAACCGCTGAGCCACGCCGGCCCTCTGCTACTTCTTAATGCAACCTTTCTAGCACATTACCTGTGGCATGGGTGCCCAACATATACACATTCACAGGTTGATTCAGGGGCAGAACTTAGACTATCCTTTTCATTTGTTTTATTGAAAAAATAATATAACAGCAATATTCAAGGAGAAAAAAAATGAATTCATCACCCCCACCCCAAGAGAGCAAATAATTTTGCATATTTCTTTTCAACCCTTGCTCAAGTATATGTTCTTAAACTATTGTCATCACCTATAGATTTCTCACTTAACATGCTGTCACATGTTTCTCTCATTGGAACTCCAATGGCCCCAAGATTCCTGAGCTCAAATCCCTTAAGGGCCAGCTGAAGACCAGCAGGGTAACCACCAGCTTGCCTGGACAGTACATCCCCATAATGATGTCACTTAGTTAAATGTGATGTGCCTACACCCTGTCCAACACTCTCAGGTGTTCAAACAGCAATGGGAAAACAAATGGGTAAGGGGCTCTGTGCCCTCCCCTCCCACCCACATTCATCCTCACTGGCAGCTCCACCCTATCTCATTTATAAATGGGCTTTCATACGCGATTTTGCTTGGTAAGTGCTCTGTTGCCAAAAGAACATTTAATAAGTCACTGCAAGGTGGATAGGACGGTGGTAGCTACCATTCATTGAGCACTGATTCAATGCATCATCTTATTTGTGTTATTTTATTGAATAAAAAAAAAGTAAGTTGCAGAATAATATGGATAGTATGCTTCCGGTTTTGTGTTTTAAGAAAACTTCTCCCTCTCTCCTCCTAAAACCATTTACACGGGCATTGGAAAGGTCTGGAAGGACCTGTGACAGTGGCTGCCCCTGGGGAATGAGGGTGCCTGTGTATGTCTAACTACTGTTCTAAACTTTATATGTTTCTATATCTGTGAAATTTTTTCTGTAAAATTTTTTATAGAAAACATGCATCCTTTTGTAATAAAAATAAATCTCTATTTCTCCCAGCAACTCCTATTTATAGATAAGACAACTGAAGCTCAGGAAATGCACGGCAAATGTATGTAAATAACGAGGATCCACGGTGGACTAGGATGGCTAACAGAGGTGTAGGAATTCAGAGGTAAGAAAGACTGACATTTGAACTACCCATTCAAGAGATGGTTAGGAATTTTACAGTCAAAAGTGAGGAGCAAGACATTCCAGGTAAGAAAAATAACATAAGAAAATGTATGGAGGTGGGAAGCATGGGCCATATTTAAGGAAGAATAATGAACACAGATAAAGCACAGAATTGAGGAGAAGGGAGGGAAGGGAGATAACATCTATGCAGTGCCTATCAGGCCGTGGCCTGGTGCGTGCTATGTGCTTTACAGAATATATTATCTACTTGTCCAAACAACCCTATGATCAAAACACTAGGTTTGGCCAAAACCACCTTAAATGAAGTAAAATGACAAAATGAGAAAAATATGTGCAACTCGTCTATATTATAAAAGGCCAGTGGCTGTAATGCTGTCATGACCAAATGACTGGTCACCAGGAGGTGCATTGATGGGTCTCACGGCGCAGCAGGTTGGCTGGTCTGGGGTCCCACCAGTGCGGCGGGTTTGGGGGCTCGTGCAATTTCGCACGCTGGGCCTCTAGCGTATAATAAAAGACCAATTTCCATAAAATATAAAGAGCTCTTACAAAGAAAAAAGACAGACCAATAGCCCGAAAGGAAAAATCAGCAAAGGAATATGAACAGCTCACAGAAAAAAATACAAGTTTTCCTAAACGCATGAAAATATGCTCAATCTTTCTCATTCTAAGAGATGCGCAAATGGAAACTACTCTGAGATGGCATTCGGTAACCCATCCGATTAGCAAAAATCCCAAAGTTTAATAATAAACTAATTCGATGAGATCATAGATTATGCCGACACAGGCACTCTCGGATGTTGTTGGTAAGGATGTAAATTGGTACAGCCCTTATGGACAGCAATTTGTCAAAGTCTACCCACAGCACAGTGCACCTATGCTTTGCCCCTCCAGTTCCACCCCTGAGGCTGCGCTGCAGATAAACCTGCTGTGGTGGACGCTGCAGGTGCCCAGCCCAGGTCCCCATTGGCTTCTTCTGAGTCCTGCTCTAGGCTGATGGCAGCCACGTGACAGGCCCCGCCCACTATCGTGACCACGAAGCCAATGATTGCTTGAACCAGAAGCTCAAAAGCCCCACCCACTTGCCTCAAGGTGGGACCACTCTGCATGCTCCACCCTTAATCAGGCCTTGGCTTGATTTCTCCAGGACCAGTTCTCACGTGGCTCTTCCCACCTGCCCATTCTTTGCTTTTCTTTTTTTAAATTTAACTTTATTGTTGAAAGTATTACAGAGACCCCCCTTTTCTCCACCCATTGATCCCTTCTAGCCCACCCCCAGCCCTGCCCCAGACCTTCACCACACTATTGTCTGTGTCCATGGGTTATGCATATATGCATATGAATTCTTTGGTTAATCTCTTCCCACCCACCCACCCATGCCTTCCCTCTGAGATTCGGCAGACTGTTCCATGCTTCTATGTCTCTGGATCCAGTTTGCTCATCTGTTTGTTTTGTTCATTAGATTCCACATATGAGTGAGACTGTGTGATACTTCCACCTACCCATTCTGCTTCCCCCGCTCCCTTAGCTTCCCCCAATAAAGCACTAGAATGCATTTCCCAGCTGTACCTCCAGGGGAATCTGACCTAAGACACTTGTAAATGTCAAAAACGGTGGATGGGCGAGATTATCCATAACAGCGCTATTTTGTAATAACAATATTTTGTAAAGAATAGAAAAACTGAAGTGCCCTGCCCTAGGGGATTGGTCAAACAACTAGGCTACATCCACAGGATGGAGTCATCCGCCCTCAAAACAGAGAGCAGCAGCCCCTCTACATCGTAGGGAAGGTCTCCGAGACGCTTTGAAAAGTGGAAGAACAGCCCCGGATCTGACCCTCTCCCTGTGTTTGTACAGACAGTGAAACAGCAGTCATTTTTGTTCATTTTTAAATGGTTGAAAAAAATCAAAAGAAGAAGGATATTTCATGACATGAGAAAGTGATATGAAAATCAAACTTAAGGAGGCTGGGGAAAGGGCAATGGGGGAAAATAAAGGAGATATATGTACTACTATGTGTAATACTTTAAACAATAAAAAATAAAATAAAATAAAAAGGAAAAAAAGAAAATCAAACTTAAGTTTCCACAAATAAAGTTAATTGGAACACAGCCGCCCTCGTTGTCAGAGGCTGCTTTCCCTCAGAGCTGAGGAATCGCAGAAACCATCTGCTGTTCAAAGCCTAAACTATTTACTAGCTGGCCTTGTATGGAGAAAAATCTGCTGACTCCCCGTGTGGGACATGTAAACTTTTGGGTAAAAAGAGAGAAAATAAGGACACCTGTTGCATGTATTTGCATATTCACAAAGCAACCTTGGAAGGATGCCCTGGGAAATAGTAACAGTGGGAAGTGGGTGGATGGGGAATAAGCTCGTGTTACAGTGCAATGAATACCCTCTCTGCGCCAGCCTCTGTCCCAGCCTCTATGCCAGCAATGCACATCGCATGCATCAGCTCACGTGGGCCTCTCCATACCCCTAAGGGTTACTCACTATCCCCATTTTACAGTCAAGAAAACAGGGGAGGGATTGCCTACGCCTTGCTGAAGGTGGCAGAACTCCCGGGTACAGAAGTGAGGTTACCAAACCAGGTAAGTTCATCCTTAAGCCACCCCAGCATTTGTGATTTCTTTATCACTGTTTTACAGATGAGGACATTGAGGCTTTGAGGAGTTAAGAAGAGTAAGTCTGGTGCATATGGGGGAGGGCCTGAAATGTGGGGGGAGGGTTGCCTGGGCTGTACTGAATGGGTAAGCGGGGGGGCCCTGGAGACTTCGGAGCAGCCCAGCCTCTTTCACTCATTCAAGAAGCACCTATGGAGTGCCTTCACATGCTAGGCACTGAGGTCCAGGGATGGCAAAGACCCTCTTACTCTGTCTGCTTCCATGGAGGCTTGGCAAAGGGACCGGCATCCCAGCAAAGGTGTGGGGGCACAGTGGAAGCCACATATTAGCCGTGAGATATTCGTGGTCTTTAAGAAGGTCTAGGACATGATAGGATGGGCCTTTTAAAATGACCATCTCTGGTGAAAGATTACCTGGTGGTGGATGGATCGCATTAGGGAGGACTGCAGGCTCTGCTCTAGGCTCTAAGGACCAAGGGTGGTACCCAGAGGAAAGCATAGATTCAGAGGATATTTAAGTCCGAGAGAATTCCCAACTGTGGCTTAGACAAATGGGCAGATGCCAAGATCCCAGTGTGAGAGATCCAAGAAATGGCTCCGTTTCGGACATGATGCGTGTCGAGTGTCTCAAGATGGATCTGCAGATGGAAACACCCAGGAAGAGCCACTGAGGAGAGAGAAGGGGCTGGTGGGGGAGGGAGAGCCAAGTGCAGAGGTGGTGGTTACAGAGTAAAGGAGGAGTGATAATCACTCAGGGAAAGTGTGCAGAACAAACCGCACTTCAGCGTGCCTTCCACTGTTGGACTGAGGCACTAACTCTGCAAACACGTCCCAATTTCAAGGGAGAAATGTGTCAATGAACGCACTGGTCTCAGGGTTGAGTTACGCTCCCATCCATCCGTCTCTAACCTTTGGTACTTGCTACCACTTGTCCGCTCGCACGCGATAAAACACATGAACAAGCCGTGAGTGCATATTAAAGGGAAACGTGGCAACAGCCCACCGCACTTCACTTGACAGCTTATTCTACTCGTGTGTGCCCTTCGCCAGGCCTTTTCTTTTGCACATACAGACGATCGTCATAGTTTCTGCTAATAAAACTGTTCCCAGCTCTGATCGTGGAATTAATTACATTGATCGTTTATGGTATTTCTTATGACTTCCAGGTGCTCTGACACCTAAACACTGAGAAATATAGGAGTGGAGAGAGTAAAGAAGGCGGGGGGTGGGGAGTCCTGGGAGCCCCCAGGCTAAAGGGGCAGGCAGAGCGAGAGGCTGTGAAGGTGCTGAGAGGGAGCAGGCAGAGAGGAAGGAGGGGAACAGGAAGAGAGCTGTTCCCAGGACTCCATCTCTGCTCCTGGCCAAAGGGGCGGAGCTCTCCTTCCCGGGACTGCAGGCGAACATGCCTGGTGCCTCCCAGGTGGCACAGTCTCCCCTGAGAAGCTGGGCACTGGCAAGGCAAGGGGGAGCCCTCACTGTCTGCTCCTTCTGTCCTCCTGGCTGGCCAGGCAGGCCTCACGCCCAGGTCACGGTCAGTGCCAACTCCCCAGGCACCCACGATGGTGTAGCCACACGTCCGGTGCCAGTCCCTGCCACAATCCTTCCCGGCCCCAGCAGGAAACAAGTGGCACCCAGGCCTGGTGGGGGAGGGGGAGGGAACACCGTGACCTTGGCACAGAGCCAGGAGCCTGCTGATTCTGGGCGAGACAGAGCTTGAGGGCTGAGCAGGTGAGACCCAGCCACAGCCATCGCTCTCCAGCTTCTGGGTATCACAGGTACCAGCTTGGTGGGCTCCCTGTGGGGAGGGGGGGACTTGAACCCTGCCCCACTTGTCCTAGACAACAATAATGGACACTTATCGAGCACTAATCCTGTGCTGTGTGTTATATGTTATATGTTATATGCCTTATGTTATCTAATCCTCACAACCACCGTAAGGGCTTGGGACTGTTATTAACCCCATTTTTCATAAAAGAAAACTGAGGCACAGAGAAGTTAAGGAACTTGTCCAAGGTCATGTACCTAGATCTGTACTGTCCAGTGGAACCTTCTGTGTTGATGAAATGCTCACTAGTCTGTGGTATCCAATCTGTTAATCACTAGCTGCTGGTGACTTTAATATTAGAGGCCTGGTGCACGAGATTCGTGCACTGGAGGGTGAGGGGAGGTTCCTCAGCCTGGCCTGCAGCCTGCGCCTCTCGCAGTCTGGGACCCCTCACCCCTTACCAGGGGCCTGCAGCGGAGGTGCGAGAGGCTCCTGTCACTGCCACTGCGCTCGCCAGCCATGAGCCCAGCTTCTGGCTGAGTGGCGCTCCCCCTGTGGGAGCGCACTGACCATCAGAGGGCAGCTCCTGCATTGAGCGTCTGCCCCCTGATGGTCAGTGCAAGTCATAGCGGCCGGTCATTCCACCGTTTGGTCGATTTGCATATTAGGGTTTTATTATATAGGATTGATTTCAGAGAGGAAGGGAGAGGGAGATAGAAACATCAGTGATGAGAGAGAATCATTGATTGGCTGCCTCCTGCAGGCCCCACACAGAGGATCAAGCCCACAATCAGGGCATGTGCCCTGACCAGGAATCGAACCATGACCTCCTGGTTCATAGATTGACGCTCAACCACTGAGCCACACTGGCTGGGCCGCTTGTGACTTTTGAGTACTTGGAAGTGCAGCTTGTGTGACTGAGCAACTGAGTTTTACATTAAATTAAATTTAAGTAGCCCCATGTGGCCGGGTGCCACCGCACTGGACAGCACAGTAGAGGAAATGGAGGGGCTGGGATTTGAACCCGGAAGTCTACCTCGGCCTATAACTACAGGGCTAGAAGGCTCCCCTGACTGTCTCGCTGCATGCTTGGTCCCTGGGAAGCTTCACTCATACCCAGGCGCTTGCCTTTCTGCTCCGGGGGAAGCAGCACCCTCCCAGCCTTGCTGTCAGCCCCCCAAACTGCACTCTCTGCCAGTAGATGTCAGCAGGGCTGTGGCAGAAAAGAGACTGGGTTCCTGAGGACAGGCCCATGTCACAGGGAGCAGGGTTCAGCCCAGTGTGAGAAAAGTCTTCCAAAGAGCCAGAGCTGAGCAGCGACAGGGCAGCCCAGAGAGGCAGGAGCCAGGGCCCTGGAATCATGGGCCTGTGTCCCTGTGTGCCCCAGAGGAGGCCACAGACAGTCCTGCTCAGGGCAGGGCTGCAGACTGACAACTTCTGAGAGATTGGTGGGGTGGTTGCTCAGTGGGCAGTGCCCGGGGGACCCACCCCGCCTGTTGCCTGACACGCTGATGCAGCAGCATCAACACCAGCACCCTCACTCCCTGGCGCCCTCCTGGAAGGGCCAGAGCCAGCCTCCCCAAGTGTCTCCAGACCTCTCCTGCGCTGATCCCGCTGTGTCCACTCCTCCAACCCCCCTGACCTCACTGGCCAGTCAAGGCCCCACCCCGCCCAGCCGCCAGTGAGTCACATCCCCCTGCTCTGAGGTCCAGCTCTTCCTGCGGCCACACCCAGGTCTGAGGGGTTTTGCACACAGGTCCCAGGGGATGCTCCTGGCAGGTGGGGAGGGGCAGAGCCCAGGGGGAGTGTCTGCTGCCCCGACCACATCCTGCTGCTCAGGGGGAACACAGCACCCTGCTTCCTTGCAGCAAGTAAGGCAGAGGTGGGCAGGAACTGTGCACGTCTGGGGGACTCTCTGGGGGGCACTGAGGCCTGGCCTGGGGCCTGATCCCCGCCTCAGAGCAGTCCTGAAGCAGGGGTGCCTCAGTCTTCCAAGGGTCCAGAAGCCCCTCGGAGCCTCATCACCAAGTGAGTTGCAAAGAGGCACATGATAAATGGCGATGACTTCCCACCCTGATGAAACCAAGTGGTGGGAGGGCTGAAGCCAGTGAACGGAATGAAAACACAAGTCAGGGCCTATGGACACATGACAAGGGTTCCAGGAGATCAGAGGAGGAGGAGGAAGGAGAGGAGAGGCCTTTAGGCTGAGGGGATAGAGCTAGCTAGGATCACATCCCAAAGAAAGGGAGAGCTTGGTATATGGGCATCTCACTACCATCAAACTGGCATAAGGTGCCCCCCTCCTGAACCCTTGAGTTCCCAGCTCATGGCCTTTGGTACCCCTCTACCCTCTATAATATTCCCCCCCAACACACACACACACACACACACACACACACACACACACACACTCTCTCTCTCTCCCTCTCTCTCTCTCTCTCCCTCCCCTTGCCCCCCCCCCCCCCCCCGCACACACACAGAGCTGAACAGGCCTGCATGATTGGACAGAAAACACAGGCCTGTGACTTCAGATGAGTTTGCCCCACTCCTGGACTCGCCTGGACAGGCCCATTGTAGACAAAGGCAGTGGGGGGCCTGGGTCAAGGATACGCTCTCAGGGGCTGGCATGCTCTTTCAGGAGCTGAAACTCGGCCCCAGGACCACAAACAAAAGGAGATTTCTACGAGAACTGAGACCCAACCTGAGACGTCTTCACTCAGTAACGTAGCAGCTCAAAGCTACCGAGTCTATGCCAGACATCAGCTACAGGCATTTTCATTGTATTTTTGTTAAGCCCTTTACATTTGATGCCGATGGTGACTCTCTGCTGTAGGAACTATCATCCCCTGTTTTTCAGAAGAGAAAACTAACACACAGAAAGGCTGTTACCCTGCCCGGGGTCCCCACCAGCAGGGAGCTGCTGAGTGTGTCTCAGGGCCCAAGCTCCGTCTGCCGTTGGGGGTGACACTCCCCACCCTGATGCTCACCCTTGGCCATGACAGGAAACCTCGCTTGGGCCAGAAACACCTTCACGTGTTCTGGGCAAACTCCGAGTTCCTACTTACCACTGCTGCTTTTTGATGCAAACAAAAGACTCAGATAAACCCCAAAGTCTAGGGACAAATAAGAGTGCATTCGTGGCACATCTAAAAGGTGTCAGATGTATTTATAGATTTTAGTAAATCCTCCTGACCATTCTAGAAGGTAGTGATGTCATCCCCATCTTACCGATGAGAAAACTGAGGCTTGTGAGGTTATATTACTTGCGCTAGGCAGCATAGCTGTTAGGTGGTAGAGCTGCGAACCAAACCCAGACTGGTCTAACCATAAGGCATAAGTGATTTCACAGTTCCTCCCTCACACACTACTGCCTGCGGTAGGGGCTCTGACCTTGACCCAAGCACCTCAAAGACAGAACCAAATGTGGAATCAATTCGCTTCCCAAGAGTGTGGCTTGGCTGGGGCCTCAGAAAGACACCCCGCTTCCTCTGAGGACCACATTCCCTCGAGAGGCCTCTGATGCAACCCCCCACCGTCCGCTGGGTGCCCCTGTGGGTGGACATGTCCTCAGCAGCCAGGGGCTGAGGCGGGAGGAGAACGCAGCGCAGGGGACCAGCTGGGAGGAGAGATGTGGTAGCTCCAGAGGTTTTGATTTGCAGTCTTCGTTTTGCAAGGAACGGGGATTTTTCTTTTCTAAAAGCACTGGACTTCCTTGAATTTTAGACCTTTCACAAATATTTTTTTAGGAGAAAAAAGAAGAAAAAAAAAACAACCACAAAATGCCTGTCACAGCTACTCACTTCCACAGTGAATCACGGACACAAAACCACAGCAATGTGGCTAACAGAAGAACTATGTGTTTTCACATTTTGTTATTGGAAATCATTTAGCAATAGTCACTATGTCATCTGCAGACAGACAGACAGACGTGCATGCACACCCCTCTGGGTCCTAAGCAGCCAATCTTACGACCACGGTCATCAGATGACTTTGCATTTAACCGTTTTCCTTTTCCGGGAAATTATCTTGCAAGACTTAAACCTTCCTCCTTAGCCCCCGACCAGAGATGGTGTGTGTGTGTGTGTGTGTGCTGGTGATCGGGGGAGGATAAGGAGGAATGCTAACACATTGACTCAGCTCGACAAGTGGAAACAAGTATACATTTGAGAGTCCCTTACTGTTATCATAATACAACCCTCCCTCCGTATTCATGGGAGATTGGTGATAGGACCTCTCCTCACACATACCAAAGTCCATGGATGCGCAAGTCCCTTGCATAATATCGTGTAGAATTTGCATAAAATCTATGCATATTCTCCCACATACTTTAAAATCATCTCTAGATTATTTACACCTACTGCAATGTAAATGCTATGTCAATGGTTGTTATACTGTATTGTTCTAGGGAATGATGACAAAAATAAAAGTCCATACATGTTCAGTACTGACTCTTAGGTCTGTTAGCAACAACGTAACTTTTTTTTTTTTTTGAGTATTTTCTATCCGTGGTTGGTTGGATCTGCGGATGTGGAACCCGCGGATACAGAGGGCTGACTGTACACTTTGGTACCACTTTGTGTTGGTAAAGCACTTTTCACCCAGGAAACTTACAGTTCCTTTTCTGATGGTGGCAAATTAGTTAAGTGGTGGCAGATTTAAACATTGCGTAACTGGAAAAACGACTGGAACCACGCATCTGAAACTTCCTCTACACTGTGAGCAAGGAGTGAAACCTGATATATATTCGAAAATCTTGAGCTTAAAAGGAAAATTCACAGGACCTGAAAAACTCCGTGATTTTTGAAGCACGGTCTCTCAGCATAGCTTTCCACCCACACCCCACGGGTCTCTCTCTCTCTCTCTCTCTCTCTCTCTCTCTCACTCACAACCCTCGTCCCCCCCCCCCCCCCCCCCCATCAACCCAGAGGTGGCATTTACTGAGCAGCCACGGTCTGCACAAAGCCACCGGATGGGACAGACATTCCCTGGGGCATCTGAGAATGAGTATTAACTGTCTTTCCATTCCCTCCTTGCTTCATCTCTCCCTAACTCTTTTCAAACAAAAATCCTAGAGGATTAGGTCAGTTAAATGCTATGAGTACAGCCACAAGCTTGAAATGTTTGTCACTATTTTTTTTCAAGCTGGATGCTGGAAATTGCATACATTAATGTTTTAATGACCCAGCAGGCTCCCCACACATGGCCGTGGGGAATGCTGCTCCAGGTTCTGGCCAGGATTCCATAGTTACCTGAAAAAGACACTGGGTGCCACGCCGGCCCCAGTCCTCGGCAGCTCCCACCCCAGGCTGGCAGGTCTGCACCCGTCTCCGCTCACCTGCGCTAGGGGCTGCTTAGCAAAATGACTGCACGCATGGGTCCCGGAGCCTCGAGCAGAGCTGGGCTGCAATCGCCCTGCCTCGGCTTCCTCATTGTGGGGTGGGGGCAGCAGAAGTCTCCTCCTCACCGGTCACTGTGGGGACTGGCCAATGAGCTGGAGATCTCCTACCTGCCCCAGCCCACGTGGGACCCCGCAAGGAGCAGGGGTATGCATCCCCCGGCTCCCTCCTGAGGGACCTCCGGAGGCCATGTTCCTCTACCAGAGGCCACAGCCCTGTCGTGGCCCAACGGCTGGAGCCGCGCTGGGTGTCAGTAGCCCCTGCTCCCTGTCCCCTTGAGACCTGGAGGGTTAAGTAAGGGCTTCCCTACACAGCTGGGTAGCCCCTCCTTTGTGGTCTCCCCTAACCCTGTCTGTGCCCTTGCAGATAGGCCCTTTATCGAACTGTCCCCACGGAGGGTGTCACCTTTTCCTGCTGGAACCCCCGATAGAAAGGGCATCAGCGATCAGGTATTGAGCACTGAGCTGTGTGGCTTAGCACCTTATCCACGATATTTTCTTTTACTCTGACTGCAACCCTGTGTTTTATCTTATTCTGTCCAGTATTCGCATCAGCAATGTATACTGAGACTCAGGGAGGTGAAGAAACTCATATATAGGGTGTCCTTCCAAAATGTATACGCACACTTTGAGTGATTATAAAGGCAGAGTTTATTAAAATGCACTTCGTTTTCAAAATTGAGCTATGAGCTCCTACAGTGTGTATACATATTTTGGGGGACACCCTGGAGTATCAAACAGCTAAGCAGCAACAGAATCAGATGAAACTGGGGTCTGGCTCATGAGTCATGATCTTAACCACGATGCCGTACTATTCCCAACATTAAATTAGGCGGAGCCAGTAAAGGGCTTTGCATAGTAGGACAGCTGACTCAATCATGCTCAAAAATGAGAGGTTAAAATAACAACCCTACCGCACTGACAAACCCGCAGTCCTCAATTCTACTCTGACATCACCCTAGCCCAACCCTAACCACAACCCTCAGGTTATAACCTCATTCTAACACCACACCAAAGTTCCCCTAACCACCACCCTGTTGTGAAATAGAATGTCACCTCAACCAGAACCTTAGTCCCACGCAGTACTGGCCGAAACATTCGCCACTGTAGCCACACTTCTAGGCACCCCATTAGGCTGAGGCTAGGTCAGGGCTGTGGTGAGCACCGGGTCTCCCTGTCCCTCTGGCCTGGGTGCCTGCCCCCATCCCAGCGGCAGGTGGAGCCCCGCACCCCACTCCACGTCTATGCCGTACTTGGACTCAACATAATAGGCCCCAAGACATGTGTGCAACATCCATTTCCGGGATGTCACTGAGCTGGTGACTCTGGTGTGGGGAGGAGAGGAAAAGAGAGGAGAGAGAAGGGGAGGAGACCCCATCACAGTGCCTGAAACTCAGAGCAGAGTGCACCGAGCCCTGTGGATGGGGATGAGGAGGAAGGGGTATTAGAAGAGGAAGAGGCTTGTAGCTTTCTCCATCACTTTGCTGCAGCTGTGTGCAGATAGGAGGCCAACAGCTCCTATGACAGAGGCTGTAGAGGGCTGGGGAAGGGCTGGGCTGGGAGGAAGCCCTTCTCTGGCACCTCACCTGGGGAAGCATCCTGATAATCCTCAGCTCGGGGAGAGTCCTGAAAAAGGGCGTCATGCAGTCCTCATCAGAGATTTGGGGGCTGTCCCCGGCCATCTAGGCCAGATGTCCACGTTCAAGCTTAGAGAGGGAGGAAGGCAAGTGTGCAGGAAGCAGACACTACGTCCCTTGAATCTGCCCACTTGCTCTGTGGGGGGAGCAAGAGGCCTGGGCCCCCTTCTCCCCTGAGCACCCGGAGGCCTGAGCCTGGCATCTTCACCAGCCCAGAGGTGGAGGAGGAGGCTTCCAGGCTCTGCTGCACAGAGAGAGGCACATTGGCCCCACCTTCTTCGTGACCTAAGGGCCAGATTGCGTGCCCAGTGACTGCCCAGAGCCCATGTCTTCTTGCTATTCACACAGGTACCTTACGGCCAGCTATGCCCTGCCGGGCCCTGAGCGCCATGGGTCTCAGGTATTTGGGGGGTTGGAGAAGCGCACATTAACACTCTAAAAAGTCCCAGAGGCCACCTTCCTTTTAGAGAAACCTAGAAGGGGCCTCCGCAGCTAAACCCAGCCAGAGAAGACAGCCTGGGAGCAACGTGCTTTGTGGGCGACGTGGGGACATTCCCTTTGGGAAGAAGCTGGGTCCAGGGTCCCCACATACAGCTGCACAGGCTGTGCATCATACAATCTGTCATAGAGACTATGAAGTGGGAGTTGTCTCCTGCTATCGTGTCCAGTGACTAAAAGGCCCAGCACAGAACAGCCTGCCTTCCCCTCTCCCCGGCGGGAATGGGGTGCTTCGTAAGCACCCAGCTACTCCCAGAGATGAGCACAGTCGGCAGGGACTGAGTGCCAAGGGGCACTGCATAAACCCTCATGTGGCCCGTCTCCACTCCCAGAACACTCTGCAAGCCCAGGGTGCCTGCCCATCCTGGCTGCCGGGGGCAGTGAAGGAAGTTCTCATTGAGGCACAGGTCCCTCTGCAATTTCAAAAGCAGCAGCAGGGCTTCCGTGACTTCAGACCTGGGGCAGCAGAGCCCTTTCCGTTTGTTCTGGCTGGAAGCCCAGAGTGAGCATCTCCCTCTGACTCCTCCCTTCTGAGCCCCCCTCTTCCAAACCCACAGCCCCAGGGCAGGGGCTCGTGGCACTCTTCTAAGGCCCAAGAGATGGGAGAAACTGGGAGGAGACCCCATCACAGCTGCCACAGCCCGGCCCCAGACTCCTGGCACGCCGCAGGGTCTGCTAAGCCCTGCTCTGGCTGCCCTGCAGTCACTCTTAGGAGAAAAGTGTGACCCCCGTGGCCAACGGGCACAGGGTGGGCGGGCACCCACCGGTTGGGGGCATGGGGAGAGCCCCTTCCTGATCAATAGCACGCTCGGGGGTGGGCCGAGTGCAAGCTCAGAAGGGAATGGACCCCGGACCTCCGTCTCTGCTCCAGGCAGCAGCTGGGGATACTGCGGCAGGATGTTCGTTCAGTAGCTACTTATTAAGTGCTTACTCTACGCCAGGCGCTGCTCTGCGAGCCTGGGATGTAGCTGAACAAAACAAAGATCCCTGCCCCGGAGGAGCTCTTACTGTAGTTGGGGAAAAACAGACGGAAAACATAATTAGTACATCATGTCATGTTAGAAAGTGGAAAATAAAAAGTGAGCCAAACGGGGACTCTCAAGTCGGAGGTTCACGATATTAAATAACAGGAAAATGGGAGACAACTCCCTCCGGGAAGGGGCCAGGTCGAGGGTTACCACGCACAGCTCCTGGTGTCTACAGTGGCTAAGGTTAGCCCTGAGGTTAAAAACCTTAAAAAGATGGCCGGGCGGGGCCTCGGTGAGAAGTTTCTCCTGAAAGTAACCCACTCACGTATGTGAGGTGTGAGCAGATGCCTCAGCCCGCTGTCAGGCCCGCTGAAGAATTACAGTAACTCACCAAGAAACTTCTCACCCAAACCGTTTCAATTAATCCTCACAACCGCCCAGCGAGGAAAGAATTACCCTTCGCATTTTACAGACGGAGACATTAAGGTTTAGGGAGTGAAGTCCCCATAGACCCTGCGCGAGTTACTATCCCAGCCGGAAGCAAGATTGGGTCCCCTAATTCCAAGTCTTTTCAAAGTGTAGTCCAGGTCCTACCGATTGGGAAATTCCAGAAAAACTCCAGGGGGCAAGCGTGGGGCTCAGAGTTATAAAAAAAATCAGAAAAGAAAAGGAAAAAAAGACTAAGAAAAGAAAAAAGACAAGAAAAGGAAGGAAAGCAATCAACTCCCGGAGTCCCAAGTCCAAAACCTTGACTCAGTCTGGATTATAGGGTTGAGTCAACGCTGCAGGGAGGCACCCCTCGGTGGCCCCAGGAGTGTGTGACACAGCACAAAAGATGCGGCTGCTTAACCCATCGCAGCCTTGCCAGGGAGGACTGCAGGCCAGACTGTCAGGGACAGCCCAGGTCTGCCCTGGCGAAAGGCATCGCATGTCCTTGTCACGAAGCGGTAAAGGGGGAATAAGCACGTTTTCCCATGGGGGACATTGACTAGCCAAACTGGAGGCCACCAGCTGAGGTCATGAACTCTTTGTCCCTTCTGTGCCAGCTGCCCTCTCCCCAGGGAACTCGTTTCTGATTCTGGGTCATCAGTCTCCTAGGAATGTCCCTTGCCATTCTGTCGGGTCAGGGTGCCTGGGTCCCCCTGGTAGAGCCTCCAGGTGTCACTGAGAAGGAAAGACCGGAGGGGAGGAAGCAAGCCATGTGTGTTGGGGGACGTGCTTGACGGGGGTTGAATTGTTTCTGCCAAAAAGGTATGTTGAAGTCCTAACCCCCAACCTGTGAATGTGACCTTATTTGGAAATAGCAGATGTAATTGGTTAGGTTTAGAGGTGGTTCTACTGGATTAGGGGAGATCCTAAATCCAACGACTGGTGCCCTTAGATTACAGTGGTTCTCAACCTTCTGGCCCTTTAAATACAGTTCCTCATGTTGTGACCCAACCATAAAATTATTTTCGTTGCTACTTCATCACTGTAATGTTGCCACTGTTATGAATCGTCATGTAAATATCTGATATGCAGAATGGTCTTAGGCGACCCCTGTGAAAGGGTCGTTAGACCGCCAAAGGGGTCGCGACCCACAGGTTGAGAACCACTGCCTTAGAAGGACATCACACACACACACAGGACCCCGTGACAACAGAAGCAGAGATTAGGGCGATGCAGCTATAAACTAAGGGACACACGGATCGCCGGGAGCCCACAGATGCTAGGAGAGAGGCATGGCACTGATTCTCCCTCAGCTTCCACCAACACCGTGATTTCGGACTTCTGGCCTCCTGAACTGTGAGAGAATAAGTTCCTGGTGTTGTAAGCCACTCAGTGTGTGGTAATTTGTTATGACAGACCTAGGACACTAACAGTGTTCCAGAGGGACACAGCAAGTGCAACGGCCCTAAGGGGAAAGCATTTGGGGGGAAACCAGTGGCAGAGACAGGTGAGTGGGGAGAGCAAGTGGTGAGAATTGACGTCAGAGATCTTACAGGGCCAGATCATGTAGGGCCGCCCTTGTGGCAAGCCCTTGACAATGGAGCTGTCCACTTCAGACAGAGGGTCCCAGCTGGAATGGGCTGCAGTGGGTGGCTGTGCCTGGCCCCCATGATCTCTGTCCCCTGGTGTTATACCTTTGAACATGTTGCACGAAATGGCAAAAGGAAATTACGATTGCAGATGGAATTTGGGTTTCTAATCAGCTGACCTTAAAATAGGGAGATGAAGTTGGGTTATTCAGGTGGGCCCAATGTAATCACATAGGCCCTTCAAGTGGAGGAAACAAGAGTCTGTGAGAGAGCTTCAGCCAAAGAGGAAGCACAGGGGATTCAAAACATAAAGATTTCATCTGCCATTGCTTAGCTTTGGAGATAGGAAGGTGGCCACAAGTCAAGGAATGTGGGCAGCTTGTAGATGCTACCACAAAGGAATAGGGACCTCAGTCCTACACCTGCAAGGGACTGAATTCTGCTAACAACCTGAATGAACAGGAATCAGATTCTCCCCTACAGCCTCTATGACACCTTAACTTTAGCCTGATCAGACCAGTATCAGATGTTTGAACTATAGAACTGTTGCAAATTGTTATCTCAGCATAGAAAATTAATCCAGGGGATATAAAGAGAAGCAGCCCACTGAGAGCCGCTCCCATGGGGTCCACACTGTTCCAGATACCTCCCCGCCATCCCGTTTGCTTTGCTCAGCACTGTCTTCCAGGCCCATGTTGCCCAAGTACTGACTAAACAGGCTTAGATGTCCCCAGGGGTCAACCTCTAAGTCCTGGTTGACTTAGGTCAGGCTAAGGAGCAAACCCAGTGAAAGTCCTTCCCATTCTGAGAAATGTCGTTAAACCTCACCTTGGCCCCATCTGCCATAAAGCCGATGAGACTGGTCCTTATGGAACAACCAAGCTGACACAAAGCCACCACTGGTGCTACTGCTACATCTGCTAGTAGGTCTGCACCCACAGACACACGTGCATACACACGCACACACATGCACGGCCATATGTATGCACCCTGACTTTCTATCTGCTCTTTGCCACAGTCTTCTATCCACTCAAGTCCCCAAGGCAAAGAGAACCAGCCAGCTGATGGTTAACGGGCATTGAACATGAACTCAAATCAGGCACCATAAGATGTGCTCTACCCATATGATCTCATATAATCCTCTCTACAATCCTATCAGGTAGAGATTACTGACTCAGAGTGGTTAGGATGCTTGCCTAATATCACACAGCTGATGAGTAGTAAATAAATCCCAGGACTGGAACCCAGGATTGTCCAAAAACCCAGGCTAGAACTCTCTCTACTCATGGTGAGGTACATGGACCAGCAGCAGCAGCATCACCTGAGACCTGACACTCACCCAGACCTGCTGAATCAGAAGCTGCATGTTAACAAGTTCCCAGGCGATTCACTTCCCTTTGCGGAGCTGAGAAGCACTGAGAAGCACTGTTTTCCCAGGTCTGCTGGTTTCAGGTTGTTGTAACCACGCCCTTCCCGATCTCTTAAGGCCCTTCCTCAGCTGCCTGGCTCTTGCTCCCCAGGTGGGAAGGCCCTCTGCCCAGACTTGGGGAACAAGCCTGGACCCAGAGCTCAGGAGCAGTCAGCGCAGGCCACAGCTGGACAACATCTAGCCATGTCTGGCTCTCGTAGGGCGTGCTGCCTGTTGCCTCAGACTCTCCTGGCCCCTCCTTCTCATCTTCCTTCTGGGACGCAAGTCTTTTGGCCTCCATCTACTTCTCTCTTAAAGAGGGCCTCTGGCTGTCACCAACCCCTGCAGTGTCTCCCCCTCTTGGACATTTGTACCCCTCTCTTGCTCCTAGAATGCCCCTGAGTCATGTCACTCCCTCTAGCTCAGTGGTCGGCAAACTCGTTAGTCAACAGAGCCAAATATCAACAGTATAATGATTGAAATTTCTTTTGAGAGCCAAAGTTTTTAAACTTAAACTATATAGGTAGGTACATTGTTATTAACTTAATTAGGGTCCTCCTAAGGCTTAGGAAGAGCCACACTCAAGGGGCCAAAGGGCCGCATGTGGCTCGCGAGCCACAGTTTGCCGACCACTGCCCTAGCTGGACACCGAGGGCCTGTCCAAGTTGCCACCAGGAGAGAGGCAAGCGGCTGCTTGGGAAACCTGGCTATGCTCACAGGAAATGTCTGACACCACAAGGCAAGCAGGATTTGGCCTCCCAAAGCAAAACACAGCTGGGCCGACAGCGGGCCACTCGGACTTTCCCAGATTTCATGGCACTGAGGTCCCAGAGCAGAGAGAGACTGCTGGCCTGGAGGCTGCAGCTCATTAAAAACATCACAGTAGCCCCTGGCCAGGGAGCCTGTGAAGCTCAAAGAGGGTGGCCCTGCTGTGGGCCATGGACCTCACCCTGGGCCTTTGCCCCCCCCTCCCCCCGCCCCTCTTGCACATGTGAAACCTTCACTGGGAGATCAGGGGCTCCCTAGCTCATCCTCCTTTCCCCCCAGCTTCCTCCTCTCCCCAGCATCAAGCCTCATTCATTTATTCATTCAACTTCTGCTGACTGAGCACCTGCCGTGTTAGGTACCAGGGCCACGTTCATAAATGAGTGGATGGAAGACTGTGGCGAAGAGCAGTCCCTTGTTCTCAGGAGCTCCTGGTCCAGTGAGCAAATAAACAGACCACCCCAAGGCAGAGAGAAAAATGCTACACAGGGAGGCAGGGGCCTCCCCTCCTCCTGCACGCTGAGCCAGGCCCTCAGTTCCAGGCACGGGGTGAGGGCTCAATGCCAAGTCTTCAGTTTGGACCAAGTGATCGAGTACTAATGCAGACTGAGTGCTTTCTGTAAGCTAGGACCATGGGAGGAGCTGCGGGGAAATCCAGGGTGTGAGACGGACTCCCTGCCTTCCAGGGCACAGGCCGCACAGTCTGGTTGCAGACCCAGGGCACAGACCCACAGAGATGCATGCCAAGTGCGTGCTGCAGGAAGGCAGGCCGCTGGGTGGAAGTGACTGGGGAGGAGGGGTCGGAGAAAGCAGGAATGGGCCTGAAGAATGCGAGGAGCAGGGTGGGCTGGCAAGAGGGGGCAGGGGATGTCACAGCTCTGACTCAAGGGTGTGAGTGGAGAATGACCTGCCTAGCAACCACCCTCCAATATTTGCATGCAAGCACCGCACCCCCCCCCCACACACACACACACACTCACACACATACACTCACACACATACAGAAGATCAGTGCATCGTGAAATTAATGAATCACACAAGCCAAAAGAGAGGTTGCAGGGGAAAGCTCAGCTGAAAGGACTCTGCTCCCAGCCTGCTCCTGGTTGGCCCTGGAGCTGGTACCACTAGGGCTCCCTCAAGTGCCTTCCCACCACCTGGGACCCTCAGCTGGGACTAATCAGAACAAGGCTCAGGCCCTGCCCCTGCGTTGTCCACCTAGCTCTGCCTCTCTCTCTGCCCAGCATCCCTGAGCCTTGGCCTAAGGGTTTGGCTCTTCTGGTTTTGACCTTGGAACTCCCGGGGCTTGGACCTGAGTTCATCCTTCAGCTCTTTCTGCTCCCGGCTGCCTTTGGAAACCACCTGCTTGGGTGGTCGGGCCTTGGAACCCCACCTTACCAGGACCCTGATCAGCCTGGCACCCCCTTCAGAGTTGCTAGACAATCTCAAGCTCCTTTCCTTTCTCTCCCGAACCTTCCACTGGGGACCCGACCTCCCCATCAGCCTTCTCTCCCTGGTTCTCCTGGCCTCCAAAGGGCAAACCCCCTTTTTCCCCTTAGTTCAGCAAGACAAGGTTGCAACATTTCACAAAGAACTTCCCAAGTAGAAAACGAATGGAAAAATTAACCTGAAAAACCGAAAGGAAAACACAGCTCTCTAGAAATGGACCAGTTTACAAAGTTCAGATTTCCTGTCCTGAGCTAGAAAAAGTCTAGCCAGTTTAGCTGGCAAGCAGGCCAGGGAACCCTGCCCGTGAACACTCTCTTTGCCCACTTTTTCTTTTACTCCCTTCCCCACGTGCTCCTGCTCGGCCCCTCCAAGGAGAGAGGTTAGCGTTGGCTGGCGAGTCCTTCCTGCATCACAGAGACCACAGGTAGAGAAGGGGGAGGAGAAGGCGAGACATTTATAAAGAGTTTACTATGTGCCAGGCCCTGTGCTAAGCCCTTTCCTTGTGTTGACTAATTTAGTCTTACAACAACTCCATGATTATGGTTATCATGATGGCCTCCACCCCACTGAGGAGGAATCAGAGAGGTAACTTGCCCAAGGTCACCCACCTAGGAAGTGGCAATGCCAGGAATGGAAACAAGAGAGCCTGGTCTCCTCAGCTTTCTTCTACCTCCCGCCTCCCCTGCCCACCTCAGCCTGGCAAAACCTATGCCAGTGATGGCGAACCTTTTGAGCTCGGCGTGTCAGCATTTTGAAAAACCCTAACTTAACTCTGGTGCCGTGTCACATATATTAATTTTTTGATATTTGCAATCATAGTAAAACAAAGACTTATATTTTTGATATTTATTTTATATATTTAAATGCCATTTAACAAAGAAAAATCAACCAAAAAAATGAGTTCACATGTCACCTCTGACACGCGTGTCATAGGTTCACCATCACTGGCCTATGCCAACCCCAACCCCAACCCCAACCCCTGCTCTCCTGCTCTCCACACCACTGGCCGGGGCAGGGAGAGGGGGAGGAAGGACAGCTCGGCCTTCTCTGAGACTGTCACCAAATGGTCCTAAGGAAGAAGCCCCCGGCCCCACGTCCCCCCTGAGGAGGGGCCTTACCTGGCTGGTGGCAGCTGTGGTGTCAGTGGCTGTGCTCTGGCCGCTGTGCTTTCTCTGGCTGCGCTGCTCCTGCGCAAGTTGTGTGAACCCTCGGCTGAGCGTCGGGGAGCTGGCCTTGAGTTCTGGGGGTCAAATTCCTCCTCGGGGATGACCTCCTCGCAGCGGGCTCCGCGGAAGCCAGAACGACACACACAGAGCTGGGGCCGGCTGCAGGAGCCCCTGTTCTGGCACGGCGGCTGGCACACAGCTAGGGAGACAGGGAGAGGGGTGAGGGCAGGGGCAGGGGGCCTGACACCCACTGTCAGAAGGGCCCCTTGCCTTGGGCTGCTTGGCCTCCTCCACTCAGACAGGAAGCCATCCGCTGGCCTCCGAAGGCTCCCTGGCCCCATTTCTCTCTCCCCACCACCCACAGGTCTCCAGGGGAGGTTTGCCTGTCATCTTTGGACAATCAAAGAGGGAATGACCAGAGGTGTGGAGGCGCTCACACCGCCACCTCCAGCAGAGCCTCCTGACATTGTGTATGCACTCAAGACCCCACTTGGTTGTTCTCTTTACCATGAAGGCAGAGTTCAGATGTTTTGTTTTGTTCCCTCTGGTAGTTCAAGAACTCAGAATAGAGACTGTCACAGAGTAGACTCTCAATACTGAATGAATGAATGAATGAATGAATGAATGAATGAATGAACGAACGAATGAAGAATGAGTCTGCTTCATGGGAAAGGGCTCAACACTGGCCTGAAAGTTGGGGGTTTGAGTTGTTGGTCTCCCACAAGTCATGTGATCTTGACCTCACTGAATCTGTTTCCTCATGAATCACATGAGGATGGGCTAAGGAGGCTGGGGGATACTGAGGGTCTTTCAAAGGCATCTTCAGCACGACAGTCCCTCCTCTTCTTCCTCTTTTGAAATCATCTGCTCTGAAGTTCCCACCCTGCTTAGCAAGTGGTAGTACTCCTGACTGGGAGCTGGGGGGATTCTCCGTCCTAGGCCGTGGGTCCAGCCTGGGGGTAAAGTGGGGCTGACCTGGATCCCTTCCTCCAAGCCAGCACTGTGCAGCAGCCACTGGCCACAGGGGCCATGACTTCTCTTCACTGCCCTTCATCACCTTGCAACATCAGAGTCACCTCCAGTGACCAGTAACCAAGGGAGAGTCATATACAAGCACACACTGGAGTGCTGGGCCCTGCTTATCTCTCCCAGGACCTCCCCTGGGAACAGGTGGGAACCCAGGAGAGCACAGTCAGGCTCATGCTGGATCCTCTAAACCCAGTGTCTCCTCCGTCTGTCACTCATTCATTCAACAAATATTTGCTGAGCCCCTACTGTGTGCTAGGCACTGTAGACAAAGTCTTTGTCCACATGGAGCTTGCAGTCGAGTGAGGGCGACCAAGAAGAAACAAGAAAACAGTAGCATAATGTTGCTCGTGCAGTATCACGGGTGATGTACTGTCTGTGTCCAATCAGGCGCTTTAGATGCAGTGGTCAGAGGAAGCTGCTCTGAAGAGTGAGATGTGGCTGGTGCAAAAGAGGCGGACGGGCAAAGATATGGACAGACTCCTTCAGGCAGAGGGATAGGCAAGCGCAAAGCTCTGGAGGCTGGAAGGAACATGGAATGTCCTAGGAGTTGTTAGAGGCCCAGGGAGGCTGGGGTCTGGCGACAGAGTGGGAGTGTATTCAGTGAGGGAAGCAGAGGCAGATTTTGCAGCCCCCACCTAACTACCTGCCAGGTCCCTGTCACTACCCTGCTTCCTGGGAGACCAGCCCCACAGCCAAGCCGGGGCTAGCAAACACTGCGGAAGGAGGTATGCCCAGGTCAGGTCTCTGCCCGGTTTAGGGAGGGAGTAGAAAGGGAAGGCCTGAGTGGTTTTATGTGGACCACAAACGCTGTATCACTCCTAGCCTCAAAGCCACCCCTCTCTCCTGGCAGAGACTCAAAGTCTGGTGTGGGCAAGAGGAGGTCATGCAGCAGCCCCCCCTCCCCCCAGTCTAGGCGTTGCTTCCTCCTTTGAGTGGGTGGTCTCTGCCTTTAAGATGGTCTTTCGAAACCAGTCTAGCTTCCTCCCCTCCCCTCCCGGGCTCTGAGGACAGCCCATTCTCTACTCTAACATCTTCCATTCTCTAAAACCCACGGCCCCAAATTCCTGACTCACGGTGACTCGCTTACTTCTGGCTCTGCCTTCCTTGCCAATACATTCTGCAAACAGTTAGCAAGCACCCTCTTGGTCATAGTGGGTGCCGGGGATGCAAAGACAAGACTGGTTCTGCGTGGATGAAGCTCTGCCCCGTGGTGGTTTCTCATAACGACGGAAGCCCCATGCCGCGCAGGGAGTTAGGTCCTCAGGCAGAGCAGGGTTGGCAGGCTTCGCTTGGTACAACGAACGGCTCATGGAAAATGGGTAGTTGGGGGGGGGGGGGATATAAACATGGCATTTAATATGTATATAACATTGTGGTAAATAAAAATCCTAAAAGGGTTCCAAAGCAGCCGGTTGTTGGCGGAAAAACCTCCGTGGGCAGATAACCTTTCTGGATCAGATCTTCTCGGGAAGAGTTTCCAGCAGGTTTCAGGCCCGCAGAGGTGCTGAGCCAGCCCTCCCGGACCTCATTTGCATTCGCTCTGGAGTTGTTTTCATAAGTCTCAGCAAGAACTGACTTCCCCGCTAAAGTAAACACTTGAGTGCGGGTCTGAGCGGAGCCTCTGCGTTAGGGGGTTGGAGCACAAACTCCTCTCCTCTCTCTCCCGTCCCCGCAAATCACCCCAAAATGGCCCCAAATGGTGGCTCCAAGTCCCTATGAAAGGGTCCATTCTTACGACTGTTTTTACTGGTCTACCATAAAATAAGGGAAATAAAAACAGTTTCCTGAGCTCTTTGTAATGCCTTTCCCCCCATTTAAACATGTCTTTTATTTTGAAATTATATCATTTCTTCTTCTTTTTTTTTTTTGGTTTAATTAAAATGTTCTTTTTAAATAAAGATGGATAGCAAATGGTAGTTTGTTTTTCTAACACCCTCCAAGTGGAAAGCTGGCCACTGTCCTTTGGCCGAAGACGTTTTTGGATATTTTCCTGGTGCATGAAATCCAGAAGTTAGGGACACTTTGGGAAGGACGGGGCAATAGTGTCGCGTATCCTTTTGCTTGGAGGCGATGAAGCAAAACATTCCTCTGTCAAATGAGTACGTATTTCAAAACTGAAGGATCTGAAAGGAAATCAGCCAGCTCAGAATGGCCTATGGCAGGGGCTGCTGCTGAAAGCAGATAAGGGAGCGCCGAGGTCCGGGAGAGACCGTTCCGTGCAGCGCTGTGGGGATTTTCAGTGGGAAAACTCCCAACACGGAGGGCCCAGAATCTTTATGTTTTACTTCTAGAGCCTCATCACTTCCATTTTTCCTCAAGAGCAGAGATTGTGCCTTACCCTTGAGGCCCCAGGATGGGGGATGAGGCTTGAGTGAGTCTTCATTGATAGATTATTGGTGAAATGATAGGAAGCAGGAAGCCACGATGTCCAAGTGTGATTGATTATTGGTGAATGGTTATCAAGCATGATGCCACACTGTCCATGTTTAGCCATCAAGGACACACCCTGGCCCCTCCCTGATGAAAGCCCGCATCCTCAGACAACCAAAAGGTGATGGATGCTGTTACCAGCCTCCCTGTGCCCACTTGCCCATGCCAGGCCTTGGCCATTCATAATTTGGACTCCTCCATACCTCCCTGGCACGCTCTTCCTCACTGAGGATTGGGCATGTGGAAAGTTTCAGCTTTGGGAGTTCAGCTCTATGGAGTTAGCACGATGCCAAAAGAAGGGGGAACAAAAAGAAAACTTTCAAAATTGCTTTGAAAGTAAGAAATAGGAGGCATTGCTCCTCCAACCCCCTGCCTTCTGGCTGTGCCCCTTCTACCTTCACTCTGCTCCAAAACAACAAAGCAGAGGCTTGCTCAGATTTTCCACACAAAACCCCCACCTTTGGGAGGAGACCAAATTTGGGATGGGCAGGCCTGGGGAAGGTTCTGGAAAGAGCTCCCACCATGTGGGCTGCTCCTACCATTCACTGAGAGCCTCTGCGATCAACCACTTGATAACAGTAAGACACAGGGGTGGGAGTCAGTGGGATCTAGTTTGACTTCAGCTCAGCCACATTCCCACTGGGTGACCTTGGGCACGTCTCATCTCATTGAGATTCTCTAAGTGGTGCCTCCTCAGTTGTCTCATCCATAAAGTAGGTCTGAGAATTCCTGCCTCAAAGAGTTGTTGTGAAACTCAATAGAGATCATGGATGTGGAAGTACTTCGTACTCTTGAAAGCTGTGCTGTCCAATATTGTGTAACGCTGCAGCCACGAGCTGCCTGTGGCTATTTA
Organism: Myotis myotis; assembly: GCF_014108235.1. Lineage (NCBI taxonomy): Eukaryota > Metazoa > Chordata > Mammalia > Chiroptera > Vespertilionidae > Myotis > Myotis myotis. The sequence continues at coordinate 203,621,631 of NW_023416313.1, forward strand.
AGATGAAATCGGTTAAAGTTAAATAGCATTCAAAATTCAGTTTCTCGGTTGCACTAGCCACATTTCAAGGGCTCAATGGCCACATGTGGCTCATGGCCACCGTGTTGAACAGAGGATAGCACATGCCCATCATCGCAGAAAGTTCTATTGGACAGCACTGCAAAGCAAAAAAACCACCATAACCCCAATGGGAGCAGCAAGGGGGCTTCTGAACTTCTCTGTTATGACCCTTTTCCCAGAGAAAGGTAAGGTCAACGCAGGCTCCAGTTAGACCAGCGGTTCTCAACCTGTGGGTCACGACCCTTTCACAGGGGTCGCCTAAGACCATCCTGCATATCAGATATTTACATTACGATTCATAACAGTAGCAACATTACAGTGATGAAGTAGCAACGAAAATAATTTTATGGTTGGGTCACAACACGAGGAACTGTATTTAAAGGGCCAGAAGGTTGAGAACCACTGAGTTAGACCAAGCCCTGTGGTCTAGAAGGCAAGGCTGTTTTCCAGGTGTTAAATTCAGCCAGTCCCTTCTCTACACCCGCTACCACCTACCAGGGAAGGCTTTTGTCATCAGCTCTCTCTCTTGGGCCCAGGGACACCTCCTCCCTCCATCTATAACCCCTTAGGGGAGGCACTGACTTCAGGGTGGTCCCCTTAGGCTTGTGGCCTCCTCCAAGGCCTCCAATGCCACCCCCTCTTGTCTGGAAAATGAGCCTCCACTCCAGATCAGACTTGGGGCCCAGACCCCCCCACATCTGAAGCTCAGCTGCTCCCCCATTAAAACTCCATCTTCTCTAAAATTTGTGTCAGTGCATCACTTAGGACCTACCCACAGAGCTACCCTATTCCTCCTTCACAGATGTCAGAGGTCCTCAAGGCCATCCTTGTCTGGCTCCCACACCTTAGAATGGGCCTGGGGACGCATCCTCTACACTTCCAAGCTCTGCCCAGTGTCTGTGTCCCCAGGCCCCGACCTCAGCCCCAAGCCCCGAGGCAGTGGGAGAAGTCAGGCCCTGAGGGACGCACCCCGCTCCCACCACAGCTGTGCTGGGGCCGCAGCACAGGATGGCTGGAACAGCACTGGGGCTCAGGGGCCAGCCAAGCGCCCGGCTCCAAAATAGCAGTTGTGTTCACATAAAAGCCTCTAATGAGAGAAAGATGCCGTTCTTGGCCCCTCGCGCGCTCTCTGCAGACGCTGTCTGGCAGGCTGAGTGGGCCTCTACCGTTTGGCAGAGAGAGGGGAGGAAAGGGAGGTGTGAGTCAGACCTTGGCCCCCAGCCCCTCTGCATGGACCGCCCTGCTAATTGCATTAACAAATGCCTCGATGCTGGGCCAGTTGGAGGCCAGGGCCAGGGAGCAGCCCCAATTCCCACGGGCTCTCGCAGGCATGAGGAGGGGGACCACGAGCAGGGCTGTGGCCCAGGGCTGGGCATGGGTTCGCCTCCAGCTCCTGCTCCAAAGCAGAAGGGTGACTGTCCACCCTGTCACAGCCCCAAGGGCCTTGTCTGGAAGGAGACCATAGTTCCAGAGCAGTCCCTGTAGATGAGAGATGGATGGGGTGGGGTCCTGGGACAGCCCCCATCAGGGACGAGCCTGGGGACCAGTCTTTTCCAGGGGAGCAGCTCCAGGGCATGAAAGAGAGTTGTGTGCAGACAGGGAGCCATTCAAGCCCTTCTACAGCAGCACCAGCTCCGTGCCCAGGACCCAGGAAGGTCGGAGGGTAGCGCACCATCCCCACGTACAGTACAGCCAAGGCCAGGGCAGAGTGTGTAGGAGAGAGTGGCCTTGCTTGCATTTGAATTCCAACTGCGTGACCTTGGGCACGTTTCTTCACTCCTGTGAGCCTCAGCCTCCTCATCTAGAAAATGGTTGTGCCTCCGATATTTACTATTTGCCTAAGGTGGTAAGCAAGACAGACACTGCCCTCTTCTTTATGGCCCTTTCAACTTAGACAGACTGTCACAAAACCAGTGAACAAACAAGCAGAAGAAGAGAAATCTGGTGGAAACAGTGCTGGGGGTGGGGGTTGAGATCCAGAATAATGGGGCTCATGGGGGGAAGCTCTAGACTGAATGGAGGAGGGGAGCTTGAGATGGAGACCGGAAAGATGGCAAGGAGGCAGCCTCATAAAGAGAGGAGGAAAAGCAACAGCCCGGAGGTAGCACACCCATCCAGGAGCCCAGGCTGGATTCGGCGAGTGGGAACGGGGCAGGGAGGGGGTGGTTTGAGTGTTGAGAGACGAGGCCAGCTACACCATAGCAGGAAGGTTCTCACAGGGATGTTTTATGATCTAATTTATGGAGAAAGAGCCAGAGGGTAAGGCGGGCAGGAGGTAAGCGGTCAGCTGGAGGCTGCTGTCACCCAGAAGAGGGTGCTGGACTAGAGGGCCCTGAACTACAGAGGCAGCAGGGGAGGCAGAGAGAAGCAGGCAGGTTCCCCAGAGATGCAGGAAGTAAAACAAACAGGGCTCACCTCAGATTGGCTCTAAAGCTTGAGGGAAAGAAGGTGTCTCAGAGGGCCCCCAGGTGTCTGGCTTGAGCATTCAGGTAGAGGGCGATGCCTTTCAGCAGGGTGGGTGAGACCTGCCCGGGGAGCTGGCTCAAAGGGAGGGAAGCCACGAGTTCGTTTTGGACAAGTTGGGGTGGGGATGTCTGGGAGGCATCAAGAGCAGATGTGGAGTAGGCAGCGGGACGAAGGAGTCTGGAGGTCGGAGGAGAGGACTGGCTGGAGATATATATAAATCTGGGCGTCGTCAGCGCGGAGATGATGTTTACATCCATGGGAATGCATTAGATCATTCCGGGAGCAGAGCAGCGGGAGAGCAACGGAGAGGACCCAGGACTCGGCTCTAGGAAGCCACGTTTAGTTGTTGGGTAGAGAAGAAGCAGCAGGGACACAGGAGGGGCAGGACAGAGTGACATGATGGCCACTCACAGGGTGAAGGGGATTGAGGGGTTTGGTTGGTCTCTGGCACACAGAGAGCTTTGCACTGTCATTGTTGCATGTTAATTATTTGGCATAGTACCTACTGGTGGTCAGGAATGGGGAGCAAATAATGCTGGCTGGGCTCCCATGGCCCCTCTTTGTGTGGGGGATTTGGAAGGTCTGGGGAAAGTCCTGGGGTGGCCCAACATTAAGATGCTGAGTAGAAAAGGAGAAGCCAGCCTACAGCTGGGGAAGGCAGGAGGAAACTACCAGGTCACCCAAGTGATCATTCACCCACTTAGTCCCTTAACAAGCATGTGCCAAGTAGGTAGAGAGGGCCAGCGCCACGCTGCTATCAACAGGACACAGACCCGGCTTTAGGAGGCCCCTGGGTAAGAACATCTTCTGAGTTAGATCTTCTAAGTTAGACGCACCTGCTCACCAGGAAGATCTAAGGTGCCTGTAGGTGGTTGGGGGAGAGATGGATGATTCTCTTGCTGGGACTGCACCCTTCGTGTTAGCTGGGTCTCACTGAGGTCATGTGATTATTCCCTGGAGCCACCTCCTACCTTCCTCTCCACCACCCTGGCTCCTGGTGGCTGGTAACCAGTCAGTGAAGAACCTGCCAATCACACTCCTGCTCTGGCCCTTTTCCCGAACGTTTGTTCAGCACTTACCATTATGAGGCCCTGGGCTGATTTCTTTACAGGTATCTCTTTTCTTTCTTGTTATAACTACTGTTACTACTATTCTCATCCCCATTTGACATAAGGGGAAACTAAGGCCAAGGGTGGCCAAGCAGTTGCCTGCAATCACCAGGCTGGTAAGGGATAAAGCAAAAGTTTGAACTCAAGGAGTCTGGCTCCAAAGTTGGGGTTTTTAACTGTTGGGTTGAGGTCATTACAGGGCTGGGATAGGTGGGCTGAGAAGCTCCCTCAGTGAAGTCAGGTGAAGCCCAGATCAGGAGGTCTGGAGTCCTTACAGCACTGAGATGTGGACCAGAATGAAAGCCACGCAGAGGCTCTGGACCGAGGAGGCAGGAGCAAATGCTCAGGCCATGCCAGGATCTGCCGAGGGACTCCTGAGCACCGTGGGGAGTGCTCTGGAAGGGCTGACAGACCTGGGGCTGCAGAAGGGCTAGCACAGCCAGCACAGACCCAGGCTAGGCCCTGTATTATTCAGTACATACTCATTGAGCTTTTACTTTGTGTCCAGTGAACACTTGCTACTGAGCAGCATGCTGGGGGCCAGGGGCCACAGTCCCTGCTCTCAACATCAAGGCCAAGGGTGGATAGAGCACACAGAACACTCCAGGCCTTGAACTGAGCATTCGGCGTGAGTTACCTTATTCGTTCCTTACAACTATGTGAGGCAGAGACTAAAATTAGTCGCATTATACAGGGGAGAAAACCGAGGCACAGAGAGCTTAAGCATCTTGCCTGTAGCCACGTAGCTAAGGTAACCCAGACAGGCAGCACAGTCTCCTGGATCCAGATGAAGGCAACAGCTAAACTTCCAGGCTCTGCTGATTCCCAGCTGCAAGACTGGGACAAATAGCTAACCTCAAATGTAAATGGGAACAAAGATCAAATCTAGTTTATAGGGTTGTTGTGAGGATTAAAAAATACTAACATGAAGTCCTGGCCCACAGTAAGAGCTACAGAGTTATAATAATAATAATTATTATTACTATTAATAATCTCCCCCAAAAACTCCATATAGGTTACTATACCCATTGTATGGATGAGGCTCTTTGGCAGATGAGGGCCAGTCACTTGCCTGAGGACACGGAGCTGGGCTTCAAACCCACCACTCCTTGGATCTGGCACCAGAATTCAAAGCACATGCTCTTCATATTAAACCCCGGGGTTTGGAAGGAGTGATCTACCTAGGCCCCTTCTCAACAACAAGGGCTCCCCCCTGCCTCCCCACCCCCTAGGACAGCCCCTGCCCCGAGGCAGCTAGGCTGAGATAAATGAGAATTTAAAGAATTCTTCAAATCCTCTTCCCAGTGTGTGTGTGTGTGTGTGTGTGTGTGTGTGTGTGTGTGTGTTGGGGTTGTGATGAGGATGGGCCAGTCTGGGAAGACTGGACAATCTTCCAAAAGCCCTAATTATACACAGGACCCACTCAACCCCGACTCTACAGTCTTTCCCCTCAGTTGCGTGAGCCAGGCAGGCCCCAGTCCTCACCCTCCACAAATGCATAAATACATAAACCGCATGGCAGAGCTGGCGGAGCCACAGAAGGACAGGTAGATACCAAGATGAGAGGACTCCGCCAAGGTGGAGAGAATAGCTGTGGCTCCAGCAATGGCCACCTACATATACAGTGGCTCCCCGAAGTCTAGCGGCTGGGCAGGGGTGACGGAAGGGGCCTGCCAGGGAGATGGGCTGGTATGTTACGGCAACTTCAGATTCTGTGAGAGGAGGCAAGAGGGGGCAGGGAGTGGCCCCAGGGGCTCGGGCCATCATCTCCTGTGCATAGGCAGTAGTTGGACCCACAGATATCTGGGAAACACCAGAGAACAGACTGAGTCTCCACACGGTTTTGGGGCTGGGAGGATGTCACACACCCGTCCTTGTCAGCCCTCCCACCTGCTGTCCAACAAGTCACCCCACATGTGTGAGACTTCTAGGACAGTCATGAGCATTCCCCCGGCATCGGCAGCCTCCGCTCCAGCCAGAGGGGCAGCTGTGGGGAGGGGAGAGGGAGCTGGCAAACCGTTGGGGGAGGTAGGAGAGCCAGCTGACAGGGGGTGCAGCCAAGAGCCCTACATTCTACAGAGTTCGGGACCCAGCCGTCCAGAGCCAACGCCCATTGTCCACGTGGTTCTCGTTAGACTCATTAGCAGAGAAACAGCAACAAGCAAGCAGCACAGGGCCCAGCTAATTAGCACACAGACCTTCAGTGGACAAGCCGACTTCAAGTGGGAAAGGCTGACGCCCACTGGCAATTCCTCCAGGAGAAGTGCCAGCCTGTGTGCGTGGGTCAGGGGATGACCAGGGAGCTGCAGGGTGGGAGGGCCCGGGAGGGAAGTAACAGGGGCTGAGAACCCCCAGCAGGGAGTGGGGGTTGGCAGCATTCTGGGGCAGCCCCCTGCTGGGGCACGAGGGTGTACACACACGTTGGTTTTGACAATCTGCAGACTCACCCAACTTCGAGTTTCCAATGTCGAAACTCGAGTTTGGCAGAGACTCATGCTGGAAAATCACGTGCAAGTCAGGAAACTGAGAACTCCGGGGACTGGAGGGCAGAGCAAGCCCCATGCCCAGACCTCTCGGGTAGCTGGTGAGAAGCCCACCCCCTCTGGAGCCACTCTGCTCCAACTTCAACTCAAACCTCAGCAACACTCTGCTAAGCTGGCTAAAGCTTTCCAGCCCTCCTCCCAGCTCCAACCCCGTCCCTTCCAAGGCCGCCGGAGTCTCCCAAGGCCCAGCTACTCAAAGTGTGGTCCCTGGACCAGCAGCAGCAGCATCCCCTGGGAACTGTTAGAAGCACAGCCCTGCCTGATGTGCTGAATCAGAATCTGCACTTTAATAAGATCCCAGAGGATTCGGGGAAACAATCAAATTTGATAGCCCCCCCACCACCCTTGCCAAGGCAGATATTCCTATGAGTGACCCCAAACTCTCAGTGTCTTCGGCTCTGGCTCGAATCACCTAGGGCTGTGGTCGGCAAACCGCGGCTCACGAGCCGCATGCGGCTCTTTGGCCCCTTGAGTATGGCTCTTCCTAAGCCTTAGGAGTACCCTAATTAAGTTAATAACAATGTACCTACCTATATAGTTTAAGTTTAAAAACTTTGGCTCTCAAAAGAAATTTCAATCGTTATACTGTTGATATTTGGCTCTGTTGACTAATGAGTTTGCCGACCACTGGCCTAGGGTGATTAAAAAAAGAAAATACCAAAAACCAGAGCTTCTGCTGAGCATGAAACTACCTGCTACACACATCCCTGGCTTCTCTGCCCGGGGAAGTCACTGCCTTTGAGTCTCAGCTCCTCCTCTAATGAGGTGTATGCCCTTGAGCTAGTCACCACTTCTCTGCATCTCACTGTCTTCATCTTTAAAATTATGAGGTACCCCTCTCCCCCCAGCCACAGAGAGCCTGTCCTCTGAGAGCCCACACCAATCCAGGGTCTTTGAAAAGGCAGGAATTTCCAGAAGACAATGTGTGTTGCTGCTTGTTTTTGAATTTGGGGTTTTGATTTCTTTATCTGCAGATCCTAGAGAGGCCCAAGATTCTGCCTGAGCATCATTGTCTGACTGGGGGAGATCAAGGCCATGAGGTCTGAGACAGAACCAAGAGCTTGGCCATCCAGCATCCCTATCCCCACAGGGGTGGAAGCAGCCCATCTTGTCCCAGTCTCATCCCCACCTTGGGGGGTGGGCATCAGAACCAGAGATGAGGGCCTCCGTCAGGCCTGGGAACACCATAAGCTTTGTGAGGTGCCTGGATACCCTCACACTGCAAAGGGCCCAGGGGTTTGTCCTGGGGCAGGAAGGGGTGCTGGTGAGACTGAGGCCTTGCAGCCAGGTTTAGGGCCTGCTGGTGGCAGCTCCAGGAGGGAAAGTTGCGGGGAGATCCTAGAAATGCCATACAGATGTGGGGAGCTGATGAGAGCTTAAGAGGGGCCCTGGGTGTGAGAGAGAAAGATCCCAGGGGCTTCCTGAAACCCCCACATCTGTCATTATATGTGGGGATTCCAAACTCCAGAAGGCCCCAGCCTCAGTTGGTATTTAGAGGGAACAAAACCCCGTAAGGGAGAGTATGGGGTTTTGGAGTCAGACTGCCTGGATGTAGCCCTCTCTCCAGCACTTGGGGTAGAATATCCTTGGCCATGTTTCCAAACTAACATGAGCCTTGGTTTCCTTGTCTGTAAGTGGGGATGATCAACAAATACTCATGTTATAGGATTATTGAGAGGCTTAACTACAATAATGTATGTGAAGAGCTTAGCACAGTGTTGGGAACATAGTAAATCCCAAGATATTAGCTAGTAGTGCAGTAATAGTAGCAGCAGGAGTGGTAGCAGTTGTGATAGTAATAGTGGTAGTAGTGGTAGTAGTGGCAGCAGTGATGGTGGTGGTAGTGGTAGTAGTGGTAGTAGTAGTTCATTGTCTTCCCCACACAGATGTAAAAAGTGAGGCCCAGAAAGTAAGATATTTGCCAGGAGGGTGTAGTGATTAAGAAAAGGGAACCTGGCCTGGCCGGCGTGGCTCAATGGTTGATTATGGACCTATAAATAGAAGGTCATGGTTCAGTTCCCGGTCAGGGCACATGCTCAGGTTGCCGGCTCAATCCCCAGAGGGGCATGCAGGAGGCAGCTGATCAATGATGCTCTCATCATTGATGTTTCTCTCTCGCTCTCTTTCTCTCTCTCCCTCCCTCTCCCTTCCTATCTGAAATCAATAAAAATAAAAAACAATTTTTTTTAAGAAAAGTGACCCTGGAGTCAAGTCACCTGAGTTCAAATCCTACCATTTCCAGGTCATGTGATCTTGAGCAAGTGACCTGTCTATGCCTCAGTTTTCTCATCTGCCTAATGGTACTACCTACCCCAGGGGAGTGTAACTGCACCTTGCACAAAGTAAGTTCTGCATGGGTATTGGTTCTTGCCCTTGTTACTGCCTCTGCCACCATCAATGGAGGCTTGGCTGCAGACCCTCTGGCTCTTCCTGCCTCACTCCCTGGTTCCCACCTAACTAAGAAGACTACTCTCTTTTCTTTTCTTTCACCTGGACCAGCCTGCCGGGCTTCAGAGCAGTCCAAAGGAAGGCTGCTCCAGACGCGGGGTCGGAGCCTCATCAGACCATCCTGGCAGGATGCCCGACAGAGGCCAGGACCAGAGGGTGGGTTCCCATAGGACACAGCATAAATGGTGCCAGGAGAATGTGCAATGCAGAGTCTCTGGGGCCAGCCACATCCTACAACCACAGGGCGGTGGGCACTTAAGGGACCCACACAGTGGGACAGCAGGAAGGACATGTAGGAAGCTTAAAAAACGTAAGTGGGGCTTTTATTTGAGAAGTTGTTTTCAGCCTGAGGCATTTTATAAGCTCCCCCCTTCCAGGGCACATTGCCTCTACTCCCAGGAGCTCCATTGGGGAAGACACTCCAGGCCTGGAGCCCCCCTGCTCGAAGGAGAGAGAAGGGGTGGTGGGGAGGAGGCACTCACGTTTGATACAGTGGTTGGTGCTGTTTGCCGTTGTCCACCCCGGGCAGCACTTTCCCCCGCAGACGTTCCTCCTGTGGGGTTACCAAAACGGAGTCAGGTATGAGGATGCTCAGAGGGACTATTCACACAGCCCCTATTGGTCCTGCCCTCTGCAGAACCAATCAGGCTGTGCAGACTGTCATTCTCTGCTTGACGGTGGGGAACCTCACATCTGTACAATCCAGAGCCCCCTGGGTCAGTAATGGCAGTGATCATGAAGATGATCAAAAAGCAAGTCCAGAGAGGTTCGGTCACCTGCCAGGGCTAAACAGTAAGTGAGAGCCAGAGCCAGATTCCAACCTGAGTTGGCCCAACTCTAAGGCACGCTCCAACTCCACATTGCCTCTCACCAAAAAACAAGCACCACAGTCCTCGCCCAGCAAATGCTGACAATCCAAGGGGAGCAGGAAGACACACATAGAGCTGTCTGAAGGACATACATACGCATCACCTGCTCACAAATCACACTGGGAGGAGCCTTGGCCCGCGGGTAGGCTTACACAGTAAGACTGAGCACGGGGCTCTAGCATTTCTATGTAAGCGGGGCTTGTGAGGGGGCCAGCTGCTAGGAAGGTGGGGCTGGGGACTGGGGTTAAGCAGCCTCTGCTTAAGGAGCACTGTGTTTTAACTCGGGCAGGCTGATGGGACTTACTTTATGGGACACCGTCCTTCTCCCAGCTCCTCTTTGGTGCTGGCCCTGGGGCCACCCATAGGAAACACTGGCCTGCACTGACCACTGGGGCACTCAGTCAACTCGCCCGAACTGTGCTTTCAGTGAAGGCCCCCTGCAGCACCAGCAGGTGTCACCAGCCCTGACTCTCGGTCTAAAGACCCAGATGCCTGGATCTGGGTGATTTCCCTAGCAAGGCTCTTCCTGGAGAAGGCCCCTGGGAGCCTGACTCCTTGGCTCAGGGTGGGCCTGGGCCTGGCTCCCTGGGCCCCATCATTAGCATCAGAGTGTCTACCGAGCACTCACTGAAACTCAGGGTGAGTGTGGTGGCTGAGGCACAGAGCCGGAGGGTCAAGGTGAGGGACAGAGCAGGGGGCCATCCCTGTGACCTCTGAGGCCAGCATGGTGAGCATCTGCTCCCACTTAGGAATTTGTTTGACATTTGAGTGGACCCCAAGGCTTGCGTGGTTTTGGAACCTTCCAAAACATTCAAAATAAATTCCTACGGCTTGGAAAAGCTGAGGTTCATTCCTGGCCCTTTGGCCCAACCGCCCAGGGAGCTCCCAGAATGTCCCCCCAGCCCAGGGCTGTGCCATTCCGGCCACCTTGAAGCCTTCAGCAGCTTCCTGGCTCCATGTTGGCTTCCTCCCCAGCAGGGCCCAGGCACCCCGGGTTCTGGGGAGGGGGCTAGTTCTTACACCCAGGGTTTCTGAATGGGTACCCTGGTAGAAAGGGGCAATTACTCACCAATTTGTAAGTCACTACCCCTGGTTGGGCAATGATGCTGCATATTGGGCTAATGTGCAATTAGCAGCTTTGATAAAGGCCCGGGAAGTCTTCAAAAGGAAACAGGCTGCATTCCCTAGGGCGGGGGGCGAGGGGAGGTTCCTAAGAACTAGAGCCTGTGGGAGCCCAGATAGCATGAACTGAGGGGCCTGCCTGGACAGGCGGTCATGGCATGGAGCCCTGCCCAAGGAGGCCCCCTCAGCCAGCTGTCACCTCAGGATGGCTTTGCAGATGACTGTAGGAGGGCAGCAGTGGAGCCTGCCTTGCCTGCCCATGGTGGAACCCTCAGGGCCATCAGGAGGGTTCTGGAATCAAAGGCTGCCAGGCAGTGGGGATGGGAGGAGCAGTTTGAGACTGGAAAGGTACTCAAGAGGGATTCGGGTTCTCCATGAGGGCCTGAGGGCCCTTTATACTATAGGCCAGTATTGGAGTCCTGAGTAAAGGCCCAGGGAGGTAGCCATTCAGTGGGCTCTGCCCAGCTAGTGAGAGCAAATGAGCCTGACTAGCTGGGGTGTATGACTCAGTGGTCTGACTTCCCGGGAAGTCCCTCTTAGAGATCATATGAGCCCAACCTTCCAGGTGACACCACTCAGCAAACATGAGCCCCATATGCAGCATCATTGCTCAACACTTGGGAACACTTCTGGCTAACAGCTTGGGACAGTTGCTGTTCCACCTGGAACAAATCTGACCAGACTTATCCTTTGTTAAAAACCTCCCATGGTTCTCTATTGGCCTCTACAAAGCTAACCAGGCCCCCACCTGCCTCTGCAGTCTAATTGTCTCCATCACCCCTCCCTGTCTCCAGGACATCCATAACCAAGGCTGTGATCCTCCGAGGATATGAAGACTATCATCTGCCAATTGAACTCTCTATGGTCACATTTTGACACCTTTGCTTAAGCTGCTCTCTGCCTAGAATGCCTTCCTTCTCTTCTTTGGCAATTAAAATCCTTTCCACTCCAAGACTTCCAAATCAAATGTTACCTCCTTTGTGTAAAACCTCCCCCGACATCTACCCAGCCTTCCCCACTCTCCATTTCCTGTGCTCTTTTAGTACTGATTGTCTCAGGATGTTGGTTTTATTTGACTACCTTGAGGGCCCTTTCTTATTCCTCTTTGTGCTTAGAGTCTAACACAGTGCCTGAGACGTGCGATACATTTAATACTTCTTTGTTTCACTTCATCTAGTGTTTCCCAAAAAGCAGATGAGTAACACTGAGGGCAGGGAAGTGAGTTTTAGGTTTCCACAATCACAGCATTCAACAATTCTGAGTCACGTGGTGAGAAAGTGATTCCCATTTCAGTGATTTTTCTAGCCTGATTAGGTCAGTGAGAAAAATCTGCCTGAGGCTGAGTCCTTCCCCCAACACTTGCCAGTTCCCCTTTTAACAGGAGAACATACCACAGGATTGAGCTTCTTAAGATTATGATGTCTGACTAGAATAGGAGAACATTTTATTTTCATTTCAATTTTCCTACAGTTATCTTCTGTTCATGACAAGTGGTACTATTTTCAACTTATGATAGTGATACAAAGTTTCCTTGAAAATAAATTTATTTATGTAGAAAAATGAGGTAAGCCCTATTTATAATAGCAAAAAAAAAAAAAAAAAAAAGTGTAACTCATCTAAATGTCCCAAAACAGGAGGATGGATAAATAAACTGTGGTATATTCAGATAGTGGAATAATATACAACAGTTCAAATGAATATAAACTTGGGTTGCCCTAACTGGTATGGCTCAGTGGATACAGCAGTGGTTCTCAACCTTCCTAATGCCGCGACCCTTTAATACAGTTCCTCATGTTGTGGTGACCCCCAACCATAAAATTATTTTTGTTGCTACTTCATAACTGCAATTTTGCTACTGTTATGAATCATAATGTAAATATCTGATATGTAGGATGTATTTTCATTGTTACAAATTGAACATAATTAAAGCATAGTGATTAATCACAAAACAATATGTTATGTAAGTATATATGTATTTTCCAATGGTCTTAGGCAACCCTTGTGTAAGGATCATTCAACCCCCAAAGGGGTCGCGACCCACAGGTTGAGAACCGCTGGGATAGAGCATTGGCCTGTGGACTGAAGGGTCCTGGGTTCAATTCCGGCCAAGGGCATGTACCTTGGTTGCGTGCACATCCCCAGTAGGGGGCATGCAGGAGGCAGCTGTTTCTAACTCTCTATCCCTCTCCCTTCCACTCTGTAAAAAAAAATCAATAAAATATATATTTTTTAAAAACTTGGGTTAATTATATTAACATGTTTAAATCTCAAAACTCTTATGAGGAGGGCAGCAACTTGTAGAAGGATAATACAGCATGGCATCACTTATCTATGTTTAAAATTTGCAAAAGAAATTGTTATTTTGTGGATGCATGCATCTGCAGTAATAGTATAAAAACATACATTGGAATCATAAGTACTGATAACTTTAGGGTAGAGATGGAGGCAAATATATAGAAGAAATGTCAACTAAAAAAATCAGAAGCAAACTGTGCCAAAATATTAAGGTTTGATAAAGCTGGGTTGTGAGTTATATTATATCTAACACCTTTTTGTGTGTTTGTACAAAACTTCATAATATAAAATACTTTAAAATAAATAAAATGCAAAATCCTGTTATTTTAACAGTCTATGAATTTAAAGAAAAATAATAGAGCAAGAGATACAAGGGGGAAATATTATGAAGGCATTATGCCTTGAGGCTAGTTCAAGAAACTCTGAATGTTGAGAGGCAATGGCTTCAAAAATCCCTGTTGCCCTAACCGGTTTGGCTCAGTGGATAGAGCATCAGCCTGCTGACTGAATGGTCCCAGGTTCGATTCCGGTCAAGGGCATGTACCTTGGTTGTGGGCACATCCCCAGTGGGGAGTGTGCAGGAAGTAGCTGATCGATGTCTCTCTCTCATCGATGTTTCTAACTCTCTATCCCTCTTCCCTTCTCTCTGTAAAAAATCAATAATATATATATTTTTTAATTTTTAATTTTAATATATATTTAAATATATTTTATTGATTTTTTACAGAGAGAAGGGGAGAGGGATAGAGAGTTAGAAACATCGATGAAAGAGAGACATCGATCAGCTGGCTCCTGCACACTCCCCATTGGGGATGTGCCCGCAACCAAGGTACATGCCCTTGGCCGGAATCGAACCTGGGACCCTTGAGTCCGCAGGCCGACGCTCTATCCACTGAGCCAAACCGGTTAGGGCAATAAAATATATTTTTTTAAAAATCCCCTGTAAACTGTAAATTTCATTAGTGCAGGAATTGTGTCTGCCCTGCTTTGTTGTGGCAATAAATCCTCACTACATAGCAAGTTCCATGAAGACAAAGGCTGTATTGGCCATTGCTGTATCCCCACCATCCAGCACAGTGCCTGGCATATAGGAGGCCTTCCAAATATTTGTTGAATGAATGAATGAATGAATGAATGAATGATGGATCCCCAGCAGTGGTGATGTTATTCCCATCTTCACCAGCAGGTGGCACTTGATCCTTGGCCCTAAGGTGCCCACAAGAAATTTTGCCAGAGAGGTCAGCCTGGCCAAGAGCCATTAACCAGAATAGACCTGGGTAGAGAAAGCCCATTAACAAGACTGCCACTCAACAAACCCCACCCCCCAGCTGACTTGGAGTGGCTGGCTGGAGTGCCAGAGGAACTCACCCTTTATCAAAGCTGCAGAAAATAATCTGGGGAAAGAGCCAAACCCAGCATGTGATATCCTGTATACATCTGCATACAGCAGGTGCCTGTGGGCGGCACCCAGCCCATGTTCTTATACACCTGTGCACATCTGTGCACGGCCTTATTGCGGTGACAATCTGCTTTGCTCATTACCACCTCATTTCATGACTTCTAATCGTCTTACCCTCCCACCCCTACCCTCTGCTACCCCACTTTCCTCCTAACCCTCACCCAAATGCCTATAGTATAAGCTCCTCCATGATCTGGCCTAACCTATGCTCCCAGCCTCACCCCATGGCTCCATGGCAGTTCTGCCTCTAGGCCAATGCCAACAGTGAGGAGCCCTTGTCCTTGGGCAGTGCTACACCTCTAGGCCCCACTCCTGCCACCTCCCCCACACGCTGCCCATTGAGCACCAGACTCCAGCTCACAGGGCCTCCTTGACCTCTGAGCTCTGCAGCCACAACTGTTCCATTCCTTTACACTTAACATGAAGCTTCTGATACTAGAAAGCGCACTCACTGGTACATAGCTGTTCCTTTCTCCAACTGATGATAAGTAATTGAGTTGCTCTCCCAGCAGGAACAATGCCTTTTTCTCTGGAACCCATCCCCTATTCCATGCTCCCCACACTTGCTTTTAGGAAGCATGTATTCACTTGCGCAGATCAGGAAAGGAAAAAAAAACAAAACAACTGAAACACGTTAGGTGCTTCATTAACCATCGTTGACTGATTCTGTGTAAGTGACTTGGCAGTCATGGGTCTACTGTCCGCCTGCTTTAAGCTTGGCCTTCCATGGGCAGCAGGAGTTCATTCACTCATTCAACAGGTACTTAATGAGCACCACATATACCCAGCTCTCTTCTAGGCGATGGCAACATGGCGATGAACAAAACAAAGCCTGTTTTCATAGAACTGACATTGGCATGAAACACAAACAGATACATAATATGTCACCTGGGAATACGTGCTATGAAGAAACATAAAGCAGGGTGAGGGGAGAGAGAGGGGGGCAGGAGTAGAGCGGAGATCTGAAAGAAGTCCTGCTGAAATGTGGGAGAGGAGTGTGCAGCCAAGGAAAACAGCCAGTGCAAAGGCCCTCAGAAAGTCCTGGGCATAGAACTGGGGGTGCAAGCCCTTCCTGCTGTGCACCACGACTAAACCAACTGGTCCATCGGACCCAGGCCAAAAGGGCTGCCAGGTTTCTTCCCCACCAGCCCTGCATTGCCCAAGGCTTTCTGCCCTCCGTTCTGGGGACACCTGACATACCCAGGCGAGGCCGAGCGCCTGGCAGCCAGGATGACCCCTGACTAAGGAGCCGCCCCTCGGTGTGAGGGCGCCCCCCGGCGGGCAGCGGGTGGTGCCTGGGGAGAGGGGAAAGTGTAAATCTCTGGGTTGGGAAGAACCTTAGCCCTGCAAAGTGACTGAGTCGCGCTGACACTTAGCCGCACAGGCAGACACACAGACCCGTTCCCCCAGGTAACCGCTGTGCCGCAGCCACACCCGGGCGGGTTTCCTACCCAAAGTGTCCCCGAGCCAACGCCCATTCCCGAGTCCGACCGTCCGTGTACCCAGGCCCACCTGCGCCCAACCCTAACATTTGTCCCGGTGCGCAGGTTCCGCTGCCAGCCCCCTGCGCAGAGATGCCTCTGTCCTCACACTCTGGACACCCCCCCGCCCCGCTCCCCCCCATATCCTCCACCCACCTGCGCTCTGTGCCCGCGCAACCTCCCTGGATCTGAAGCCCCCGGAACGCCCACCCTGCTTCTCCTGCCCAGTTCCTTCTCGGACCCCAGCAGCACAGGTTAGCTGAGGGCGGGCCAATGGAGAGGCGCGTTAGGAAAGGATTTAACGTCGGGTCTCGGAGAGCTGGTTCGAAAGAGTGAGGATGGTGTTCCTCTTTCCCCTCCGCTTTTGGAAAGTGGGCCAGACCTCCAGGCCCCGGCTCGGGCCGGTTCCCTGCAGCATGAGGTCAGAGGGACGGAGAGCAGAGCCCGGCGCCCTCTCCTCTTGCCGGCACATCCCTCCAGGAGCGAGCGCACAGCCCCAGCCCGCGTCCCCCAGCCCCCGCGCTTTCTTCCCTAGTGCTCACCCCGTGGGCCGCCCTCGTGGCGGAGTTGGGGGCGCAGCCCGGGGCCGCTGCAGGGTCCCGAAGCGCGGGAGAGCCGAGGCCGCCCTCGCCCGGGGGGCGGGCTGCTGCTGGCCCCAGCGACTGCTCCTCCAGGTCTGCGCAGGTGGCCGGACTCGCGGCGGCGGCTGCGCTCGGGGCGGCCTCCTGGCCTCCGGCTCGGCGGGCCTCCTGGGGCTCCCCCAGCCGGGTTGGGCCGGCTCCGCGGGCGGTGAGCCCGGGCCGGGCGCGTCCTGCTCCCGGAACAGACTGTACACCTTGGCTGCGGCCGCTGCGTGGTGGCTGCCCCCCGGGCGCCAGAGCCGACTCGCGTCCCTGCCCACCGGCTCGACTCGTCCCACCGGGTCCCTCTGAGCACGACCCATGCCCACGAAGAGAGCCAGGGTGAGCGGCAGGAAGCCTCTCCAGGGGTTCCACCGGGTGCGCCCGGGGCAGGGGGCTGGCGCCGGCGGCCTCATGGCGCCGGGGGCCACCGGAGAGCGGGGCGCGCGGGGCGAGTCCGGGGCTGGCAGTCGGTTACCCGGGCCGCCGACGGGCTGTGCTCGGGTCCCCTTCGGAGGCCCGCTTCTCTTCGTCTGGGGGGCCCCGAGGGCTGGGCGGGGGAGCGGCCCGGGGCTGCGCGCCCTGCGCCCGGCGTCCGCGCTGGGTCCCCAGCTAGAAGCGCGCGGCTGCTGCACCTTCGCGCCTTCTCCCTATGGCTGTGGCCTTCCGAAGGGGAACTGGAAGGTTTTTATTTTTGGAAACCTCTCCCTGATTTTTCGTCTCTTTTATCCACACCATGCCCCCTCCTCGGAGGGACAGCTCAGCCCCCTCATTACGGGAGAGGGAGAGAGGAATTCCAGCAACACCCACTTTGGCACCGCGAAGCGAGCGGGCGGCGAGGGGGGTTAACCCATGAGTAGCTGCGGGTGGCTCAGGGCTGACCCGAGGGCTGGTACGGGAGATGCCGCCTGCAGTAACAGCGGCACCGGAGCCACCTCTCTCCTGTCCTGGGCAAGCTGGAGCTGCTGACCTGTCCCGAATTTATCTCCCGCCACTGCCCTCAGAGGCAAACTCTGGGTTGGATGACCAAGGCTGCAGCCTCGAAGGCCTGAAGGAGAACGGGAGAGGTATCAAGAACGGCGAGACAGAATCAGGACCGTAGGGACCGACGTCCGGTCCCTTCGCTTCTCGCCCGGGCCACTGGGGGCGTCCGCCGGGGTGCAGGCTAGAGCTGGGACCACGCGGGAGAGCGCTGGAAGGTCGCCTGGGGAGGCGCGCGCCCTCTAGTGGAGTTGGCCGCATCCTTGGTCAACCTGCAGCTTATAGAGTGACCTGCCGCTGCCAGCCACCTTCGCTCCCTGTTCTGTCCCCTTTCTGTTGAGTCAAGGTCAAGCCCGATGGCAGATCCTAGAAGAAGTGTTCCCTTTTTCACAGAGGATAGACCTGCAAGATCTGGAATAAGCTCATTCAAGAAGACAGCGTGTGTCCAAGAGGGGAATGAAACCCTGGCTTCCTGCCTGGGCTCAGAAGTCCATCCCTCCCTCAGGAATTTCACCCAAGGGGGATTTAATCTGCCTCTGATTGATCTGGTGCTCACATCTTCTTGCGTTGGCAGTGAGGGGACAGGGGTGCAAGAATGCCAATTGCCACCCATCTGAGTACCTCCAACAATCAGCTCATCACTCACACCCCTGGCCCGCTGTCTTAAAGCCTAAAGGCCTGGCAGCCATGACTGCCCTTGGTGCGTTTCTGTAGCCTACTATTGCCTAGAGAGACAGAGCAGTCAGGAGGGCACCAGTTTGCAGCTTCCCACACTACACAAGGGATAGGCACAGTTACTACCTAATGCTGGAATACGCCCTCAACTCCTGACCTTGGCCTACAAAGCCCTGCGTGACTGGCCCCCTATCTGATCTCTCTCACCTCTTGCATTGCAGCTGCATTGGCCTTCTCTCTGCTCCTTGAACAAGACAAGTTAATGCCCACTTCCCTGTTTCTGGAACACTCCTCTCCACAATGTTTACAGGAACTCCGCATCACTTCTCTCAGCTCAAACATCACCTCCTAGAGTGGCCATCCCTGGACCACCTCCCCCCCCCCCCCCCCCCCCCCCCCGCCCAACCTAGAGCAGCCCTCCCATTCCCAAGTCATCACTTTCTAACACATCACCATTTCACTTTCATGGCTCTAGGGACTAGTTGAAATGATCTCATTTATTCCTTTACTTGGATAACTGGCTTATAGGATGGGCTGAACCTGAAGACATCAGGACTTAAGGATAATCAGGAAACAGCTATAGTATTTTTCTCCCCTCATTGCCTTCAGCCATGTTATGGTGAATTTCCTTTCCCCACCCTTAATCTCAGAGTTTTTGGCTTGACCTTCCCTATCAGCCACAAGAATAGTTTCATGTCTATAATTAAGACCAATTTTCCAGGCACTAAAAACTCTGGTCCTGTCCAAATAAAAAAAAAATCCTTATCCAATTTAATCAATCGAGAATCCAATTCAATACTCCTCCCTGCCCCCCCTGGGACTGTCCCCTGGCTCAAGATCCGACAGTGGAGAGAGTGGAGTGTGGTCTGTTTTTCTGACCATCCTTTTTGGTGGTGGCTCCTCCGTGTCAGGGTCAGGGGAGAGGTATTAGAGGAAACATGGCAAAGTCTTATGTGACAGGAGCCCTTAGCTGGCAGGTGCCACATGCTGGCTCTTTCATAGGCACATTTGTGGATTCTTGGGAGGCTCCCTGCAAGACCTCCACCCTGCACGGCTGTAACAAAACACTCTCCGGCCAACCTCTTGCAGGTCCCTGTATCCTCTGCCCTCACGGACTTTCTGTTCCATGCCAATAAACCAATGGTGAGTGGGCTGCTCCTCCCTCTGCCATAGAAGCCACTCCAGACAGGCTCCACAGTCAGAACTCTCCAGACAGACAGTATCCACAAGTCTCTTCATTTGTGTTCATCCCCAAACTCTAAAGACATATGTTGGGTTCTCCCAACAACTTTCTTGTTGTGCTTTGGTACCTCGGGGTGCTTGCAGCTCCCAGCAACTCAGCCAGCATCAGTGGAGGGAGAGTCATGGGGAGTCGTGCTGGTTTCTTCTTCTTGAAGGCCCCCAAATTCTGCAGCTGGTTCTCTTGGAGCCCCCTTTACTTGGTTGGCATTGGGGAGTACCCTCAGGGGAAATCTCAGCCCTGCCTACTAATGCAACAGTTCTCTATCTCAACGCTTTAGAAAAAATAGATTTTTATTGATTTCAGAGAGGAAGTGAGAGGGAGAGATAGAAACATCCATGATGAGAGAGACTCATTGATTAGCTGCCTCCTGCTCGCCCCACACTGGGGGATCAAGCCCTCAACTCTGGCATGTGTAGGAATCGAACCATGACCTCCTGGTTCATACATCGACTCTCAACCACTGAGCCAAGCCAGCCAGGCTCTATGTCAACACTTTTTTCAATCCCTTTCATTCATAGACTGAGGGATATGGCTTGATAGTTGTTGAACTTGTTCTGCTGTTACTAAAATGTGTAGGACTTCTCTTTGGAATGTGAGGATATTTAGTCCTTATTGTTCTACCCTTGTGGCTTCAGCAAAAATTCAAGACCACAGGAAAAATCCTGTTCAACAACTGAAAAAAGTCATTATTGCCTGACTTTCCAAGCCACAATGGTAGCTCTAAAGGAGTTGATATCTTGTCTCCTCAACTCAGCACTGTTTCCCCAGAACCTAGAATAGTGCTTGACTCTAATAAACAGCCAAGAAATATGGTTTCAATGGATGGCTAACTGAATGAATGACAGAATAATCCCATGAAGTAAGGAGGGCTGGTATCATTAGACCCATTTTAAGAGAGAAAAACTGAGTTCCTGGTTGTATTACTGGTCCAAGTTCATGTGCTTACTGCCTTGAGGGATGGCCCTAGGATCTCCTTAAATTCCGGGTCTTGTGTTTTGGGATGAATGCCATCTTGATTCCCAGAATGCTCAGTTCTTTCCCAGAGACATTGCTCCTTCCCTGTTATCCACCCAACTCTTTAGTTCCCGACTCCTTCCCTTCCCCCACTACCTGCCAGTTCCTTCAGGAGCTCTCCTCTTCATCCCTCCGTGCTCACCTCAGATCCCCATGAGCCTCCCAAGGCCAGAAACCTTGGCGTCATCTTCGTCCCTGAGTTATTTTTTCCTCCCGTGTGTCCAAGTCATTATTACTGCTCCGTCTCCTCCGTCTGCACTTCTGGAAGTCTGCCGCCCATTCAGCCTCTCACCGCTTGGCCCCAGCCAAAACCCTCAGGCAGACACACTTCCCACTCCGCTAGGGCGCCCCTCCTACTCCTTGGTGAGTACAAATGGTCCTTGGAAATTCCCCCCTGTTCTCCTAGGAGCCCACAACCTGGTAATCTCCCCTGAAGACTGGCATCTCCTGTTCCTCCCATCCCAGTGCCACCCTTCGGTCCTGTCTCCCACTTACTGCCCATCACTCCTTTCCCTGCAACTATTGGGATCTGTTGATACAACTCTTCAAAATCTCCAATCCCATAAATGCTTGAGGTTTTTCTTTCTTTTTTTAAGCTGCCAAAATTTATAGAGTCTACTAGGGTTCAAGCACTGCATTAAGCATGCTACATAAATTGACCCCTTTAACCAGATAAAGGGGGCATCATGATTTCTGCCTATACAAAGGAGGAAACTGAGGCTGGAAATAGCTACTGCTTTACACAGCTGATAAGTAGCAGATGCAGGATTCATCGGAGCCCAAGCTTTTAAGACTGTACCATCTTGCCTCCCCCTGAGGCTTGTGACTCTGTAACCCTCCTCACATTGAAGTGGTATCTTTTCCCAGCCGCTGTTACCACCTAAGTACCTCGACTGCACATCCCTCCAATACCCTCTTCCCTGCCTGCTAGCCCACAACTCAAGTCCCTGAGGACGTGGAGTTATAAGAACTTTCTGTCCCCCTCTACCCTCCCTGCCCAGTAGGAGAAGAGAGGCTAAATGTTAACAGCATGGCCCCTGACTCACCATGTGTCCCCTCCTTACCCTTGGTCCCAGCTTCCCCCCAGTGAGGCACCGAATGCTGCTAACCCTACTCACCCATCTCTTGGGTCTGGGGAGGGAAATCACCTCTGGAAAGCCCTGCAGAGAGAGTCCCAGGGGCTTGATAAGAGGATTCCAGTGGGGAAAGGATTGCCAGGACATGTAACCACGAGTGGGGATGCTGGACACCCAGGGCACCCTAATTGCTTTCCCATGTCTTGCTGGAATAATGCTGGCAGCCAGAAAGCTACCAGAACCTGAACTAATTTGATAAACAAGGACCAAAAGCAAGGACCACATTTCTGCTCCCTTTGCTGAGACCCAGACTCCCAACAGAATTCCAGGGATTTTTTCCTCCTTGGAAGTGACTGGACCTCCAGCCCTGAATTCCTCTCCCCAGGAGAGCTTGTTCCCCTGCTCGGAACAAATAACACATTTCCTGGTTAATCAGTGGGCAGAACAGCCGAAAAGGAAGGTTGATTGGGCCCCAGCTTTCCAGATGGGAGCAGCTCAGGGGCTGGGATGCCCTCGACCAGATACTGGGCAGCTGGGACCCCCACAATGCGCAGCCTCACCTCCAGTTTGGAAGACACAGGCTGTGTGAAGAGGCCCCAGCTCCCTCCTGCACGAGGTTTTCAAGGCCCACGGAGGCTGCCAAGATCACTCCACCTCAGACACCGTGGCCTGGCATCGCCCCCACAACTCACAGCCACCCTGCCCTGGACCGCCGGGGCTGTCTCCTCCCATGAGCATGGATGTTTCTGTCTTCTGCAAACTGAGCTCAGTTCTCAGCTACACTTGGCTTCTATTTTCTTATCTGACGATAGAGATAATGTTGCTCTTCTTGCCACACCACCTTCAGGGCGAAGAAGATAACCAGCCCCATCTACCCTGTGACGGGAGGGGATCAATCACTGCTACTCCATTTGCCAGTGGGTATTTCTCGAGCGCTTAAAACGTACCAGGCACTGCGCTTCGTGTTTTGCAGACATTTTCTCATTTAGTCCTCACAATAGTCTTGTGAAGGAGGTAGCCGGTGAGGAAATGAAGGCTCAGAGAGGTAAAAATGACTGCTCCCAATTGCAAAGCTAGTAAGTGGCTACACTCGGATTCCCCCCTGGTTTGTCTGGCTCCAGACACGAAGCCGATGCCAGCGTCTCGAGGAGCCTTTCT
The DNA here is from genome assembly GCF_014108235.1 of Myotis myotis. Classification (NCBI taxonomy): domain Eukaryota; kingdom Metazoa; phylum Chordata; class Mammalia; order Chiroptera; family Vespertilionidae; genus Myotis; species Myotis myotis. The sequence goes on from NW_023416313.1 coordinate 203,644,250, forward strand.
GTGGAAATGCGGCTCCGGCTGCCATTCTCTGAAATAGACGCATCCCAGCTGTTCGTGGTGTGGCCAGGGGTGCTGGGGGCCACATAGAACTGCTGTCATGAGTTGGCCCACCAAGCACATCTCACCGCCCCCCACCCCCACCCCCCGCACCTATTTACAGCTAGGGGTCTACTTTGGGTCAAGGGCAGACAAAGGTCATCATGGTGAGTTTTCGTGAATCTGACTCGCACTCACCAAGGAGAAGGAAAGAAGTCCAGTTTGCCCCACATCAAATCGTTTTCGGTTGCTGAGAAAGGCTCATCTTAACCCTCAGCCTTTCTCTTTGGACGAGAGAAGTGGCGTGAACAAACATCTCTGTGGCCCTGGGTGGTGGGCGTTGTAATCCCATTTCACAAACGCAGAAGGGTGAAGGCTCTTGCTCAAGGTCGTCCAGCTAGGAGTCGAGCCAGTGTTCAACGAAAAAGGCCGACCGGCTGCAAGGTCCGTGCTGTTTTCACTGCAGCGAACTGTACTCGCTCCAGGATGTCCTGCGGTGATGTGAAGTGGGCAGCCCTTCAAGTAGCTGATTTCACTTGTTTCCCTTCATTTCCAGTCCCTGATACAAGGGTGGGCTGATCTGAAAGTTCTGTGCATTTAGCTCAAAGCTCAGACAACATTTCCTACTTACCTGCATGAATTCCTTCAGCCTTTGGCTGAAATGGAATCTTCTAGAACTCCTGGGGCTGCAGCATAACTTCTCCCCAAGTAGAGACCTGAAGGCCTAAGCAGGAAGACAATGTGAGCGAGCAGTCCAGAGACCTCCTTCTCTTAATTCCCCCCAGTAAGACCAGAGCTGCTCGACTGGGCTGGGGGCCGCATGGATGGGATGGGGTCACACATTGTATTATCCTTTCAGAATCTCCAGGGAGAAAGCCTTACGGGTCCAAGGGCTGGGCAGATCTACCCCGAATTCTGGAATGGCAGGCAGGAATTTCAGGACAAGGTGAGCAGGAAGCAACTTTTCTTGGCTGTCATTGGGGTCTCCCAGCCTGTCCCCACCTTGGTTTCCAGCCGGGACACAGTGACAGCCCAATAAATAGAGGTTGTGGGGACAGCAACAGGGGCTGCTATAGGGTTGTTCCTAAATTAAGCTCTTCCAGAGAGGCCTGTCAGCAACTTCCTGCTCTTCATTATCAAGGCAAAGAAAGAGGATGACACCTTCTGCCTCCATCCCCTGACCTCCATTTTCCCTGGGATGAAACAGTGAGATGAGGACACTCAATGAGGTTTGCCCTGCTGCCTCTAGGACCTCAGACCCTTAGGAATAGGCCCAGGCCCTAAAACTCCCCACAACAGGACACAGACACCAGGCTGGTGGGGGCGGGGGTAGGTGCAGCCCGGTCCCAGCCGGTCTGCCATGACTCATTCCTTGTTTCCGTCCACTCTGGTCTGAGCGCCTTGGCCCAGGGGCCTCTGGGAGGCTGTAACACAGGCTGGCCCCTCGCCCATCGGGGCTCAGCAGACAAAAATTAAAGATCTCACTTCTCAGGAACTCACACAGACAGCAGAGGCATGCTCTGTGCTCTGCCTCACCAGACCAGACCTCAGGCCGGAGGAGGATGGAGGCCAAGGGAGGAAGGAAAGGCGTCTCCGCTCCTCCCCCTACTCTGTTCCGCCCACATCCAGTCATGAAGCCCTGCCCCCTACCCACTCCTCCTCAGGTCCGTGCCTGAAGATGGTACTGCTCCCAGCACCTCCTCTGCACCACTTCACTCCTCCCGCCTCTACCTGAAGACAGCCATGACGGAAATAGACTTGAAAGCAACCATCATGCATTTTCTGGCAGCATTTAGGACAGATCATGGCAGGGACCACAGACCCTAGTTGTAGGCCACATGTGTCCCAGGGTCTCCCTCCCTGGTCATGTCCCTTCCCCTCCCAGGACCTCAGTTTCCTCATCCATAGGGAGGATTTTACTAGATGAACTCACATTTGCTGTCAACACTAAGATTCTGATTTGAGGAGCAGACAAGGCAAGGGATGGGTATGGATCCAAAAACTGCAGGAGGGACCTCCCTGAGAGATCAGCCAGCCCATTCTTCAATTTATGGTGAAGGAAACTGAGGCCCAAAGGGCTTGTCCCAGGTCACATGATTGGTTATTGGCAGCAGCAGCACTTGAACCAGAGTCTCCTGACTCCCAGGCCTCTCAACTCTTTCTCTTTCAACTCCCCCAGGAAGCTGGGAGCTATCTGACCCTCTTGGCCAGGGAAGCCACGAGTGACTGTGCGTGTCAGCAGCAGGGCCTCAGAGCCTGGGAACGTCTCTGATGGGGTAGGTGCAAGTGCCAAAGCCGCTGGTGGAGAGGGATGGGGTTGGGGGCCAGGGAGGGTGTATCAGAGATAAGCTGTCAGCATCTCCCTTCTTCCAGTTGGCAAGAAGAAATAGAGAAATGCCCATGATGATTGAGGGGAAACAGTCCCCATTTCTGATTAAGCCATTGGTCCATGAAGTATTGATATCTGTTTCTCTCTCTCTCTCTCTCTCTCTCTCTCTCTCTCTCTCTCTCAGATACACGCACAGTCTCTCTCTCTCTCTCTCTCTCTCTCTCTCTCTCTCTCTCTCTCACACACACACACACACACACACACACACACACACACACACACTGTTCATGCCTGTCTAACCTATGAAACTTGCCACCTACAGCCTTGGTCTCGAGATGTATATTGATATTCTCAGGTGCACTATTTGGTGGGGCCTGGAATTGCTGAGATGCTTCTAAGCCCCTGCCTACCTCCTAATGTTCAGCCTGCTTGGCTGGGAACATGATGCCCTTCATTCCACAAACATTTTATTTTTTGAGCCCTAATATGTGCCAGGCACTGAGGATGGGTGGGATATCCTCACTGCCTGTATGACGATAAGTGCTTCAGTGGAAGGACTAACACAGCCTTTTGGGCTCACTGAAGAACTGCCAACCATGGAGGGTGGGGATTGGCTAGGGAGCATTTCTCAGAGTGTCCTGACTGTCAGTTAAACATTGAAGGCTAAGGGAGCGTTCACTCTGTGTGTGTATGGGGCGGGGGGAGACGGGATGGACATGCCAAGGAGAGGCACTGCATATGCAAAGGCATCGGTGTAAGACAAAGTTGGGTCTATTGGAGGAACAACAAGCAGCTTGGAGAGTTGGAGTTTACATAGGAACAGCGGTTAGGTGAGGGGATAAGGCTGGAAGTGAAGGTTGTGGTCAATTTATGGGGGCCTTAGCTCTAGTCAGTTTATCTTCTCAGAAAGATGGACCTGTTCCCTGCATCCACACCACCATTTGGCCTTGGAGGGGACCGATTATTTATCCAGAATTCTAAAACTCATGTCCTCCGGTCAATAGCAAGGAGGTATTGGGGTTGGGGGCGGGGGAGGGCGGGTTGAGTGCCATCAACCTATCCAAAGCCACGCGATACACTAATCGACATAAAGCCAGTGAGCTTGCCTTGCTTAAAAGCAATCCCCAAGCCCTGCTTCCAACCAGTCTGTTCCTCCGCACATGGCTCCCTTTTTATAGAACTTACTAGAGGCCCGATGCACGAAATTCATGCACGGGGCTCGGCCCTCACAGCCCCGCTTGCCTCGGCTGGCCCTTGCAGCCCTGGCTTCGTCCGGAAGGTCGTCCAGATGGTTGTTCTGCTGTTCAGTCTAATTAGCATATTAGCTCTTTATTATATAGGATGGAGCTGCCGATGTGGCAGATCTGGCCAAGTCTCTGCTGCCATGACCCACCAACCTGACTGTCCCTTCTTTCCCAACCCTTCCCAGGTATCTCCACTGTCTGAATTCCCCACGTGCTCTGGGCCAGGTTCCCCTGGAGACTCAACCCCCGAGTCAAGCTTCTATCTCCAGTTTCCCTCAAACTTGGCCTCAGGTTCCTCTCCAATCCCACAAGCACATGTTGAAGTGTCATAATATGTATATCCAAGTCCACCCACTCTGCTGCCTCCCTCAGAGCTTGGCCCATAGATAGATAAGCCATATGTATTTGACATCAAACAGATAGCCATCATTTATTGAGCACCTCTTTGTCAGGCCATCAGTGTTGCCAAGAAGAATAAGGATTAGTCGCTATCCTCAAGGAACTTCCAGTGTCGTAGGAAAGGCAGCAACACCTATCATAGTAAGTGCTGTGATCGAGATAAGCCCACGGTACAAGGTGAATGCAAGGATAGGCACTCCAGGATGGGAATATGAGACACCTGATCAAGGAAGATCCTAGAGAAGAGGCTATCTGAGTGGGGGTCCGGAAGGCAGGGCCAGTCTCAGCCTGGAGAAGGCGGAAAAGATGGTGAGGAGGAGGTACAGCAATGATTACTAGAGCCAAGTTTGCAAAAATTAAACCCCACCAGGGTCTACCCCATTTCCCTTTTCACTGGGGTCCGATCAGAGAAATTTTACCAGATATTTGAATGATAGTCAGATGAAATTAAAATGATATTCAACATGGCCCAGCAAGCATGGCTCAGTGGTTGAGCATCAACCTATGAACCAGGAAACTGCAGTTCAATTCCAAATCAGGGCATATGCCCAGGTTGTGGGCTCGATCCCCAGTAGGGTGCATGCAGGAGGCAGCTAATCTATGTCTCCCATCATTGATGTTTCCATCTCTCTCTCCCTCTCCCTTCCTCTCTAAAATCAATAAAAACAGATTTTTTTAAAAAGTGATATTTGAAGTGGATTGGCTGGGAAAATGCAGAATGCATAGTAATATAGTTAGATATATGTATAGATGTTTAAACAACAATTCCCCACATTGAAGACTTGGATGGAGCTCATTGAGATCTCCATCATGAGACAGGGCTGGGATCTGTACAAGACTTCTCACAACTTGGACGAAGTCAGAACATTTTTATCAAATTTTCACATGACATGGAACTGGAGAAATAAATGATAAATGTGGATGATAGGAGCAAGATATCAAGTGATCTATATACGTTGAGATTTAATTAAAAAAAAATAAGTGGAAAAAGTCTTGCATGTTGGTCCAAAAAAAGCAATAATTAATGACTGAGGGATACTTGCTTTGATAGTAGTTCATGTGAAATGACCTTATGTGGATGGTGAGGGGGGAGGTGAAGTGAGTTGAAAAAGGAGATCCTAGTTAACCACTGGTTTGAAATAAACTAACAATGTAAACTTCTAAAAGGTCTAGTGCCATCTTGGATAACATCCAGGGCTCAGAACTTGGAGGATAACAGTGTACTTCAAGTTGTTGAGATGCAATGGCAGTTTCGTACTTGATTCTGCCACCATGTTGTAAATGGCTTATTAGAATCTTTAAGCATGTTTATGAGAAGGTGACCTGATGGAGATGAATACAGCCCAGGAGGAGCAATTGAGATACTGGAGAAGAGAAATCTTGGGTGAGGAGAGTCTGGCAATCTTCAATTATTTGCAGGATTATCAGGTAAGAGAGGGGCTCGGTGTTCTGTGTTTTCATTAGTCACAACAGATTAACTGTAGTAACAACACCCACACAGTAAATTTATTTTGCTCACACCAAGCAGAGCTCGGATCCACATGGTCATGCAGTGCCCAGGATCCGTTAGTCATGGAGATCCAACGTAGAGATTCTTCTGCCGTCTCATTCAGCCAGTAGATAGAGAAGGGTAAATGTGGAGGAATGCACATGCTTCTTCAAGGCAATGTCTGAATAAGAAAGAGGCAAACAACACTCTGTCCACATTCCGTTGACCAGAACTTAGTCACATGGCTATACCTTACAACAGGGAGCTGGAAATGTAATCTGTTTGCCCAAGAGAAAAAGGCTGTGGGTGGGGGCTTTAGCACTCTAGACTTGGAAGAGACTGTCTTAGGAGTGAGAAGAGTTCAGGGCTTAATATATCCACCCAACAACTTGCACACAAATAATGTAAGCTTAGTAGCATTATTCATAAAAACCAAAGATTAGTTATTGGCTAAATGCCCATTGACTGGTGAATGGATCAATAAAGTCTGATATATCCATACAATGAAATACAATTAAGCAATAAAAAGGAGTGAACTACCAATACATGCTACCACATGAATGAACCTCAACATTATACACACTGAAAGAAGCCAATCACAACATCACACATTCATTTATATGAAATATAAAAAGGGCAAAGCTACAGAGATAGCAAATAGATTCAAGGGACAGGGGTAGGAGTGGGGTGGTTAACAGTAAATGGGCACAGGAGATCTTATTGGAATGATAAAAATGTTCTAAAACTAATTTATGGTAATGATTTGGTAAATTTATTTAAAAATAAATGAATTGTGCCTGGCCGGTATGGTTCAGTGGTTGAGTGTCAACCCATGAACCAGGAGATCATGGTTTGATTCCTGGTCAGGGCACATGCTCAGGTTGCTGGTTCAATCCCCAATAAGGGGTGTGCAGGAGAAAAACCCATTGATAGTTCTCTCTCATCATTGATGTTTCTATCTCTCCTTCTCCCTTCCTCTCTCTGAAATCAATGAAATCAGATTAAAAAATAAATTAATTACACATTTGAAAATGGCAAATTGTATGATATACAAAATATGATTCAATAATATTTTTTGTTAGGTGTTAGGCATTTAGTACTTTGAGGTTGGGGAAAGGAGAATAATCCTGCAAAGGGAATGAGAAAGGAATATCCAAGTGGAAGGAGGAAGTGGCACAGAATCCAAGGAAAAGTTAGATTTAAGGAAAGAAAGTAGAGTCAACTCTAGTCAAAGTTACTGAGCTGTCACATGAGATGGCAAGCTGATGGTATTGTCTCTGCCACAGTAGGGTTCACAGTTTTGTTCCAGAGCCTGGGTCAGGAACAAGAAAAACAGAGGAACATAGATTTCCACTTACAGTAAGTGCAACATTGGGGTTGTCCAACAGCAGGACAGATCCCATTTCTGAGTCATGAGCCCTCTGATAGTAGAAGTGTTCAGAGAAGCTGGATGGGCAGTGTAGAAAGGCTTTCCACATGGGAGGAAGACCTCTAAGGAGTGTCTGAATCTATGAGCAGTTTGCACCAAGGCCAGTACAAAGACTTGAGTAATCATGGGAGATCGGGGGAAGATAGGCTGACGGACTAGAGAGATGGCATGAGAGAACCAGTGCTCATTTTTAAATATGTGCATGAAGGCCAATCCTATGGCTGCCTTTGTGTCACTGCCTCACATTTGACTCACATCCCCCTAAGAGGTAAGACATGGAAAGGAGAGGATGCAAGATGAAGTTCACGGTAACCATGTGAAGGGTTCCTGAGATAAGAAGAAAAGATGAATTCACAATAAAAGGAACACCCATATATCAACCATCCCTCCTAAAAATATACTATTATTTCAACTCTGGGTGGTGGGCACATGGTACAGTATACAGTTCTTGTAACATAGAAACCCACACCCGAAACTTATATTTTCATGTTAACCAATGTCACCCCAATAAATTTAATTTAAATATATATATATATATACTATTATTTCATCTTTGAAAAAAAGAAGGTATCTGCACAACTCCTGAGAGGCAAAGGGAGCTGGGGACCCATCATGTGAGTGGGTTCAAGAAGATTTCAAGCCAACTGTCTTTATTAGGGCTTTGTTTGTTTGATGGCCTGTCTTAGTCACCCACCAGGAATGGCAATCATGGTGTAGAAATATAAAATATCATCGAGAAGTTGGGAGAATCTTATTTTCAAGGACTTGGAAAGCTGTGTGGAGCTTCTGGATGGCCCGAGTTGCCAATGGCCATGACCGTAGCTGCTGGCATTGCTCCAGCATGAGCTCTGATTTCATGGCAAGGAAGAAGAAATCCTTAACAGACTCCAAAGTCAATTCAAAAAGCTATAGTGCTGCCTGGTCACAAAACAAATAATCCAGAAGCGATTCATTTGTTCAGCAAACATTTGTTGGGCATCTCCTTTATGCAGGGCCCCCTCACAGAGCGTGCAGTCATTCATTCTGAGGTGGGAGGGCAATTACCCCCAAGTTCCAAAGAATATGACAACCCACATGGGTAACAGAGCTAGGTGCATGCTTCTGAACCTTCCTCATGAGGTCAAACTCAACAGTCTTTCTTTCTTATCTCCGGACAAGAACCACAGCTGGAGGAGTGAGGAGGAGGAAGGGAGAGACAACAACAGTTTGTGCTTCTCCTTGTATAAATGATAATACTGATATCTGGATTGCTGCATGTCCAGCTACAACAGACATCCATGTGACAAGTAACCAGAACAACCGTCCCTGATACCTTATCTTGGAGCGCCAAGAATCGGAACCAAGAAAGCTGAATCCTCCTTCCAGCACGCAGGAGGAGTAAAGGAAGAGTGTAACTGTGTACAGTGCAAAGGTGGAGCCTCAGCAGAATCTCAGAGTCTAAGGGACCTCAGGGGGCATCTAACCTCCAGCCCATCCACTCCCCCTCCAGGCCCCCAACAATCATCAACATGGCTCCCACAGATTCCATTAGATAGAGTGTTCCAGGTTTCCCCTTCTCTGGTCTCTCCCAGGGCTCAGCAAGGTCATAGATGGCATGTCCTCCACTTCCACAGCACAAGTCAGCTGGGAGCAGTGGCTTTAAAACGTTGAAACCACAGCTCACAGTAAAAAATACATTTTACAACACAATCCACTACCCAAGGGCTTACATCTCTAACCGGAACAACTTACCCTTAAGTGCAATGTGTTCTCAAATTTTCTATTCCCTCTCTTCTTCTAATTTTTTAAAATGCTGGTTGTGACTCACCATTTGATTTCACAACCCATAAATGTATTTCAATGCTCACCTAGACTAGAGGTACAGGCTCTGGCAGTGGAGTTCTGAAGCGGCCAGATAATTCAAGAGGGCAAGTCATGAAGAAGCAACAGGGATGGTTAATGTATCTGCCCCAGAAGAAAGGTCTTGAAACCCTTCAGCCCAGAGAAAAAGGAAGTAAAGAAATATCTTACCAGTTCTTCATATATGCTAAGATGTTTGCTTTGTTTGTTTAAGGTAGAAGACAGTGAGCATTTATTCTTTTTTTTTTTTTTTTAGCATTTATTCTTCATGCTTTCAATGTGAAGCCTTGTTGACTAAGATTGCAGTGGAAATTATTTCAGTTCAACATGAGATTTGTAGGTGACTATTTGCAGGACAAAAGAAAAGCAAGAAATTTTACACATTAAAATGGTTTATGTGACATTTCCTTCTGTTAAAGGCAAAGAAGAGGAAAGGCAGTTGTCTTTAAAAACTGGCTAAATTCTTTTGGATCTGGGATGGTTTTAATGCTTTTTCCAGAAGACAGGGATAGCTTGAGGAAGTCCCGTCTAACCCTAGAGGTCATGACCTCTTCAGATCACCCCAACAAAACCTGCCTATGGATTTTCATGCTGGCTCAGTGCTGGCTGAGGAAGCTTGGGCTAAATCCATGGGTTCCCCAAGTAGAAAGGCCTCCCCATTTCCAGATCCTGAAAAGAGGCTCGAGAGAGAGAGAGAGAGAGAGAGAGAGAGAGAGAGAGAGAGAGAGAGAGAGAGAGAACTCATGGGCAGGCAAGGGGATGAGGGCTGCTCACTCCATGCCAAGTGCTCTAGAATGGTTGGGAAACCCACGACGCTGGGGCAGGCGTGTGGAGAAGTTCCACCGAGCAGGGCCTTGAGCTCAGTGCTGGGCAGAAGACAGGTTGCACCTGCACTAAGAAGCTGGAATCAAGAGGAAACGTCCAGCAAGAGAAGGCCAGCAACGGAAGGCCCTCCTCATGCCAACTGGACAGGAGAGGACCAAGCAGGGTGGAAAGAGGGCCCATCCTGTGTCCACACCCTGGATTCGCCAGCGGGAGGCTGGACCTTCCAGGGGAAGGGACTTGGGCGCTGAGGCAGATCAGCTGAGGCTAAAATGAAACCTCCTGGTGGGAAAGGGATTAGAAAGATGGCAAGGGACTGCAGAGGCACCCTGCCAACCCTGGGGAGGGAAAAGGTCCCAGGGGGGTCTTCAGCTATAATCCCAGGCCCTGAGGAGACAATCAGAACAGAAGCAAAGTCTGGACAGTCTACTGAATTAAAAGGGGGCAGATAGAATGGATGAGCTCTGCCAGCCCTGCAGGGCAGCAGAAATGACTGCAAGGATTCACAAGCTGTAAACACCAAGGGGGACAGAGCTTGTCTGGGTCTGCAGGAACCTGGTTAGGCCTGGCAGGGGTGGGGCAGGGCCAACCCGGAGGTCTGAGCCTGGCATTCCCTGCAGTGGACTGTCCTCAGGCCCTAGAGCTGTGGTTCTCAACCTTCCTAATGCCACGACCCTTTAATACAGTTCCTCATGTTGTGGTGACCCCCAATTTCATTGTTACAAATTGAACATAATTAAAGCATAGTGATTAATCACAAAAACAATATGTAATTATATATGTGTTTTCTGATGGTCTTAGTCAACCTCCAAAGGGGTCGCGACCCACAGGTTGAGAACCACTGCCCTAGAGGAAGGGTTACTTTGGGAGCCTCAGAGCCAGCTCTAAAAGCCCCACTAGAGCCAGGAGCTGGACACAGCCCCAGACAGCTCTCTCCCACAGGGATCCAGGACCCTGGGCATAGCGCTAGAAGTGTGGGGGAGCCAACTTTGCCTCCGGGCTCCACAGTGCAGCCAGGGCAGCTGACAATATTTATGGAGCATTTACATTAACCTCTCATGTGCAGGTTCTAAGATCCCTCCCAGTGGCTTCCATAGAGGCCCTCACTCTCACTCTATGTCTGGTACAGACACTTTCTACCAGAAGCAACAGGCTGTGGGTCCAGTCTAACCTTCTTATTCACCCAGGGCTGTGGGTTAGAACCGAGTCTGTGACCAGGGACAAGCCATCTCCCATTTTGGGGCCTCAGTTTATCCACCTGTATCATGAGGATACTAAGCCTACTCTGTCTGCAGTGATTTCTCCTTGGTTACAGTCCTCCACTCAGCCTGTGATTGCCATAGAAACAGCCCACGTCAAAGGTGACCCAGCAGGCAGGGATGTCACCCGCTAGTCTATGACTAAGGTGGGCTTTGTCATTTTGTCTGCCTACTATCCCTTCTCTCTCTTATTCTTATAACAGCATCTCTTTTCCTTTAGGGAATTGTCCTTCCTTTTTCTAGATCATTCTGATGGAGCATCCAATTGCAACACCTGCCATGTGGCACGTGACCCAAACTGGCGAATCAGATACTCTCCCATGAGTTGAACTCCCCACAAAGTTATAATAGAACCATCCAATGGCAACTCCCCGAAATGACATACTCTGAGGAGTTCCTGGAGCTGACAACCCCCTTGCTGCCTAGGTTTCTGACCTTCTTGATACCTATGTTTGTTCAGTTCTTATTTCTATTATGTTTGCCCCTAAATATCTTTCTAGGACCCCACACTTTTTTCATGTACAAATTAGTCCAAGACCTTGTTGTTGCTTGCAACCAAAGAACCCTAATTTATACACAACTGAGAAAGAGAGAGAGGCCAGGTGGATTGGAAGCTGGGCCCTCCTCTCTGCAGCCCTCCCTCTTTTGTGGCCCCGGGGCAAATTGGCTCAGCTTTCCAACAGCACTCAGCTCATGCAGGAGACAATGTGGGGTAGAGTCTGTTTGCTCAACCAGACTGCAGCCATCAGAACAAACACATATTTATCCCAGATACAAGAGGCTCCGGACCTTTCACACTGTAGGTGCACAGTTGCACTGAATCAAGATCTTACAGTTTGAAGCAAGTAACTCCAGTGGGGACAAAACTTAACGAGTATCAGGGGAGGGCAGATATAAACAGCTACTGAGCAGACCAGTGCTGGGACAAGGCAAATCCCAATGCATGCAAGTGATGAGTGCTGGGGAGAAGTGGCCAGGGCTCATTTCAGGGTGTTTGGGGAAAGCCCGCTCTGTCCCCAAAGCCTCCCACCTCTTCATGAATACTCCCCATACCTGAAACAAGAGGCCAAAGCTCTCAGTTAACACTTAGACATGGGGCTGGAAATGCATCTGTCTCGAGGAGAGCCAGACAATGCTTTCATTCCCTCTCAAGTGTCAAAGACGAGGGTAGACCTTCTCCTGACAGTAGATCTGCATAGGAGAAAGAGGGTTGGGAGCAGAAAGGTTTCTGGAGGCCCAGGAAGCCAAGGACCAGGGCAGCTCTTGGAGTCTGGGTGGCAGGAACCCATGGACTGGCTGGCTTTGGATGACTCAAGCCAACCGCCTGCTGTGATCAGCAGTGACTCCACCTCAGAAACAAATTCCCCGTGAGAGACTCTGATGGCAGTCCTTGGGGGCCTGTGCCCATCCTCTGCGGGTGGAGGGGTGGGAGAAGCCCAGGGCTGACAGCCCCACCAGGAATGCCTGAAATAGGAGAGGCGGAGTTTCCCAAAGGAAAATTGAGTTTCTGTTACTCAAGAAGAGAGAGGAGCGCTGGTCATATGCACACAGCAGATGTTCACTACACATGGCATACCGTTTAGAGCGGGGGGACACCGTGGGGGTGGGTCTGGGAATTTCCAGGACACTGCAGAATCTGCCCTGGGGGCCAAGGCTCTTGCTCCAGCCCTGGATTGCATCTCCGTTTTCCCCTATAAAAGCAAGCTCAGGGCAAGAAGGCTGCTTTTTTCTGTTCTTGACAGCTCAATAGAATCGTCTCCTCAGCTTCCAGTCACGCTTGGCTCCTGCTAGAGTAATTACCACCCACCTGTTCTCCATGCAAGAATTCACAGCCAGTGGACACACATCTGGCCTGCAAAAGACATGCCTGGAAGACTGCCAGGCTGCTTGGAACAGGCTGGGGACAGCACGGGGTCAGCCACCAATTCAAAGGCTAGGAAACAGCTGGCCTGAGAGCCATGGTCACTGGGGCCTGAGTGACTGCCCACCCTCACCCCCCAGGCAGCTTGATGGAAGTGGGACTGGTGTGTCCTGGGATGAACAAAACCCCTGGGACTCAAACCTGGCCCCTGCCCTCTTCCTCCAGCACATTGCTGTCCTCCCCACCCCTACCTGGGACTCCAGTGGTGGGGGAGGGGCCGTGGTCCTGCTTTTCTTGGGATTCCTTTCTTTTTCTTCCCCTTGCTGTCCACATCACTCCCTTCTGAAGCACCCTGGAGCTGCTCTGGTTGAGAAGGGGCCCAACCAGACTCCCTCAATCCCTATTCACACACACACACACACACACACACACACACACACACACATCCCTTGCCTTGCAGCCTCGGAGGCATCTGAGGAACCACAGGGCTTATTGGAACATAGCTTAAAAACCACTAATCAGGCCCCATTTGCCATTTTCAGATGAGAAGAGTGAGACTTGACAGCCATCCACCCCCAGTGCCCTCTCTATTAACTCTGGGCACCTAACCCAGCCTCCCTGGAGAGAAAACTGCGGAGTTTGATCTGGAGGGGGGCAGCCACAAGAGCCAACCCTGCATCTGGCATGGGGAGAAGGGCCCCTAGGATGGGATTTTGCCCCTTGCCTGCCCTGTGCTCTCAGTCTCCCCCCCATCCTTCCCACCAAGCTGGGAGAGTCCCTGACCCGCCTTGGCCCCTCCCCATCCCTCATCCTGAGGCAGAGGAAGGCCGCCTGCCAGGATAGCAGATCCCACACAAGCTCCAGGCTCCACATTCCTCTCCACCCGGGGGTCAGGGTCAAGTGTGGGGTATTTTCCCAAGCCCTGGGGAATAGCTACAGCTACTGCCCCTGGCTAGAAGGGCAGCAACCAGGGAAGGCAGGCTGCAGTGGAGCCGTCAGCTGGCTCTGGAAGCAGGGCTGCAAAGGGAAGGGGCCCAGAGAGGAGGGCCTGAAACAGATCACCAACTTCAGCCCCTGGAAGGAGAAATAGAAGCTGGTGACGGGAAGAGGAGGTGCATGGCAAAAGTCAGAGCTGAGGCTGAGATTTTCCTACCCCAACCCAGCTGGTCCTCATCCAACTCACCCCTCTGAGTTAGCTGGGGTCTGGCCTCTCTGGAGACCCTCACTGGCCTGTCTGGAGCTCCTGGGGCAGAAGCCAAAAGCAGCCACCAGCCTGGAGATAGCAGAAGGGCCAAGAACCCCCTTTGCAGTCCTGCAAGGGGATAAAGGCTGAGTAGGTTGGGCTGGTGGGAAGGCTCTGAGGAGGAAGGAGGAAGCCAGATGAGTAGTAGCTGCTGAAAGGAAAGTCTCTTGGGGCCTGGAAGGTGTTTCATCAGCCAAGGCTGGCTAAATTGTGCCACAACCGCCTCCTTCCTTCTCACTTCTCCCTCCTGCCACTCATCTGGCTCACTGCTCTGAGCATCAGGCAAGGATGCAGGTGCCAGACGCCTGGATTCAAGTTCTAGCCACTTCCCATTGCAGCTGTATGACCTTCAGCAAAGATCTCAAGCTCTCTGAGACTCCACATCTCCTTCTGTAGAAATGGAATGAATAAGATCTACCTTGTAAGACTGTCTAAATGAATGAATGAGAAAATGGAGGTAAAGCTCTTGCTAGCTATTAATTAGTCAGTTGTGGATACTTCGAGTGGGACAGGGAGAGAGGCAGCGGGAATGGGCAAGTATTGGGGATCTTTGAATTTTCAAGATGGGGTGCTTGATGAGTTGGGGAGCTTCCAAATTTTAAACTCCATTTCCAAACTAGAGGCTGGGCTGGATGGTGGGTGGCATGGACCTGAGTCAGGGAAAGTTATTCTGTATTAAAAAGAGGAAAGAAGGAAGTCAGATCTCACGTCAGCCCAGAGCCTCAGGCAGACAGCGTCTCCATCGGAGGAAGGGCTGGTGTTTTGCTCTGTTGCCCTCTGGCAGCCGCTTAGCTCCTGTTTTCCTCATTAAGCATAGCTGTAACCTGGCCCCTTTACACTGCTGATACAGGGTCCAGGAACAACTCAGAGTCCCCAAACAGAGAGCATCAGCTGCTTTCAACATCATCTCCCGATGGGGTCAACAAGGTGGGGCCGAACTGCAGGGACCCAGGGCGGACAGAGAGCATCATGTCCGGACTGGAAGCCAGGACCCAGGGTCCTCACTGCGTGCGCAGTAATGCTAACCACCATGACACCACAAAATAGAAAAGCTAATATTTGTTGAGCACACTCTACTTGCCAGGCCTTCTGTTAACGTGCTTAGATTGAGGTTATCCATTTTTGGTAAGAACACCACAGAAGGGATGCTGTAGCCTTCTGATTTCATTATGACAGGGTACATGATGTGGGCGTGTCTTCTTACTGGTGACGTTAACCTGGATCACATGGTTACACTTATGTCTGCCAGGTTTCTCCGCTGTTTCCCTACTGTAAAATGCCTCCCACCCTTCCCTTTGGAATCAATAAATATCTTGGTGTGGGGAGACTTTTTGAGATTATGCAAATAGCCTGATTCTCCTCCAACTTTCTCCCACTGGGTGGATATTGCCTATAACAATTATTACCGTTGTGTTGGCCTAATGGTGTTTCTGTATTTCTCTCATTATCACTGTATTTATTTATTGGAATGCCTTTGTCAAGAAGAGCTGTACTGTCTTTCCCCCTTTTTTAACTTTTTTTTTTTTTTTTACTGGAGTAGGGACTCATGGCTATTTATTTTATTCTATGAGTTACAGCTTAACATTATAATTATTTGATTTGTTGTTGTTAAATTTCCCCACCCAATGGGAGCTCCCACAGTTGGCTCCTGTGTCTTTTTGACATGCCCACCCTTTTCCGAGCACTTACTTATTTTCTGGTGCCACGAGATGTTCCAGTATCGTCTTGTTCCGTCAGTATTTGTGATATGACTGAACGGCAGAATAAAAAAGACCGTGCTTAGCCCCTCTGTTACTCCCCAACCAGAAGGTTTGTCCAACTCAATTGTCAGCTGTGAAGAGGAGCTGACGCCCCACAGAATTCTCATTTCCACTTCCCTCTGAGGGTCAAGGAAAGCCATGATGTGGGAAGACAAAAGAAATAGCCCCTGTGGGATTTGTAGGCTGAGAAATTGATTTTCCCTGAGAGTCCAAATCATGGACTTTTCCACATCTACCAAGCAGCATGTTGGAGGGTTTTAGAGTGTAGGTGCTGGAGCCAGGAGCCTGGGTCTGAATCACAGTTCTGTTACCTACTGTGTAACCTCCCTGTGCCTCAGTTTCCCCATCAGTAATGCAGGTGATGATAGCAGCACCTGCCGTGGAACTGAGGAATGACTACATTAGTTTAAAAGGCCTTGAACAGTTTGTGGTAAACATTTGAGGGATGAGAACAACTATGCTGCTGCCACCTCTCATGGGATTCAGGTCTCAGCCAACCAATGCATTGTATTGCCCTGGCCACAGTGATTGGTTTACGCAAGGACACACGGCCCAGTCAGCACCATCGAGGCCTTTGCCCTGGGGCTATTGGTACGAACCTGCGAGCTAAGAGCTGAGACCTGAGAGGCCTGGCCTGAGAGTAACCCTCCACCTCTGAGGGTGGAGTCAAGAGTGGAGAGGAAACGGAGTCCTGATGGCATTGCTCAAATCCCTGAGCCGGGGATGGGCCTGAAGTTTGTCCAGTTATGGACTTTTTTCAGTTACACAAGCCAATAAATTCCCTTTAACGACTCATTCTTGAGAGAGTCTGGAGCTGACTTCAATCCCTCAGAAAGCTGACATCTGAGCAGGAAGTGGGACCCTCTTCTGAGCCCCTGCTCTTGCTCTGAGCACTTCTTAGTTTCCTGTCTTGTCCCCAAGTGTAAACCATCACACACAAGCATGTCACCACTCCATCCTACTTCCCACCTCTGGCCCACCCACCCCTGCTTCCTTCCCAAGGAGAACCCTGCCCAAGGACAATAATGAGCCCCTCCCCCATTCTCCAGAGCTGGGGCCTCTCCCTCCAGCTCACCGGGCCCCCACCGACCCCCAAACTCTAATGCCCACGCCTCTCCTTCCCAGCAAGTCTGGCTGAACTCCCAGCCCTCAGTTTTGCCTTTGTTGCCCTGCTTCCCGTCTCCAGCAGGACTGAGGGGCACTCCCCAGTCCCTGATGGCCGGCAGAAGCAAGCTCATAAGTCACACTGAGGCTCACACCCTAGAAGGCCCCCCTTTTATTCCCCAATTTCCTGTCCCTGGGGTCTTTCTGTAACTCTAGGCCCGGCGATTTCAGGGCTGACCCAACAGTGTTCGAGTTCTCCTACCTCTAATGTCCTGGTAGAAACTATATCCTAAGGGGAGACCAGGGGAACCCAAAACTTCCACTCCCTTTGAGAAGATTCTCATCTCCTTTGTCATATTCTAGAGAATCTACTGTCTAAACTACTCCACCATACACCGACTTATGCCATTCCTTCTAACCTCTAACCTCTAACTCTCATACTAACTTTCATTGAGTCTAAGATTTGCCTCTGACTAACTGGTGTCTTAGCTCCGGCTGCCATAACAAAATACCAGACTGGGTGGCTTACACAATGGAAATCTATTTCTCACCGTCTGGAGGCTGGGAAGTCCAATATCAAGGGGCCAGCAGATTCAATGTCTGGTGAGAGCCCTCTTCCTGGTTTTGGGATGGCCACCTTCCTGCTGTGTCCTCTCCTGGCAGAGAGAGAGAGAGAGAACTCTGGTTTCTTCCTCTCCGTATAAGGACACTGATCCCATCCTGGCACCTTGACCTTTATGACCTTACCTAAACCCAATAACCTCTCAAATCCCACCTCCAAATGCCATCACACTGGGGATTGGGGCTCCAACATATGGATTTGTGGGGACAAAAACATTCAGGCCATAGCAACTGGACTGTAAGCCTAGCACAGTGTTCAATAAGCACTGAATGAAGAAATCAGTGGTTGAATAAATTAATTATTGAATGAGTGGTGACATGACTGAGTGAATGAATGAATAAGCGAATAGACTAATGGGGAGAGGCAGTAATAGGCCTGGGGTGGAGTAGCAGAAGGGTCCAAAAGTCCAAGGGGGAGAGGAGTGGGCGCAGGGAGGGGAGGAGCAGAGAAAGGGAACAGTTGACAGGATGGGCAGCTACATCTCAGGACGACAGGAAGGAGGCCCATGCCATCAGGTCTCTCAGCCTTGTGTTTACAGAAAAAAACAAAACTGGGGCTTGGGCCTGGGTTCTATTACAGAGCCCATTTATTAGCTTTTAAAAACCTTTTTTATATATATATACAAGTACCATTTGTCAAGGACATTGTGCAGCTTGCTTGGCCATGGCCAGTCTTAATGGCCGAAGGCTCTGTGCTGGTGTATCCCACCCCAGCTGCGGGAAGGACAAACTGGCCATGTCACCAGCACACGAGGTACAGCCTCAGGGGAAGGGCCTGGGAGGTCAGTGGACTTGGGGTGCCTCCCAACATCCCTTAGGCAAGGACTCCAAGGCCTCTCCAGGTCAGAGCCAGGGGGCCACTATCGCCCCTTCTCCACCCTCTGCCACCACCTGTCTGTCCCTGGTGCCGCACTGGCCCTGCAGGGACCTGCGGGGCCCCACACAAACCAAGAGGACCGCAGATGTCTGCATGGATTCGCAGCTACGAATGAAAAGCCACAGTTTGTTTCGAATCGACTGTGGACCTGGAGAGAAAGCCTGGGGATGCAAATCCGCCACGAGTGGGATCCAGATGGGAAGCAGATGTGGGCTGTTGGAAGTGCCTGCTCCAGCGCCTAAGGCCCACCTTGGAGAATCCCTCCCTTTCCCTGCAGAAGGCTGAAGGGCAAGGCTGCGCTCAGACTCCATGGGAGCCTCAGTTCAGGGCCCAGTCTGCTCAGCTGTCTCTCCCCTTCTCCTTTTTTCTTTCCTTCGCTTTTCTCTTTCTCTTGCATTCCTGTAGAATACGTCTGTTCTCCTGGCCTCTCCTCTGTCTCTCTCTGCTCTATCTCTCTGTCTCCCAGTGTCTCTCCGTTTCTCTCACTACATCCCTGACTTTATGGCAATGCCCGTCTTGCTCTGTCTCTTGCTCCCAGACAGTCTCTGACTCCATGTCTGTCCTTTGTCTCTGGCTCGCACTCCCGCCCTCTTCCTGGCTGCTGCCCAAGGCCAGTGCCCTACCCTCCATGCTTGGATAAGTCTGCCAATCAGCTTGAGCTCCTGGGGTGAGGAACAGGAAGAACAGGCTGAGGGCAGACAGCAGCCCCGGTTCCGTGAAGGAAGGCGATTTGAAGCCAGAGAGGCCCGGCCAGGCCAAGGCCAAGAATTTCTCACTTCGCCAAAGGGCTGGATATTTAGTCTGAGTTGGGGAGGCAGGTGGCGCCCAGCCTGGAGCTCCCGAGCCTGCAGGAGCAGCTCTGCCACAGCCCCTCCCCAGCGTGGGGTCCCCTTCAGTGTGACATCTCTCTCCCTGTGTGTCCTGGCCTGGGCCCTGCCCACTCTGGCACCAGGAAGAGGCAGCACAGTTGGGCACCACAGTCACTGTTTCTCCCAAGGACACAAGCCCAGGCAAAGGGCAGGCAGGACAGGATGGCGTGTTTTGTATCCCCCACTGCTCTCCCGAGAACTGGGAGCAGACCATCCTTTTAACCCCCGCCGGCCTCAGACAGTCTCAAAGGCAAACGTGCTCTTTGGCTGTGTACAGCTTAAATACTTTATCCGGTTGATATGGACTCCACATCCAGTGGTCTTATTTTCTTTTTAAATTTATTTTTATTGATTTTAGAGAAGAAGGAAGAGGGAGAGAGAGAAGCATCAATGATGAGGGAGAATCATTGATTGGCTGCTCCTGCACACCCCCAAACTGGGGATCGGCCCGAAACCTGGACATGTGCCCTGACAGGGAATCGAACTGTGACCTCCCGGTTCATAGGGCGATGCCATGCCTGCCGGGCCAGTGGTCTTATTTTCCTTTAGGGTCTGTCTACAACCCTCAGCTCTAGGGCTGGATCTGTGGCACATCCCAGAGGCCACTAGTGATCCCACACATTAACTTTAAGCTCATGTACAGGCTGTGAATGCTACGCGACTTTGGGGGGAACTGGAGGGACACATTGAAACACATCCCAAAATAGGCTGCTGTCGTTCCCAGGAGACTGGAATCGTTTAGAGGGCAATTTCACAGATGCGTCTGCGGATGTGAATGAGGATGCTGTCAGAGTACAGCTGGGGCCTGTCTTCCCCGGCACTCTCCAAGTCTGCTCGGGGCTGCCTTCTCCTCCCAGCATGCATTTGTTCTAGGATCCAGGGGCACCCTGTAGTCCCTGGCACTGGAGGGGGCATGACTACAGTGCCACAGCATGAGGCGTGGTCCTCGGAGATGTGGCATTTAGTGTGGTGACTGAGCCCTTGGTTCTGGAATCCTTTATGCATTGAGCACCTATTAAGTGCCAACATTGTGCCAGACAGTGGGTGTGAGTGGTAAGCAAACCAGACAGGGTGCCTTGGCTCATGAAGAAAGCAAACAGGGTGGTGAGACCTGGGGAGACAGTCAGGGAGGACCTGGGAGAGCACGTTGCTAGTGGAGCAGATCACAGCCGTTGTCTCTGAAATTCAGTTGCTTCATCCATGAAGTGGGGGCAATCACAGGGCTGTTCTGAGGATTCAATGAGATAATCAAGTAACACTGAGTGATACCAATGAATGAGGACATGCAGCTAAGCAGTTCACAGCAGCACACAGGGCATGGGTGTAGCAGATGCTGTCAGTTCTCTACCTGCCTGTCTTCGGGTTCCTGTATCATTTCAGGACACTCCAGCCAGCACCTGTCCCCAGCTGTTGGAACCTGCTTTGGTCACCTGCATCGAGGTCAGGGAAGTATATGGAGAGTTCCTACCCTCAGTCCCCACTGACAGCCCTAACCAACAGCTCTGTGTATCGGGTACAAACACCTCCATGTCCCAAGCTCCCTGCACCCTGAGCCACTCCCGTGCGACCTCTTGCTTGACATTGCATCCTTGCTTGGCCTTTTTCTCCGCCAAATCCCCTCCCCCACTCCTGGGAAGATTCCTAAGAATCATCATGTTCACATCATCTTTGTTGCAGGGCCTGTTTCTGGGGAACACAACTTAAGACACTGGGAAACGCCAAGTAAACATTCGGAAGAGTCTCCTAAACTGTCTTCCTGCCTCTGGCCAAGGCAGGTCCTCTCAAGTTCCTAAGGAATCCGTCACAGTCGCCTTCTACCTCTGAGGAAATCTGTGCTCCCTGTATTTGAACATGGCAATGGCTATTACCATGGGGAGCTAGCAGGGTAGCCCCGGGCTTGTAGCTCTCAGCCCTCAACTCAGGAAACCAAGCCACTGGCTTCAGGGACCTTCACAGAGTGCCAAAAGATGGCATAAAATTCATATTTAATTGTTACTGCCATCTTTCTCTATTCTTGGGAACCCCAAATGGTTATCCTGAAATGAATCATTTTTTGTTCCTCTTCCCACATCCCATCAGAGGAGAAATGGCAGACCTACACAGGCCGGAGACACACACAGTGGCGGGCAGGGGTGGGTCCAGATGCTGGTCTGGATTATTTTTCTGGACTTTGTGAGGGAAAGAGAGAGAGAGAGAAACATCGATGGGTTGCCTTCGATACGATCCCCCATTGGGGATCAAACCTGAAACCCAGGTATGTGCCCTGATTGAGAATTGAACCAGCAACCTTTGGGTGCACGGGATGACAGTCAACGGAGCCACTCTGGCTGGGCATTTTTGCTAGCTCTTTAAAATTCTGTGACTTGTGAGGGGTTTTCTTATTCCAAATAAATATTCTCCTTCATAGCTAATTTTGTATTCTTTTTCTTAAAGTGCGCTACCCAGATTTTAAAAGCTTCAAACACCAGAAAACCTCAATAATGCTTTGACCATCTGATGAGTGGAAGAATTTTTCACAGATCGGCTTCTGGCTCTGTACTCCTCAGCCCTTGTTTCTGCATACTTCTGGTGCCAGGTGTGATGAGGCTCTGTCCCTGCACCTGTCACCAAGTCAGGTGAGTACCCACCGTGTGTAGTGGTAATATTCCAGAAAGCCATTTCTAACTAGATCAGCTAGCAATCGATATTACATGGCATAATATATTGACTGTGTTTCCCAACAATACCAAATGAATATATTCCCAACTCAAATTCCCTCAGTCACCCCCAAAGGTCACAGAAGAGAAATTGGGTGGAGACAGTAGGCTGAACCAACTACATAAAAAATCTTACTTTAGCAAATATTATAAAATATATGGCCTTGAAAAAGTATATGATCTTGGAAGAGGCTCATGTAAAGTCAAAGGCCCTGAGTGTAAGAATCATTAGCTTCTCAGAACATCTGCCTCTCGTGGCTGAACTCACTATGAGGCTCAGACACAATATATTTTTTTTTATATATATATTTTATTGATTAAGATATTACATATGTGTCCTTGTCCCCACGTTACCCTCTACCCCCCCCTCATGCCCTCACCCGCCCCCCCCCCCCCCGTTGTCCATGTCCATTGGTTAGGCCTATATGCTTGCATGTAAGTCCTTTGGTTGATCTTTCCCCCTTACCCCCACCCTCCCCTACCTTCCCTCCAAGGCCCGACAGTCCAATCAATGCCTCTCCGTCTCTGGATCAGTCCTTGTTCATCAGTTTATGTTGTTCATTATATTCCACAAATGAGTGAGATCATGTGGTATTTATCCGCTCTCCAGTTCCATCCATGCTGTGGCAAATGGTAAGAGTTCCTTTTTCTTCTTCCTCTTCTTAAAGAATACCTTTCAGCATTTCATATAATGCTGGTTTGGTGGTGATGAACTCCTTTAGCTTTTTCTTATCCGTGAAGCTCTTTATCTGACCTTCTATTCTGAATGATAGCTTTGCTGGATAAAGTAATCTTGGTTGCAGGTTCTTGCTATTCATCACTTTGAATATTTCTTGCCACTCCCTTCTGGCCTGCATGGTTTCTGTTGAGAAATCAGCTGACAGTCATATGGGTACTCCCTTGTAGGTAACTGACTGCTCAGACACAATATTTTAAGGTCTGCGGCCTTCAGCCACACCTTAGGTGTGTGTGAGGGAGGAGGGTGGCTCACTGCTCTTCTGGGCTCTACCTTTCTTTGGTGCCTCTCAACTCCAAATCCACCAGTCAAGGCTCAGGAGGGACAGCAAGCAAGGCCTGTGGCCAGAGCTCAATGAATTTGGCCCCCGAGGTTGGACTTCCTAACAGGAGACATAAGTATTCATAAACCAAATTGCTCCCCTTCTTGAGCACTTTCTTGATTTAATGTACCCTCTTAATTTTTTAATATATTTTTTTTATTGATTTCAGGGAGGAAGGGAGAAGGAGAGACAGAAACATCAATGATAAGAGACAATCATTGATTGGCTGCCTCCTGCACGTCCCCCACTGGGGATCGAGTCCGCAACCCTGGCATGTGCCCTGACTGGGAATCGAACCATGACCTCCTGGTTCATAGGTCAACATTCAACCACTGAGCTATGCCAACCGGGCTTACCCTATTAATTTTTAAACCAAAATTTCTTCTGAAAAATTTCCAGGCTTGTCTTTACTGAATAGAAAAGGGCAAAGGGATTTAGCTACACTCAGGCCAGGCCAGTTGTAGGGATCGGATGACCGCCAGGAGTAGGCATGATGGGGCCAGCGCTTCAGCAGTGCCAGGGCCCTCCGTCCCTGCCCCCCTCTGTGAGCATCTGTAGGAGGCTCTGTGATTTACAAAACATCTTTCACACCCATTGTCTCATTTGAGCTTCACACCCTCTCTGTAGGGTACATTGTGTAGGTGTTAGAATCAATCTTTTGTAGCTGAGAGAGATTAAGCAATTTACCCAAGGGTTTTCAACTAAGAAGTGACAAGGTTGGGATTTGAACCCAGGTCCTCCAAATTCAAATCCACAACAAAGCCAAAGTAGCTACGTATGGGTTTACAATTATTACCAATAATGATAATACCTATTTTTTTTTTTAAATCTTAGTATGTGTCAGACTGTGCTTTCCATGAATTCTCTTATTTAATCCTCACATCCTCTGACATGAGCTGGTTTGAAGGACAGGGAGGCTGAGCAGACTGAGATGGGCAGCCGTCCTAGTGGTGTGCACAACATAAGCAAAGGCTCAAAGACAGGACCAGTGCGCTCATTCAACCACATTGGCCACACCTGCACAGCTGCTGTCCTGGGGCCCCTAGTCAGGTAGGCCTCATGGGGTCCCTCACCAGCACACTCTTCTCTCTTAGTGGAAAGGGACTACACCCTCCTAAAGTGGGCTTTGACATAGCGCTGGTAGCAGCAGCTGAAGAGGCCCCCCGACTGTCACTACCCATATGGTTGCTGCTCTGTAAGGCCTGCGTGTGAGCTGGTATGTCACTGGGACTCCCCACTTTCCAGCCAAGTGATGGACTTGGCTCCCAACCCTCAGCTTTGAAGTTTAATGGGGCTCCTGGCAACCGGGGCCTTAGCTAGCTCTGCCCTTTAGCTCCTCTTCCATTCCCCACCAGGCCTGGAGTCCAGGCAACTCCCTTAGTTGCCTCCCCAGCTGATTTGGGTCAGGAGGGGGAGGGGAAGGTAGATAGCAGAGGCTCTGCCCTGACAATGCAGCAGAAGCACAGAATAGTGGGCCTGGATGGAGAAGTGCCTGCCAGACTGGCTTCCTGTGATCCCAGAAGTCAGAGGCCCACGTAGTCTTTCTCTGGTTGGAGGATGAACAGAACCAATGTTCTCTGGAGTTGACTACCCTGCCCTCCACCTCTCCCTCCTTTGAGCTTGTGTGCCATAAAGTGTCAGGGCCATCGTGACACCTAGACCCAGCACTGGACGCATAATCTTGGGCAAGTTACTTTTCTGTGCCTCCATTTCCTCGTCTGTAAAATGGGAATAGTCATTGTCTTTATCTTGTAGATTGATTGGAGAGTAGATGAGTTCACACAGGCAGGACTTAGAGTAGGGCATGGCCTGGTGGTAGGTGTTGGCTATTAATATTACTGGAGTTCTGAGATTAATATTACAGGAGTTCTGAGATTATTCAGGCTCCTCAGTGTTTTCCCTTGGGAAACTCCGGTCTCTTAAAATGGAATGAGATTTCAGGGCAAGTGTTAGAGAAACTTTAAAAATTCCCCCTGGTGAGAACTTTTAAAAAATATATATATTGATTTGAGAGACAGAGGAAGATCAATTTGTTGTTCCACTTATTTTTTAAATATATTTTTATTATTTCAGAGAGGAAGGAAGAGGGAGAGAGAGATAGAAACATCAATGATGAGAGAGAATCATTGATCTGCTGCCTCCTGCACACCCCACTACTGGGGACCGAGCCTGTAACTTGGGCATGTACCTTGGCTGGGAATCGAACTGTGACCTCCAAGTTCATAGGTCGACACTCAACCACTGAGCCACGCTGGCCGGGCTGTTGTTCCACTTATGTATACACTCATTGGTTGCCTCTTCCATGTGCTCTGACCAGTATCAAACCCACAACCTTGGCATATTAGGACAGTGCTCTAACCAACTGAGCTACCCAGCCAGGGCCCAGTGAGACATTTGAGGCTGTGACTAAAGGTTAGTGCTGGCTCGTTTCTTCCCTCCTACCACTGCCAGTCTCAGGCTAGTCTCACCACTCTGGCTCAGGGTCTGTTTCAGTTTAGACACAGCTGCTAGCTGGAGAAGAGGTGTTTAATACCTCATTAGCACCTCCCCACTGCTTGTTGTGGGCACTAATCACTTTAGTTTGCTGCCTCTGGAGTGACTCTGAGCTGCCTTTGAAAAGCAGACCATGTGATGGCCAGAAGACTTCCCCAGCTGGTCCCAATTCTCTCCCTAGGTCGAGCCCTGTACCCAGAAAGTGAAACAATTTATTGGTTAGATTTTGGGAATACATGTGCACATTTTTAAAAAACAGATCAGACCCTTAATCCTTCTGTAGCACCTGAATACAATCATGAAGCAGCTTTTCCCAGGGCCTTCCTACTCCTTTTCTTCCTCATCCCACACCTGCAGACCTGCCCCCTTGCCCTTGCCACCCACGGTTTGGTGCAGGAATCAGGGAGAAGGCAAGGACCCAAATCTGAAGCAGATGTTTGGGACGATGAGTGAGTTTGGGGTGGAGACAATAGGAAGGATGTGGACCCTGCTAGAACTGCTTGTTGCTCTGACCTACTGCCAAGGCTGAGAAAAATAGAGTGACTGTTCCTGGTTAAATACCCAGCGTTTACTCGTGCCAAACTTTCCTGGGCCTCAGTCCTCAGAGTCCCTGGCTCTGTTTCCAGAGTTCTCCGTATCCTTGTGCCAACCGCTATTTTGGCCCCTTTTTCCCATCACGCCAAGCCCCTAAGCTCAGCCTGACCCCCAAAAGTCAGGACTAGAGTTTTGCTTTGCTTATTATTCTTTCATAGTTAATCCGCAATGACATTTTTGGAGCCCAAATTCAAGATAAGGTCTGACAAAAGAGTTTTGTGCTGCTTCCGAGTGTGAGAGTCTGTAAGACATAGCTTGGATGCCCAAACAATAGTCTTTTCAAGGTGTAGAGGAATCATAAGTCAGAATTGTTGAAACCAAACCATTGTGAAACAAGCAGATGTGCGGCTGCTGCACCCACACCCACATCCACATCCAGACTTTTCCAGAGCTGCTCACACGAGCCTGCCAGGATCCAACATGTCTGCCTACCCTGCTGGGGAGAGCAAGGGTCAAATCTATAGGGAAAACACCCAAGTTCAATTCTGTTGCTTTGACTTTTTGAGGAGACACAGGTTGGCACCATCATGAACAAGGTGTCAGAGAAGAGCCTGGCCGGTGTGGCTCAGTGGTTGAGCATCAACCTATGAACCAGGACGTCACAGTTGGATTCCCGGTCAGGGCATATGCCCGTATTTCAGGCTTGATCCCCAGTCAGGGGTGTGCAGGAGGCAGCCAATCAATGATTCTCTCTCATCATTGATGTTTCTATCTCGCTCTCCCTCTCCCTCTCCCTTCCTCTCTGAAATCAATATATATATATATATATATTAGTATTAAAAGGTGTCAGAGAAGAAACCCCTCTGGGAAAGGAAGCCTGAAGGTTTTCCAAAAGGCAATGGGCTGACCCAAGGCCCATCCAGCTGTGACCCAGCTCAGAAGCTTGGGGAATCGATGTTAAGATCAGCCCCAACCCCAGAGAGGAACACACAGCACACTATGCAGAGAGGACCAAGGACTCCAATTTCCTGGGTTTGATTCACATCAGGGGAAATTGGAGTGAAGCTCAGTGTTTCCACCCTCATTGGTCTCAACCAACCAACTTCGTGGCT
This sequence comes from Myotis myotis, assembly GCF_014108235.1. Classification (NCBI taxonomy): domain Eukaryota; kingdom Metazoa; phylum Chordata; class Mammalia; order Chiroptera; family Vespertilionidae; genus Myotis; species Myotis myotis. The sequence continues at coordinate 203,671,324 of NW_023416313.1, forward strand.
GTTCATGAAGTTGGATTTGCCTCTTCATGCCTCTGGTTCATTGGAAATGACATTACTTCGTCTTTCCTTTGCCACCCCCTGGTCATCTGACCATAGTACAAACCCTGCTGATTGTTGTTAGAGTTGGAGATACTTCCCTCTCCCCATCCACTCAAGATTTTAATTTCATTCACTGAGCTGCAGGCCGCTGGCCAGTCCCCATTGCCAAAGTCAACACCTCAGGGCTGCTTTGTCTGGGAGAGTAGGTAAAAGGGAGAGTGGGTCCTAAGACCACAGAGTTTCCTTTCCCGGGACCTGCTCAGGTGATGGCATATTTATGGCACAATGAGGGGCTTGCTCCTTGGGTCTCTTGGTTTAAAATTCATCTTTGCAAGGGTTCTTGCTTCTCTGAAAATCAATAGGGAGAGTAATTTCCTTCCCTTTGTACATGTGTTAGGAGCTAGACAAATTTCACTTGCAGCTGTTACTCTGTACTATGGAAAGTCTCCAAATGCATAAACAGACCCCCCCCCCCCAACTCACTCCAATTAAACAGGAATGAGAAAAACTATGGGAGTGGACGGCGATGGGCTTGGGTACTCAAGCCTTGGGGGCAGAAAACCCTAAGGAAAATAGAGTGTTTATATGTCTGTCTCCCTCAGCAAGACTGTGAGCTGCTTGGGGGCAGGGATCACATTCTATGGTGTGTGTGTCTCTAAGCTCCCTGTGCAGTGCCTGATACACAGGAAATGTTTGCTGACATGCGGAGATGCAGAGAACTGAAGGGAAAAGGGAGGCCACAAACCCAGGGATAGATAAGAAACATCAAATTTTCTTTCTTATTTTTTTTGTGTGTGTAGTGGGGCTGGGAGAGGTACATTATAAGAAATGAAATGACAAGTTGGAATGGGATTAGACCTACTAGCACAAAATGATGACACACACGAAATTTCCTCTTACACAATAACACAACATCTTGTTTTCAACAAACATAAAAGCCATCAAAGGCTCTCCAGCTGGCTTGCGAGTATTCGATATCCCTGACTCTGCTAATGGGCAAGCAGAGGAATGTCTTGGCAACTCCTTTGAGTGGGAGTTCTGAGGAGAGAGGGAACATTGTTGGTCTGTAGAAAGAGGACGGGAAGATTCAGAAAGATTCCTTCATGTGCAAGTCCATAATGCAGGTAAAGCGGGGTTTGTAGAAATGGTGGCCTCATCCTAGAGAGGTATAGACCCCTCAGGCCCCTGGAGAGGCTATGCTTCTGGTTCTGATAGAGTCACAGTCTTGTCTGAGGTGTGTATGTCTCCCTTTGACTGTGGTGATCTTGAAAATGTTTGCTTCCTCAGTGAGATATCCACCAGGACTTTGGCCTTTGCCAAATGGTGCTGTTTTGTATAAGGGGAGTTTGGAGACAAAAGGTTTATTTAAATGAGAACTTTTCTACAGGCTTCGTTACCAGGGATGAATATCGGTATCATGTAGTGTGTCTGACCTCATGGTAATTATTTTATTTGCATACAACCTATGGGTTTTCCTCCAAAGAGGTGGTATTAAAATTGCAGGATTCCAAGTGCAGAGGGCCCAGCAGCATCCAGGACGCAAGAACCCAAGTCTCCCACTGGCTCCTCATTGTCTCCTCTGCTCCTGCAGGAGGCGGCAGGAGCTCGGTGGGGTACAGTGCAGAACAGTGGCAGGAGCTGGAGAAATTCTTTAAGAGCCACCTTTACCCGACCTCCAGGAATACGAGGCTGCCAGGCCCCAGGCTGAACCTTCAGGAGCACCAAGTGCAGGTTTGGTTCAAGAACTACCAGGCCAAACACAGTAGGTTGCTGGGCCTGCCCAGGCGGCCAGGCCTGGTGAGATTCTGCGCAGGGCACCCAGAATATGGTCCAGGCTGCACCAGCCCCAGATCCAGCTGAGACCCCAGTCAGGCCTCAGGGCCCCTAAGCCTTGAATTTCTTGCCAGATCCCTGATTTGTGACCCCTGATTTCCCAGAGCTGTGCTCACCCTAAGACACCTTGGAATGACCCTCCTCTTCCACTTGGGTACCAAGAAGGTGCCCATGATTAGAAGGCCTCTGGCCCCTGGATGTTACTGCCTCTATAAGGGATTGTGTCCCCACAAAGTCCTGTAGATCCTGCTGTGCCAGAGGGGAGTAGGGTGTCTTTGGCGAGAATGGTGCGCCCACTCAGGTGCGGGAAGTGGTTGCCACGGGTTACTCTTCTGCAGTGTGAACACACCTCCATTTATCCAACTGGGGGAGGTGGCATTGCTGTGTTCCCTGTGAGGCCACCGACCATCCTGCTGCTCTAATGCGACATTTCTGCGGGTTCTCAGGTCCAGGAGTGGAATTGTTGCTCGAGGTGGATGTTCTGCTTTAGTGGTGCTACCCGCAAACTTCCCAAAGGACCTAGACCAGCCTCATAGGCCATTTAATTTGAACCACGCTAAATCCATAAATGTTTCTGGTGGTAATGGACATCTTTATACACTACTGATCTGTACAAACTAAGTGTATTATTCCTTCATTTGGTTGTTTACAAAGAGTCTTAATGGAGTGTTATTTTAATCATTGAGGTTTCTGCATATTTATGTAGGTTTCTTTCTAGTACTTTTTTTATTGTCTGACATTTTGGATGGTATTTTAAAATCTGTCCTGTTTATAGGATTTGGTTGACAAATTATTTTGTTATCAGTTGATTCCATTATTTTGAGCCAGGGACCGGACTCAAGTTTTTAAAATTCTATAACTTTTCTGGACATTGTTTTGGGCTTGATAATTTGAAATTTAATAAAGTGCATGGTTATCTTGTTAAAAAATAAATAAAATTGCAGGATCCCCCCACCTCACCCCACCCCACCCCGACACCCACCTCCATTATATCCTCAGGGTGTCTTGTATACAGGATTCATTTCAACTTGGAAGTCATTTCACTCAAGTCATTAGCTAGTATTCTATGGAACTTTGTACATGCAAAGGATTTTAAAGCCACTACTAATAGCGGTATCTTAAAGTAGGGCCTTCTCATCATAAATCTGAAATCCTCAAGTGACTGACAGATAAACAAAGTGTTCATCTGTTACACGATGTCACCAAGGGATCATGAGGTAGAGTCAGTGAGCTCTGGTGGCCCAGTGCCTGGGCTGTTTTTAGTCTAAACTAATCTGCCTGAGACAGACCAGCAATGTGGACAGTTTGGGCTTTGACATGAAACAGACCCATGTTCAAACACAGCTCTGCCTATTACTAGATTGCTTACCACATGACACAGGTTTGACATGCAGTCCCCTCAAATACCTCCTCTGGCCTTTGGAGGGTCATATGAAGGAGGGAGAGGAGGTCTCTTTTGACCTGAGGACTTCTTCACAGATGTTTGGGCTAGGTGTCTTGAATACTCACTCTCTCTGGCCTGCCTGGAGGTAGCAAGATGGGAAAAGAACCACACCCCATGGCAGTCATCCACTCTAGCATGCTCTACTGCTCCCAGGTCCATACAGCCTCCCGCTATGGAAAGTACCAGGGCACTAGGCCATAGTCAATATGGTATCACACATACTATACATAGAAAACTTTTTCTAAGAGCTCCAAGTTATTAGCTGATTTTCTTATTTAATTAATAACATCAATTTGAAGGTCAGGAAACTGATATTGAAAGATCTCCCAAGGTTGGTCCATGGGAGTTAAAAATAAAATATGAATGCTCAAGTTCTCCAATCATGTCTCTCTATCCTTTGCGGATCCTATTCTGCACACTTGATGCAAAGGTGTCCAAGAATATCTTCTTTGAGAAAAGGCCAAGTGACAGGATATGCCTGTGTTGCAGGGGAGGCGGAAGGATGGGCCAGAAACATAGGATGGGCCACCTGGTCAAGAATACAATGAGGTTTATGAAAGAAATGTATCTCCTCACCTAGCTCCTTGAGTCATCCAACACTTCTTCCTAGGGTCATCCCTAAGAAATGGAGTTCTGAGACCTTGCTCATTCAGAAAACTGCTGGTTTGCCAGCTGAACCTGGCTACACAGGCATTCACAAACTACAAAGGCCATGTTAGGCCCTAGCTGGTTTGGCTCAATGGATAGAACGTCTGCCTGCGAACTGAAGGGTCCCAGGTTTGATTTCAGTCAAGGGCACGTACCTTGGTTGCAGACTCCCGGCCCTGGTAAGAGGTGCGTGTAGGAGGCAACCAATAGATGTATTTCTCTCACGTCAGTGTTTCTCTCTGTCTCTCCTCCTCCCTTCCACTCTAAAAATCAAGGGGGGTTGGGGGGGGGGGGGGGGAGACGGGTAACAAAGGCCATGTTGGCCCGCTAGTTGGGTATTCCAAAGGAAGTAGCAACCATATCTGTAGACTTCATCCTGAATAAATTATCCATCATCTTCCTGAAGGAAGGCTAACGGGCAATTAGATAGGGTCCCACACTGCTTTTTCAAGGTGACTGGATGTGAGGTTCTGTGCTGGAGTGTCTGATCCCTGCCCCCAGAGGTACCAACATTGTTACCACCTTGTGTTTAAGAAGCTGCCGCTGCTGGCTGGTATTAAGCCAGTGCTCTATTGACAACCTGAACAACTTTGTTAAACTACCTCTGATGCTATATCAAAAGCCTACAGCTATCACTCCTCTGACTTCTGGTAATAAACTGTGTCCTCCACATCTCCTTACCAGGAATTCACTGACCGACTTGAAGAGCTACACCGAGTTCACTGCAGAGAACCAGGTCCCTGCTGTGGTTACTACAAAGTGTTCTTCTATAAGCAAAATTCAAGTGAACAGAATTGGCAGGTGGTAGTGGTAGTGTTCACAGCAAGGCGTATGCCAACTCTCCGTCAAATACAAACCAAGATCATCACAAGACCCCCTAAACCCAGTCCCTTTGAACTCCAAACAGAAAAACTAAGCTGTCCAGTAACTTTGGGATGACTTTGTTAGGTGCTGCAGTTTCCATATTCGGAGTCAGAAGTTAGCCCATCCCAAGTTTTTGAGTCAACTTAGGGCTGAGTCACTTTCAATACCACTGTACTTATATGATACTCAAGAACCTGCCGCTGACCAGCAGAGAATCATGATCATGTAAGACCAGCCCACAAAACCTGTTCAGGGTACTGCCAGGGACCATCTAATGTAGAACCTCTGGGGGTAAATCTTGGCAAGAAAACTTTATAGACATTGAACATGATTCACCAGATTCGGCATCAGGAATCTGAACTAGTCTCATGGGCAACGATGGCCTCAGAAAAATTTAAAACTAATTGTGAAGTATAGCAATTACTATGGAGAAATTGACCTTGCTTAGCATCTTCAGAGGCCATCTGGGCTCTTTTCACCCTCTCCCAACTGCGGATTTTAGAACAGGCTGTTTGGAAAGGGAATAGATAAGACAGTCATCATAAAAGTCGGGACAATAGAGGGATGGGATGAGACCTGCTCTGCAGTTCTGTCCTGTTTTATTTCTTGACCCGGATGGTGATCACTTGTGCTTCATTTATAATTACTTACTAAATTGTATGTGCTTGCATACCTTTTTTTGTATATATGTAACATCTCAAAGTAAGTTTTCTATTTTAAAGTATTACAGGATACCTGGAGCTGGTCTCTTATACTTCAGGATCTAAGTGAAGCCAAAGTAGAGGTAAGAAGCCCTCTGGTCCCACCTTTACTGTAGTCCTAAGAGGAGTGTGGCTGAGAGCTCCATGTGCAGTGGCTCAGAGGCACCGGCACACGAGAAGCTGAAAGTAGTATTTATTTTTTTAAATATATTTTTATTGACTTCAGAGAGGAACGGAGAGGGAGAATCATTGATCAGTTGCTTCCTGCACACCCCACATTGGGGATCAAGCCCACAACCCAGGCATGTGCCTCGACCAGGAATCTGTGACCTCCTGGTTCATAGTTTGACGCTCAACCACTGAGCCAAGCCGGCTGAGCAGTATCTTTTGTTCTAATTCAAGAATAATCTTACTAGCCTCTTGAGCAGCCGTGGGCAAACTACGGCCTGCGGGCCGGATCCGGCCCGTTTGAAATGAGTAAAACTAAAAAAAAAAAAGACCGTACCCGTTTACTTTGAATTTATATTAGTTCACACAAACACTCCAACCATGCTTTTGTTCCGGCCCTCCGGTCCCGTTTAAGAACCCATTGTGGCCGAAACCGGTTTGGCTCAGTGGATAGAGCATCGGCCTGCAGACTGAAAGATCCCAGGTTCGATTCCGGTCAAGGGCATGTACCTGGGTTGCGGGCACATCCCAAGGGGGTGTGCAGGAGGCAGCTGATAGATGTTTCTCTCTCATTGATGTTTCTAACTCTCTAACTCTCTCCCTTCCTCTCTGTAAGATATCAATAAAATATATTTAAAAAAAAAAAAAAAAAAGAACCCATTGTGGCCCTCGAGTCAAAAAGTTTGCCCACCCCTGCTCTTGAGTCTTAGTAACAACTTCATGATGAGATGAAATCACTGAGTGTTCATAGTGACCTATTCAAGGCCACAAGAGCAGCAAGTATAAAAGATGTAGGACAGTTAACCTAAAAATGGAAAGTCAAGAGAGAATTTTGTTTCGTTTTGTGACATGGCATATCACTCAGGAGCTTGATGAAATAGGGGTAAAAGCACTATATAAGAGTTTTCCAGTTAAGATTCCAATTCATTGGGTCTGGGAGTGGGGGCAAAAATCTGAATTTTAAAAAGAATTCCAAACAGGATTTTGTTTTGATTTTCCAGATTAGGAATTACTGTACAAGACACCATGATTACTTCTCTTAGAAAGCCAGGGTCCCTAATACTTTTCTTTCTAGACATAAATCAGGCCTGGTTTTCTCTCTGCCAAGTTTATCTTTGGTTGGAAAAGAATTGGTACCACCTGCCAAATTTGAGGAGCTGTGTTTTTGTTTGCCACGCCCAGAGCACTTGTGGAAGGGTTGGGGGTGAGGGGGGCGGCGGGGTGGGGGGGAGTGTTGCAGGGGAGTTAAGGAAATAAATGTGATTATATGCAAAATCAGGATACATCAAAGTGTTTCTAGTGTTACCTCTGGATGGCAGGTGATTTATTTCCCTTGTTTTTTTCATTTCCAAATTTTCTACACTGAGTTTCTTATGTAGTAAAACTGTAACAAATTAATGTTTAAAAGATGGATGAGAACAGACACGCTCTGCTCTTGCCAAACTGCACAAGCACTTGTCCCGCCACTGGCTGTGTGAATGACAGTGCCCCGCTTGGCACCATGGACAGCAATCAGGGAAGGGTGAAAGGGCAAGAGGCCTGGGACAGGCGGGTCTCCCAGTGTACATCCTATCCTGAGCTGCCTGCTTCTGAAGGAATTCTTGGGAAAATACAAAAAAATATTTCTACTCCTTAGTCCTTTTAAACATTTATATATTTACTGTACAAAATATTTACACAATCATTGCAACTGTCTGGCCCTTTTGCCTGGCCTGAAAGTGTACAGCAGGGCTTGGTCTCCGCTGAAGTTCTAGAGACATGCCGATGTTCTCCGTGGTGTTCCCTTTGTATCTGGTCTCCTTCAAAGACACTGAAGGCCAGGAGGTTAGCTGACCCCAAAGTACCTGGGCCACAAGGACATAAATAAAAGAACTGGCCAAAATAAGAAACGTGAATAGAAAATTGCCCGAGAGGTAACACACACTACTTCTCTCAGACACACTGTACCTTTCCCCACATTGGCTAGTACCAAAGCAGGATTAGAAAAGGGAAAAAAAAAAAGGTAAAAGAAAGGCCCAAAAGAGCAAAGATACATTTCAACAGTTAGGAGAGAAGATAAACTGGAAGAATAGAAAAACCACAACAGTACCAAAGGGTTTTGTTCAACAAAGGCCCTGGGGCTCAGGACCCCCACAGGGATGCAGCTGCCCCAGCTGGGCAGTGGTGGTGCCCAGGATGCTTTGAAAAGTGCTACGACCAGAGTTTAAAATGACAGGTCTAGCCAAGAAAATCAAATCGAGCTCCAGCGTCAGTCTGTGGAGAGCTGCTGGAGGGTGAAAGCAGAATCCAGAAGAGGAATAACTGCCAAAGACAGCAGAACCAGCCCACGGGCCCCCCGCGGGAAACCCCTCTCTGGGCAGAGGGGCAGCCATTGTGTTTCCCAGGGTGATGACAAAGCTTGCCTGTACATATCCCACGGGAAATACTGAGGCAAACAGCAGCACCTTGTCCTGGTCCCTGAGGAGAGCAGTGACCATGTGGCATGCAGGACCCTGTGGTGTAGAGGCCCTGACACTGGATCCTGGACCCCAAGAATGAGTGAGGTCAGCACCCACACCAAGGACAAATGACTGCGAAGGAGTGAGGTCAGGCATTAACAGCAGCAGCTCGGAAGGGCTTATTCCTTGTGATCTCTGGGAGCAGGAGGGCTCAGACTTGCTTCCAGGAGGCCAAGGCAATGCCACAGTCCTGCCTCCTCTCTGGACTCTGTGTACTTGCTGGTTTTGGCGATAAAGATGGCTTGTAATAGTCTCAGACTTGAATGCCCCATTGGGAATAGTAGCTTGCTACAAAGCCTTCTTAAAAACAGACATGTAGGACAGTTGATGAGGTTTTGCGTCTTGCAAATGTTTTCATTCAAATTGTAATGTTGCCATCATCCAAGAGAAGACAGCAGGTTCTCCTCAATCATCACACAATAGTGAACCTAATATATCTTCCTCCCTTCTTAGTTCCCCTTGGTGGTAACTGAGGGAGTGAAGGGAAGTAACTGGGGCAGCTAGGTGTTTACTGCCTGATGTATCTCCTCTGTTCGCAGTGTCCTGACCCAAAGAACCTGTGAAAACACTTGAATTGTTGGTCCCTTTCCCTTGCCCCAGTGCTGCCAGAGAACACCAAGCAAAGAGAGAAGCAGGGATCACTGGCATGCTATTCTTACGGTCCCAGTTCCTTGCTCCAAAATTTTCTTCAGTAGAAAGCAAAAGAATCCCAGTTCTTAGCAGACTGTATAACTCGAAGGCAGGTGACCAGGCCCAGCCACACCTCAGCGTAAAGAACAAACTTAGGGACAAGCATCAGTAGTCTTCAAGCCAGCCATATGCCTAGACATGCCCCCAACCTTAAAGGAGAAGCAGATTCAGCACTGGAGGCCACAGCCCAGCTATCTTTCACATGTTTAGGTCTGCTTTTCTCACCGGCTCAAACTCAAGAAAAAGCTTAGAATTCTTTAGAGATTAATGACCATTTCCAGAAACGCCTGCAGGGAAAGCTCCTTTTCCAGTTCGGAACCACAGAAATATCCATTTGTGCTCTCCGTCCCCATTAGAGGTAGTCCAGGGCCAATGCCTATGCCTGCCATTGTGCAGAGGGACAAAACCAAAGATTGCGCTTGTGGGCCTCTTCCTCTGTGCTTCTCCTGGCTCCTGCTGAGAAGAGGCAATCACCCTGCCCACAAGGACTCACAGACCTCAGGTCAAGTAATGAGGGCCACAGAGGGACCCCGAGGAGCATAAGCAGAGGAGGATAGCAAGGCGAGGGCACCAGCTCCCCAATGAGAGCTGAGCCCTTTGTGTAATCTCCTTCAGCTAATGAGGCAGCTCCCGCCACTGAGATCTCCTAAGAACCAAGTGGAATTACAGCAGCACGGTCCTCTTCTCGTGACTCAACGAGTAGCTCAGAATACATATCATGCCAAAGTGGCCTGTGGGGAGAAGATGGACAGGAAGGGGGCGAGGGAAGGACAAGGCCTGTAGGTGACCAAATACTCCAGACACTGGGGAGCATGCAGCAGCTTCTGGTTGATGGTTATGTGTTCTGTTAGCATCAGTGGTTATGATGTCTATTGTGCGCACCCAGATGCTCCAGAAAGCACGGGAGCCAAGAGGATGGCAGGAGAGTGGTCAGAGCATGCCAAAGCCCTCACAGCCCTCGCTGATGGCCAGCTGCAGCATCCTGTGCACCTCTTCATACGAGTCATACGTAGGGAGGCACAGCTGGTTAAAACTGGAAGGGCAAGGGGAGAAGTGATTAACTCAAAACCACTGACAAAGGCTGGAAAAATAATCCCTCCCAAGAGCATGCATTGGGCAGTCAGATACCTACCATGTGTGTGCAGTTGGTAGCGTGCTGTGGGTCGGAGCAGCAATAATCTGGAACGAGGGACAGAGGGCCGCAAAGCCTCCGGGTGGCAGCTGAGAGGAGCCTGTTGTGAACTGAAGCAGCCGAGCCAACTCCTCCTGGGTCAAACTGGAAACTACAGTCCAAAACCACCTCATGACCTGGCAGGGAGAGCACAAGGTTGGGGTCACACCAGTATGCAGCCCAGGGTTTGACCTCGGGGCAAGGAAGCAACAGGACACCCAAAGTGGGAGTGTGGCTCAGTTACTGCTCTGTGAAGACACAGGTAGGAATGGTTAGAATTGACAAACTCTCTAGGTCAGGGGTCCTCAAACTTTTTAAACAGGGGGCCAGTTCACTGTCCCTCAGACCGTTGGAGGGCCTGACTATAGTTTAAAAAAAAACTATGAACAAATTCCTATGCACACTGCATATATCTTATTTTGAAGTAAAAAACAAAATGGGAACAAATACAATATTTGTATTTGCATGTGGCCCGTGGGCCGTAGTTTGAGGACCCCTGCTCTAGGTCCTAGAGCAGCCATGGGCAAACTACAGCCCGCGGGCCGGATCCAGCCCGTTTGAAATGAATAAAACTAAAAAAAAAAAAAGACCGTACCCTTTTATGTAATGATGTTTACTTTGAATTGATATTAGTTCACACAAACACTCCATCCATGCTTTTGTTCCGGCCCTCCGGTCCAGTTTAAGAACCCATTGTGGCCCTCGAGTCAAAAAGTTTGCCCACCCCTGTCCTAGAGTCTAGGAGTTTACATTGTCACACAGTCAGGAGGGAAGTCACCGAATGCTTGGTTCTATATCTTTGACTTTCTAATGCACTGTTTCTGTGGCAGTCAGCATGATAGCCAATAGAGACCAGAGGTCCCTTTTGTCTTTCCCACACATATATCATTTTTTTCCCCCAGTTGATATGTCTGCTTTTCTGCTCAACTTTTTTTTTTTTTTTTAATCCTTACTCAAGGATATGTTTAGAGCAGGGATGGGGAATGTCCAGCTCTCCAAATCACTTGGTCTGGCCCTGCCAAGGCATTGTGGGTGAGTTAAATAAATATTTTACCAAACATAGCAGGCTAATTTTTAAGTTGATAATTCTGTATGGCCCATGAATGATGTTATAAATATTCAAATGGCCCTTGGCAGAAAAAAGGCTTCCCACCCCTGGCTTATCAATGTGAGCCTCTCATATGTGCCCCAACCAGGGACTGAACCCACAATCTTTTGGTGTACGGGACAACACTCCAACCAACTGAGCCATCCAGCCAGGGCTTCAGCTTTTGTGTTCTGAAACTTTTTCTTTACAACATGGCACAAATCCAACTAAAAGAAATCTGGCCCACTTACCTTTTCTCTGAAATGCCATGAGCCACCAACGACCATTGCATGGGCTTTGAAATCAGCCACATTGATGTCCCCAGTCCCACACATCAGTAGCTGGAGAAGATAGTCAGGTGTTACTAGGACACTCAGAGGAACAAAGACTCAGCATAAGGTTGATTACCTATGTTAATATGCAAAAATGTAGAATAAAGAAAACACCAGGAAAAAGACAAAAGGTGAGGTCACAATGCCAGAATACCGCTTTAGGAAAATCAATTATAATAGGCCAAAGTTTCCTAACCAATGTGCTAACAATCACACAGCCTTTTCTAAAAAAAAAAATATGTTGTTTTTCAAATTGATTTTGTGGGAAGACAGAGAGAGAGAGAGGAAAAAAAAAAACCAACACCACTGATGTGAGAGAGGCACATTGATTGGTTACCTCCAGCATGCACCACAACCGGGGATCGAACCTGCAACTTGGGTATGTGCTCTGACCAGGAATCGAACTGGCGACCTTTCAGTGCACAGGACGATGCCCAACCAACTGGGCTACACCCGCCAGGGCAAATCACACAGCTTTTAAAAAATATATTGATGCCTATGGTCTTACCCTATCAGAATCTCTAGGAGTAGGTTACAAGCGTGTGTGTTTTGAAAAAGTTCCCCAAGCATTTCTGATGTACCCACCTAATTAAGAACTGCTGCTGTGGCCGAAACCGGTTTGGCTCAGTGGATAGAGCATCGGCTTGCGGACTGAAAGGTCCCGGGTTCGATTCCGGTCAAGGGCATGTACCTGGGTTGTGGGCACTTCCCCAGTGGGGGATGTGCAGGGGGCAGCTGATCGATGTTTCTCTCTCATCGATGTTTCTAACTCTCTATCCCTCTCCCTTCCTCTCTGTAAAAAAATCAATAAAATATATTTTAAAAAAAGAAGAAAAAAAAAAGAACTGCTGCTGTGGATTATTTTGAATGGCAACAAAGGACAAAAAGGGAACTAAGTTTACTGACAGTCTGATCTGGACGGAGCCTAGAAACACCAGCGAGAAAAGCAGGCCCTTTCCCTTTGATGAAGACCCCTAGGCACATAGATAAATCGGTCAAGTGGCTTTTCCTTTTCCCCAGAATCCATCCTTTTGTGGATTGAACTTTTACTACCTTCCTTCTCTTCAGCCCAGCCCCTACTTGATCAGATAAATTAAAAAGCATGCCAAAAAGTGAGAACATTAATGAGATCAGAGCCCTCAACATCTTGTTCATGTCCTAATCTGGTTCAGAACCCTGCGTGTTACTTCACAGACTGTGAGTCCTCATCCAATGGCTATGAAGAATGATGCATCCTAATCAAGAGACGAGAAAAGCTCACATGAAGCCTTAGGAGCCGTGGCTCCTTCAGAGAACTGGTGAAGCTAACGAGTAACCAAGAGCAGCATGGGGAACTGTAAGAGACTGTGTCCCTCCTTCCTACTCACTGTTACAAATTGTTACAAATGCTTTGCTTCAGGATACAAACAAATATACCTACCAGTAGCTATTCCTCAGTCCCCAAATAACAGCATTAGGTTTCTATCAGAAACTTTAGGCTGAGAGATGGAGAGTTCATTTTATTTAGATTCATATTTAAAGGTATAAAATGTGATGAAAATTGCACAAGACTTTGAGTGTTGTTCTCAAAAACAGTTCAGTTAATAAGAATAAAAATTGTGCAAAACTACCTAAACTTTTTTGTTTTTTCATTTTTAAAGAACTTTCTCCATACAGGCAACAGTCTGCAAAAAACACATTCCTCATAGGAGCTAATAATTGAAAGTAATAATTTGCCTTATATGTATCATCTGTGAGCAGCAGGTAAAAAACTGATTTTATGTTTTGTTCACACCTGATACAAACTCGTATTTTGCTACTTACAGAATGGCATTTACCATCATAGAGCCATATTTTGGTTATTACAGGATCTAAGATAAGAATATATTAACTGGCCGAAACCGGTTTGGCTCAGTGGATAGAGCGTCAGCCTGCGGACTGAAAGGTCCCAGGTTCAATTCCGGTCAAGGGCATGTACCTGGGTTGTGGGCACATCCCCAGTAGGAGATGTGCAGGAGGCAGCTAATCGATGTTTCTCTCTCATCGATGTTTCTAACTCTCTATCTCTCTCCCCTCCTCTCTGTAAAAAATCAATAAAATATATTAAAAAAAAAAAAAAAAGAATATATTAACTGTATAGCATTGTGGTCCCAAACGTTGAAATATGTCTTCTTCACTGTAACGTCCCATGAGGGCAGGGACTTTTTTACTTATGGCATACAGGTGGCACTCAATAAATAGTCCCTGAACAAATATGTCCTATTATTCCCTTAAGTCATCTTTAAACGTCAAAGACTGTACATGATATTAATTCTTTAGTACTCAACCAATATCAATAATATTTGAGAAATAGGTGAATATTAATTATTACTCTTCAAAAATAATTAGCTATTTACTGGTTTCTAATTTTCACATTCTAACTTTTTATTTATTTTTTAATCCTCACCCGAGGAAATTTTTCCATTGATTTTTTTAGAGGGAGTGGAAGGGAGGGGGAGAGACACAGAGAGAATATTATCAATATGAGAGAGACACATTGATTGGTTGCCTCCAGCATGAGCCTGCAACCGAGGTATGTACCCTTGACTGGAATTGAACCCAGGACCCTTCAGTCCATGGGCTGACACTCTATCCACTGAGCCAAACCAGCTAGGACACATTCTAACTTTTTAAAAGCTGACGAATGGGTCAATGCTTGGGAAGAGTGATAAAAGTGAAATCAACCTTGCATAAAGGGCTTTCCTGTGGGAAAACTAAAACACTGAGTCAAGAATGGGGGTTTGTGAATATAAGCACTTACCTCAAGCTCATTTTCATCAAAAATAGCCAAAAGGTTCTCAGGGACCAACTCGTTCAGGCCTGAAACAAAGTAGCCCAGTTAAAACCATACCCACATCATGGATACAGGTACTTCCACATCAAAGCTAAGAGCAGTCAGAATCTCACCTTTCAGGAAATGTTCCACCTCCTCTTTCACTTGACTGGCCAGCCGATATTGGGCCAGCAAATTTAAATAGAAGATTTTATTCGCATTAGTGACTGGGGTTTGAGCTCCACCTGTCATGAGTTCAACAACCTAAAATAAGATGCAGAAGACAGAGGGAGAGGCTGCGGATGAGCGTCTGTAAGATGACAGCTGCTTGGTATGCCCCACAAACACAGCGTTAATGACGTCCATCACAGTTGCAAGTTTCTGCCGTGCATTCAGCTTCTCAACACACTTGGTTCTGTACAGTTACTAAGCTTCCGGGTTCCCACCACTATTGCTGTATTCTACTAACTATTTCTGAAGTGGGGATCTGAGGGAGTCTTCTCTGACCTAGTCAAACAGGGGTGATGCAACAGGAAGAAGATACTCTGGTCCCTTGTCAGCAACATTTTAATGTCTCTATGATCTGAAATTAAACCATCACAACCTCTTCTCTTAAACCCCTAAGCCAATTGAGAATAAATAAAGCCAGATAAGTAGTGAAGAAATCTCTTTAGAAATTCTAAGAAGGGATCAGTTGTTCCCTTACATCCTTCCCTTACAGTCCCACAACAGTCACAAAGCATATGTGATTATCAGTACAATGGTATCAATCAGTGGTCACAGTTTTTTAGTCATTGCTATTTGCTTTCAATTGTATGTTACTGCAACTTTAGCTTCATGATTTTGTTTAGCACTACAATGTAAACAGAACCACATTTGCAACAGAAGTACTTTGGGCTAATAATTTTGTAATAAAGTTTTAGAAATATACAGGTAGTGTTAAAATAGGAGTCATCTACATCAACACCACTAAAGTTGAGATAGGTATGCCATCCCCTCCAAAGCTCCTTGTGCAGTGACACTGCATTATCACTAAGTTATTTTTCTACTAGAAAGTAAGTAGGTGGGATAGATGGGTTCATGTGTCTTTTACTCCACTAAAATGGGCCAGATCATAAAGTGTAGGATGCAATGACCTAAACCTACCTTGCCCAATATGGCTGCCACTAGTCTAGGTGGTTATTTACATTTAAGTTCATGAAAATAAAATAAAATGAGGAATTCAGTTGTTTGGTCACACTGGCCACATTGTGGGTGCTCAGCGGACAGCACGGACAGAGAACATGCCCATTTTGCGGGAAGTTCTATTAGGCTGCACTGCTCTGGAAGAGGGTGGGAATCAGGGGACCCACAGGCTCTGGTTCTCGTTCTCACCTTATCCAATTGACCTGATTTGTTATATTTCTCTTCTGCAAAGACCAGCTCCATCTCACTCATGTCATTGTTGAGGATAAAACAAACTTTAGATTTGTAGAATTCTGGGTCATCCGTTTCAAAGTACTGAGGAGACAGAAAGACAGAATAGAACATGACTACTCTTACCCAGAAATGAAATTTACAACTGCTAGGAACCACTTACCCCTTCAACCTTAAGAATAATTAGTTCAGAGTGGAGAGACTCCAGAGTTCATGGCCAGGGGCCTTGGTAGAAAAGACACACCTCAGACATTACCTTGTAATGCATACGTAGTCCTATGATTTGGGCCAAGAAAGAACGGGTGAAGCGAGCGCGGACCAACTGCTTGTAGGCTCCTCCTAGAGAGGACTCATAGAGACACTTGCCCACGAGCCGCCCTGCAAACTCATACATCTTCAAGCGTAGATGAGGGGGGCGGTTAGGGTTGGGGTGCACCTGTCAAAAAAAAGACATTAAAAAGCTTTGGGCCATTTTTCTTATAGCCTCGTTCCGGAAAGACCCTCTCTCCCACCTTCATTCCAAGAGAGCAATTTCAGTAATTAAATCAAAGAGCCCATCCAAATGGTATTGGCCTTTTGGTGGCCACTACTGAGTAATTCAAGTGACTGGAGGATAAAGGGCAGAGATGGCCTTACATTAGGCTGAAGCATCTTACATAAGTTTGTGGCTTCATCTGACTGAGAATGGAAGTAATCAGTGCATGATGTGATGATGCCTTTTCCCTAAACCAGAACTTCCTTCAGCCAAAGTCCACTTCTCTAATCCTGACACCTCTGCTTAGTCAAAGGTCTAGCACAGAATTCAATAGCTTCAGGCATGTTTTGGGAAAGTGGCTTAATTATTATTATAATTAATAGAATAGACATTGCATTATAATGCTCTTTAGTAAAATATTAATCTGTCTGCATTTTCTCTTATCCTAGAGATGAAATAATGAAGGCAAAGCAGAGGGAGGTTAACTGATTAATTCATATTGTAGGTAAGAACAGGGCACAAATTGTCAGATTCCCAGATTCATAATCTCAAACTCATCAGTCTACTGCATTATAACATAATCTACATTTTCCACCCACCCACGGGGAAGTCACAGACTCACTAATGCTTGGTTGTTGTCACTGAATCGGGTAAAGAGCTGATTGGTGGTATCAAATAGTGCTTTGCAGATTAGTTCAAACCATTCCCGGCGAGGCCCTCCCCAGTCCAGAGCTGAAAAATATAATAAAAATAAAAAGTAACTCTGGCCTACTATCTCCTATCATGTCTGTTCATTAATCCATTATTTTATACTCTCCGCACTCCCACCATTCCACTACCTTACTGTTTCCCCCTTCCAAACCACATTAACTGGACATTTTTTTGACATCCCATCCTTCTATAGGATTAAAGGTCACTAAGCTAATACCCTCTAGTGTGGAAACACAGGAGATAAGATATCCCAGGAAATGGACCTTTCTCTTAGTTCTACAAAGGTGAAAAGTTTGCCCTCTGGCTCAAATACACAGAGCTCTCCCTCCAAGCCCCTGTATGTCTGTGCTCTATGAGATCCACCAAGTCATCTGGCCAATAAACACCACCCTTTGTATCTTAACTCATGAATTTTTTTCCCTTGGAAAAAGAAACTGGGGTGTATTCAAGGGGGTTTTGTTTTTTTGTGGAGAAGGGGTAAGAAATAGAATAGGAATGAGAGTGGAGTTTAAAAAGATGAATATGAAATTTCAAAACTGACCTTCTTCATCCTGGAAAACCACTTCAAAGTTCTTGCTCCAATCTGAGATGGAGAAATTCCGAGTGGCTTTCAGAGACTGAAAAGTAGCGAAAGGAAGAAAGTATCAGAACATTGGCTGGCATCTCTTGGGTATTAACGACAAAAACACAAGAATAATGCTATTGTCTACTAGTTCTTGGAGGCAATCTATTATTCATAAACAAGCTTTAATCACACCATTTTATAATTAAAATACATGTATCTCCAGAAGTAATTTGAGGTTTTAAAAAATAATCTAATTTGTCTTTACACCATTACTTTGTTGAAAAGTTGACGCTTGTTTTTCTTTTTACAATCCTCATTTTATTAATGAAAAAATGCTTAAAGAACTAAAAATGGCTCAGATTAGTAAGCTGTCAGCAAGACAACCAAGGAGTCCTGGTTTTTGGTAAAGTACAGTCTATTTGCTAGACGTCTTTATCCAAAGGCTAGGTTCAGACAGGGAGCCATACCACATGGAGAATGCGGCTGAGAAAAGAGGTTTCCAATCACACCTACCAGAGCCAAACATCACAAACACATTTTGGACTTGGACCAAGCCTTCTCATTCTTGGGGAATGTAAGAACTATGCCAGCGTCTGTGCAGTGGAGACAGACACACATCAGGTGTTCCTTTTCCATCAAACCAGAGTGACAACAAAAATCATTGCCTTGTAATCCAACAAGAGCTCTTCTATTCCAGGGATTCAATAACAAGAACTTTCTTCTGTAACAACTACTTATACCTGCCCTGCACAGGAGTTCCATGAGTTTATTCAGGAGCTAGTTCAGTACAGATTCTAAAGCCAATGTGTCAACCAGTCTCTCTCCTTAATAACATACCTCCAACAAATCTGCCCCAAACTTATTATAATCAAACAGAAGAATAGTCTTTTCACAGGTATGTTTAAAGAGAAGTTTGGGTTTCATGAAAAAGATAACCCGAAGAATATAACCAAGTATCAAAGAGGCTCCTAGCTGAAAAACTCTGATAACTTTTGACAGAGATGAAACTTTACTCACCGATTCCAACAAGGCATGTCTGCTGACCTTCAGGGTGACTTTGGAATGTGGTCTTTTCATATGTACCTGCCGAAGCTCTCGCTGGAAAAAGTTCACCTTATCCTGAAAGGTCTCAGAGCCTCCTGAGGAACCGTAAGATTCATCATCATTACAGCCTTATTACAAGACATCTGTGCAGGCCACTTCTACACCCTCAGGCACCCACAGTAGCTGCGGTCACTGCCCAACTTTACCTATGTTCTTATGGAGGGAACGGATGAAAGTGGCTGCGAGGATGTTCCTCTCCTTACAGCTGAGCTCCACAGGAGGCTGAATGCCATCATCTACCACCAGTGTAAGGAGCTTATGGACAGGGTCGGGGCCAAGGTATGAAAACTAGCAAAGGCGGGGAGAAAAAAGGAATTAATTTATAAAAACCTCAACTCCAGCAAAAACCGCCCACAACCCTATGCTCTGTACCAACCAACAAAAACAAGTTAAGCCTGTTTTCTCCAAATGAGTACCTACCAGGAGTACATTTCCTTGTTTTTCACTTCAGTGCTCTACAATTCAAATTTTAAATTATTTGAGTCGCAGAGACTGCCTTTAGTAAGGATCACAGGCAACACTACAGACCTTCCAAGAAGGAATACAAGCAGGATGAAAATAGTAAGGATCCATAAAATAGCAAATAACTACGTGAAGAGGTTGGGCAAACTGGGTGGAGGAAAGAGATTTGCCCTTAGATTCCAAAAGCTCAGAAAAGTTAAAAAAAAAATTTGTAATATATGAAAATACTGATTCTAAAAGAGCTTCAATATACTGTGAGACCAAGCTGGGGGCAAAGTTATTAATACCCTCTCCATTAACTTAGGCCTAAGGAAAAAGATAACTCTCGCATTATTCTGTCTTGCTTTTAAATTCCTGTAAGACGTGTCTTACTATACTGTCTGTATTCTTCATGAGGTTTCATGAGATAACTGCGAACGGGCTGAGTTACTCCAGGGCTGAAGCCTGCTCAGCAAGAACCAGATGTAAGGATCCACTTACTTTGGTTCCTGGGCACACTCGGAAGGTATAAAGGCGCCAGGGAATGATCTTCAGGTAGAACTCCTTCACTGAGAATTGCTGATGGGCCAACAGACAAAAAACCAAGTGAATGATAAATAAAAAGGCTCTATTTGGATACTATAACTCAAATATCAGAGTTCCCATCTGTACTTCTCATGATAACCCTTTTCATCTATGGACAAAATGGATAATTTAGGTCAGCATTGAAATCAAATAAGTACTATCACCCTCTTGAAATAGGCAAATTAAAAATAATACTCTGACAGTGCAATTTCACATAGAGATATTTCATACTCTTAACATTTAAGTCTTACTACCATTTGTAAATATCTGAGGTCAGGTTTTCACTTTATGAGTAGAGAACATTATTTCACCTGGAAACAATAAAAATCTACTTCTGCTCAGCTCAGTGCTGCTCAGAGAGACTTTCTCTAAGTCAATGGACAGGGAACAGCAATGGCCCATATCTATTGCTTTATCCCTATTGAAATGGTACCAAGGATTTGCCAGGGAAAAGGGGGTGGGGATAGAAAGGTGATTGGGGTGGAGTCTCATACAAAAAGGTTCATAAAAATTCCTCATTAAGAATAAAGAAGGATCTCATGTCATAAAGAAAAAAACAATGCCATAATTTTTTTTTTAATTTAAAAAATCTGTGATGCGTAGTAGCTGATTTTTTTTCTAGATTTTAAAAAATTCTTCATTAAGAAAATTTCACACACATACTAAAGAAGAGAAAAAGAGTCTAATGAACCCATCACCAACTTCAAAAATTATCAAATCATAACCAATCCTGTTTCATCTACACACCACTAGTCCCTTATTACCATTCCCCCATGCTAAATTAAGGTTAGATTTTTAAATGACAAATGGTAACAAAGTATTCTAAAGGAGAATAGTATTAGAACTCAGTTTTGATTATGACATTAAAGGGATATAATGGGATGTTTCAAGAGTCTCATTTTTCTGAGGTTTGAATGAACAAGCAAAATACAAATATTAAAAAGAAAATCTCTAACACAAAGCACCTCTTAGCTCAGGGCCCTTGGGAAGTTCACCTCCTTGTCTCTGCCAAAATTTCTGTTCTAATCCTGTAGCCTGATGGTGACATCCACTTATTGTGGTTTCACAGATGACAGAATGAAAGATCAAATTGTTTCAAAAAGCACAAGGGGACAACAGTAATTTTTATACTATGAGGAACTTTTAAAGTGACTTTCTTTAAAGCTCTAAGAGCCATGCCTTGAAAAATCTTCCCAGAAGCACTCGAAGGGCAGAATGCCACAGGTTCCCGAGAGCTCCAAGGCAGAGACTTAAACCTAGTCCAAATCAAACATCTGCAGCAGAAGAGGTGGCATACCCTCTGCTGCTTCACTTTAAGTAACCTCTCTTAGCATGCTAGGAACCCTACAAGTCAGTGATCTTGCCTGATTCTCAGACTATTACCAATTACATGCAGGCTGGGGCTGGGAGATTGAGAGGCAAGAATGGGAGTTCTAACCTTTGGTGACACATAGCAGTACACCTTCTTCGGTTTCTTCACCTTCTCAGGGGTGTGACACTCAGAAGGTGAATCTTCATCTTCCTCCTCAGCAGCCATGGAAGGCCGGCGCTGGGAAGAGCTCATGTGCATGGGTGGGAGGTGCCACGGTGTGCTGGTGCAGTTGGCAGCATTATAAAGATAAGCCTCAAAGTAAATGCTCACTCCTGAGGTGGACACATTGCGTTCAACAATATTCTTTTCATTCTCTGAAGTAGAATAAGGAATAAAGTTTAGAGTAGGAGTCAGAGAAGAAGAAAAAATTAAACTTTTAGCCCACAGGACTCTGAGCTAAGATTGGCTCAAATAGCAGATGTTTGTGTGTGAGGTTGTCAAAAGAGCACAGACATGCAAAGAACAAATCACAGCTTTTCTTTCAACTCACCACTTAGGACAATAATGTCAAATTCGCCATTATGGATTGGCTGATTTTGGTACGAAATGCAGGCATGGAAGCAGCCACGAGAATGCAAGGTGAGTCGCAAGAAGACCTGGCAGGTCTGTCTGTTGGATGTCACTGACTTCTCAAATGAGACACCAGTGTGCTCTTCTTCTTGGGGACCGAGCTATACCAGGAAAACAAAGCATCACTAAACATATATAATTTTCCATATTTGCATGTAATTTACTCTTTACAAAGAACTTTCCTATCTATGAGCTAATCTAAGGCTCATAGTTACTAATGAGATAGGTATTATCAGATGAAGGAAGGAAGGACAGCACAGAAGTCAAGAAATGGAAATGAATTAGAAAGGGCGAGAATGATAGAGAAAGCAACAGAGAGAGAAAGAAGGGGGAGGCCGCTTACCTCATGAATGGACAAACTGTAATTGTGCTCATCTCTCAGGGACGTGGAATTGTTGGTAGGGTTGTCATACTCATCTCGGGGCACTATCTGAAGGGTGTGTGGCTGCCCACAGGTCAACACAAGAGTAGAAAAATGGCACACAATTTTGGTCTTGGAAGGAACCACCATTCCTGGAATAAAGACAGTGGAATCTAACAGTTTGCAAGGTACTTTTCAGGCACAAACAGAGCTGTGTCCCAGCCCAACTCCGAGGGATAGACAACACCATTAAGGCCCGGCCAGCGTGGCTCAGTGGTTGAGTGTCGACCTATGAACCAGGAGTTCAATTCCTGGTCAGGGCACATGCCCAGGTTGCAGGCTCGATCACCAGTGTGGGGCATGCAGGAGGCAGCCGATCAATGATTCTCTCTCATCACTGATGTTTCTATCTCCCTCTCCCTTCCCCTCTGAAATTAATAAAAATATATTAAAAAACAAACAAAAAAACACCACCATTAAGAGGCAGAGAAAAAGATAGAAAACAAAGAGGTTAATTAAAATAAACTTTAGGGACTAATTTTTACAAATTCCTAACTACTTCAAGCACTAAACAAAATGAGAGAAGAACTTGGAGAAAACAGAACTGAGTTACGGACACAATGCCTAGAGTCCTATTGGAAATCTACAAGTGAGACAGGCCTTAAAACTAAGTGCTGAACAATAGCAAAAAAACCCTAAATACTTAGATGCAAATCTGATAAAACATATACAGGCTTGTATATTAAAAACAACAAGATACTGATGAAATAAATAAAAAAGGCTTAAATAAATTGTGAGATGTACCATGTTTATGAATTGAAAGACTCAACACAGTAAAGATGTCAAATCTCCCCAA
The DNA here is from genome assembly GCF_014108235.1 of Myotis myotis. Taxonomy (NCBI): domain Eukaryota; kingdom Metazoa; phylum Chordata; class Mammalia; order Chiroptera; family Vespertilionidae; genus Myotis; species Myotis myotis. The sequence continues at coordinate 203,694,046 of NW_023416313.1, forward strand.
ATGCTATAAAAATTTAACATAGTTCTTATCAAAATCTCAGCAAGATTTTGTAGCTTTAGACAATATTATTCTAAAATACATATGGAAAGGCAAAGGACCCAGAATAGCTAAAATAATTCTGCAACAGAAGAATGAAGTGGGAAGAATCAGTTTACTCACTTTCAAGACTTATTATATAGCTACAGTATCATGACTGTGGTATTGGTGGAGGGACAGACACATTGCTCAATGGAACAGAACAAAGAACCCAGAAATATACCCCTACACAAATGCCCAACTCATCCTTGACAAAGGTGCAAAAGCAATGTAACAGGGCAAAGAGAGCCTTTTCAACAAATGGTGCTAGAGCAACTGAACAACTATATGCAAAACAAACAAAACAAAAAAAACCTCAACCCAAGTCTCTTATATAAAAACTAGAGGCCCGGTGCACGAAATTCATGCACTCAGGTTGGGAGGGAAGGTCCCTCAGCCTGGCCTGCGCCCTCTCGCGGTCCAGGAGCCCCACTATTGTTCACCCCACAGAGGGAGGTCCCACCTACCCACCGCAGCGCCACCAGCCAGGTAACCTGGGCCTCCCTCTGTGGAGCAATCGATCGCGGAGCCCCCCAATCAATCACCCTGCAGAGGGTGGCCTGGGCCTCCCTCTGCAGGGTGATCGTGGGGCAATGGCAGGCCCCCCGACCAATAGCATCACACCCGCCTTGGCTGGCCTGGTGCCAGTGCATGTCATAGCGTGGTTGCCTGGACGGTCCTTCTGCTATTTGGCCATTCGGTCGATCTGCATATTACACTTTTATTATTATAGATGAACTGAAAACAGGTCATAACCTTGAATATAAAATGTAAAACTATGTAACTTTTAGGAAAAAAATAGGATAAAATCTTCAGGATCGAGGACTAGTCAAAGCGCTCACAGACACTAAATACCTATATATATAAAAGACTAAATGTCCGTCCAACCGGTAGCTATGACGAGCACTGACCACCAGGGGGCAGATGTTCAAGGCAGGAGCTGCCATGACGCTCACTGGCCATTTAAAAATAAACGGTACCACGGACCTGGCACCAACAAACCAACACTTGGCTTCCCCCAAGTGGGACACAGGCCCCGCCACCACCCTGGAGCAACACCCCACCAAATCACAGCCAATGCTGTCAAGACCGCATGGCGCAAAATGCAGCCCACAGCCCAGACCAGCCTGGAGACAGTTGCTGTGGACACCGGGTAATGACGTCATGTAGCAACACCTGGCTTCCTCTCCCTAGCAACTAGTGTCCTTGGAGTTTCTTCAGCCCAGTAACCTGACTGCTTTATAGCCAGGTGCAAACATTTTACACTTTTTTAAAAAAAATATGTATTTTTATTGATTTCAGAGAGGAAGGGAGAGGGAGAGAGAGAGATGGAAACATCAGTGATGACAGAATCATTATTTCAGCTGCCTCCTGCACACCCCGCACTGGGGATCGAGCCCACACCCAGCATATGCCCTGACCGGGAGTCAGCCGTGACCTCCTGGTTCATAGGTCAATGCTCAACCACTGAAGCAAAACATTTTACACTTTAACCAAATGTTAAACTGAAAAGAAGAAATGGTAGAACTTGAAAATGACTTCAGGTTTTCTCGCTGCACAAAATATAGTCAAACACTGCTGCAAATATTTTACCCTTTGTTCTCCCTGCGTGATCTACGATAATAATCTGCTTCGTGTTGATATTTACTGCTGTGTTGCTGACAATTACCTGAAAGAGAAGTTGGGGTGCTTCGCTGGGCTGGAAAAAGTTTAGCTAAATCAGAAAGCAGGTCTTATTAAGCAAGTTTATTCTATATCTATAAAAGGCTAAGTTGACTCGCGCATGTGTGATACATATAAAGCTCTAGCTGGCGCCAATCAAACACGTGTGTTTCAATCTGTCATTGTCAATCATGAATTTGCTGACACTTCTATTATAGAGAAAGGGCAAACAGCAATATTAAAATATTTCTTCTAATTAATTTCCTTTCAATGTGCACGAATCTGTGCACCAGGACAAGAGTGATCTATAAAAGGAAACACTGATAAAATTGACTTCACCAAAATGAACAACTTTTGTACTGTGAATGACCCCATTATGGGGATATAAAGAAAAGCTGAAGATTGAGAGAAAACACATTACCTAATAAAGGACTAGTATATAGAATATATAAAGAACTCTCAAAACTCAAGAGTAAAAAAAACACACCAAAAAATCCAATTAGGAAATGAGCAAAAGACATGAAAAGACATTTTACCCAAGAGGATACAGAGATGGCAAATAAGCACATGAAAAGATGTTCAACATCATTAGCCATTAGGGAAGTGCAAATTAAAACCACTACACACTTACCAGAATGGCTAAAATGAAAACTAGTGACAATATCAAATGTTGCTGAGGATGTGAAGAAACTGGACTATTCACACATTTCTGGTAGGAAGTTAAAATGCTATGGGCACTCTGGAAGAGTTTGGCAATTCCTTAAAAATACTAAGCATGAAATTACCATATGACCCAGCAATTGCATTCCTGGGCATTTATATCAATGAAATGAACTTATGTTCACACAAAAATCTGTACATGAATGTTCATAGGTTTATTCACAATAGCCAAAAACTGGAGAAAACCTAAATGCCCTTCAATTGGTGAATAAACAAACTATGGTATCTTCACAACATGGAATTACTACTCAGCAATAAAAAGGAACCAACTATTGATACACTCAACAACCTGGATGAATCTCCAAGGAATTCTAAGTGAAAAAAAGTATGTGCATGGGTGGACCTGGAGAGTATTATGCTAAGCAAATAACCAGTCAGAGAAAGATAAGTATCACATGATCTCACTCATGTGTGAAATCTAATGAATAAAATAAACTGATGAACAAAATAGATCCAGAGATATAGAAGCATGGAACTGTCGAATCTCAGAGGGAAGGCAGGGGAGAGTGGGTAGGTGGGAAGAAATCAACCAAAGAACTTATATGCATATATATACATAACCCATGGTCACTGACAACAGGGTGGTGAAGGCCTGGGGTAGGGAGTCAGGGCAGGTAGAAGAGGTCAATGGGAGAAAAAAGGGAACATATGTAATAGTTACAATAATGATTTTTTTTAAGTTATGTAAATCAAAAGGTTATATACTCTATGATCCCATGTATATAACATTCTTGAAATGAGAACATTTATAAAAATGGAGAACAGCTTAGTGACTACCAGGGGTTAAGAAAGAGGTGGGTGGGAGAGGAGGAATGTGTGTGGTTATGTAAAGGCAACATGAAGGATCCTTGTGGTGATGGAAATGTTCAGTGTCTTGACTGTATCGATATCCATAACCTGGTTGTGATATTGTACTATGTTTGTTTTAAAGAGTTGCACTTCTCTTTTTTTAAATATATATTTTTAATTGATTTTAGAGAGAGGGAGAGGGAAAGAGAGAAACATTGACCTACTAGGGATTGAACCCATAACCTGGGCATGTGCCCTGGCTGAGAATCACACAGGCAACCCTTTGGCGCAGAGGACAATGCTCAACCAACTAAACCACACCAGCCAGGGCTATACTATATTTTTAAGATGTTGCCATTGAGGGAAACTGGGTCAAAGGTATACCAGATCTCTCTATTATTTCTTACAACTGCATAAGAACCTATAATTATTTCAAAATAAAGAGTTTAATAAAAGGACTGGTATATACTTATAAGGATATGTAATGTTCTCCATTGGTGGCAAGGAGGTAGTTTGATAATAATTCATGTGGAAAGGAGTCTATGAGAGAGACACTGAAACAAAGAACGAGATATATGGAGAGAGAGATGGCTTGGGAGCCACCTTGTCAGCCTTCCTCTGTTGTAAGAGAAAGAAAATTGATGACTAGTCAAGCAAAGATACACAAATCTTAAGACCCTTCTTCTTATGGTTTGACCCCAACAGATTCCATGGTCCTATCACTGCTGCAGATATCAAAATGACACCCTCAAAAGGAAGCCATGGCAGAACACACAGGACAGACAGGAACTTGACACACTAAAGAGATATGTTGCAGACTCAGGAGTCAGAGATTATACTTTTAGGCTTCAAAGTCAGTGAGCATTTATTATCTGGCATAAAGGACATGAAGGGGGTGAAAGTAGAGATACAAGCCTCAACTCTTAGATACCAGAAGCTTGAGCAGAAACTCTTCAATGAGAAGTAAAACACACAATGGTAGCAAGAGTGGGGTTAAGTCAAGGTGGTTTTACTTGAAAAGTTTTCAAAAATCAGAAGAATTTACCTTTTGTCTATTCTGGCACCCTTACTCCTTAAGAACTTACCTGGCTGATGACCCAGCAATTCCACTCTTAAAGAAATGAAAATGTGTGTCCACACAAAAATGTACACAAATGTACACAGTGGCATTATGCATAGCAGCCAAAAGCAATGGACCCACAAATGTCCATCAACTGATGAATAGATAAATTGCAGCATTCTACACAATGGACTATTACTTGGAAATAAAAATAAAGAAGTACTAATCCATGCTAAAACATGCATGCATAAACCTTAAAAGCATTATGCTAAGTGAAACAGGCCAGTCACAAAAAGTCCACATATGTTATGACTACACTGATCTGAATGTAAACAGTAAAGTAGTAGCCACAGTAAGCAAATCCAGAAGCAGCAGATTAGTGGTGGCCTACAGCTGGGGCATTTGGGGAAAATGGGGAGTGACTACAAACAGGTACAGGATCATGGGGTGATGAAAATGCTCTAAAATTGAATGTGGTGATAGTTGCACAACTCTATGAATTTTAAAAACCATTAAATTGTATATTTTAAATGGATGAATTTATAGCATGTGAATTAAATCTCAATAAAGATATTATTCAAAAAAAGGTATAATTACAAAGAAAAAGAAAAAGGGGGAAGAAGAGGGAGGGAAGAAGAGAAAGGAAGAAGGGGGTGGGGGTTAATGTACCAGGCTGAAAAATCTTGTAGTAGGGACTGTAGGCCACATTTAATCCACCAAGCTTCACTGAGATTTCATAACGCCCAGCTCTGCGCACAGTGAAGGCCACCTTGACCACATTGGAACTGGGCTCCTGGAGGACTTCCTGGGTCACTGGAATTTCCACTGCTAGCTCAACATGAGAGATGTGAACTCTTAGTCCCACAGGCCGATGTGCAGGGAAAGGCTGCCCGTTCTTATAGAATAACTGCAATGGGAAGAAGAGGGGCACCCATTAGTGAACGGGGGTAGAAAATCGTTAGCCATCTAACTCAAAAAACTGTGGGGAGCAAGGAGGTAGCTGGTAAAACCCAATACCCACCCCCTCCTACAGTCCTGCAGACACAGGGAGAAAGAAATTCTCTTAATACTTCAAAGAAAACCATTAAATCATGAACAAAGTCTTAACTTGTTTCGAGGACAGGTTTAAGATACACCATTAAATCAGTTTCAGCTTGACATTTCCACAAATGCTGCCTCTTCTTACCAGCCCTTCTTATGTTATCACTGCTAATCCAATGTAAAGGTACGTCAGCAGGTACCACTGGCGCTGAGTGAACTAAAACAACAGGCAAGGCTAGGGGGTTCCGGCTACAAAACCAAGCATGGTACTGTAGTAAAGTCATCACAGGGGGCAGCCCACCTTTTCTAGGGCCACAGAGTAAATAATTTTGGCTTTAAGGTCATACACAGCTATTCAATTGTGGCTAACTACTCATAGGCAATACAGGAAGATGAATGGGTGTAGCTGTATTCCAATAAAACTGTATTTACAGAAGTAGGAGCTGTGCCTGATGTAAGCCTTGGGCCATAGTTTGCCAACCTCTAAATCTACAATAACCCCAACTCTATTTAGTAATATTTTTCTTATTTTGAAGAGGTAACATTAAGTTTATACCTCTTCACAGCTGAGCACCCATTAAACCAAAATGCTAGAGAAATTCGTGACTCTTCAGATACTAATAATTCCCAAGTTCCTGGGAGAGACAGAAAAACAAAGGAAAATGTTAACATTCTAGGCCAGCACCACCAACAGACTGAACTGGGCTCTGAAAAGTTAAGTGACTCAGAAACTCCAATGGGTATGGAGACAGAAACTTTCCCTTACATGCACTCGGAAGGCCATGCTGTGGCCCACCTCATAGGGGTCCTTCCAATCCCAGGAGACTTTGCAAGACCGGGGATCCAGGTAATTTCCCCGCACATAGTCATAAATAGTCCGGTCCCCTCGGCGCTCACGGTCCTCATTCTGGAGGAAGCTGACTACACGTGCGGCGAGCTCGAAGAGGAACTTAATTGTGAAGAAGAATGCAACCACAGATACTGTGATTCCACCTACGCGAAAGAGAGAACACACAGACACCTGCCAGTTACACATTACAGCTTCTCATTATGGAACAGGCGAGCCATCTCTCAGAAATTAAAGGAAGTCAGGAAGAGATAGTAAGACTTCCAAAGAAACACTGTACTGGGTGTACCTCTGTGGGTGAAGAGAGGGATTTATATACCAGGACTCAGACACAACTGTCCTCGGGCCAAATCTCACCCACTGCCTGTTTTTTAAAATAAAGTTTTACTGGAATGAAGCCCCACCCATTCACTTACATATTGTCTGGGGCTGCTTTCATCCTAAACTAAAAGAGTTTGGTAGTGTGACAGACACTATATAAGCTGGGAAGCTGAAGATATTTACATTTAGCCCTTTATAGAAAAAGTTTGTCAACCCTTGTTCTATACCATGGACCACATATCATGCCTGCCCCACCACCTTCCTAGGTGCTGGGCTCTCACAGAAGTAGTAAAAAAATGTGCATTATATTCCTGCAATTTGGAAACATTCCCCTCCCTTATCCACTTGGCAAAAGCCCTCCTCAACCCCCTCTAGAATTTGGAGTTCCCTCTTTTGGGCTCCCTCAAACACCTTACATTCACCTATTATGACTTTTCTTCCTCTTGACCATCTATCTCCTCGTTCATGGTATGAACTTTTTATATGCAGATTTTTGCCTTATCCAACTCGGCAGGAAACAGTGTCTGGCACTGACTATAATTAGGCAATAAATATTTCCCAAATGAATGAATTCCACTGCCAACTCTGTGAAGGTACTTTCCGGCATGACTGGAAATATGTCCAAGTCTATTTTCAAGGGGAAAGAGGATAGACAGGGAGGCAAAAAGGATGTAAGCATCCCCAACAAAAAGATAATAAGAAGAGCTTTTTTCATAACATACCAATAACGTAAAACATCAGGTCCCTTCAATGCCAACAGACAGCCGAGGATCACAGCTGCAGCTGCAAAAGAAAACTTGTTTAGTTTTTTCTCCAAATCTTCCTTACAGCCATTTCAGCTCGACAGGTGCCCTGTGACATATTTCAGACAAAGAGACTGCATCATTCTCTCTAAAGACTTCTAATCTACCGACCACCCTAGGAATACCACAAACAGCCATTGGCTTTATTGCTAATTACAAAATGCAATAACATGGCTTTCATCTTCTCAGATCCAAAGCCCCAAGATAGTTTCCCTCCCCAAAGCAAATTGGTGCTAATTAACACAAGCAAAGAGGATAATGGAGTCACTTTTCCCTTATATTTGCCTTCTGGAAGTAATTCACCTAAGTAGAAATAGTTATATAAAAATGTGGATTTTTAAAAGCAAGTATTATTATCATCATGTTGGCATTACCTAATTAAAATGAACTCTGGGTCATTCCAATAACAAGCAGTGGGCATGTAAGAGGAGTCATTTTTGCTGTTACCAATCAGATAAACTAATGGGCCCCGTGGAAGATGAGCTCAGCAGGAAGGCCAAGGAGAGGAACAAAAGGAGGAGACTGTACTTCTCATCCTAAGTGATGCTGCCAAGGTCATAACAATTCAAACAAGAGCTAGAGTTTGAGGGTAAACTTTCACTGTTATTAAACTTGTTTCCAGAATAAGACTTCAATTGTCATTACTCATTTGAACCACCCAAGGTACTGCCAAGAAAAATGCAATATACATTGATGTTCATATCTTATCACTGAGTTTTGACCTAGTATGTATAAATTATATATGCTCTCTATTCTACAATGCACTGAATTCACTCTTTCTTTTAGGGTCAATATATATTAAGATTGTCAATATTAATTCAACCCAGAACCTTCTATCAGCACTAGAATGTTACTTAGAGGTAAGACAATTGAAAATTTATGGGCTCAGATTTGGGAGGGATCAAAGCAACTTTTTTTTTAAAAAAAAGGGTACACTTTATGTCTAATTGTGGGAAAAACTTTTAAGAGGGAGACAAAAATGGCAGCAGTTCCTTTGATAACAATATACCGAATGGAATCCACAAAGAATAGGTAATTTGAGGAATGACTGTGTCAAGTTTCATAGAAATCTCTAGACTGAAGTCCATCCAGAAAAGAAATCACAACAATAACATTAGCATTGCCAATACACATGGATTAAGTTGCTCCCAAAAGGGTCTATTATAAAGAGACAATACACAGACCCCAAATCTTGGGGTCACAATTATTAAGTCTCCTCTTTTGCTAAAAAGTTGCTATCACCTCTCAAAAAAAGCAATGGTCTGCACCTTACAACCCTGACCAGGGCCTGGGTTGGGGAGAAGCCTGCAACTGAGATATGTGCCCTTGACTGGAATTGAACCTGGGACCCTTTGGTCCGCAGACCAACGCTCTATCTACTGAGCCAAACCGGTTAAGAAAGTTTCTTGCTTCTTGATGGAATAAGAGCAATGCCAAATTTGTGGCATACACCATAAAGGCTAGGAAAATTCCTACGTACTACCTCTGAATATAACCTTTTCGGAAAGAGGCAACCCGGAGACCAGTTCCAGGGCTTAATTATGTAATCAATCTCTCTAAGATTCACTGCTGTATAAAGAGTTGAGACTTAATAATTTCTATGGCATCATCTCCTTTAGTGCAATAGGACTTTAATATAACTCCTAATAGCCATCAAGACTCTAAAATCAAACAGTATAAAGAAGAGTATAGTACAGAGGACAAGGGCATGATTCTAGAACTAGACTACCTGGGTTCAAATCCATTGTCTGCCACTGACAATGTGACCCTGGACAAGTAATCTCTCTATAGAGTGCCAGTTTCCTTATCCATCAAAGATAATATCTGTGTGGCCTTAGCCAGTTTGGCTCAGTGGATAGAGCGTTGGCCTGAGGACAAAGGGTTCCGGGTTCGATTCCAGTCAGAATCATGTACTTCGGCTGCAGGCTCCTCCAGGGCCTGAGCCCTGGTCGGGGCATGTACCAGGTAACTAATCGAAGTGTTTCTCTCACATCAATATTTCTGTCTTTCCTCTCTCTTCCGCTCTTGCTGAAAATCAATGGAAAAATATCCTTGGGTAAGGATTAAAAAAATAAAAAGTTTAAAAAAAAAAGATAATGCTTCATAGGAGTGTTGTGAGGATTAAATAAGTAAACACACGCTAAGCAGCCTGTAATAGTGCCTGGCACACAATGAGTTCTCAGTTTTAATTATTATTATAATTATTAATAGTAGTAGCAGTATCACTGCTTCTTTGCTTCAGAGCCAATAGGAAACTAGGGGACCCTCTCTACTGGCCCACACTTTCTTCGATGGGAAATGCATCAGAAATACAAAAGGCATGGCTTCTCTTACTGCACTTAAAACCTCTGCCTACATGGGAGTTCTTTATACTATTCTAATTTTATGTCTGAAAATTCTTATAATAAAAAGTTAAAATTCATCCAAAAATGCCCTGGTATGGCTCAGTTAGTTGGGAATCATCCAGTGCACCAAAAGGTTGCCAGTTTGGTTCCTGGTCAGGGCATATGCCTGGGTTGCATATGATCCTTTCTCTTAAAAAAAAAAAAAAATCCTCAATAATCCATCCAACAAATACAGTATAGAACAGCCACAGTCTCAGGCCTCATGAAGCTGGCAGTAATGAACTTGACCTTGTTGTGTCCTTATCCATTTTTGCCCCGTTTACTTATTTCTCAACAAAATCATCACCGCTAATCTAGATTACCTAGACCTTTTCCAATAGGTCAATTATTACCTTTTCCCAAACAACTCTCTTTGAAACCTTCTTGTGAACAGGGAGTTAGCTCTGCTATTGATCTGACCTTTACAAAATAGTCTACTACTCCTCAATAGCTCTCAAAAAACTCCCCAGTAACAATTACCCATCTGCCAATTTTACCTATGGTCACATTCTGAACTTGCCTTGTGCACTTTCTCCTGTTTCTTTCTGAATAGTATGCTGTCACAAAGCCTCCCTATCTTTGTCTCTGAGTACAAGGTATCCTTTTAGGGTGACCCCTCAAATCACTTTTATTCCAGATTTACCTCTTCTGTAGGCATTTTCTGTCCTCTTACTGACCCTGTCATGCCCTCTCTCTGCCCCATCTCTGCTCCCATTGCACCTTATATTATCCTTGGCCCCATCACCCATAATATCTTCTTATTCATCCTATGATCTATCCAAATCAGATCCTTTACACTTTTACATATAAGCTCTGAAATGCCCCATCTCCATGCCATTGCAGAAGTCATTTCCTCTGCCTAGACCAGCGATGGCGAACCTTTTGAGCTCGGCGTGTCAGCATTTTGAAAAACCCTAACTTAACTCTGGTGCCGTGTCACATATAGAAATTTTTTGATATTTGCAACCATAGTAAAACAAAGACTTATTATTTTTGATATTTATTTTATATATTTAAATGCCATTTAACAAAGAAAAATCAACCAAAAAAATGAGTTCGTGTTTCACCTCTGACACATGTGTCATAGGTTCGCCATCACTGGCCTACACTATCTTCTCCCCTCAGCCTCTAGCCATGAAAAACCTCCTAATCCTAAGGTCTAGGGAAAACCCTATCTCCCCTCCCTGAAATCTTCCCTGATCTCCAATTTAAAGACTCCTTATCTCCTCTGAATTCCCACACTACCTTGTTTTTATTTACCTTATACCACTTATGTTCTCTTTTAGTCCCTTGTTTTATTTTCCATTTCAGAGTGGTAAGTAACATGAGGCAAAGATTAGTGTTAAAAATTCTCCACAGCATCCAACATGACTGCATATAGTAATTGCAATAAATATGAATATAGTATCTGCTGAATGGATAGGAGCAAATGTCTGTTCTTTTCTTTGTCCAGAATGTCTAATGATCAGGAATTTTCCAAATTGGACCTTCGTTTTGTAGTTTTTAAAACTTCTCTAATTAGCAAGATATTCACTTGAGCCAGAGATTATATGCTCTTCAGTTCTACAAGTATGTATCAAATACCCATGCTTTGTACAGTATCCATGCAGTTTTATGATCCTATCTTCCTCATCTTGAGCTTTTATGTTTCTACAAGTTTCCACAGCACCTTCCACTTTCTGCTGCTCATACCTCTCCTTCATAAAATTATTTTGGAACTCTTCCTGATTCTAATTCAAGTACAAAGAAGCAATATGTTAAGCCTCTATCATAAAATGTTATGCAATTAGCTATATGAATACTTTGTTTTTAAATTCATTTCTTTAGTGTTCTTGCCTTTATACAATTCAGCAAACTGTGATACCCTAAGCTAGCAGAATAATAGTAGCATATAATAACTTACATACTACTATTAGTTATTACATACTACTATGTACATAAGTTATTATATACAGTAGTATGTAATAACTAATAACTTACAACCCCCTTACTGATCTGCTTATAATAGGCCAAACACTGCACTAAGTGTTTTACATGTTAGCTTAAGTAATTGTCACTATAAATTATTCTCATTTTACAGATTAAAAAAAAAAAAGCTTAGAAAAGTTAACTTGCTAAACATCTCCCAGCTGGTTAAGTGACAGAGCTAAGACTTGAGCCCATGTCTAACCCTGAATCCCAATGTTCTTAACCTCGTACAACACTAAATTATAAAAAAGAATGGAGTCATAAGCACAGTGAGGCATTTAGGAAACGCTTTAAGAAAACACATACAAAAAAACAAGTATGAAAAACATCACCCAGTCTTGCGATGAAAATTTCATGACCAGGCTAAAATTAGAGAGATAAATGCTTATGGCCCCCTTTTAAATCTTTTGAAATAAAAATAAAGCATGACAGAGGAAAATGGAATGCAGTACCAATTATCTAATGCAGAAATATCACTTGCTTACTAAAAGATCCCAGGCAAGTTGCTTAATACTACAGCACTTTGGCTTACATTACCTACAAAAGCAGGGGAAGGGGGAAATACTTGAAAATATCTGTCTCAAGGGAATGTGAGAAAGCTGACTGATATACATATTTTAAAACCCTTTGGGGTTTTTTTAGTATAACAATTTATAATTACACCAAATAAATTTTAGTCCTAACATTGAAGATCAATTGTGAACAGTCATTTCCCAGAAATGGAGAATTGATTTCTTTATACTCAAAGATGTCCTGCTGGAAATACAACTGTGCACATCCATAGCTTTTCCTTGCTGAAGAGGAACTGCGTCCATGTTCTGTATCCCAGTAACAACTGAATCTTAACTAGACTACTGCCTTACCTTTAAGCGAGGGCCCATGTTCTAAGAACCAAGTGGAGCACTTCCATTCACCAAAGCAGGTAACTTGGCCCTTTCACCATGTCTTCAACTTCCACAAGAGAGAAAATAGCCGCAAGGTCAACAAAAAGTGTCTGTCCATCAGACCTTCATTGAGGGTGCGTCAAAGCAGCAATCAATGTTTCTGGAACGAACTGGGTGACTTCCAGAGTGGAGAAATATAACCCCCAAATATATCATTCCTGGGCTTCTCTCTAGTGCAAGGCGCAATCAAATGCCACAGGATGCATCTCTTCTGCTGTCTCAGGATCCTATCCTACAAAGAAAAGAGGGTTGGTGGAATAGGTTTTTATTTCTGAAAAAGAATGCCCAGAAAACAAAAAAGAGAGGTAGAACAGGCCGTGGAAACCCTGGGACACTAAAAATAGCCAAGGGCAGGTAAACCCTGACAAAATTTTCCCAATTAAAACTCCACAAGGAAAGTCAAATCTCATTGCCTTAATTGTGTCACCCCCAGAAGGAAGCTCCACCATTTCAGTTGATTCCGACCCTTCAGCAGAGTGAGCTTCACACAACCACATGCCCAGTTTCAGTTTGATGGGGCTGGAGCACAAGGTGTGGCCACAAGGTGAAGAGAAATGAGAACATGGGACATGTGGGGACAGGTTACAGAGGCCTCCCCATGTATTTCCAAGACATGGTTAAACAGTGCTGATCTTATCTTTCAAACAGTAAAATCTGTGAACTTTCAAGATAAAGTCGCTGAGTAAGAAAGTTCAGTAAATAAGTCTGTCACTCAAAGATATTCATGAACTAATATGGCAGAAAGGGGGTATGGCAAAGCATACACAAATAGCCACCATAAAACAAATGAGAAGAGCCTACGAATCACTAAGTGGAAAGAAACAGTCTCTTTCTACACGGCAGGAACTGCTCTGCTCTCAATGCTTCACGTGTATTAACTCACAATCCCAAGACAGAGATATAATTATCCCTATTTTACAGATGAGGAAACTGAGGCACTTTCTCAAGATTAAGCACATATAGTTGAGTCAAACCCAGCCAACCTGCACCCAGAATCCATGCTCTTAAGAAGTACTCTACTGCCTCTCTACCATGGGAAACTAAGAAAGAAAACACAAAGTGCTAATAAGAGCACAAGAACCGAATGAGTGAAGGCCAACAAGTTGGCAAACTTTTATAATTAAAGATAAATAAGTATACGTATTTATTTTAAAATATGGAGATAGACTTGCCAAGTACATGAGCCAAAACGTGGGACAACTAGCAACTGGAACCAGCTTAAAGGATCTGCAAACAAGAGATGAGCTACATAAACTATAAGAGATCCATTAGAATGCTATATAAGCATTTTCTTAAATGACACTTATAAAAAATAACAACACAAGGAATTGCTCACAAATAAAATGTTAAATGAAAAAGCAAGCAAAAAATTATTTACATAGCATGAGCCCATTTTTAAAAATATTATATTACATAAAAAAGACTGGAAGGAATACAAAAATGTTAACAGTGGTCATCTCTTGATGCATGGAATTATAAATAATTTTTATATTCTACCTCTACATTTAGCATTCTCCAAATTCTTTTATGAGGCAAGAACATATAAAAAGTTTCTAATTCTGGAGAATAAGTACTTGTTTTTCTAAAAAAGGGAAAGAACAGGCAAGTTGTCCCTTTTTCCAATAAGGAAACAGTTAAAAAAATTAGCTCAAAATAACAGAATGTACTAAACTTTTATTTCTGTTCATTGTGATATTAATAGGCCTCCAATGCTGTGATCAGCTATTTTTTTTAAATATATTTTATTGATTTTTTACAGAGAGGAAGGGAAAAAGGATAGAGAGTTAGACACATCGATGAGAGAGAAACATCCATCAGCTGCCTCTTGCACACCCCCTACTGGGGATGTGCCCGTAACCAAGGTATACGCCCTTGACCCGAATCGAACCTGGGACACTTGAGTCCGCAGGCCGACGCTCTACCCACTGAGCCAAACCGGTTAGGGCGTGATTAGCTATTTGATTATTAAACCAAATAACTCCTAGTTCTATCGTCTTTATTACTGATTTAATAATTTTCTTCCAGGCCCTCTATGCTACACCATGAACTATCATGTTTATCACCCCTACTCCCCCCCCACTGCCCCCAATGCTTCATTGTTTCTAATGAGCTTGAAGTTGAGTCTTGGTTAGAGGGTTGGCCTGCAGACTGAAGGGTCCTGGGTTTGATTTCAGGTCAAGGGCATCGGTTGCAAGTTCCCAAGCCCCAAAAGAGACATGTGCGGGAGGCAACCAATCGATGTGTCTCTCTGACATCGGTGTTTCTCTCTCTCTTTCCCCACCCCCACCCCACCCTTTCCACTCTCTCTAAAAAGCAATGGGAAAAATATCCTCGGGTGAGGATTAAAAAAAAAACACAAAAAACAAAAAAACTCAACTCAAGCACGACTTCCTTCCCGGTCCAACTCCCAAGCCCCTCTAAGGGCTCCTCCATGGCAGGCAGAACTAACCACTTCCTTCTTTGTGATACTCCTATGCTGAAGATACCTCTATTATAGTATTTATTAGTCTATATTATGATTATTGGTTTATACAGTAGTCTCTCCTAATGGATTGTGGGCTTTCTAAGGAAACACCCTGGGTCTTACTCATCTTTGCCTCCCAATGGCTAGTATGATGTTCAGAGTTCTGTCTCAGAGCCTGTACTTTTGCAAGTTTCACAGGTGATTCCTATGCACATTAAAATTCGAGAAGCATGGTTAGACTCTAGAGTAGTCCGCCTAAGAAGAGGCCCAGTATTCTGCATCTCTAACAGGCTCACAGGTAGTGCTGATGCTGCTGGTCTGCAGATCAAGCTTTGAGGAGCAAGGGGTCTAGTGCAGGAATTGGCAAACTACAGCCTCCAGGCCAAATCCAGACGGCTGCCTGTTTTTGTAAAAAAAAAAAAAAAAAAAGTTTGTATAAAAAGAATGAACACAGCCAAGTTCATTCGTTTACATATGGTCTATAACTGCTTTTGCGCTACAACAGCAGAGTACTTGCAGCAGAGATGTATGTATGGCCTACAAAGTTTTCCTATCTGACCCTTTACAAAAAAAGTTTACCAATCTCTGATGTAGTGGTTAAAGCTATATAATTGCCTTGTATACAAGAACTCATTGCTATAAACCAAAAAAAGCATGAAACCATTTTCTTCCAGTTCTTCTATGCCCTCTTAGGAAAAGAGCAGTATTTTGCAAATATCTCTTCTGGCTAATTTCAACTGTTATTTAAAAGTTTTATGCCTCTCACACCCCAAGTAGGAATTTTATACAATCATTTCCCAAAGTATGTGTTTCGTACAAAGTTTATGCTTGCATTTCACCAAGGCTGTAATTTCCTAAAACCAGTACCTCAGGAACCAAATACTATATATGGGCTTCTAAAATTATTACAACATATATCACCAACTCAGTCTCTATTTTTAAAGTGCTATTCTTAAAAACTGTGGGGGGGAAATGATGTGAAAGTCTACCTAGATTCTGGTGAATAAAGATGTAGTGGCAGCACATTGGAGTTCCAAGTATCACCCACAGAGTTCCACAAAACAAGACAGGGCAAAAGTAAGACACTGGCTTGGCTAGTAGTAGTCTCCAGCATTCTCTACACAGAAGCACCAACCATGAGTACAGGGAAATCAACTTAAAAAGCAAATCGTTCAATTAGCAAAAGGCCTATAGGTTAGTGGTCTAACTAAGAAGGTTCCAAGAAATAAAGTGAGCCATCAGATACATTAGATAATTAGTTTACATTTTCCCTTGCTTAATTTCATCCTTGGACTATTCTCCACCCCAAAATCCCACCATAAAAGATTGCCCTCCCCCTATTAAGTTTATACTCTTGAGATATTTATATAGTTGTGTATTCCTGCTATCTTGGTTCAGCCAAGTTATACAGTTTTCATTTATATTCTTTCCTCATCAGTCAGCCCCTCCAGTCTCTTAATCATTCCTGTGGGTCTTCTGTGAACTCTCTCCAGCTAGTCCCCAGTGATCTGGTAATGAGGTGCCTCCAACTGACTGCAGCCTTCCAGGAACAGCCGAGTTAGTCAGAACAGGATGAGCTCACCCTCCTCAGTTCCATGACATAATACTCCTGAGGAGACAATCCCCAAATCGCAGAAAACTAGAATGTGCCATATTAGACTATAACCCCATTCCATACTTCTCAGATTTGGGCACTGGAGCACGCCAGAATGTACTAGAAGCCAGAAGATAAACATGTTCCTGCAGCATGTAGTTACTTGAAAATAAGGTGGGTGAGGAGAAAGTATTTTCATGTTAAAAAAAAATTCACAGGTAATAAAATAGAATGCAAAATATGCATGAATTTCTCAAGATACAACATGGATATGTTAAAAATATTCACAGACATTTTGTACCTGAGGCAGGAAGGCTGCTTGGGGCTCTGTTCCCAGCCTCCAAGTGGTTCCACACCCACTATCCTCTACCACTAGAAGTACTATATTTGAGCTGAAAAGTTTGAAAAGCACTATACCTCCAACTCAACTTCTGGTTTATTACCCTATTACCACCCATCCCATATACTCACATCTATTTTTTTCTGCTATGCTTCCCCAATGACTACCAACATCTTCAGGTTCTTCTGTATCGTTCATTCATTTTATATTTCTTGAGCATTTGCTATATGCCAGACTGTGTGCTAAAAACTCAAGTCACAAGGATAAATAAGACAAGGTGGGAGATGGGCAATATAATGTGGCAAGTACCACAAAAGAAGAATAAACAATGTATAGAGAGAAACCAAGATGGCGGCATAGGTTAACGCCGGAGAGTGCTGCCTCGAACAACCACTTCAAAAAACAACTAAAAGACGGAACGGACATCATCCAGAACCACAGGAAGGCTGGCTGAGTGGAAATTCTACAACTAGGAGGAAAGAGAATATCATACCCAGACTCAGAGGAGGCGCAGTGCTGAAGTAAAATACTAAGGTGCGGAGTGCACGTGGAGCGGGCTGGAAGTGGAGGGCACGGTTGTTGTTTTCAATCGGGAGGGAGTTTCAGACTCTGAGCTCCAGATCCGGGCGAGTCTCTAGGGACCCAGACTCAAATGGGAGAAGCGGGACTGTCTGGCTTCGGTCGGAACTCGAAGGCAGCTTTCTCTCCGAGGTTTGCAGCGGTTGCTGGGACTCTGTGAGGCAGAGCCCCTAGGGACGGAACTAAGAGCAGCCATAACTGCTCGCTCCAGCCAGCCCTGTAGATCCTTGGGGACCCGCCCCGCCCAAGCCCTGCACAGAGCCATTTGCCGGATAGCCTCAGGCAAACGCTAGATTAGCACCGCCCTAGAGATCCAGCACAGAAGCTCTCCCACTGCAGACACAGCGGACTCTCATAGCCAGGTAGCCTGGAGGTCAAATCACCCCCGGTATTGCCGACAACAATCAAGGCTTAACTACAACAAGACTGCGCACAAAGACCACTAGGGGGTGCACCAAGAAAGCATAAAAAATGCGGAGACAAAGAAACAGGACAAAACTGTCAATGGAGGATATTGAGTTCAGAACCACACTTTTAAGGTCTCTTAAGAACTGACTAGAAGCCGCCAATAAATGTAGTGACATCCTCAAGAAATCTAATGAGACCCTCGATGTTATGATAAAGAACCAACTAGAAATTAAGCATACACGGACTGAAATAACGAATACTATACAGACTCCCAACAGCAGACCAGAGGAGCGCAAGAATCAAGGCAAAGATTTGAAATGCGAAGAAGCAAAAAACACCCAACCAGAAAAGCAAAATGAAAAAAGAATCCGAAAATACGAAGATAGTGTAAGGAGCCTCTGGGACAGCTTCAAGCGTACCAACATCAAAATTATAGGGGTGCCAGAAGATGAGAGAGAGCAAGATATTGAAAACCTATTTGAAGAAATAATGACAGAAAACTTCCCCCACCTGGTGAAAGAAATAGACTTACAGGTCCAGGAAGCGCGGAGAACCCCAAACAAAAAGAACCCAAAGAGGACCACACCAAGACACATCATAATTAAAATGCCAAGAGCAAAAGACAAAGAGAGAATCTTAAAAGCAGCAAGAGAAAGAAACTCAGTTACCTACAAGGGAATACCCATATGACTGTCAGCTGATTTCTCAACAGAAACTTTGCAGGCCAGAAGGGAATGGCAAGAAATATTCAAAGTGATGAATACCAAGAACCTACAACCAAGATTACTTTTTCCAGCAAAGCTATCGTTCAGAACTGAAGGTCAGATAAAGAGCTTCACAGATAAGGAAAAGCTAAAGGAGTTCATCACCACCAAACCAGTATTGTATGAAATGCTGAAAGGTATCCTTAAGAAGAGGAAGAGGAAGAAAAAGGTAAAGATACAAATTATGAACAACAAACATGCATCTATCAACAAGTGAATCTAAGAATCAAGTGAATAAATAATCTGGTGATCATAATAGAATCAGGGACATAGAAAGGGAATGGACTGACTATTCTTGCGGGGGAAAGGGGTGTGGGAGATGCGGGAAGAGACTGACAAATATCGTGCACCTATGGATGAGGACAGTGGGTGGGGAGTGAGGGCGGAGGGTGGGGCCGGAACTGGGAGGAGGGGAGTTATGGGGGGGGGGGAAAGAGGAACAAATGTAATAATCTGAACAATAAAGATTTAATAAAAAAAAAAAGTCAAAAAAAAATGTATAATGGGCAAAGGGAGAGAGGTAACTTTGCCTGAGCGAATAGAGAGGTCTTCAGAGGACAGACTCATTAAGTAACCGTTGTTACTTAATGAGTAAGCACTTGCAAGGCAGAAAAAAAGGAAAAGACTAGTATCCTAGGCAGAAAAAAACAACATAAACAAAAGTACTGAGTCAAGAAAGGGAGTGATGTGAAGCTCAGCATTATGGACGCACTGTGTTTAGAAAGACCACCTGGAGCCAAACTACAGTGACTGATTCTAAATACATACAATGTAGTGGCCAAGAGTATGAATCTCTCTACTGAGTGACAAGCTACTGAGCTGCTCTTAAGTTACCTCAGATATAAAATGGAGATCCACTGAGAAGAGGAAGGAATTCAGCTGCTCTTGGGAGCAAGACCTGGGGCATAAGGGAAAGGAAGACTGGTTGAGGCTGGAAACTAGATTCAGGTGTCTTGGCACTACAGGAGTGCCTCGAGAGACATGGCTCTATGTGCCACCAAGCTGCTGGGCTGCCAGGATATGATGGTGGTTTGTGCAGGGGCCCAACCCACAATAAATGAGAGAGATGGCATTGAGTGTACCTGAGGGTCTATCTGGCTTAGTCTTTAATGTGTGGCATTTTTTTCAATTGATATAGTGATTTTCAGATCCATATATGTTGTTACATGTATCAGTGGTTTCTTCCTGTTTATTGTTGTGTAGTAGTCCACTATATGGACATGTAACAATGTTTATCCATGAATCAGCTGAAGGCCATTTGGGTTTCATCAAGGTTGGGCTATTATGGATAAAGTCCCTATGAATATTCAAGTACAAGTCTTTGTGTGAACACATGTTTTCATTTCTCTTAGGTAAATAACAAAGAGTGACGCCCTAACCGCTTTGGCTCAGTGGATAGAGCATCAGCCTGCAGACTCATGGGTCCCAGGTTCGATTCGGTCAAGGGCATGTACCTTGGTTGCGGGCACATCCCCAGTAGGGGGTGTGCAGGAGGCAGCTGATTGATATTTCTCTCTCATCAATGTTTCTAACTCTCTATCCCTCTCCCTTCCTCTCTGTAAAAAATCAATAAAATATATATTTAAAAAAAAAATAACAAAGAGTGAGACTGCTGGGTGATATGGTAAGTACATGCTATTTAACTTATAAGGAACTGCCTAGCTGTTTTCCAGAGTGATAGTACCACCTTATATTTCCACCAGCAATGTATGAGCTCAAGTTACTAACAGCTGGCAATATTGTCAATCTTTTTAAAAAATATATTTTTATTGATTTCAGAGAGGAAGGGAAAGGGAGAGAGATATAAACGTCAATGATGAGAATCACTGATTGGCTGCCTCCTGCATGCCCCCCTCTCTCCCCCCCCCCCCGCCCCCCTGCACTGGGGATGGAGCCTGCAACCTGGGCATGTGCCTTGACCAGGAATTGAACCATGGCCTCCTGATTCATAGGCCAATGCTCAATCACTGAACCACACCAGCCAGGCAGTACTGTCAATCTTTTAAATTTTACCTATTCTAATAAGTGTGAAGTGGTATACCATTGTGGTTTTAACTTGCATTTATTTTTATTGATTTCAGAAAAGGATGGAAAGGGAGAGAGAGATAGAAACATCAATGATGAGAATCGATAGGCTACTTCCTGCATGCCACACAGTGGCGACTGAGCCTGCAACCCAAGCATATGTCCTGACCAGGAATGGAACCATGCTCTCCTGGTTCATAGGCCAACGCTCAACCACTGAATCATGCTGGCCAGTGAGGACTAACAATATTGAGTGTCTTTTCATATCTTTTTTGGCTATATGAGAGCCTTCTCTGGTATTTAAATCTTTTGCCATTTTTAAAAAATTGAGCTGTTTGCCGAAACCGGTTTGGCTCAGTGGATAGAGCGTTGGCCTGCGGACTGAAAGGTCCCAGGTTCAATTCCGGTCAAGGGCATGTACCTGGGTTGCGGGCACATCCCCAGTAGGAGATGTGCAGGAGGCAGCTGGATCGATGTTTCTCTCTCATCGATGTTTCTAACTCTCTATCTCTCTCCCTTCCTCTCTGTAAAAAATCAATAAAATATATTTTTAAAAAAAGGTAAAGAAAAGTCTTTAAAAAAAAAATTGAGCTGTTTATCTTCTTACTATTGAGTTGTAAGACTTCTTTATATATTCTGAACACAAGTCCTTTATTAGATACTAGAGGCCTGGTGCATGAAATTTGTGCACAGGGGGAGGGAGGGGTCCCTCAGCCTGGCCTGCACCCTCTCGCAATCCGGGACCGCTGGCTCCTAACCGCTCACCTGCCTGCCTGATCACCCCTAACCGCTCACCTGCCTACCTGATTACCCCTAACCGCCTCTGCCTCGGCCCCCACTACCATGGCTTCGTCCAGAAGGACATCCAGAATGACGTCCAGAAGGTCATTTGCCTGTCCAGTCTAATTAGCATATTACACTTTTATTATTATAGATATGTTGGGCAAATATTTCCTGTGGCTTTTTTTTTTTCATTTTCTTAACAGTGTTTTTAAAAAGAGTAAACGTTTTAGTTTACTGACATTCAACTTATCAATTTTTTTCCTTTATAGTTTGTGTTTTTTGTGTCCTATTTTTTAAAAAATCTTTGCTTAACTCAAAGTCACAAAGATTTTCTTCTGTTTTCTCTTAGAAGTTTTACCTAAAAGTTTCGCAAAAGAAAATCTCTTCTCAAAAATTTTAACAAGAGTTTTAAAACTCCTGCATTCCATTTATCTCATAATTAGTTACTCAGGTTTATTATCCCTTTGTTTCTTTCAACTTCCACATTACCAAGCACTATTTCAGACTTTGGAAAGATGTTTATCTTTTAACAGATTTCCCCCCTCTTCACCCTAATAAATGGCATTTCTAAATTTAGCCACGGTTTTAGTCCCTCAGTTCTCTTCAAAATGACATAAAACCTCTGGTCCTCTGATGCTGCTTCTTAAAACAACAACAAAATTCCAAAACCCACAGCATGCAACTTCAAGTTAAGTCAGGGACAATGAACTATCCTCCTAGTTTTAAAGAGAAGCTTTTGTAAGTTTGTTCTCACCACACTGAGTCACTCTAACCTGGTAGGAGGCTGGAGGAGTTATCACTCACCGGTTAAAAGGAAATTTAGGCTTTAAAGGTTAAGTTCACCAAGACAATAGCAGTACATTTTTAGACTCAAAATGTACATTTCAGACTCAAAATGAAACTAATAGTATACATGAAAGCACAGTTTAGGTTCAACTGCACCCCTGGAATACAGTTTGCCATTCTCAATATTTCAGAGGTCCTAGCTGGTTTGGTTGAGTGGATGGAGCATCAGCCTGCAGACTGAAGGGTCCCAGATTCAGTTCCAGTCAAGGGCACATGCCCAAGTTGCGGGCTCCATCCCCAGTAGGGGGCATGCAGGAGGCAGCCAATCAATGATTCTCTCTCATCATTGATGTTTCTGTCTCTCCCAGTCTCCCTTCCTCTCTGAAGTCAATATATACACACACACGCACACACACACACACACATATATACATTAACATGTCAGAGAAAGTAGAAAAAGGGATTTAAGCTAATTTGAGTAAAACGGGGAGAAGTGACAATTTAATCATTATTCATTTTGTAACTTTGTGAAATATCTGGAGGAAAACAAAATAGAAAACTGGCTCGTTTATGCCCGCCCCCCATCACAGTCCTTAGTCTAAATCAAGAAAATAGCAGTTTTTATTTACAACTCCCTCTTATCCTGATGTTTTTGTCTACTTACCAAACTGACACTACTGTGTCTGATCCACAGAATTAGGATGGACCCCTGTGTTCCCACACCATGAAAGCTTTTATGCTTAAGTGACCTTGGGCCACTGAGTCTTGGCTATAACAGGAAAACTTTTAAACCAATTCTCTGAATCTGACAAGTCGTCTCCCTCAATAAGTCTAGGAAGTTATTTCATTAACTGTGCATGAAGTGGCAGGCAAATGGCCAGATCTACAGCCCAGAGTGGTGGAACTGGAATTGTCACACATATATTTAAAAGCTAACAAAACCTCTACCACCATCCATTACTTTCAATTCTATTCTTTTTATTTTATTTGAATTTTTAAATATTCTTATCTTTATTAATTTCAGAGAGGAAGGGAGAGGGAGAGAGAGATAGAAACATCAATGATGAAAGAGAATCATTGATCGGCTGCCTCCTTCCTGCATGCCTCCTACTGGGGATCGAGCCTGCAACCCAGGCTTTTGCCCTTGACCGTATCGAACCCGGGATCCTTCAGTCCACAGGCCGACGCTCTATCCACTGAGTCAAACCAGCTAGGGCTCTACTCTTATTTTTAAGGAAAACAAATTATTTATATAATCAGAAGGAAGAAAAAAAAAGAGCATTCTTTAGTTAAGACTCCAGGAAGACAAACAACTCACCACAGAAATGGCAACCTAAGAAGGCTCGATTTAAAGAAGAAACTCAAGCCTGACTGGTGTGGCTCAGCAGTTAACCTATGAACCCAGAGTTCACTGTTCGATTCCCAGTCAAGGCACATGTCTGGGTTGTGGGCTCAATCTCCAGTGGGGGGAGGGGACATGCAGGAGGCAGCCAATCAATGATTCTCTCTCATCATTGATGTTTCTCTCTCTCTCTCCCTCTCCCTTCCTCTCTGAAATCAATAAAAATATATTTTAAAAAATAAAGAAAAAGAAGAAACTCAACACTTAAGGTATTCAAGACAAAACTTCTGTTGGCCTAATAATCAGTTACCAAACAAAAATTTGTTAATTTCTTCAAATGTGTATTAAGAACCACATGCCGCCCTAACCGGTTTGGCTCAGTGGATAGAGCGTCAGCCTGCAGACTGAAGGGTCCTGGGTTCAATTCCGGTCAAGGGCATGTACCTTGGTTGCGGGCAGATCCCCAGTAGGGGGTGTGCAGGAGGCAGCTGATCGATGTTTCTCTTTCATCGATGTTTCTAACTCTCTATCCCTCTCCCTTCCTCTCAGTAAAAAAATCAATAAAATGTTTTTTTTTTTAAAAAAGAACCACATGCCAAGCAATATGTTGACCATGAGGGTTCCAAAATGAGTAAGACAGTCCCTGACCTCCTAAAAACATACAGGTTAGTAAAGAAGACAGACAAGAAAACAACATGATAGGTTCATGCAGGAAAAGCTATGAGGTGAGCACACTGAGGACGCCGTGTTAGGGAAGCCCAGGAAGGGCCCTTCAATCAGGATCAGCTCTTAGTTTCTCAGATGACTTCACACCACCCTCTTGGGAGCAAAGCCAACTCTTCCACTAAGTTAATAGTGCTTTGGGAATGAAGGGGTGCAAAATACTACCTATGGGGGCGGATGTAAAGGGGGAGAGGGAGGGAGGGAGGGAGAGAGAGAGAGAGAGAGAGAGAGAGAGAGAGAGAGATCAACTTGAGAGAGACACATAAATTGGTTGCCTCCCACGTGTGCCCCTACCAGGGCTGAAGAACCTGCAACCCTTCGGTCCTAGGCCTAGGCCAGCCGTGGGCAAACTACGGCCCGCAGGCCGGATCCGGCCCATTTGAAATGAATAAAACTAAAAAAAAAAAAAAAAGACCGTGCCCTTCTATGTAATGATGTTTACTTTGAATTTATATTAGTTCACACAAACACTCCATCCCTGCTTTTGTTCCGGCCCTCCAGTCCAGTTTAAGAACCCATTGTGGCTCTCGAGTCAAAAAGTCTGCCCACCCCTGGCCTAGGCTGATGCTCTCCAGTGGTTCTCAACCTTCCTAATGCCGCGACCCTTTAATACAGTTCCTCATGTTGTGGTGACCCAACCATAAAATTATTTTCGTTGCTACTTCATAACTGTAATTTTGCTACTGTTATGAATCATAATGTAAATATCTGATATGCAGGATGTATTTTCATTGTTTGCAACCCACAGGTTGAGAACCGCTGCACTGATTCAAATCAGCCAGGGCACCATCCATAATTGTATAAAGAAATCTGTTATCAACTTAAATTAGTAAGTTAGACCAATTAGTGAAGGGGATGAAGTCCAAGCCCAATAATGAGTTTAAATTGTGGAATGAATGCCTTGAGCAATTTTTTCTCTTCAAGACTGCAGGAAAAATAAAAAATAACCTTCTTGACTGCTGAGGAGGGCTAAACTCATTTATTTTTCACAAGTATGCAATAAAAAGTAATTACTTTTGCTCCCACTAAACACAAAGCAATACCATCTCTCCCTCTCATCACCACCAAAACATCCTATATTTGAGTACTTTAATCTTACACCATAAGAATCTCAGATTGCGGCCCAGCCAGGTGTGGCTCAGCAGATGAGCGTCGACCCAGGAACTAAGAGGTCACTGGTTGGATCCCTGGTCAGGGCATATACCCGGGTTGCGGGCTCTTTTCCCAGTGGTGCGTGCAGAGGCAGCCAATCAATGATTCTTTCTCATCATTGATGTTTCTATCTCTCCCTCTCCCTTCATCTCTGAAATCAATAAAAATATATTTTTTTAAAAAAAAAGAGCAACTGGACTTAAAAGAATCTCAGATTGTGCCCACTGGTGTGGCTTAGTGATTGAGCATCTACCTATGAACCAGGAGGTCATGGTTTGATTCCCGGTCAGGGCACATGCCCAGGTTTGGGGCTCAATCCCCAGTGGGGATTGTGCAGAAGGCAGTCAATCAATGATTCTCTCTCATCATTGATGTTTCTATCACTCTCACTTCTTCTCTGAAATCAATAAAAATATTTTTTTAAAAGAATCTCAGATTGCAATCAAGTTACAATGCAACAAAAACATATTTCTCTAAGTATGTTCTCATCCCCCATGGTGTTCCTATAGTAATTTAGCTCCCTAAGTAAGTATTAACAATCAAGGAAATCAGAAAATTCTTAGAATAGATATGATAAGCTATTTGGGGTTTTTTAAAAAATGTTATTGTTCATGGATTCCAAAGTTCAGAATACATACTACGAGGAAAGTGTTTCTAATTTTTCAATGCCCGAATTTAAATGCAAATTACTATTTAATTATATGCAATTTTCCCTCTAAACCTATGTATGCGAATCAATCTCCAGATGTTTTTAAAAAAACAAACTCATCATGTTTACTAAAAAAGTGTATTGCCTAATAACCAAAAAGTTCTAACGTATCAAAAAAGTGATCACTGTCAGCTCTACCCATGAATGACAGTTTGACTGACAGACAAGCTGTTCTGAAAAGATTAGGAACTTCCAGTGATGGCAGGAGGCACGTAGAGTATCTGTAGCTACTTTAATAATAAAACTGTTTCAACATAAAAAATTCAGAGACTACAAAGTCATATATGTGAACTGCAAGCTATCTAAATGCATGCATGTTTAAAAAGAAAGAAGTAAATAAATAAATAAACAAATAATAAATAAAAAATAAAAAGAAAGAAGCAGGACAAAAACTGTCTATACTCAAATCAACATGAGGAATCATCCTTCCTTTGAGCTTTTTAAGAATTGAAAACTTAATAAGGTTCTTTAGGTTATCAACTCATTTCCAAAATAGAGCAAAAAATATATACACACATTTTGAATAATTATAAAGGCAGTATCTATTAAAATACACTTCTTTTTAAGCTATCAGCTGTTATAGTTTGTATACACTTGGGGGACATCCTGTATATTAAAATACAATTGACACAAAATAATACCACCACATAGTCTATGTTGGAAGACACAATCACAATAATAGGATTTACTTGTGATGGACACACAGTTCTAGGGACTTCACATTTTAACATATTTAGTGTTAACAACATCCCTGTAAGACAGGTAGTATTATGATTACATCCATTTATACAAATGAAGAAACTGAAGCACAGATACATGGACACCCCCAATGTCATATAGCTGGTAAGAAGCAGAGAATGGATTTTAGCCACATCAGTCAGACTCCAAAGTTCATGTTAACCAACCCACTACAGTAAGGGTCATGCAATAGTCGGCTTTTTTTTTTTTTAAACCTTTTTGAATCTCAAACACTAGGATAGCTTTGCAATAAAAAAAAAAAGTACAGGCTTTGGATTCAAACAGACTCAAATAACCCCCCCGAATAAAGTCTGAATCTCAGCTTCCTCATATGTAAAATGAGGATACTTAAGTTATCGTGGAGGTCAAAGAATATAAAGTGCCAGGTACAGTATACAAGATAGACGTAAGCTCACAGACACCTAGCGGATCCACGGCTGGACTTCGCAATCCACGTGTCTCATAAATTGAGGAACAGATACTGTACGTGTACCCATTTTTTAAGAATCGCCCCTGGCTTTCCATAACCTTTCAAGGGGTACGTGATCTCCAGAAGGTTACACAAGCCACCGGAGTACATAGCAGGTACGCAAAATATGAGTTATCTTTCCCTTCTTGTCCTCTAAAACGCCCCCTTTCCCACTAGGAATGATACACCCAGGCTTCACAAGAAATCTCCACTATTCCCCACCATTTCCCTGGCTTGGTAACTCGTTTTCTAAAGGACCCCGAACCGCTGCTTCATCCCTCCCTTCTCCGAGAGAAACAAAAGGTGTTCACTCGGGAAGACTCTTGGACTCTCGCCCACCAGCTGCAGAAAGCACCGCGCGGGCAGGAGAACCGGGCAGGAACCAGAGCTTCCGAGCGGCACCACGGAGACCTGACGCCCAGCGCCGCGGGAGGGAGGAGTGCGTTTCCCAAAACTACCGGACCACCCGAATTCCGCCCCCGGTGCCCCCTGCCCCACCCCACACACCCAGTCCTCTCTCGGACTCCGGTGCAGGCGGGTCCTCCGGCTCTGCCTCGCGCGGGAGCGGCGGGGAGAGAGACGTTACCAGAGCTGGAGGGCGCAGCGCGACGACGTCCCAGCTCCGCTGCCCCAACGGGCGGCGCCGCCCCCGGCAGAAGACCGGCCCTCGGCTCGCCCCACAAGGGATCCAAGTGCAGATCTCCACCCGGGCTGGAAACCGGCTCCGGGCTTTTCCGTTTTCCAAAGCGGCTTCCGCTTCCGGGCTAGCCTTTGCCGGAAACAGTCTATGGGTGACGTAAAAGTGTCGCGCCGGCGGTGATTCCGGAAGAAACAAGAGTGCGGCGTGAACATGGTGAGAGGGGAGGACTGAGAAGGGATGTGGTCCGACCGCGTTTGAGCGGAGATTGAGGGGGTCATCCCCCGGCCAGTGTTCATGCTCCTGCTTGTTTTCATTCTAATCTTAGCTCTTAAACTGCTCCAAGCGGGGCCTGTAATGCTCCAGCGAGCAGGGAGTGGGCCGGGTTGGGGCAGAGAGGATCAGAGGAACTGGGTTGTTTGAGGGAAGCAGGGAAGGGAATGGGCAAAAGAAAGGAAGGAACTCAAGAACATGGGATGTATTTTCCGACTCTTAACTCTAAAATTTCTGTTTCAAGGGGAAGCAAAAGAAAACAAGGAAGTATGCGACCATGAAGCGAATGCTTAGTCTCAGAGATCAGAGGCTGTGAGTGTCTGGAATCAACGGGGTTCATAGACTGCCCAAAGATGTAGAAGTCACGAGGGGATAAGTAGCTAAAACTTTTGTTGTTACTTTGCATTCACTTTTAATAAATAGCATTGTGTCTTGGATGTATGTATATAGCATGAGATAGTCTAGTGTATAACAGCCACTTAGCTGCTGAAGGAGTACGCTGGTGAATGGGGCTGGAATTAAACATCTAAGCGTTCACTTTGTGCCACCATTTTTATATATTTTACCTACCATATCACATTTAAGCCTCCTAATATTTCTGTGAAGTGGGTGGGATTATATTTATGTTCTTGTCATTAGACTACTACATTCGATAGGAAAAATAATGTTATAATTGTTGAAGGAAGGTGAGGTCAGAGGTGATCATTGTCTTGTGTCTCCAGCACCTGACACTCAAATATTTTTGAAAGAAAGAATGGGAAACACCTAGATGTCTTCACTTTATAAATTTCATAAGAATTCAGATGACTGTGGAAGAAGAAAGTGGAATGATGTTCCCTATTATAAGGAGGGTGTGAAAAGCTTCACAGCTTCAGTGAAGAATGGACAAAGTTAGTAAGGACTGGGATTGTGTTTAAGAGTCTCAATACAAATGAATGGCCATTAGAGCTTTCAGAGTTATTAAATTGTATTTTCTGCCTTCAGTGTGTGTATTATGTAATTTTTAGGAAATTTCCCATTAATAATACTTTATTTCTAGTTAAAGGTTAAATTTTGTATTTGTATGGTTACATTTTAGCCCTCTATAAAAGGTGCATGGGGATTCCTCCCTCGTTCCTACTGTTGAAGCATCTGAAGACAAACATCAGCCTTTTTACCCACTGCTAGAAAGTGGATTTTGATCTTTGATAAAAAGCTTCTGACTAAAGAAGAAATGATAGTATAACCAACATTTATTTATCCATTAAAAAATGTTATGGGTTTTTGGCGAGAGATTGTTAAATTTAATTATGTCTAATGAATTATGTAAACTTCCCACACAGTTATTTGTGCTCAAAAATATATGTATTTATATTAATGTAAAAAATGTATGCTTAGCCCTAGCCAGTTTGGCTCAGTGGATAGAGTGTCGGCCTACCGACTGAAGGGTCCCAGGTTCAAATCTGGTCAAGGGCACATACCTGCAGTCTCCATCCAACGTGCAGGAGGCAGCCGATCAATGATTCCCTCTCATCATTGATGTTTCTATCTCTCTCTTCCTCTTCCTTCTTCTCTGAAATCAATTTTTAAAAATCTATTAAAAAATGTATGCTTATACTAATGTAAAGAAGTCACAAAGTAAGATTTTCTCTGAAGACAAAAAGAAACTTTAAATTTTGAATGAGATTATAACTACTATTGGTTTTTCTTTCCTGCATTTAATTTACTTTTTTTTCCCTAGTAAAGAAAAGGATAGATTAAAACCTAAAAAGAAAGAAAAAAAAGATCCCAGTGCACTCAAAGAAAGAGAAGTGTGAGTAATCAACATTTTCACGTTTTCCTTTAAAACATTCTAAAACCATAGACCCCTTAGAAATCCAGGATTTCCCGAACTGATTTGCTCAGTCATTTCTAAGTCTAGCACAACTATGCATATGAAAGTGATATTGATAAGCATATACCAACTCCAATGGTTCAAATGTTTTTATTTCATGGAGCAGTAAAATTTTCTTTAAAATCCTGGGGATTAAATCTAATATCATTATTTGTTTTCTTTGCCAAGAATCTTTCAAAAGAAATAATGGTCATTGTTTAACACACTGGCATTTCTTAAAAGAGAGAATGTATCATCAAAAAAATAGTAAGACCATATTTTTAGAATAAAGGTTATTTCTTGTAAATAAATACATTTAATTTTTTGAAACCTCATCACATTTTGCTTATTTTCCTCATTTTGCCCTAGTATGGTGATGGATAAACCATCACAGGATTTATCTCCAAGAACAAAGAAAAAAGAGCTTAATGTAGAGCAATCTGTTCCAAGTAGAGACTCTTTTTGTTCATACCAAAGTATCAATGTAGGTATTACTTTGTGTTTTGTTTCTTTCTCTTTCAGCCCCCAACACCCCTCCTGCTTATTCTTCCAATATAACACACAGCTAGGCCCACCTTACCACATCCTTGTTGATACCAACTTTATCAACTTTTCCATTAAGGCCAAACTGGACTTAGTGCAGTCAATGATGGATTGTCTCTATGCCAAGTGTGAGTATCATACTTTTACATTTCTGTGACGTTTATACAGAATAATCATATTTATCCAAATACATGAAAAGAGGGGAATGGGGTTCTAGTTAACTTAATTGCTGGGCATTTAATGTGCTCACCATAGCAATGACCATTTTTAATAAATTGAAGTCTAATGCAAACTTGACTGGGAATAAATTCTCTCAATTCAGAAAACACTTAGTGTGCTTAGGTACTTATTATGGACAATACCTTTGAAAATACTAGGGGAATTTTCTGTTTCCTAATTCTGGATTTTAAAATTCTGGATAAATGAGTAGCCCTTGCCAGTGTGGCTCAGTTGGTTGAAGCATCATCCTGTACACCAAAAGGTGGCAGGTTCGATTCCTGGTCAGGGCACAAACCCAGGTTTCGGGTTTGATCCCTGGTCAGGATGCATATGGGGGTAGCCAGTGGATGTTTCTCTCTCACATCAGTCTCTCTCTCTCTCTCTCTCTCTCTCTCTCTCTCTCTCTATCTCTCTATCTCTCCCTCCTTCTCTCTCTCCCTCCCTTCCTCCCTCCCTCCCTCCCTCCTTTGCTCTCTCTAAAATCAATAAAAAATTAAGTAAGTAAAATTTGGGATAAATGAAAATTTATTATATTTCTCAGTATATATATTCTTATTATTTTACATTGAGGAGGAAGCCTTCATTCCACTCCAGTATAGAAAAGCGAAATAAGACTTTTTGTCATTTACAATCACAGAACCGGAAGTGATGATGGTCACTGCTTCCTACTTTGGTGTTTATTTGTACCACAAAGGATCTGGGGTAGTTTACACCTAGGTATACGGTTTACCATTAATAAATGTCCCTTGAGTATTTAGATGTCCTTTCCTTCAAATGGTCTTCCCTCACTATCGTGAATAGGGAAAAGAAAATTGAGGCCATATAAAAAGGAATAACTTACTAATAGCGAGATCTGTTGCATTTTGTGGTGAGTTTATATTCATAATATTTTCCAGTCATCTGGTTAAAGGGACAAGTGAAAAGTAGACTTATGCTTTTCCATAATGAATGAATTATTGGAATCAAAGGAAAAATTTGCACCTCCTTCAATATTTAAAAGATACTATAATGAGTAACATAGAATGATAGTAATGTAAACGTTTATTGATGTATTAAAACTAGCAAGATGGTATAAGGATATGATAGATAAAAACTAAATTCTTTAAATGTCTGAAATGAATAAATGTAAAAAGTGTGGCTCTAGCTGGTTTGGCTCAGTGGATAGAGCTCCAGCCTGCAGACTGAAGGGTCCCAGGTTTGATTCTAGTCAAGGGCACATGCCCAGGTTGTGGGCTCAGTCCCCAGTGTGGGGCGTGTAGGAGGTGCTGATCGATGATTCTATCTCATCAATGATGTTTCTATCTCTCCCTCTCCCTTCCTCTCTGAAATAAATAAAAAATATATATATTTTTTTAAAAAGTGTGCCTGAAAAAAAAAAAAAAAGTGTGCCTGGCCTCAATGGCTCAGTAGTTGAGCATCGACCTATGAATTAGGAGGTCACGGTTCGATTCCTGGTCAGGGCACATGCCCTGTTTGAAGGCTCCATTTCCAGTGTGGGGCATGCAGGAGGTATCCAGCCAATGATTCTGCCTCATCATTGATGCTTCTATCTCTCTCTCTTTCTCCCTCTCTGAAATCAATAAAAATATTTTTTGAAATCAATAAAAATATATAAATTTTTTAAGTGACTACAAAGTTTATTATGTTAATATACGAAGGTAACTACCAAGTGAGGAAAACAGCTAATAGAGTAAAATAATTACCTTTTTAAGGATCAGAATTGATGGGGTAGGGAAGTTTCAGGGGACTGCTACTTGTTCATATAGGCCTTTCTGTATTTCTTTTTAAAGCTATGTATATGTAATACTTTAAATTTTTTTAAAATCTCTTAGAAATAATAAAGATTAGTCTCAAGTTGGGGCACTAACATGACTGTAAGAGTGAACTAAGCAGTCCCTTTATGAGGAAAGACACTAAACTTGGTAGACTTCTTGTATTTCTATGGTGTTTCTTATAGTTGTCTTAGCTGCTTCTCCAGCTTCTCAGGAATGCTGTGACCTGTTTGTAAATGAGATGGATCAAGGGTACAAGCCTGGCCCTTGGAGGTGAACTGTTTCCTTAATGCTGTAGCTCCACCATTATTATCTACATGATGATTGTTTAAGAGAGCTTTAGCCCTGTTTAGGCTTTCTCTAGATATGGATGCTTTAGAGGACAGCTATAATGCCTTTTCTAAAAACAAGCTTATTAAGGAGGATACCACTTTTTGCAGTCTTTTGTGTATCATAATACCTCAAACTAAATGCTGAAGAAACATTTAAGTAAGTGCAAACTCACTTACCTAGGAGAATAATTGTTTTAAACTCTGCTTACTAATTTTTCTTCACTTGCCTTTATACTTAAAGGAAGGCCTTTATCTTCTTCTTGCCTTGAAGATGTCCCTTTGACCTTCTCATAGCTCCTGGGATATTCCATTTCCATCTGCTACTCCAACAAGAAAGAATAGTTAGTTTCCCATCTGCTTTCTTTTATGCCCATCAGTCCTCTTTCCTATTACTTTCCATTTCTTTATAGTGATTTTAACATTTCTGTACTTTGCTTTCAAAAGTATTAATGTACTTGAAAAAATATATAGCATTAAAAAAAAATGAAAGTTCCCTATAATGCCTTACCTCAGAGAGGGTCGGTTTTAAAAATTCATATACAATCTCTGTACGGTGAAGGTTGTTTTTCTTTTAATGAAAACAGATCATACATTACTTACTATGTATGTTTGTGCTTTTTTTTTAACTGCTTTGAGATATGTCATATACTATGTAATATGCCCATGTATAATAATAAAAGCATAATATGCTAATTAGACCGGACATCCTTCCAGACAAAGCCGCAGCAGCAGGGGCCGAGGCAGAGACCCCCCAGCCACCGCGGCGGACGGTGCATTGGGCTTCTAGTTTAAAGTATATAATTCAATGGATTTTAGTGTATTCATAGTCAATATTTTAAAATTTTCACTACTGCCCTGGCCAGTGTGGCTCAGTCAGTGGGCGCCGTCCCATGCACCAAAGGGTTGCTGGTTCGGGATCAGTTCCCTGTCAGGGAACCTGCCCAGGCTTTGAGCTCTATCCCAGTAGAGGGCATGTGGTGGGTGACCAATCAGTGCTTTGCTCTCACATCAAAGTTTCTCCCTCTCTCTTCCTATCTCTCTGAAAATCAATTTTTTAAAACCCACATTTTTATTTATTAAAAAAACCCACAAAACTGTGGATCCTTAGCCAACATCCCTAAACTCTTCCCTTTCCCACCATTCCTAGGCAACCACAATTTGCTTTCTGTCTTGTAGATTTGGCTATTCTGGACATTTCATTAAAATGGGATCATATACAGAGGCAGAGCTGCCTCAAACAGACTGTCAAACTGCAGCAGGAAGGCTGGGGAGGGTTGCGGGGCAGGAGGTAGGGGGGTAAGAGATCAACTAAAGGACTTGTATGCATGCATAGAAGCATAACCAGTGGACAT
This sequence comes from Myotis myotis, assembly GCF_014108235.1. Lineage (NCBI taxonomy): Eukaryota > Metazoa > Chordata > Mammalia > Chiroptera > Vespertilionidae > Myotis > Myotis myotis. The sequence continues at coordinate 203,728,516 of NW_023416313.1, forward strand.
AAGACATTGGGGGATAGGGGAGGCTAGGGGACTGTCTAGGGCGGGGGGATAAAAATGGACACATATGTAATACCCTTTGTAATACTTTAAGCAATAAAAAAAAAAAATAAAAAATAATAAAAAAAAAAATAAAAAAAATAAAAATAAAAACAAATCAACATGAAAAAAAAAAAAAAAAAATGGGATCATAAAATATTTGTCCTCTTTTATTGAGCACAACATTTTCAAAAGTCACCTATGTTAAAGCATGTACAGCATTTCTTTGTATTACCAAGTAATAGTCTATTGTATGGATAGATCACATTTATCCATTTCTCCTTGCTTTTTATATTGAAAAAATATATCATGAATGTTTTTCTGTCAGTAATTCTAGTTTTTACCCTGTTATAAACAAGGCTGTAGTGAATATGTCTGTGTTAAAGTGAAGTATTTTAGAGAGGGAGAGGGAGAGAGAAAGATATGTTGTTCCACTTATTTATGTTTTCATTGGTTGATTCTTGTATGAGCCCTGACCAGGAATCGAACCCACAACCTGTGCCTGTGCCCTGACTGGGAACTGAACCGTGACCTCCTGGTTCGTAGGTCAGTGCTCAACCACTGAGCCACATCAGCCGAGCTCATGGGTCTTCCTGAGATTCTTGGCAGGATATAATTCAGAGAGAGTAAAATCAGTTTATTCACAAGTTCTTTTATTAATATGTGGGTATTTTTTTCTGGCAGGTATCCCCTGTATAACTGACTGTGTAATGGCTGAAATTGAGAAATTGGGGCAGAAGTATCGAGTGGCTCTAAGGTAGGAAGAAGCTGGTTGGTCTAGATTTGTTCTAGGTTGGTATACTGAATATTCTTTTGACCTTTCTTCATCTGTTTGCTGTCCAAAGATTTCTTAGCTGAGTAGATTAAATAAAAGTATAAAATTAGTTAACTATGGTCAAGAACACAAACATTTGAAGGCTAGAGACATTTTAAGCTGAAGCCTTTTTTAAAAATTACATTTATTGGGAAACATTAGTTAATAACATTATATACACGTTTCAGATGTACAATTGTATAATACAACATCTGTATATCCCATTATGTGCTCATCACCCAAAGTCTAGTCTTCTTTTGTTGCCATATGTTTGACCCCTTTTACTCTCTTCACCATATTCCTCCTACCCCCTTCTCCTCTGTTAACCACCATACTGTTGTTTGTGACTTTTGTTTATTCATTGGTTGCTTTTTGTTTTATATCCCACATATGAGTGAAATCATGTGGTTCTTGTCCTTTGCTGTCTTATTTTGCTTAACATGATACTCTCAAGGTCCATTCATGTCACAAATGGCAATATTTCACGTTCTTTATGACTAGTATTCCATTGTATTTGTGTGCACAGTATCTTTATCTAGCCATCAGTCGAAAGATGCTTAGGTTGTTTCTATGTCTTGGTTATTGTGAACTGAGTTACTTAGTCATATTGATCTTGTGGGCCTCCTTTTAATTCGATTTTCAATTAGAAAGTGTCTTCCTATTAGTTTATCTAGACAGCTCCTTTGGAGTCGCACAGTTAGAGAATTCATATTCTAAGTTTTGAGTTTACTCTAGAAAGTACCCTTGAATTTAGAGTAGCAGTTCCCAAAGTATGGTCATGGACCCCTAGGAGTCTCAGAGACCTTTGCAGGGAGTTTGCAAAACCATTTTCATAATAATATGAAAACATTGCCTTTATACTGATGTGGAAATGCTGGTTTGGTGCCTTAGTACAAATCAAAGCAATGGACCAAATAATGCTATTTGTATTTTTTGTTTGTTTTTAACCCACTGGCAATTTTTTAAAAAGCCCTGGCTGGTGTGGCTCAATTGGTTGGGCTTCAACCCATACTTGTAAACTGAAAGGTTGCTGATTTGATTCCTGGTCAGGGTACATGCCCAGGTTTCTGGCTGAATCCCAGGTAGAGGGCGTGCAGGAAGCAGCTGATCAATGTTGCACTCTCACATCAATGTTTCTCTCTCTCCCTCTCCTTTCCTCTTAAAAAACCCCACAAAGAATAAATTTTAAATAGCCAGAGTCATTTAAGAATGTTCTTAATGAAACAATCGATTTTGTTAACTTTACTAACTCTCCTTTCTAGAGTACATATCAGTGTTCCTTGTGATAATGTGAAGTGCACACAAAGCACTTCTGATGCCAAAAGATGAAGGTTGCTCATTGAAAAGCATTTGTGTGCTTGTTTGAGTTGTGGGCTGAACCAGCTGCTTTTTCATGGAATATAATTTTGTTGTTGTTGTTGTTAATCCTCACCTGAGGATATTTTTTCTATTACTCTACAAAGAGAGTAAAAGGGAGGGAGGGAAAGAGGGATTAGGGGAGGAAGGAAGGGAGAAAGAGAGAGAGAGAGAGAGAGAGAGAGAGAGAGAGAGAGAGAGAGAGAGAGAGAGAAAGAAACACTGATGTGAGAGAGACACATCGACTAGTTGCCTCCCACACAAGCGAACCAGCAACCTAGGTACGTGCCCTTGACCAGGAGTTGAACCCACGAGTCTTGGTGCACAGGCTGATGCTCTTAACTACTTAGTCACACCAGCCTGGGCTGGAATGTAATTTTATGTGAAGAACTGACAGACTGATATTTTACGCTTTGCTATCTAGCAGATATCTTCTCAAAAATGCAATAAACCTGTCACTAAGGAAAACAACTTACTGTATTAGTTACCAGTGATAAAACTCGAGCTTACAAGTGAAAATTAGAATTTTGGAAAATCATGAGCTTATCACATTCCCAATACTAAAGACTTTTCTGTTGAGACCAGTGATTATAGTAATGAGTATGATTTTTTAAAATATATAATTCTTTATAAAGTTAAAAGTATTACATATGTCCCCTGTTTTCCCCCATTGACCCCCTCCCTCCTGCCCCAGGCTTTTGGCACCCTATTGTTTGTGTCCATGGGTTATGCATATATGCATACAAGGTCTTTGGTTGATTACCTCCCACTCACCCACCCTCCCCCACCTTCCTCTGAGATTCCCTCCTCTGTCTCTGGATCCACTCCGTTCATCTGTTTATTTTGTTACTTAGACTCCACATATGAGTGCGATCATGTGATACTTGTCTTTTTCTGACTGACTTATTTCACTTAGCATGATATTCTCCAGGTCCCTCCATGCTGTCTTTTTTATTGCTGCATAGTATTCCATGGTATAAATGTACCACAGCTTTTTTTTTTTTTAAATATATTTTATTGATTTTTACAGAGAGGAAGGGAGAGGGATAGAGAGTTTGAAACATCTCTGAGAGGGAAACATCTTCTATCAGCTGCCTCCTGCACACCTCCCACTGGGGATGTGCCCGCAACCCAGGTACATGCCCCTGACCGGAATCGAACCCGGGACCCTTCAGTCCGCAGGCCGACGCTCCATCCACTGAGCCAAACCGGTTTTGGCCTTTGTCTATTTTTTAATTGGATTGTTTGTCTCCTTTTGTTAAGTTGTATGAGTTCTTATATATTTTGGATATTAACCCTTTATCAAATGTATCATTGCCAAATATGTTCTCCCATACAATGGGCTCTCTTCGTTTTGTTGATGGCTTCTTTTGCTGTGCAGAAGCTTTTTATTTTAATGGAGTCCATTTGTTTATTTTCTCCTTAGTTTCCTTTGCCTTAGGAGATGTATGTGTAAACACATTGCTACAAGAGATGTCTGAGATTTTGCTGCCTATGGTTTCTTCTAGGATTTTTATGGTTTCACAACTTACATTTAAGTCTTTTATGCATTTTGAATTTATTCTTCTGTATGGTGTAAGTTGGTGATCTACTTTCATTTTTTTGCATATATCTTTCCAATTCTCCTAACACTGTTTATTGAAAAGACTCTCTTGGCTCCATTGTATGCTCTTGCCTCCTTTGTGAAATATTAATTGAGCATAATGGCTTAGGTCGATTTCCGGGTTATCTGATCTGTTCCATTGATCTTTATGCCTGTTCTTGTGCCAGTACCTAGCTGTTTTGATTACAGTAGCTTTGTAGTATAACTTGGAATCTGGTATTGTGATTTCTCCAACTTTGTTTTTCTTTCTCAAAATTTCTGCAGCTATTCAGGGTCTTTTTTGATTCCTATAAATTTATGGAGAGTTTGTTCTAGCTCTGTGAAATATGCCTTTGGTATTTTAATAGGGATTGCATTGAATCTGTAGATTGCCTTGGGTACTATGGACATTTTAATGATGTTGATTCCACCAATCCATGAACATGGTATATTCTTCCACTTGTTTATATCTTCTCTCTTTTCAACATCCTATAGTTTTCCGAGTACAGGTCTTTTGCCACCTTGGTTACATTTATCCCTAAGTATCTTAATTTTTTTGTTGCAATGGTAAATGGGATTGTTTGTTTAGTTTCTCTTTCTGAGAATTTATTATCGGTATATAAAAAAGCCATTGATTTTTGGGTATTGATTTTGTATCCTGCTACATTGCCAAATTCATTTATTAAATCTAGTAGTTTTTTTATGGAGTCTTTAGGGTATTTTGTGTACAATATCATGTCATCTGCGAATAATGAGAGTTTTGCTTCCTCCTTTCCAATTTGAATGCCTTTTACTTCTTCTTTTCTGATCACTATGGCTAGCACATCCAGTACTATGTTGAATGAGTGGTGAAAGCGCACATCCCTGTCTTATTCCTGTTCTTAGAGGAAATGCTTTTAGTTTTTGCCCATTGAGTATAATGTTGGCTGTCAGCTTGTCATATATGGCCTTTATCATGTTGAGATATGCTCCCTCTATTCTCACTTTGCAGAGAGTTTTTATCGAAAATAGGTGTTGGATTTTGTTGAATGCTTTTTCTGCATCTGGATTATTATCTCACTTCTTACACAAAAATCAATTCCAGGTAGATTAAGTGTCTAAACTTTTACAGAAAATATAGAGAATATCTTAATGATTTTGGAGTGGGCAAGGATTTCTTAAGTCCAAACCACAATGGAAAACTAATCAATTTGACTATATTGAAATCAATTACTTCTCTATAACAAAAGACACGATAAAGTGAAAAGACAAGCCACAAATATTAGTAACACATATAATCAACAAAGGGCTTATTTTTAAAACATATAAAAAACTACAAATCTATAAGATAAAGACAAAATCCTTAAATTCACAATGAAATATCATTTCATACCCAGATTGGCAAGAATTAAAGTATGCTTGACAATGTGAAGAATAGTTGAGAATGTGGAGCAATGGGAATTCTCATACTCAGTTGCTATGGATATAAATTGGACAGTCACTTTGGAGAGCAATTTGGTAATATCTGACAAAATCGAGGTTGTCCATATTCTTACAATACTGTGTCTTTCAACCTGGGAAATCACAAATCTATAGGTTGTAAAGTCTGTTTAACAACTAGTACTTTTTTAAATGAAGTATAGAATAAACTATAAAATACCAGCATGCATTGCATGTAGCACAGATTATTATATCACAGAACTTTTTTTTTTCACTTTTATACTGAGTGCTAGGTAAAATGTATTTCATACTGTGAGTCTGGTTAAAAAAAAAGCGGGGGGGTGGCTGCCTTTGAGAAGCTCATTTACATGTATTGGAGACAAGTATTGGAATTTTTCTTATATGCATAGTATAAGCAGCTATTAAGATGCATTAAGCCGAAACTGGTTTGGCTCAGTGGATAGAGTGTCGGCCTGCGGACTGAGAGGTCCCGGGTTCGATTCCGGTCAAGGGCATGTACCTGAGTTGCGGGCACATCCCCAGTGGAGGATGTGCAGGAGGCGGCTGATCGATATTTCTCTCTCATCAATGTTTCTGACTCTCTCTCTCTCTCTCTCCTTTCCTCTCTGTGGAAAATCAATAAAATATATTTTAAAAAAAAAGATCCATTAAGATAATGAATAAATTGTGGAATGCTCATGAATAAAATACACAGTAGTGAAAATGAATGTAGAGTTGCATGTTAATATGGATAAGTCTCTCAAAACAATGTAAAAAAAAAAAAAAAGCAAGCACATATGTGGAACATATTGTTTATCTGATGTTTAAAAACATGCAAACTAGGCCCTGGCCGGGGAGCTCAGTTGGTTAATGTTGTCCCAAACGCCAAGGATGTAAGTTCAATCCCCGATCACGGCACATACAAAAATCAACCAATGAATGCATAAATAAGTGGAACAAGAATTTGATTCTATCTATCTATCTATCTATCTATCTATCTCTTTTCTATCTCACTTTCTTTTTCCCTCTCTCTAAAATCAATCAATAAAAATTTTTTTAAAAACATGCAAGCTACATTGTTTACAGGTACATACATATGTAATTTTACATATACAGTAAAACTTACGTGAGACTGATAAATACCAAGTTTAAGATAATAGTTACTTGTCAGGAGGTAAAAAGATCTGTTAGGATTGGAGAGAGGGCTTTACTCATTTTTATTTGTAATGTTTCATTTCTTTAACGAGATGGTGGATACAGTTCAGCATTCTTTATACTTTTTTATATACTTGAAATATTTCAAATAAAAGTGAGAAGAGGCAATTATTTAAAAAGTAATTTAAAAAAAACAATGGGAGGAGAGAACACTGAAGCACAAATGGAGGCACCAAGTTTGGCTATGAAGAGAAGCAGAGAAATGGGTTGTTAATTAGAGGGGCTGGTATTAGTAAAAAGAAGGTTTTTATTTTTTAAGATGGATAAGGTCCTAGAGCATGTTGGTATATTTCTGGGAAAGAACAGTGGGAAGGAGGAGAACGGTGACTTCAGCAGTAAAGGGATAACAAATAAGAGCAAAGACCTAGACTGTTGCCTACCTCGTTTCTCAGCGGCCAGTCTTCCTTTCTTCTAGTGTGTCCTCTTCTCCAAAGCCCACTTAGTCTTCCTAAGACAAAGGTTTGCTTGTGTTACTCTGTCCTGGAGAAAACTTTCATGACTCCCCATCACTTGTGTCCTGGAGCTCACACTCCTCAGCCTGGCATTGGAGACTCGTCCCAGTTTGTCCTCAACTTGCCTTTCCAGTCCTCTCTCACTTTCCTCTACACGAGCACTCTTCTCACTCTGCCCTGAACACACCCAAGCCATTTTACAGATGTGTTGGCTCCCTGTTTGGAATGTGCCTGCCTTAACTTTGCTGGGAACGTTCTTTCATCTTCATTTTGTTTTTATCTCCATGTAATTTTTTCTTAAATATACCCAACCCACATTGACTTAGCTCTGAACTCTGCAATGTGGAGTATTTTTGTTGCACTTGGTACCTGTGTGCTGCCGTGTATTTTTATTCATCATCATTGTGTAATAGAAAGAGTACGGCTCTGGGGATCACAGACTTGGGTTTTTCTATTTCACATTTGTATAAAAATAATACAATTTTCTAATAGCAAACAATATAAACAAATACATATGGGGTGGGACAAAAATAGGTTTACAGTTGTGAGTACACAAAATAGTTTATTCTTATATTATTATTATATTATTTCCCATATGAATAACTGTAAACTTTTTGCCACACCCTGTACAATAAAAAGTAAAATTCCCCCTCCATATTCACACTTTGTCCATTTTCCTCCCCTGGAATTGACAACTGAGAAGGATTGGTATATAGTCAATATATATTCTCCAGGCAAATGCAAATCTAGAGAAAAGAGACTTGTCTTTTTTTAATTGAATGATAGTTCAGTGGCCTGTTTTGTTTATTAAACAGGTTATTATAGGTCCTTCCACATTGATACATACAACTCTACCTCATTTTTTTAAAAAAATAAGATATGGGGTATCAAAATGTATTTAACTTGATGGATATTCAGATTATCTCAAGGTTTTTTTTTTTAAAAAATATGCTTTTATTGATTTCAGAGGAAGGGAGAGGGAGAGAGAGTTAGAAACATCAATAATGAGAAAGAATCATTGATTGGCTGCCTCCTGCACACCCCCTAATGAGGATCGAGACCAAAACCCAGGCATGTGCCCTGACGGGAATCAACCATGACCTCCGGATTCATGGCTCAACGCTCAACCACTGAGCCCCACTGGCCGGGTGATTATCTCCAGGGATTGTTTTTGTTTTTGTATCTCCAGTTTTAAATTATGTTTATAAACTATGCTGTGGTGGCTATCCTTGTGCCTACATTCTTGTACAATGTGTAAGACAGTTTCCTAAAAGTGAATTGGTTGGGTTAAAATTGATTTGGTTTTGAATCCTGGCTTTCCCAGCTTGCTTACTTTAAACAAATTAATTCATCTCAATCTGCTACCTCATCTGCAAAAGGAAATACAATAATTCAGAGTTTTATGAAGATTACCATATATGACCTAAGACACACCAGCTGTCAGTCAGGAAATTTTAATTTCCTTTTTTCTATAAGTTCTTTCCAATTAAAAAGTAAGCTTCACCCCTAGCTGGTTTGGCTCAGTGGATAGAGCATCAGCCTGCAGACTGAAGGGTCCCAGGTTCAATTCCGGTCAAGGGCACATGCCTGGGTTGCGGGCTCGATCCCAAGTAGGGGGCGTGCAGGAGGCAGCTAATCAGTGATCCTCTCTCAGCATTAATGTTTCTCCCTTTCTCCCTCTCGCTTCCTCTCTGAAATCAAAAATATTTTTTTTAAAAAAAGGTAAGCTTCATGAGGGGAGGGATGCCTTAAGATCTACATATAGGTCATGTTACTCTTTTTACACTGAGTGAGACTCAGAAAGTTACCCACTTGCCAGAATGTTTTCCTTAATCCGCTTTTATAACCTTTTAGGATCGCCAAGGATCCAAGATTTGAACGATTACCATGCACACACAAAGGAACCTATGCAGATGACTGCTTAGTACAGAGAGTAACTCAGGTATCGTCAGTTTTTAAATGCTTACTTTGTGTGCTTAATGAAAAAAAGAGAGAAGGCAAACTATTGTCTCCTGAATGTTCATGGTCAGAAAAGTAGCTAGGAATTTAAATGGTAATGTAATACATATACATATACATATACATATACATATACATATACATATACATATACATATACATAGAGAGAGAGAATCCCTTCATAGTAATCGTAGGTGCCCTCTTTTACTTGAGGGAAGTGGATTAGAAATGTATAGGATAGCATAATGGAAAGATCATGGGTTTCAGATATTAGCACCTGCATTTATTAGGTGTGTGATTTGGGACACTTACTGATTCTTTATTCCGTAAATCTTTTCTATAAAATGATTCAAGTGAGTGAGTGTAGATAATACAGTTGACCCTTGAACAACGCCAGGGTTAGGGCTCTGACCCCTTGCGCAGTTGAAAATCTGTGTTATTGTCTAACTTTTGACTCCCAAAAACTTAAGTTGTCCCTTGGTATCCATGGGGGATTGGGTTCCAGGACCCCCTGCAGGTACTAAAATCTATAAATGCTCAAGTCTCTTATATAAAACTAGTGCCCCAATGCACGGATTCATGCACATTGAAAGGAAATTAATTAGAAGGTGGCCTGCGGGGCGGGACTGGGCAAGACATGCCCTGGAGCCAACCTCTGGTGGTCCCTCCCTAACCGGCTGCACCTGGGGCAGCACCATGGCTTGAAGTGCTTCTGCGCAGTGAGCGGGGTCCCTCTGGCAGGTGGGGTCCCTCAGCCTGGCCTGCAGGGATTGCCCGAAACTGGCTCTCTGACATCCCCGGAGGGGTCCCAGATTGAGAGAGGGCAGTTCTCGGGTGGCACATCCTGGAATCGGGCTCCCTCCTCTCTGGTTCCGGGGTGCATCACCTGAGAACTGCCACTACCAGGTCACCGCAGCTCAGCAGCTCCTGCATTGAGTGTCTGCTCCCTGGTGGTCAGTGTGTGTCATACCTACCGGATGGTCAGATGGTGGCTTAGCCTTTTAGAGATAGATAGATAGATAGATAGATAGATAGATAGATAGATAGATAGATAGATAGATAGATAGATATGATGTGGATCAATGCATGCAGTCCGTCCTTCACATCTGCAGACTCCCAACTACAGAACAAAAACAATACAGGTATTTATTGAAAAAATTCACATATAAGTGGACCCAAGCAGTTGAAACCCATGTTTTTCAAGGGTCAATTTATACCAGATTTCACCTCTCTGAATCTAAAATAAGGTTCCAGTCCACTTACTCCCCACAAAGGAATTTTGTTCCTCTCTACCGTGCCCAACCCAGAAGCATTTCTCAGTTGCATCTAAGTCTCCCAGGGTGCCATCTTACAAAGACCCTGGAATCAGTTGGTTTTTTATTTCTTGGCAGCCACCACAAGAACTTCTGCTACTGTTTACCCTTATAAGAGCCTGTGGGTAATTATCTTCATTGAATGACCACATTGTCAGCCCTTTAGCAACTCCATTCATGAGCATGTCCAGCATTTCCCTTAATTTCCCACAGCACAGCTGACATCAGGCTACAACTTGTCATAAAACTCAATGGGAGGTTTGGGTATGAGAGAAGTAAAGTACAACATAAATTACCTCGCAGATGGCAGCTACATATTGCTTTCAGAGTTGCTAGGCTAAGACCTGTCCTGGAGATCCTAGTCTGGCTTCAGGACCAAGAGGGCAGCCTACCTCCACCACTAGAAGGCCTCAGAGTAGGCCTTACAATCCTGAGAAAGGCAGAAGCTGTGCCCTCCAATCTTAGGCACTTACTCTGCCTTTGCATAGAGTCCCTTGGGGCATTTTCCCAAAATCAAGGAATTTTCTACCCCAGATGTAAAAAGTCATTTCCACATATGAGACAAAAAATGGATTACAACTCTTAGCTTTTCTGTCTTCTCCCCCTCAAGATTCTCAGAGCTACATTCAGCCCTGGACAACTTATTAATAAACATGATAACATTAATAAACATTAATAACTTTTATAAACATGAGCTCCTCAATCATAGTATCTACTCTACAAATTGTTATAACCTTTGCTATGTACTGTGAAAATGAATTAATTCTTCAGACTCGATAGTGATTGTGCCATTATAGTATCACTAAGTAGACTCAATAAACTTTATGTGTATCTCTTATAGCACAAGTGTTATATTGTGGCCACAGTTGACCGGGACCTTAAACGAAGAATCAGGAAGATCCCTGGAGTTCCCATCATGTACATTTCTAACCATAGGTGAGAACTTCCTCTTGGGGAAGTGATTAAAAGTATATAGTTGATATCAATTAAAAATGAGGTCAGATTATAGAAGAATTTAAAAGAGATTGTTGTATCAAATACTTACATAATTGTATTTGAAAACGTGAGACAAAATAACAAGAACAAGGGCAAAAGATAAGGTAGGATTTAGGAAAGAGGCAGACATTCACATTGTTGCAATATGATTAACAGAAGAAATAGAGTGACATGTTGCTTTAAATGCAAAGCAGTAATTTAATTCAAACTAATCTTTTTGGCCAGAAATTTTTATTTTAAAAGCCTAGTGCATGTGATTAGCACCCCTCTGGGAATCTGCTTATTTATAAAAAAAAAAAATGAAAAGCTGCTCTTTATCCTTCTTGGATGTTCCCATGCCAGTCCTCAGACTGTTACTGCCCAGCCTCTCAGCCTGGGGAGAGCACAATATAGAGGGAATAATATGGGCGAGGGAGTTGCGCTTACCTGGACTCAGTGCCCAGCTCCCCCCGTTGGTAACTTTCTGACTTTGAAGAATAAAGAAAAGACATTATAGTCAGCATTTTGCTTCAGATCACTCACTGTGATATCCCTTTAAAATGTTCTGACTGACAAAAAGGATTCACAGTGAGGGGGTAAGAGCATCGCTGTCAGTAAAGAATGGGTTTTTAGGTGGCTCCTGGACCCGCCTTTCTTACCAGTGTTAATTTTTTTTCCTGATTAGGTACAACATTGAGCGGATGCCAGATGATTATGGAGCCCCTCGATTCTAATACTTAAAAGACAAAGTTTCTCTGCTTTCCTTCAACCAAATTTCTCTTTCGCAGGTTTATTAAACATGCTACAACATGCATTGTTGCGCCACTCACACATTTGCTGTTATGAGCTGAGAACAGTTAAATACACTCACTTTTTGGTGGTGTTTTGAAAATGATTTTGATGTTGTTTTGAAAATGATATTTTGTATCATTTAAAATTTTGTTACATCTTTTTATAAATCAGATGATTGCTCACAACTTTCATGGTTGTTGTTTTATTTTATTTATTCAACAATACTTATTAAGGTTATACTCAGTACTTAATAAGATATGGTCCTACCATCAAGACACTCTTATTATGTTGGGAAAGGGAAACATGTAGATGAATAACTACAGTAAAATAATATGCTAGAATAAAAGTATGACAACTAGCCAAAACCGGTTTGGCTCAGTGGATAGAGCGTTGGCCTGCGGACTGAAGGGTCCCGGGTTCGATTCCGGTCAAGGGCATGTACCTGGGTTGCGGGCACATCCCCAGTGGGAGATGTGCAGGAGGCAGCTGATCGATGTTTCTCTTTCACTCTTTCATCAATGTTTCTAACTCATCTCTCTCCTTTCCTCTCTGTAAAAAATTAATAAAATATATTAAAAAAAAAAAAAAGTATGACAACTAGAAACAAAAGAGGAGAGAATGATTTCTTTCTGCTTGGTTGGGAAAGGGAGGGAGGAAAGGCTAGAGGTAGTAATGTTTGAGTTAATCTTTAAAAATAAATAGGTCCTTGCCTAGTAAATGAGGTAAAGAAAATGAGGTGCAGGAAACATAAAGGCATGGAGACAGATATTACATGGAATGAATGTGTTTCACCTGTTCAGAAGCTGCCAGGAGATTTTTATAACTAGAACGTAGGGGGAAGTTATCTGTACCCACATCTGGGACTCTAAAGGTACGAGGTGGGAGGGAGGGGGGGCCTTATGTGACTTGCTAAAGAGTTTGGACTTGATCTTGAGGTCAGTAAGGAGTTATTAAAAATTTAAATTGGATAAATAACATGATCAGAATAGATACTTTATTTTTTTAATATATTTTTATTGATTTTAGAGAGAGAAAGGAGAGAGAGAGAAACATCCATGTGAGAGAGAAAGTGATCAGTTTCCTCCAATACTCACCCCGACCAGGAATCGAATCCGCAACCTGGGCACGTGCCCTGACTGGAATCCAATCAGTGACCTTTCGGTTCATGAGATGATGCTCAACCAACTGAGCCATACCGGCCAGGGCAGAATAGATATTTTAAATGATCACAAGGTAGTGTAGGAACAGACAAATAGATCACTAAAACAATAAAAAGTCCATGAACCCCTATATATTTATGACAATTTGGTATATTGTAAAGTTTGTATTTCAAGTCTAGAAAAAGGAAATTGTATTAGAAGGCCAAATAGTGTGGAGTCATTCTACTAGGGTTAGAATCCTGATTTTACCAATTAATATCTATATTAGTTGGGCAATCTACATAAACATTAGGTGCCTTTCTTGCAACCTCTTAAAATGTTTTGAGTCCTGGCCACTGTGGCTCAGTTGGTAGAGTGTCATCTCATACACTGAGAGGTCGGAGGGTCAATTCTGGGTCGCAGCACCTGCCCAGGTTGCCAGCTTGACCCCCAATAGGGGACATGGGGGAGGCAACTGATAGATGTTTCTCATCCATGTTTTCCTCTCCCCTTCTCTCGCTCTAAAATCAATAACAACATTTTTTAAATGTTTTTTGGGGGGAAAAGTTTTGTTTAATCTACAAAACAACCCAAATAAGATAGGATTAGATTGAACAGTACCTGCCACAAGTAAGAGTTATTCAATAAATGTTAGTGATTATTGTTACAATGGCAAGTTGGCTATCCATTTGAAAAACACTTTAGATTCCTACTTTATATCCCTTTATGAGAATACATTTCAAGTGGATCAAAGATCTAAACTTTATACGTGTGAATCTTGATGCGTGTGAATATATTAAGATTATACAGTTCTATGTAAAGCAATTCCCCCAAATATTAAGACAAGTGACTGGCCAGAAGATTTTCATATATATATATATATATAAAACAAGTGAGGAAACGGGTAGTCATGGAGTGCTTATAAGAGTGCAAATAGGTATAATCATTTTAGACAGCAGTTTGGCAGGATTGATTAAAATAAAAATTGCAGATATCCTGTGAGCCTAATTCTGGTGGGGGTTTTTTTGGCTATTTATAAGTATCACATAGGTGATCTCCTATAAAATACATGATCAGTGTGTTATAAATGTGTAGAGAAATATCTACAAATGTACAAGGAACTATATAGAAGGGTGTTTAGTGTACCATTTTATATCAGAGAAAAACTGAAAAGAATGTAAATGTTCATAAAAGGATCCTAACTATGTTATGTCTAAACTATGAAATATCATGAGCATTTAAAAGAATGGGGTAGATTTAAAAATGGTCGAAGGACTTATGTAGACAGTTCTTGGAAGAAAATATGCAAATGGCCAACAAGCACATAAAAAGATGCTCAACATCACTAGTCATTAGGGAAATGCAAATCAAAACCACAATGAAATGCCACCTCACACCTATTTAGGATGGCTACTATTAAGAAATATGCCCTGGCTGGTTTGGCTCAGTGGATAGAGCATCAGCCTGTGGACTGAAGGGTCCCGGGTTTGAATCCAGTCAAGGGCACATACCTGGGGTTGTGGGCTTGATTCCCAGTAGGAGGTATGCAGGAGGCAGCCAATCAATGATTCTCATCATTGATGTTTCTGTCTCTCTTTCCCTCTCCCTTTGTCTCTGAAATCAAAATATATATCACAATACCAGATATCAAGCTATATTGCAAAGCCACAGTTCTCAAAACTATCTGGTACTGGCACAAGAATAGACATAGACCAATGGAACAGAACAGAAAACCCAGAAATAGACCCGAGCCATTATGCTCAATTAATATTTAACAAAGGAGGCAAGAGCACACAATGGAGTCAAGACAGTCTCTTCAATAAATGGTGCTGGGAAATTTAGTCAGATACATGAAAAAAATGAAACTAGATCACCAACTTACACCATACAGAAAAACAAACTCAAAATGGTTAAAGGACTTAAATGTAAGATGGGAAACCATAAAAAATCTTAGAAGACTCCATAGGCAGCAAAATATCAGACATATGTTGTAGCAATATCTTTACTGATACAGCTCCTAGAGCAATGGAAACTAAGGAGAAAATAAACAAATGGGACGACATCAAAATAAAAAGCTTCTGCACAGCAAAAGAAACCATCAACAAAACAACAAGAAAGCCCACTGCATGGGAGAACATATTTGCCAGTGCTATCTATCTACACTAATAAAAGAGAAACATGCAAATTGGTGTCACTTTGCTACGCCCACCAGCCAATCAGATGAGTATACAAATTAACCCAACAAAGATGGCGGTTAATTTACATACACAGGCGCAGAGTGAAGACTGAAGGCTCTGGCCCGAGTGAAGACTGAAGAGGCTTGGCTTCTCTGCTGCAGCCGCAATGGAGAAGCCAAGCGGCCATGGAGCTGGAGGCTTGGGTTGCCCCTGGTGATGGAGGAAGCCAGCTCCCAGCCCGCCCTGGCCTCCGCTCAAGGGAGAGAACAACAGCAGGCACAGCCAGTAGCCTGAGAGATCAACACAGAGGGGCATCTGCTCCGAGCCTCTGACGCGGCTGGGGGCAGGCCCCCAGCAGACACACACACACACACACACACACACACACACACACACGGGGCAACTGCTCTGAGCTCCCAATGCAGCTGGGGGCAGGTCCCCAACAGGGACAACACACACACACACACACACACACACACAAGGTGCCTGCTTAGAGCCTCAGACACAGCTGGGGGCGCCCCCAGTTGGGACACACACACACACACACACACACACACACACACACACGGGGCGCCTGCTCTGAGCCTCTGTAGCACAGCTGGGGGCAGCCACCAGTGGACACACACACACACACACACACACACACACACACGGTGTGCCTGCTTCGAGCCTCTGTTGCCAGACTGTGGCTTAGGCCCGCTCCCCGTAGGGAGGTTAATCAGGGGAAAAAGGAGACATGTAATACTTTAAACAATAAATAAATAAAAGAATAAATAATGTGTTGACGAGGATGTAGAGGAATTGGAACTGTTTTGGTTTTTTTTAAAGGCAAGTTACTTTATTTAAAATGTGGATTTTGCGTTACTAAATAATTTGGAACATTTTTATGACTGTAGTTGAGAATAATTACTTTCTTTTAGATTTTTTATCTAAAATAATTTTTTAAATTATTTTTATTTTCTATTATATAACTTAATAAGTGAACACCCCAATAAATCTTGCACCCACCCAACACCATGCCTAGTTATTAGAATATGTGAAGAATCCTTGACACAATGCACATTGGCATTATTTCCGAGGCCATTTATGGACTGTTGTTCCATATTTTGATTGTTGTGATGGTTACTCAAATATATTGATTTGTCCAAATGCATTGAAATGTACACAAAATGGGTGCATTTTTTAAAATATGTTTTTATTGATTTTAGACAGAGGAAGAGAGAGAAACATTGATCTGAGAGAGAAACATCAATCAGTTTCTTCCCATATGCACGCCAACTGGGGATGGAATTCACAACCTGGGTATGTGCCCTGATCTGGAATTGAACCAGCAACCTTCCGTGCACAGGATGATGCTCAACCAACTGTGCTACAATGGCCGAGGCAAAATGGGTGCATTTTATTGCATGTAAATTATACCTCAGTAAATTAAAAGATAGAAAAGACATGCAAGAGCCCTGACCTATGTAACTCAGTTGGTTGAGTGTCTTCCCATGCACCAAGAGGTTGCCGGTTCAATCCCCAGTGGTCAGGGCACAATGGGCGGTTGCACACTCAATCCCCAGTCAGGGCACATGCAGGAAGCAACCTATTGATGTTTCTCTCTCTCTCTAAAATCAATAAAGACATCCTCAGGTGAGGATTTAAAAAAAGGGGGGGGGGTAAAATACTTATGAGTTGTACACTGAAAATTGCTAAAAGACAATACAAAGAAATGAAAAGACATCCTGATAGAACAATAAATGTTGCAGAGATTTTTTTTTTTAAAAAGACATGTTGTGTTTGTAGGTTGAAAAATTCAATATTGTTAAAATGTCCATGCTACCCAAAACTATCTACAGATTCTTTGTAATTTCTATCAAAATCCCAATGACATTTGTTGGAAGACATAAAAAAAAAAATGCTAGAATGTATGTGGAATCTCGAAATACCAAATAGCCAAAACAATCTTGAAAAAGAACAAAGTTGAAGGCCTCACACTTCCTGGTTTCCAGACACTACTATAAAGCTATAGTAATCAAGACAGAGATATAGACCAATGGATCAAAATAGAGAGCCCAGAAATAAACTCTTGCATATACTGTCAAGTGATTGTCAACAAGGGAGCCAAGACTACACAATAGGCAAAGGACAGTCTCTTCAGCAAATGGTATTGGGAAAATTGGATGTCCATATAAAAAGAATGAAGTTTGAGTCACCTTATACCATATACAAAAATTAACTCAAAATAGATTTAAGACCTAAAACCATAAAACTAGAAGAAAACATAGGAGGGAGTCTTCAGGACATTGGGTTTGTCAATGATTTCTTGACTATGACACCAAAAACACAGTCAACAAACGCAAAAATAGTCAAATGTGACTGCATCAAATTTAAAAGCGCCAAAAGGAAACAACAGCAACCAATGGAATGGGAGAAAATATTTGAAAGTCATGTGTCTGATAAACTCAGGAACCCTGCTTCCCACTTGGTACTACGGGAAGGGCTGTATGCGAAGGCCTCACAGAGATTGGAATGTAGTTCAGGAACTGGATGGGTAATATTCTTTTTCATCTGGGTGCTGGTTACACAGTTGTGAATATTCACTAAGCTGTATACTTATGATGTGTAATTTTTTTTTTTTTTTGGTTAATCCTCACCTTAGGATATTTTTCCATTGATTATTTTTTAAAAATATATTTTATTGATTTTTTACAGAGAGGAAGGGAGAGAGATAGAGAGCTAGAAACATCGATGAGGGAGAAACATCGACCAGCTGCCTCCTGCACACCCCCTACTGGGGATGTGCCTGCAACCAAGGTACATGCCCTTGACCGGAATTGAACCTGGGACCTTTTAGTCCGCAGGCCGACGCTCTATCCACTGAGCCAAACCGGTTACGGCTCCATTGATTTTTCATAGAGAGTGGAAGGGAGGTGGAGCGACAGAGAGAGTGAAACATCAATGTGAGAGAGACACCCTGACCAGAATCCAATCTGCCACCCCTCAGTGCGAGGGCTCACGCTCTCTCCACTGAACCAAACCAACCAGGACATCATGTGTCATTTTATGTGTATATGTTACACTGCAGCAAAAAGTTAAAAGAAACAAATTCCATTCTGAGAATGAGCAGCTCTTTCTTCTGAGGGATATTTAGATTTCCCACTTTGCACTCATATCCACCTCCTAAGAGAGATGAAGATCTGTGTTGCTCATTAGGAAGCAAGGTCAAATCTTTAAATGGCGCACAACTGATATACGGACACATCTAATATTCTCAGAGTTAGGTAGTATTTTCAGGATTCAGTGTGTATCAGCTTTGTTTTTCAGTGATTTATTCAAGCTACAGGACTTCACGTTTAGTATTATGCTGAGAGATTTGGTTATATTGTAGGTCGGCCTCTCTAGACAATCTTTGTATCTGTTCTTTGCTATCTTTGCTTTTAGCTGAGATTCTCTAACATGAGTTCTTATGTTGAATTATTGTAAAGGATTCAATTTCTCCCCTTTTATAACTGCAGATATTATCTTTCAGATGCCTGCAGGAATTGGTGTAGTCTGATATTCTGTCTTGAAAATACGTTTCCACTCTTCACAGATTTGTTCCCAGTTGGGTTCTTTGTTATAACGGAATTAAGTCTATTCACTTAATTTGAGACGAATTTGACATCTTTACAATTTTTTCTCTTTTTATTAAGATCACAGTAAGCCTCTTCATTATTTCAAGTCTAATTTTATCCCACTCCGGTATGATTTTTGTATGGCTCTGTAGTTTTCTTCGTATAAATTGTACATACTTCTTATCGGAGTTGTTTCTATTTGTTTCATTTTGTTGTTGTTGCGATTGTCGATGGAACCTTTAAAATTTTTAATATATATTTTTCCCCCCATTCAAAAATGAACCCCATGGAGCAATAGGATCTCTACCACCCCTTTCCGCGGGGAGACTCTATGGTTCCCCGGTGCTATGACCGCATTCTACTCACACCTACAGTATCCGAACCTGAAGGAAGGTGGCAACCGAGAGTGCCCAAGAAAAGGGCCGCTCTATCTCGCCTTTGTTCTTCTCTCTGTGGCTACTGCGCAGGCGTAGTCGCCCCAGTGCCGACCCCGCCTTCCTGGTCGTGGGCCCAGCTCGGGAGCGCCGGCGCACTGGCGCGCTCCGCTTACACGCTCCGGGCCCTGTAGGCGCCGCGAGTTCCGGCTGTCGCCGCCGCCGCCGCAGCTCCTGGAGGTCGGTTGCGACGAGTAACGGTGCCGGGACGAGCCCTGCGCCTTCTTAGATATGTACCCGAGCTGGGGCCGATATGGCGGGAGCAGCCACTATCCGCCTCCGCCGGTGCCGCCGCCGCCGCCGGTGGCGCTTCCTGAGGCCTCGCCCGGGCCTGGGTACTCGAGCTCGACGACTCCCGCGGCCCCCTCGTCCTCAGGCTTCATGAGCTTCCGCGAACAGCACTTGGCTCAGCTCCAGCAGCTGCAGCAGATGCACCAGAAGCAAATGCAGTGCGTGCTTCAACCCCATCACCTTCCTCCGCCCCCCATGCCGCCCCCGCCGGTGATGCCCGGGAGCGGCTACGGAGACTGGCAGCCGCCGCCGCCACCGATGCCTCCGCCACCGGGGCCGGCCCTCGGCTATCAGAAACCGCAGCAGTACAAACACCAGATGCTGCACCACCAACGAGACGGGCCTCCTGGTTTGGTTCCCATGGAGCTGGAATCCCCCCCTGCGTCTCCCCCTGTGCCGCCAGGCTCCTATATGCCCCCATCTCAGTCTTACATGCCCCCACCTCAGCCGCCACCCTCGTACTACCCTCCGGCCTCGTCTCAGCCCCCCTACTTGCCTCCCGCCCAGCCGTCCCCTTCTCAGTCTCCACCTTCCCAGTCCTACCTGGCGCCCACTCCTTATCCTCCCTCTTCCTCCTCGCAATCCTACGTGAGCCATTCGCAGTCCTACCTGCCCCCTTCTCAGGCCTCGCCTTCCCGCCCTTCCCAGAGCCACTCTAAGTCCCCGCTCCTAGCTCCTCCGCCGCCGGCCACCGCTGCTGGGAATAAGACAACTGCCCCGCCAGAGCCTGTGAAGAGTGGTGCCAAGAGCAAGAATGCTGAGCAGCATCAGGCTGCCCCTGAGCCAGATCCTTCTAAGATGACTCCACAGGTAAGAAAGCGCGTGCCCGAGCCTCCTCTTCTCCCCTCGAGGGCCCTAAGTGAGCAGGCCTCGGGCTTTCACCGGCCCTTCGCCTAGTGCCTAATGCTAACAGGGTGACGAGCTAACGTTCACTCCAGAGCATTCCGCGGGAGTCAGGGGTCGGACTTCACCGCTTTTCAATGACCTACGTGTGGATGATCAAAACTGGAAATGTTTCTGGACACCACAGAGCAGTGGGGTGGCTCTAAAGTTACTTCTTAGATGTATTCCTTGGTTTCCTTGGACCAACTTCTGAGATGTTGTTGCTTTTGCAAAGGACTTTGCTTAAAAGTTGTATTTTAAAATGCTTTAAAACTGTATTTTAAACTAAAATTTCCATTTGAGAGGCGGCATAAAAAAGAAGCTTCTGAAAGAACTGACACTTGAGATGCATGTACACTTTATGGCCAATTAGCTTCTTCTTTAAAAGGATATTTTAGGGGCCACAGGTAAGCTGTCAGCTTCCTGAATGTAAAGGTCTCACCAATTGAAGGATTGAAATCTTGTGCTTATCCAGGAGCATCCTAATTATGTTCATAGATATATGTGCAAAACGTAGGGGAGGCTGCACATTTGACCCTTTGGGGAGTTGATTGGTCATGTAAGGAATTGACCCATACACACTTTTCTCACCACATCACTCAAAGATGTAAGACACGACCAAGTTGCTGTATGGCATTGGTGTTATCGTTCACTCCAGAATAACAGCCTTGGGATTTGGCCAAGGTAAAAAAAAAAAAAAAATGTGTGATGCCTGTTCATTCATGAGAGAGCCATTCCTCTAAACTTCTATTTGAAGTGATGCTTCCCAGACAGCGGTCAAAGACAGATAGGATAGCAGTAATACATTCTTCCCTTTAGAAAGAAGATAGAACTGAAGTGGATAAATTCTTTCTTATGATTTCCTAAAATAGACTTTTAGCACTTACTAATCTATCTTGGATTTCCTAATGAATCAAAAGATCCTTTTAATTTACATATAAAAGATTTCCAAAAGATAGGGATGAGGTATTTTAATATTATAGTGGTTTGGCATTAGAAATTAAGACCAGAAACAAGTTGTTTTAAGTAAGCAAGATGGGGTTGGCACATCATAAGGAGAAAACACTTGAGGTCCTGGGGTAGAACAGTAGAGTAAGTGATTCTGTTGGCTTACGCTAGAGTACCATCCCACCAGGTTATTTCCCCCAGATTCCTCTACTATAGAGACAGAATTTGTCTCTTTCCCCATCCCACTCTGAAATTTCCAGTGCTTTTGTTGTCAAACTGCGTTAATTCAAAATACGACATTTATATCTTCATCTCTACTGGACTGTTTTTCTGGCCTTTTAGAGAGAGAAACGAATTGTTTTATGGGATGGGGGGAGAGTGATCAAACCTGTCCTTAATATAATACCATGATCACTGCTTTTGCTTTTCTGCCTTTGTGCCCTTGTATATAGTGAACTTCTTTTAGTGCATTGAATATTCAGTGCCTCCAGTTCTTCGGTGAGAGCCATAAAGAAAGGAGTTGGAAAGAAAACTATTAGAGATGAGCAGAATGAATGGGCTATTATCAAAACAGGCATTGTAAGCCTGTTTAGGCTTTCCTACCTTTGTCTAGAATTCATCCCAACTTCCTCAGTCCTCTTTCCCCCCTATAATTGTATTGATTTCAAGGCACATCTTAAATATCAGGGTCTCTATGAAGCCACGTCTAAGCTCAGCCGTTTGGTTGGTTCTCTTCTTCAGATTGTAAGTCCCTTGCAGACAGGGACTATCTCGCTCATCTTTTTATCTCCTGTAGCACCTAGGACAGTACCTTGCAAATTATAGGCTCTCCACAAAGGTTTGTTCAGTAAGATACAAGAGTTGCATGTTCTAGACTTAGGATACTTGGGTTTATTAGATGAATAAATATTTTCTTCATGCCAGTGCCAATCTCAGATAATTAATCCTTCAGCATATTTTTCTTTGATTTATATTCTATTTTTGGAAAATGTCATTTAACATGTGAAAGATTTTAAACATACAGAAGTCCTCTCCCCCCACCCCATCCACAGTTTTGCTTCACTCCGAACATATTAAATAGAAAATTCCAGAAATGCTCAATATACTGTGCTGTTCTGAGTAGCATGATGAAATCTTGCTCCATTCTGTTCCGTCCCTCATGGAAGTGAACTATCCCTTTGTCCAGCATATCCACCCTGTATCAACTACTTGTCTGTTTGTCCATTAGTAGCCCTCTTGGTTAGTAGATTAACTGTTGCAGTATTGCCATACTTATGTTCAGGTAATCCTATTTTACTTAATGGATGCAAACACAAGAATAATATATTAGCAATTTGGAAATACCAAAGAGAAGCTGTCAAGTGCTTCTTTCAAGTGGAAAGGTGAAAGTTCTCGACTTAAGAAAAGAAAAAAAATGACATGATCAGGTTGCTGAGATCTATGGTAAGAACGAATCTTTTATTCGTGAAATTGTGAAGAAGGAAAAAATTTGTGGTAGTTTGCTGAGAGAGACCACATTTATAATAACAGTATATTGTTATAATTGTTCTATTTTATTGTTGTCAGTCTCTTAGTGTGCCTAATTTATAAATTAAACTTTATCATAGATATGTATGTATAGGAGAAAAACAGTACATATATAGTTCAGTACTATCTGCGGTTTAGGCATCCACTGGGGGTCTTGGAGCGTATCTCCTGCAGATAAAAGGGACTACTATACACAAAAGTGAAAATGGTATGATTCCTCCCCACCATATACCCAACGCTCAGATTCAGCAATTCAAGAGTTTGCCATGTTTACTTCACCGAGGCCTTTTTTTATGGTTCCTGCAAAAATATTTTAAATCAAATCTTAAATCTCATGTGATTTCATCCTTATATTCTTAGACATCTTTCCAAAAAACAGCCTTTTCTTAGATTAACACATTATAACACCTAACAAAATTAACAACTGTTTCTTTGTATCACCTAATACCTGATCCATTCAGATTTCCCTTACTGTCAGCTCATACATACTAATGGAATTAAAAATAGATCCTTGATATCATCCACGCTAAAATTCCCCAATAGATTCAATTATGTTTGGTTGGTTTGTTCAAATCAGGATCCAATATAGATATTTTGGATAATTCTTTGGGGTGGGGGACTGTCCTGTGCATTGTATGATGTTTAGCAGCATCTCTGTCTCTACCTACTAGATGCTATTAGCAGCCCCTAGTTGTGATAACCAGAAATGTTTCCAGACATTGCCAATATTCCCGGGGGGGGGTAGGGGGTGGGAGGAGAATCACCCTCAGTTGAGAACACCCGATTTAGCTCAATTTCTTCTATTCTCTTTTTCTATCCCATGCCATTGAACTTGATGAAAAATCTGTTGGTTGTCCCATAGAATGTCCCTCATTCTGGATTTGTCTGTTGTCTCATGGTGTCATTTGACTTGTTCTTTTCTTTTCCATGTTTTTTGTAATCTAGAAGTTAACTCTGAAGCTCAACTTTAGATTTAAGCTCAACTTTCTTTTGGCAAGTGTACTTTGTAACCTAGGTAATGCTGTGTACTTCATTTGCATCCCATTAGGAGACTGCCTGGTTGTCCCACTGTTGGTGGTGCCAAGATTGATCAGGGGGCGGCAGTCTGGTCCCTCCACTGTAAAGCTTCCCATCAATTTTGCATGTTCCTTCCATCTAGTGGTTCATCCATTGATGTTCTTGGCCTGAGTAAGTTATTTCTTCATTAGAGGTTACAATGTGCTGATTTTTTTTCATGCCATTTCTTCTGCATTTATTAAATGGAATTCTGTAAAGAAATACTTTCACTCATGAACCATGATTGTTTGATTGGAAATACTGTACAGTTAGTATAGGAAAGACAGGATAAATGCTTGATATTCTTCCATTTAGTTTCTGGTTTTCAGAGTGAAGCATTGGTGATTTAATGGAATGCATATTTTTTCAAGAATTACATTTTCTGTTTGTTTAATGGACTAACTAGGTAAAGTGCATATTAGCCTTTTTTCATGAATTGTGGTTTTATCTTTTTAGGCTCAAAACTTATTTGGGAAAAGCTGTTGAATTTTATTTGAGTTTTTAGTCCTTTATTTAATTTTCAAGTACTTATTGAGTAGCAACTATGTGCCAGGTACTATGCTTAGCATTGGAGATGAAGTGGTAAACACCAGGCCTCATTGACTTGTTCTGATGGGGGGAAAAGACATTTAAGTAACTAAGAGAAGAACAGGGTGTTACCACATTATAAAATACAAAATATAGGATTATAAAATATAAAATATCACTAAGTTGCTCCATAAAGAATGGGGAAAGGTGAGGTGCATGTGTTTTTTTAAACTCAGAATCCAGCACATAGTAAGTGAAAAACATATTTTTTTAAATGATTGGATATAGGAGGGAGTTCTAACCTAGTTGAAGAGGCCTCCCTTTGTAAGTGATATTTAAGTGAAACCCAAAGAATGGGTAGGAATTAACCAGATAGAGATCAAGGAATTAAGTTCAGTAAGGCATACTAAAATCTGAGGGTGATGGTTGTAGGCATAAACCAGATTAGGAAGGGCCTATCAGGACTCTATTCTAAGGAAGGTAGTGAGAGATTTTTATACAGCCAAATGTGACAGATTGGCATTTGAAAAAACTCACTGTGTGCAATAGAGAGAGTAGAATCAAAAGGAACAGGAGTCATTTATAGAGAATATTTAATAAATAATTCAGGCAAGAGATATTAATGGCTCCCATGGCTGGTTTTGCTCAGTGATTAGAGTGTGGACCCTCAGACCTAGGGGTCGTGGGTTCAGTTCTCAGTCAAGGGCACGTACCCAGTTCAATCCCCTCCCCAGAGCAGGAGGCAACCAATCTATGTGTCTCTCTCATGTCGATATTTCTCTCTCTCTCTCTCTCTCTCTCTCTCTCTCTCTCTCTCTCTCTCTCCCTCTCCCTCTCCCCGCCCTCCCTCCTTCCCTCTCCCTTTCCCCTTCCTTTCACTCTCTCTAAAAATCAATGAAAAAATATCCTCATTCCTTGGATGAGGATTAAATAAAGAGAGAGAGAGAATAGTGGCTTAGATTTGGATGGTGATCCTGGAGATGGAAAGAAGTGGAAGACTGGAGAAATGTTTAGGTGCTAGACTCCAATTGATTGAGTGGTAGTGGAGAGGAAGGCATCAGTGATGATGTCTGGCTTTCTAGAATAGGCTGCTGGGTGAATGGTGATCCCTATTATTAATAAAACTAGAGGCCCAGCGTGTGATTGAAATTGCTCGAGGAGGCATCCTGTGGGGGGCTGGGACCCGCGCCTGACCCTCGTAGCACCAGCCACCGTGTTGTGTCCGCTGGGGTTGGGGCAGGTGCTCCTGAGTGTTGCGTCTCCACTCGGCCGGCCCCCAGCCCCAGCCTCTCCGTGTGTTATGTCTCCACTCTGGCCCGCCCCCAGCCCTGGGGTGAGGGCAGCACGCAGTGCCCTCCTGCCCATCTGCGCGTACAACTCCTCCTGAGCGGTCCTGACACTCGGCTAATTAGCATATTCCCTGTTTATATAGATAGGAGAACCTGGAGAAGGAGGAAGAATAGGTCTGGGATGAGGGGGAAATGATGAGTTAAGTTTTAGATCTACTGAGTTTCAAGTTCTTGAGACATAAGAGTCCAAAGGGAGATGTCCAATTGGAAATTAGATGTAAGTGTGGAATCTATAAGGGAGATCTGGGAAACATGATATAGACTCGTGAGTCATCAGCATAAAAATGGTATTTGAAGGCACAGAAAAAGATAAGGTCTCCTGAGAAGTGTGTAGAGTATGAATAGAGGTTAATGGACATTGAGCTTAGCCGCACAGAATCTCGGTATCTCAGGGAACCAGCAGGGAAAAAGGCCACTTAGATAGATGGAAAATCAGGACAGTGTAGAGCCACAGATGTGAAGGGAAGACTGTTTCTAGGAGGAGGGAGTGGTCATCTGTGTCATGTACTGCTGAGAGGTTGAACAAGATAAAGACTTTGAGTTATATTTTGCGTTTACTGACATATAGATTATTGTTGACCTTGGCAGGAGCAGTTTCATAGTGACTGAAGCCATATTGCATTGATTTGAGGAGTGATGGAAGGTGAGGATTGGGGATGGTGAGTATAGACCACTCTTTCAAGAAGTTTGACTGAAAGAGAGAGAATGAAGGCAGGGGCTGGAGGAAGAAGTGAAGTAAAGGAGCTTTAAAAAAAAAAAAAGATGGAACTAAGATTTATTTGGTGACCTTAATTTCTTGGAGTAGAATGTAAACCTCAAAAATACAGAAAATAAGTATATTTTAAGTAAATTTTTAAAATGGAAATCTAATACATTATTTTATCAGGTTCTCCCTCCTCCCCTTCACTTTAGGATATAAAAGACATAATACATTTAGTTTTATAGACATTTACTAGAGGCCCAATGCATGAAGATTCGTGCAAGAATAGGCCTTCCTTCACCTGGCTGCCGGCACTGGCTTCCCTCCGGCACCCGGGACCTGGGCCTTTGCTCCGGGCTGGAGCCACCACCCACCCACTCACTCCGGCCAGCTCCGTGGCTGCTGCCCAGAGGCCAACCCTCGGCGGCCGGCTGGGGCTTGCGGGAGGCTTGGCTTCCTTCGTGACTGGGCGACAAAGGAAGCCAAGCATCCCACCTGAAGGAAGCCAAGAATTCTGCCCACTCCAGCTGGCTCCATGGCTCTGGCTGGCGCTGCCATCTTTGTGGCTATGGGCGCCGCCATCTTTGTCGTGGAGTGATGGTTAATTTGCATATTACCCTTTTATTAGTATAGACTAGAGGTCCGATGTACAAAAATTTGTGCAAGAGTATGCCTTCCTTCCCCCGCCTGCTGGCACCGGCTTCCCCCCGCACCCGGGATACAGGCTGTTTCCTTCCAGCCACCGGCAGGCATCTGGGACCCAGGGTGGCTTCCCTCGGGCTGCCCACAGGCACCCAGGACCTGGGTTGGCTTCCCTCCACCCCGGCTTTGTCAGGAAGGTCATCCGGAATGATGTCCGGTCTAATTAGCATATCACCCTTTTATTATTATAGATGATAATCAACCTGGATAGGCATGGCCTCCAAAATTAACTTTTAAAAGCCCTTCCTCCCTCTCTCTCTCTCTCTCTCTCTCTCTCTCTCTCTCTCTCTCTCTCTCTCTCTCTTTCTCATTCACTCTCACTCCCACTTTCTCATTCTCTTACTCTCCTTTATATTTCCCTACTTGAAAAATTGTTTAGTGCCTAGTTCATAATTGTACTGGTAGCCAACAGTCAGTACATGCTTGATGAATAAATTAGCACCTTTTTTTGGTAATGATATCTGTGAAAAATAATTCTTGCATCCTAACTTTTTAACTCCATTCAGCCTCTTTCTTTAATCAGTATATTTTTATTGATTTCAGAGAGGAAGGAAGAGGGAGAGAGAGAGAAACATCAATGATGAGAGAGAATCATTGATTGGCTGCCTTCTGTATGCCCCACACTGGGGATCAAGCCCAAAATTCAGGCATGTGCCCTCACCGGGAATTAAATTGTGACCTGGTTCATAGATGGATGCTCAACCACTTAGCCACACTGGCCGGGCCAATTTTTTTTTTTTTAATGTGACATATGCTGTGATTTGACCTGATTTATGAGCTAACATTCCATGTGAAATGGAGTTGTGTGATATGATGGGACATTTAGAAGAACCAGGTACTAGTTCAGCTTCATTAGCAAGTGTAAGCAGATTTTATTCCTTTCTAAAATAAAAGTAAATCATCCTTCTGGGGTCACTGAGGGCATTTTTTAATGATGTCATCATTATTCATTTAGAAAGCTTTAAGAATGTGTCCAAACCTAGTCCTAGGATTGAAGTAAATATGCTTCCTGCTTTTTGGGTTCATATTAAGTAGAAATTGACCTGCAGTGCCTTCTGTCAGTAAACTGGCAATTCTTGAGCTCCTAATAAGGTCCTTAACCCTAGACTAAGTCTAAGACAACGATGGGAAGCATGAAAATAAGGTGCAAATTCATAAAGAATCTTCATCTCTGTAACCATTAGTTTCTAGTTGTGACAGAGAGTTTGTATCTTTTGGTGATGTTTTCAAAGCAACTAAAAAAAGAGAAACTTTTAACTTCTATTAGAAACAGACTTATTTGCCTTTCTTAAGCTGAAAGGTAAACCTATTGCAATTTTTATAAAATAATAAAAGAAGGTTGAAAATGCTTTAATACTGTATTGTTGACTATCATGATCACTGTACTATTTTGTTTGTTTGCTTGTTTTTACGATTGAATGGTAAAAGCAATTATATCCTGGAAGCTGATGATTATGTGTATGGTAATTAAAAACAAAAAACCCCAATCATAACCTAAACTTCAAAATGGAGTTAGTGAGATGAAATGTATTCTTCCCAGTGGATTGGAGCATGTTTCAGAGCATAGAAATGAGTGGCCTAGAGAGATGTCTTCAGTTGATTAACAGCTATTTATTGACATCCTACAGTATGGTTCAACACTGTATGTTTAAGCACCAGATAAAACAACAGAGTGAAACGTTAATTTTCTAAGAAAATTATCCTGAGTGGAAAAAAAGATAACAAAACAGTATGTTAAGTGAGAAAAGAGTTTACATATATTATGTATATTTTCTGCATCTGCTTTCATATAGAAAATTGGGTAAGTATACAATAAAATATTAGCAATATAGAAAATCCTGATTATCCAAAGATAATAAATCACAGTGAATGCCAATAAAATGAATCCATTTAACATAGAGACCAAAAGTTTATTGTAAAAAATTTACTTGGGACATAATCTTGAAAAAACAGAGCTCAAAAATCATAAAGAATGGCTGAGTCTTAGAATGAACAAAAAATAAAGTATAGATTATAATTCCATATTATAATTTTTCTAACAAAATTATATGGCAACATTATAGATCATCTTTTATTTAGTTTTTAATATACTGAAAAAGTATTTTAGGAATTTATCAGTTTTACCAGGGCCAGTTTTCAACCTTTGGTAGTCAAACATTCTCTTTTGTAGTTCCTATTATAAAAGTTATTAGTGTCCTGGTGCATGAAATTCATGCACACTAAAAGGAAATTAATTAGAGGAAATATTTTAATATTGCTATTATATCCTGTCAGAGTCTGGCTGGTGCCCATGGGGACGCAGCATCAAGTCCAGCCTGCACCGCGAGAACCAGAGTCAAGTCCCCACCCACCCACGTGCACCTCGCCGTGCACGCAGCCTCCTGGTGATCGGGCATTATGGCGTGAGGGCATCACAACCACAGGCTTTTTATATATAGGATTTTTGCTTGCTAACCAGTAGGACTTTTGTTAGATCCTCAGCTCTCAGTAATGAGTTTCAAAGTTCTCCAACATCACATTTTATCAAATCCTGCATCCTAAAAAAAAACCCCAAACAAACAAACAAATCCTGCATCCTTATAATTATAGTAGAAATATATGCTGTTGTTAATTATAGACATACACAGGGCAGTATATTAGTGAATATTTTAGTGTTATGACAACTTTTTTTCCCTTATGCAACTTTTTAACCATGGAGAGTATATAGTGACTCCTGGGATAATGAAGATCCTGTAGTTATTTCTGAGTGGTAAAATTTTTTTGCTGATTTAAACAATTACTTATTGCTTTTTTACGCAGTCATTTCTCTTTATTTGAAGTATTTTGTTCTATACAGTCACTGGGAACTATAAAGTAACCGGGAACACTGAATTAATAACTACTGAACCATTGCTCCTAAGGGAAGTAAAGGGTTATGTTCCTGTGAGCCTTTGGTCACATTTTCATGAGCTAATCAAGACATAATCTTGATTTATGTGTGTTTCTGTTTAAAGACCCTTATTTAATATACATTGTTGATTCATTAAAATTGACTTCACAGCCAGCAACACTGTAACATATGTCTGAATGAATCTTTATGTAACATATTTTCTCTGTAATGCACGTCATAGCCTTCTGTCACTTAGGAACACTACTCAGCACTTCAGCACTATGCTTGGTGGCCACTTTAAACAACAAAATCACTAATGAAAACACAGAGACCAGCTGGTGTGGTTGAGTTATTAAGCATCGACCTATGAACCAGGAGGTCACAGTTTGATTACTGGTCAGGGCACATGCCTGTGTTGTGGGCTCGATCCCCAGTGTGTGGTGTGCAGAAGACAGCCGATCAATGATTCTCTCTCATCATTGATGTTTCTATCTCTTCCTCTCCCTTCCTCTGAAATAAATAAATATATATGTATTTTAAAAAGCACAGAAATGCAAACAAAAATGTGACCCTAATTAGACCATTAAAAAGGCCACTTATTTACAGTAGGAGAGCCACACAAAAAGGTGGGCATGGCCGTGTTCTGCCTGAGCTGGGATGTGCAAGTCAAGTGACTCAAATTTTTCACCATTGTACATACACATGTCCAGAAAATAACATGAAAGCTCCCAAGTATTGATTTTGAAGTTAGAAATAAAATTTAGCAAATAGGCAAATTCACAAATACAGAATCCATGAATAATGAGGGTCAGCTGTATTTTCTTAATTGTTTTCCACATTAAACTTGTGATCTTTTAAAGTGAAAACACAAAACAGGTTTCCAGAAAATGAAATTACATTATAATTTGGAAGGCAGAGTGAGACTTTTAAAATAGAAAGCATTTAAAAAACACATTCTATTCTAATTTATGCATACAGTAGTTCCCCTTTATCTGTGGTTTCCCTTTCTGCAGTTTCAGTTACCTGTGATCAACCACTGTCCGAAAATATTAAATGGAAAATCCCAGAAATAAACAATTTGTAAGTTTTAAATCGTGCGCCGTTCTGCTTTGCTTATGAAATATCACACTGCCCCACACTGTCCTGATCCATCCCATTCGGGATGTGACTCATCCCTGTGTCCGGCACATCCATGAAGTATACACTATCCATGCCATTAGTCACTCACCTGTCTCAGTTATGAGATCCCCAATATTACAGTGCTTGTGTTCAAGTAACCCTTATTTTACCTAATAATGTCTCATTCACCTCACTTCATCTCATCACATAGGCATTGTATCATCATCACAAGAAGTGTGAGTACAGTACCATAAGATATTTTGAGAGAACCACATTCATGTAACTTTCGTTACATTACTTTATTATAATTGTTCTGTTGTATTGTTATTGTTGTTAATCTTTTATTGTGCCTAATTTATAAATTAAACTATCATAGGTATGTATGTATAGGAAAAAATGTAGGGTATATAGAGTTCAGTACTATCCACTGTTTAGGCAGTCACTGGAGGTCTTGGAATGTATCTCCCTTGGATAAGGGAGGACTTCTGTATATACCTAGGAATATACAGCAGATGTTTAAAAGAATATACAACAGATGTTTAAAAGAGAGAAGGCAGTGAGAAGAGGTAGGATTATTTGATTGTGTTCATTAATTACAAAATCCACCTGGATAAGTCAGAATCAGCTAAAGACAGGTTAAAAGCAAATAGCTGTGAATACTGACAGGTTTTACTTGATCATTTATCAAAAAGACTGCTCTCACTTCCAAAAGTATGTGTTTTAAGAGTAGAGAAGTATGTTGAATTGATATGTATGGCTTGGTTTAACTTAAATGTATAAATTTGGGGAAGGAATTGAAAATCTTGCTTATTTGTCTTTCTCAGTCTAGCTTTGCCTTTTCTTGCATATAGACACATGAACGCAGACACAAATGTGGCTCTCTCTAAACACCAAGTGGCAGCTATATAGGATTGTCAAGTAAAATTCTTAAAAATGGTTTCTGTTGTAGGAACAGCAGCAGTATTGGTATCGACAGCACTTGCTAAGTTTGCAGCAGAGGACAAAAGTGCATTTGCCAGGACACAAAAAGGGTCCTGTCATAGCAAAGGATGCACCCAAGCCAGTAAAAGAAGTTACAGTACCTGCCACCAGTCAAGTACCAGAACCCCCTCCATCTGAGGAGCCCCCATTACCACCTCCTAATGAGGAGGTACCACCCCCTCTTCCACCGGAGGAATCCCAGGTAACCATAAAGTAATTATTTGGTTTTTATTAAATTGTTCAACTTTTTTCTGATTCATTTATATTTTTATCATGAATAGATATATATTTTTTATGTGTTTTTTAAGTACAGTAAAATTCCATTTATGGAATATTAGATTATGCCTTGTCAGGTTTAGAAAAGGCATTTTTTGGCATTCCCTCTCCGGAGCACGCCAGCGCCTTTCTCGTCTCTCTCTTTCCCCCAGCTACATTACCTTTCCCTCTCCTAAGTTCCAGTGGCCCTTTTGCTTCTATAACTTGTTTCCTGAGCCATTGCAGCCCAGCTGGCTCACTTCTACTACCTCTGTAACTTTCTAAATAAACTTTCTCTTATAATTTGAAAAAGAGAGAGAGAGAAAAAAGGCTTTTATTTTTTTCATGGTTTAAATGAGAGTGAAGAGTTAGACACTCTTTTTTTTTAAAAGTATATTTTATTGATTTTTTACGAGAGGAATGAAGAGGGATAGAGAGTTAGAAACATCGATCAGCTGCCTCCTGTACACTCCCTACTGGGTATGCGCCCGCAACCAAGGTACATGCCCTTGACCGGAATCGAACCTGGGACCCTTGAGTCCTCAGGCC
The DNA here is from genome assembly GCF_014108235.1 of Myotis myotis. NCBI lineage: Eukaryota > Metazoa > Chordata > Mammalia > Chiroptera > Vespertilionidae > Myotis > Myotis myotis. Next base: position 203,761,534 of record NW_023416313.1, read on the forward strand.
AACACTCTATCCACTGAGCCAAACCGGTTAGGGCTAGCTAGACACTCTTGTAAATTGTGTCTCTAAGCACTAAAGGGCTGCCAGGTATTTTCATATTGGCAGCACACAGCAATAGTTAAGAGCTTCAACTTTTTGCCCTAGCCAGTTTGGCTCAGTGGATAAAGCATCGGCCTGTGGACTGGCGGGTCTCAGGTTCGATTCCGGTCAAGGGCACATGCCAGGGTTGCGGGCTCAATCCCCCGTAGCTGTGTGTGTGTGTGTGTGTGTGTGTGTGTGTGTGTGTGTGTGTGCGCGCGCGCGCACTCAAGAGGCAGCCATCAAATGATTCTCTCATCATTGATGTTTCCTCTCTCTCTCCCTCTTCCTTCCTCTCTGAAATCAATAAAAATATATATT